>NC_090925.1:1048618461-1049868461 GCF_040938575.1 Ambystoma mexicanum
CTTTGTCAACTCTGTTTGAAACAATTGCTACTGACAAAGACATTTCTGGTATTTTAGTAGTAGGTGATTTGAATCTCTCATGTTTTGAGACAAACAAAAAGGGTGTGAACTGCGATAGTTTGAGATGGAACTTGTTCATGAAGGACCTTAACTTAATGGTGCTATTTTTGGTGATCTCCTCTCCCCCCCGATGAATACCTAGGAGAGGGGAAACTCTAAATCCACTATTGATATATTTTTATGAGTTAGTGTTTTTATGAATACCAGTAAATTTGTTGTTGTCAAGCAGGCGCAAAGCGATCATCACCTACTGTCTTTATTCTGGACCATTAGAAATCATAGCAGTTTTGCTTTAAAGCAATGGTCCAAACAAGTGCTTACTATCAATGGTAAGAATCGCTTTAGATGGTCGGTCGATAAACTTTCAGCTTTGAATTGTGCTATCTCGAACAGTCATAGGTTGAATAATAACGAATCCTATGTTATTTTAAACACCTTTAAAAATGTTTGTCCAGTGCATAATAAGACCTCTAGAAATTGTGTTCATGGTTTTTACTTGGCCCTTCATGAGCGGAAAAAATCATATAGGAAAGAGATTGGGTGTCTATGTAAACTACCTATGATTGCCTGGAGCAAAGCCATCAAAAAAGCCAATTGTTATCGCAGCTGGGTACGCTCGAGAAAAGCGACCTTATTTCAAATTGATAGCGAAAAATTTTTAACAGCATGCTACAATAAGAACTCTGCTCAGGTCTGGGAGTTATTAAACAATTGTAATGCTACCTCACAAGTGAACTCTCAACTATAACTTGGTTATGAACTAAACCAACCATTTAAAATTGTACTGTGGCCTTCACTTCTCATTAAAAGATTTTCGATAAGCTGTAATATGTTCCCTCATGTCACTTGTTTTATGATGTGGATAGCATAATTTTGAACCACTTGAAGTGCGTACATGCTTTTCTTAGATGCACTGCCCAACAGAAATCAGCATTGGGTTGTGGCCCATCATTATGAGGGTCATTATTGGACAATTGGAAGTCATTTCAGGCTAGGACATTAATCTGTGCATTTACTTTGATCATTTAAAACTTGGCACCAAGATCCCACTGTAGTGGTAACCGGAACAGTAAAAATTCAATGACATTAGTAGCTTTTGTAAAATGAAATTATAGCACCTTCTATTGGGGCCGTGTTTGTCGTGAAATCGGTAAACAGGGGCCGAGTTTATCTACCGACGAGATGTAGTGACAGCCTATTTGTATAAAAAGGGACAGTATGTTCAGGGTTAGTATACACTCAGGCTAGACCTCCCAGACGGGGCGGGAACATTTTTTATACCAAACAGAATGTTTCTTATATTGCCCTTCAGTTTGGCATGTCAAGTTTCCTTCCAGAATTTTAATACTTTGGCCTGAGAATTCCAGGATCAAGACTCCAAGAGGAGCAATGAGACTGATGAGAGTGCGCAGGACCAGGCGAGTGGGCTGCTTCACCTGAAGCTAGCGGTTTGTGCTGTAGATGGCCTGAGCGAAGTGTGGGCCTTAACGCAGGCCCTCGGCCCATATCTGAAGCGGCAATTAACGCCCCCAGTGGGCCAGAGTACTAATAGATTCTATTGAGAAGTTGTGAAACGGCATTTGTGAAACAAACACGATGGCCGCCATGGAACAGGGAGAAGGGAAGGTTCCATGCGATATAATTGCGACAAAAATTGCTGTGGTAACAAAATATTGCGGCAAAAATGTCGCAGTTTTTGCACCGCATTCCATGTAAAACATGCGGGGGACCCCCCGCAACCCCGCTCCACTTAAATGGTATAATGGGGCACACTTTTACCAGGTCAAATGGCGACATTTTTGCCACGATTATATTACCTGATACCGAAGGGATTACACGTAGTCTTGTCTCCCTTTCCATGGTGGCCATTCTAACAGCTGTGGGGACACGGCAGTGTTCCTGGCGAGGGACCAGGCAGCACAAGGTATGTGGGGATGGGGCTGAAATATGTTAAGAGGGGTGGGGTGTTAGGGTTTGGGGAAGAGGGGGTGAGGGGCACAGGGGAGCACTTACCCGAGAACACTGGCGGGGGGAAGATGGCGGCCTCCAGTACGGAGGAGGCTCAGAGCTGCGGGATTACTGTCCTGACCATGTACCTACTAGTTATAAATCCTACTTAGAGGAGTTGGTCTTTTTAGCACAGTCCAATGTAGTGCCACTTTACAAAACATTTTCAGCAGATGCATTGCTTGGGGCGGGTGGCTGCTTGGGGAGCAGAGCCAAATAGCTTGGCGGGGTTGCAGGAAAGGGTCCACCCAGGCAACTGTCTGCACTCACCGCTGGTGAAAAAGTTAAGCATTCCTTTGTTATTAAGGAATGAATATTCCGTACTGCTCTAGAGACACAGACTTCATGTCCTCGCTCTTGGTTTTAGCAGCTTTTAAAGTGGGGGCAATTTATTAGTGATGGCTCATTTAACAAGCCATTGTTTTTGCACAGTATGTGCTTAACATTTCAGTGTTAAGAACTTAACATGGGTCATTTTTATGCTGAAGCCAGCACAAAGCATCAGTTTGCTGACCAAATCTACGAATTCTTCCAAGAGAATTATTGTACCACACAGAAAAAGTTTTAAAGTATGTTCTTTATTTTCAGGTCTTTATCAGACACACCAGAAAGTTACGTTTGTATATTACTTTTTAGTTACATATGTCGCATGCCTGGGTTAACTGATTTTCTTGCTCTAGTCACTGCTTTGGGACATGGATTGTGTCTGCTCAGCATTGAAGGTCTTTTCATTTTCTTAAGAAGCCAACCACTGCCTGGCACACTACAGTTGGCTCCTCAATGTGACTTTGCACCTTGATTAGGAAAGCAAAGTTCATTGTGTGTCACCATGAAGACAGTAGTCCATGGCAAAATAATGCATTGATGTGTGCAGCAATGATTTGTGTGCTGCACAAGTGACCACCATGTTGGTTAATGGGGTCTATGTGGTGCTCCTCTATGCAACAGCACATATTCCCATTTCTGTCTGATGGGTCCCATGCCCATACAATAGCTCACTGGAACGTTTTGTGGATGTGGCTGAATAGTATGCCATACTGTGCCCACGCAAAGCAATCAAAGAAGTTGCCTCAAATTGTACATCCACTAGGCCAAACGCCTTTTCTACACTGCCACGCCATGATTTTCACTAGCTGCAAGCCAGCACAAATAAGAGGCGCGAATGCCATCTCTGTTCAAGCATGGCCCGGCTCTTTTTCAGAAATAACTCACCGAGGAATCCATAACGGCGAGGAGGTAGTGGCTGAGGAACTGTGGACCTTTACCCTGCATTACAAGCCAGTTTTTTATTTTTTATTGAATATAGTTGAAATAAATCAACTTTTTTCAATTGTTACATTTAGATCAATCCATTATTATAACAATAAGATAAAAATGTTTTACATATAAGGAATAAGCACAATACAATTTCAATTACAACGGCATAATATCACCATTTAAAAAAAACATATTTGAAGAGTTAAAAATGCAAGCAGCTTTAAAAAGGGAAAGCCTTAAAAGAAACATCTTCAAGAAACATGAAACAATTTACTGATGCAGCCACAGGAGAGTTGATTGTCATTCATTCCATTTCTAGGGCTGTAAGAAAATTAATAGTTGATAATCTAATGCTCATAAATTCAGTAGCTGCCAGTGCTATCCATCGATGTTCAGGATCAATTTGTGCAAAATACGCAAGATGTTTAGCAAAGTGAATTCTCCTCAAATCTGTGAGTTCTGGGCACTCAATTACATGTTGCAATGTTTCAACAACTGTTTCATCTTTACAAAAATGACACCATTTAGCATTCGAGTCAATCTGTTTTCTTCTAGCTTTAACCTCTCGAGTGGGCCAGATATTAAATCGTAAACGCAATATTGCATTTCTTGTTGCAGCAGATGGTGCTAAGTTTAAATACAACGCTGTTTCTCTATAATGTTTGGGACCAAATACTGAAGTGTCAAAATCTTTGTATTGTAAACAACCGGCCCTCGTATCAATCCAATCCATTAAATACAGTTTTTATTGAGCCCGCTCAGGTTTAAATATGAGGGTCTCAAGCGAAATGTCAGCATTCCGCATAATAACAAGAATATCTCTAGACCATTGTTTCGGAAACGATTCGGAGGATTTGAGTAGATAGCTGGAAACTGTAGCTAATGTAGTGTTGTTACATGAAGACAACAGGCATTTACGAAACAATGCACATAAACGCCAATTATACATTGCAGTTAACAAAATTAAACCGAGTTCATAGCGAATGAGCGCTCCAGAGGTGCATTGTGGCAGGTGTAGAGTAGCACGCCAAATTTTGGCTTCCAATGACTTCAAAAAGGTCAGTGGAATTGTACTATATGTCTCCAGACCATATAATATTGTGGCGACTACATTCTGACTCCAGTATATAATGGCGGGCTTTATAGAAAATTTGCCATACTTGGCGACAATTAGTCTTGTTTGGTATATGGGAGTGGATAGCTTTTGTTCTTTTTTTATGCAGTTGCGAGAGATGGGAAGGACAACCATCAAAAATAAGACCTAAATAAATATAATTAGGTACTACTTGTAAAACCGTATTTTCTATTTGCCACACCAGTCTGTCTCCTCAAGCCGGTACATATGTGACGATTTGGGTTTTATTGCTATTTATAACCAATTAATTATCTCGAAAATAAGAACAGAGTGAAGTGAGCAGATTCGGCAATCCGCTTGAAGTTTGAGACTAGAACAAGTTCGTCAGCGTACCATAGGGCATTCATTTTCACACCATTCAATTTTGGAGCATCTGCCACCACCTTAGTAAAAATCCATTGAACATCATTAATAAAATAGTTAAAAAGTGCTGACGCTAAAAATGCATCCCTGTTTCATTCCTCTAATACAACAGTATTTGAAAGCAACCCCTCCCCATTTAGTCTTATAAAAACCTTTGTTTGAGAGTGAAGTGAAAAAATAATGTCAGTTAGGGTTGAGGGACAATTCGCTTGGATCAATTTATCCATGAGTATTGGTCTTGATACAGAGTCAAATGCGGAATGTAAATCTACAAATGCAAAGTAGACTGGCTGTCTCTGGATAGGAGCTTGGTGCCTGATAGCGTTTAAAGTGATCAGGTTCACACCGGTCCCCAAACCTGCAACAAACCCAGTTTGTGCTGGATCACGCTGCTCCACTTTCACCGTCCAGTCATTGAATTCTCTTAAACCATCCTAGAAAAAAATGTTCCCGGCGCATCCAACAACGCTATCGGCCGATAGATTCTGGGGTCCTTACGGTCACACCTTTTGTATATTGGTACTATTAAGGAAGAGCGCCATGAATTAGGAATGATTTTTGTTTGCATGATATGATGAAAGGTATTATTTAGATTACTCGCCCACTGTTACTCACCAAGCCGAATGGTGTGCGTGACCCCAACCTGGATCGAGATGTAGGATGAGCCGTAGACGTCTCCAGAAACCCAGGTCCCCTGATTTCAGAGAATCGGGCTTCCTCTTAGAGCGGCTCTTTTTCACGATGTACCACTCTGCTATTTATGTAAGAACAGACAGAGCAGGCTAATGCAAAAGAGCGGGATTGAGCGCACCGCCAGATCAATGCTGCAAGAGATACAGAACGGTTTGAGTATTATGCCTAACTTGTGTTTTAAATTATTTCTATTTAACACAGTAGAACTGCCGGTACCTGAGGTAGTGTATGCGAGTAGATCTGAGAGGGAATCCTGCACCAGTTTCAATAAGGAACACAAAATCCATATGGTGGATGACGACGACAGGATAAAATAATAAAGTGGGAAGGTTGGTATAGGGAGGACAACCCGAACGGCACGAGGGACACAGTAGGGCCAAGTTGGTGCATGTCCTGGAAAGCGTTCGTAAATGCACCTCAGTAGAAAAGACAAACAGTCTCCCAGGATTCGAACACAGTTAATCAGGTAGTTGGAGCAAAGGCAATCCTTGATATGCAGAACTGGTAGGATGGGACTTATACTTCCAAATAGATGATTCAGATAGAACAGGAAGAAAAGGACCAACCAGGATACCACTTACGCTATTAGCAAAATTCTCAAACGTCGCGCTGAAGCAGATCTCAGCAGGTCTTAATCGTAGAGCCGGAAAGCAGAGGCGCTCATGCAAGTGTAAGTTGTATGAGAGCTGGAGTCCAGTTTTGAGCGGAAGTGAAGCGCCACAGAGCCAGTAGAACTGAAGGTTGAGCGGGGAGGCTCCTGCGGTTTTACGGCAGTAAAGGAAAACTGCACGTGAATAGAAAAGGCCATGGCAACAAGTCCGTAGGGTAATCCAGATAAGCAGAAACAGAGCACAAAGCCAAGGGCTGGTTACGAGAGTTCAAAGTCAATAAGGTTCACAGAGGGTAATCCGAGGAAGGCAAACAGTGCTGTAGGCAGGCTACGAAATGGCACATAGTAATGTACAATTAGCAGCAACGAAGTTCCAGCGGTGGAAGGCTTTAAGGAACAAGGGGGCGTGGCTTCCGTGTAAGCGAAGCACGTCCGATCAGCTGACTAGCACGTTTACGTGACCTGAACAGTTTCCAAGGCAACTTGTAACGATGCCAAAGCGGATTCCATGGTCGGGAAGTTCTTCGTAAGAAAGCCCTTTGCTGCCGTAGTGTAACACCCACTCAGTTGGGTTTTGTTTAAACATATAATTTGAGAGACCATCAGGGCCCACCGCCCTTGACGAGGATGATTTCTTAATAAAGTCCTCGACTATTGATACTGAGCACTTCAAACGCCAACAGCTGACCAAACTAGTATTGTAGTTGTAGCTATTCATCTTGTCATCAGCATACAATTTAGTGAAATGGTTAACCCATTGAACTTCTGTTACCCCATTCAGTGAACTTCAGTCTATGGCGCAGCATTGGGTTACTTGGGGAGTGGGGGGAGGGGGGAGAGCATCGATCAGCCAAATAAAACACTGCGCTCAAGCAACTCTTACTAACTTGCCAAAGCAAATGAAAGCGAATGGTATATCATTCCCAGATCCATTGCTTGGAAATCTCTCCCTCCAAGCCTGCACCTTGAAAGAAATCTATCTTTCTGTAAGAGTCTGAAAACATATTTATTTGAATAAATGAATGGAAAATCTCTTCCCTCCTTGTCACAGTATCAGCTGACGTCCTGTGCTTGGTTTGTCTTTTCACGCCCTGATGCCTGTTGGGTTTTTGGTGTGTAATAAAATAAAACGGACCTTGTTTAGGGCTGGTTACTATGATGACTATGATGACAGTCTAATCTTACAGCACATGATGTAAGACCTCCAGGGCTAAAATGATATGGGCTATGATTGGGAATAGGACCTAAAACATCTCTTTGATTTGCGCTACAAACTCTTCACGCGCTTATTTTTTCTTTGTGTGATATTTCATCCACATACCAGCAAGAGAGATATAGGGGTGCATATTCCCATTCTGTAACGTTCAGCAGTCCTGGATGTCTTTATCCCTGTTTGAGGTAAATCTGTGTGCTGAAATTGTCTCTGTCAAGGAATCTTAACAGTGAGCTGGTCTGCATTGTTTGCTCGAACATGCGTAATGTGTCCATGATTGTGAAGCTTAAAGGAATAGTGCGCTCAGAAATATTATTGGCTAAAAAGATGGCCAATAATCAAAAATATATCCACAAAATATTTATTTTTAAAGTCCCTATGTAAAGTATTGAGCAAATGAAGCTCAAACTTAAAAATGGGAAGCACTAGGAGGCATCCATTTTGTGAAATGGATGCCTCCTGTGCTTGCCCTTGCGGCACTAATGAAGCAAAAGCCAGCCAGCTATAATAAACAAGCTACCACTGCATGGCTTTTGCTTCATTGGTGCCGGAGGGCGGAGACCAGAGACTGCAGGCAGGAAAACTGCATCTCGGTAAGTGCTTATTTCTTTAATTTCTTAAGCACTAGCTGCGTTTTTTTCCTACGTTTTGCAGGCTGGAGGAGCCCGGAAAACTTAGAAAGAAAACTGCAGCTTTTAAAAGGTTGTATTTGTTTGCGGTAGCTTCAGCTTGGAGCCCTGAAGCTACTGCAATCATAAATACAATGTTGTATTTAAAACCGTTGCGGTTTTCTTTCTAAGTTTCGAGCCGGAGGAGCCTGAGAAACTTGGAAAGAAAAACCGCAGCATTTTTGAAACGACTGCGTTGTGTTTCTGCCTGCCGTGACTATCACTTTGAGTGATAGTCTTATGGGAGCCCGGGAGACTCAAAGTGAAAGCTGCTGCAGGCAGAAACACAACGCGGTTGTGTTTCAAAATGCTGCAGTGCTTCTCACTACGGCGGCTTTCGCGTGGCGTCTCCTGGGCTCCCCCAACCCCGAGGGAGTCCAGGAGACTCCAAGCGAAAGTTGCCACAGTCAGAATAAGTGTTGCATTTATTATTTCCGTGGTTTTCTCCAACCATAGCAATCACAAATACAACGTTGTATTTTTAATTGCAGTGCATCTGCTTTTTGCCTTCATTTTACGTTTTCTGTACTTCCCTGGGCTTGGGGAGCACCGAATACGTAAAATGAAAGTGACGGCAGCCTCCTCAGCTCTGCTCTGGCTGCGCTAAGCAAAAGCTCCCAGTAGTTTAGTGCCGCCAGAGCAGAGCTGAGGAGGGTGCCTCAAATGGCAAAATGGATGCACCCATGTAAATGCTTTGAGCCTCATTTGCTCAGTGTTTACATAGGAACTTTCATTCAAAATATGTTTAAACTATGGTTTAGACTATTGCCCATCTTTTTAGCCAATAATATTTCTGAGCGCACTATTCCTTTAAGACATTTTTTGTGATTTTGATTGGTAAGTGATAGTAAAGCAAGCTTTGCACAGTAGAATTCTCATCACTGTAGCTTTCCTTTCGTTCCTCCCTTTTGGGGTTAAATGGAGGGCTCTGAAAGTGGTGTTAGGAAAGATTTCCATTTATGGGTACATTTCCCTCCAGTTGTGAACCCCCAACTTTTTGCTTTTGCCTGACCACCTTAGCCTGACTTTTGCCAGTAGAGCCCAGCCTGCTGCACTCTGTTGGGCTTTTGCTCATTTTGTTATGGGGAAACTGACATGCCCTTCAGACTTTCAGTACTGGGAGACTTTTGTTTCCCTTAGTCTTTCATTTTGTTGCTATTTCTTAGTAACATTTTATCAGTGCAAAATGTACCTTACAATGCAGTGCGCTGGGGTTCCTTTTTTCGTTTTTAAGAATTTCTTGTGAATGTACAAGTGTATCGAGGACAGAGCTCTGGCAGCAGTTACTTTTAAAGCATGTTTGACACTTTTCTAGGGTCCAAACCGCATTTACAGCGGTTGGCCCAGGACAGTGGCCAGTTCCCGAAATGGCCATGCTACTAGGTCCTTCGTTCTGTCGTCTGGCCATTTTGTCCCTTTGCCTTCCCCTAGGTCAAGCAGACCCGGGAAATTCTAATTTGGTCATGCAGACCTCTGCACAAACCTAAGCTTTCGCAGGCTTCTGTATGCCTTGTTTGTGTGCGCCCAGGATGTGGGCTGAAGCTGTCTAGTTCCAATACAGAGTATACTGAAAAATTGTCCAGAGTTTGTTTTTTAATTCATAAATGTATCAAAATTTATTTGCTAAGATGCATTATTTTCCACAATTAATTAATCATCAATTAATGCACACATTAAATTACATAAATATTGCAGGAAAGCATAATACACCAGATTATAAAACAACCTAACACAACCATCATTCCTCAACAATCAAACCATCATTTGCAACTCATGTCAATCAGCCTCATTCAATCACAATAAAAATTGAACTAAACTATTGGTGCAATATATATGTAGTAGCACTTCATTAGTTAGCCCCACATAGTCCATCATAACATTTCATTTCATCCACATTGAATGTGTATCAACACAATAATTGTCCAAGATGTGTTCTATTCCACGGAGGGGGTGCATTCAACAGAAAATGACAATTCCTATCCCCGGATGTTCTTCTCTACCAGTTTCGACGTTTGAAAACAATTAGGACAACATCTTCATCAGGAGAAACAATTAATACAATATTACAACTGAAAAAAACAAAACAAAAATACAATTATATGCAGTGGTGCACTTGCCTAAACTGGCTAGCTCAAGCTAACATACAATTTTTTATATATACCATCAATTACACTTAAAAATTGAATTAGTCACCAAGTGGTAGTGAATCCCAAGGTGGCTCTATTGTTCTAGAGTATCAAAGTGGGTTTGTGAGGCCCAAAAACCAGAAGGAACACTGTGTCTAAAGAGAAACTACACCAGCACCGTGGAAACACCAGAACACCAAAGCACAAAGGCCAATACAACCATGCTAACCTGACTTCCAGTATTATATGCTCTTGATGGTCAGACCCGCAAGTATAACTCGAAAAGAATTCAGGAGAATTCTAAACCTGAGAAAGCATGTTAAACATCGTGAGCTGAGGGATATTTTAATTGCAGTGCATGTATATTGAATGTGGCGTTTAGCCTGGGCATTTAGGATGTTAAAAGGGCAGCCACTCACCTCGAGCAAGGAGCCGGAATTATTCCAGTGCTCTAACAACTACTGCCTTATGTACCACCAATGTTGATGTAATTTCAGCTCGAAAGACTCGAATTTCAAATTTATATGTGCAAAAATGGGGGGAGGGGAACAATAAAAATGATTACCCAAATGCTGTCCACTCATGCTGCTGCCTCTAAAAGTGTCGCGTAGCAGTTGCAACACCTTATAATTACCAAATGGTCATAGTAACTGTGTTTGAAAAAATAATGACACATAAAGTATGCAAAGGCTGGCAAATTGTCCAAATTTCGTTGATGCCACATCAGAGACAAATATATATATATATATTTTGTAGTCCATCCGATTTGAATTTCAGATGCGCGTTGTGTCTGCAGTTCGTAGCAGAAGTGAAAGCAAATATACAAATTGCGTGCAAGCGTGGGGGCGTGGCATAAAACGGGACTCCAATCGTGACCATGTAATTACTACAAAAGCCGGTCACATGGATTAGGATCATGTTATTATTTAAACAAGGTCCGTCTTGATTAGGAAAAACGGTGGGAGAGATTATAGAACCCCGGGGAGTTCGCTGTATATTATGTACGGGAACCTCTGAATGGCAGTGGATTGTTCCACCTTGTAGGTCATCCTGATGTTGGAATGGCCAGATAGAAAATAGTCCATTAGCTGTAATTAAATTGCAATTAGGACATGGTCAGGCTGGAACTAAGTTTATCATTGCACTTATTGTACTGGAAAGGCAATATGTTGGCAGTAGGTTGTCCCACCATGCAGGTCGTCTTGATGATGGGAGCAGCCTGGTAATTGTAGTTCCAATACACATCCTGGTCGCCAGTATGTCTGGTGTGCTGGGATGACTGGGACCACCATGGTCTGTGATTGGTCCAGGTCTGGGATTGCTGAATGTGAGCACATCTTATTGGTTTTTCTTCGTTTTGGCACAAAGGAGATTTTGGATCAGAGAAGGCACCTTAGACCCATTCCAGGTGGATCTTCTGAGTTCACACCAAACTTAGTAAAGGAGCCAAGTATCCTGAACCGAAGCCGATCTCTGGAACTGCTGGTGACCCGCTGAAAGGTTTGGCACCCTGACCCCGCTGTTCCATCAGAGCCCCTGTTTCTCATCGATCATATAAGGCCTGGAAGGGCGCTTTGACCCGTTGGAGTAGTGGGATTAACTACTTTTGGCTCCCCCTGCGTAACCTTTAAGCAAGCCTTTTCAGAAGTGTTCCTGGACCGCACAGTGAACTGACAGCTCGTACGGGACCTTTTGCCCTGGAACCACCACAGTCTCTGGTTTCGACTTGAGCATTTAAGGACCGAAAGCTTGTGGTATAAGGCACTCTCTGGATGAGTTTCGTACACCAAGCATTCCTAGGTCTGGAATTGGGAGAGTCCGCCAGAACCCGAGCATACGTGGTTCTCATGCCACCCTCTGTGGTGACTATCTTCGTGGGTGCCTTGCTGCTGTGCCCTCCTGTGCCCTAAGATGGGTTGCAGTGGAACTGGTCCGATCTCTTTACCAGAAGAAGAGAAATCGCCACTTTACAGCCACAAACTGAAGTCCCGGATTGCAGCCACTGAAAGCTGCAGAGACTTGCAGCTGCAGGATTTGAACCTGCGAACGAACTGGACTTGACTGGTGAAGTTTGGTCCAGAGTGTGCCTAGGGGTCGGTAAGTACTTGCCTTCCTTACTGGTGGCCCCTGGCGCATCCATAGACTTTTACGCACGTGTGTCCCCTGGGGGCCACTCTCCTTTATTCAGGTAGCTTATGCTACCAAGCTATTCCTGATTCTTGGAAATCGCTCTGCCCTCTTGTGGAGACCCTCCTTGAATAGTGGGAACTTATTCTTCTTCACCTCACCCACCTTCCTGAGCCAGTATAGCCCCCTGAAGAAGACCCATTTAGAACTTAACTGCACGATCGAGACCTACGGCACCGAATGTACTTTTGAGCACAAGGCTCCATACTTCTTAGGCACTGGACTCCCTATTAGTTAGGGTTTGTTTTGTTGAAGGACTGCATAAAGTATATTTGCACTGTGACCCGCCTTTCTTAGCAGGTTGGGGAGCTCTACTGGTGTAACAGTTCTGTAGGCCACTAGTTATTGTATATATTTCTTAGTGTTATTAGTTTTGTTAATATTGCTGAGCTTTACTTTTTGTTGGAGTTAAAAGGCCTTTAATAAATGTGTATATTTTGGATCTATACACCTGACTGAGAGTAATTTGTGCTGTTTACTGTGTGCTCTTTGTGGTCTTTTTGGCCCCTCCTAAGACCTAGTCTTGACTGCCGCCAATGCTACCTTGATTGGTCTGGCTTGTCCAGAAGGTTACCCTCTTCCAAGAAACTAGGCTGGCCTTCTGAACCCCTGACCACCAGGTCAATGTTCAGAAATCCATCTTAACAAGTGGTACATGGTTGATCACAGGGAATGTTGCATAGGATCCCATCCCATCACATCACTTATAAACTCCACTGGAAACCTGATACATATGAACGAGCAAGTTCCACCGAGATTCCCCGCCCTTCCATTTACCTTGCCCAGATCATGTTTTTTTGGGAGGTCTTGGAGCTTACTCCAGATCTATGGAACCAAAAAGTGGAAAGAATGACCCTTGCCTCAGACTTTGCATATCTTGAAAACAATGCTTACCACAACTACACTGACCTACGCTCACTTATGTATAGATGCTGCCATAACGCAAGATGGCAGAAGCCTGTGCTGATGGGCTTGCTGAATGGAAGATCTGCCCTGCTTCTACCTAAATTATGGATCTTTGACCGCTGCTTCAGATAGTTGTATAAAGTAGGCAGTTCGCTAGACATCAATCCAGTGTCCGTTCTTGAAGACCTTTAGCCGTTTAGGTTCTCAAACACAAATTTTCTTGTGTAATATTAAGTTTGTGCATGGTACTTTTACCGTTTTAGCTATTCAAATAATTGTAACATGAAAATGATTGTCGCACATTAATGAAAATCGCATGCATTTCTGAGCATGTATTTTCATTCTTCTCACACTTGGGTGTTTCCAATATGTGGGAAACGCCCTATGTAGGCAACACTTTGGATGACTCTGCGGTTACTGAATAATAAGGTCTCCCTTGATGCACTGACTGAACTGTGTTGTTAATTTGCCTCATATGGGTGTAACCTTAGCGCAAGGGTTGGAAAAAGGAAAACTATAAGCATAATATCTTGAAGTGAATCAGGACTAAGATTAGGGATGTCTGTTCTATGTTCAGCAAGGCATGATCTTTGTGCAGTTTTTAGTTCTTATTAATGCAAAGAAGTAATTTTGTTACGTTGCATCCTTGTTTCGCACTCCTGGAGGTGATAGTAACACTTCTATCGTGGGGAGACGATCATCCGGTTGGGAATGCCTTTATTTTGAGGTGCGCAAAAGTGGCTCTTAAAGATTTCAAGGGCAATTCTGTATGCAAATTGAGGAGACAGCTATGGGTGCAGCCATTGCTCCTAACTTGGAAAATGTATATGTAAGTATGTTTGAAGGGACAGTCATTTATGCGACGGTAAGGTATTTATGAATCGCATTACAAAGTGGTAGAGATATTTCGATATGGAAGGGGCCTTTCAGTATAGCAAACAATTTTGATTGGCTTAATTTGCCTGACCACTTTAGATTTACCAGAAATATTAGCAATTGTGAGGAACTGTTTGGATATTCCTATCAACCATTGCGAGGGGTCCCTAATGGTCAAACCATATAGCAAGACAACAGATAAAAATGCCCTTTTGTCCTAAACGAGTCATCATGATAAGCACATTAAACATTACCTGCCATTTGGCCAATTCGTGAGGCTAAAAAGTAATAGTAGTACTATGGAATCCGATGTAGTATAAGCAAGTAGACTATCTGACAAATTGAAATCAAGAGATTATCCCACCAAATTAATAAATAAGTCCTACAAAAGAGCTTTTAATAAGGGGGGCCGTGTTGGAATACAACCCAAAGGAGCGTAAAGATGAGATGTTGGTGTTTGTAAATACTTTCACCAACTTGTCTTATAAGATCAAGTCCATCATATTAAAAACAAAGTTTTTTTTTTCTCCAAGACTTTCATACTTCCATCATAGCATTCAAAAAATGCATTGGTATTTGCAATATTATGAGTAATTACATTTCCACAAACAAGTCCACTGGGACAAACCTTAATATGCTATGGGGTTTAAATAATGTATGAAGGCATTTCCCATGTGGGCCTTATGTGATGTGCAAACGCACCGCAAAAACGACCACCTTTTGATATGTTTACCAAAGCACTGGGTGTTATTGATCATACCAGTTTTAACAGCAATAATGTGATCTATATGATTACGTGTCCATGTGGTGTTCACTATATTGCACCTGTGATGCATACCATTACATGCAGAGGCTGACGGGCACAGCAGGAACCAGAGGAGTAGTCGCGGGAGGGGGGGGGGGGGGGGGTGTGTGTGTGTGTGTGTGTGTGTGTGTGTGTGTGTGTGTGTGTGTGTGTGTGTGTGTGTGTGTAAAAGGAATGTTTTGGGAGGGGCAGGGGGTAAATGTAACTAGTTGCGTGTTTGTGTGTGAAAGCCTGATGGCTAGAATTTCGTCAGTCTTTAGTAGATTTAGTCTAGCTCTTAAGAACGTTAATCTCAGTCTTCTGTCAGGAAATGTTAACAAATAATCCAACTGAATGTTTACTTTTTGTATATTCGTTGGCAAATGTTGCATCGGCTTGTTACTTGAGGCTGCCTCCAGGGTTTGAATCCAATGCCGTTATTTGAAGCGAATCTTCGTTTTTTTGTGAGTTAGATTCCAGTTCTTCCTCTGTACTACCATTTTCTTGGAAGAGGGTAACATTTTCTTTTTCCAGTCTGAAAGCATTTTGTTTGTCATCTTCCAGTTCCCTGAAGATGATTTCCAGGATTTTTGGCCGAACGGGCAATCGGACGCTTTTTAATTGTGTGGCACGTCATGTGACGTCACAATAACCTATAAGGCACGCTACGTGATGGTTTTTTTAAAGTCGGCCATCTTGAGCATACTTAACAGTCCCACTGATTGGAGGACCCTCAGAAAAATACACGTAAGGGGTGAAGCCTTTATTTATATATTTTCCACCTGCCAAGTGATAAGTATTGGGGACATCTCTTAACATGATTATGGAAGAAGCCAATTGGGTTGAATGAAATAACATGCACAAAAAAATGTAGGTTTGGTTGCTTGTAGAATCTAGTGACCAAAGACGATCCATACAGACCGCCATCGTACTGAAATGGGGACATCTGTATCCTGGAAAGAATGGCCCACTGTAAGCCTTCAAGGGAATGGGTGTGGAGTAGTGTTAACTGTGCTGTATGAGAAGACGTTGCTTGCAAGTTAAGTTTTCAAACTTGCTATGCCAAGCCTTGATTATTTATTTATTATGAGTTTATAGACAAGTGTTTCAAAGCGCAACCATGCATGGGAGGGGAAGACGGGGAGGACAAGACAAACTATCTTACTAGGCAAGGTACCTTCACATCGTGCAGGAGAACGGAGCAGGAAGTGCGTGAGGGGGGCAATAGAGACTGAGTGTGCCCAGTCCCGTCAGAACATGGGTTCAATGCAGAGATACCGCTCTCATGGGTCTTAACCGAAGTGCAGTAGTGCTGCGGCAAGTGCATGGCCCGGGGTCAAGTGCAGGAAACTGGTGTGGAAAGCTTGGGACCTGTGAGGCTCTGAAGGTACACCAGGCGGCTAGTCAGCGAAACTGAGCAGAAGAGAGGGAGCAACGGAGCAGAAAGAGGTGGTAAGCAGGGCAGAGGTAGAGAGGAGGCGGCGAAGAGGAAAGTCTTGAGGAGTTTCCGGAACTTAAGGAGATCCAGCTAAAGTCGGAGAGAGGCAGGGAGGTTGTTCTAGACGGAGGTGCCTGTAGTGGAAGAGAGGGAGCAACGGAGCAGAAAGAGGTGGTAAGCAGGGCAGAGGTAGAGAGGAGGCGGCGAAGAGGAAAGTCTTGAGGAGTTTCCGGAACTTAAGGAGATCCAGCTAAAGTCGGAGAGAGGCAGGGAGGTTGTTCTAGACGGAGGTGCCTGTAGTGGAAAAAGATCACCCCCTTCCCCAAGTCTCTGCTTGGACAAGCGGCTCACCCTCAGCGAGTTGCAGGAAGACGAGTGGAGGGCTCGTGAAGGACCGTATTTAGGAAGAGAGCATTGCAGATTAGTGGGCCCAGAAAGCCTTGTGGACAATGCAAAGGGTCTTGAACTTAATCCTTGCAGCCACGGGGAGCCAATGAAGGGATTCCAGCGGCGGAGAGATGTGGTCCCTGGGCTTGAGGTCAAGGATAAGTCTAGCAGTCCTGTTCTGGATGAGGTGAAGAGGACATAGGGTAGAAGAGGGTAGTTTGAGAAGGAGGCTGTTGCAGTAGCCCAACCTAGAGGACCGGGGCTCTGGAGAAGGTAGAATACCTCTGAGAAGGTGTAGTTGGTAGTGAGACTTTTTAGAGATGTCCGCGATGTGAGATGAGAAGGAGAGAGTGGAGTTGAAGATGACCTCCAGATTGTTTGCCTGGTTGGTAGGTGGAAGCGCAGGGCCAGGAGTGGCCGGCCAGAGGGAAAGAGAAGGTGGGAGCAGGGGTCCCGATGAGGACAATCTTTCTTACTGGCGTTGAGGCAGAGGTTGTTTGCAGCACACCATGACTGAATTGCGGACAGAAATTCTGGTATGAGTTAGGAAGAGGCCGAGGGGGGGCCTGAAGGAGAGCTGCATGTCATCCACGTAACACTGAAATTTGTGGTGAAGGTGGCTATCATACGGGCCAGTGGGAGCCATGTAGCCATTGAAAAATCAGAGGGATAGGTTGGATCCCAGGGGGGCACTGCATGTAGAGAGAGTGATTGCAGAGAGAAAGGGCCCCAATTCCACCTGGGATGGGTGATCAGAGAAAGAAGGTTAGCCATGTCAGGGCTTGATCAGTGATGCCCAGGGTGTCACGGAGACCTGCGATCAGGGTATTGTGGTTCACTGTATCAAAGGCAGAGGAGAGGTCGAGTAGGACGACAGAGGTAGAGTTGGAATCGAGATTTGAGAGCAGATCTTAACGGGTGTTCAGAAGAGCAGTTTTGTGCCTCTGAATGCTCTAAAGCCAGACTGGTGGTCATGGAAGCAACCAACAGATTCATTGTGGAGGGTAAGCAAAGAAATAGCCAACTTCTACAGGAAAGGAGTGATAGAGATCGGGCGATAGTTTGCCAGAATGGAAGGGTCAGCAAAAGGTTTTTTGAAAAGAGGGTGCACACAGGAGTGCTAAAAGGCAGAGGGGAAAACTCCAGTGGCGAAGGAGAGGTTGCAGTAGTCAGCCAAGGCTGGGGCGAGAGAGTTCATGTTGTCCTTGATGGTTTTGGAGGGACGGGGATCCATCTGTTTGGAGGAGGCTTTCATAGACCGAACTTGTCTAGTGACGACCTCCGGTGTGACAGGGGAGAAAAAAGAGAAAGGGGAGGCATGGCCAATGGCGGTACAAGAGATGTTGGCACATGAGGTGATAAGGAAGAGAGGATAGGATATCCTGTTTTTTTTTTAGGTGAAATATGCAGCCAGGGCCGAGCAAAGGCCCTGGGTGGGTGCAATGGTGGAGGAGGCTGAAGCAGGATTGACTAGTTCCTTGCAGACTTTGAAAAGTTCGGCCGTGTTAGCGGATGCCACAGAGATGCAGGCTTGAATAAAGACACTTTTCTCGGGAGCGGATGCAGAGTCTATACTGCCTTTGCAAGTGGCGGCAGGCCAGTTTGTCGGAGGGTGTGCCCGAGGAATCCCATTTCCATTCTGCTGCCATGCACTTGCGTTTAAGGGCAGCCAGTTCGGAGTCATACCAAGAGGTGGCTTTTTGGCAGGCTTCATTCGTATCTTTGTGACACGGACAAGAATATCAAGAGTTTTGGAAACGGAGAGGTTAAAGTTAGAGGGGGCTATGTCAGGGTGGGAGTCAGCCGGGGAGTAGAAGGAGCAGAGTAGATGGAGGCAAAGGCAGCTACTGACACACTTTTCATGGGTCGGATGTCCTTGTAGATGGGAGGCAGTGCTGGGCTTACCGATGCAAGGGGAGAAGAGCTTCAATTGAGAAGAGACGAGAGAGTGATTAGTCCAGGAGAGAAAGGTAGTGAGAGGGATAGATAGGATGTCAGTTGAGATGAGAGCATTCAAGGTGTGGCCAGTGTTGTATGTTGGGCCAGAAGGTAAAATGGAGAAGCGTGGCGGGGGGGGAGTAGAAGGGGAGATGGAAAGAAAGGGTGGGGGGGAGAGAGGGTGGGGAGAAGTAAGAGGGAGAGGGAGGTTGAGATCATCCAGTATGAGGAGTTGAGAAGATGAGGAAAGGAGAGGAGGCCAGATCAGCCCATTCTGAAAGGAAGAGGGAGGGCTGACCAGGTGGCCGATAGAATGTGGCTAGCTGGAGTGAAGCCCTTGGAGAGAGGGAGATCCTGCAGACTAGGCACTCAAAGGATGAGTAGGCCTCCGTGGGAAAGACAGACACTGGGATCAACTCAAATAAGATCAATGCTACTCTCCCACGAGGTCTGTTTGGTCTTGGCAAAGAGTATCTTGTAGTCTTCTGGGAGAAGTGTGTCAAGACTTGTGACAGAGCTATCCTTGAACCAAGTTTCAGTGAGGGCAAGAACATAAAGGACAATTTAGTACTTGCATTGATACTATGGTTTTCTGATTGGTTTGTAGATATGGAAAGGAGTTAGTAATTGTTGACAGAATGCATTAGTAGCAACATCTGGAGTCAAGGAAGTGATTATTAAGAAAAGTAACCAGGAAGATAATCAGTCCAGGTACTTTCTATTACAAATGTTTTTGGCGTGGTGGGACAAAACATGGTATTGATGTTTTAAACTCAGGGTGTATATATAATGGACATAATTATGGATTTCCACTTTCATCATTTTTAGGAGAGTGTCTCACATTGTGCTGCTTGGAGTGAAATTCAGAATATGTTGAAATCAAAGATGTGTATAGACACTTAGTGGATTTGTGGGATTAAAGTGCATGCCAAGAAATGTTCTACCCTTGAGGAATGTCCAGTATTAAGCAGGTTAAGGGACAGAAATGTATTGGGATTTAGATACAGAATTCTTTACTTCTTCAGATATGTATTATGTCCAGGAATTGGAGGATTGTGCCCTTACGGTTTGGACACAGAAGGTTTAAGCATGTAACCACATTTGTGCACTGTGTGCAAGAGCAATCTCTCTGAGCTTGGCAGTGTCAAATTTATATTGTCGTAAAATAAGAGCTGTATCTATTTTACTGTTTTTCGACTGAGAATTTTGCAAATAAAGTTTTTTTGTTTAATGTTTGTGTGAAGGCATCATGAAGCAAGACACAGACAACAGATTCAAAGTTCAAATAAAAGGTCTTTATTAACTAAAATGTCCGGATGGTGTAAGGCCTAACTTGCCCTATTCTAAGGTGGGATTCCCCTACCTAACTAAACTAAGGATAATCCAAGTCAGTAAGTTCAACTCAAGTCTGTCTGTGTCCAAAACCTACACTTGCCCTCACAACTAAAGCTAAACAATGTGTAGGGATGTTGGCAATCAAAATAGCAGTGTTCAAACGAAAGTTCTGAGCTTCTTCCAGCTCAAAGTTTGCTCTTGGTTCCCTTCCCCAACTTCAGGACAATTCCAACAAAAGGGTCTCTGGGTTCCCTTCCCCAAGCTCAACTCAGTTCTTTAGGCTTCAAATTCGCAGTCTCATCAGCTTGTTCAGTTAGCCTTTCTTTCAAGCCCTTGAATCACTTTAGGCCAAGCTGCCTCAGCCTCTGGACTTCTCTTGATTTATTCAAAGGAAGGGTTCCTCAGTCTAGGCGCTGTTGTCTGACCACACTGTCCACCCATCAGAGGCCACGCAACTGATAACCCATGGCATTTTGCAACAGTTCATTCTTTCTCTTAGGACTTCCTTGACAACGCAGGTTTCCTTTCTGCCTCTGTCTTACAAGACCACTTATACTTCTGGTTCACTTTACTGGCTTTTTGCCTTTATCGACATGTGACTTTCAATACACTCTTTGTGGTATTTCTCCTGGTTACCACCTTGCTTTCACACTATCCAACAGTGTTTTATTGTCTGCTCTTTTCATTTTGTTTGCAAATGCTATTTCTTTAAATTAATCTTGCGCAAATGCATCTTTCAAGTGTGCGATATTCTCACATCCTTTTCTTTAACTCAGCATTTTAAACGTATTCAGTGCATGCCGACTTGTTCGGTATTCAATCATTCGTATTTGGTCATCCGACCCATTTATCAGCGCTTAAAACACATTACTTGCTTAGCAGTTCTTTCGGCTTTCAATAGTCCACATTTTGGTCTCCAGACCCCTTTATTGTGTATTGTTCCTTGTTCGGCATTTCCCGCAACCCATACTGTGCCCCTGGAGCACCCCAGCCTGAGTAAACCTTTCCTGTCACTCACCGGTGTACGGCTACTCCTCCAGGTGCTCTGGTCTCGCTTCTGGGTTCACTCGCTCATCTCACTCCTGAGGAGCTCCGGCGAGCACCGCTCGCACTTTCCAGTTCTTCCTGCAGTTGTCAGCAGTACCTTGTGTTGCCCTTTCCCAATGGGGAGCACAATACAATGGGCTTTGCGCAACTCCAGACTCACGCACGGCCCACAATGGCCTCTGGATCTTCCTGGCTTCTTTGTTGTCAGCATCCTTTTCACCGGCCCATACTCTGCTCACTCGACCTTAGATGGCTGCGCTCTCCGGCCCAACTCGTTCTCTTCTGCTTCTGACTCTCTATATACACCTGCAACCATGTAAAAGGTTGTACGTGTGAACACTTAGTTTCCCTTGCCTGACGTTAGTTATTGGGACATACCTGACCCTTCCACAATCCTCAGGTCTCTTCCTCATCTGCGAGGGAGTGGAGAAATTACACATTAGTGTTCCCTACTTGGTCGCCTCTTCTTCGTCCCAGTGCTATAATGGTTTAAATTAGGAAAATTAAAGGGAGATGGCTTACAACGGCAGGGGGAGGGTAAGGTTGGCTCTCATCAGAAAAAGGGAGGATACCATGTCTCACCTGCTGATACCCTCTGCCCAATCCCCAAGGACCCTCCACCCAGGTGATCCTCCCTTGCATCTCCACCCTCAGGGTCCGGATCCAAAAGCAATGGCCTTTCCCTGGCCACCTAATAGGATCTAAGGGAAGTAGGTGTGAGGAAAGCCTCTGCTTTCTCACACTTACACTTTAGTGATAAGGGTGAACAAAAGACGATTTGGTTCCCATATATTTAAGTTCTTTTCCCTTTGAGATGCTATCAAATATGGTGTCCCAGATATAGGGAAAATACTTAATCGCCACCCTTTTAATCTCAAATAGCCCTGTTTTTGGTGAGTAACTGTTTCGTGCAAATATTTTCTTGAGTAAATTAAATAATGTACTGTTTTGTTAAGAAGGTGTCGGAGAACAGCAAAGCTCTTGTCACTGTAAGGGATAGTAGGTAGTCCTTTTTTTGGCCTGATTTTGGAAAGTCTTGCCTCTGAGCGCCATTTTGCTCTGCGAGGCGTAGGGATTGGATTTATGCTTGTGCACAAGCAGGCTTTTTCCATCAGCAGAATGCTTTCCGTGATATTTGGAGCTCATGATGGGGTTTTCAGCGAATGTCAAACTGGTGGTCTCTTTGGAAAGTCCAGCTTGCTGGGATTGTCCAATATGGATCTTAAAAATAATGTTGATATTTAACATAGCCTGACATTATTACATAGATATGTCATGCTAGATCACAACATGTGACATGCCATGATGCGGTAGATCATGACCTGTCAGGATTCCTCTTTCAGAAGCAAGTTTCAACACTACACTTGTTCAGAACACTGGGTGTAGCAATACTGCGCTAGTACTAATTCCTAACTGTTAAGATGGATTTCGGCACTCTGACCTGGTGGGCAGATATTCAGAAGGCCAGCCTAGTTTCCTGGAACAGGGCAATGTTCTGGACAAGCCAGACCAATCAAGGTAGCATTGGCTGCGGTCAAGAGTAGGTCTCCGGAGGGGTGAGGCTGATCGAAAGCCCAAAATGAGCACACACAGCAAGGACACTACACATTACTGTCAGGTGTATATCAAAAATACATATACATGTATTAAAGGCCTTTTTAAATCAAACACAAGAAAAGATCAGTAGCAATACTTAAACACACAATACTACTATAAAACATATATACAGCTACAATTGGCCTAATGGTATGGCACAAAGTAAGGGTCCACAACCTGTAAGGGAAAGGGCATACAGTGCGAATATACTTTTGGCAGTCCTTCACTTATGAAATCCTAATTAAGAGGCAGTGCAGTCCCTAAGAAGAGTGGAGCCTAGTGCTCAAAAGTACTTTGTGTAGACGCACGCGATTGTGCAGTAGAGCGGAAAACATGGTCTCTTGCAGGGACTGTAGCGACTCAGGAAGGTGGGTGAGGCAGTGAAGAATAAGTTCCCACTATTCGAGGAGGGTCTTCCTAAGAGGGCAGAACAGGTTCCTTGAGTTTGGAATAGGATTGAAACACATGCTACCTCGATAAAGGTGAGTGGTCCTCAGGGGACACTGGTGCGTAAAAATGGATGGATGCACTAGGGGGCACCGGTAAGGGTTGCAAATACTCACTGACCCCAGGTGTACTCCGGACCAAACTTTAGCAGTTGAGTCCATTTCGGTTGCGGGTTCAAAAGTGGCAATTGTGCAGCTTTGACTTTCAGCGGCTGAGTTACATTGATGATTCTGTGGCGAGGCAGTGGCGATTTCTCCTCTCCTGGTGAAGGGATCAACTCGATTTCACTGCAGCATACCCCAGGGCAAAGGGGGGGGGGCACAGCAGCAGCAGGGCACCCACGCCTGGGCAAAACAGTGACCGCGTGCACTCTGGTTCAGGCTTACTCTCCCACTTCCAGACATAGGGTGCCTAGGTGTACGAAACTCGGCAGGAGAGTGCTTTGGACCCAATGCTTACGATCTCCAAAGTCTCAAGTGCCAACTCGAGACGACAGTGTTTCCAAGCAAAGGTCCTGCGCAAGCTGGTCAGTTTACTGGTTGGGCCAGGAACGCTTCCGAGAAGGCTTGTTTGTAGGTTAAGGTGCAGGTGCCGTGAATAATTGCTCCCACTATTCAAATGGGTTGAAGTGCCTTTGCAGACCTAAGTTCAATCAGATGCAGAGGAGTCCTGCTGGACAACAGCGGGCTCAGGGTGCCAAACCTTCCAGCGGGGTAACCAGCGGTTCCTCGACTCAGCTTCTTGGTTCCAGGATGCTTGGATCCTATCCTAGGTTCAGTGGGAACTCCAGAGATCGACAAGGTATGGGTGTTTTTGAGCCTTCTCTTATCCAGATTCTCCTTTTGCGCCAAAACAAACGAATAGGACCCAATGGGAGATCTGCTCAAATACAGGCACACCAGACGTGACCCAACCACGGAGGTCCCAGTCATTCCCATCACACCAGGCTCTCTGGCACAAAGGATGTGTATTGGAACTAGACAGTTCAGCCCACATCCTGGTGGCACACACCAGGCATGCAGAAGCCCGCGAAAGCTTGGCGTTTCGTGGGAGAATGCATGACCAAATGAGGACTGACCTGGGTCTGGTGAAGGCAAAGAGACAAGATGGCCAAAGGACCTCGTGGAATGGCCATTTTCAGGGCAAGCCACTGTCTAGGACCAAACGCGGTAATTACGAAATGGACCACAAGAGAGGGTTAAAAGTATATGAAAAATAACAGATGCCACCAGCTCTGTCCAAGGCACATCTGCAATTCTACCAAAAAATCCTTTGAGTGTGTCGGAAACGAAAGGAAGACCCCAGTGCACTGTACTATAAAGTACGTTGTGCACTGGTAACATGTTGCAAAAAAATTGCAACATTGGAAAGGCCTAAGGGAAACAGTCTCCCAGTACTGACAGTCTTTAAGGGCATGTCAGTTTCCCCGTAACAAAGTGAGCGAAAGCTCAGCGGAGTGCAGCAGAAGGCTGTGCTCTGCTGGCAAAAGTCAGGCTAGGCTTGTCAGACAACAGCAAAAAGTTGGAGGGGGGGGAAGGGGTTCACAACTGGAGGGATAAATACACTTACATGGGAATGTTTCCTAACACTAACTTCAACAAGAAATGGTAAAGAAGATGTTGGGTTACTTGGCATTTATATAGCACCTTATGTATCATTGGTATGATCTCAAAGCGCTGGTATGTTGAACGCCCTCGGAAGTCAGTAGAAGGGGAAAGGGTCCTAAGGTGCGTGTGTGCATCGGCTATGTGTCCAGTCGATGTGGCAGTTGCCTGTTGGCTGCTTCTTAGTGGTTGGTGTAGCGGTTGGGAGGTCAGGCATATGTGTTCATTCTGGGGGGATGACGCCCAGACTGTTTTGTGGCTGCGTTAGGCCTGAGGAGACGCTTAAGCTGGCGGTGTGCTCAGCTGATGATTAGTCAGCATGATGGGGAGTATGCGGCGGGTGTTAGTATGAGAACAGCTATACCGAATGTGTCATAGTATCGCTGTGTTCTAGATGAGTGTTGGTGTGTAGGAGAGAGTAAGCATGGTGGTGTGATGTGGCAGTTATCAGTTATGCGTTTGAGGTTGGGCACTCCAACTGTTCCATCCACTCCATCCGTTGCATCCACTCCATTCGTTTCCTCACCTTCATGGGTTTCATTCACTATACCTGGTCCATCACTCTACCTGATTCCATTGTAAGGGATTTCAATCCAGCACTCCGACTAAGTCAATGCCTAGTATGGGATGCCCAATGGAAACCCTTATTTATATATTTTTATGTCAAAAGTTCTTTTAATTCTGGATCATGTGCCCTTATATAACACCCCTCTTTGAATTCCCCCCCCCCCCCCCCCCCCGGCCTCACTGAGCCAAGAAGTAGGTTTGTTTTGCAAATTGAAAGATTTATTTGAAGAATTGAACAATATATAGATTACACTTTTATAAATATGAATAACATCTGAATATCACACTTATGAATATTTATGCAATGTTCAGCAATGGGTAATATTACAATATCAACAATCTCTTTAATCAATTGGGAGTAGGAACAGGAAGAATCATGTAGCAGAGAATACTTTGTATGGTTCAAGGAAATGCAATGATAGGAAAGAATGCAACACAGAAATAAGACCTGATATGACTCAATCAAAAGAGAATATGACCCCTCTTTCCCTCTGTTACTACTCACTCCCCCCCTTATATGCAATATAGAGATCTGGAATGAGGGCACACAGGTTTCAGGAATAACAATCAACAATGCAGTTCAATCCCAATTCCCCCCGCAAGCTTAGAGAGAACAGGAATGATTTTAAACGGGTCAATTGCTTTTAAATGTGGTTTGAATTGAATGGGAAAAATGCTAAAAAATGATTTTAATTCGCTGAATTGAATTCAGAACAAGTGAGAGCTGCTTTGGATAAGTTCAGGGGGAAACACTAGCAATGATTGTTGAATGGTTAGCAGATGGAAAACGAAATTCAGAAGTTGAAAACAAGAAATGGCTGTTTTTTTATATGGAGTGAAATTGATCCAAATGCGAAATCGCGGCAACTTTTCTGCATGAGGGAAACCCGATTACGGAAAAACGATGATCTTGGAATGTTCGTTTGAAGGTTCGTTTGAAAGCTGGGGATGTAAGCTTCAAAATTACATTTAAATTTCGTTCCTAGCACATACGGTTCAAAAGTTAGAGGTTTTAGTGAAGGTAGATTTTTCTCAAAAGGAGTCAAGATTTCAAATGAAATTGCGCTTTGAATTACAAACAGGTTGGCTTACACTAACAATTCTCGCAGGATTAGATGGATGAGAAAGGATTCAGAATGGACAAAAGAGATTCTACAATGCAGTCTGGATATGTTGGAATGGGTTGGATGTACTACAGTTCTACGCTAAATACTCACAACTCTGGTTTAAATGGAATGAACCCGTCAAAGATCTGGTCAAAGGTTTGACTTGGACGCCGCTCGCCACCGGAAAGGTCTCAGGCACTGGGTTCTGCTCTCAGCAAGGCACTCTGGTCTGCACAGCCTCTTGGACTGGATCTGATGGGTTCTGGGTTACAGCTCTGCTGGATTGATCTGGATCTTGGGTTCTAGCATGGTTCTTGGCCAGTAGCAGCAAAACAGATCAGCCAGGCTGTTGGATCAGTTAGGTGGAAGTTAGGGGTTAAATCAGGTTTGCAAGATTTTTAAAGGCCTGCTGAAAAGGGTTCAGCTTTTTTGGATTGGGCCTCTGCTTCAGGGTTCTGGAGTCTGGATCTAGGTTCTGGAGTCTGGATCTTCCTGCAGGGTGCTTCGCCAGTGGATCAGTTGATGAGTGAAAGTGTGTCTTTCCTGCCCTCAGCTGTCCCTATTTATCCATTTTCCAAAGTGGGTGGGGAGGCTGATTGTCTTTGCCCAACCCTCTAAGGATCTGATAAGTCGGAGACTTCCCTGTCCCCTGATTTGAGAAAGGAACAGTGTGTCATGAGGTGTCATCATGTGTCAGAGTGATGCTGCCATTTACAATCTAGGGAAGAACCTCCCCTTTGCTTTTACCCAGAAAATCTATTTTTCCCAAAAAGCATATTTTCAATATGCACAACTTGTTAATAATACATCACAGATTGCCTAAGGTACGTTTCTGTCAAAATCTTATCTTCCTAGGAGTTTTGGTTCATAAATGACAATTTGTTGCGCTTTTGGTTGGTTACACATTTTCGGATCTGTACAATTTTTTTACACATACATGCACATACCGTCTGGGCATATTCCTGTAATTTTTCATGCTCCTAGCATAATCACAATAGCTACAATATTACAAATTTCGTGGTACCGTCTCTGAATGTCACACAGATTCCAGATTAGTTTTAAACTGTGAGCGAATTTTTCATTTTAATAATCTCTAAATTTCATATTTTTGTCAGTTCGGTACAATATTTTATAAGTCTTTTCCTTTAAACATGTTTTTAGACCAATTTCAAATCCACATTTTCAGTCTGGCCCGCCTCCAAAGCTTGGCTGAGTCAGAGAGTCACATGGCTTGTCTTCCTGCCAGGGCAGTTGATGTCAGTCACACCCGAATTAGCATTTCCATTCAGTTCAAGGACTCCATTGTCTCTTTCCAAGAGCAACAGCCAGAGTGCCCCTCCCATTTCCTTTCACACTTGCCTGTCAGATACTCAGCAGAGCACAGGAGAAAAGATTGCTTTGTTTAGGGAGGAGGTGTGGAATGTGTTTGAAGCTCAGTGTGGGAAATCTCTTGGATGTTTAGCTGAATCAGGTTACCTTATAGTCCATTTTAACATTGTCCCTTGTGCAAAATTACAGTTACAAATTTAAAATAAGCAAACATATCTTCAATTCCTGTCTTTTTCAACATGAAAATCAATGTGGCACCCTATATTGCATTTGATGGAAATCCCTTCCTTGGCATATTTAGCTTTTGAGACACAGCTTCTCCTGTCAGATTTAGAAATCGCCAGCGTCTGACAGAGGCGAGTAACGGTATTGCATACATTTTTGACAGATTTCTTTCCAGCAACCATCTTCAAAGGTGGACTTTGTTCAGATGACATATACTTCGAAGGGATTGTGTCCTCTGACGTATTCCTTATCTTAGATATCTCTTTCCAGCTTTGCTGGCCTCGGAAATTTTTTCTCTCTAGAGGGCGCTGCGCATCGACGTCCGCCGAGTCGATGTCCCTCGACAGCCGCCGTATCGACGTCGACGTCATCCTGCCTATAAAGGCCGCGCGCAGCGTCCGTTGCTCAGTTCCGTTTTTCAGCGCTTACTCAGTGCCTCGGAATATCGTTGCTCAGTTTCGTAGAGATATTATTCCATTTTCCTCGAGATATTCGATCCATACTCGATGGCTTCCTCGTCTGAACCGACAACCCCTCGGTCCGGCTTTAAAAAATGCTGAGACTGTGGAAAAAAGATGTCGCTAACGGACCCTCACAGGGTCTATCTGTGGTGTTTGGGAGCTGAACACCATTGTTCGGAGTGTGAGGACTGTATGTCCATGACAGCTAAGGCCCTGAAGGAGCGTAGGGGGAAGCTGGAAAAAGGTAAGACTTCTAAAGCTTCTTCTTCCTCGACAAAGTCGAGACATTCGTCTCCTAGTCACCATTCGCGCTCCAGGTCTCGAAGCGGGTCCCATCACTCCTCGAGATCGAAGCACTCGAAGGAGACGCCGAAGATCCCCTTCTTCGTCCTCCTCTTCCTCTGTTTCACCTAAGAGAATCCCTTGCCCCACAAAACATAGTTCCCGGGCTGAATGGGAGGAATTCCGAAAAAATATGATGAGCGTCTTCGAGAAAGCGGCCTCGACCCCCTCGAAGACTGCCGAGAGCGATGCTCTGGTCGAAAGACCCGAAGGTCCAAAACGCTGCGAGTCGCAGCACCCGGCGAAGGCAGCTTCTCGAGCGCGTCACGAACCCTCGAGTAAAGCAAAGTCCTCGAATCCTTCTTCGAAGGTTCCGTCGACGCCGAGGTCGGTGTCTTCGACGCCGTTGTCGAAGAGACCTTCGACACATGGGTCTGTCGACTCGACGCCATCCTCAACACCGGCGTCAACGCCAAGGAAAGTCACGGTTGCGGCACACCCAGTGGCTATTCCCAGGTCTTCGATGACTATGTCGTCGAGATTGTCGATATCCTCAAGCAGAATTCCGATTCTATCGAGGACCTCGAGGCCCCCACCTTTGTTTTCGACGCCACGTTCGCAGCCTTCGGCGTCGACGACATCGACGATTTCGAGGCCGATTACAAGTTTGGCACCCTCTGCCTTGGAGATGGGTTTCACACCCTTTGTGAGCTCAGACCAATTGAGAACAATGTCCTCAATTATGGAAGAGGGAGAACTGTCTGACCAAGAAGAGACATTTGAGTTGCAGGGATCTGCAACCCCAGTTCAGGAGGAATTATCCTCAGAGGAACGCAGATTAAAGGAACTCCATGATTCCTTACATGAGGCAAGTGGTTTAGACACTTCCCCAGAGGTGGAGTTCGCTAGGCCAGCCCCGGGGGAGCATGCTGAAACCCCTTATAGAGCCTTAATGGCCAGGATTACAGAATTTATGGGGTGGTCAACACCTTCACAGGCTTTCCAACAGGATGACCTCACGGATATTCTTGATAAAGGTCCACAGGAGGATCCTGTAGTACCTTTTCATAAAGCTCTTCAAAGAAAAATAATGACGAACTGGGAAACCCCAGATGTCGTCCCGGCAGTAAATAAAAAACTGTCTACTAAATACAGGGTATCTTCTGCAGACCCTGAGTTTTTGTCCAAACACCCATCTGCAGAAAGTCTGGTGGTACAGGCAGCATCTTCTACTGACATCAAGACTGCTTACCCTACCGTCCCACAGGACAGGGACGATAAAAAATACGATGCTATGGCTAAGAAAGTCTTTTCGGCATGTAGCATGGCGTTAAAATCTATTAATGCTACTTGCTAGATTTAGCCATACACTTTGGGAGTGTGCTTCTACAGCGGCTGACTGCATCCCGGAGGGAGAAGAAAGGGAGGCGTTCCTAAATATCATAAAGGACGGTAAAGATGCTATATGCGAATCCCTCCAGACGGGCATTGATTCTGCTGACAGTATCAGCAGAGCAATGGCGGCAAGTACAACAACCAGGAGATTTGCTTGGTTGCGAAAGTCTGGTTTTGCCCCAGATGTGCAAGCCAGGCTCTTGAACATGCCATTTGATGGCTCTTCTTTGTTTGGGGAAAAAGGCGGATGACAGTTTAGAAGAACTGTAAACATCAAAGGCAGCAGCAAAATCCCTAGGCGCTGCAATCCGTCAGACACCTTTTCGTCCCACAGGAACCTCTGCGAGAGGCAAGTCTTTTCGCTTCTACTCCGCATTCGGAAGAGGTAGATTACGACCAGCTCAAAGGGGACAAAGAACTACCCGAGGTGGACGGGGTAAATATTCAAAAGACGCAGCAACAGCAGGTGCCTCTTTACCATCGGCATCTGCATCAGCCGCCCCAAAACCACTCTGAGGACTTCCCTCACAAGACACCTGTAGGAGGCAGGTTAACTCAACATCTGGCGGAATGGCAGGCTATCACGTCAGATGCTTGGGCATTGGAGACAGTTGCACAAGGTTACTGCCTGCCTCTCCTACGCATACCTCAGAGTCATCCACCGGGGATCAGCTCTCAAAAAGTTCCAGATCCGCTCCTCTTGCAGGAAATTTTAGACCTGCTAAAGAAAGGTGCCATAGAACTGGTACCTGTAGCGGAGAGGAACAAGGGCTGGTACTCCCCTTACTTTCTCATACCAAAGAAAGACGGAGGACTGAGACCCATCTTGGACTTGCGGGAATTGAACAAATTCCTCAGGAAAGACAAATTCAAGATGGTAACTCTCTCTCAGATCCTTCAGGCCCTTCAGTTCCAGGACTGGTTGGTATTTCTGGACCTTCAGGACGCTTATTTCCATGTGCCAATCCACCTCAAACACAGGAAATAACTGAGGTTCGCAATTGGCAACTCTCATTATCAATTTCGAGTGCTGCCATTTGGGCTGACCTCTGCCCCGAGGGTCTTCACCAAGTTAATGTCGGTAGTGGCTGCAAGTCTAAGGAGGGAAGGGATTCACGTCTACCCCTACCTGGACGATTGCTTGATCAGAGCTGTATCTTCGGAACAAGCTCAGATCCAGCTAGATCATGTTTGCCACTCCCTTCACAGACTGGGCTTCCCCCTCAATTTAAAGAAGTCACAAATGATACCATCGCAGAGACTCCAGTTCATCGGAGCGATCCTGGACACTTCCCTGGGAAAAGCCTCGCCACCAGAGGTGAGGGCTCAAGATATTCTACAGATGGTCACCAAGTTTCAAAATGCCCAACGTCTCCCAGCCTTCGACTTTTTGAGGTTGCTAGGCCTCATGGCATCCTGCATTTTCCTAGTGCCAGAGGCTCGCCTGAGAATGAGATCTCTCCAGTGGGCACTGAGAACTCAGTGGTCACAATTCTCAGGGAGAATGACAGATCTTCTTCAGGTTCCAGACAGGGTGGCTCGAGACCTTCAGTGGTGGGCCTGTCGGGAGAAAATTCTGAAAGGAGAGCAGTTTTGGCAACCTTGGCCGGAGATAACAGTAGTCACGGATGCCTCACTCACAGGGTGGGGAGCCCACGCCAACGACTTGACCATCAGTGGTCGTTGGTCTCCATCGGAGTCCAGACTACATATCAACCTGTTAGAGCTGAGGGCCATCAGACTTGCGCTGAAGGCTTTTCTGCCATCTGTACAAGGAAAGAATGTCCTGATAATGACGGACAACACAGTGGGCATGCATTACCTCAACAAAAGAGGAGGCGTAGGATCACTACCTCTGTGCAGAGAGGCGATCCAGCTCTGGTTTTGGGCAATCCAAGAAGGAATCTCTATCGGCAGTTCACCTAGCCGGAGAGAAGAACTTGACAGCGGACGCTCTGAGCAGGCAGAACAGTCTCCCACGAGTGGGAACTAGCTCAGGAAGTCCTTCAAGAGATCGTCGCCCTTTGGGGAACCCCTCAGGTGGATCTGTTCGCCACCAGTATCAACAGGAAGTGCGATCTGTTCTGTTCAAGGGAATTTCCCCCGAGAGGAGCTCTGGGAGACACGTTCATAGTGGACTGGGAGTTTCCACGCCTGTACGCGTTTCCACCAGTCCCTGTCATTCCTCAAATGATCAGGAGGTTGAGAAGATTCTGGAAAACCATGATCCTAATTGCCCCGGATTGGGCCAGGAGAACGTGGTACACGGACCTCCTAGACTTGTCCATCTGCCCTTCAATTCGACTTCCACTCAGAGAGAATCTGCTCTCACAGAAGGGAGGTGAGGTTCTCCATCCAGACATCAAAACCCTCAACCTTCACGCTTGGCTTCTGAAAGGCTGAGGTACAAGGATTGGGACCTCCCTGATGACGTTATGGAGGTGTTGCTTTCGGCAAGAAGGCATGTGGTACACCAATGGTTTTGTCCTTCCTACTTTATTTAGCAAATTCAGGCCTTCAAGTTGGCACCATCAAGGGCTATCTCGCAGCGCTATCCATCTTTAAGCGCACTGCGGAAGAACCATCCTATTTCAAGTTACCTTTGGTAATACAGTTTCTAAAGGGGTTAACTAACGTTTATCCCCCAAGACCATTCCAGGTTCCCCTATGGGATTTAAATTTAGTCCTAACTTTCCTGATGGGCACACCTTTCGAACCACTCCACTCTTGTTTGTTAAGATTTCTTACCCTTAATACTGTTTTATTAGTAGCACTTACATCTGCTAGAAGGGTGAGCGAGTTACAAGCTCTTTCTTGTAAACCCCCTCATACAATCTTTCACAAAGACAAAGTTGTTCTGCAAGTGAAGTCTAATTTCCTCCCAAAGGTGGTTTCTGAATTTCATATCACACAGAAGATTACCCTTCCATCTTTCTATCCTCCTCCCCATCCGGGGAAAGAGGAAGAGAGGTTACACAGGCTGGACCCAAGAAGGGCTTTAAGTGTTTACATTAGTAGACTGGCTAGGATAAGACAAGCAGACCAGCTGTTTGTAGGCTACGCAGGTCACAACCTGGGGCTACCGATAACTAAGCAGACTGTTTCCAGATGGATTATTTTAGCCATTTTGGAATGTTATAAACTGGCAGGAAAAGAGCCCCCTCAAAATCTTAGGGCTCATTCGACCAGAGGTATCGCAGCTTCATCGGCCCTCAAAAGAGGAGTGCCGGTTCGAGACATTTGTGCGGCTGCCACATGGTCGTCCGTCCATACCTTTACACGGTTTTACAACTTGGATTCCTCCTCCAGTCAGGAAACTAGGTTTGGAAGGGCAGTATTGCACTCTATTCATCAATAAGAGGAAGCATGAAGTCAGTACTCCCACCGCCAATAACAGAATACTGCTATGGGAGCCTATCTAAGATAAGGAATACGTCGGAGGACACAATCCCTTCGAAGAACAAGTTACTTCTTACCTTGTAACGTTCTTTCGATGGGATGTTCCTCAGACGTATTCCTTATCGACCCTCCCATCCATCCCCGCAGTACTACTTCCCTTGTTGTTGCAGCTTACGCTCCTTAAGGGTGATTAGTCGAGTCCAGAAAGAATTATTGTGGGCTACAAAACGGAACTGAGCAACGGACACTGCGCGCGGCCTTTATAGGCAGGATGACGTTGACGTCGATACAGCGGCTGTCGAGGGACATCGACTCGGTGTTCGTCAACGCGCAGCGCCCTCTAGAGAGAGAAAATTTCCGAGGCCAGCAAAGCTGGAAAGAGAGTTCTAAGATAAGGAATACGTCGGAGGAACATCCCATCGAAAGAACGTTACAAGGTAAGAAGTAACTTGTTCTTCTGCTGACATTATATTTTTATGTGGATTCTTGCAGTAGAATGATCAACACCCAACAGGAGGTTGGATCTTTTGGGTAGTTTGTGAGCCATGATTTTTGCAAATTTGACAACCAAGAAAAAACTGATTTTCACACAGCTCTGTTTCTTTTGCAATCAGCCTTGCTCTGTGGGCAGCCAAGTGATGGGTTTTGGCAGTGGTCTCCTGTGTTATCACTAACATAGGCAAAAGTGGATGGCAGCCTATTTTTCAGATTTTTCCTGCGCACTTCTGGATGATTTTTAGCTAGCAAAATGCTCTCCAGCGGCCATTCTGATGTTCCTGATGCAAGCAGCGCACAGGAATGTTGCAGGGCCTGGACTAGTGGGTTGAAACATCCCACACCATCCACTCTATTTGTCCCATCCACTCTATTTGTCCCATCCACTCTACCTGTTGCATCCATTCCATTCCATCCACTCCATTTGTTCGGTCTATTCCATCCGTTCTATCCACACCATCCGTTCCATCCATTCTCCAGGATGGGGTCTGGCATGTATTCACATGCTCATGAATATTCCCCGTCGTCAGGCTGGGAATCCTCAGTAAAGAAAAAACCAGTATCAGTTTTGTTTCTGATCTGTCTTTCGTAGTAGTAACTGATCTCTGCGTCATACTGACCACAGCCAATGACTGCCCTCTACCCAAGCCCCGCCTCTGGCAGCCATCTTAAGATTTTTACCGCACGTTCAAGTGTTGGGATCCTTGTGCTATTGCTCTCGAGCGTTAGTGCTATTTTTTCACGTTTTTTCTCAAAAACTTCGATTTTTTTTTCGGTCAAAAAGAGCCTCAAGCTCCACCGATTCTTCATCCGATCAACGGGGACCCGTGTCGGATTCGTCTACGCCCCTCAAGGGTGAGGATTTTGTGGAGCTACGCTTTTGGAGGACTCCAGAAGCTTCTCAGGCCCATCTCGGACATGGCCCAGGAGAAGGGAAGCTAAGCTCGACGCCCGGAAAGCTGTTCAGGGTCTGCCCTGGATGCCAGCTTCAGAATGTCTTTAAGGAGGACGAACACTCCTTTTGTCTTTACTGCCTACATGAGGACAAGACGCACGTGGAGAAGGACTGTGCGTTTTGCGGCAATATGTTGGAGCGGACCATGAAGGACCGCCATCAACGTCTCGCCAACTAGCTGAAAGGGAAGAGCCCGTCAGGCGAGAAGAAGAGGAAGAAATCCGAGCGGTCTTCTAAGACCTTTGAGGACGCCCCGACGACGGGGGTCCAACACAAGGCCAAGCACCGCGAGTCCGCTGGCGCCGAACGGTCGGGCTCTACGGGCGCCAGGCAGGGCGCATCCTCCCCGGCACCATCAACGCTCTGGTTCGGGTAAGAGGAAGGCCGAGCACCCGGCGAAGCTCCTGGAGAGGCCCCGGTCGAGCTCGAAGGCCCCATCGGAGGGAGAGCGAGGCAGTGTCCCCCCCGCCCCCAAGGAGAAGGCGGTGAGCGCAACTAAGGTGGTGAAAGCCTTAATCCATCCGGCCAAGGCCTCTATCGAGACAGTCGCGGCGGCCCTGGCTCAGCCTGTGGAGGCTACACCAGTGGTGGTGACCTCGGGGCTCAGTCTCCCTGCCACCGTGGAGGGAGTCCTCTTTTATGCCCATCGACAGGACCCCCGTGAAACCTCCGACGGAGAAGAAAAAGGGGGGGCAGGAGGTTGTCGTGGATTCGGCCTCAACCTCTGAGGAAGAGCTGATCGAGGTCTTAAGCCATGGCGTTGGCGTGGAAGAAGACCAGCCCGTCGGGAGGGATCCCGACGTAGGAGACGACGATATCGTCGAGGGTGCCGACGGGGCCCCTGACCGCCCGTCGGACTCCCCTCAACCAGCGCTGCAAGACAACTCGGCGGCTTTTTTGTTGGCTATATAGTCCTTATGCTCAGAGATAAGGACGAGACTGCTGTTACCACCAGCGGAGGAACCGCTCCCGACGGGGGACCCGGAGCCAGGCCTTTCTGGGAGCCCTCCCCCTAAGAGAAGAAGGATTCACCCTCCACCTCCTTTTCAGCCATTGTGCCCTGTTCAGCCCTCCTCCCTGTCCACGACTCGTGGGGATGATACAGGGACTGACACGGCCGCGACGGGTACGGACAACGAGGTTTACGACGAGGATCTGCCATCGCACCTCCCACCCGGGCTTCCCCGCCCGACAAGATTGGATCGTTTCACTCCATGATCGCCCGGGCATCCGAGCTCTTCCAGCTCTGCCCGGAGGAGAAGAAGGAAGGTTTCCTTTATCAACGGCGCGAGGCCAAGAGGAAGACGGTCCTCTCCGTGCCTCTACTGGATGATATTTGGGATGAGGGCCTCCCCCTCCTCAAGAACCCATCCACAACGCCGGATAGAAGGGATCGCTACGGGAAGAAGTACCGGGTCCCGGACGCGGCCCCCTTGTGCCTCCGGGCACAGCCGACCCCGGACTCCGTCGTCTCTGCGGCGGCCAGGTAGAAAGCGGGGGGGGGGGGAGGGAGGGGTGCGGCCTCCACGTCGACTTCCCCGCCAGACGGCAGGGGAAAGAAATTGGATACGATGGGACGCAGGGTCATCTCATCTGCAGCGACGACGATTAAGGCGGCCAACGCCTTGGCTATCGTAGCCCGCTACGACAGGGAGCTGTGGTACAAACTGGCCCCCCTGCTGGACTTCCTACCGGATGACAAGAGGGCGGATGCCCTAGAGATCTTGCAGGAAGGTGAGGTGGCGTCGGACCACGCCATTACGATTGCAACGGACATCGCCGACACTGGATTTCGCCAGTTGGGCAACGGCGTGTGCCTTAGGCGGCGTGGATGGCTCAAGGCTACTGACTTCCGTCAAGACATGCAGACCAGAGTCTTGGACATGCCGTTCGATGGAAACAACCTGTTTGGGAAAACAGTGGACGATTCCCTTTAAGCCATCAAAGCAGACACGGAGACGGCCCGGGCTCTTGGGGTTCTCCAGCAACGGCGGCCGCCCTTTCGGAGCGGCGGAGGCAAGAGTGCCTCCAAAGGTTCCGGCGGCGGATTTTCCACCTACCGTCAAGCGGCCCGTTCGTCGTCGCAGGAAATTTACAGGGGACGAGGCAAGTCAGGCGGACCCCGCCGTAGTCGCCAAGGAGGTCAAGGCGGCAAAGCCTCGTCGAAGCAGGACTGAACCGGCCGAAGCACCCCGGTGGGAGGCCGGCTGGCGAGCTTCATCAGCGTGTGGGAGTCCATCTCCACCGACAGTTGGGTGCTGGACGCCCTAGCCCAGGGTCACGCGCTCGAGTTTCAAAGAAGGTGCCCGCGCGTCCCCCCTGTGGCCAGGAAAGAACTTCACGTCCCTCAACTTCTCTTGGAGGTAAAGGCGAGGCTCAGGAAGGGCGCCATCGAGCTCGTCCCAAAGAGGCTTCGGGGCTCCAGAGTTTACTCAAGAAGACGGGAGGATGGCGTCCCATCCTGGACCTACAACGACTGAACAAATTCATCAAGGCACAGAAGTTCCGGATGGTCACCCTTCAACATGTCCTGGGTCAGCTGGAGGAGGGCGATTTCCTGTCGTCGTTGGATTTGGAGGATGCCTACTTCCATATTCCCATCCTAAAGGGACACCGAAAGTTTCTCAGGTTCGTGGTCCAAGGGTGTCACCATCAGTTCAGAGCCCTTCCCTTCGGACGAAGGTCGGCACCCAGGGTGTTCACCAAGTGCCTCGCACCGGTGGCGGCGCAGCTGCGCCGAGAGGGGATCCACGTCTACCCCTACCTGGACGACTGGCTCATCCGAGCCAAGACGAGGGAGCTTGCCGTGGAGCACACGGCAAGGACCGTCCAACTTCTCACGGACCTGGGATTCTCCGTAAACTACGCCAAGTCCCACCTGGTGCCCGCGCAAGACGCACTGTTTCTGGGAGCGAAGCTCGACAGTGTCGCTTCTGGCCTCTCCGTCGGAGGAAAGGACGAGGGCCATTCTGGGCAAGGTGTTGCGGACGCGTCCAGAGTGAGGTCCATAAAGTCCCTCCTCTGAATGATGTCTTCTTGCATTTACCTCATCCCCCTTTGCAGGCTCCGGATGCGCCCGTTGCAGGAGTTCCTGGACGCGCGCTGGATCCAGACGACTGGCAGCTTCGAGGAGAGGATCACACTCAACAAGAGTTTCCGACGAGCGATCCGGTGGTGGGGCACCCGCGCACATCTGACGGCGGGCATGGACTTCCAGACCCCCGGCCACCAGGAGACAGTGACCACGGATGCCTCCCTGGAAGGGTGGGGAGCGCACACTGAGAATCTGCACGCGAGAGGCCTTTGGCTCCCGACGGAGAAGGCCCTCCATATCAACGTCCTGGAGCTCCGTGCAGTGTTTTGGGCCCTCAGGTCCTTCCTTCCGTCCCTCAAGGGCAAGGTGGTGAGGATCTTCACCGACAACACCACCACCATGTTCTACATCAGGAAACGGGGCGGAACCAGGTCCCCAGCCCTGTCCAGGGAGGCGCAGGATCTGTGGCTTTGGGCCGTCACCCAAAGGATTTTTCTGGTGCCGTTTCATCTGGCAGGGATAAAAAACACCATTGCCGACTCACTCAGCAGGGAGCTGCGCTCGTGCCACGAGTGGGAACTACGACAGGATCTAGTGGACCGCCTCTTCCGACGGTGGGGCACACCCCAGATCGATCTGTTCGCGACGGCGGCGAACTCCAAGTGCTGGAGGTTCGCAAGCAGGTTTCCCCAGCCGAGGAGCATGGGCGATGCTTTCTCGTTCCCCTGGGAGGCCCTGTTCCTATACGCGTTCCCTCCATTGCCATTGCTGATCCGGCTCATCAACCAGCTCAAGAGGTCACGGTGCAGGAAGATCCTCGTCGCACCTGCGTGGCCGAGGCAGATATGGTTCCCGGACCTTCTGGATTTGTCGGCGTCCCCGTCAATCAAGCTGCCAGTGGACGTGGATCTGCTCTCCAGGGAAGGAGGCGCCATCCTTCATCACAACCCGAAGTCGCTGAACTTGCAGGCATGGCTCGTGCAGCGTTAGAGTTTGGAGGATACGACATACCGGCGTCCTTAACTCTTAAATGCTACGGACACAAATGGAAGAGGTTCTCTGTCTGGTGCCACGCACAGAAGATTAACCCTCTGCGGATTACGGCTCCCCAAGTACTGCCGTACCTACTGACGCTGGCCAAAGCTGGACTGGCGCACGCGTCCATCAAGATTCATCTTGCTGCGATCTCCCGATACACCAGAACCACGGGGCGGGCGTCCTTGTGATCTCATCGTCTGGTGAAAGAGTTCATGAAGGGACTGTTCAGATTGTTCCCGCCGGTGAAGGCTCCGGCCCCGGCGTGGGAGCTCAACATGGTGCTGACCAAGCTCATGGGACCTCCGTTCGAGCCTCTGCACTCGGCCACGTTGAAGTTCTTGTCGTGGAAAACAGCGTTTCTTGTGGCCATCACCTCCGCACGATGGGTGGGAGAGATCCAGGCCCTTTCCTACAAGGCCCCGTACTTGACTTTTCACGACACGAGGGTAGTGCTCAGGACGCACCCCTCCTTCATGCCCAAGGTGCCGTCGGACTTCCACCTCAACGAACCCTTGGTGTTGCCTGTTTTCTTCCCGTCGCCTTCGTCGCCGGCTGAGAGGACTCTGCACTCGCTGGATGTGGCTAGAGCGCTGAAGTTCTATGTGGACCGCACAAAGTGTTTTCGGAAGACGTCACAACTCTTTGTGAACTTTGGACCTGTAATCGGGGGAAGGCTCTCTCGAAGGCTTCCATTTCCAGATGGCTCTCCGGCTGTATCATGTACTCTTATCGGTTGGCAAACCGACCCCTGCCTGGCCGTCCGAGAGCCCATTCCACCAGAGCGATCGAAACTACCACGGCATTCCTATCTGGTGTGCCCTTGCTGGACATCTGCAGGGCTGCTACGTGGAGGTCGACGCACACCTTCACGAAATTCTACTGCGTCGATCGGGATTCCAGGGAGGAGTCCAGGGTCGGCCAAGCAGTGCTGCGCAACCTGTTCGTCTAAGGTGAGCCTGGTGAAGAGGTAAGATTTGCTTAATGTTGAGTTTGATGTAATGCTTAATGTTGAGCCTTTGCCACCTCCCGTGGTTGTGCATGTGTGTACTGCTATGTATTCTTTATTCATGAGCATGTGAATCCACGCCAGACCCCATGCTGGAGAAGGAACAAGTTACTTACCTGTAACTGTTGTTCTCCAGCATGGGTCTGGCATGGATTCACATGCGAACCGTCCCGCCTACCCCTCTGCGGCTCTTCACTTGGTCATACTGCCACTTCACGTGCTACCAAATCTGAAGATGGCTGCCAGAGGCGGGGCTTAGGTAGAGGGCAGTCATTGGCTGTGGTCAGTATGACGCAGAGATCAGTGATTGGTTACTACTACGAAAGACAGATCAGAAACGAAACTGATACTGGTTTTTTCTTTACTGAGGATTCCCAGCCTGACGACGGGGAATATTCATGAGCATGTGAATCCATGCCAGACCCATGCTGGAGAACAACAGTTACAGGTAAGTAACTTGTTCCTTCCATTACATTAGTTCCATCCACTCCATCCGTTCCATCCACTCATCCGTTTAGTAGCTTCCATTTGTTTCATCCACACTTCCTGTTTAATCACTCTATCGGATTTCAACCACTCTACCTGTCCCGTCCACTCTACCTGATTTCAACCACTCTGTCTGTCTGTCCCGTCCACTCTGTCTGTCCCGTCCACTCTGTCTGTCCCGTCCACTCTGTCTGTCCCGTCCACTCTGTCTGTCCCGTCCACTCTGTCTGTCCCGTCCACTCTGTCTGTCCCGTCCACTCTGTCTGTCCCGTCCACTCTGTCTGTCGCGTCCACTCTGTCTGTCGCGTCCACTCTACCTGTTTTATCCAGGCATGTGTTCATTCTGGGGGATGACGCCCAGACTGTTTTGTGGCTGCGTTTAGGCCTGAGGAGACACTTATGCTGGCGGTGTGCTCAGCTGATGATAATTCGGGATGATGGGGAGTATGCGGCGGGTGTTAGTATGAGAACATCTATACCGAATGTGTCATAGTATCGCTGTGTTCTAGATGAGTGTTGGTATGTAGGAGAGAGTAAGCTTCGTGGTGTGATGTGGCGGTTATCCCTCACTACTTTTCAAGGAAATCCATGATTCTTGCTTATATTTTATTACATATTTCGAATGAGAAGAATGTATTATAATATATTGCACAAATAAAAAAACATTTATTAAACTATAGTCTTCCTTCGGTTCACTGTGGGGAAACAGTCTAATTTCAAATGTCTAACAGGCACGATTCAAAACGTGGTTGATCTTTACATCTATTTGGGATATCTGAATTGCCAGTCCTTTAATTTACTTTAGCAATCTAGGATGTTGGGTCGAAGAAGTCCGTTCGGCCATCACTGGCAGAGATACAGTTGTCGAGCACCTATTGGAGAATTCTGGGGCTCAACCCTCGCTAGCCCTGCCCCAGTTAAAGCCCTAACAATGTGAATTTAGTTACTGTTCCAGAACTAAGAACAGTCAAAATGGATCATTGCTCCCCTGAGACTACCACTAAATGTATGTGTGTAATAAAGAAATTGACAAAGTTAAATGGAAGGTCACACCACACCACACCACACCACACCACGCCAGCCAGCCTGCAAGCCAGTAGCCGAGGCTGCTTGGGGTCCGAGCCTGTACTCCTTCCCTGCTGTGTTCACTTCTGCTTGCAGGCTCATTGCCCTGGAGAACATTGGAGAAGATATTAGAATTCCTCCTTTCTGGCACCGGCAAGCACATGTTTAACTTGCTGGGAGCAGGTAGTTGAGGCGGCAATAAAGTGTTAAGTGAATAAAATGGAAATCGTCTGTATGGTGTTCTTGGGGCAAACTGGAAATCCTGTGCAAAGTGAGCAGAATGTAAACCTTAAATTATTTGTTAATACGGACTCTTCCATGTTGTGACAACTGCTAAGGAGGACGGTGTGTAATTTGATTCCTGTGCATAATGTAAACTAGTAAAAATGTAATTGTTGCCTTTATCAGTACCTACATAAATAAGAATCATATTTATTATAAAATAAACTGGCAGGACTGCGGGAAAAAACCCACCTGACTGCAGACTGAAACGGCTGGGAAAAGAGTATGCGCCTTTTTCATTACATTGTGTTTTATGGGACGACGAAGGAAACGAAATTAAGCTGACAAAACAGTAACCTGCCGTTATAGACTGCTATTGAGTGTTTCTGAATGGCATGGAAATGATGCTACTTGCCCAGTATTTCGTCAGTTGTGAATGAAGGGTTGTCAGAACAGATAGACCCCGATCTTCCTAATATATGGATATGTTTTTATTCTTCAGTTTCAGTGTGCTGCTGTCTCTTCATCACTTTCCTGTTCCTTTCTGAGCTCACAGGATTTATCACCACAGAAATGTAAGTATATTTTACCATTTCAGTATGCCTAGGTGGTCTGAAGCCAGGTGTGCCTGCCTGGCCTGTAGAGGAATTTGGTATTTCCATGCCGAGCCGTGCCTCTTAAAGGTTCGACAGGGCAGGTGCAATGTTGGCCACGTGAATGATTTCCCCAGCACTGTTGGCGTTTTAGAAGTACCAGCTTAGCTCATTAGGCTTTTTTACTGGGCCAAATTATAACCATAGTGGTCTTGCAGCACCAAGGCTTCTATGAAGTTTGTGTATTGTGCTTCAGTAACGTCCTGCAGACCACTCCGCCTCTTGTTCATGGAGCTGATTGGTATGACCTAGTTATTACACGAAACTCCTTCCTATGCCAGCCCAAAGCCAACTGTCTCCTAAGCAGATCTGGCTTGCTACCAAATACAGCAACCCTTTGTCTTTAAGGTCTGGCTTGAGCATGCTTCAGGCCTCTACTTTATCAATCCACTGCTCCACAAAGCACGACTTAATTTATTTTTTGTTTGTTATGCGCTTAGACAGGAAATACATTCTGTTTCAAAGCGCCGACAGGTGTGCAGGGAGTGAACCTGGGATATGCCTTGTGAGTATTCAGAACGCGCAAATGCAACAAGGAAGAGGGTAGTGGGGTAGGTGCGGTGGTGTCATTGCTCAAGGGTGAGCCGCAAATGAAGTGCAAGGTATGGTAAGTGCTATGCGGCCAGGAGCCGCATTTGGTGGAAAGTGCAAATCTCCAGTGCAGAGAGGGTGTGCCGAGGCAAGTGCTAAAGGAAGACGGAAGCTGGGGACATTGGGTGTGAGTGGTCAGAGGCCCAGAGGATGCATAAGGGTCCAGGACACCAATCACACCAACTGCAATTAGCAGAGGAAGGAAGAAGGGAAGGAAGACAAAAAGGAGTCTTGAGATGCTTTCAGAACTTAAGGTCCTGCTTAAGACGCAGGAGGAGGCTGTTCCAAAGGAGGGATCCAGCTGAGGAAAGCGAGCAGTGTCCTGCTCTCTGTTTAGCGAAACACTTTCCAAACAGAGTTGGTGCCAGAGGAGCGTAGAAGTCTAGAAGGAGAGTATTTATTTGATGAGAAAGAGTTGCAGATAGTGTGGTTCCCGCCCCCAGACAGCCTTGTGAATGATGCAGAGGGATTTGAATTTGATACGTGCAGCAACCAGGAGCTAGTGGAGTCTTTTTAGGGCAGGAGAAATGTGGTCCCTGTGCTTAAGGCCAATGATAATTCTCGCTGCTCTATTCTGGATTAGCTGAAGGGGTCGCAGAGTGGAAGAAGGTAGATTGAGGAGGAGGCTGTTGCAATAGTCAAGCCTAAAGAGAAGCAGGGCTCGGAAACATTGAGCTTCTGGGGGGAAAGTGAGAAATGGGATAATTCTTTTTGAGAAGGAAGAGTTGGGAGTGGGACTTCTTGGCAATGTCCTGCGTGTGAGGGTGCACCAGATTGTCTCTTTGCATCATGACTCTGCCCCTTTATTCCACTGCTTATGTCTTCCTCTTCTGTTTTAACAGTCCCTCCCTTCTTTTGCCGATACCTGAACGATACCTGAATTCCCTCCACTTCATATGTGGTTTTTGCTGGTTTCCCTTCTCTGCACCCCTCGTGGACCCAGAGTCCCTCTGCAGTGACAGCCTGTCAGCATCTTTCTGCTATAGGTCAACAGTCCAACCATTGAGGCCACCAAGGACCTGTCCAGACTGCTACACTTACACGTCACTCCATGCTTGTTATGTTGCTTCAGCTGCCTGATCTTCTGCCCAACTCTGCACCTCAACGCACCATACTCCTATGGGAGGTTCCTTGAGCCACTTGTAGCAAAAACCTCACTCCCATGTTAACTGAACCTGTGGCAAACAGGCCACGTGTGAGATTGAGGTGAAACAACCTGAAGAGCACATGGGGAGAGATTTTAATTGAAACTGAGATGACACAAAATAGTTGGAGCTTCCTGTCTGCCCTCATGTTTTAGTCACTTTTCTATTATCGTTATTGGTTTACATGTTCAGATCATTAGTCCTCTTTTGAAATCATTCATAAGGATTTGTGGATTTGTTTTATTTTAATGGTTTATTAAGTGAATGGGAAGTGTTTACACCCCCTAAGATTGGCACCACTGAGGCAAGTTCTTTTTCTTCTTCTGAGTTGTATAAAAACTAATCGACAAGTCCAAGCGTGTCAGGCTCTGCATACTGCACTGCACGTCGGATAATGACTGGCTAGCAGTTAGGCCAATTGCATGATTAACCCCCTGTTTATGCCAACTGTGATGTCACATCAATGTTGTCAGAATGTTTGAGCAGCAGTTTGGCGATGGAATGTGCATGCAATCTAGGCTTTGTGGAGTGGACAAACCGTGGACTCACAGGTGAACCTGTGACGGGCCAACTTCTGCCTTCACCAACTATCCCGCACCACTCCTCTCTAGCGCAAGTGCAATGACAAGATGGCAAAATATAGCCAGAGGACCAGAGAAGCTGTACGTGTTCCACCCCACCTAACTCTGCTACCCTTGTAACCCCACCCAGACCTCTCAGGCATTTCCTCACTGATCCTTAGACTTTAGTTGTCCCTTCCTCCGTTAGCCCAAAGGCAATAGTTATGTATACATTTTTGAAGTACCTATATGTTTTGTCCCTAATTCATGTGAGAAACCAGTAGGTGTCTCACCAGCTAGTCCCCGGGGATCTGTCATCCAGGTGGGCCAGGACAAGGCCATCGCTTTTGGATCCAGTTCCTGTGGGTGGTCCAGTGCAGGAGGATTACCCGGATGAGGGGTCTTCACGGAATGGGACAACGGACGGTGATGCGCGATATCCCCTTTCCTCCAACACCTTTTCCCCATCCTATCAGGACTTAGGAATTCACCCCCCACCTTTCCGACACAAACACTTTCTCACGGACAGCTCACTGTGAGAGAAAATGGATTGACACCCGAGCCGTATACCGACATGTATGAACACAAGGGTCAGGTAGAGTCGGTTAATTTCTGATAATTACACACACCTGACTTCATCACACTTCCCCCCCCACCCAGATAAAAGGAAGAGCACGAAAGCACACCTGGAGCAAGGCAAAACACACGAAGCAGCAGTTCCGAGATGGCAGTCTAATACGAGGAGAAAGACTGAAAGACCATAGAGTTGCAAGGAGGGAAGTGCCCTTGACCTTTTCGGAGCAGAACCGCGACTTTCAAGAGCCCTCGAGAATAAGAAACATAAGACCTGGAATTAAAGCTGAAGAAAGGTGCAGTGTGTGTTGAAGGTACACAGGGCCCTCCTGTATCGATGGCTAATGCGGGGAGGAGCGATTGGTGCCGTGGTACTGTCCTTGACTCCCACATCAAAGCAGCGCACCAGTTAGGTCCGCACAGCCGGTGAGTCGGGGAGACTGATGACAGACTGGTCTGTGTTGGAACCAAGGTTCCGAGCGGCAACATTGTATGAAGAAATCTGCAAAGAAGAATGAGGCGTATGCGATAAATGACATCAACATAATTGAATATCCAAGATCGATACCATAAACAGAATGGTCCGGCACCAAGTGGGTGCTCAGTTATACAACTGAGTGTAAAATCGTTAAACTGTGAAATCGAAGTGGTCTTGCAATGGTCAAACTAAACCATGCACATTTGAAAGTCTTCGATGCTAATACGAACTGAAATTGGTCCGAGCCCTGCTGAGGGAGACTAATTGTGTAAAAGCGATCTGAGCCCGGCTGAGGGGGACCCTGGGTGAAGAGTGACTCACCTGACTGAGTATTTGTAAAGGAACTTTTCATTTGTTTTGGTACATCAGGCCCTCTGAATCAAGAGACTTGGATAATGTAAGAGACTTGGGCACAGAAGGCCCAAATGCTGGCAATGGAACAGTGTCCTTGTGCCAAAGAACCCAGAGAGTGTACTATTCTTGAGTGAACCACTTTGTCCTGTGCTGAAAACATGTTTTTTCGTGACTGTTATCCCACACTATCTGTAACTAGCAGGAAGGATTGGCAATAGGTTTTTTTAGTGTAGGCCCTTTTATGTTGACAAGACTCCACTAGGACTGCCTTCTTTATGATTTGATGGTCGTAGCTTGCACCCATCTTTAGGTTTAGATAGGTGTTTATCACACCCTCGTGAGAGCTCAAACTCCCTTGAACTGTGGTCACTTGTCTGTTTTATCTTGATACCATGCCTTCCTTACAATGTCCATTGCAAAACTGGACGCATTTTGATCTGTGACACCGCCTCACCAGCCACAGCCTCCCCTCCCTCGTCCTTCATGTTTTTCTTTTTATCTCCATGGCGAATGAACGCTTGTAGCTCTCTAGTTCCTTTTTCCAAAAATGTTCGTCTTTTCCCACTAGAGATTTGTTATTGTTTTGATTCTCACATCCTTCAGTTTGATGTCTTGTTCTCTATGCTAGGTCGAGGTTTATTTTTTTCCCTCCTCAATTCATGTTGTCTATCCCATTTCATTTGTTTGAGGGATGCTCAGGGGTAGGGCAACAGTGGGTTGCTTGCCTTTACTGTAAGAATCTTCATTCAAAGGCTTCATTGCTGGGCAGAGAGATTACACAGTTCCTCTGGCCCTATCCCAGAAATTAATTGATAAGAAAAGGCACAAGGTTATCCTGCCCGGTGAGACAAAATGTGTCTGGGGGAAGCTGCTGTGAGCCTCTCCCTATAGAGTTTAAGTCTTTTTCACTGCGTGAGGAGGTGGAGGGTAGAGGGGAGTTGAGGGGCATCCCTGATGTCCCTATCAAGGGAGCTAAGACTGATTGTACGACCGAGGTTCCCTTTTAAGAGCTAATACCAAAAATGGCCCCAATGTTCTTCTGTGAGCAAATGGTGGGGCATAACCTGATGTTCCCACATTGGGGGCTAACAACCGAAGCACGCCAAAGGGTAAATGCAGCTTTAATGCTGCAGTTATCCGGTTTATTTTGTAAACATTTCTTTTTACTGGTTGCATTCTGGGAGTTGCTTAGTCCTGCCCAAAACCCCATGATTCACTAGTGGCGTGTCACCCTTGAAATCCCTTAGAAAATGGGTAATGCTTGAGATGAGGAGGCAACTATTGGATCCTCTGTCACTACTGCATAGTCTTCAAATCTGCTCACCCCACCCATGCCATGGACCTCTTACTAGTGCCTCTCTGGGTAGGCACACCATCAATACTTGTCTGGCTTGACCAGCTCCTACCAGGATCTGTAGCACTGGCTCGTATCCACATGCTTACTCTTCACTGAAATGTGTTGACCTTTGGCTTGGTCTCTCCTATCATAGCAGCTGGTTTCCATAGACCAGTCTGCCAACTCCTCCAGCCCAGAGCATATTCTTTTCTAAGGATAGGTTTCACAAAATTACTCCACAACCTCATGCTTCCTGGTCCCATGAAGGACTATTTTAGAGACATGTTAAAGGATGTGCTGCCGTGCATCCTTCACTGTTGTTGCCTGGCATTGCTCCACTGCCTACAACATCCTCTGCCCCACCGATTATGCCACAACTTGTTACCCATCCTTGGGACACTCCTTCAATGCTCTTCTGGACTAGTGTTGCCTGATGCTTTTCAGCCTGTGACAACACTTCTGCCAGATCAATCTCAGCCGGTCATTCAGACCCTACAGAAGATCCTCTGGATGACTTGAAGTACCTTGGTTTGCAAGGGTTTTCCCTGAGCACATTATGGGCCTTATGGATTTCTTTGATATCCCCTATCAAATTTCACTTAAAGTAAATACAGCATTTTGGCAGGAGAGTTCTACCTAAAGTCTACTGATAGTTTGGTATTCCGTGGGAGGGATGAGCTTGCTGAGACCTAAAGGTGTGGCAAAAGCCACATTCACAGGTGACCAATAATCTTATTGAGGAATCAAAGGTACCGTCCTTAAACTTCAGAAAAGGGGTGCCTGGCACTAAACCCATTCCCCCAAAAGAAGATCAGGTACTTCATGCTTTCAGAAAGGTGCAACTTTACTCTGGGCTGCATCGACAGTGGGTTAATGCCGACATCCTCTTCTCTACGGCTAAATAAAAGCATTGGAGGGAGGTTTCAGACTTTGATGGACAGTTTCTGTGGACATGGTAAACCAGTTCACGGCACAACGGGCAATGACCAGATAATCGCATAGGTCATGCTGGAATCGGCAGTTCGCCATGTGTATAAAGACGCTTGCCAAATGTCTCTGTGGGCTGGCAATAAACGCAAAGCCTGGCTTCAGGCAACTCATTTTACAGAGGTAAGATAAGATACTTAAACTACAGCTTGACCGCATTGATGTATTCCGTAGCTCAAATGAGCTAAACATGAGGGCGGCTGTTACTATGACTTATAAGTACTTGTCTGTGCCAACTATAATGCCAGTTAAAACTTCTCAAGGCCTCTTGCAAACAGTAATTTAGTTTTACATTCTTTGCCGGCTTTTATGGTCACCAGGAGAGGAAGACTAGACAATTGGACAGGCCTATGAGCCTACAGCACAGAAAGCAATCGCAGACTGGTGCAAGATTTTCTTCCTCCCATGCCTCCGACTCCTCCAGCTCGACTTTAGAAAAGCAAGCTGTGAGTTTAGGGGTCGGCCCCACCTCAGTGTGGTGTCAAACTATATAGCTCTTCATGCCAAGGACTGTCCATGTTAAACCTGGGTCAGGTCTTCAGTGAGGTGTGGTTTCTAGATCGTGGCTCTTCTGGGAGTGCACTTCTCTTTTCAGGAAAATTAAGTACCTTCTGATGAAGGACATAGAACAGGTTCCCCTGATGGAGAGGGCTTCCAGTTATTATTCCAGATTCTTTACAATGCAAACATTCCAAGTAAACTGGACTGTTTCGGTCTTCCCCTCTCTTAAATGCTCTAGCTCGGTGCCCCTCTCCCTGGCTGGCATCCCACTCTAGTGGCAACCAGGAGTACCAACTTGCATTTGGTTTCATCTCTGCCCTGTGTCCCTTCGCTTAAGAGTCCACATCTTGCCCTACCTAGACAACTAGTTAATTCAGGCTCCTTCCCCTGTTAGGTGACCAGAACCTCCTGGTTTTGTTCTTCACTTTGACAGAAACCCTGATTGAAGAAGTCTTCCTTGATTGCTTCATGAGACCTGACGTTTATAGGCTTTGACTGGAACATTGAACTAGCTTGGATTTTCCTTTCCAAGAGAGAATATCAGACATTACTTGTCTCCCTTCCTCAATCAAGCAGGATTTTGTGCTTGGTCATTCCAGATGCGTCTGGGCTTGTTGGCCCTTTGTGTTCCAATAGTTTGGTTTGTCAGTATAAAGATGGGAGAGGCTTCATCTTTTCTTGGGTGCATCCTGGTCTCGAGTTTCCACTCGACCACTTACAGTTCCCTGGATTCCCCAAGAAGTTAGTCCAGATCTCCTGTGATGGTGCCTGAAGAACAAAATGATGGTGGGAGGGTGGTGGTGTGGTTCCTTTACAGATCCTTTACCCTCAGTAATCTTTAGGACTGCTGCTAGGTAATCTGCTGGGTTGTGGGTGGGCAGGGGGCTGAACCTAAGGCATCTTCAAATGCACTATATTTGCTCCTGGAAGGTCATCCAGCTTATGCGTTGTAACTTGGAGTGATCCTGCTGGTCCTCATGGCCTTCCTGCCGAATATTTCAGTGCAGGATGGTGATTATCCTTATGGAAAACACTATGGCTGTGGTTTTTGTAAACGAGCAGGGTAGCACCAGGTCTCCCTCTGGCCCCTTTTGATGCAAATGGACCATAGATCTCCTCCGTAGACCTGCCACCTTTTGGGCTCCTCAAATTATCTTCTCTGCCATCTTTCCTACTAAAACCATGAATGGGAACTCCTCCCATAGGCACTTTACATGCATTCTACTCTTTGTTCCATCAGAGGGACAGGCAGAAAGTTGGTCTTTTTGCCTCTTACCTCAACACTCTGTTCCACTGTTTGGCTTGTGGCACAGAATTGGCCTGGGTTGCTAGGGGAATCCCCAAAAGACTTTTAGTTAGATCATTTTCATCTGGTGCCGCCTTCCCCTTTCCACTCATTCCCCAGACAATTCTGAAATTTCAAGAAGCAATGTTGCTCATTAATTCTAATAGCCGTTTGGTTGCCAGCCAATTGAAGGTTTTGGAGATTATTCATTAGTATGTAACAGTCTAATAAGACTTTCAATTCATCTCCAAAATATGTTTTTCCTTAAAAGGAAAGTAAACAAGATAATTAATTTGCTGTATCAAAATGACTTTGACATAAAATTTGTAATGAGCAAACAAAGGTTTTAAAATTAATAAAATTGCCAAGCCCGTTAATACACTCCATTAGTACTGACCTAATGTATGCCCAGAGTTTCACAAGATGAAACATATTATGGTTACCCCACTCATATCTTTGCTATGTAGCATCTGAGTTAACACTTCCCAGATCAAACGCTATTAAGAACCTTCTTCAGATGGTCACTAGTGACCTGCATTCAAGCAACAAGTGTTTGGTATTTTCAATGTGTAAATCTGTGTATCCTGGCATATTTGGGGATATTTTCCCGGGCCCCTATGGATTCCAGTGTTGGTAACATTACATTTAACTCTGTACTCCTACAGTGAGTTGTTGCCCAGGTAGGCCAAGATATAGGCAGGAGTAGTTTAAGTTCAAGTATGTATTGTACAAGTAGTGCACTGTTTTTTGTATCGTATCAGTAAAGGATCCTCTCTAAATTCACCCATCATAGTGAATAAAAAACAAAAATGGTTTGTAGCTTGTGCTGAGGTTATGTTTGAGTAGATTACTTCATATCAATCATAAGCATTGAGTCGATAACACTGCATTTTAATAGAGCTGCGCTGTCCTGTGTGGGGATTGGCCCGTGCAGTGGGGAAGATGTGTGGCAGGTGCCCTCATCTGTCCCAACAACTCCAGTGTAGTTGAGTATTGTTCGTGTAGGAGCAACGGTTGTAGCTTTTACTTGAGGTCTGTGTTCCCAGATTGTGCCTATTGAGTGGTAGGAATATAGTTTCCTTGGCACACCTTAATTGGATAATTAGTTGAGCATGTTTTATTTTAGGCACGCAGAGTGATATGCCAGTGTAGTTAAGTGTCTTGAGTTGACTTGTGTTAGATGACCTTGTGGACAGGTTGTGACCAGTTTTAGCTTTAAACACTGGCAAGTGATTTAGTGGATTATATATTTTATTTTGAAATTCTAATCTGAAATTTTTAGCAAGCACTATTTTTCATCCTTTGTGTACTCTGTACTGTGGGTGAGGTTGTGCATGGATGTGGCCGGTCTAGGGTTTGGGCGTGGCAGGCCCTTCTAGAAGGAGCCAGGTTCTTTATAGTTATTTGGGTAGTTGGGAGTGTTAGTGAAGTCTATTTGCTCAGAGAGTGCAGTCAGTGCTTGGGGGTGGCAACCCTGAAGTCCTGGGGGGGAGACCAGGACAGAAGGTGTTTTAGTTCCTCGGTAAGTTAGTTATCCTTGTGCACGTGTGGAGAGTTTTCCGTTTTCTTCCTTTGAGGAAGGAGGGGGGGGGGTGTGTGTGTCTGTGTCTGTGTCTGTGTGTCAGTCACACTAAGTGTATAGCTTGGCATGTGGAATGAGACCTGGAACCTAGGGTGCATGGGAATTCCATGGGATGACGGTTGGGGGGAGAGGCAGAGAGAGCCAGAGGGAGTAGAAGCTAGTTACCTGCTCTCCTTACTTACCTTCCTACCTGCATCTGTAACAATAAAGCAAGCCTACCTTTTTCATACATACCTGGCTCTGGAATGGTTACTTTGTCCTGCCTGATGTTTATGCCACTCCAAGATACTACACAAACATTCTTTGCTAATAGATTTTGACTCCGTAGACATATCAGCTTGAAGTGTTTCAGGCATGAGCCCCACCAAAACAAACATGGGGCAAATTTGTCAGATGGTTCGGAGGTTGTTATTAAGCGAGTGTGGGGTGCTGGAGCTGTTTATAACTGAGCCCATTCATTTTTCCAAGGTGTATCCTTTGAACAAAGAAGGAGCGAATTGCACCGAACGGATTTGCGATATAAAAGACAAGTTGGGCACAAGGCTTTGCAGACTTTTGTTAATGATGTAAATCCCTGCAGTTTTTTTTTTTACATCTTCCATGATGCATTGCTTGAAGATGGTACCGATTTCTTTTTAAAGCACAATTGAGAAATTGCATTCGAAAAGAATCGGGGGGGAAAGGGAAGTATTGCAGAATGCATGGTATTTTTTTTTTATTAAAAATAAGTGATGGGCTGAGAAGTGACAGGCAGCTGTGTATTTCTGAACAGTTAAAACTACACTGGGAGCATCGCTGGAAATGATGTATTCGGTACTAGTGATGTCTTGTCTCATTTATCGAGTTCTTCCCATCAGAAGGCTACAAAATTTGTATTATATGAACTAGCTGTTGCAAAGTAAAGATTATGTTGGCCTTTGAAATTCTGTTCAGCTATTTAATTTGTAACATTTACCTATTGTAATATATGATGTAAACTATTGTATGTGAAAGATATAATATGGTGCTCCTCGTGGCATGCAATCTGTGATGTGGCTTCACAAGATGTGTCATGGCAGGCCCCCATTACCCCTCCCTCCTCCCAACCCCTATTACCCCATCCTCATTCTTCCCCCTTCCCTGTACCCCATTGTCCCAATCTTCCGCTTCCGCCTTCTGGTACCCCATTACCCCAGCCTTACTCTTCCACCTACCAGAACTCCTGCCTCACTCTTCCTCGTCTGAGTACCTCATTACCTCGCCTCATACTTTATCATCCTGGTATACCATAATCATCCAAAAGGAAGGCATAGCATCAACCGTAAGACACATGCGTGACAACAGTTCAAGGGTGTTTATTGAACTTTAACAAGGGTGTGATAAACGCCCATCTAATCCTACATCTACAGAGGGGAGCAAGCTAAAAATAAAACTGGTGCCAATCCTTACTGCTTAATACAAAAAGTGTATGGTAGTGTTCATGAAAAAGAAAGATGTTCACAAAATGATATGTCAGGATGTTCAGGCCATTGGCCTCCCTTCCCCACGATTTCAGCATGGGAAAAGCCAGTTCACTCGAGCATAGCACACGCTCTGGCTTCTTCAGCATGAGGACGCAGTTCCATTACCAGCATCGGGGCCTTCTGTGCCCATGTGTCTTAAGTTATCAAATTCTCCAGATGCGGAGGTCCTTATGTACCAAAACAAAACTTCCTTTCATCTTACAAGCACTCAAGTTAGGTGATTCACTCTTCACCCTGGATCCCCCCTCTTCCGGGCTCAGATCCCCCTTCTCAATGGTCGGAGAATATCCTTTATCGGGTGACTCACAGTTCACCCTGGATACTCTTCAGTCGGGCTCAGATCCTTTCTCTTACACAACCAATCTCCCTCAGCCGGGCTCGGACCAATCGCAGTTCATATTAGCTATCAAAGACTTTCTAATGTGCACAGGGTTTCGCTTGATTGGTTACAGGACCACTTTGATTTCACAGTTCACATTTGCCACCTCTCAGTTGGATACCTAATGGAGACCTTCGAATGAGCACCCACATGGTGCCGGTTCACTCTCTATATGATATCTAGCTTGGCTTCAAAAGTTCAATCGCTCCTTGGATGTTCAATTATATTCACATCGCTCATATACGCTTCACACACTATTTCTACAGTGTGCTTCATACAAAGCTGCTGCTTGCAACCTTGGTTCTAACACAGACTGGTCTGCTATCTGTTTCCCCGACTCACTAGCTTGCTGAATTTACTGGTGCTGCTTTGTTGTAGGAGCCAAGGGAGGTACAACGGCGGCAATCGCTCCTCCCCGCCTTGGCTATTGACGCGGGAGAGCCCCGGGTACCTCTGACATACATTGCACCTTGCTTCAGCTTTAATTCCAGGCCTTATGTTTCTTATTCTCAAGGGCTGGTGAAAGTAGCAGCTTTCCTCCAAACAGGTCAAGGGCACTTCCCTCCTTGCAACTTTTGCTGGTCTTGCCATCTTTCTCCTATTATTAAACTGCCATCTTGGAACTGCTGCTTCCTTGTGTGTTTTTCCTTGCTCAGAGTGTGCTTTCATGCTCTGCTTTTCATCTATGTGGGGAAGTGTGATGTAATTATCAGTAATTGCCTGACTATGCCTGACCCATGTGTTTGTATATGTCAGGTATACGGCTCAGGTGTTAGTCAGTTTTCTCTGAGTGAGCTGGCCGTGAGAAATTGTTCATGTTGGAAAAGGTCACTTCAATTCCTTTGTAAAATCTAAAGTCTCTGACCTGTTGCCAGAGGCAAGCTAGGGGAAGGAAACCCTGCCTTCCACTAAGATTGTGAACTGTGATAATTGGTAAATGTGAACCCGACAGAGGGATGCCGAATGAAAGCTAGGAGAAGGAAACCCTGCTTTCTGATGCTACTGAGCAATACATGAACTGTATTAGGAATACATGAACTTTGTTGAAGAAAGGCCAATAGTGAACTCGACGGAAGGAGGCCCGTTTATTGTAAGGAGGATCCGAGCCCAGCAGAGGGAGATCCTAGGGGCAAAGAGCAATCGCCCAAGGTGCAAGATCACTGAGAGAACTTTTGTTTGTTACTTTGAATCAGCAAACCCAAGGCAAGAGACTTTTGCAGGAAAGAGACTTGGCCTCTGAACGGGTATTGATATCATTGAACTGAACTGTAAACCTTGTGCTGTCAATGCCCAGGAGTGTGCTGTGCTCAAGAGTCTTGCCTTGACCCGTGCTCAAAACGTGACGAAGGGAGACCCAGTCATACCATCCAGAGTTATCATTTTGAGAACACGTCTTTACTTTCTGGTGAATATTATCCCACTCTTTTTTTTTTTTTTTTGGTTTTTTTATTTATTTTTTTTGGTTTTAGTAGTAAGGATTTGAACCCGTAGACCCCTTAAGCGAGGGAATGATTTTTCAAATGGAATGTCCTCCAACATATTCCTCATCTTTGACATGTAATGTCCAGCTTCGGAAAACTTTCGGCTTAGGGTGCCCTGTGTCGATGGCATTGAGTTGATGTCCCTCGATGGCCTCCGTCGAGGGTGAAGTCATCGGATGGTATAAGTAGCACGCACAGCGCCCGTTGGCCTCAGTTATGTTTTTCCGCAAAAGTGTTTGCTTCGAAGCTCACCGCGCCTCGTTCAATTTGATTGCATAGTTAACTTAATTGCGCAGGTACCTTCGATAAATGTCTACGTTTTCAACTCTGACGACTCCTTGTTCCGGATTAAAAAATGCAAGGAGTGCGACTCCAAGATGTCCATCACTGATCGGCATTGTCTGTCTGTGGTGCCTCGGTGAAGGTCACAACCCCGATTCCTGTACCAAGTGTCAAGCTATGATGGGAAAGACCTTGCGAGAACGAAAGGGGAAGTTGCCGGTAGGCAAGATAGCCAAACCCTGTAAAACCCAACCTGATCGTTCTTCAACCGCCGAGTCGGGAGACCGCTCTCCTCAGCGCAAGGATAAAAACATGTTGAAGGTCCTGAAGTGGCTCCTGCTGCTCTTCGTCCTCGACGAAGCGATCGAGCAGGAGGCACAATCAGGTGCCTTCCACTTTGTCCTAGTCAGGCAGCACCCCTGAGAGGGTAAAATGCCCCTCCAAAAAGTCAATGCCCCCGGAGTGGGAAGCATTCAGTGTAGAGATGCTAAAAGATTTTGAGAAGCAGGTTAAGGCTCAGTCCGCGCCAAGGAGCGGTCTCGACCCGACTCGTGCACCCTTGAGCCCAGGTGGACGGTGTGATTCGCATCAAGAGCCCTCCAGGCTTGAGATTGTGCATTTAGAATCTGCTTATAAACTGTCTGAGGAACACTAGAATTGGTCCCCGTCTGTTCCTAACATGTCTACAATGGTTGAGTGCTAAGCGTTCGCTTGATGGTATGTTGCACTCCAAAGCAGAGAGGGAATTGTTTTGCACCCGGCAGGCAAACTGGGGCGGTTTTGGCTAGCCGGTTGAAGGTGAAAGGGAGGCAGGTGATTTTTAAAGCCAGAGATGATGGATCAATTCTGTGGAGGAATGAGGATATTTGGAGCACTTTTGAGATTTTACGCGTCCTTTTATAGTGACGCTGGACATATTACAGAGTCGGGGGGAGGGGGTGTGACTGGTTTGTTGAAACTGGTACATTTCCCTTTGTTGGATGATGTTGATGGGCTTTGTCTTGAGAAGGACAGTAATGCTCAGGAATTTGTGAACTCAGTGGACTTGATGTCAACTGGGAAATGTTCTGGAAAGGATATGTTCCCCATTGAATTTCTGCTGCTTTTAGTATCACTCTCGCTCCCTTTTTGGCAAAGTGGTTTGCTGAAATTGTTGGCTGTGAGCAGTGGCTGACTCTGAGGACTGCTGTGATTACGGTGATCCCTAAACCTGGCAAGGATCGTTCAATTTGTGGGAATTTCCATTCAATATTTTTTAATGCAGACGTCAAGCTCTTGGCCATTGTTTATGCTTTTCGGGTCAATCGTTGGTGCCTAAGCTTGTCCACAAGAATCAGACTGGTTTGTTTATGCAAGGAACAGCTATAACAATTTGAGAGCACTGCTGGATGTTGTTCATCTCAAGGGCAACTCATCTGAAGCCTGTGCTGCGGTTAGTATTGATGCAGAGAAGACTTTTGGTAGGGTTAGTTGGACATGCCTCTGTCGAGTTTTGATCAATGTGAATTGTGGCCAGTGGTTTCTGCAGCTTTTTAGTGCTCTCTATATAAAGGTGCTGTGGTTGCAGTTAATGGTTGCACTTCTGAGCGTTTTCCTATCCAAACGGGTATACGCCCCTTATCACCCCTGTTTGATCTTTTCATCAAACCCATGGCCGTTGTGGTCACAGAGAATGTGGGGAGTGTTTACAAGGTGGTATTATGTGTGGATGATCTCCTGGTTTTACTTTCAGATCCCAAGTACTCATTTAGGGAATTGCTCTTGACTTTGCCCTTGTTTGGCAAAGTCACTGAATATAAATAAGGTCAATGTTTCTAAAACGCTAGTCTTCCTTATCTGGACTTCGTGTCACAGAGGGCTACTTGGTGTTGAACGGGATGCCTGGGCAGATGCTTTGTTCAAGTATCTGGTTATTCAAATCACCAGGCAGGTTGGCTCGTTGCTTGCCTTGAATGTTTGGCTTAACATTGCACAGATTGCAGTTTTGTCCTAAATGGGAATGGGTGAATCTGACGATTTGGGGTAAATTTAATGTGATCAAGATGTCTTTGCTTCCAAAATTACTGTATATCTATGCTTCCTCTTTCCCTCTTGGTTGAGTTGCTTAGAGAGGTAGATAAGGTTTTTCGTATATTCCTATGGTGAGGAGGTGGAAAGTCCAGGATCCTGAAAGATGTTCTTACGAAGCCGGTACACCTGGGTGGTTTAGGCTTTCCAAACATTGGTCTGTATCACACTGCTTTTACACTGCGCACCTTACATTTCTGGCGCATGAGTGATTGTGCAGATTGTCCAAACTGGGTTATTCATAGAACCTGTCCACTGTACCCCCATGGATTGTTTGCTTTGCATGGACAAGAAACTGGCTGTTGGACAAACCCCACCATTTGCTAAGCATGCCTTGAAGGAATAGAAGAACTGTGAGGGTTGCAGTGTGAGATACCTGCTTAGTTTGGACTCCTCTTTATGGAAGATTCCGGCCCTGCAGATGGAAAACCGCACTGTATCCTGGATTTCAATGAAAACGGCAGACATCTGGAGACTGGGGCAAGTATATGATGGCAGTTCAATGCTTGATTTTGAATTTTTACGATTTAAATACAAGCTGTCAAGTGCGGAATTTATCATATACAGCGATTTTAATTTCCATCTTTATACCCAAGCCAGGATTCCCATTGAAGAGCATAGGGCAGAACAGTCTGCCCGGAGATTGTCTGTAGAGATGTTAGACAGGAAATTCAAACGATTGGATACACTAGACCCCAACACAAACACTCCGTTACCCACATGGTCAAGGGGAAAGAATGAATCCATCATTGATTACATTTACTGCTCAAATGGCATAACCGAAATGCTATTGATTCCACCAATACGAACTCGCAGCATAGCGACCATTTCATCTTGACGTGCACATGGAAGATAAAGGGAGTTAACACTGAGAATAAATATACCATCTTTGAGTTTGACTGCTGGCCTAAATTGCCTCAGAATATCACAGAATGATGCAGTCGCTCTGCCCAAAGCATTTAAAAACGCAAAAATGGAAGATTGCAGCAAAATGAACTATGGATGGATCCTAGACCGATTTTAAGCTAACTACTGCCTCAAACCGCCTTTCAAAAAATCAACCTATAAAGCCATAGCTGATAAAAAGCGAGAAATTAAACCGTGAGGCAAGCTAAATTTGATTCTTCTAAAGTAAAGAAGACTAAGATGAGAGCTGCTAAACAAAAATATAAAAATTGGGTAAAAACAGCAAAAATGATGCAAGACCAGGAAAACGCTGAAACCATGCTTGGCACACTAAAATCTCACAATACTAGGAACCCATGGGAATTATTAAAACGGACCCGAAGCGAAAAGACCAAATGATAGTCGGATGTGCAAGAACAAACATGGGTTACGTATTTTGAAGCATTATATAAGGAAAGACACACGACCAAGGAAACGGTCGTACCACCAAACCAAAAGAGATAGACCATAACATGGGAACAGACAGATCTTGGACATAATTCGGAAACTCAATGTTTCGAGAGCTCCTGGACCTGACGGCCTTTTGAATGCCATCATAAAAAACCCAGCTTGGGCAGATTTGTGCACAGAGCTTTTCATACTAATAAATCGCACCAACACCATCCCAGAATCATGGCAATTGGCAACACTAGTTCCAATCTATAGACAGGGTTCAACCAAAGAACCCTCAAACTATTGCCCCCTGGCCCTGCTCAACCCCTTACGGAAATGTTTGCAAATGTGCTGCTAAAGAAACTCAATGGCTGGTCCAAACAAGCAAAACGACAAGCTGTGAGGCAAACTGGCTTCACTCGAAATGTTGTGACCAACGTAAACTTAATAATCATGAATATGCTCAAGCATGAGGCGGCTAAGTCTAAAACTCAGATATATGCGGCTTATGTATACTTGCACCTTGCATTCGACAAGATAAATCTGAGGCTATTATGGGAGAAGTTAGAGCAATGGGGATGCCCCCGTGACATCCTAGAGCCCATAAAATTATTATATTCCAACACTAATATCCAAGTGAAAATGTCTTCTGATGGGCTGGTTACCAAGACTATATTGACCTGGAATGGATTAAAACAAGGATGTCCTCTGGCTGCGGCCCTGTACAATCTTTACACCTCTGACTTCGAAGCAGAGTTGTAAAGAAGTATCTACACTCCACTAATGAACCCTCCCAAACTCAATGCCACTACCATCCCGTCTCTAATGTACGCCGACGATATTATCATCTTGGCGAAAACTCCATCGGCATTACAAACTGCTCTGAATAGAATGCAAGGATATATGGACCAGAATTAATTGGCCATTAACGTCACCAAAACCAAAATCATGACTCTTAACGCTGCAACTACAAATAAAGATGAAGCAACCTGTCTTCTACATATAAGATGAAAAGCCGGAGCAAGTAGGCATGTATAAATAGTTGGGTATATGGACCTATCAATCCGAAACTGAGCAAAGCTGGTCAACGCATCTAAAATCTAAAGCCAAATCTTTGGCAAGATATGATCATACAGCAAAAATATGGCAAATACTCTTTTAAACCTGGTGTGACTTTTTATAGACAAAAGGTAACAGCAATTCTAACCTACGGTGGAGATACCCTAATATAGACCAAGCCATATGGGAGCAAATCGAGGCAATCTACTGGAGGAAAGTCTTAGCGCTACCCCAATGAACACCTTCGCACAGGATAAGATGCGAACTAGGCTTGCAGTCACTGCGCTCAATAGTCATGTGGAAAACCTTGTATCTCTTCGAAAGCTCAATAACGGAGATTCTATACCAGCACTTGACATCTTGAGAACAACTGACTTACACGCCAACGATACCGTGCTGATCAGATGGAAAGAAGCCGCTATGAAGATATGCATCAAAAAAGAGAACTATGGATATGCTGATAAATAGGCCACAGAAAGCGAAAAAACATCTTGCAAGAATCGATTGGCTTGAAACTCAAAATAGGAAAAACCTTTATAAATTAACTTTAAGGTGCGATGGCGAAGCACCAGCACTGAATGAACTTCCGCACTATCTCAGCCTATTTCCCGATCGTAAAATCCGGGATATGTTTTTAAGAATCAGATTGAACCTGCTACAGACCCAGGAGATCATCGGGAAAAGAAGCCTTAATAAAAAAATCACTAAATCGTGTAGATTCTGCAAAAAAGAGAACTGAAACCATCAGGCACGTAGTCCTGGAATGTGAAGCACTAAACCACAAACGTGTTGCAGTCAGTCGAACACTCCAGCGCCCCGACAGAACTAGGAAAATCTGAACGTTGGTCTGAGATGATGATTGGGAACAATAGACAAATGGTTACTACCATAGTACACTTCTGGACTCTTATATCTGCAGGTGGAAATTCTGTGAAAGCGTGAATAATTTGAAGATACCTGTAATATGCATGTTTCCACAGGAAACGACTATCGATTGAAACAATCCAGCACCTAGATTTAGACAGATTTAGATTTAGATACACGATGAAATTGAATGTATTAATGATTGTAAATGATTGTTAATAATGTTATAATTTGAATTTGATGTGAATAACTAAATGTAAGGTTTAAGATATAAACCATAAACATGTTAATAAACATTTTATATATAAGCTGCTGTCTTCAGAGGGTCCCCGTTATCAGGAGTGTGAACTTTTTTAGAATTATTTTTGCCCCTAAATGCTTCCTTGCATAGTGTGCCTGCGATTCTGCATTTGGCTAAGAGCATGCCGCTTTCCACCTCATCTTGTATAAGCTCCTCGCAATGAAAGAGTTTGGAACGGAGTCCGAGCATTATAGGGCTATATGGTGTTTGGATTTCGGATGGGAGTTTTCTGATGGTGAATAGGCTCTTATATGTGCAGGTCCTTCCAGGTTCAAGGTTGATTTGGACTTGAGATAAACCCAACAGCAGATCTCTCATTGTACTTACTTGTTCCCCTGGAGGATGAAGCCTTGTAAACTTAGCCAGGTGTACACCTGTTAGAACTGCAAGAGGGAGGTGGGCACCATTCTGCATATGTTTTGGTTGTGGCAGTCCAGTCCTTTATGAGGTGAAGGTCTCCAACGTGTGGATCTTATGTTGGGCCTTTCCCTCCCATGCACCCCCATGGTGTGTGCTGGGCTTGTTCCCGATTTGCATTAAACTGCCTGTTGATTTACTCTTTTGGGGTTAAAGTCACTACAATTCCAAAAAGTGGACCACAGGGACTCTTCACAGTACCTTTAAATCCAGTCATTGGTGCTAGACTGTGTTGAGTTGGACTTCTTGCTTCTTTTGCTCTGGTTGAGCCAAGGTCAAAACATTGGGGTTGATGCAATCCCACTGGTAGTCTGCATCTAGTTGTTTTGAGGGTGCGGGGCTCCCTTTGGATCGAGTTGTTACTTGAAACGGTAGATACAATAACCCACAATGCTTTGGGGTGTCTGTACAGTCTGCAGCGAGACAATGGCTCTGCTGAGTAGTCTGTATTTGAGGTGGGCAAGTTGTTGGCTTTAGGAGTCGAGGCAGCGCTCCCACAATGTCAACAACTTCAACAACATACCACAGCGTCAAGCACACATTTAGGTTGAGACGAGTTGGTATACTTCAATGGACCGAGCTGGCACCTGGAAGCTCTAAGTGCTGCAAGCAGTTTGAAGTTGTGTAGAGTGCCAAAAGCAGTGCCACTGGTGCTGTGCCTGTTCAAAGGGCATTGAACATGGTCAATCTGGCTCAAAGATGTCCCAAGGTGATGAAACAGAATTCCAGCTGCTTCTGAACTGCTGGGTTGCTGGAAGGCCCAATTAAGGATCTCGAAGGACAAGAGGAGTCCTTTAGTTCTATGCTTCTGCTCCAGGATGTTGCCTGACACATACCAAGAGGAGGGAAGGCGGAGTGGGGACAATGTCTGTCCCTTCCAGAGAACAGGGTCCAGGTTCCAGTGCAGCCAGCAGAGAGGCCATGGTCAACAGAACACCCAAAGTTCAATGGGGATGGGTGGGGGACTGAGCATGCCTCTGTCTTCACCTCTCTGGCGGAAGACTTTGGGATAGGCTGCAACCCCAATAGAGGTCCAGTGAATCCTTGTCCAAAGATGATTCCAAGAAGGGGCAGGTATCCCCTCATTCTTGGTGAAATGTTAGAATTGTTCCAAAGCAAGGCTTTGGAAGGGGTCCAATACAGACTTTTGTAACAAGTGCCCTTTGACTTGTGATATCCTACCCAGAGTGCCATGTCTTGCAAGAATTGGGCACTGAGGGGGAAGGAAGTAGAAGAGGGCCCTAGCAGGACCCAAGATGTGAGGCCCTTCTCTCAGCCTACCTCCCTCTTGAGCTACTCTACCTCTTCCCCGTTCTCATGTCTGCCCTCATCAATGGGAATGCAGTGGACAGCACCCGGGTTTGTGTGTGTCTTTGTAATGTTAATGTGCCTTTGGAGCACTGGTTCCAAATAGATCTTTTGGAGAGCGTTCCTCTACCCTAGAGGAACATGTTGCCCTTCCTGAAGGAGGATCAAAGAGACCCGTTACCTCATTGTTCCACATGGCAGTTATGGCGACATCCAGGCAAGGTGGCTTATACACAGCAGCCCCATCATAGGTGAAGCCCTGCTCATAGAACGGACACTTGTATGACATCAAATTGCTGTTGCTGTAAAATTGTGTCCTTTGTAGCCACCATGCCACAACCAGACATGGCTTATAGTTAAGGAATAACATGCCACTAGGCTGACAGAATTATGTTTTTAATCCGAGGTGCTGTATAGTTAGAAGCCACAGTTTCCTGTTGGAACTTTGTATTCCAGCAGCTGTCAGGAGTCCACATGTGACCTCAAACTGTCCTGCACCATTGCAGGGTTGATGCTGAGGGTCTCAGTAGACTATCTCAGAAAAGCCACATTATTGCATTTTGCTTTTGGCAGGGAGCTTTGTGTGAGAGAGGTCTGATTAGCAGACCTCTCAATTAACCACATTTTATAAAAATAAAAATCAAAAAAGCTAGGGCTTTCACACCCTCGAGGATGACAATCTGTCACAGCATACAACCTGGTGAGTCAACAAAATCAACAGGCACTGCTTCCCAATCCACAAAGTACAGAGCCTGACTCCTCAGGTCATAGTTTGGTCACTTAAAACCTGCCTGAATGATGTATATACATACTGAGGTTTTAGAAAAATGTAAGTGGTTTGTGATGTGGTGTAAAAGAAACTGATCAATCCAGTTGCTTGTTCGGCAGCCATTGTTACCTATCCCCCCACCCCCTGAACCCCCCTGTTCCTTTTAGACTCTGGGTTAGTATACAATTCACTCAAGGTGCAGTTAGGAGTCCTGGCAGCATGCACCACCTGGCAACTGAAGTTGTATTGGTGGAGGGTGCCAGGGGTCAAAGATTTCATTGAAGTGGTGAAATGCATATCTGCTGGTGGAGCACGTATTACCAGGCTAAGATATGAAAATATATAGTCCTACAGGATCCCTGCCCCCGTGTCATCTACAAATCAATCCACGCACAAGGAACGCCATCAGAATACTACAGAAACCTTCTAAATCTCTCACTTTCAACAGGAACTGTAACATAATCCTTCAAAGGAGCATATATCAAACAACTTCTAAAAAACACAAGCAGACGTTGTCGATGACCTCCAACTACAGACCGATTTCAAACATTCCCTACCTGGTAAAACTGTATACAAATTAACCCAAGAACACGCAGAAAAACACCAACTGCTAGACCAAGCACAAGTCTGTTTCGGACCCGCAAGAGGAACAGAATCGGCACTACTATCCATCTGGGATGACCTAAAACAAACGCAGACCCCAACACAACCTCAGCTTTGATCTTGATCGACCTCTCCGCAGCCTTCGACACAGTTAGCCATGACACCCTAACCAAAAGACTGGAAGACAAAGGTATAACACGGCACTACTCTAGATTAAATCATTCCTAGCAGACAGAACAGAAACAGTAGGGCTAAAACCCTTCAAATCTACTCCACGAGTTAACGACTGTGGAGTACCACAAGGATCCTCACTATCACCACTTTACTTCAACATCTACCAGACTCCAGTAATGTGAATCTTAAAACAATACATGCTACAATTACGCAGACGAAACTCAAATCTACAAAATCGAACACTCAAGCCGATCACTCAACACTAAGTCATTAACAGGATTAGCGCCAACAACTTGAAGATCAACCCAGGAAACACAGAAATCATGATTATAACCAATAACAAAGAGAACAACACCAACATTCCGTGGCAGACGGAAATGGGAACTGCGCCAACTCCATCTAAGGTAGTAAAAAATATGGGAGTCCTGATGGACAACACCCTAACCTTAGAACCATATATAAATGCAATAGTCAAGAAATGCTTCTTCCTCCTTCACACAACAAGAAGAATCTTAACTTTCTCCAGCATGGGGTCTGGCATGGATTCACATGCTCATGAATATTCCCCGTCGTCAGGCTGGGAATCCTCGGTAAAGAAAAAACCAGTATCAGTTTCGTTTCTGATCTGTCTTTCGTAGTAATAACCAATCACTGGTCTCTGCGTCATACTGACCACAGCCAATGACTGCCCTCTACCTAAGCACCGCCTCTGGCAGCCATCTTCAGATTTTTACCGCACGTTCATGTGTTGGGATCCTCGTGCTATTGCTCTCGAGCGTTAGTGCTATTTTTCGCGCTTTTTCACAAAAAACTTCGATTCTTTCGGTCAAAAGAGCCTCAAGCTCCACCGATCCTACATCCGATCAACGGGGACCCGTGTCGGATTCATCTGTGCCCCTCAAGGGTGAAGATTTCGTCGAGCTACACTTCGGAGGACTCCAGAAGCTTCTCAGGCCCGGTCTCGGAGATGGCCCAGGAGAAGGGAAGCTCGACGCCCGGAAAGCTGTTCAGGGTCTGCCCTGGATGCCAGCTGCAGAACGTCTTTAAGGAGGACGAACACTCTTTCTGCCTTTACTGCCTTCATGAGGACAAGACGCACGTGGAGAAGGACTGTGCGTTTTGCGGCAACATGTCGGAACGGACCATGAAGGACCGCCATCAACGTCTCGCCAACTGGCTGGAGGGTAAGAGCCCGTCTGGCGAGAAGAAGAAGAAATCCGAGCGGTCTTCTAAGACCTTTGAGGGCGCCCCGGCGACGGGGGCCCAACATAAGGCCAAGCACCGCGAGTCCGCTGGCACCGGGAGCGCCGAACGGTCGGGCTCTACGGGCGCCAGGCAGGGCGCACCCTCCCCGGCACCATCAACCACGAGCCAACGCTCTGGGTCGGGTAAGAGGAAGGCCGAGCACCCGGCGAAGCTCCTGGAGAGGCCCCGGTCGAGCTCTAAGGCAGAGGAGGAGCGTGGCAGTGCCCCCTCCCTCAAGGATAAGGCGGTGAGCGCACCTAAGGTGGTAAAGGCCTTGATCCATCCGACCAAGCCCTCTATCGAAACGGTCGCGGCGGCCCTGGCTCAGCCTGTGGTGGCTGCACCAGTGGTGGCGACCTCAGGGCCCAGAATCTCCCTGCCTCCTCGGAGGGAGTCTTCTTTTGTGCCCATCGATAGGACCCCCGTGAAACCCTCCGTGGGGAAGAAGGGGGGGCAGGGCGTCGTCGTAGATTCGGCCTCAACCTCAGAAGAGGAGCTGATCGAGGTCTTAAGCCACGGCCTAGGCGTGGAAGAAGGCCAGCCCGTCGGAATGGACCCCGACGCAGGTGACGACGACGACATCGTCGAGGATACCGACGGGGCCCCTGCTCGCCCGTCGGACTCCCCTCTGCCAGCGCCGCAAGACAACTCGGCGGCCATTTTGTTGGCCATACAGTCCTTATGCTCCGAGATAAGGACGAGGCTACCGTTACCGACGGAGGAACCTCTCCCGTCGGGGGATCCAGAACCGGGACCTTCTGGTGTTCCCCCTACCAAGAAAAGAAGGATCCATCCACCACCTCCTTTTCAACCGTCGCGCCCCGTCCAGCCCTCCTCCCCGTCCACCCGAGGGGATGATACGGGGACTGACACGGCAGCGACGGGTACGGACGACGAGGCATACGACGAGGATTTTCCGTCGTCGCCTCCCACCAGGGCTTCTCCGCCCGACGAGATCGGATCTTTCCACTCCATGATCTCCAGGGCTTCCGAGCTTTTCCAACTCTGCCCTGAGGAGAAGAAAAAGGAAGGCTTCCTTTATCAGCGGCGCGAGGCCAAGAGGAAGACGGTCCTCGCAGTGCCTCTGTTGGACGACATTTGGGATGAGGGCCTTTCCCTCCTCAAGAACCCTTCCACGACGCCAGCTAGAAGAGACCGGTACGAGAAGAAGTACCGGGTCCCGGACACGGCCCCCCTATGCCTCCGGGCGCAACCTACCCCGGATTCCGTCGTCTCCGCGGCAGCCAGGAAGAAAGCGGGGGGGGCCTCCACATCGACTTCCCCGCCGGACGGCGAGGGAAAGAAATTGGATGCTATGGGACGTAGAGTCATCTCGTCGGCAGCGACGACGATTAAAGCGGCCAACGCCTTGGCTATCGTGGCCCGCTACGACAGGGAGCTCTGGTACAAGATAGCTCCCCTGCTGGATTTTCTGCCGGACGACAAGAGGGCGGAGGCCCTGGAGATCCTGCAGGAAGGTGAGGTGGCCTCGGACCATGCCATCACCGTGGCGACGGACATCGCCGACACTGGGTTCCGCCAGCTGGGCAACGGCGTTTGCCTTTGACGTCGTGGATGGCTCAAAGCTACGGACTTCCGGCAGGACGTCCAGACCAGAGTCCTGGACATGCCCTTCGACGGGAACAACCTGTTTGGGAAGACAGTGGACGATTCCCTTCAGGCCATCAAGGCGGATACTGAGACGGCCCGGGCCCTTGGAGTCCTGCAGCAACGACGGACGCCCTTTCGGAGCGGCGGAGGCAAGGGCGCCTCCAAAGGTTCCGGCGGCGGTTTCGCTTCCTACCGTCAAGCGGCCCGCTCGTCGTCGCAAGAGGCCTACAGAGGACGAGGCAAGTCTAGCGGACCCCGCCGTCGTCGCCAAGGAGGTCAAGGCGGCAAGGCCGCGTCCAAGCAGGATTGAACCGGCCGTGGGGTCGGGCCCCCACCGAAGCACCCCGGTGGGAGGCCGGCTGGCGGGCTTCGTCAGCGTGTGGGAGTCCATCTCCACCGACCGTTGGGTGCTGGACGCCCTGGCCCGGGGCCACGCGCTCGAGTTTCAAAGAAGGTGCCCGCGCGTCCCCCCCGTGGCCAGGAAAGAACTTCACGTCCCTCAACTTCTCCTGGAGGTAAAGGCGATGCTCAGAAAGGGCGCCATCGAACTCGTCCCAAAGAGGCTTCGGGGCTCCGGAGTCTACTCGAGATACTTCCTCGTGAAGAAGAAGACGGGAGGATGGCGCCCCATCCTAGACCTGCGACGTCTGAACAAGTTCATCAAGGCGCAGAAGTTCCGGATGGTCACCCTCCAGCACGTCCTGGGTCAGCTGGAGGAAGGAGACTTCCTATCGTCGTTGGATTTGGAGGATGCTTACTTCCACATTCCCATCCTAAAGGGGCACCGAAAATTCCTCAGGTTCGTGGTCCAAGGGCGTCATTACCAGTTCAAAGCCCTTCCCTTCGGACTACGGTCGGCACCCAGGGTATTCACCAAGTGCCTCGCACCGGTGGCGGCGCAGCTGCGCCGCGAGGGGATTCACGTCTACCCCTACCTGGACGACTGGCTCATCCGCGCCAAGACGAGGGAGCTCGCCGTGGTCCACACGGCAAGGACCGTCCAACTCCTCACGGACCTGGGATTCGCCGTGAACTACGCCAAATCCCACCTGGTGCCCGCGCAAGTCGCACTGTTTCTGGGAGCGAGGCTCGACACAGTGTCCCTTCTGGCCTCCCCGTCGGAGGAGAGGACCAGGACCATCTTGGGCAAGGTGCAACGGATGTTGGTGGCCGACGCGGCCAAAGTGAGGTCCATCAAGTCCCTCCTCGGGATGATGTCTTCCTGCATCTACCTCATTCCCATGTGCAGGCTCCGGATGCGCCCGTTGCAAGAATTCCTGGATGCGCGCTGGATCCAGACGGGCAGCTTCGAGGAAAGGATCAAGCTCGACGAGAGCTTCCGACGAGCGATACGGTGGTGGGGCACCCGCGCGCATCTGACGGCGGGCATGGACTTCCAGACCCCAGCCCACCAGGAGACTGTGACCACGGATGCCTCCCTGGAAGGGTGGGGAGCGCACACCGAAAATCTGCACGCAAGGGGACTCTGGCTCCCGACGGAGAAGTCCCTGCATATCAACGTCCTGGAGCTCCGTGCAGTGTTTTGGGCCCTCAGGTCCTTCCTTCCGTCCCTCAAGGGCAAGGTGGTGAGGATCTTCACCGACAACACCACCACCATGTTTTACATCAGGAAACAGGGCAGAACCAGGTCCCCAGCGCTGTCCAAGGAGGCGCAGGACCTGTGGCATTGGGCCGTCGCCCAAGGGATTTTTCTGGTGCCGTTTCATCTGGCAGGGATAAAAAACACCATCGCCGACTCACTCAGCAGGGAGCTGCGCTCGTGCCACGAGTGGGAACTACGGCAGGATCTGGTGGATCGCCTCTTCCGACGGTGGGGCACACCCCAGATCGACCTGTTCGCGACGGCGACGAACACCAAGTGCCGGAGGTTCGCCAGCAGGTTTCCCCAGACGAGGAGCATGGGCGATGCTTTCTCGTTCCCCTGGGAGGGCCTGTTCCTCTACGCGTTCCCTCCCTTGCCTCTGCTAATCCGGCTCGTCAACCAGCTCAAGAGGTCACGGTGCAGGATGATCCTCGTCGCACCTGCGTGGCCGAGGCAGATATGGTTCCCGGACTTGCTGGACTTGTCAGCGTCCCCGCCGATCAAGCTGCCGGCGGACGCGGATCTACTCTCCAGGGAAGGAGGCGCCATCCTCCACCACGACCCGAAGTCGCTGAACTTGCAGGCCTGGCTCCTGCAGCGCTAGAGTTTGGAGGATACGACATACCGGCCGATTGCAGAGAGGTTCTTGCAAAGGCCAGGGCGTCCTCGACTCTTAAATGCTACGGACAGAAATGGAAGAGGTTCTCTGTCTGGTGCCACGCACAGAAGATTAACCCTCTACGGATTACGGCTCCCCAAGTACTGCCGTACCTGCTGACGCTGGCCAAAGCTGGTCTGGCACACGCGTCCATCAAGATTCATCTTGCTGCGATCTCCCGATACACCAGAACCACGGGGCGGACGTCCTTGTGGTCTCATTGTCTGGTGAAGGAGTTCATGAAGGGACTGTTCAGATCGTTCCCGCCGGTGAAGGCTCCGGCCCCGGCGTGGGAGCTCAACGTGGTGCTGACCAAGCTCATGGGACCTCCGTTCGAGCCTCTGCACTCGGCCCCGTTGAAGTTTCTATCGTGGAAAACAGCGTTTCTTGTGGCCATCACCTCCGCACGACGAGTGGGAGAGATCCAGGCCCTTTCCTGCAAGGCCCCGTACTTGACTTTCCACGACACGAGGGTAGTGCTCAGGACGCACCCCTCCTTCATGCCCAAGGTACCGTCGGACTTCCATCTCAACGAACCCTTGGTGTTACCTGTGTTCTTCCCGTCGCCTTCGTCGCCGGCTGAGAGGACTTTGCACTCGCTGGATGTAGCTAGAGCGCTGAAGTTCTACGTGGACCGCACGAAGGGTTTTCGGAAGACATCACAACTCTTTGTGAACTTTGGACCTGTCAATCAGGGGAAGGCTCTCTCGAAGGCTTCCATCTCCAGATGGCTCTCCGGCTGTATCATGTGCTGTCACCGGTTGGCAAACCGACCGCTGCCTGGCCGTCCGAGAGCCCATTCCACCAGAGCGATCGCAGCTACCACGGCGTTCCTATCTGGTGTGCCCCTGCTGGACATACGCAGGGCTGCTACGTGGAGGTCGACGCACACCTTCACGAAATTCTACTGCGTCGACCGGGATTCCAGGGAGGAGTCCAGGGTCGGCCAAGCAGTGCTGCGCAACCTGTTCGCCTGAGGTGAGCCTGGTGAGGAGGTAAGATGCTTAATGTTGAGTTGATGTGATGCTTAATATTGAGCCTTTGCCACCTCCCGTGGTTGTGCATGTGTGTACTGCTATGTATTCTTTATTCATGAGCATGTGAATCCATGCCAGACCCCATGCTGGAGAAGGAACAAGTTACTTACCTGTAACTGTTGTTCTCCAGCATGGGTCTGGCATGGATTCACATGCGAACCCTCCCGCCTACCCCTCTGCGGCTCTTCACTTGGTCATACTGCCACTTCACGTGCTTCCAAATCTGAAGATGGCTGCCAGAGGCGGTGCTTAGGTAGAGGGCAGTCATTGGCTGTGGTCAGTATGACGCAGAGACCAGTGATTGGTTATTACTACGAAAGACAGATCAGAAACGAAACTGATACTGGTTTTTTCTTTACCGAGGATTCCCAGCCTGACGACGGGGAATATTCATGAGCATGTGAATCCATGCCAGACCCATGCTGGAGAACAACAGTTACAGGTAAGTAACTTGTTCCTTCCTTTCCTTCACCCACAAAACACTCACAATCGTCGCCCTCCTGTCAAGAATGGACTATGCTAAAAGCCTGTATCTCGGGATGCCAGAATACCGCCTGGAGAAACTACAACTTATCCAAAATGCAGCAGTCGGACTCCTCCTCAAACACTCCAGCACTAAAAATACGACATTGGCTCCCAGTCAAACATTGCATCGCCTTCAAAACGATATGCATAACCCACAGGGCAATCAGCGGACAGGGAGCAGAATTCCTACAAAAACAAATAACAATCTACAAGCCAACGAGACTCCTCAGATCAAGCAACGAAATCCGCCTGGAACAAAAACGGTACCACAAGAAAAAACTAGGAGGCTCCTCCTCCCACCTGGCTGCAAAAATCTGGAACATCCCGAAAAGAATAAAACACCAAAGACCACCTACAATTCAGAAAACTACTAAAAACCTTGTTCTTTAACACCGCAAATTCAAACTGAAAAACAAAATCAAACTGGAAACACAAAGAACAGAATGACAGATTTTAGGATGACGCTGACAATCATCCAGATCCGACCAAGAATACCCTGCAATTACAAGAGAGATGACGCTAGATCAAATGGGACAAAAGCAACACTGCATGAAGACAGAATCCTCACCCCTGGCCAACCTACCCTACTACTTCCCCCCACTCCTTAAACGCTTGCAGGCACCATATTTGAATAGAGTTGAGTGGATGTTGGCAGCTGCCACACTTGAACTGAGTCGTGGAAATTGGCAAAGACAGGTTCAGGATAGAGTTGTGAATGATGGCAGGTGCCGCGCATGAACATAGGTGCAAACACGAGCACTGGCTGTATGAGCAGCTAGTTTAATTGTGAATGATGGAGTGGCTTTGGCCAACTGACGCCGCGTATTCACTGAAATGGGAGGGGTATCGTGGCTAACTTTGGGTGGAGTCATAGACGCCTGTTTGCCCCGCACACAGACAGATTTGACAGAGGTAGGCCGGACCAAACTTAGACATGGTTGTGAATGTGGGTGGGGGTAATATGTGGTAGGGATGGTGGGGTGTCGGCCGCTCCCAGATCTAGATGCAGGTGTAGAGATGCTTGCGCACCCCCCACCCACTAACAATTTTCAACCCTCTGCATACTCATCTCAAACTCTAACCAAACACAACCACAAGCCTATAAACGCAGCAATCCACACAAACTTCACTAAATTGCAACAACAAACCAACCACACAGACTTGCACAACAGTACACGACGGATGTCGACCGGAAAATACCCCAAGCCCAGCCAACGGAGTTAACCAGGTTGAGGCTGCCAACAGCACATCACTCCTCTCTTGCACTTTTCCAGCTTATTCCCACTAACAGTTAAGTATTTTATTTTTTCTAATCAAGTACTGGCAGTAAAATGGCTTCTGAGCTGTCTTTTGTCAGAAAGGACTTATGGGCCCTAATTCCCATAGGCAATATGGCCAATTTTTGTGACTATTCGAAACCAGGTAACCTGTAACCGCAGCCAGTAATTTCGCCCCTGCACTGCATTCCTTCACAAAGGCAATTTTCTCTGAATAGGCTGGTATAGGATCTGCAGGCCCTGTTCCATACCGATCTAACATCTTTCACAAAGTGCTGGAACCCTGCTGTCTAAAAGAGGAAGAAACTGGTTTATGCCCACAGGAACGCTTCTGAGCATGTTACTTGCTGCATCCCACTGTTTTATTTGAACCCATGCCAAACTGTGTATTCATTTTACATGAATCCGTCCAGGTTAGGGTGACCTAATTTTCAAGACGAAAAACCAGAGCAGCCAAAAATATAAAGCGACTGACCCCTCAGACTTTTCCACCCATCCCCATTTCTAGCACTGCTCCTGTATATAAATTGTGTGGTTTTGATTGTGGATGTAAGCATACTATTCGCAAGCAATTGGCTATGCCAACATTTTGGGCCTTTGTGTAGGCATGGCAAAGGTACTTGCCATGCCCTGCCGCAGTGATATTAACTGGCCATTGACTGTAGCAGGCGGAAAATGGTGCGCGGACCTGGGCATAATAGCAGTGCCTTGCAAATATCTAATACTTATACACAAGCCAAAACTGCTGGCGTTACCAGTCCTTGCTTTGAACAGGACTACAGTGAAGGGCACGCATAGTGCTTATTAATCGAATTGCTGAAGGCAGACCAGGTTAAGTCACTTATATTGCACCAGTAACCGTGACCGCTCCAATAAATCATTAACTCGTAAGACTGCTTTGTAAACCCTGGCAGGCACTTCAGGTGCAAAGTTTGTTAAGACTTGATTAAATCACGCTCAAACGGTTCCCATGGAGCGGTGTTTTGGATGGGCAGGGGCAGGCACTGGGTAGAAATAGCTGTAGGGATTAGCATGGCAATGGGCGGTCAATGGTTGAGCAAATAACCAAACGCCTATAAGCGTAAGCGTTGTGTCCCACCATATGCCGTTTCTCCTGATCTGTACTCTTAATGCAATAGATTCGGCTTACAGTTGGCTCTAAACCAGTGGCTGAAGTGTACGAAAAGAAGTCGAACTATGTTCCCTTCTGGTCCTCCCCTCACAAACCTCATAGTCACGCCCCCTCCCACAAGCAATACAAACCACATACCTGGGTCCCAACTTGCCTCAATTCTAGCCCTACCACTGTGTAAAGGTTGAAAGAAGCATGGCAAAAGAAAATGAATTTTAAACGACCCCCATTAACTTTGTGTTGTCCCCAAAGCATGCAGCTTTATGCGCACCTCTTAAGGGACATGCTAAAGATTAAAGCCACCTCTTCCACCGACTCTCCCCACTCCACCCCCCTCCCGTGATGCAGTGCGCTTTAGTGTAAATTTGAACTTTACTTTTTATTTTGAAACGAAACCATTCTGGAATGGTTATTTTTTTAAAGAAAAGTATAGGAACGAGGAGCTTAGTTCAAAAAAAGTAGAGGAGTGGTGCCTCTCCCCACTTCGACCACTGCGCTAAGCGCCACAGAATAGCCCAAACTAAAAAAGTTGGTGCTCTGATTGAGATTACAAGCCTCGCAGTTTGTTTCACAGAAACCGGTTGAGAAACAATCAGTTAAGGCATGTGGCTGGTTACCTGTAAGGTTGAGGGTTCGAGTCCAACCTGTGATGGGAAAATTCTGAGAGTATTATAATGTAATTTATTTTAGAATTGTCAGTTTCTCATCTGATGCAGCGCTGCTTCTCTTGGTGTATTGTTAATTTGTAGTGATCACTAATGGATTAAATTACTGTACTTTTTGGCATTTAAGGGAACTGTATGTTGGAGTGGTAGATTTCTCAGAGTAACACAATATGATCCAATGGGAAACGGGGATTGGAAACAAAGACCACATGACAGGGGTGTTGCTAGGTCTGGAAAAGACCCGGGGCTATGCTAATGTCGGAACTGTCAGGACTGGGGGCTAGCTAGCCCTTTTGGTTGTAGCTCCTGAGATTCTAATCGGGGCTACAACCATAAGACCAGGGGCTATAGCCCCCTTAGCTCCCCCCTAGCAACGCCTCTGCCACATGATATATCAATCCTTAATGTACTCACTAGACCACATCTCCTCCCAAACCGAAGCCAGCTTCCTTTCCTAACGCACTATTTCTTGAAGGCCTGTCACATACTTATCCCACTGCAGTGTAAAGAGATGAGGTTGGGTCAAGCGCAGCACCCCCTTCTCTATCCACTACAGTCCCTCCTTTGTGAAGCTGTCTTTGTATCGCAGTTGACTGGGCAGGTGGGAATTAGGAATGCACCATTTCTAACCCCCCAGCAGTCGGAGACATACATATTACTGAAGGGGTTCCTGCTCTGTCACATCGCTGTGCAGCTTATAAAATGAGGCGAATTTCGGCATTTATTTGTTATAATTAAACATTGTGAGTGTATTGTCATATAATGCGAATATCTGGACATTGTGGCAATACTTGGCAGATGAACTGAGTGTGTAGGAAAATGGTAGCAATATCTGCCAAATGATAAGAGCCGGCGAGCATAATATAGAAAACCTACCAAATTGCAAGGAGCACCCGAGCATATGATCGAACATGAAGCAATTTGTGTTTAGTACCTGAGCATATGATGCCAATCGTATCAAGTGTTTATTTTGACTAGTTACTAAATGATTTTCGATAGAGCTTCGAGATTCGACCAAAGGTTGAAGTAACTCTAGTCTCAAACGGTAAAAACGGTGTCAATGCCATGCAAATTGTCAGTGTCTGGAGTATGTTGTAGCTACCTGGGCAAAGGTTGCAATGGCAAAAACTCCAATTTGATGGGCGTACCTGGCTTACTGGCTGCAATAACGTACAGTGCTAAGGGCACATGTCAATAACTGCCACCAAGGAAGGCCTGTCCTCTACACAAAAGACAAATCTATTAGCTTTGCCAATTATTGTGTATTTTGTGTGAAAGTAGATATTGGCGCCTAACAAAGAAGACTTGACATGCCCATTTGATATGGACCATTGAGCATCCTGATCGGTGAATTTTGGAGACTGGTCTGAGATTGGACCAACCCAAATAGGCACTTAATCTGGGGTGCAGCAAATCGGTTTACTCAGATTGAGCATGACCTGAACGAAGACTGTTCACTGACACCCTTCTCCACACACCTAGACACCTGCTCCCCCATATGGCCTTCACCCACTCGCCTCTGCAACACTTAGTTGCTCAGCACTGGACACTCCACAATCTCTGTGCACTGGCCACCATGGAAAGAGACGGTGCTCGTTTTTGCGACACTTGTCTGGTTTCCTTGGCAGCTATGTTTTCCTTGGTTAATTTTACTTCCCTGTCTAAGCACGCTTTGTTGAAAGGTAGCCCGTTTACACATTAGCATCCCGGACGTTTTACTAGGTACAGATAACATTCATCCTGGCTGCCCCTCAGCAGGCCTGGCCGTCCTAGCAGCTCAAGTTATGGCCTGTCCGATTGTGCTAACTACTAGCCGTAGTGTGCCAGTCCCCCGTGGAGTCCATTATTGCTTAACTGGCAATCACCTGGAATAGAACCGTTCTCGTCGCCTAAAGTCTTGCTAGACCTTCGATGGGACGGTCACTCTGATCGCATTACCCGTTAAGGGCGCTTTATGTGTTGAAACGTTTCGTTCTAAATGTATAGTGGCTTCTTTGTCTCCCTTATTGGCCAGTGACGAGAAGCTTCTGCGCACACTAACGAATTTGTCATTCTTGAAATCCGGAAGCTTGATACTGCGCAAGAGTTAATTAAAAGGCTCACCTCCGCTGCCCCAAGCAACTTTCCAAACACAAAGCCCGTCTGAGACGGAAAGGAGGAAGTGGCAGAGCTCATAACTCTAGTAGGTCCTGGAACTTGGCAGCATCCCCAAGGCTACTCTCTGGAGCCAGCAGTCTGTAATCTGTGCTAACAAAGCGAGGGATGCGCACATTCCTGCCGGCCCAGCTCATTCTCCCTTGGGCCACAGGCTCGCTGACGAACCCTCCACTACAATCTCGTTGTGAGTCAGGGCACACTCAGCTGCTGCTTGTGGTGTGAGTAATGTCCACTGGAAATGCAAGGCTGTCACCTGGGTTGTGGTGAGGGCATTGGTGCACTGGTTTTCTCGGTTAGTCCCCATTACCCCTGTGTTCTCCTTCTTATAATCGCCTGCTCCACCTCTTAGTTTCTCCATACATCTCCTTAATGGTTCATATTGCCCTCTCACACGAGTTTCTCTGATGTGCCTGCCATGAAGTCTCCTCCGAAGTGTCTATTTTCCAGTCTGCCATGCCGCCCTCTCCCCCACACCTCACAATCGTGATCCAGGGTCTCCTTACCCAGGTAGTTGTCATTCCCCCATGCTGCAAAATCCCCTATTGATAGACGTCTATCACTCCGTGCCCCATCACCTCAGACCTCCTAGGTTATTAATGCTTTTTCTCGGTCCCATCTCAATCATCCCACCTCAGATGGGAAGCAAGTCGAAAATTAAATGGTTCTAAAAGGCAACCAGGATGTTTTTGCCTTGGCGCCTGAAGGTTCCTTTTGCAAAACTAATTTTAAGGGAAGCGTTTGCCACTTTCGCGTACATTTCTACCACCAGCTTTGGCATAGAAGCATGTCACCTGAAGTACTTCAAAGCAGGTTTGTACTAAATCAACAATACAATAGGATTTTGACTATTTTAAAACTTAATGCACATTAAGGGTGTGGAAACTTTAAATTGGTGACTCCTTTTCCAACTTTGTTTCTCACAAATTTTGTGAAAATAATTTGTGCGCACAGCAAAGTTGCGGTCTGTGAAGCAAGTTTCCCAATCCATGAAGTGAATAACCAAAGGCCAAGGCTACTGAGCAGGAATGAAAGGTAGTGTTTTCAAAGATAGAGTGGGCACGGCCGAAGGCTGTGCTCACTGTCCAGGGCCACGGCCAACTAGTGGGTCCAAAAGCAACATATTGGGGAACATGTACAGTGGACTTGGCCAAAGGCCCTGGCTTATTTATAAAAAAAAATATATATATACTATGGTATAACAAAACCCCAAACCCTTGAAGTTCACTGGAAAAAAACCCTTAGTTAAGGTGCAGCTAAATGGTGCAGATTTAACCAACAAAAACCTTAAAATTCAGCAGATGGGGAAGTAATGACCAGCTTTGGTTGGCGAGCTACCGTTGCGAAGCCCAGGAGCCCATACATATTTGAGAAGAGATTCACAATGACCTACAAAATTGCATTATGGGGTACATCAACGGGAGTGTGCTGTGTTAAGATGGTCAGGACTTCCCACATCTACTGAATTACAAGGGTTTTGTTGGTTAAATCACAATTTAACTGCACCTCAACTAAGTGTGTGTGTCTTTCTGTCTCTCTCACTCATTGGCGAACTGACCAACCAACAGAACTTGGTTTTCTTTTATTTCTTGACCAGCTTTAGCATCCTTTCTGCTTTAGCCAGGGCCAAGCATCAGTCCTTCCAGTGACTAGCAAGCAATGCCCTTCAACCAACCGTACGGACTAAGCAGGATCCTAATTCCACAGTACTGAAGACCAGAGGACAAGTGTCATTTCCTGGGAGCGAGTCAGGGATTCCAGTGGATGAGTTTGTCGGACGTTTCACTCTGATGATTCAGTTTGAATGAACAATTCCTGGTTACGTTTTTGTTTTTGGCTCTGGTTTCTAGTGAATGTCACTTAAGGTCAGAGGTTCCAGTAGACTATCCCACGAACTGAGGAAATGTCTACACAGCTCCCAGCGATTTAATGTTGTGCAAAGAATGTTTGTGAATTTGGGAAAATAAAGGGATGCAGAGTCACTAGTTACTTTAAATAGATGTATGCAAACATGTGGGATAATTAACGAATTGAGGGTATCTGTGTGTAATCTACATGTCACAGGTTCGAATATTGCCTGGTCTGTAGCCAGTCCCCCTTCGAAGGCAGATGGTGCGATGGAGTGAAGTGCAAATTAATAGTGTAAAGTTTCTCTTGCTGTCCAGGTCTCTCTCTCGTTGTTTGTCTGGGGGGGTGGAACAGGGAGATGCAGGGGGGTGTGGGGTCTTGCTGGCAGGCTGTCCAGGATCTCACAAGTTTGCGGCTCTCTTGGCGGGTTGCAGCCAGGGGGGGTATCTCGTTTGCTTTCATAGTGGGGGTGGTTCCTCATTCGCTGGCTGTTGTGTGCATGGTGGGGTTCCCCTCACTCACTGGCTATACCGCGCTGTTCCTCATTTGCTGACTGTCGCGCCACGTGCAGGGATATTCATTTGCTGGCTGGCTGTCGTGCCGCATGCATGGGTCCTTAATTGGCTCTCGCTGGCTGGTGCGCTGCATGCAGGGTTCCTCGCTCGCTTGTTGGCTGGCGTGCTGCATGTGGGGTTCCTCGCACAGTTCCACGGGATGGTTTAAGTGATTCTGTCCTCAAGGTCAACGCAGTTCTACAAGGCTTCAAATTCACAATTGAATCCACTTTCATTTCCATCATTTGCACAACTCTTAGGCCAACCAGTGTCGGCCTCTTGACTCCTCTTGGTTCACTCCCAAGAAAGGGTTAATCGATTTAGGTGCAATTGTCAGACCACATGGTCCACCCATCACAGGTCTTTTCTATAATTCAGCATTCAAACTTATTCATGCTTGTCACCTTGTTGGGTATTCAAAAGTTCATCGTTGGTCTTCCGACCAATTCATTATTATTCAAAACTTATTTCGAGCTTGGCAAATTGTATGGTATTCAATAGTTTACTTTTCTGGTCGCCAGATCCATTTGTCTTCTATTCCAGTTTGTTTAGCTTTCACCGGCACCCATATCATGTCCCTGGAGCACCCCGGCCTGAGTGAGCCTTCCCCGTTACTCACCAGTGTCTGGCTGCTCATCTAGGTGCACTCGTCTCATTCGCTGGTTCTCGCTTCCTTCTTTCACTCGCGAGGAGCTCCGGCAAGCAGCACTCGCTATCTCTGGTCTGGTTTGCAGCAGTCAGCAGATCTTGGGTGTTACCCACTCCCAACAGGGAATGCACCGTTGCAGGCTATGCTCGGCTCCAGACCCTCTGGCTGCCCACAGTGGCTTTGGCGTCTTCCTGGCATTCCTTCTGCTCTGCTTTGCATGGCAGCGCTCTTCGGCCCAGCTGCTCTCCCTTGGATGGTAGCGGTCTTCGGCCCAGCTGCTCTCCGTTGGATGGCAGCGGTCTTCGGCCCAGCTGCTCTCTGCTGTCTCTGCCTCCCTTTTATACATCTGCAACCATTTGTAGCAGGTTGCAGGTGTGAACATTCAGTTTCACTTGCCTGACAATAGTTATTTGGACATGCCTGACCCAATACTTCTCGGGACCTCTTCCTCGTCTCAGTACTATCTTTATTTAAATGAGGGGATGATTTACAACAGCCTATTTAGGCAGGGGGAGGGTAACGTTGGTTCTCACTAGAGAAGGGGATGCCATGTCTCGCCCGCGGATATCCTTTCCCCAAGGACCCTTCACCCAGAAACTCCCTAGCATCTCCACACGTAGTGTCAGGATCCAAAAGTGATTTGCCTTTCCCTGGCCACCTGAGTAGAGGATCCAAGGGGAGTAGACGTGAGGATACCCTGGGGTTTCTCGCGGACCTAAAACTATGCAGTATGCTCAATAAGAGTGGGTGAGCCCCTCGCTGAGAAAGATCATGGGTCAAATAGCCTGTTGTATGGAATTTCTCCAGCATTGGATCTTTCATGGATTCACATGCTTAGAATATTCCCCGTTGTCAGACCGGGACCCCTCGGTACACATATATAGCCTTTTTCAAAGGAAAAACTTTCAACACTTTTGTATCCTATCTACGTCCTAGGACCCGCCTACGCATGCTCCGCAGGCCGTGCTAGTATAAGAGGCCCGCCCCCGCGGCTCCCCTTCAGATTTCAACCGTCTCCAAAGTAGTGGGATCTCCTCGTGTTGTCCTACTGTTTTGTACTAGGTTGCGTCATTGGATTTCCAGTAATAATGTCCTCTGTGTCGGGTAAAGCGCTGTTCCGTCCATGCGCGACATGCGGCTTCAAAAAGGTTTACGAGGGGGACGGACATATGGACTGCATATATTGCCTCCACCCTCACCATTCGGCGGATACCTGCGACATATGCAAGGGGTTTTCTCAAAAAACCCTCAAAGACCGGAACCGACACCTGGTGGCATGGCTGAATGATGGAGCGGGGGCATACCCCCCTCGGAGGTGGGCTCCACACAGTCGGCGAAAACATCGCACCGAGCGGCCTCGTCGGAACCGCTGGCGAAGAAATCTAGACCGTCGGAAAAAGAGTCACTCCACTAGAGACTCCTCGGCAAAGAAATCATCCTCATCAAAAAAGCATGAGAAGGAAAGGAAATCCTCCTCTGGCGATCATCACAGATCGACCACGAGTCGAGAGTCTAGTAAAAGCGGGCACAGTGTGGAGAAGGCGGGACTGCCAAAACCACCTGCGAAGTCTTCGTCGTCGACGGCGGTCCAGTCATCAACCGCCTCCCTACCACTTGCACAGGGGACATCCACCGTCCCGTCGACAATGGCGTCGACGAGGGCCTCCTCGACTGGGATCCTACAGGAGGCCTGGAGGCCTGAAGTCTTTGACCCGACCCCCCCCCCGGAGCCTTTGCTACAAGAACAAGCTATGTTGCTGTCCTCGGAGGACGATAACGAGAGAGTTGCTGGCCCAGCAGACCTAGGGCTACGAGCGGCTGACAAGTCGTTCGACGAGGGCCTCCGTTACACCGGTATCTGCCCCTCTCAATCGGTTTTGTCGTTGGATATTCTGTCCACGCTTCAGTCCTTGTTGCAGTCGTTGGACCAGCGACTACCCCAGGCAAGCCTGCCACAGTCACTCGTCGACGAGCCGGGCCGTCCCGTCAACAGACGCACCCACGCACGCCAATCTCAACACTGGCACAGGAGGAAGGTGAGCTGCCAGATTCGGAGTCCGACAGGGGGGCCATGTCGCATATCTCATTATCCCCCTCCAGGGATCCTACCTGGGAGTCAGAGGCGGAGTTGGAAAACCCCAGAAGCCCAGCTCACCCGTCCCCTCCGGACGACATTGCGTCATTCCATTCTATGATGGAGAAGGCATGCAAAGAATTTGGTCTGTCCCAAGAAGAACAGAAAAAGGATTGTTTTTTGTTCGACCACATGGGCAAGAGAAGGTCGGTGTTCTCGATACCAATACTGGACCATGTATGGAAAGAGGGGTTGCAGACAATGAGACACCCATTCTCAGAACCAGCAGTGAAAGGACGCCTAGAAAAAAAGTTTAAGGCTCCAGAGTCTACCCCCAAGTGTTTATCCTCCCAACCAACACCGGATTCGGTGGTGTCGGCGGCAGCAGCGAGGAAGGCAAAGGCACACAAGTGCACGACGACTCCTGAGAACGAGGCGAGACGCCAAGATGCCTTTGGCAAGAAAGTGCTCTCCGTGGGAGCGACCACAGTAAAGGCCGCAAACTCTCTGGCAATTGTGGCCAGATACGATAGGGAGATGTGGCACAGATTAGCTCCGCTGCTTGATCATCTTCCAGAAGAACAGAGGAAGGCGGCGGTGCTACTGGTCCGAGAGGGTGAGGAAGCCTCAAATCACGCAATAAACATCGCAGTGAATCTCGCTGAGTCAGGCTTCAAGCAAGTCAACAATGGGGTGGTATTGCGTCAGCAGTCATGGCTTAAGTGTACCTACTTCAGGCCAGAGGTGCAATACAAGGTCTTAGATATGCCCTTTGAGGGAGACCTTCTTTTCGGCGAGGGGCTTCAGGTAATTCAAGATTCTCTTCTGGAGACCGATCCTTTGCCAGATCGGCTTCCCCCTCCCAGGGATACCGACGTGCCTCACAATCGGCTAACCGTCGACGAAACTTCCATTCTTCCAGAAAACGACCATCATACCCATCGTCGTCGAGAGACAAGCAAAATAAAGATCAGCAGTGACATACCACGCACCGTTCTGGGGGGAACAGTCTCCGCATATGTCGATGAATGGGAAAGGATAACGACGGACCAATGGGTGTTAGACACCATAAGAAACGGACACTCTCTGCAATTCAAACACAACCCTCCGCAAATTCCACCTGCGTTCACCGCTCAGTCCCATATGAAGGTACTGCAACAAGAGGTTACACTCATGTTAGCGAAGGGCGTGATAGAATTACTTCCAACATCACAGAGAGGTCAAGGAGTCTACTCAAGATACTTCGTCGTAAAAAAGCCGAACGGCAAATGGCGTCCCATTCTAGACTTACGCGATCTCAACAAGTCCTTAAAGAGCCTAAAATTCAAGATGCTCACTCTGCAGGAAGTGATCTGCGCAGTTCAAAAGGGAGATTTCCTGGCGTCCCTGGATTTACAGGACGCGTATTTCCATATTCCAATGTGTCGGAAACACAGGAAATTCCTACGTTTTGTAATAGGGCGAACTCACTACCAATTCACGGTTCTTCCTTTCGGGCTCAAGACCTCCCCCAGAACGTTCACAAAATGCCTGGCTCCAGTGGCTGCCTGGCTAAGGAAGCAAAGCCACCATGTATACCCATACCTCGACGACTGGCTGGTAAGGGGATCCTCCCCAGCGTCGACCAACACAAGTCTGCAAGCCACCAGGCAGCTTCTACGACGACTAGGATTCGCCATAAACTTTGAGAAATCCTCTCTGCGGCCATCGAGAACGCTGGTATTCTTGGGGGCACAGTTCGAGACTCAGTTAGGGCTGGTGAAACCTTCCCTCGACAGGATCTCAAGACTCATTCAACAAGCGGCCCGGCTACGGCGGAACACCAGGATCTCAGTGAGAAAGTATGTTTCGGTCCTGGGGGCCATGGCATCCTGCATCCATCTGGTGAGAAACTGTCGACTATTCATGAGGCCAGTCCAAGAATTCCTCGCGGACCGATGGACACAGGCTCAGGGATCGTGGTCGGACAGGATAACCGTCGACGACGACAAGCTACGTCGGACCCTCCAGTGGTGGCAGAGTTCCCACAATCTGAGCAACGGTGTGCCCCTACAGGAGCCGGAGTTTCAGAGCACCATAGTTACGGATGCGTCCCTAACCGGATGGGGAGCGCACATGGGTGCTCTCCAAACGCAAGGTCGCTGGTCTCCAACTGAGTCACTCCTACACATAAAAGTACTGGAACTCAGAGCGGTACGATGGGCTTTGAAGGCGTTCCTACCACATCTCAAGAGTTCGCGAGTGCGAATACTGACCGACAATACAACAGCCATGTTTTATCTGAGGAAACAAGGAGGGACACGTCGAGGACTCTTTCCATAGAAGCCCAGGAAACATGGCATTGGGCATCGAAACACGAAATTTCCCTCGTGGCTCATCACCTTCCAGGAGTGAGGAACGGCCAAGCCGACTCCCTCAGCAGAAGCCTGGCACAGATACACGAGTGGGAAGTGGACACGGGTCACTTGAGGAAAGTGTTCGAGAAATGGGGTCACCCCCCTCTGGACGCCTTCGCGACCAAAGACAACAAGAAATGCGAGCAATTTGCAAGCAGATGGCCCCAAGAGGGATCGGTGGGGGAGGCGTTCTACTTCCCATGGACGGACATGTTCCTCTATGCTTTCCCCCCCGTTTCCCCTCATACGGAAAACAATACAGTGGATACGCAGATACAATTGCCGGGTGATTCTAGTGACACCATACTGGCCGAGGCAACCGTGGTTCTCAGACCTCCTCCATCTATCGCTGGAACATCCCATAGCGTTTCCGAAAGTCCCGTACCTTCTATCCCGGGACAGAGGCACAGTGTGGCATTACGACCCGGACAGTCTCAACCTTACGTCCTGGCTCCTGACTTCTCGGAGTTCGGCGCCTTAGACATTTCAGAGGATTGCCAAAAAATTCTACAGGCGGCTAGAGCCCCTTCTACTAACAAATCTAACTCCTATAAGTGGCGGAGATTCTGTGAATGGTGTAGAGGACAACGGGGCCTACAACCATTGTTGGTGACGCCGGAACAAGTTCTACCTTACCTGCTCCTCTTGGCAGAAAAGGGATTGTCCCCCTCCTCGATAAAGGTACACCTGGCAGCCATCTCGAGGTTCACAAGGAAGAGGCAGTCGTCTCCTCTATTCAGTGACAGACTGGTAAAACACTTCATGCGGGGTTTATTTCGAGCCTTTCCCCCGGTGAAACGTGTTCCCCCGACGTGGAGCCTCAACACAGTGTTGGCAGGCTTGATGAAACCGCCTTTCGAGCCTATGGCCACGTCCGACATAAAAATCATTTTGTGGAAGTTGGCATTCCTGATAGCTATCACATCAGCCAGACGTATCTCGGAACTATAAGCGCTGGTCGTGGACCCGCCCTACCTAAGATTCTTTAAGGACAAGGTAGTCCTGGCAACTAACCCTATGTTCGTCCCGAAGGTTCCGACGGTATACCACAAACACTCATCCGTGGTTCTGCCTACTTTCTTCGCCACTCCATCATCGGCAGCAGAAAAAACTCTTCATACCCTGGACGTTAAGAGGGCCCTGAAATTCTACCTACATCGTACACAAGACATCAGGGCTACTCGGCAACTGTTTGTCGCATATGGTCCGTCGACGAGAGGAAAAGCAATCTCTAAACAGGGACTGGCTAGATGGGTCTCGTCGACGATTGCTTTTTGTCACTCTAAGGCCGGAAGGCCACTGCAAGGACATCCTAGAGCTCATTCTACAAGGTCGATGTCCTCCTCAACAGCGTTATGGGCTGGGATTCCGCTGACGGACATATGCCAAGCGGCGGCATGGTCAGTGCCCCACACGTTTACCCGCCACTACTGCCTTGCCAGGCAGCATGCAGACGAGGTGCAGATGGGAAGAGCTGTCCTGCGCCATTTGTTTCAGTAAGGTAAGCTCTTCCCTGTGGAGATTCGGTTATCTACCCTCTTAAGGGCGATATACTTTATGTGGGCAATGTTATGACTTAACTTATCCCTACGGGAGATATGCATTGTGTAGTAGGGTGAGGATATATATTTTATTACATTCTCATCGCCGTCTCAAGCGTTACTGCTATATAATCTATTCTAAGCATGTGAATCCATGAAAGATCCAATGCTGGAGAAGGGAATAGTTTCTTACCTGTAACTCCATTTCTCCAGCATTGGTATCTTTCATGGATTCACATGCGCCCGCCAACCTCCCCGTATGTAATGTATGTGATAAATTTAACCCTTCCTATTTTGGAGGGGCCGAAATCTGAAGGGGAGCCGCGGGGGCGGGCCTCTTATACTAGCACGGCCTGCGGAGCATGTGTAGGCGGGTCCTAGAAGGACGTAGATAGGACACAAAAGTGTCAAAAGTTTTTCCTTTGAAAAAGGCTATATATGTGTACCGAGGGGTCCCGGTCTGACGACGGGGAATATTCTAAGCATGTGAATCCATGAAAGATACCAATGCTGGAGAAATGGAGTTACAGGTAAGAAACTATTCCCTTCTCCCACTCGGGAGGGACTACAACCATGTGTTAGCTCACTGCACCCTTCAGAAAGGAGAAATCTCAATTTGCAAATCAGTCTGGTCCCACCACAAGGCAGTCCAGCACTGAGCTAGGCAATTCGCATCTGAACAAGAGTACCATCAGCAACCCCAGACACGTTTTTCAGCCTTTTTGGGCCTCTTCAGTCCGGTGAAGCTGAGGCCAAAGCATGTGTCTTGGTACTTTTGTTCAGAGGAGAATTGCTTAGTATTTTGGTGCTGGACTGCCCAGGTCGGTGGGGCCAGACTAATATGCAAATGGTATTTCTCCTCTGTGAAAGGTACAGTGGGCAAAAATGCGGTAAACCTTTACATTTAGCGTTTAGCTTTTTCCTAACACTCGGGAGTTAACAGGTTTCCATTTCTATCTATTTTGTTTACTACTGCATATACATATTGCCTCGCAAATATTTAAAGCAATTTTACCACAATTCTATTCCGATTCTGTTGAATGGAATATTTTAATTGCTTGCTAGTATAGAAAATTAAAGATTTCTATAATATTACATTTTTATTTGAAATGTCAACCTTTAATAAATACTGCAAATGAATGTTCCCCAAGTGCTCCTTTTTCAGTGAAAATCAAAGGTTTTGTTGCCAAGTGTTTTACACATTAAATCTGATCACCTCAACTCTCTAATTTGTTCACTAAATTACAATGATTCTGTTGTAATATAGTGTCTTTGGGACCCACTAGTCGTGGCCTTCAGACATGGCCAGTGGCCACTGTACGTGGCAGCAGTAGGTTTCTGGCCATGTCAAACCATTTATTGTTACCAAGTACCCTTTACCCCCGGCCCAGTAGATGCCCTCTACTCCGCAGATGTTAAAGCTTTTTTTTCTTCGTGTTCTACCTCCCTTATTCCCACAATAATTTTACAGTCATTATTTCCAATAACAAATTCCTGTGGCGGTTAGAATCCTGTGAGAACAGGAAAGGCTCTGAATAAAGACTTCCTCGTCCTAGGAGTGACTACATAAACAGAGTTTTGAGTCTTTCTGAAGTCTAGAATATTATTAGACTCTGTAAGGTAGTGGGGAGTTCATTCCAGAAGGTAATGACAAACTTATTCCTCCTCCAAATAGCGGTTTGAGTTCTTTCATTTGCGGCTTCTCCCGGTAATATCGCAGCACTCACTTGCATCAAGCGAAAAATAAATGGCGGTATTTCATTTCTGGAAAGCATCTCTGCTGCAAAGCACTAAGGCAGATGAAGGTTTTAAGGAGCAGGGGTACCCCGTTCTCTGTCGAATGTTTTAAAAACGACTGGATGGATTTACCCCAAACCAGTGAAGGAAATTAAGTCAATGCTTTTTGGCCAAATTGTTTTGCATTTGGTACAAATCTGCCAAGCGGTTTACATGGTACGGCTGTTCAAAAACTGCACCTTTTCTCTATGGGAAAATGAATGGGCTGAAAACGGTGATTTTGTTTTCTTAACATTTTCATTTTTATAAACTATTATTCCCAAAATGTGCAGTTCAGTGTGGTCCTTGACAAACAGTTTGGAAAATGTCATCCAAATCCATCCAGCAAGCAAAATTATTAACAATAGAATTGGGAAACAATGGGTGTCCTTTTTTCATTTTTAAAACTGCCTCTCTGCTGCAAAGCACCATGGGAGATATAGCTATAATTTTCCTATCAAGTATTTTAAAAGCGACGGGGCGGAATACCCCCAGATCCAGAAATAGTATAGGCTTCATAGCGGTTTATTTGGTCCAATTCAGTCCAGTGGTGGTTTGCACTATGCAGACATTTTGACTTTTTCTCTAATGGGAGTATGCCAACTTTAGTTTAGTTTGTTTATTTGTAAAGCGCGGCCAAACCCTCAGGTAGCTGGGCACATTAATCTTGTGGACAACATAGTTACGTAATGTTGCGCGACAAAGGTACATACATTCAGTGGTACATAGAAGAATACAGTAGGTGACAGGATGCAGGTACAATAGATAATATAGGACCGGGTTACAGGGTGGTCCAGTTCAATTATAAGCTAATTTGTACAGTAATGAGTAGATTAGTCTATAAGTAGGCAGGTAGCATTTTGTTAGGCAGAGAGCCAAGATTTCACCATGGCTCTGAAAAGCCAACTTTGTATTTTGTATTTATTTTTATTTGATTACTTAATTTTTCCATTTATTAACTAATCTTTACCAGCATGTCAAGTCTGGGACAGGGCCCATGACAAACAATTTGTTTGCAAAATATCAGACAAATCCATCCTGCAAGTCCAAAGTTGTTAGCAATTCAATTTCCAGGTTTCCTATGGAACTAGGTACACACCTTAACTGTACTATAATATACACATAAGCATGTATTTTGCCAACTGACCAACCAACAGAACTTAGTTTTTGTTCATTTTTTATTTTTACAATTCCTGGATTGGATAAAGCTCCTTTTCTTTACTCACCGGGTGACCAGCTTTAGCATCCTTTTTACCTTCGGCAGGGCCAAGCATCGTTCATTCCAGTCACTAGCAAGCAATGCCCTTCAAACCTACTGTACTGACTAGGCAGGATCCTAATTCCACAGTACTGAAGCAGTGAGGGCAAGTGTCATTTCCTGGGAGCGAGTCGGGCATTCCAGTGGATGAGCTTTTCAGACGTTTCACTCTGATGATTCAGTTTGAATGAACAATTCTTGGTTCCGTTTTTGTTTTTTGGCTCTGGTTTCTAGTGAATGTCACTTCAGGTCAGAGATTCCGGTAGAATATCCCACGAATTGAGGAAATGTCTACACAGCTACCAGTGATTTAATGTTGTTGAACAAAGAATGTTTGCGAATTTGGGAAAATAAAGGGATGTGTAGATGTCACTAGTTCATTTAAATAGATGTATGTACACATGCAGAATAGAGGGATTTCATTAATTGCAGGGTAGCTGCGTGTAATCTGCAGGTCACAGATTCAAATCCTGCTTGGACTGTAGCCAGTCCCTCTTTGAAGGCAGATGGTGCCATGGAATGTAGTGCCAAATAACACTAAAGTTTCTCGCTCCTCTCTTACTGTCCCGGTCTCGCTCGCTGGCTGGCTGTTGGGGCTCTCGCTTGCTCGCTGTCTCTCTGAATGGGGTCGGGGTGGTCTTCCTGGCTGTCGGGTATAGTTAGTCTAGATGGCGGCAAATCTCACCCTCATGCCCTCCATACAACTGAACACCAAGGCATGGAAACAGATGTGCCTCACTCTTAGGCCCATCCCTGTAATCAATGTCTTGCAGGTGTGGAAAGCGTTATTCTCACAGCTGTTTAGACCATGTCCAGTCGATGATTTGGATGATATGGAAATGACATCTATCGAGCAAGTCGACTGACTGCAAAGCCAGAAATCAATGATGTCCTCTCTCACATCGCGACGCAGCCGCGCTTATACATGAAGTACACAATTATCCATTCATGAAGATTACACAAACATGCACTAGTTTATTGCATATAGGTACGAAGCACATGCTTATGACTCACGTAGGTAGAGGATGGACACGCATACAGATCACTTTATATTCACATCCTTCGCCAAAGCTGAAACCGCAAGATGCAATATATTTAGCTTGCACATGCTTGACTGCTACTAACGGAGGAAGAAGCCATAAAGATGTATATGAAAGCTATAGGTCCCTGAAATTGATGCCAAAGGAGAAATAGTCTTAGAGTACATGAACTTGCTGACATAATTGCCACAGCCAGCGGCGCGCAGAGACAAGGCACCCAACCAAGGACAAGTGGAGATGCAAAGTTCCAGTTACCAAGGCAATGAGCCACCTGCAGAAAATCGGGCTAAATCCTCATGATTATAAGCACGACAGCTTCATTTTGTACTCTCAACACACGGGACCCAGCCGAACAGGACAATGCCCATTCAATCGAGGTAGAAGCAGAGGACTGTTTCCATAGAACCAGAGGGGGAAAAAGTGGAAAAAGTTACAAGTGTTGCCCACCAAGTGCTAACTGAATGCACCCTCCCAGGCTTAGGTGATCAGAGATGGCAACAGTAGAGAACACTTCACGCCTCCAGGTTCATTCCCATTGCCTTGAAAAGGTACACTCAGTCTGGTAACCATCCAGGGTCCCAGGGAATGGGAGGACACATTCTGCCCAATCCAGATTCACCTTTTACGTGGGGATATTTGTTACAAGGGCTGATGGTCTTTCAGCAAACCTGCAACATTGTAGATTGATGTTAGTAAAGGTGGTCCTAGGAGGAGCCACTAGATATTCATTTGTAGAACTAACCCGTAGATCTTCTATATGTATCCTACCCAAACTGATCAATGTAAATGTGTGATAGGTTTCTGGCATGGACCCTGATCTTGTGACTTCATACCATGATGGAACCTGGTGACACATGCTTAGACGAGAGCTCCGGAGCATACTTGTTTTTCTGATGTGATCCCAATCATTTATTTGCTAATAAAAGGCAGTAACTTTGCCCCTGGGCCGAGTCTTTCGTTCTTGTGGCGGGGAGCCTTTGATGGCCCAAGTGTTCTCTGCTGATAATTGGGGTGACTGCTAGAGGGCCCCTGCCACACCTTTACACTAGTTTGCTGGCTGACAGGTATCGCTAGTTTGCTGGCTGTCTGGGGGTGCGTTAGCTGTCAGTGGGGTGGGGGTTTGCATTGGCTGGCTGACGCGGTTCAGACTCTCATTCCGTGGCTGTTGGTGAAGTGCAGACTCTCATTGGCTGTCGATGGGGTGAGGGGGTGGGCTGCACTGTCTGGCTGGCTGTGGGCAGGGTGTGGCTCTCCTTGGCTGGCTCCTGGCGCGGTGGGGGGGAGGGGTCGTATTGGCTGAATATCACCGGGGTGGAGGCTCTCCTTCACTGGCTGGCGGCAGGGGTGGAGACTCTCCTTCACTGGCTGGCGGCAGGGGTGGAGGCTCTCCTTCGCTGGCTGGCTGGCGGCAGGGGTGGAGGCTCTCCTCTGCTGGCTGGCAGCAGGGGTAGAGGCTCTCCTCTGCTGGCTGGCGGCAGGAGTGGAGGCTCTCCTCTGCTGGCTGGCTGGAGGTTCTCTGCTGGCTGGCGGCAGGGTCGGGGGGCTCTTGGCTGGTGTCGGGGGCTCTTTGCAGGGTAGGAGGGTAGGGGGGCTGTGCTGGCTGGCGGCGGGGTGGATCCTGTTTCCTGGCTCGGGTCTGGCTGGCTGGGTCTCGCTGCCTTGGCCTCTGACCGACATTGCCATTTCCCAATGGCACTCCTTGATACTTGCTACAGAATTTGCACAAAATGTTAGCGGGCACCTGCATCGTATTTGCAGAGGTCTGTGGCAGGGGTGAGGGGTTGACCAATAGTATTGGAAATGTCACTGATCATTAAATCAAGGGAACTCAAGTCTAGTGCACTTTGTTTTTTGGCACCAGACCTGGCCTGCACCCCTCGCAGTCCCCGGCACCTCCACTTCCCTCTCCCTCTTCCCAGCCCGCCCCTGGAGCCTGATTGGGTGATCCAAGAACTGGCCTGGTGTAATCATTGGCAAGGGTCAGTCCCTTCTCCCCGGTCCCAACACTCTGCCGTGATGACCATTGTTTTAGCTGCAGCATTTTTAAAAACCACAAGGGTCCTCACTATCACCACTATACTTCAACATCTACCAGACTCCATTAATCAGGATTTATAAAAAATACATTGTTACAACTACGCAGGCGACACTCCAATCATCTACAAAACTGAAGATACACCAGCCAATCACTCAACCCTGTTAGAATGTCTAAAAGAAATCTATGACCGGATGAATGCCAACAACTTAAAATCAATTAACCGAGGAAAGACAGAAATCATGATTATATCCAAAAACCAAGAGAACACCACCTACATTGCCTGGCCGACGGAACTGGGAACCGCGCCCACACCATCCAAGGTAGTAAAAAAAAACCTGGGAGTCCTAATGGACAAAACCCTAACCTTAGAAGCACAAGTAAACACGATAATTAATAAATGCTTCTTCCTCCTTCACTCAACAAGAAGAATCCTACCTTTCCTCTCCTTCACCCACAAAACACTGACAATCATTGCCCTCATGTCAAGAATAGACTACGCAAACAGCCTCTACCTCTGGATGCTGGAACACCACCTGTAGAAATTACAACGCATCCAAAATGCAGCAGCTAGACTGCTCCTCAAAATATCCAGAAGAGACCACATCACCCCAGCTCTAAAAATACTACATTCGCTCCCAATCAAACATTATATCACGTTCAAAACAATGTGCAGAACACACAGGGCAATGAGCGGACAGGGAGCAGAATTCCTACAAAAGAAAATCTACAAGCCAAGGAGACTCCTCGGATCAAGCAATGAAATCTGCCTGGAACCAAAACCATACACCCGGGAAAAAAACGGCTCCTCTTTCTCCCACCTAGCTGCAAAAACCTGGAACAACCTCCCGAATAAATAAAACACCAAAGACCACCTAAAATTTAGAAAACCTCTAAAAACCTCTCAACACCTCAGAACCAAATACAAACAACTGAAACAACCAAACTGGAAACCCAAATAACAGACTGACAGAATATATGATTTCACAGACAACACCTAGGACCGACCAAGGGAAACTCCTACAAGAACCAGAGAGACGATGCTAGGTGGAACAGAATGCAAGCGACAACACCATGAGGACAGAACAATAGCAAACATGCGCAACACTACCAGCAACCTTACCTATTCAGAAAGGGTGCGGGGAACAGGCGTATTTCACAAGTAAAATCCATCCAAAAGGACTATGTTGCAACAACGACAAACTGGGACAAAAGGGGTAGCCAAATACAAAGATGGAAACACAAAGAGTAGCTGACTTAGCATAATGACAGAGATGAGACAGCTTTATCACACAAACTTAATCACAGAAAGGAAACAACCTTCTCTAAATTACGAAGGAGACCCAATAGGAGTGTGCATTTCTCATAACAAGGCTACTAACCAACCCCAAAAAACTACTGAAAAACTTCACCACTCCTCACACCTCTCACACTCTAACCAAACGCAACCATACCTCTTAAAACTGCAGCAACCCGCACATGCTTCACCACACCGGCACAACAAACGCACCACACAGACCCCCACACACAACAGACTCTGAACTGAATACCACACGAATATGCTCGGTGAGCAGTGTTAACCGAACTGAAGCTGCCAACAGTACTCCACTGCTCCCTTGCTCTTCTCCACACATTTTCCTACTAACACGCCTAACCTAACCTACCCCCCCCCCCCCCCCTTTGTTTCATATCTGCCAGAGGATCACTCGGTGGTAATGGTGCACAGTACAAATGTCCTTTAACATTTAACCTCGAACTCGCAGCCTCCTAGCCTGCACCCTAAAGACCACCTTCACTAGCACCTTTGGTTCGCCTCCTACTGTTCTACCCTAGATGCTTACCATACAGCAACCTATGCACAGCACCTGATCTTTCACCTCCACCCCAAATATCCACCTGCACAAGATTACCCTCCACCAGGGTGAAAAAATGCGTCTATACACCTCTCTACCTTGAAGGAACGCGCCCACAGAGATCCCGCCCTGCAGCAATCGCCACATGTTCAATATGTAAATGCATATACACACCGGTGCATAGGTTCCACAATGTGCCTCCGGCCATGGTTTGTGCAACAGCAGTGTAGCGCTCCTTCTGCTACCCCACTTACATCCTCACCCCCTCTCTTGCAAAATCCAAGTGTGAAGACGCCATGCAAATAAGTAAAGTTGCTCTGTTCGATGCATTAGCCTAGCAAATGAGTGCAGCTCTTCATACACTTGGGGGGACTTCAGCTCTAATCTTAATTGAGCGTGTCCACATGCAATACTCACCTGCCCCCCCTCCTGAATTTTTGAAGATGCATCATTGCATTTGTTTTTTATACGAATTTTCAGGTTTCCGTTTTTAAGGTGTGTGCTTTCAATTTATGGTACACTCGCAGTATCCATGAATGGGTACATCTTGCAAGAGGGTAGAATCGGGCTTTCTGGGGGAATGGCTGTGTTGCAGAGACTGGGTCGAATAGTAATCTTGATGGTGTCTTTGCAGGCTCTCTTGCTATGGCAGACTCGTACTCCAGTGAGAATAGGTTTGTTAGCCTTTTTCCTCTAGGTTTGTTTGGATGATTTTCCTCCCCTCATATAGGTGTGACTGGGAAAGCCCCTATTGAGTCTTAATGTCGCACCTCCACCACCAGGAAAACATAATTTAACATTTTGACCCATTTTGTGAGCAGTGAGTGGGCACGTTTCTGGAGGTGCAGCCTGCTTTAGGTGAGCTCCCCAATGACCCAGCTGCGCTTCAGAGGCAGAAACCACTCTATAATGTCCTGTAAATGCCCTTTAGCTCACTGTGTGGCTGCATCGAGTGGGCTTAAAGGCTTAATTTCCCCAGATGAAGTATGGGGTTAGTTATCAACGGGCACATCGCTACACAGGTTCTCGTTTCAAAAGCGATTATTAGGAGTGACTTGACTAAAACACTACACCAAGATTATAAATAAACTGATAGAAATGGGCAAAAACGTATTCGTTGTGATGTTTAACGTTGATTACTTCCCTGTGGCCCAGGGGCGCTTTGTACTGACTGCATGTGTGCATGAACAGCTGCATACTGCCACCTGGCTCAGTACGCAAGAGTGCTATGCCTGGAGCTTTGCAAGAAATTAACACATCTTCAGAACCTATAAGGGCAAGGCCAGATTAAGAGTCATTAGCAAAATGACCTCAGGAAAGATGATGTGAAAATCTTAAGTGACGTACTGTTCTGTGATGGCATCCAAATAACGTTAGCGAGGTAAGTATTCTGTCATAGCTAAGTGTTAAAAAAACATGCTATGCGTTTCGGCGCTACCCACAACGTGTGCCAAAGAGTGGTGTTCATTTGTCCTGTTCTTCAGATGCGCGCATGGAGTCTGAGTGACTGTTCAAGCGGTTTGTAATTCAGTTGATGTATGCCTTAATTGTCTTAATTAGTATTTTGGCTCTTTAGCGTACCTCAAATTATATATGGCTGTGCTTTCTGATGACCAATATAAGGAGATATTTTCTTGTATGGAATTATTGCGTGCTAGTTTGGACTGTAGCTGGCTTGCAACTTTGTTGCTTGTATTCCCGCTGTTAATGTAAAACATGTCCAGATCTTGACTTTAGTCTTCCCTAGCCGAGATTGTATGCGTTTTTGTAGGTCTTCACCCAGGGTGTGTCGGCTTCTGAGCCTTACCATACATTGAAATTCCAGACCTGTGAAGCATCTCAAAGGTTCAGTAGAGCCTTCTATCCCAATCCGTATACATCGCCCTCTCGTGGCCGCTGTGATTGAGCTCTTGTGCATGGTTTTCTGTACCAAATAATTACTCCCGAAGTGGATATAATGATGGCACAGAAATGAGCACATTTTGGTTTCTGGGTCAACTTAATGATGGGCTTTCAGGGGGTGGGTTCCTCCATCTTGTCTTTCGTCGTACTACTCTTGTATGTACACGCATTCCCCCTCTCGTGGAAGACTGGTGTGCCATCAACAATGCACTACTCTGCCATCCAGCAATGGTGTAATGTCACGTTACATTACGTTACCAGAAGCCTGCTCTACCAGTAGCATGCTATGGCTACATTTACTACACCACTCCTGTTGGTCCACCTCCTGCCCAAGTTCTTCCACTTGGCACAGGACCTCCTGCCTTCTCTCTCTCTCTCATCTAACCCCCATCTGTCTTTTTTAATAGCCAGGCCCGTCTTGCCCTTTTGTAAATGGAGACCGCCTGCTACTCCTCCATAATCTCCTTATGGATGAATGGATTCCCTGTGTCGGGTCGGCTTTCCTCTGAAATCTGCCTGATATAAGGAGAAATTCTGGCTTGGCTGCCAGTTCATTGCCTACTCCCATCCTACCCCTGCCGGCCACAGAACCCCACTTTGTCTCACCAGAATGTTTGCTCTTGACATTGCACTGCCTTTTTTCAGAACATTTCCCATTCGCCCTTCAAACTACTATTTTTACTTCTCTGCTGAAGCCCCCCTTCCCAGGGGACACTGTCTTTTGGATCTTGCATGAATCGAATGGGGTGTAGTCTTTCATTGGTCCCGAACGCCAACCCCCTAATGCCCCCTTTCTTGTGCTCACGAATCCTTTGTAGCTGCATAGTTTCCGTACTTCTGGTTTATGCGATTCCCTCACCGCAGCCTTCCTAGCAGACCCATTATATATCTTTGGGGACAAAACCAGAAACCACATGAACAGTTGGCTCAAACTCTATATACTGCTATGCCACGTGCATTGAGAGAGCACATTTTAGCTCTTGCCCCACCACAATCCTAACTGTACAGTGACCGGACACAGTTTGTGGCATTGTCGGCCTTTTTAAACCCACACAAATCCCCGGCATAGTCCTGTGGTAAATCTCTAGTGGAGACTGTTTCTTTGGAGGTGGCCTTTTGGTGGATCTTTGGTTTGGGTCTTTGGCATGGGGTTCCGAAGTATTCTTTGTCATGATTGCGGTAGATCAGTGGGGTCTGAGGGATTATTTGACACCTATACTGAATAGCCTGTTTGTGGCTTGCATGCATTTTCTATTGTGGAAAGATATGGTGTCTCCTTGGCTCCCGAAGTTAAGGACCAGAATGGCATTTACTGGCTTGGGAGGGATCCTGATGAAGGGGAAATTCGAAATTCCTTGCCTGGCATTAAAGTCCACATTGGATTTTGAAGTAGTTGGACGAAAGTACATGATGGGTATGGTAGATGGAAGTCCTTTGTTGTATGGCTTGAGGAATCCCTGTGATATCCTCCTCGCCAATTGCCATTTCTTTCCTGTTACACTGCAGCTATTGTATTTTGGGTTCTATGTGGGGTGCCACATGATTTGTTGCCGCCATGCCATTTTATAGTGCAAATGAATGGTTTGAACCATTAATCAGTTTGTGTCCAAATAAACTGCACTGGGCAATGTATGAAGTACACTTTTAAATTAGGGTTAGAGTTTCCGAGATACTTGTATAGGATAAGGATTGGTATCTTTACAGAAGTTTTAGGTAGTGAAAGGTATGGCAGAAAAAGGTATTAATTTGATTTTTATTTTGCCAGTGAGACTAATCTGTAATTGTGATTTGTCCGGTCCCTTTCTTGGGGTCTTGGGGTTATCTTATTTTTTTTTTAAACGGCCCCCAGTTTACTAGAGGCGATTTATTGCAGGATTTGACGAGGGCTTTGGATTTGGACTTAGGAAGCCATGGTACTACGCCCCATTGAACCACCAATTCCTGTCACCATGGGACTGGACTCTACTCTCCTTGTACCTTGATTTAAATGGGCAGTGCTGTGTGGCAGTCAAATGGTGAATGCGGGGAAGTGATTTGTGGCACCTTAGCCATGTTGGCCCACTCTCCACTCCCAAGTTTGTTTTGTATGCCTGCCATCTTTGCTCTTTAGTCCCGTTTGTGTACTTCGTCCTTTACATCTTGAGCAAGGGAATGGTGCGTGGGTGTGTTCTGGATACTTGGCATCCTACGTCTATAATCACCTTGCTGTTATGTAGCACATTCACGTAGGAAGGGTGGGGTTGACCCATTTACGCGAGCGAGTGAACACCCACTGAGGTAATCTTAAATCCACTTAGACGGAAAGTTACCTAACATTGGCAACCTTTGGTATAGGTAATTGGATGAAATTTACATAATCCCTTGTTGGCATGTTGTAGATTTCTAGCTGTCTTACTAACAGGCTTACTATTGCTGTGACATGTTGCTCACAGAAGTGAGGTGCAGACATATGGTAAATATTCTCTGGAACCAAATCCCCCACCATTTCCCAATCCATCCTCTGCTGCTTCCTGTAGTAAACATTCTTGTTCTACATCAAATATGCCCTGACCACCTGTGGTGCTTACTGTTCCGATAACTGACTCCTCATTGCTCAACCTGTACCATAGGTTTCAGAAGTCTGTACAACTTAAATGGCCTAGTAATGCATTGTTTAAAACAGTATTTTCAGAAAAATGAAGCTATTTGTTAGTAGTTTTGAACAAGCTCACAATATGTGCCATATATACATTTTCCTTATACATTGCGGGTATGCCTTTCCAAACTGCACTCCAATGACATACAGTTTTTATCAGGTAGGTTATTACTAAAGAACCAGTATGTACTTATGGTGCGGGGATCTTTTTTACTGTGTACTTTTGTCTTCCCAAATAATGTTACTAATTGTTTTTGCAACAATATATTCACTCTGGAAGACTTGAGTAACTTTTGAGTAGTTTAATTCTGGGCCGTTACGGTTTTGTGTTTAAAAATGACGAATTCACTTCAAATGGTAATGGTCTTTCATCTTTACTCCTACATTTTAAACCCATATTTAGCATACAAAAAACGGGATCTGATGAGGTTTACTTAACTCGGTTAACCCTTTCGTTCAATAAGTATTCTATAAAGGCGTGTCTACCAATGACGAATTAAATGTAGGTGAGTGTATTCGAATGCTCAAAGAAATGAGCTGCAGTCGAGGGGAAACTTAACCACTGGCCTTCAGCTTCTGAAAGATGCTCCTTATTGTTTTTACAGAGTGCTGTTATTTTCTTCATCACTGCCTGCCCAGGTAATGGCTTTAGTAGGGGAGCACAGTTCTACCATTGAAGGTAGGGGAGTAAGGCCACAGAATTATTTTTGTTTTTTTTTTGTTGCAATTGCAGCACGCAAGTGTGGCACAATTGATTTCAGGGTGAACTAGAGGTCGAAGATTTTCTGAGAAAAGGGAGACCTAGGAATAGATATTTTGGGTTTGTCAGGAATGGTGGCCTTGGCACAGTTTGATGTCCTCGGTTTAGTTTTGGTTCAAATGTATCTATTCACTAGTGCTGTTGCTGCATTGTACATATAGAAGGGTACCACAATATGCAATGAAGTATGCTTTCTATGTAGCACCCACCCGAATGGCATTACTCCAGGCATTCTATACTTCTCCTTGCCTTTCCACTGACTAGGTCCTAGGGAGAAGTATGGGGTATTGCTCAAATTCCAGTAGAGGCTAGTGGGCATCTTCCTCCCCGTCTGCTGCTGGGAGCCACTGGCAGAATAGAATCTTCTAGATTAGCTTTTATGTTTTGTTTTTATGCCCCAATACATTATTTATGGCAGTGTAGATCTCTTTTTCTAAATTCATTGTTTCCTACTCCTAAGTAGGACAACTGTAGTCCTATCTAAAAACCTGAAATGCTTGACTTTGATAGGCTGCACGTTTTACGGTGCTATATGTGCGACATTAAACTTTTAGTAAGAACAACTTTGGAAGCTTCCTTCATTCATATTTGGCGCCAAACGACACTTAATGTACATAGTTATTGTACACTATGTTGGGGTAGAAAATGTGTTGCATTTAGATGGATTTGGGAGATGAGAAAAGTTGCACTTAACTGTACGAAAAACTCAAATCTGCATAATCACCCTCCACCTCTAAACATAACCCTACTTCTCTACCACACGCACTTCACAACACCCAACATGAAACCAAGCACACACAATGCACCCATGTACAATCATACCACAACACCTCATGACGGCTACCAACCAAAAACGCACCAATGCTCACTGATTTCCTCTTCCGAACTGAAGCTGTCAACGGCACATCAAAGCTCTCTTGCTTTACTCCCTTTCAATCCCACTAACAAACCTCCCCCAACTCTCCCTCCATTGCAGATCCGCCACAGTGTCAAGACCATGCAAGTGGAAGTGTGCGGTACAAGACCACATAACCTAGAGTAACTGAAAAAAGCACAAAAGAAATTAAAATTAATATATTTTTGTGCACTTTATGAAGTACGAAAGCTTTGCTAATGCCACAACAGCCAACGTACTCCTATAATTATGTAGCTGCTTCTTAACTTTCAAAATCGATCTTCAGTCTGCTGTTCAGGAATCCAAATAGCTTGCAAACTGTGGCTTACAGTATTTCAAAGTGTTATCCGTACTGCTTTACCTCCCATCTCAAAGTTGGTCTCTTTTTAACCCCAAATGTACGTGCTGCTTTATCTAGCATCACCATGAAGTGATGCCACTGTGCTCGCTCCCTCTCCCCTTTTGTTCTTGGAACGGAGGTGAACGTAGAGATGGAGCTCTTGGGATCAGAGGGTGCTCCTTGCAAGGAACTACTCAGTCTAACTGCCTGTCACTTGTGGAATGCTGACACCCCCTTTATGTGGCTTGTGGGCTATTGACTGGGAGCAAGCGTGCTGCCAGTAGCTCTCCAGCCACCTGTTGGAGGCTGCTGTTCATGAAGGAATGCTTGTACCCTTCTTCATATATCCTCTCAAACATAACAATAGTCATCTCTTCTCAGCATTCTGAACCCCTCCTTGCTGCGCATCTTGCATGCCCAAGAAACCCAAACCCCTGACCCTCGTGGGCCCCCACTAGCCACCTATTCTATGTGGCAAGAGGCTACTACAAACCTTGGTCAAACACCTTTACTGGAAGACAGACTTCACACAGGAGGAGGACTACTGGAGGAATCGTGACGCGCAGCGGTTGAGGGGGTAGCATGTATGAGGAGATGACCATGATCGAAGACATGGCTGAGTCTGCGAGAGTCCTAATGCAGCTCACTGACCCCTCGCCCCACCACCCCACCAATGCCTCTGGTCTGTCTACTGGATGCTGACGGGCTCAGGGAGAAACTCCCAGACAGTTTGGAGACTGCCTGAACCGTTGGTAAACTCGCAATACATAAGGAATTCCAATTATTGGACTTTTTTTTCTCAACTAAAATACTTAATAGATTTTTAGACAGTATGAAATATAGTTTGCACACACATTTGGTATATTTTTCAGGGTTCGACAACAATAGAAAGTCTCGAGGAAGGTGGCGAAACACTTATTCCACGGAAACGGTCAGCCTAATAATAAAGGAAACGGCATCCCCCAAACTCTAAAAAAAAATATATCATTAGGAGAAACACAATCCACGTATTTGGAGACGTAGAACCTGATTAAAAAATGTATCTCGATAAATGCACACGTGGGTATCGCAACATGTGTCACAGAGGAAATGTTTTAAGAAACAATGTTTTGTAGTACAGGATGTTTGTAACACTATACGTTAAGAAATAATTATGAAAAGAATTATGTTTTATTCGTCGATAATATTGAAAAGTGAAAATAGTTTGTACTAGATGAATGATGGAGCAACAGAAAAGAAGAAAATTCTTGCTAAAGTATACCAATAAAGTTGGAAATTGGTCAAAATGAGTTAGTCCTGATTGTTTTGCTTTAAGTGAAATATAAATGCATACACATTGTTATTGAATCAAAAATGTTGGGCACACCATTTGTTATATTGAACCCAGTGTATCCAACAATAACGGTTTCCATCTCGTAATGGTGAACTGTGCTTCGAGCTGACAAAAATGAGACCAGTGGGGGGAGTGGCAGATTGAGAGGGAGCGACTGAAAGCCACCAAAAGCAGAGCAGGAGACCTGGATCCATAGAAGGGCCCCACCCCAAACAGTGGTGCTGCAACCAGGATATTGTGGTCCACCTGGGTGAATATAAGGTGGTGGGTCTCGAGCACTGGAAGAGAGCAGAAGGTAACCATGGGTGGATATAAATGCTGTATGGTAAGAATTTTAGCACCAGCGACTCCGTCCAACCAACAAATCAACATTCTGTCACTATATTCTTATGGAGAGGGAAGTCCTGTGGGAAGGCAAGAGGAAAACCCTGAACTCTAGTATATGTTTGTCCTTGAGTGTCTGAGAAATAAAAGCCCGCTAACGGCTGCATTATAATGGAGAGGAGTGTCCAGTGGGAAAGCGCACGCAAGTGACTTGCTGTATTCTGGTCTATTGAGTCAGTTCCCAAAACAATAGAAAAATAAATCTAGAAACGTGAACCCTCAGAGTCTGTAGTGTGAGACACCCTACTTTGGTGTACCTAATAAAAGTTGTATGCTCAGCTGATGTTATGACCAATAGGATTTCGAATGCTGCTGTCGAATGACTGATCATCCAAATCCATTTTCCGGGCTGCAACAATTGCTAGAACAGTGGTCTAGTCTTTATTTAACCGTCTGATTGCTTACTTGGTGGGGGGGTTTTACCACCTTCAGGGGCACTATAGAAATGGGCACCAATGGAGAAGAGGCCACCGCTCGTTATTCACATACACAATTGAATAACAATGGAGTTTGGGTTTTACCGACCTTAGCCCTTATCGGGTTTTAATTCTTTTGAGGCCACAAACCGTGCTGGTCTTGGTGTGTAGGCGTCTCCAAATTTTAACTCTATGGAGTGCCACTGTAAAAGTAGTGACTTTCGCAAACGTCATACCATTAAAAAAAAAATTCCCCTTTCACATCTTGTTACTCAGTGGTACTCATTTGGACATTAACTTGGCGTTCCTCGTTATTTCTCTGTTCTGAAGTCTGCGTCATCGGGTCTGTAAGAGTGCACTGTCATTAGTTTTGGAAACCTATCCTGGGAGCTAGTTTGGTTGACCCAGTTCGAAGGCAGCAATTACATGGCCCAACCGAAACACCTCCTCGCCCTACTAACGCATGGGATCTAGAAGCCGTGATTGTAGCTTTCTGGAATCCTGAAGGAATTGTCACTTGCTCTTTTGCCATGCGTTCAGGTTGTTCCCAGAGCAGGGTGTGAGCTTTACCTAGTCCGTTTACAAGGCGTTGCTCTCTGATGCAAGTCGGCAGATTGTCTTACTCTGCATTCCATTGACACCCTTTTTTCAATGATGGCCAAATTTCCATAACTAAACCGGTTCCCAGCTCATTCAGAAAAACTATCTAGATTAAATGAATTTGCTGAATTCTAATGCCTGCAGTAATTTGTGATAGTGTTGCCTAATCCAAGTGGAGATCAGGCGATGAAATGCAGATCTGTTTGCTTAGTGGTGTGAGTGCACAGCAGAGCAAGTAAATCTCTATTGTAGTATTAATGAAAAACGTGGATGCATGTTTGCAATTTGTTAGGTGGGGTGAATTCGGACCTATGCAGGCTTCGTACTGTGATTCTGATTGTATCTTTTTGTTGTCTCTGCGGGCTTGTTTGCTATACTTCAGGGGTCATTAATGTTCATGTAATGCCCTGTGGCCCGAGTTCACTCTGGCCTTAACACCATAATGCCCTTTCCCACTGAGGGGTCTATAGCTGTTAGCACCCCATCATGATATCCGAATGGATGGTGGTGGCCTTTTTTAAATGGAGAAATGGTATGATTGTTGTTTCTCAACTTAAGCTGCCAAAACAAAATGGCCACAGGGAGAAGGAGGAGGGTTGGACTGCATGTAGTCATCATGGCCATTTGTATCCTATGTTTCATTTTACATACAGCATGTCATGGCTGCAGGTATATTCTAAACTGCATTAAGTAATGTGTGATCTGGGGCAAATGATAATGCTGAGCACTAGTGTTCGAGAGAAGAAAATCAGTTGGCACTGGTAAGTGGATGGGAGTCTCTCTAGTGATGGCTTCAGAAAGATGCCCTGTGATGTGGCCTCATCTTGTGTCCTTCACACAAAGTTGGTATGATTTAGTGGTGAGTTCAGCTACTATTGAAACCTGTCTAACCTGCGTATGACCTGATTTAACATCTCGGGGGTTATCTTAATATTTCATATTCCTGAGGATCAGGTAAAATGGCAAAAGGAACACCTTATTTATAGCGTTAAAAAACGGCAGCAAGGAAACTTGTTTGGGGGGGGGGGGGTAATTGATTCGATGCTGGTAATGAGGCATCCAAATTGATCCAAGTTAATAATTTAGAAGGGGTGAACCCTTGTATTTAGAACATAGATGTAAAATATGTAGCTTTAAAAACGGATTGGTCCCTGTGTAAGAAACCAATGCAACATAATCTAATTTACCAAGTACTCGAATGTTGTACCCCAAGTGGACACGCCACATATTGTGTGCCAGGCTGCATGCGCTGTAGTTAAAGTAACCTAGAATGACTCGAGCCTAAAATTAACATGATGGCCTGGATTTCTCACATAATCTGACCCTGTAGGACAGTTTCTTATTAAAGGGTGCATACCTTCAAGAGACTTTTAAATGCTTAGTACTGTGACAACCACGGTACACTGTTAGTTTGCCAGCAGGTAATCGTACCACTGAGAAATCAATCGACATCCCTGAATTGTAATCTGTCATTTGTCATCCGAAGGAGCAGGATCCTTGTGGGGCTCTGCCTGTGATGTTCCACTGGAATGAGTTGCGGGTGGTCTCTCCTGTTGGAGAGAAATTAGATGACCTACCATAGTGATTTTAGCTCCTTCTTTCAAATAGTCTCAGGGCTCGGATTTCATGGCTGTTTGTGACAAAGGCAGCAGAGATCCCTAAAAGGTTGAAAGCTCAACCAGATTGATGGATGTTTGGTTCATTGGCTCCCAGTAACTGCTGGTAGATGAATATCGTGAGGTAATTAAGAGGTAGGGATGGGGAAGATTGGGTGGTACCTCGCTGGGTTGGGAAGGACAGCTGATGGATTTATTTAAGCCAGGTTTGATATCAACTGTCTAAAAACCGTGTGGAGCTGAATCCTTATTTAGTGGAGCACTTGAGTACTCTCTGGAAGATGTTGATTTCTGGTTGTTGCAAGATGGATTTGTAGTGTTCAGGTGGACATGGTCTTTTGGTGGTCCTGCTGGATTGTTGGTGCGAACTATTGTTGAAATATCAGGAAGCGATGACAAAATGGGCTCCCGACTTGGTGGTGGGAGTATTTAACTCAACTTGTTCCCTCAGGGCTCGCACTAGAAGCAAAGATAGTGAAAAATCATGCAATGTTTATTGAGTACTGCAGAGCATTACACAATCGTTAGACAAAATGAGAGAAGGGGTGATTGTCCCAGATTCAGTACACGCCCTCGCTGGCTTAGGGCAGAAGCAAACTATTAGGGCTGACATTAAAATTCTACAAGCCAGAGCAAAGAGATGCAAGTAATAGCAGGCCTCTGTTGTGCAGAAATCACACATGCTGTATCGGAATGGTAAGAGCCTGGTCGACGATCGGGACCGTACTGACCTGGGTAAACATGAGGTTTGGTGATTGGGGCACGTCCATGTTGTCATATATAGGCCATTTCAGAAATGTCTGCCAAGCAAATACAAAATAAATTTAAATGCAGCTGTGGTGCATTCTCGCACCTGTGATGTACCAGAGTGACTCTCAACTGGGTACAACTTTCAAAGTGTGGAAGTGGCACAGTGCAACTCAGAAGTAGGGAGGTTATTGAAATGGAAATCAGGGTGCAAATATCACTAACCTGTCGAAGACCAAACCAGCCCAGTATTGTAGCACTGCATGTCCCATGTAAGCTATTAGAGTGGCTGCTACCTGCACATACACACACACACACACACACCCACCCACCGACCCATACTTGAGTGAAAGTGGAAAGAGGTGAGACTGAAGGTGAACTGCACTATAAAGCAACGGAGTATGTGGGGTTAATGAGGAGGAATGAGCCTGTGATGAAGCATCGAGGTCCGAGGGGAGCGTATTGGATGGAAGGTGATGGAGAAAGAGTTGGAGATCCCTTTAGGAATGAGGATTTGGACGGATGTCAAGGAGGAAAGGAAGACTGGGGCTGGTGGGCAATAAGACCATGACCCTGGGACAAGGAGGTGGGCAGGATCTTCAATCCCAGCCTGTAAAACCTTATGGCCTTTCTTTTGGTCCCTACTGCAACGTCTGCATGCCTTGCTCTAGAAAATAATCTAACTATCAGCAATATGAGCTGGGATGGTCTCTCCACTGAAGGGAGAAACTAAAGCTGAAGTGCCCAAGCAAGGTGGGTAAAGTCGTTGGTATTTCCAAGCTCAAACTAAACCAAGGCAGAGAAAAAAACACAGGAAACCGTAAGGAACTCTGGGGGAATCTTCTTGCCATCTTAAAGAGCTTAAGATTCTTATTTGCATCATGAGACGCTTTCTAAACCAGAAAGTAAACCTTGCTGAGACCCCACCAATGAGATCAAGAGATCTGCAGGGCTCAAGTCGAGGTACACGCGGGGGGGACAGAGTCCACCCAATTTATTCAGAGGGTGGACTCAGTCCCCCCCAGCTAAAATGAGAAACATTGAATGTCCTCTTTGAATTTATGAATTAAAGCCATCCTCGGCAGTCAGCAGATTTGTAGGCCGGACACTTCACCACTACACTATATAACCTGATGAAAAATAACAACTCGAGGTGAAATATCCCATTTCGGTACTGGAAGTTCCAGGGAAAACATTTGTATTGGTTCTTGGGACTTTAAAACATGCACATCTTTTACATTTTTCAACACTATTAGAAGAAAATATCCTCTTGGTTTTGTGTGTTGATTTTATGAAAGGCAAATGCATTTCGTCCTGTTCAATTTGCGTGGTTATCCAACGCCAATTTAATGAAATGTGCATGTGTCACCTTGATATTCTAATTTCTGGCGACGTCACATCCCATTGCGTTTGTTGATGAGGCCCCCCACTTTAATTTTTAGGGCTTGACCCCTGGAGATCTGCAAGGAAAGGAACCAAGAGAGGATTATTTGAGACCTCTGTACACGCCAGCCCAAGAGGAGAATCTGGGAAAGTTCTCGACACTGCAGAAACTCCCCACTAACTTGCACCTAAAGAAAGGCCTGTATTGTGATTTTATGATCACTTCGTCACATAAACAAGGAGTCCCAAAGTCTCAAAGCAAACGAGATGAAATATCAGAAGGGCCATTATTGTAATGTGCAAGTATTACATTGAAAACCAGCGGTGTAAATATGTCCGAGGGGGAAGGAATCGTGGTGCAAATATCACATATGTATGAATCATTAAAGCTCTGCAGGGTGAAGGTATCGCAGGGCCACGAAACCGCACTGTTCACATCAGCAGTATGTGAATATCGCTAGGGTGCAAATATCCAATTTCCTTAGGATTTACCTTTTTACGTCTTGCATCTGTTCGGCTGGTTTTCTGACGAAGGGCTGGTGCCTGATGCATGTTTGTTTTTGTTTTAGCCACCTTGGTGTTCCATTATGATTTTGGTATGTTTTAGGAAGACTTCGAAGAATCGTCCAATTATGAAATCCTCAGTCATGACACCAATGGTTTAAATGTGTACGGCATTCTGGACTTTTGACTTTTCCTATTTTGCACAGATAACTCTGAAATGGTTGTTCACTTCAGCGCATAGTCCCCTGTAATGTGTTGTGTATTATTGTTAAGTAGTAGGCAGGGGACGGTATGCAGGTTGTAAAGTAAAATCCTTTATTCTAGAGAACTTGTTATACAACAGGCCGTGTTGGTATATGTAAGGATTAATGTCCAGCAAAAGAAATAAAAGGATTAGGGTCAGGTTTTCCTCTCTGCTCTCAGGACGTGAATAAGGAAGTGTTCGGCTCCGGGCGCTCCTCATCCTAGTACACCCAATGGAAGATGAATGTGTCTCCGCTCTCCTCCTCGCAGTCGTCCGACTGTATAAACAAGAGAACACAGAAGACCCTAAGGTTCTCGTGCGTCTGTTTTTTTAAATGCCCAGTTACGCCTCCCCTCCAATCGGCTGGTCTCTGCATTCCCGCGAAGTGGCTTGAATTGGGTACATCCCCCTTCTCCTTACCGGGACAGGGCATTTTTCTAATTGACTTACATTCCTCCCGCACCGTTCCCAATCTGCTCCTCCCTCAGTCCCGGTGACCATGTACCCAGATGGCTTCTGTCTGCGTGTCAGTGAATAAAGTAGGTGCTAACAGTGTTTTTGTGTTCGAACAGGTCTTGCCGCCATCCGGCCTCTGGGAAGTAGGGGTCCTTGTTGAGGCGAGCATTGTGGGAACAGTAGTCCATAGGTTTGGATGTCTTTCAAGGTTCCCGTTCTCTAGTTGATTCAGGTCCCTACTAGGTACTGTCATAGACGTTGCTGCCTCATGTAATGGATAATGGTGTTTGTCAATATAAGGTGGAATCCTGTGGTTTTTGGGTGGTGCATCTATCGTAGCCATGGTGTTTTTGTCCCTGTGGCACTCTGTTGCAGCAGGAGCTGCAGCGCCGCAGTGTCCTTGCCTCTCAGGTATGACTGCACTGTTTTTAGCCATTACATAGGCAGGGTGTTTCTTGGAGGGAAGTAAGACGTTTGGCTCCCATGCCTTGCAGGAGCCTGTGAGCCCCCCCCCCCCCACACGGACACTTCTTCACAAGTATGTAATTTGGATTGTATTTGCCTGCCTTGCCAGCCCAAGGCTGCTGAAAAATGTCTGGTAGGGTAAGCAGGTGAGAGTTGGAAGAAACAAAACCACAGCCATTTCTCCCAACCGCCCACCTTTTTAAGTCCAAACCGAAACGACCAAAAAAAGCAACCAAAACTTTTGAGTCAGATTTTAACCTGTCCCTTCCTGGAGAACAGAACAGAACAGAAAAGGGACTTTGGTTAGTGGAGGTGGTGCTTTCAGGCTATGATTAATATTTATTAATTCTTATTGTAGCCCCTTTACACATTAATCTGCTTGGCTGTAGGAATGATAAAATCACCCGATGAAAGGCAAGAAATGGCCTGCATACCTTATGTTCGTTAAGTGAAAACGTATTTGTTCAATATTGGCTCTGTTCAAGATATGCCCCTTAATCACATAACCTATGGTTTCACTTCAAATGTTCTATTTTTTCCATTTTCAGAATGCAATGCTTTCCACCTGATCCCCTTTTGCCTCCCCCTCAACCACAGCACCATCGCATGGGAATGTCATGAAAAGCCTGTATCGAATAGCCAGCTTGCTTTCTCAACCATTGTTCCTCTTCTATTTAATTTCTTTCTTGGCGTAGTGCTCAGCATTAATTTAGTTATGTCTATCTTCCCTTGCCAGCACAACCCCTTCGCTTTGGTTCCTGTTCCTCAAGCCATTAATGTTGGAAAAATAATTTTGCTTTGTTTAATCACCTTTCACCACCAAAACCCCAGCACTCCTTCACGAAACTCCTCTTCTTTCGTATGATTAGATTGGTACTTGTTTTGAACCATTGGGTCCTGACCTGCTCTGATTTGAGTTGGTAGAATGTTTGGTTACATAAAGTTTAAATTACTCTTACTCTTTGATCTCCATCAATAATGGCTTGACCTTTCGTATTGCTTGTATATACTTTTCTTCTTGATGTTGCTGGTATTCAGGCCTACGAAGAATTTGAATGCATGTACAGCTTTTATTTTTTAAGCAGATTTTGGATTTCCTCAAACTTTCCGGTCATAATTTACCTCCTTTCTGAGGGAATCTCTTAACATCCATTTCTACTGTCGTCCGTGAAAATGTGTTGCAATCTTAATCTGGTTTTCTATTTCTCCCCCGCCCCCTTTCTATTTAAAGCTCAATACAAAATCTGGCTTTAAGGCCCATTTGTCTTCCCGCATCGCATACCAGCTTTCCTTGCTCGGACTTTTAGAAGCTTGCATCAACCAAATTAGTTGCGGATAACCTACATAAGGGGGGGCAATGACGCAGCAGGCCACCAGGCAGCCAATGTAGCATGACTACTTGCTTCCCTCAACAGTTTTTATTTTCGTCACTGACCAGAGATTTAGCCACCAAGGCACTAGGCAGGTGCTGTTTTTGATTTCCAAGATACCGCTGTCCAGATCTTTGGTCAGATTTCTATACTTTCAGTTGCCTTTTATAGCCATTAAACATAGACGGTGGAAGGATACTGTCATGCACCCCGGCAGGGTCGAAGGCCAAAAGCAGCATTAAAAAAAATATCTAAAATTGACAGATGTATATGTAAAGCAAGTGCTCCTATGCGCAGCCCAGTAATGTGGAGCAGAACTTTTGATCTGTTCAGTTACACTTTGAAGAGAGCTGCTTTCAGCTACGAATCTGGCTGTCTCTTACCATGTTAAAAACTAGTTTATGAAGCCTAGTATTCAGAAAAACATGATCTTAACTTCACCAAATCCAGACTTCGTTTAAAAAACAGAATCGGGATGGCAAAACATCCTGCTGTTTATTTTGCGTGTGATGGTTTAGGCAATGAAATATCTGTGATTGACTGATATCTGGTTGTCTGCATGTGATGGCCACCTCTGTATCGACGCCGTTTGCAGCTTATGCAACCTCGTATCCTGCAGTTTTAGTTATTCGATATTGTGCATTATGTAAAGGATATGTTTGACTGCAGAACAGGGGCGCAAATGTCAACCTGATGCTGTGCAAGCGACTTTTGTTTGCTTTCAAGTCTACATCTCTTGGGTTTATATTTGTTGACTAAAAACCACAAAGGGTTTATTTTATGAAATGTTGCAACTCATTCCCCTTAGGAAAGTTGATGTCATTTTCTGTCGCTTTTTGGAGCCTGTAAACCTGTTATAAGAAAAGCGAGGAGTTAATATGTCCCTGGCCAAAAGCCAGCCTCTTCCAAATCTGGTACCTATGAAGGCATTTGTTGTTTCGGCGCATGCCTTTCTGACTCACGGAGGGTGTTCTGTGAATTTTGTATGACTTAAGAACTGTCAGGTCGTTTTTATTCCTGTTTTTTTTCTCCAAATCCTGCATAGGATTCCTAGGCGCATAGTTTCGTTGGACTCCAGCAATGTGTTCGTTACAGGTTAAGAATGACATCAGATGGGTCACTGCTTGCTGGCTTGACGTTATTGGAATGTTCTGTCGTTCGGCAAATCTCTGGCAGGCAGAACTGTGACTCATGGGAGTGGGGGCCGAGAGAGGATTTAAAGTTGCTACAAAGGTAGCATAAGTAAATGGCCCAAACCAAGTGTGCAAATCCTAAGAGAATTTCCTGTTGAAGATGGGGACTGGGGCCTTTTAGTGGTGTTGGGCAAAGACTTTCTATCCTCCTGCTTGCCCTATGCGCTTGACATCCGATGCAGCGAGAGGGACGTGGGGGGGAGGGGCGGGTGGTAGGCGGAGAGGAGGGACTCATTTCCTGTTGGCCAAGTACTGTTGATGCATGTAATGTGGGGAGACCAAGAGTAAGTTCTCGTCAGGTTTCTGGTTTGTACTTGCACAGGGGCCATCACACTGGGACAGATATGTTGCAGGGGGTATTTATTACGCCTCCACTGCCTGTACTGGTAGAATATTCAAATAAGGTTTTTGCTCTTCATAACCGTTCAGTGCTTGGTATACTGGAGGTTTCGAGGCCCCAATGCGAACAGTCATTTCTTCTACAAGTCCTCACCTTGAGAAAGGTCGCGCAAAAAGACTTCCTTCGATTGATGGGTTTGCTTTATTGAAGGCAGGTCTGGTTTCCTGTAGTTGTCATTCCGGGCGGATGGTGCAAAAGCGCTGTGGCTTCTCTAATAATTTGCTCACCTGTGCCGCACACGCCCCTGGAGGAACCTTGCCTCAAATGGGCTGGGTTCTCCTTTTATTCCCCCGTGGGTCCTTTCTCTGGCTTTGATCCTTTCTCCCTGCCGTTGGTGCTTTTTAACCAATTCTCTTGCTAGCTTTCTTTCACCTTTAGTTTTTCCTTAGGCGTAACCACCCATTCTTGTACCAGCTACCTTAGTTTTGCTCTTGTTAAAAAAAAAAAAAAAAAAAAAAAAAAAAAAAAAAAAATATTTTGTAAATTTGATTTCCAGTGACTTTGGCAGTACTAGAGTGAACCCTTCCCAGATGGGGGCTGAATGTCAACCGTGCATGTGTCACAATCCCTGTATCAACTACATCTGTTTGGGTTCACCTATGCAAATGGAGCTAATGAAACTATCTTGTCTGAAGTATACAAGCATCTCCATCTTTTTCTCCCCATGTTTGACGACTCCAAATGCTATGGGCTTGTAGAACCCTTACACTGCTAGTTTTTCTTTCTAGCCCTGTTCACGGCCCATGCGCTACCTCCACACCCCATACAGAAGTAATTGTGTCCAAATAACCTCAAGCATGGGCCCCATCTCCTTATTCCCAAGTCTTCTGCTTTCTTTTTCTTAGCTTTGCAACATGGAAAGAAGTTTGTAGCATCTCATCCCACCTCTTCCAACCATGTAAGTTTTGCTTCGCTGGAGGAGCACTGCAGCTGCTTCATGTATGTCCTTTTCTCAGCCTAGCTCCCAACCCGTTTTATGATAGAAGGGCCACAAAACAATATCTTCCGATTCAATCTTTTCTCAAACACATCCCCGTATTAGCCTCCCCAAACTGACCTCTTTACCACATTCGACAAACCTATTTCTTGTACCTTGCTGACCTTCATCTTCGCAAGCTCTATAACATGGTTTTGTTCAAGCTCTTCTGCTGCTGCATCTATCCAAAATAAAATGTTCAAACTACCTTACTGCCCAAGACTGTTTACACTTGTCTGCTGCAGATTCTTTCCACATTTCTGTGGCAGAAAGTCCCAGCGTATCAATCCTCCTCAATGCCCCATATCTCCTGCGTTTTTGAGCTTCCATGGCAGCCCTTTCCCCGTTGATTAGTCTTGAAATTCTTCAATGCCAACCATACCCCTTCCTCACATCCAACCACTTCCCTCTCCTCTTCACCGGGCATACCATTGCTGCCAACCATTTTAGCATGTTTTTTGGGGAGGTTTAGGGCAGCTATAACTAACGGCAGCCTGAACCTACCTGCTTCCCATCCAGAGTAACACCCCATGGCCAGCTGATGGATCAAGTCACTTGATTTCACTGATCCTACCTGTTTATCGCATGTGAACTTTCTCTGCCTATCCTAACCTCCACTGTTATTTCCCATCTCACCTGCCGAAGGCTTGTAGCCCCAGAACCACTTACTAAAGAAAGCCAATTTCCCACATTTAGTCACTGGGAATATGCCTGATCGATCAGCGACAGGATGTAGTAGTTCACATGAGCTCCTCTTGTCCCCATCAAAATTCCGCACACCACTGTGTGTAAACCATCCTTGTCGATCTCTACTAATGCCAGAGCCTTCATTCTCCTAAGGCGCCTACCTCCACCACTGCTGACTGCCACCTCTCTGCCTCTGACAAACCCCCTGAACGAGAACACTAGTCAGCAATGCAGTTGTCTGCGCCAAGGATATGCCATGTTCATATATTTGTATTACATATGTCTTACTTGTAAATGTGTTGCTTTTAAACAAACATTTATACATAAAATAAACACTTTAAAATAAATGTTAACAAATGCCATGTTCTGAACAAAATATTCATTTTCATGCACACTATCCTCACAGCTGACGCACCCAGTGGTCCCTAGTGGATTGCCTGTTCACTACGGCCATTACATTTTTCCCACCTTGAATGTAGTTTTCTTTTTCCGATAGTTCAATGGCCTTTACATCGAGCACCTGTACTTTTAATAATTCCAGAAGAACTATGCTGTACTCTTCGTTGCAATGACCCCCACTCACCCCATTACATTTCCAAGCCAATCGAACTGGTCATGTACGAAATATCTTGACCCACCAGTTCTTGTGGCAGTCACATTGGTACTCCATACATACAGATGCCACACCAGTCATCCCTCAGCTTAGCCATTATGTGAATTCGCTGGTGCAGTTTCCCTTCCTATGTACCATCAATTAACATGCAAAGTTGAGGTGGCCCAGTAGCTTGTATCTTCTCCAACTCTCATTATTTTCCACCAGTTGCCTCTTCCAAATAGCCTCTTAGTTCAGTGAATGTATCCTGCGACAGCCGCAACTCAATTTCCTCCAAATCCTCTCCATCTCAAAATTCCAAGCTATTGCAGGACCCCCCCAGTGTTTCGCTGTGCTAGGTTAATGCTGAGCTTCCCTGCAAGCACCAGACATTCCCCATTAGTCACTCATTAACTTTCAAATCCATTTCTTGCCTCAAAAAGGAAATGATCAAGATGTGTATTTTGGTATTTGATAGTGCTCTTCTGGCTTTGACCTAGATGCACATGGCTCTGTAAGAAATATGGGAGAGGGGTAGGATCGAGAGAGAGGTAGATGCCACACTTACGATGTTGATGTCTGCACGCCACAAGTACCCGAATTCCGAGTGACGCTCTGATTCTATGAGTTTCCAAATCATTTTTGGGCATGTACCTTTCCAGAGGGGGATATTCCAAGATCTGGTTAACTGTGCAGCGCTCTGGGCCGGGATTAGCCACTGGTGTAGGGGATGGGTGTGTCCTAAAACTAGAAGTGAGTTTAGTTGTAGCTGTGGTAGCCTTTGGGTCTGACATTTTTGTCTGGGGATTGTGTTTGTAGTGTAAGGTAATGGGAGATTTTGGACTGAGAGGTGGTAACTAAGAGAGCTGGGAGCAGAGTGGGTGTGCATGAGGGGTACATTTCATGGGGGAGGAGGAAGCATTGTGCACTGCCTGGGGATAAAGTAGTTGTGTACCATACAAGCAGAGGATTAAGTTGGTAGGTGGGATGTTGTGAATGTTTTAGATTTGTATTTGGGTTGTGGAGAGTTCTTTCTGCAATCGTTCTTGGTTGGTGGTTAGCGTTTAGGTTCCAGGTATGCCAATAATATTTTAGGGAGGAATTCCATTGGGACCACTGCAAATGAGTATACGTTGACGAGTTTGATATTGGTCTCAAAGCGAGTCTGAGCACTGTTTTTGATGGGGTGTAAGCAACCACTCTATGAAGCACTTGAAAACTCGACATGCCACTGCATCCACCCCATGGATGTAGCTGTGTCCACATAACAGCCTGTAATGGCCTACTGAGAACTTGACGTCATCCAGATTCACAGGAAGCAGACCAAATGCAGACTTTCACACTTGACCTTATCCACATTGTCTCACCAATTCCTCTGCTTTGCCCACGTTTGAATGTCCCATCACTCTGTGCAATGTAGTACTTTATAGATTCACCCTTTCCATATTACAGGCGGCATAGAAACCTAAGTTCTCCACTTTAATGGGGAAATCCACAGCCCCGCAATAGGTTGGTCATCGAATGGACCTACGTTTCTCCCTTTGCCCACCTTCCAATAACTTCTCGGTAGCTAAACAGCCATGCTTCTGCACAGATGATACGTTTTTCTACAGGCCTTTCTTGACTTGCTCCATCATACACGCTACAAAACCATTCACTGAACCCCATTGTCAAGAAGCTTTGCCGCTTTCTGGTCTGGGTAATGTGCCAGCCATTCCCATAACATGTTGAAGTTAATCGCTGTAAAATCCCATACCCTGCAATTCCCCTACAACTGGGGCCTTCCCACTGCTCCCGTTTTTGTTGCTCTTTTTGCTCATAGCATTAGACCATTGGGTGGTTTCCTATGCACTTGGTACATTCATGCTTGCATTGGCAAGCTGGTCTAGTGCACATGTTCCTATTCAATAACCAACATGCTCCCCTCCGTAACCTTCTCTGCACGGGGTGGATCACATAGGTGGAGAAAAAAAGAAAGTGGATGTGCAGCATCAGCAGACTATATCCTCTACATACACCTTCCTAAGCATGGCGCTCCTTGCCAGTCTCCTGCCATGTTACCTCCATGGATACCTGCCTTGTAGTCCATCTCTACCCTCTCACCACACCTAGTAATGGGCCACCATTTCTATGAGCTATCTGTACTTTTGGCCCCGTTTCCGACTCTAAGAACTTTGTGATGAAGTGACCAAAGGTTCATATGGGCAAATAAATCCTAAATATCCAGGGGTTTTTCTACACTCTAAAGGGAAACCTGTTCTCAAAGCGTCAAGATTACTAGCTCAGTATCTAGGAGGAACTCAAATGAGACCAGGGGCCCAATCCCTCGCTCCCTTTCGTTGTCCTTTTATTTGGGATAGTCCACTCTAGACACAATCTACAAAAAATCAGATTCCATTTACAACCTTTGCTCTTAATAGGCCACCTGGACTGACTAGTGTGAGGAGCCAGGAATGAGACTGACACAAAGGGATCCTGTTTTTGACTACAAACTTTAATTAAAGAAAAGGGGTTTGGGAAAATGCCCCTGCTCTAGAGGTGTTTCCCTATCCAAAACCAAGGATCCTTCAGTCAGAATGTCCAAAACCATCCTGTGTCCGAAGTCCTATTCTGGCCCTCGCAACTTTAACAAAGTAAAAACTCTAAGGTGTAAAGAGAAATGTCTTTGGCCTTGCATGTTTTATAAATGTTCAAAAAGGAAAATGTGTAACTCCAAAACAAAAGTTCCAACAGGAATAGGGTTCCATCTTCCAGAGGATGGTTCCCTTCTGCTGGATTTCTCTTCCCTTGGTTGCTTGTTCAACATAAGAGTTCAAAATACAACAAAGGTTTTGCCTCGTGGACAAAAGTTCAGTTCTAGGCAGTACCTTCTTCCCTAGGTTCTTTGCATTTAACCTCCAGTTTCAAAAGAATCACCAAGTTTCCAAGAGGACTTCCTCTCTCCCCTTATAGTGTTCACGTAGCTTGAGGATATTGCTCCCTTCCCCAAGGTTTCTCTTTACTTCTAGTTTCAGAGGCACCTTTCTCTGTAGGGACCTTTCCTTCTCTTCATACACTTTTGTGCCCAGTTCAGTGTTGATGTTTTCCTTAACTTTGTCTGTTTAATACGTCACCGCTATAGCTCAAATTTTCCAAGACATGATTTTCCCTTGGGCCACATCATTATAGTTCATAAATGGCTTTTCCTTTTCACAGCCTATATAGACACATTTGTCGCCTGCTATCCTGCCAGGACTTTTGTATCTAAAACATTCAACACTTTGTTAGTATCGAGGGGAAATGACTCCCTTCCCCTGATGTTTGACAGGCTGGGTTCAAACCTGCCCAGCACCGTCACTTGTCTTGACTAAAGTTCAGTAGGCCAAACAGGATATTTTTCTTCCCTTGCCTTTCCTGGGCTTGGTCTTCCCCTTCATGTATTTTGCATTTCCTCACTAGTTACGAACTTCCCCATTGTGTATTTCTTTCCTTTCATTCTATTTCTAAGTAACGGCAACAGTGCGCCGGCCACTCTGTAACCCACACACTTTACCTGGGCTTAACGGTTGCATTTGGCGCTGCCTCGTCTGTCTGCTTTGTAAAATTGTGGCTAAGCGCAGTCTTGCCACAGTGCCTCTCTCGGAGATGCACAGTTCCCGCAGTGTTTCCCTTGCTCGCGATAAACCGCCAGCACCACTTTTTCACCTTGGTTAGGTCGATTCGGCGCCTCTGTCTGCCACAGTGCGTCTTCCCTCAGCCTGGTGTCCAGCTGCGTTAGCTTCTGGCAGGCAGACCCCTTGCCTTCAGCTCTCTCCGTTCCTGCTGTTTCTCACACTCCTCTCTGTGGATTCCAATGGGCCTCACCCCAGGTGGGTAAGGATATTGGCTCTCCTGCAAGCCTGGAGAACTCTATAGACTGTGAGTCCCAGCTTTCCTTTTCGGCTGGCTGGCTATCTCCACCTATGCTGGACCAGTCTCTCCTGGGCTCTGTGCAGGTTCAGTAAACGGTCAGCCCCAGTTCTCCTGGTCAGCTGGACAGCTCTGCCTTCTGCTGGGCTAGTTTCTCCTCCTTGCCCATGTCGCAGATTCCAATGCCTCCAAGTAAGCGTACCGGTCTTCCCTCTTCTGGCTTCTCTGGGCTGGCTTCACTCCTTCCACATGGTTTGCCCAGGGCGGGATCCTCTCCCTTCCTTAGTCTTTACTTGCTTTTCTTTTGGCACTGGCCAATAGGATTTTGGAAAGACCAGACTGCTGATAGTGCTTCTCATTAGGAGTGATCATTGTTGCTACTTGCCTCTTTCTCCTCTCAGTTGTTGGAACGAGACGAGACCGCTGAAAGTGGTTCCTATTAGGAGCGACCATCATTCCTCCATTCCTCTCCCATGTCACAGTTTTGAGAAAGTGATCTTCATTGAGGTGACTTCTTTCTCGTCCCAGTACTACTTTAGGGGAATGGTGAGAGGGGCACAACTTAAGGGTCTATTAAGGGAGGGATTGGTCTTGGGGTTATAGGATGTTATTTTACAGTCCTTTGACTGACGGGAATACTGTGTTCTTTCTCGCGAGTCTACGTTACTCGTGTTGGGATTGTCTCCCACCACATGGTCCTCCCTCGGGCAGCCACCCCCAGGGTCTGTGATCAGGTGGCGACTGCCTTTCCCTGGCCCTATGGGGAGAGACTCTCCCAGCGCAAATGGTGGTGGCATTGCTAGATTAATCACACTAGGGACCACTGCCCTCTACTGGAATCATTGTTCAAACAGTTTACAGGATATATGGCGCATGATCGCGATCTGGCTACAAACTGGGTCTAGCTTCCTGCGCCAGCTTGCGGCTTGTCTTCATTCCTTCTCTATACTTGGTGTGAACTCCGCCAATGACTGAAATATAGGCCGCAGGAGGCTCTGTTGTCTGCCTGGGGCTCCGGCTCTCCCCAGTTATAGGTTTCTCCGGGTGTCTCCCAAAGCCTAGTTCTGCCTGTCTGGGGGTATCTGTAGAAGGGGTTGGGGTGTGGGGAGAATGGGCGGTTGTTCATAAATACCACTGTGTGCCTTTCAGCCGTCTCTGCAGCCCTGATCCCTCCAGTCGTCTCTGCGCTCCTGGTTTTTTCAGTTGCTCTGATCTCGCATCTCCCCAGCACACGTCTGCACTTCTGCTTCATCTCGCCCAGACTGAGGAAACGGAGCCTCTTTGCATTGCCTGCGGAAAGCTGTTCACTTTTTTTGCAGGGATATGGAATGACACTGGGTAGTTCAGAATAAGGAAAGAGGTGCTTTAAAAGGGCAATTTTTAATTCCTTCTACGTGCTTGCTGAGGTTTGCTTACTGTTTGGGTATTGACCTTCCGATTGACAGCCCCAAGACGATGTTAAACCCTCATTCCTTTCTCACCCACCACCTGTTCCTATCCACGCAAAACACACCGTCAAGAGCAAACTCTTTAATGCAGTAACATCAAACTGTACTGTATTACGGCCTGCTAGCATTATTTCTTTGCAATCCGTTGACAGTTAATGGTTTAATCAAACTGTGGGTTTTCTCATCTTATCCTTGCACTGAAAGCCTGAAAAAAATGTGCATTGGCAAAGCCAACAGTTCTGACATGTATAGGTATTAAGTAGCCATTTGTTAGGCACTAACCTGACCTTTGGCCAGGTGCCCATACCATTTTTCATCTGTTGCCATGTTATGGGCAGTTAATGCCATTATGTCAGTGCCTCACAAATGTCTCTCCCATGCCTACACAAGCCAAAACGTTTGGCCTTGCCAATGCTTGTTTCTTTCTTGTGCCAGATTACAAAACCATTCAAGGAGCAGCTTGGTTCCAGCCATTTAGCAGGTGCAGCAAGTAATAATAAATCCATCTCCAGTTTGGTGTAGTGATTGTGTTGCTTCATTGTTTTAAAGGCAGTTGCTCAAAGACAGTGTGAGTGAATACAGGCTCAATGTGAAGTTTTAACGGGACCCGAATTCTGCTGGTCTTGGATGAGCCAAAGTGACTGTGGTACGTATGGCTCCACCTATTGGTTTTCAAAGACAAAGCTCAAAACGTAACTCTACCAAAGGTGTAAGGTGCTTCAGAAACATTCACGATTGCAGTTTAGTTCCAAAGAAGGTGTAATCTAGTGTTAAGTGGCGTTGGCCACATCCCATCCAAAAGGGCTTATCAGAATTCCCCATGACGCAGCGCAGAGTGTAGGAAAGGCACAAGTATTGACACTAATACAATTTGTAAAACCTTTATTGTAAATGTTAGAGTTGGAGAAACTCCTATTTTGCCCTATAACTAAGATGGGAGTAGTCTCGACTATCAAACGATAAACAGTCCTAGTGGTGTCTGTAAAATCAAAAATGACTTATACTAACAAAAACCGAATGCCTGCCCTACCTCTTGTACAAAAAGTGTAAAAAGGTGAAATGTATGCAAAAGTAAAAATCAGTGTTCAAATGATTAATGTGGCTGAAACAGCTCTCCTTCCCACGTTGGACCTCATGAAGTAAGGCAATCTTTGCAGGCAGGATGATGCACTCTGGCTCAGCTTACAACACAATACAGTTAAAAACTGGTGGAACGAAGCCTGCCTGGCCTTCCACGTTAGTCCTTTCCTCGCACTTCCAAATCAATGCTTTATCCAAACATAAAGATCCCCCTCTGTCGGTCTCAGACCTCTAACGATAAAGATAAACACAAAGTTGCCAGGGGGCTCCCTTCCCCAAGCTGCTTATACTTCAGGTCTCCCTCAGTCGGCTCGGACCACTTTCGGATGTTGAAGTCTTTCGAATGTGCGTGGCTTTCTTTTACAGACCACTGCAGGACCACTTCGACTTCAAGTTCACTGTTTTACTTTAACTCTTCTTGCTTTAAACAAAGTACCTGTCACAGAGACTTTCGAGTGGGCTACTTACTTTCACTGGGCCGCTCTGTTACTTGGTATCACTTTAACACACTGGTCTCTCGGGTCGCTTGCCAACTCACACCGGCTGTGTGCGCTTCTTTCTTGGTTTGCGATTTCCAATTTACGAGTCAGCTTAGTACCGCAGGCTTGGCCTCGCCTCCCCAACTCTGCTGTTAACGCAGGAGGGTTGCTGGTGTCCTTTAAACACAATGCCATCTTCACTTTTGGGATCTGGTTTCCTCCACGTGTCTTTCACGGTCTGTTGGAGGCAACGACTTCCAGTGGGGAAGCCTTGGGATTTTCGCCCCGCTGCTCTCGTCCGTTGCTCTGCTCCAGTAGGTGTGATTTTGTCCCAGAAGTTTTGCTTGTACACTTAGTGTAAAGTGCCTGACTTTGCCTGACCCGATACGGGACATGTCCAGTACAATGTGAGAGAGTTAATCTGGTTACTCTCTGTGACCCTCTTCCTGAGCCCAGTGTTGTGTAAAAAGGGTTTGGGGTGGGGAGTTGGGATCTTGGAGTTTCTTAAAAAATAGGATGGGGGTTAGATGAACAAAAAAGGGGGAATAATGCGTCTTACCATCCGCTGTCTCACCCCCACTCCCAAAGGCCCTTCACCCAGGTGATCCTTGCGCACTGGTCCACCCACAGGGTCTGGATCCAAAGGCGATGGCCATGCCCTGGCCACCTGAGACATCGATCCCTGGGGACTAGTGAGTGAGACGCCCTCTGGTTTCTCACAAGAGGCGAAGGTTGCCCAGCAGGTTGTGTGTTTTGGTGGTTTAGAATCCAATTTCTGTACGAGTGGCTTGCCTGGTGTCGGTCTGACAAGTGTTTTTATATGAAAATGGATGTATGTTGTATTAAGCCCTGGGAGGACACCATGTTGTAAGATGCCTGAATGGACAAAAAGTAAGGCTACCGGAAGCGGTTGCCTCTGCCTCTTGGATGCCACCACATGCATGCTTTCCTTTGGTGGGACGAACTTGGCTAATTTACCTCCCATTTTGTGTCCGATTGACAACGAAGTAAGGGAGCTACCCCGGGCGGTAAGCACTAGAGTCGGGTTGCAGCACAACTGTATACAGCGTAGCGTCCACAGTTCTTGTGCCAGTAGTACCGCGAAGCGAGAAGAGAGGCTGAGGTTTCAGGTATGGATAAGGTAAGTTGAATGGCAGGACACGAAGTAATGTTGCAGTGGACACAGCCCTCATGGTGCTGAGATGCAGGTGTATAAGTACAGAGTACTACTAAGAATGTCTTAAGTCAGACGGGGAGAACAATAACAAGCAATCCAAAAACAGTCCAGGTGGATACACAAGCAGGCCGAGACAAAGACAAAATCAGAAGTCTTAGCACTCGAGGATGCAAAACCAAGTCCATAGCCGTGCGGTCAATGTCGGGACAGAACCGTCACAATAGGAAATCCAGGTAGCAGGCAGTGTTAAGCAACAGGAGAAAGGATATATATTTTACCAGACAGAAGGCAGAAGATTAGTCTGTGTAAAAAAAAAAAAATAAAAAAATAAAAGCAGGGTCAGCAACGACGATACCCAATGGAAACAGCCTTGATCGTGAAATGAACAGTTCAGGGAACAGAAGTTTCAGAATCTCAAACACTCATAAGCGCCGCCATGTAAGCCGATGTTTCTTTCTTTTATGGCGTATTGAAATGCTGCGTTGATGCTGCAACTTGAAGCAGGCATCACGTGACCATGTGTGCTCGCGACACGCAAGGAAGGCAAGCCACGCCTGTAGGAAGCCTATCGTGACCACGGCAACCTCCAGGATGCCTTCCAGGCCCCAAACAAAGGATGCATCCTACTTCGGGACTTAGACAGCATACGGACGCGTCGGATAGCCGGTGAACTCCGAATGCTGGGAGGGGTACGCAGACCTTGAATCCTGACATCCTGCCCAAGTCCGAGAGGTGCCATGTAGACAGATAGTCGAGCGTAAATAGAGGACCAGGGCGCACTGAGACCTCCGTCTGTCTGGCCTGCCAGAAACCTATCCTGCTCAAGCTAGAACGCTGTATTTCAGTTGCTTTCATAGAGGGTTTCAGTTTAATTGGCAATAAGGGATCAGGCCTGCAGGCTTTGCTTGATTGATCTGGTGGAAAGAGTGCCTGGAGCTAGGGACTTTCCTAGCAGTTGCTGGGTTTGTGATTCATAATCGCCTCCTTGTCCCCCACGCCGCACACCAACAGAATGCAGGTAATTTCCACTTGTTGGTAAGCGAGTTTGGCCTCTAGGGATGGGTATACTAGTTCATCCCTTGCATAACTATGGTCCTGCTGGCAGCTGTAGTAGGTCAGGAGGTGGACGAAGGGGTGGCATTCTTACAATGGTTTATTCAAATAATATGGAAAAAGGGTCTATCTTTCCCTAACAAAAGGGTTTGCCCTACCCAACACAAAATTAGCCAGTGTGATTGTCGTCTTCAGTGCAGTCCAAATCAACAGTCCGGCCAAACACTACACTATGCTGACCGCACCACTATTTAAAACATCAAAAGAAAAGGGGTCCAGGAGAATGACTCTCTTCTCCTGGACAGGCTTTCCTAGGCCCAATAGACTATCTTCTGATTAAATGATCTAGTTCTGGTAGGTCACTGAACCTCCAAGGTCTCCCCTTTTGCTACTTAGATACAGTTGTTTTCAAGATCGGGTCTTAACCCCTATTTCTTTGGAACTCTTGCAGTGTCGCTTTACTGCTTTCTACACTTGGTTAGATTATCAACCTCTTCCTGGGGTGACTGCCTTGAGCTTCAAAATGTCCTTTCCTGTCTTTATGATGACCACTCTCACTGGGATGATTGTACTGAGTTTTTCTATATCCTCCACTTTCGTTCAGGTAGTCGCAAGTATGAGTCGCTTGGTATTCACCACCCCTGGGACGAGGATGTGTCCTGCGGTCTCCTTCCTGCCCTGCACCACTCGCGGATCTCCACCACTCCAGTTACCTTCGTACTGCTGGGCCCGGGTCTCCCTGTGGGGTTAGCTTCCTCGGATTTCCTGAACTCTTCTTTTGTTCGTTCCTTCCAGGACGTGTGGCTACACGGAGCCTGTTCTTTTACAGTCTCTGAGTAGTATGAGGACAGTACGGTCCACCTCTTCTGGTCACTCCAGTCTGTACTTCTCTTGGGCATCCACGGGTTGGGTTTCTGCCATTTTCGTGCCTCCTTCCCTTCTAGGTTGCCAACGTCCTCTCGACTGAGGACCTCCCAGGCTCCTCTGTCTCAACAGCTTTGAAACTCCCAGGTTTCACCAACACTGTATGTTCGTCCTTCTTACCTTTTCATTGGAAAGTGCCGAGTCCTCCTCAGGGTATATGTGAAGTCCTTTGTCTCTCTTCCTGGGGCGTTCTGCTTTACTCGTCCCAGTACGGTTGGCTTCCAACCATTGAGTAATCTTCATTTCTTGCAGAGTCTTCTTCCCAGAAGGTTTGTCTTCATGTTGGTTGTAGTCTGTGATGTTGCAATAACAAACCTTGACCCTTTGTGGGGTGGCTCACAGGAAGTCCTGATGATATTGTGGACTTGGGTTGGGATGTTCCTTGAAGGAACAGGAGTCCTTGTCCCCAAGACGGTGGTCTCTCCCTGTGAGATCCCGCTTGCTGCCACCCCGAGGGTGAATTCTGCATAGCAGGGTCACCACCTTAGCCTCCCTGGGAAGGGCTCCTCTCTCGTGAGAAGTGACGGGTTCTGCAAATCACACAGCATGAAATACTTTAGTGCACTATTAGGATGCAAGTCTCCTTGGATTACTCTTTCCAGTGGGTGTTTTGATGAGAAGTTTAAAAAAGTATATTTTGTTCATTTTCTTTTGAATGGCACAAACGCAAATCTTACAGCCACCTTATTTTAGTGCAAACCGCTTTAAAATGCACTATCCAAACCACAGATAACCTCAGAAAAAGCTTGTCTATTTTTGACAATATTGATTTGTATATGAGACCCCTTAAAAGTATGTAGAGCAATATTTGCTTCACAACTACGAATACAAATTACTAGAAATCACTTGTGTACAAAATCTTTACGAGATACCTTGAAATGTAGAAGACCAACGTTCACTTCATCATGTAATCTGTTCTGTAAAGTACAATTTTTTTAAGTACTATCAGTGATCACTCTGGTTCCAGTTCTTGCTGAAAAAAATGGGCGAACTTTAACAATCGCGTGTGGTAGAAAAAAATTGTATAATAGAAAAAGCATTGCTAAAGCAAATGTTTTTGCAGATTGTAGATATTTGACTTTGCTTCAGTTATCTCGACCAATAACGTGTACAAATGAACCAAATAAGAATTGACAATGCAAATACTTCTGACATATGTATTTGTTCATTGAACGTCAAATGCTTGCAATTTCAATTATTGCTACCAATTGTATATAAAATGTGACATAACAAGCATTGCCATAGCCTATAATTTTGTTGTTTGTAGTGCATTGACAGAGAAATGGTTGAAGCTTGAATTCCTACTGGCAATCACTAAGGTAAAAATGAACGAAGGGACAAGCATTGGGAAAGTCGAGTTTTGCATTTCTTGTTGCTTATTTGACCGATCATCGTTGGTTCATGTGTCAAGGAATACCCCCTCAATAATACTGTAGCTTCCATCTACATTGTTACCTAAAAAAAAAATGAAATCTGAAAAGTGTTTTAAATGAACCTTATGATCACTAAAAAGTAAAGTCAAATGGGTACGTATTAAAGATTTCAAAACCCCGTAGAAACAATTTTTTTTTTCTTTAAAAAAGTCTAGAAATGTTGAAATATAAAGGTGAAGGTTTAGCGTACTATGAAATCTACAAGTAAAGTTTAACATAAAATGAAAAATACATTAAAACCAACATTTTTGGAACCTTTACTCTCCCTCACAAATGGCTAAAAAAAAGTAACCAATCACATGATAACTTTTTGCTACGAATAAAATGTGTATGTTAAGAGAACAATGTAACTAAAAGTTGACCTACACCATCTAGTAAGTGACCTCAAAACATGCATCTACTATCGCACCTCATATTAAATGAGTAGTTCATATTTATAACATATTGGTACATTTGAATCAGATGCACAATAAACAATGTTCAAAACAGGTACATGTAAGTGAAGGGATAACATACATACATACAGTGGCATTGCATGGCACAAAATTGTCATTTCCAACACATTTGGGAAGACTGGGCACGCATTGACCTCTGAGCTGATGGGGTTGCAAAGAATGGCTTCATCCAGGACGTGAGTGCTCATGTGTAGAGGTTATGGGTTACATATTTGCTTCAACCTAACGGTGAAGTGCTTTAAGCTCTAGATTTGAAGTGTTTACATTGTTTGATTTTTTTTCCCCACCCCCACCCCACTCTACTTTTCCCTAACCCCATAGCATTGTGCCTACGCGCTGCCGGTGGAAAAAATTATTTCTGCTCAGTTGGTTACGTTCTGCATTTGTGAACATTGCCCTAGTCTTGGAGAACAGACCTGCAACCTATTATTGATGTATATACCTTCTTTCCTCATGAAGAATGGTTGGAAATGAAGGTCATTTGTTTTCGAGGGAAATTAGTCACATTCTATGGTAAACAAAAATGCTGCTTTTGGTCCAAAAAGCCAAAGATGACCAGTTATCCTATTGCCATGAGTCTATCATCTAGCTTTAGGTTACTTTTTCCTTGGAAATTAGTAAAGTGTTTTTTTTTTTTTATGTTCTGTGGCACACCCACTGAATTATTCACTCTCCTCTGCACATCTGAAGCCGTCCGTTGTAACTTCAGTGTGATTGGATGTACTTTCCTGGCAAGAATCCTCCAATGATTAACACAGCTCTTGGTGATGACTTATAGCATGGTTGGCTCATCCTCACAACACTGTTTTGGTTGAGCCTATGGATTTGCTTGACATTAATTGCATTACTAATTCCATTTGTGTTCCTTTCTGGTATGTGTTCTGCCAGAAGTAAGTCATTGACAGGCCTGTTTGTTTCAATGAGAATTTGCTCTTGAGCCTTGCTCCTCATTTCATGCAGTTATACAGACCCTCTACACATGCTCCTGTTGTGTCAGTGGATGAATTATGATTAGAACTATTAATATTGATATTTACCGAATTTATCTCAAATTTCGTTAGAAAAGGGAGCTTGGGCACTGGGAGAAAGGTGGTCTTGCCCTAGATCACACAAGTGTGTCGGGAGCAGAAGCAGAAGTTAAAATGGTGCTCTTCATTTAGCCAGTGAATGTCATCCTTATTAAAGACTATTCAGGGCTTTAAGTGGGCCGGGGCAGAAAAGCTAAGAGATGCAGCGACCCCAGAGGGTGATCACTAAATCTCTTAGCTAAAGGGATGCCTGGCGAGGGGCAGCGCTACCATTAAGAGATCACCACTTTCTCCCCCAGGGGGAGAGGGCGCTGATCTATACAAAGGGTGGACTGGCAGGGGTGCCTGAAGCCTATTAAGCTGGGGTATGTCAAGGGGGCATGGCCTAACGAGCCAGCAGGCGCCTCCTCCTTAGGCCAACCCCTTGATGATCCCAGGCTTGTTTTGCGTGCCACTTAAGGCACTGGGAATATTTTGTTTGTTAGCCTTGATATATAATTGTCTTGCATTGAAATCCCAAAATCGCTATCCTTGTGTTCACCTGATGGGGAAAATTGCAGTTTCTAAATTTCCCCGAACCACCATTGCCTGGTGTAAAGTCCAGATGGGAGAGTGGCAAAGGCATAACACATTAGCAGACCACTCAACCACCCCCACCCCCCATCTAGCTAGGGTTCATTCTCCCAGAGGTGTTTTGGATGAGAAAGGATGGTGGGTTGCAGGTAGCTTAACTTAAAAAAGAAGCACATTTAAGAGTTGAAAAAGACCTACGTCCAAACTAGGCTTATTCCAACCATATTTCAACTTTATGAAGTAGTTTTGTCTAAAAGCTATTGGAAATATTGAGCAAGGAACCAAAAATACGTAAGCAGTGCGCAGTGTTTCTGTGTTGGACTTGAAACAAGCAAAATCTTTGGAGGAGCAGTCTGCTTTCATTATCTTCACTACTGGAGGCTGACCTTAAAAACCCTATCTAATGCAGAGCGTGCGGTGTGTTTGCATGTGTCCCATGGACTGTGGGCTTAAGGAACCATGGCTGACTTGAGCAGGAAGCTTGCCCAGCATATTTCATCCCGAGGCATAAAAGTGAGAGACCACTCCCTGTTTTGCTCTGGTCACGAGTGCTCGCTGAGCGAATATCTGTTGGCCTCTTTTCATCCTGCATTGTTGCAGCTGGTGTTTGTGAGTCCTGCTTCCGGGTGGCTGACATCCATATAAACAGTTGTCTGTCTACTTGCTGAGATTTTCTACTGTGTGCCGGGAAGTCATTACCAAACGTATACACCGAGTATACAGTTTTCCCATGTGGGGGACCAAAGCAGTTTATGGTGAAGTAATTAACGGGACGTTACCTGATAAAGTGGGTGCCTTGAGTCTTTTGGGCGGTGACTGCAGGCTTTGTGCCTTTGAGCCACCCAGCCCAAACGCTCATAAAACGTGAGTTGCTGTACCTCAGTGCATTTCTATTTTCAATGAATTGGGTGGGCAGTGACTCCAGGTATTGTGCCTTTGAGCCACTCATCTGTAATACTGACATAACGGAGCCTTTAAATACAGGGCACTTACAGCCCCCTGAATAGTGTGAGCAGTGACTGCGGGCAGTTTGCATTTGAGCCGCTCAATCCGTAGTCTCTCATACAAAGTAAATCTCTAAAAATATAGGGTTTTTCAAGCTACCCTGTTTTGTGCGGGTGGTGACTGCAGGCCTTGAGCCTTTCAGCCATCCAGGTGACTATCATAGGAAGCCACATATACTTGATGTTGTGGCTCCTTCACTACTATAGAAGTGTGACTGGGTAGGTGGCCCCCAGCGACACTTGTTGATATCTAGTTTTGGGAAGTATCTTAATTGAAATTAGTTACCGCACATTCATTCTAGTGATTTAGTGCTCCGCCTACAAGGTGCCATTGACGGAAGCACTTGGATGCATCTGAGGAGTGCGGACCCAGTCGTGGTTAAGATTGGTATACCAACGTATATTTCAGATGCAGAAATGCATTAGGCTATTAGTCTCTCCTTGCTGTCTTTACCAAAGGATGTAATGACTTTGAAAGCTGATGGGGCTCAGAGGTAGACAATATTGCGTCATTGATAGTGGGGGCATACGGGAGAGGCCAACACACTAAGGAACATTGAAGGGACCTCCCCAGTCTCCAGCCCCTCGAAACAACCTAATAACGTCCTTTTTGCCTCTAAGAGGACCAACAAATTTGGTACCGGAATCGCCAAAAAACCTGTTGGAAGAGAGGGAATCCCATACTAGCAAAATAAATTCTGAATATTCAGGCACCTGCCTATTCTCTGATCGAGATGACCGAATTTCTTTTTGCGAGTCCTCCAATCTTCTAAATGTGACCACTCACGATGTAACGTCTGATTTAAGTGAAAAAAGAAATCGGTACACTCCCCCCGCCATTGGAGTCCTTAAGCAAGGCCCTCTTTTTTCACACCTGGCACCAATTTACTTTGGAATGTACCATCTGACCAAACCCTGATAGAAATTAACCAAGTGCTATGTATAATGGTGAAATTGTATGAAGGTTTGACAATAGATGTTAATAACTCATCTGTGCTGAATTTGTTACTGGTCAAAATGGAAGGGTTATCGGACATATTTGACAAGGATACTCAGAAATGTATGGCGGTCGCTTCAACAGGGACTTGTCCCAACCAAGCACTTCGCCAAGCAGATGATGCAGTTGTGGATGGTATTGGTGTAGTTTCTCGATCAGACCTTAAAGGCAAAGCAAGTATAATGACTGGGGGTGGCAAGTGTAAATGATGAAGACGCAACCTTAGCGAATGATGTAATTTTTGTAAAGGAGTGGCTTCCTCATATGTCCAGACCGCTTGGCCAGATGGTGGGGGGGGGGGGCAGGGGGATCCCTGAACAGCAGGTTAGTCGGATTAAAAGAATACTGACTATATATCTGGTAGGTGCCCTGAATAGAGCTCTAGGGGGAGGCCAAAATGTAACCCGGGGAGTCCATTTACATTTCCAGAGGACTCCTGGACAGGAAGTGGAACAGGTAAATGAGTGCTAATCCACCCTAGGGACAAAATAATAATGAGTAAACTTCAAGAGTCCAACATAAACTCTGCAAGCTCTGTCCTTCCCCTGCAGAATCGATATGATGTGGTGGGGTCAGTCCGGGAGGCAATGGAGTCGCAAGACCACGCCTGCTAGAAGCTCTTTGGGAAGGAGTGCTGCAGAATGATGGAGGATCATGACAATAGAGGAACACGACAGTTGAAACCCCTAAATAAGTCCTATGACCCAGTAATGTTGGAGAAGAAAAGGGGCACGTACTCTAGGGAACAACTAGACAGGTTTCTGAAGGGTCTGCTTTTTACCATGGGCCTAAATCTCAGAACTTGTGGGGATTGCTTACAGATGAAGTAACCTTAAAGTATTCTCCAGTAAAGGGAATGGATCAAACCCAAACTATCCTACTAGAAAGTATTTTACCCGAGAACAGGGAAGTGATCGTGATACTTTCCATGATCTTGTAACTCTTTTCTGAGATGCCCAATCTGAAGGGTATCTCCTCAATCGACTTGAATAGGGTCAATTTCTTGAGGGGATCGTGGAAGAACTGAAAGAGCATTCGTAATGCTAAACTCAAAATTGTCTTCAATTAATAGGGAAAGGGATAGTTTGGGTTTTGATGTCCCTACCTATAATGGTGAAGAAAAGGAAGTAGTTATTAAGTATTTAAAGCAAATAATTGAATACGGAAAAGCCACCAATAAATGGGCATGGCTCTTTAACGCATCATGGAAGTAACCATGAGGCTCTCTTCAGGGCATGAAGGAGAAAACCATCTTAGCGTAATATCGTGGAATACTCACGGTCACAGGCACTTGTTTTCTGAACCAGCTTTGGGGGAAAAGCTCCAAACTGCTCAAATCACCTTACAAGAAACATGGCTGATACTGGCTCCCATATTTGATGTTTTTGTAATTCAAAGTCAGCCAGCCGTGGAAGGTACTCTGGGTCGACCCTCAGTGGGTCTCTTAACTTTAATTAAATCCCCTTCTCTGCTGGCATTAATCGATCCGTTGATATCACCAGCCAAGTGTTAGGAACACATTATTGGGGGAATAGACCCATATGAGCTACTAGTAGTAAATGTCTACTGGACAAAGGGTTGGGGTGCTTGGAAAACTTGCTCTGCGACATCAAATCCTGTGTGCTAAAACGGCAAGGGGTTGTACCAGGGAGATGCATTTTGTTAACGGGGGACTTGAGCACTGATTGTCTCCGTTCTGAAAGCAGATCAGGTTTAGGGGGTTTCCGTATTTCGATTGGAGCGAAGAGGAGGGATGGAAGTAGATGGCTCTCAACCCTGGAAGGTTTTGGGGTTATGGTCCTTCAACAAGGCCCTGTGCTTTAATGCACCGGTTCGTTCCACATGGACCAATGGCGCCTCAAGTTCGATGCTTGATTACATCTTTGTGGATGATGGGCTGCGTGTCCCCTGCACAAAATTCTGTTAACTTCATCAAGTACGGCTATCATGCTTTAATTGAGGCAGATTTTGTTATACAAAAATCTGATAGGATTAATGCAGAGGTTGACATAACATCGAAAAATGTGCTTCAGATTTGATAGTTAACGTCTGAGGCTCTCAGATTCGCTGGAACTTAGGCAAAGTGGAGAAGGTAAACTCCCTGTTGGATACTTATCGTAAATCAATGGATTTATCATGGAAATTTAAAGCTTTCAATCCTAATGAATTTGGAAGCTTTTATTAAGCTCCTAAAAGAGATGTGGGGCAGTTTCCAATAGGGGTCAGAACAGAATTAAGATTTATGTCTACAACAGAGAGGTGGTTTCACGTAAGAGAGAGATGCACCAAAATATTATACAGCTGGAAAAGTGTGGAATAAGGGGTCCTGCTGAAGGAATTAGGAAAATTTCGCCAAGCATATTGAAATTGGGTCAGCCAGCCAAAGCATAGAGAGCAATGGGATGGTGAAGCAATGCTTCTATCCACGTGGTCCAGTGCTCATATTGTGCCAATCTTTAAAAGAAGAGATAGAGGGGTTAGCTTTATCACCCAGAAGCACTGCTCGACGCGGATAGTAAAATATTTACGCTGTTTGTGCCGTCTCATTTGGAAGCTTGGGCAGCTGAGCTGGGAAGAATTGCAAAGTGGCAAACTGGCTTTAGGCGACAGATGGGGACCTCGCTCAATGGTTTGGTCATTAACACAGCACAAGACCTGGCATGGAGTGGAAGGTATGAAGCAGTCTATGGGGCCTCCCTCGAACTAACCGCTGCTTTTGATGCGTTGGACCGAGGGTTGCTATGGCAGAAACCTGTAAGCTGGGGTATCTCGTGGGTTTCCTTAGCTTGTTAACTGCTCTTCATTCAAGAACTGCTATTCAAATACGACTAAACAACAATGGTGTTTTATCAATGGAAATCCCTACACTCGGGGCGGGGGGGTGAGACAGGGTTGCATGGTTGCTCCCTGTCTATTTAACTTGTACCTGTCTGATATTATGGCAGCCCTCACCCAAGTATCGCTGATTTTCCTTAAACTTTCAAATCTATGGTTCCAATGGCTCTCATACGCTGACCACTTTCTTGGTTGATGTCACTAAAATTGGTCTCCAGCAACTTCTTTTCATTTGCAATTTATATGCAAGATCATGCACTCACCGTCAATCCCACAAATCAAAAATAATTAGATTTTCGAGTAACAGAAATAAGTGGTACATGGGTAAATCTTCCATTCAATGTGTAGAATCTTTGATCTACCAGGGTTTTCCAGTGTTCGTAAGATCCTCCTTGAACAATAGTCTTGTCTGGCTGAACGAATTAACTGCAAAACTAATAAACCAAATGAAAACGATTGACGTCAAGTCTGGTAGGTTTTCACTTAAACCAAAGCTTTTGTATGTCATCAAGTCCCACCCATTTACTCTCTTGAAACATCTGTCCGTTGTGGAGGGAAGAATTTGGAAACTTACACTAAACATGCCAATGAGTTTCCCAGGAGTAGCCGTGCACTAGGAGTTGGGTATTGCACCTCTGCAATCTCGAGCACACTGGAAAATATATATCCTGCGTAAAATTCTAATTCCGGTAGAGAATTCTTTATTTGAAGATTTTAAATCCTTTTACACCTTGCGCCTAGAAACACTTGTGTATGGGCGCAATATAAATAAAATATCATATCATATACCAAAGAGTGCTGCACTAACATGAGAGATTTAAAGGATTTATGTAGCTCATTACTGGAAAAAATATGCTGTAGCACACAGGATTTGTTAGAGCACCCAAGTATGGTGAAAGCTTTGGTCTATCGTCATGAGTGGACAATGTCAATTGAACAATTGCATTCCTATCCTTCTCTTGCACATCTGAGGGCAGCCTAAAAAAGGAAGGGTGTTTTTAGCCTCGTTCAATATTTATCCAAAGTGACCTGGGCAGTCTATCAGTTTTCGCTGGAACTTGCTAAATTCCAAACAAATTTTGATCAGACATGACATGATTCCAGCGAATTCAGGACAATGCAGATTTTGTTCAAACAAAGATACAGTGGAGACAACCCGGTGTTTGGTTGTCCTGGGCTTGGTAACTTGCAGAAACATTATTTGGGCAAACTGGTTTGTATGTCCCCTATAGTTGAAGGTGTTTTTTGGTACAGATGTTTGGCAGGTAGAACCACGTCCTGTGTAATAGGAATTTCCAGTTATATTAGAGCACTGAACTTGGATGAGCCCGTGGAGGTGCGATAGGCCGCTTTTTAAAAAAAATAATCTTTTGATGCTACTTGATGAGAAACTGCAAAATACCTAAGCCTTTGTATTTAAAATGATTAAAATCCACGACTATTAAAGACCTTGCAGCTGGTTGGGAAATGTTACTTTTTTGGGATGAATAATGTTGTTCTTTGCCGCTAGTTGAGTGTCCACTAATTAACCTTGGTGCCCCAGATTTCTCTTCAAGCCTGTACATGGCGCCAGTTATCAATGACTAACCGCTAGCAAAAGTTTTTTCAGGCTTTCCCTCTAATGTTGATTGAGGTCTGTCATACATGACCATAATGAATTTAAGCACACTACCACTTTAGTACTGTCCAGAATAAATGTGTATATTTACTGGTGGGTCTAATATATGAAGATGGGAATCCTGCATTTTTTCTTTTAATTTAAATGTAATACACCCACACTTGCAAGTCTTCCCCTGCTGTCCCAATCGACCCAAGGAGCTTGGAGCCACAGACTTTTCACTTTCCAGAGAGCTTTGTTGGCTATCCCAAACTGCTTGATCCGTGAATCTTGGTTTACAGGAACGGTACAGCTGAGACATTCTCTTCATGGGTTTCCTCTTCCGTGGTGGAAAGTACTCCCAGGTTGATGTATACACAAGAGGAGCTACCAGAAAAGACAAGCTCTTAACATCACTGCGATCTTTTTCGGCTGTGCCATATGGGGTTATCTAAATCAAATGCCTGACTTTCCAAAACCAACATGTATGTGGTCTGAGGCCTCTAGCCTTGCACTTGGCCACATCAAATAAGCCTTTGATCTTAGTAACATCGGGCATAGCATGCCACCTACCGGGAAGAAGACTTCTCGGCTATGAGTGTATCGCATGCAGATTGCCACTGTTGTCCTCCCTCAGAAGATGCCTGCAAGCATTTCAGCTATTCTAGAGGGGCGTTAAATGGGTGATGCAGAAGGCAATAATCCCATCCAACGTCACGAATCTGAAAATACTGCATCACTCATTCAGAGGTGGGGGGGGGCACAGCTGATTCCCTGGGGAACTTCAAAGTGTCCTCTGCTCTCGTCACAACATATAAACATTATTCAAATTAGCCAATCGGGAGATGTGAATTTAGGATTCAAACAGTTAAGTGTTCCTATATCAGAGACAGATCTTGGCAGATAGTGTGTTAGTAAAGGGAGCAATGCTTTGTACTAAAGCGCTGCATTTTAGATTGCATAGTGGCCAATGCTGCCTGATACAGAGAGTTAGTTCATTGAAGTTTACCGAATGTTAACCTACAGGACAGCTGTAAAATATTCACTAAACCGTGTAAACTGGCTTTTGACAAGTGTAACTGTATGGGTGGACTTCATGAGCTGGGGGTTATCTGAGCATAACTGCACAGGGAAATGCGTTATCGAAATGTTGCATCCATGGGTGTGTAGGAGGCAACACAGGTTGAAACTGTCAGTGCATCATGGGGATATTACTACGCAGTTGTATCGATAAGATGGCAATGACAACAGTGCATTGAGACTAATAATGGTACAATTGGCGCTGTACAATTCAATGTTACTGCAAGTGGAGTGTGTAGAAGTACAGATGCACACTGCTTTGTGTTTCCTTTAAGGGATTGGTTCATATGTAAGAGTGCATGTGTAATTATTTCAGATAATGAATTGTATTAGTCAACTGGCTAGATGCTCAAGACAACTTTAACATCTCTGAGGATGCTGGACCGACCACTAGCGTCACACATTCTAAGGCTACATCAGTGATAGAGGTGTACTAAAAAATGTTGTGGCATTGTGACCCCATCAGAGGACTGGGTAGGTGGGAGCTTAGTGCACCATGTGACAAGGTATTGTGGTTGGGGGGAGCAGAGAGGAGGTTGACACCCAAGTGGATGTAACCGGTAAAGGTGGAGCCCCTGTATTTTTTTATTTTTTGTTAATTTTATATATTCTTTCCTGCTTATGTGGGATTATTTATATAGTGCCTAGACTTGCTGATCGTATTTCTGCAAGAACCTTTGCCTAACACCTACCTGAATGGATGCCCCTTAAATGGGACCTTAGAACTAGAAAAAGCTTCAGTTGTCGTTAATAGACCCGGTTAACAGACCTGGATAATTTACTGCAAATCCTGGGTGCCAAGAAGAAGTCTGATCCCCTTTGGCTTGACCTTTTAGGAATGAGTAATCTGTGTGTCATTTTCTACTTTATTGAAAGCCACACTTGGTTCCTGTGAGCAGCTTTGACATGATTACTTTTCCTACGCCCAGAAAACAATCGGTTTTCAGCCGCCTGGAGGCTGCAAATACTTTAAACTGAAGTAACTCTGAGGAGTGCATTGTAGTAGTCCAAGCAACTAGTCACTACTACAACGTTAAACTTGCCTAGGGGCATGAATTGGCAAATATCCTATAGCCACCAGATATTAAAAAGGTATCACTTGCATGGAACTTCAGAATTTATTTTCTAAACAGTTTACTAGAGATGTCAACTTGACAAGTATTCCAAAAGTCATGGGGAGATGGTGGGAGGAGGGATTGCTTCTTAATGTTAGCAGGAACTCCCCCATCTTTCATGGGAAAGGTGAATCGAGCTAGAATCCATCCAGGCTATGTCACTTAGGCTTAATAAATGTGCATTTAGATTTCAGTTTAGCTGTAGCTGCTAGAAGATTGAAGCTAAGGCAGATGAACTGGGCCAGAGAAAATCCCCCACACTCAAACGGAAGAGTCCAGAAATGTGACAAATCTGTTTATTAAAAGCTGTGGCAAATGAGATCAAGAAGTGGAAAAACGTTTTATCTCCAAAGCTCTCACACTCATAACCGGCATGTCCTTGGGGTTTTAAGGCACATTCACATCACAAACAAAAGATATGTTGCACAGACCTAAGGTGAGATGGGGTTGGGGGAATAGTATGATAAATCATCCATTCCATATAGACTATAAATCTAATTGGTCCGGCCGTATTGGGTAGCTCCGCCTGGCACCACCTACAAGATGAAAGTGAAATCATGTCATGCTAGTGTATTGAGTGGTTACTGCAACAAAATGTGAGCTTAGCGTAGAAGGCGGGGAGGGATACGCTATTGCAGGCCTTCTCAGCCCGGGAAAGCAACCAGCACAATGAGGGGTGGGAGAAAGGCCCCAGGGTGCCGCCTGTTCCAATGAGATTGCGACTTTGTCCTTGCTCAAGGCCAGGGGAGTCAGTCTAGCGTGTGACTTCATGCTGTAGAACCTTTGTATCGTCTGTCTTCAGTTTGGTGGGAACAAGGTCTCTGCCTGCCTCGAATGTCTGGGCTTTTGTCTCCCAGGTTCATATCACATTTGTAGGGATCACAAACTTGATTATCTCTGCTTGCATTTGAGGATTTTCAGCTTGTATTCCCTGCAGGTGTCCTTTCTCTTCTGTTAACTTAAAACCTTCCTTCTCTCGGTGTCCTTGGTGAGGCTGTGCACAGTGGCGGCACTGGAAGCCCTTTCTGCATGTTTCAGCGGGATTAGCCCGTCAGCTTTTCTCTGTATTTGTCATGATTCCTGCCCCTCATGTCCCCAGCCCTCCAAGATGTCAGGCTGGAGCCAGGCCACGATCACCTACGTGGCCCTCAAGGGCCTCTCCCTCCAAAGACCCACTTGGAGTCAGACTTGGCGCTTGTGGCACCAGACTCACTTACTCCCATAGGATAACATTGGGGATTAGACTTGTAGTGCATTGATGGGGACAAGATGGATGCCCCCACATGTTTCGGTTCCCAGACCTGCATGTGCAGTCTAGTCTTTTGGGTGTGGTTCAGCCCAGAGACACCTGGGATACCCAGAGACTATTTAAGCCATGCCCAGGCTGAGCAGCATGCTTTGCGTTTTCTGCACCTGCAGCGTGACTCACCATGTTCGGATCGGTCTCCAGGAGGCCTGCATCTTTCTTCTGTGCTCAGCTCCTACAAGAACACCGTTAGGAACAGCCTTACCTTCCAGCGCTTCTGCCCATCATTCATTGCTCCTTCTGTTCTGTGGGCATCTTCGGCGGTGTCATTCCCATCCCGGCACGCCGCTTCCTAAGGAAAAGAGAAAAGAACAGAAAAAAGGCATTAGTAAGAATTCAGCAAATCTTCGCTTATTTTTAAAGACTGTACGAGCTTCAAACGCTTACCTGAATCCCAGCCGCTCTGGGGGAACTCTGTCTCCGGAACTTCTAATCCATCTGCAAGAGAGAAAAGACACTCCAGGTTAGCGTGGAAACACCTAGAGGCGCCGCATACCGCGCTTACTCACTGTATTTCTTCTTCATAACCGGCATCCACGCTGAAAATGTTGCAGCACCTAAAAGACACAGAAAAAGAACTCCGTTCAATACAAATACGAAAGGGGCGCATCGCGCTCTCACTCATCTTCAACGCTACTCGTCTCAGCAGCACGTTGCCATCCCCGGACGCCGGCCATCATCGAAGGAAGGAAAGGAACGAAGTTAGAGAACTGTTCAAAAGACTCATTATACTTACCTGTCAGACTCTTGCCAGTGAAGTAACTAGGCAGCAACGAGCCCGCATCAATCAACGCTCCCCTGCGCTGAAAGCAGGACGGAGAGCACACTTTCCAAGAAAACAAGGTGAGCTGTGGATCAAAGGGAAGGGTTGGACCCCGGGGAAGAAGGGGTTCAAGCACACAGACAATAGGGAGTTAAACTCTACCAATCCTGTGTTTCAGGCCCAGTCTCCATTCGAGTAGACTCCAGGGAAGGGTTTGAGGTCGTAAGAGGTCAGAACAGGCTGAGTGACGTCCCTGTGGATACCAGGTGAGCGTTACAGTATTCTTGAGTCCTTTCTGCTCCTTCCATTCACTTGTAGGGGAGCATGTGGACTTGTCATCCCTAGCTCCCGCCCCCTCACCTCGATCATATTGGAACAGCAGGAGAATAGCCCTGCGTGGGACACCAGGTATTGCGCTAATCCGGTCAGATAGGACAGCAAGGTAAGTGCTTGCCCCTGATATCTCTGTGCAGGCTGCTGCTGCGGCGGTTCGAATCCCGGAAGGGTCAACTCAGCCTTTCATCCTTCTAAGGTCAATAAAATGAGTACCACTCTGTGGGATAATGTCTTCAGTTATTTGAGCACTCTGAGACCTATTGGTGTGTAGCGCTATATAAGAAATACATCATTATTATTACCACATCGAGTGTATGAGAGACAATATGGACTCAGACAATCGTATCGAATATGGCCCTGCACTGAAAGGTTGAAAGGATGTCTGCACACACCATTGGATATCGTGAAATTGGACAAGCGCAGAGTGACATCATGAAAGAAAAACAGAGATGCACTGAAACGATAGGCAAATACATAAAGGATAAATATGTAACTGAAGTAATAAGGGAAACCTACAATTGAAGACGAAGAAATCATATGCACCGAAGAAATAAGTGTTGAGATGGATTTCTAAACTCTGACCTGGTGGGCAGCAGAAGTTTAGGAGGCCACCCTGGTTTAGTGCACTGGGAAACCTTCTGGCCAAGCTAGACCAATCAAGGTAACTTGGCGACGGCCAAGGCGAAGTCTCAGGAGGGGTGAGGGTGATCGGAAGCCCACAGTGAGCACACAGTAACGAGCCACAGATTACTGGTGTATATCAAAAATACATATACATTTATTATAGGCCTTATCAAACATCAATAACCTTAGTCCTAAGAAACAATTACCACGCACGCGTATCACTATGTTACATACACACAATTGCTTTTATCCTAATGCAAGCTGGGGGGAAAACACATCCACAACCTGTAAGAGAAGGGGGTAACACAAGTATTAAATTGGGTGATCTTCAGAATGTAAGCAGTCCAACCGTACAAAGTGGGGAGTCTTGCACTCAAAAGTACAGCGAAAATGGTACCTCTTCAGGGGGCTGCAGCCGTTTAGGAAGGGGCTTGATGTGATGAAGAATAAGGTCCCTTTTACCCTACCAGGTAGAGCGACTTTCAGGAATAGCGAGGGAGTGCAGGCTAGCCTAACCAAGTGAGGATCTTTTAAGGGATTCTCATGCATAAAAATGTATCCGTTGTGCCAGGGACCACCGGTAAGTGAAGCAAGTACTCGCCGCACCTCGGCACAGGTTGGATTAAACTTTGCCAGCTTAGTCGAGGTTGCGTGTAGGTTCGAGCTCTGCAGTTTCTTGGCGATCTGGCTTTCAGCAGCTGCAGGACAGGACGATGGTCCGTGACAGGACAGTAGCCTTTTCTCAGCTAACGAAGAGAGGAAGAAAATTCCAATGAAGCAGGCTTCAGGACATAGTGGGGCAGATGGGCAAAGCCCCTGCAGCGACCGCCACCGCAACGTAGTGATGTAGGACTGACAAAGGCATGCGGCGTGGTGCACTCTTTGGTCATGACCCAGAGGAGTTAGGACTATGTAATTTGGCGGGAGAGGACCCAGGACCACAAGCTAACGATTCCCCAAGTCTCGAGTCGCAACTCGGGGATGGCGTCACTCCCATGCGATGTTCTGGGGTAGAGCGAGTCAGTTCGATGGACAGCCCAGGAACACTTCTGGGAAAGCTCTTTTGCAGGATGAGTAGTTTCCACTACTACAAAGGGTCGAGGCACCCCTTGCAGGCCTTCTAAGACTGATGGCAAAAGCAGGGGTCTGACTGGACCGCAGCAGACTAGGGGTGCCAAAACTTCCAGTGCTTCTCTGGCGGTTTCAGGGGTCTGCTTCAGAGTTTCAGGATGCTTGGCTCCTTCTGTAGTTCGGAGTGAACTTCAGTAGATCGACCATGAGTGGATGTAGAGCCCCTTCTCTTATCCATGATTTGTTTGCACTTAAATCTGGGATAACCAATGAAAGATCTGCTCTCTTGCATGCATGCCAGGTGTGGACTAATCATAGCCCATGGTGGTCTGTCATTCAGGCACCCCAGACCTAAAGGCACCAGTAGTGTGACTTGGGACCAGACAGTCCCAGTTCTCTTCCTAGGCACTATCACACATGACGTGCAGGATCCCGCGAAAGATGCAGTTTTCATGGGAGACTGTATGCCCAACTAAGGAAGTTCAACCTGGGTGAAGGCTACAGACAAGATGGCCAAAGGACAGAACAAAAGACTTTGTGGCACGGCCATTTTCGGCACTGGCCACCGTCTGGGACCAAACGTGGTATTGTACGATAAGAAGTAAAAATACCAGGAAAGTAAACTTCTGGCACCAGTTCATCGTATGCACACTTGAATAACCACGAAAAATCCTTAGAGGGTATCTAGGGACATAAAATGAAAGGTCCCTGTGCGCGGTACAGTAATGTACTTGGCGCACAGATAGTTGTCAAGAAATGGCAACATAGTCAAAGACTAAGGTAAACCTAGTTTCCCAATACTGTCAGTTTGGAAGACGTGTCAGTTTCCCAATAACAAATAAGCAAAAGCCCAGGGGAGTACAGCTGAAGGCTGTGCTCCACTGGAAAAGGTCAAGTTAGGTCAGTCGAACAAACACAAAAAATGTGGGGGGTTCCATAATATGTAGGGAAAATTGCACTTCGCAAGATTTTTCGAACACTGAGTTATAAGTGAAATTGGACTAGGGCAGAGTGACGTCATGAAAGAAACACATACACTGAAACAATATGCAAATACTTAAAAGATAAAGATGTAACTGAAGTAATAAGAGAAACATACAATCACATATGCACCGAAGAAATAAGGAGAAATTGAGTGAATGTACATACACAGAAACTTAAGGTAGCTGAGAGATATAGAAGCTTGCTGAAGAAGAAAATATAATGTGGCTAAGGCGGCCAGGTTAGAAAGATGGACGCCGGACTTGTGTTGAAACCAATAAGCTACCTCCGAGACAGACCAGGGCTGCAGAGTCAGAAGGGGTTCCAAAACAGCTTTGTGTGAGGAACACAGAGGAGTCTATTGGCCTAGGATCAAGGATGATGCATCAAGGAATAATTGCAGGACACAAAGGGAGTCAAGATCAGACATTTTCCCTTAGATTAAACAAAGAAGAAAACATCTGTAAGAGCCAAGTATTGAGCCATCAAAGATGCGAAAAGCCTTTGCAAGGTGGAGTGAGCAAGTATCCAGAGACCAAGAGGAGTAATGAAACCCAGCTTAATAGTAAATGGAAGGATATAATGGACAAAATCGTGGTCTACTCACACGTCATTCACAAGTTGAAAACAAGGGCTATTCATTAAGATCCAGGCGGAGATAATGGTGTACCTACACTCGCTTGAACATTCCAGAACAGAGAACAGGATGCAAGGTGAAGTATAAAGAAGCAGCCTTGGTTTAGGGCCTGAGAGATGGACTAATTGGGCAAGTCGGCAGTAGTCTGACGTTGCTTTCTGCACCTGAGTTTCGTTTTACTTACGTGCTGCTAACAAGACAAACGTCCAAGGTTGGGAGAGAATACAACCAATCGGAGGGTCTATGTAGCAACATGCTATATAATGTTGCAAAGACCAACTCGCTGCTGTTCTGCTATAATCTGTATTATACATATTTAGAGGTGGTTCAAAGCGTGCCCACTATCTAAGGGGCATCCAGTGATGGGTACATATGTTCCCTTAACCAATCCCGCCCTTCAATAGGTTTTACAGTCTAATATGTATGATAACATCATAGATGACGGACAGTTAGGTATGAAACCTTTGCTTAATCAAAGTTGAAGTATGAGCGTGCAGACTACAGTTTGTTGTTTGACAGATTGCCCTACTTTATTCAAGCTGACTTTGCCCTATTCTTTGAGTCCGTCCGGTTATTTGGGTCTGAGATCATTATTGGTAATTCCATCTAGCCCATGAGACGCTTCAAGGTGCTAGAGCACATTTTGGTACCAGTAAGGATGGTTCTGGTCCAGTCAACATGGGCCTAGATCTAGACTCTCGACTGCTTTCGCCACTAGCCGGAAGATCGTGGCGCTTCCTGTGGAGAGTGCCGCGTAAGACGCACGTGTGGAAAGAAGTGGTAGGCAGGGGCCCCTTTGACAAAATACCTGTCCGCTCCCCGGACTTGAGGCGAACTGGTCGATTGTGGAAGAATCTATGCTGAGGGACTAGTGCTGAGCCACGGATGTAACTAAAGCATTGAAAGTGGCAACTATAGGGGGAGGGGACTGTATTGTAAATATATTACTCCTACGTCCCCTTTCCTCCATACTGCATGGGCGTACCTAACGAGGGACGGGAGACGGAACCTTTTGCACCAGAAAAAAAACCTTCTTCCTCTTTAAATTCAGAGGCGCATGAGGGCGCGGCCCTGGGAGCATATGCTCCCCTGACTCCACCCACCAATGCCACCCCCCAGTGCCCTTTTCCGCATCAACGGGAACGGGCCGATTTCACTAGCGCTCCTTTGTTTGGCTTCGGCCTTGTAATACCATGCGCTCTTCCCCGGATACTTTATTTTGTCTTCCGTTTTTTATTCAATCAGTTACTGGCTCCTCTGGCGCCACGCTCCTCCCCGGCGCATGCCAACGTCAGCGGGTTTCAGCATGTGCCCAGCCTGCAAAGGGCTCTTCCCTACGTCCGACGCCCATGCTCATTGCCTCCGGTGCCTTGGCCTGACCACATCTCTGGTTCTGGAAGCTCCTCAAGACCTTCCTCTTTGCTTCTGCCTTCGCTCCGGTGCCCTGCTGATCTGTTCTCTCTAAGCACAGTGCACCTGGCCACCCTCCGTCTTCCGGGCCAAGGTACCTGCTCAGCCTGCCACCCTCCCGCACTGCGTCTGGGCCACCCCATGCACTGGGGTCTGTATCTGTACCCATACAGTCCCCACCCCCCTTTTTCTTCCTGCACTTATCAGACCTACCCTGTCTGCTGCTTTAAACCCATCACTTGCCACTTGCTGGCTGCACTACCACTGTTTGTTGCCTTTATTATTTATTATGTATCTGTTTCGCCTTTGCTCCGCACTTTCCACTTTCCCCACTTCGATGCACTTTTTCTCTCTCCCATGCACTTGCGTGTTCTCGATGTCGCTGGGCCTAGTAAGATCGCTGTTTTGTTCGCCCCTGTTGCACCCCCCTCTCCCTTGTCGCGCACTGAAACGCGTGTGTGTCTGTCTGTCTGTCTGTCTGTCTGTCTGTCTGTCTGTCTGTCTGTCTGTCTGTCTGGATCTGGCAATGGACCACATTTTGTAAATTCACTATTTGAGCAGCTTACTCTTAGGAAGAAGAGAACTTGTGCTTTATACTTATCAGCCACAGGCGAATGGGATTTGTGAAAGTATAAACAGACTCCTTAAGAGATGATAGCCAAAATAAAGATCACTTTAAAGAAGGGATGGTTACATTGCTTACTCCTTGCATTATATGCCTCTCCTGTCTCCATGCCCTTGGCTTTCTGGTCTAAGTTCCCAGTTGTCTCTGAAGCAGAAATCATCCTAGCTCAGATCACGCCATATGAGAATACCTCTTGCTCCTCTTACTAGGTTAGAAACGGATGCCCACAGTGTAGCAAAGACCTTGGGTGATGAGATGACTGATTATTTGGCAACTATGACCGCTAGTGTCTTATTTCTCAACAGATCAATACAATAACCAGGGGGAGCGGGTTAAAGAGTATTGAAGACAGCCAACCAATTGATCCTGACCATCTATTAAAGAAACCTAGTTGATATCGAGGGGGCCAGGTGCTGGTACAAAAATGTGTTTGCACTTGGAATAAACCCAGTTTCGAGGGACCTTGCGAGGTGGAAAAAGTTACACTCACAGCTGTCAAATTGCAAGGAAGACTAGCCTGGCTACACTTGCACAACATCAAACCATACAAACTAGAGACCTTGACCCTTGCTGCATCTGCTGACAGTGAAGCAAGAGAAGAAGTTCCACGCATGCAGAGCAGATCGGTTATCAAGAGCAAAGCTAAAGAATTTATGGAGACTAAAAACACTTTGGAATAAAAAGAAATTTCTAAAATCTAATAAGGAATTAACGGACTTGTAGCTATTCTGGAACTATTTTAGATAGCTACAAGAGACCATGCATTGACATACCGGATCCAAAGAAAAAGAGCATACTGCATAGCCTATGCTACCAATCGCAATAACATTACATTATTCTTGTATGCTGTTTTTAGCTATATATTAGTCTTATCCAGCTCTGATCAAGTTGACACGTGGACATTGTGACATATCTTGTCAATGTTAAAAACAATCATATTTTCAGAATCACTGTGGCAATTATACAGTTTTTGGTATAAAAGAATAACAGTTACATATTGAAGTAAAACATAATGTGAAGATTTCAAAATGTAAGATTCACTGCCATCACGAAAGTCAATGTGTATTTTCTAGGAATGGTTGTGATTTTGGTCTGTCTTACGATTTCTCTTTTCTTCCTTATAGCATTTAGACACACAATGATAAAAAATGCAGGCAGTGGTTGACAACGAAACATTTCTTATAATCCCTAACAAAAGCACAAGTAGCATTTGTTCCTGATTTTATTAAACCAATTGTTCGACTTAAAAGGGATGATGGTGAAGCTAATGAAGATATAAATACATAGCTTGGTAATTCAGCCCATTTAAAGAATAACATGTGGTATCAGCACATGAAGGAAGTGGGAGCGAGGACGTTGGATGAAAGCTGCCACTGACTATTCACCCTCTGCTTTGCTCATGCTTCGCAGTGCAACTGCTACTTATCAGTCTGCTATTGTGGAGGCCAAGTGTGCTTTCGAATGCCCCCAAAACCCTCTTCAAAATAGTTTACTCTGACCGATATGCAGAGGGAAGGGCGGATCAGTCCCTCTCTCACCCTCTGTTGCTCCCATCTTCTTTCTTACAGGATAAAGCCTCTTATTCGACATAAGATTACTGCTTCTCTTGGTTCTGTCTCTCTGCATCCTCCTGCCTGCTCTGTCTCCATGCCCTTGGCTCTCTGGTCTAAGTTCCCAGTTTTCTCTGAAGCAGACATCATTGCGACTACAATACGCCTCAAATCTGCCTCCCTTTCTGACCCCGTTCCACTCAGGGTTGTTAAAGAGAATTCTTCAGATTGCCCCTTTGGTGTCTTCCTCTGTTAATTCTTCTCTGGCTACTGGTCTCATTCCTCCCTCTCTTAAACATGCACTGGTCATTCCCCTTCTAAAAAAACATATTTGGATCCGTCCCTCCCGGCTAATTTGGATCCGTCCCTCCCGGCTAATTTCTGTCCCAGTTCTTATCTTAACCCATGAAACTGCTTGAATCCCTCGTCACACCTTACTTGTCCTTTTTTTGAAAACTCCAGCTGCCTTGATCCTTTTCAGTCCGGCTTCAGGCCCAGCCAGACACGGAGTCCGTCCTGGTGTCCGTGCTTGACGATCTCACACATACTGCAGATGGAGGGGGTGCCCTCCTCCTCCTGGATCTCTCTGCTGTGTTTGACACCTTAGACCATGCCATTCTGATGCAGAGGCTCTCCCAACTGGGTGTGTCCGGCAAAGTTATAGAATGGTTCACTTCCTTTCTTTCTGATCGTTCTCAATCCTTGTTCTTGTCCCCTCCCCTCCCCTTCTCTGAGGAATCCCACAGGGCTCTACGCTTTCTCCCCTACTTTTCAATGTGTATATTCGCCCTCTTATCCAGTCTCTTGGTTTTCGCCGATATTCCAAAGCTGGTGATAACCCAGATCCTGATGCGACTGGATCTGGCTTTGCCTGACTGCGCCTCCTGGTGCCATTACTGTCTTTCTGCCATTCATGCGTGGATGGTACACAACTGGCTCCTTCTCAATGGGTAAAAGACTGAGGTCCTTCTAGTCGGCCCTACCTGATGCCTCTCTGGTCCGAGGATTATTGGCCCCCCAGAGTTGGGGTTTCTTCCTAGCCCTTTGCTAGTTGTAAAAAACCTGTGGTCAGACTCTCCTCATCTCTTCTCCCCCAGGTGAGTGTGGTCTGGCAAGCTGTCCATTTCAAACTGTTTCTTACACAAGATCCTTCCTTTTCTCCCTGTCCTCCTTCGCCCGATTGTCCTCTCCTCCCATATTTCTAGCTCTCTTGACTACTGTAACTCTTTATACTTGGCCCAACCGAAATGCTTGCTTCACTGCCTTCAGATTCTCCAGAACTCTGCTGCCCGTCTGGCCCTGGGGGTCCCCGGCCCTCTTTGGCCACTGTTGCTCTGGATGCAGGTTTAACTTGAAAGCATTGTGCATTGTCCACCGAGCCAAGAGCGGCCCAATCTGCAGGCGAAATGTTCTGTGTCCCCTCCCGCTCCCTTTGTTCTGCTTCTTCACCCTGTAACAGTTCCTTGCATCCGGCGTTCACGCTTCGGTGGGCACTCTTTTCTCTCTGTGCTGCCCGGCTATGGCATTCCGTCGCAGACGCACGACTCTGCTCTTTCCATCCTGATTGATGTTGCGTACCTGCCTGCTTCTGTTTTCCCATTTTCACTGCATAGCGCCTTCATGCCCTTGTTGGCGACTGCTGTGCTCTACAAATATCCTTAACATAACATATGTCTTCTTGTATAGCTTGCTAGCTTGCTGTTTGCGCTTGTCCTTTTAATTGATCCATAAGCATGTTCTTCATGTCTATCAGCAATTTAATCTAAAGTCTGTGCGTAGCTTCGTGTGCGTGTGTGCGTGTGCGTGTGCGTGTGCGTGTGCGTGTGCGTGTGTGTGTGTGTGTGTGTGTGTGTGTGTGTGTGTGTGTGTGTGGCGCACCACGTCACTTCTTCATGGTGTTCCCTGGTTATGGTCTTTAGGGCTGATTCAGTAAGTGGCGTCTGTCATCTTGGTGGTATGCTAGGGATCGGGGGAGGCGGGGTGAAACCCCTACAAGATGGTAAAATGAAGAGGTATGCTTCAAATTAAAGTACTGTTCCGGAAGGGTGAATATTGTTCTAAAAACTATTGGAACTGTTAACAGACAAAAGTAAAAGTAGTGGAGCTTTGCTCCCAACAGTGCCCTCCCACTTCGATCACTGGGCTTCATCATGTATGCCACCCACCGTTATCTTCAGCCACTACTACTGCCTGTTCTCTCACACTATGCGCCTCACACTTTCTCAAATTATTTTTGACTTGAAAGTGATCAGAGCTTCCGAAAGCAGTGTGCAGTGCTATAAAAACACAGATAAGTACATCGACTTGATGGGTCAATAAATGGGGGTTGACATTTTTTGTTTTGGCTATTATATGGTGTTGAAAGTGCTGCCTTTATGCCAAAACTATTGTCTGTGTAAGTGAAGATATGGGGGTGTGGGGAGATGAGCTGTGAGCAGGTTGTTTACCCATCGATTGATTGCCTGTGCCTATGCCTGACCCTATGGCCATTATCATCCACTATCGCTCCCTCCCCAACCAACGCACATCTCCATGGGATCTGAGTCTAGTGCTGTGCTTTTTTTTTTAACAGCCTTCTGAGCGATAATAGCTTAACTCTAGCTTTGAAACAGCTCCTGGTTTCATAAAACTATCTTAACCAATTGTGCCTTCAGCCACTTGCTATTTAGGCAAAGTGTCCTTGCATCTGTTACTTGCACTAAATTGATGTTAAAACAAGCATTGGTAGAACTTCATGTGTACATTGTTCTCATGACACAGGGGGTGGGGAGGGGTCTTTATGGGTTGCATTCACCCTGCGCATCCATATGTATTTGAGATTTCACCTTCATTGAGAAGAGGGTGTGGCGGGGTGACATACATACTATTTATCTTTTAGGTACATATGCATAGAATATTGTGTGTCAAAAATATATTGAAAGAACAGACATCAAGAAGTGGAAAGTCGTGCTGGATATCCTCAAGGGGATAGTAGAAATAACATGATTGTTAGTTAAAAACCAGAGTGCCTCTAGTGCCCTTTTAACGCTGCAACCGAGTAATGCCCCTGTTCCTACTTCCTTATGTGCATTTGTCCTGTTGAGGTAAAACTGCCCCAGCTCTTGTGAGCAGTTTAGCGTGGACAACAGGACTTTCATGTGCCTTATGCTTCTGTCCAAACTGCTGCTTTTTTATTTTGTAATGTCACGTCAGTAGGGCCAGAGAATGGATATCTGATTGATTTTTACGATGTGATGCAAATTAAACCACGTCACTTGAGCGGTACGAGGGCCTTTGAGAGGGTGGGGGCTTTAATGGAACGGGGCTGTTGCTGTTTATGCTTTGGTAGGATGGACCCTATAGTTGGTTGTGTGAAGTTTGATATGCCTTCTCAATTCTGGTGATGATTAAGCAAATGTGTTAGTTTGCTTGCAAGACGAACCGCATCCTATCCGTAACTCCTTTCATCCCGACTAACCCGGGCTCCAGACCATCATTTATATAACACTCCAGCCACTTGACCGTCTAATATTTGCACAAGGCATTCTAGCACGATATTCCCGCCTCCTACTGGAACAGGATAACCAATTAATACTGAAGCATAGTCTTACGACTGTTGATTTAGACCAAAACCACGTGATTATGTCTATCCTGGGTAAAGATGGGCAGCCAGGTTCACTTCCGGGCCAGTCCGTCCAAAACAAAGTGTTTATGGGTTCCACCCCATGACGACTTCTGCCCCAGATGAAGGGTCCATTGCCCACACCGACTTGTACTGGCGTGAGCTATTGGCCTCGATTCAATGGCCTTGTCCCACTGCACTTAGGCAGACGGAAAGCTCAGTGAGCTGTTTTTGTACATGTGCAGTCCAGTGGCTTCACCAAAAAGTCCACTAGACAAAAGAAAACCAAATACTAAGGAGCTCATTCTTCCTTTTTGACTTTATTGCTCCACAAAATATTTACTAAATAAACCTGGCTTGCACTCTTCCGGAGTTGTCGTTGAGGGACAGGCCTCCTTCTAGACTTTTGTTCCTAGCCATATTTTGGACTGTTTACATATTGAATCTGTTTGTAAACTGAGGGCTTGCTAGATTGATTCCTGTCGTGGTAGCATAGTAAGTGGCTGGGTGGCATCACGAATGTAAACTGCTAGCCAAGGCCTCTGTATACTTTGCACTGAAGAGCAAGTCACACATTTTTGTCTTGAGATGTCTGCTTCAATGCGGGCAGGCAAATACCACACTGATGTTGACAGAGCAGATGAAATACGAATGTAAATGTTAACCTGCTTCCCAGTTCCCTTCCTGTTGCTTTATATCTGTATCCCCCTTCTGTCACTGTAAGCCCAGCCTCCGGTCTTTGTGTCCGTATGTCGCTCTGCTCCCTGCCCTCCTGTTCACGTGTCTGGTCTTGGGCTCCTTAAATATAACCATCACATCACTACGCTTACTCTCTACTATACACCATCATTCAACAAGAACACAACTATACCCCTGATTAATTCGGCCTAGCTGTCCACATATGAACTCAACCCCATGATCACCTAATCACCCTATAAAACGCAGCTAGCTGAGCACATTTCTGCTAGTTGCTCACATATGCGTCCTTCTGGCCTAACGCAGCCAAAGCACAGTCTGGGTGTCCGCCCACCAGACTGCACACATCTAACTGATATCCTCGACACCACACCTAACGCTAGGATGCAGCTACCATACGGCAATTACATCAGCTGCTCACATTTCTGTTGCACCCACACACCCTACGACACTATCCCTCTCTACTGACCTGAACTACAGTTCCCAAGGGCGTTCAACCTAGCAGCTCTTTGCGGTCATACTAATATATAGAGCGCTATACAAATGCCAAGTAACATAACATTAATGTATGTGTAAATGTTCTATATAGAGATCAGTGATACAAGCTGCACCTTGGCAATGTTGTAACTTCAGGGTGATGTTGCGTTTCGCCATCTTACTGTGTGGTGATGCCGGGCTAATCCTCAAAACGTTATAAGTACTTCTTCATAGAGCAGCCTTTTTAATAGAATAGTGTGATGACAGAAATCTGCACACAATAAATTATCTAGCTAATCTTTCAAATCCGAGGCTAATCTTTCAAATCCGAATCGTTTCTATTGTCCAATCTTAAATCGCCATAAATCAACTATTGGAACAATTATGAAACCAGCTTTGGAACGTGTTGGTGCATTGAGTTAACAAGAGGCACGACGCATTGCATCGATTTCACAAGCTGGGTCACCAGCTTGCAGGCCCGGCGTTGGGTTGCAGCCGCTTCCGACGCTGCAATTCCGTAGACTAATAATGCATAGACTTCACCCAAGGGATTACAATCATTCAATCTAAAAATGGCCTACTGGCCGCCCTCTCCGCCGGTCTGTAGAAGTAAGCCTCCCTGGAGCAGAACACTCCCCTAGCACGATGTAGTTTGGAAGACTAACCCGCTACTTTGTCCAGCGGCTGTTTCTGTTACAAACCCCATCCAAGACATTTTTTGTAGCTGCCATTGTAGTTCAATAGTATAGTTCGCTACTTTAGTCCCATTATTGGGTACAACGTAGCATCTATGTAATATAGGCAAGTTTTACAAGGCAGATTAAGATCGCTTGGTGAAATGCCAGCCCTGCGGTCTATAAACACGCGCTTGCAGCCAAGCTTCACCAAGTGAGGTCACTTGTAGTGTCTTGCAAGCCGCATGTTTGTCACCGCTGACTGAAAGCGCACCCTGATCATTCCAAAGCTACCACGGGTGTGGTTCGTAAACACTGGCGCGAGCGGAGCTGAATGCAGGCCGCAGAATATCCAGCCACACGAGAGCGGGGGCCGACGAGGCAGCGTCTGATTGGGCCACTGCCGCGGTGAGCTCATGCAACTGGCTGGCGCCGGTCATGACTCCAGGTGCTAGGAGACGGTAACAATTGCGCGACTGACGTACTCCGACCAGGAAGGCAGGACTAAACACTAGCAGTGATTTAGTTTCCTCAGAGAGCACTCCCCTGCTGTGTACATTTCCCAGCCATACATCGGGCGTCAATACCAAGGATCTATCTCAATCCCAGAATTTTTAAAAGAATTTTGAGAACGAGTTACTTCTGGGAGAACAAACATACCATCCAATTTAAGGCAAACCCCTAAAACTAGATCTGCTGAACCAGTATTACCCACAGTTATAATCATAAGTACAAAAAAGGTTGCAGGCGCCCTGTCTAGAAAGAACGTGGCATGATAACCAGTTCTGTGATTTTTTTTTCCCACTTTGAGAGTCCACAGCCATCGCTTTTTGCTCACAATGGAGGAATATCCATTTGCATATCAGTGTTTGTCCCGTCCACAAGGGCAGCCCAGCACTGAAATGCCAGTCAAAACTCCTTTGAACAAGAGTACCAACAGCAATCCCTGACATGTATTTCCACCTTGTTGGGCCTCATCCGTGAGGTGGAGCTGTGCCTCCCTGAGCACAGTGATCAAGGGGTCCATGTCTGGGTTCCCCCAGGTAATTTAGGGTGACCAATCAGAAAGTAGACTGGCTACTTGCTTTTCGTATTTGTATTGGCCATCTGAGTAAGTGCTTCCAGGGCTGGTGCTCTGATAACCCTACTGTGATAAGTTCACACAGACCAAGAAGAATCCTAACCCACGACTACATACGCAACCCGAGAAGATGCAGTAATGAGGCTCAAGCCTCTGTATCTAAAAATCACAGCTGATGGATAAAATTCTTCAGTAAGAAGACAGCCAGCTCTGATTTAGGGTTACCTCCCTGTTGCGTTAACCTTTCCACCACTCTCCTTGGCCCATGAGCTGCTGGTACGCTCCTAGCCACCAACCAAGCCCTCTGCAGAGGTCATGGGCTGTCATTCCGCCAGCCCACCGTGAAATAAAAATTAATCACGCAAGCATTGAGGGCATTCATTGTAAGATGTAACCCTATTTACATTAATGTGTTGTGGAAACAGAAAAAAGTGAAACGGGGCAACAAATTTCGAAAGTTGTATGTTCAGTTTTGTTGCTTTGTATTGAAGGAGATAAGAATTTAGAGGGGTAAGAACCTCCCCCTCTCTTCTGCTTATGTACTTCATATATCATCCAATTCAGCCCTAAACATAGCTCTCAGTCAGAGTTCAAGATGGCAATTAAACTGCAATATTGTTGAAAAAGCCATCCTAGGTGGATAATTGTTTTTGTCCTGTAATGCTGTACCACAGGGGTGTTGCTAGGTCTGAAAAAGACCTAGGGGTACGCCAATGTTAGGACTGTCGGAACTCGAGGCTAGCTAGCCTTTTGGTTGTAGCCCCTGAACTTCTATACAGGGCTACAACCAAAAGAGCATGGGCTTAAAAATTGGGGCTTGCCCACCCATTGCAACGTCTCTGCTGTACCAATTCTTCTGAGAGCACCTCGTCCACACGAGTCATGGAAATTAGTTCTCTTGATTTGAGACTATTTAGCCCCATTGGGTATCAAGTTACTGGCTGCAGTGCTTGGCGAGATAATCGCCTGGAACTATTGAGAGATGGAGGAAGAGGCACTCAGCGGGGGAGGTGTCTTTATTATCACAGCGAGAAGGCCTTAATCGTAGCATTGCTTGGCTTGTATAGCAGTTGTGACACCTCAAACACTAAATGAGATGGTAGGAAGTAAAGGTGAGTGTTACGCTTGGTAGCGGACGAGACACGCTGTGAAAGTGTAAACCAAAACTGTAAAACAAAAAAGGCTAAGTGTTGTATGTAGTAAGACTATAACTCTAGGTTGTCCCATTAATGGCAAACTCCCATTTGAGTTGGCATTCCCAGAGAAGTAGATGAGCAGCTTTGTGCCACTGCGTTCGTGTACACTAGTATCTACTCACTCTGCTTTCCCTATGGAAGAAGGCAGCATGAGTAGTTTGTGTCTGCGGTCCAAGGCAAAAACACTGCATATTTGCAAGTACCATAGGACATTGAGTTTCAAGTGGTCATGGGACTATTTAGTAGAACTCGGGGAATTTAGTGTCCTACAACCATACCTATTCATAGTAAAGGTCAAGGTGCCAGGCCTGTAGAAACTAGAGACACCTGTGTTAACCATTTTTGTAGAAGGGAGGGGGATTCATCTTTTTTGCATCATTTTTCCGAAATGACGTCATGCCGAATTCATGAAAGACCCATTTGATAGAGCTGTTTGGAGGCAAGCAATGAATGGCACTTAGGGTTAAGCATCCTTTAAGGTTGAGAGATACCACAAGATCTTGACTCTTGCTAGTTTGTACATGTAGTTTTGTCTGCAGTAAAGGAGTAGATCCTAAATCAAGACGGTCTAGTAGCCAATTCAGAAATTACATTTGGTCTTTGACTTGGAAGCATTTTTCGAAAAGGTTGTGGCAATATTTGATAACCGCTAGGTCATAAGGGTGGAGTTGAGTGATCACTTGAAATACTTTTTTGGCTTCATTTGGATTACAAGATTTGTAATGGGTATTGTTTAGATTGGCTATTGGAAGATGAGATGTGGGGTGTGTTCAGATTCTAAATGTTTTGCCCACTTGTGCGTCAGTCTGTACATTATTTTTACATTTTTTTTACATATTCTCTGCAAAGATAAATTGAACTGAAAGCGACAAACGATTGAAGTACAGAAATGCACCAGGCAGCACTAAGCTATAGTCTCACAACTGGGGTATTTCAAGATGCCAAGCCAGAGCGAACACCATAGGCATAAAAATATGCTGGGACTAAGAGTTAGTAAGGTGGGAGGCGAGAACAGGCTCTGGTAGAAACACGAGGCATGTATACATTTTGTGGAAAAAGCTTAGGAAATTCAACAGTTTAAGTTTGCTGGTATCTATTTATTATTAAACATCTAGCAAGGTAGCGTTGAGTTCTTATTGCTTCTAGTTCAGTGCAGCAGCACACAATGTGAAAGAACTGCTCAAGAGCAGTACAAGTTGGAGCCAAGTACTCCTTAGTCAAAGCAGCACTATTGGTATTATGGAAGTTGCAGAGTACAAATGCTTTTTCATGTAGTCAAAAGGAGCTGGATTGTTTTTTTTAAAGTTTCTGAAACTAGTCCTTAGAAAGCAGCGATCCAATTCCCCTTATTCCACAATTGGATGTACTTGCAAGCATATACGAACCCAGGGTCAGTCTGGTGCGACTTGCTAGCTGATCTGTAGGTAGTGCCTCCTCCATATTTGCAATGAGCCAGTTTTCATATTCAGACTCGATGAATATATGCATTTTAACCCCTCTTGTGTGAGCAATGTGAAATGCTTTTATAGACTTCTCGGGCCACTTCGCAAGCATTGAGCTGGTGCTATCCTTCAGCCGGTCAGATTTCTTTGACTCCAATTTGAGAAAGGTGTTCTTGTCAAAGAAAGTGTAAATATGTATCTTTAGTTCGTGCGCCAAGAGGGACAGTGGTAAGTACAGCCGATTAGAGCAGAGTGAGGACTGCATCTTTGTCGTACTTAGACAGTGGGCATAGTGAGAACACAGACATTTACTACAGCTCACTCAGAGAATGGTGTATAGATTGCAAAAGACTGCACAATCTGTTAACTTTGTGGTTTTCAGGATTAATTTAGTCAAATGTTTGGAACAGTCATTGTTACGTGACCGTTTATTTTTGTGCATTGTCTGGCTGCAATAATTATTTCGCTATGAAGACCAAATGTCTAATTTGTATTTTTATGAGGACAATATCGTAGTAAATTTTTTTTTTTTGTATGCAAATATTTCCTAGCGTTGTGAGTGGGCGGGGAACGTGTTGGGGTCATGGTGGGCTTGAAGAGAAGGATGAAAGTGTGGGTAAATGGCGAAGTACATATTTCAATAGCAACTTGTTTTCGGTGTCTGTCATTGAGAAAAAACAAGAGATTATCGCTGGACGTTTTCACATCAATCTTAACCTCTAGCATTGCTCTGTGCAACCTCCAGACCATCGTTCTTCGCCTGCCAACCCATTATGAAAAGGGAAAGACCATAAGTAAATCAGACTTTGTCCCACCACAAAAGGGGCAGTCCAGCCTGAACTGCTTGGTCACATCCCTGCGGAACGAGACCACAAGCATCCCCAGACATGTTTGAGCCTCATCAGTGTGGGGTAGCTTGGGTCTCTAGGCCCAGCAGGCGTGGGGGGGGGGCCACCTCTGGGCAGAACTGTCCCACTCTGGGTGACTATAGCCAAAAGAAGATGTGATGGCTGGAAGGTTTAGAATCGATCTCAACCTCTGGCATTGCTCTTGGCAACCCTCCAGACCATCATTCTTCACTTGCCAGACCATTACAAAAGGGTAACGATCCTATGCAAATCGGGCTTAGTCCTACCTTCCAGCTATCACCTTTGTTTTGTCACCCCAAATGGGACGGCTATGCCCAGACGTTAGTCCCGTGCCTCCTGGGCGTAGAGATTCAAGCTACTCAATGATGACCAATGAGGCCGAAACATGTCTAGGGATGCGTGTGGTCTCGTGCAGAAGGGATATGACCTAGCAGTTCAGGTTGGACTGCCCCTTTGGGGGTTGGACCAAATCTGATTTGCATATGGTCTTTCCCCTTTCTGAAATGGCTTGGCAGGTGAAGAATGGTCTGGAGGGTTTCCCAGATCAATTGCCAGAGGTCTAAGATTAATTCTAAACCTTCCAGCCATCACCTCTTTGTTTTTGCAGGGTCTTACTTGACCCATTGTTGTTGGTCTCTGGCCCTTCAATTAAATATTTGGTTTTTGCTTTCTCAAGTGTAACATACCGGTCTTCACATACTGATTTGTGTTGTTGTTCAAGTTACCTATCTAAAGACTAACATGGTAATCTTCTGTTGCAGAGTTAATGAGCTCTACGTAGATGACCCAGACAAGAACAGTGGTGGTAAAATCGATGTAACTCTGAACATCAGTTTACCCAATTTACACTGTGACTGTAAGTACATCCATCCAGGCTGATATTTTTGACTTGCTTGTTGTTGTTTGGTTATCAATAACTCCTCTCATGCCGCTTTTCCCTTCTGTGTTTCACTGCCATTTAAAAAAGTTCCATGCGGACTAACGCAAAGTTTCTTATTCACATGGCATACTGCTCTTCCTTTATTGCGGTTCAGTGAGATTGAAAACCATCCTTCTATACATTGAGCTTTGTGGAAATTGGGGTGGTGGGAAGTATGTTTAGAAGGCTTCTCTTTGAATGCATTGTTTCATTCCTGGCCTACAGCTTTAAACCCGGCACTATCCCTATCCTCTAAATAAACAATGGCCTTCAGGATGAAATTTCAAGTGTTCTTTTAACTTGTCTAGTTTATGCGTGGTGATTTAGGGGATATTCATGCTTAAAAGACTATTATATTACGAGGCAGCCAAAGGGCCTCTCACTACAGCACCCTTTTCTTCCCTCACTCTGTCATGACTCTGTGCATGGCTGTCGCACCCCTTCTGGAGTCTGGCATGGTCTACTTTGTCACAGATTGACTTCTCCTGTTTGTCTTAGGGGAAGGTTTGGAAATGGGCATGCATGCTGTGAGCCCTCCTATGAAGTTGTCCCAAATGTTTCACTGCCACTTTCTCGCTCTCGCTCTCTCTCTCCCATGAAGTGGTTGGGCTCGATATTCAGGATGAAATGGGACGACATGAAGTAGGCCACATTGACAACTCTATGAAATTCCAACTAAGTAACGGAGAGGGCTGCAGGTTTGAGGGACGCTTCAGCATTAACAAGGTAAGCAGGATTGTTCGTCTTTGGCTTCTTTTCTGCCTTGCACCACTATCTTTTTTTAAACAATATTTTTTTACTGTTTTATTGGCATTTATAAACCAAGGCAACATATACTCTACATTACCAAGGGGCAACAGACCCACTGGGGCCCCAGATGTCCAAGGGCCTCCTGTCAGTTGGAAGTGTTTGGGCATATGGTCTCTCTCCTCTCACACAATGACCTATTATTAAGCCATTCTTGAAATGAGTGTGTCCTATTTGATCCCCAGGACCTAGCAATAAGTGACCTTGCGACCATGGACGCCATTGCTATGAGGCGCATCTCAGATCGAAGGCCCTCCTCGACCAGGGCCAGGAGCCATATTTCTGGGGAGGAGCCCTGCCAGGGGCCCAACATTTCAGAGACCGCACCCTCCACCTTATTTCACAGTATCTGTACCCGAGGGCACGACCATGCTATGTAATAGAAACCTGCAGATATCTGGCAGCTTCAGGGTCTGTCGGGTAGTATTTGTGCATGCAGGTAGGGGGCATAGTATTTCTGGTGTAAAAATTTGAAATAAACTAGACGAAACCGATTATTAATTGATATAGACCTGGTTTGCGTGCACACAATCTCACATTGTTCCTCCGATTGCATCCTCCCACCTTTCCGTATAGCAGTTTGAGTGAGTGGGGCCATATAGTCTAAGGATTTTATACAGTGAGGAGACCAGTTTGTTCGTAGTCGTGGGAGAAGTGATATATAGCAGTATTGGAGAGCTAGGGGGGCGGCCGGGAAGTCCGGCCATCTAGACCATAACTTCAGTCAGTAGTATAACAGCATGGTAATAGGTGTCCATTCTCCCTTATACTTCAGTTCCTCCCATGAAATAAACCTGCTATTAGGTGCCAGGGTATGAATATTTAATTTGCAGATGTGTTGTCCAAATATCTTCTCCTACGTAATGAGGATGCCTCTGACCCCATATATCGCCAAGTGTGGGGAGTAGTTTCTGCCCAGTCCACTGTGCCAGGTGGTTCCAGGCTTTAAGCGTTACGTCCATGGGTTGTATCTCTGAGCTCTTCACTCTCGTCGGGACACCCCACAGTAGCCCTTTTACATCGTTTGGGTGGAGCGTCAACCTTTCGAGGTGAGTATGTGGGAGTTCAGTCGAGGGGGCCCACCACCACGAGTAATGAAGCTATGTGTCCAGGAAATACAGGTGCAGGTCAGGGAACTCAAGGCCCCGCCTGCGAGCATGGACGGCACATCATATCAAGCGACACTCGGGACTGACTGCCAATATGAACCTGTTCATCAAGCTCTTAAGCCGTGCCGAAAATCCCTGCGGAAGCTAGATCGGGATATTGTTGAAAATGTACAGAAATTTCAGTAGGATCACCATTTTAGCCAGCAAAATTCTGGCTGCCTGTAAAATTGGGCAGGCGGATCATGCATCTATTTTGTGCTCCAGGCCCTCCATGACGGCGACATAATTATCCTTGTACAGTGAGCCTGGAGATGTGGAAACCTTTATGCCTAAATATTGGCTATCTTGTGGGCGCCAGGCAAAGGCATCACCAATGTCATCCTGAGTGATGCAGGGGTCAGAGGAAGGACCTCGGATTTGGACCAATTGATACGTAGGCCAGAGAGGTCTCCGAAGCGGGAGATCTCCTCTGCCATAGGCAGAAGATTTGTCTTGGGTTGTTTAACATATAGCAGCACATCGTCTGTGTAAAGGGAAACCACTGAATTACTGGAATGGATCTTCACTCCTCTATGAGCAGGGAACTCCTGCAACATGCATGCCAGGGGCTCGATTGCCTGGGTGAACAGTAGGGGGAGAAGGGGCAGCCCTGACGCGTACCTCACGTGAGGTAGATTGCCGCTGATTGCTAACGGTTGGTGTACACCAGTTCCTTGGGGGTGGCATACAGTAGATGTATTCATCAGATGAAGGAGGTGCCCAAGCCCGTTCGGCAAAGGCCCTGAAGGAAAGTCCACTCAACCGGGTCAAACGCCTTCTCTGCGTCAAGCGCGGCCATGGCTATAGGAACCTCTGGGTTCACATTATAAATCGGCATAAACAATCTGCAGAGATTGTTTTGGGTGGAGCGCCCTGGGATGAAGCCGGCCTGGTCTGGGAGGATCAGCTTGGGCATATACGGGAGGTGTCTGTCAGTCACCAGTGCTGTTGTAGTTGACTCTGGGAGTATCTCAGTGGACTGGGCTGGCTCATACATCTCTCATAGTGGAGGGATTAATAAATCAGGATATGCCTTGTATAATTCAGCAGTAATCCCATCCGTGCCTGGGGCCTTCCCATGGGGGAGGGACCCAATCACTTGAAGGAATTCTTCATCTGAGGGGGGGGGGCGTCCGGCCAGCCCAGTGCAACTTTATCCAGGTACTGCGAGATTGCATTGTGGGCCACGGAGAACTGGGTGGTGTACAGCCTATTGTAGAATTCCCGAAAGACCCGGTTAGCACTGATTCTCCACTAGGACACTTTCTATTTCTAGATTTCTACTATGTTATGCAGGTGGCGTTCCTGTCTTATGGCCCACGATAGTGTCCTACTCGGACGGTCACCTTTACCATACCTTGCAGCAGCTATTTGGTCTCCCAGAAAACGTTCCTCCCTGTCAGTGAAAATATCCATTTCCTCCTGCTTCTCCCTCAGTCGGGTCTGTACCTCGGGGGAATCCTGGATGCCCTGCTGGGTCTGTACCTGTTTTCCATTTCCAGAGAGGAGATAGACCTATGAATACACTTCAGGGGACCCCCCACGCCCCTCCATTAGAAATGCAGAAACCTCAAAGGTACACCTTTAAAAGCTTCCCATACCAACCCCAGGTCTGTAACTGAGCCCCTATTCGCCTGGAAAAAGGTGGAGATATCCTGACTTATCTCCTCCGGGAAGATTATGTCCTCAAGGGCACATGCTCTAATTCGCCACCTTTGTTGCCTAGGGGCACAAATGGGGTCTGTGAGGTGAACCAGCACCAGGGAATAGTCGGAAAGGGTCCTGGGGAAATTCTGGGCACATTGGGCAACCCGGGCTAACTCGTTAGATAGCATTGCATAATCGATCCTGGAGGAGCTGCCATGGACCCCTGAGTAGAATGTGTACTCTCTACTGGTAGGATGCAAGAGACCTCATATATCAATGAGGTTGTGCTATTCCGCTAGAGCCGTCCATTTCTGGCCAGTCCTTGTAAGGCTGGTCTGGGTAGAGGTGGACCTATCCAGGTTGAGCGAGAGTGCCATATTAAAATACCCTGTCCAAACCATCGCGTAGTTCTGGAAGGTGCACAGATGGTCATCGCATCCCTGAAAGAAGTCTGTATCGTCAAAATTAGTGGCATATAAAGTAATGAAGGGGACCCACCATCTCCCCGGCAACCAGGAGATAACGTCCCTCTCTGTCCCCAATAGACTTGTGTAGTTTAAACTCCAAGGGTCGATGGATATAAATAGCAGCCCCTCGGGAGTGTGTGGAGAATGATGCGCTGTATCTATGGATTTCCCAACCAGCTAGTTTGGGGAGCTGCCCCCAATCCATGTGTTTCCTGTAGACACAGCACATTAACTCTATTGTTTCTAGCAAAGTTGGTCATCAGGCGCGCCTTTTCCCCATTCGTAAAACCATGTATGTTCCAGGTCAGAAGTGTAACCTCAGTGCCCCAGGTTGCCATCCTTACTTGGAAGCGAATTATAACCTTTCATTGTTAGTCTCTTGTCTTTTTACCTAAACCTATCTAGGTGTCCGCTATGTCCAAGTCCAGACAGTCTCCCCTCCCCGTCTTGAACCCAGCAACACAACTTAACATAAACAACCCACCACTCAACCATGCCAGAAACGTATACCTACTGGCTGTGCACAAGCCACCAACCCCTCCCCCCCACACCCTTAGCAAACCACTAACTACCCAGTCAAGTCCTGCTATGCTATGGGACTGCGGGCAGTTCAATAGACGCTGTGTGTCCAGAGGCCCAATACCAAGTTTCTTGCATAATGATCAGAGTTAGCAGTGGGCGTGCCACAAAACGTACTGCAGGAGGCCAACGGGTAGCAGCATTGTTGTATGCCGGCCGTACATACTGAGCGTAAGATTTATTTTGCGAGTGTCATGGAGATCTGCAAGGGGAGACCCTCGGGTCCGGGATGTCCCTAGCGAAGCGTTCTGCCGCTTCCGGGAATGTAAAGTGACCCTGCCGTCGTACACCACCCTGAGCTTAGCTGGGAACATAATGGCTTATCGTATCTCCTTTCTTCTAAGGATATTCTTCACAGCTTGAAAGGTCTTTCTTTTGTCCTGTACCTGCTGGGTGAAGTCTGGAAAGAGGCGTATAGTCGCCGATCCCCACTGCAGGTTCTTTTTCCCTCGCTGCTCGAAATGGAATGTCTGTCCTTATAATTAAATATTCGTGCTATTCTTGTCCTCTCCGGGGCACCTGGGGGAAGTCTAGTTGCCAGGGAGCAGTGTGCGCGCTCTACCATAAACATACTTGTAACTGGTGGATTATCAAGGACCTCCTTAAGCAGTTTCTCCACAAACTCCTCCATGTTGTCTATGGGGGTGGATTCTACCACTCTAGTATTCCTGATGTTGTTCCTTCTGGATCTCCCCTCGAGATGGTCGTTCTTTGCCACTACCTTCTTGATTGTTTGTACGGTGGCCACATTGCACTGGAGCACCGCAACCTTATCCTCCCCCTCGCCAATCCGCTGCTCGGCATCTGTCATTCGCCCACATTGCTTATCTAGTTGGATCGCAACATCGACTTTGTAGGTCAGGCCATCAATCGTATCCCCGAGAGTCTCCGTGCTATTCAATGCCATCAGCGTCTGATTCAGGGCTCAAACTTCAAGGTGAAATGGGCCTGGCACGTCACCAGGTGTAGGAGGATTCTGGTCGGACCTGGCAAACTGATCTATCTTCGCCTGTTTCCTGGGGTTACCCATGGTGTGGCGGCAGTGATCTCCCGACTCTGGGAAGCCCTTTGGAAACGGTGCCCTCTCGAGCGGTGCCTAATCTTTGACCCTCTTACAGGTGTGGGTTATGTCTGTCACAGCTCCGGGGGTGTAGATCGTCTGGTGAGTAGTCTGTTTTCATCTGGGCACCGGGCTAATTGAAGAGCGAGCCTGCGGGGCCCAAGGGCACGTGAGTCGAAAGGGGCTGAAGCGAGATGGAGCACAAGCTTTAAAGGTCCATGGTCGCCAGGATACCTACTGCGCCTCAAGTGATCCTCTCCCGGTGTTGCCTAGCTCCAGGGCCTGGGTGTGTGGCGCCGCAGGGCGGTCTGAGAGGGGGGGTGACCTCCTGCAGTGCTCATGTCGAATGAGTAACTACTTTGGGTTCAAAAACCTCAAACACTTATAGGCACAACACCGTGCCCCACCTATTGTGCCTCATATCACAGTTCATATCCTCCATGTGACAAACATGGTTGCAATAGTGGTGGGTTGTCCAGGGCTCGGGTGGGTGGAGAGGCTATCTGCTGCGCAACCCACTTGGGTGTAGGGGGAGGCAGTGCCACCCAGCCCCCACCCGCACTGATTATTTAGGATGGAGATTTGCCAGGAGCCGTCACCTCAATGATCTACGCAGCTCGGTGGGGAACTGTGTAGACCTGCTGTAGAGATGCCTTCATTGTGGAGTCAGTGACTGTTTTCCCCATTACAATAGAGGCTGTGGGCGGTGACTGGTGGTTTTCCACAAAGATTGGAGGCAGATATAGGTGAAATCTGGTCGTAGACGTTAGAGGTATTAACTGGATGCCTTGTGTGCTGCCGTTAAGGGTAGCAGGACCATGCCTCGGCACCTCAACAGTATTCTCTTGCCAAGTTCAGGGGGGGGGGGAGCACCACTGGGTTTAACGGGGTGAACGGGGGAGGGGCTTGTCTCCTGTGAGGCACCCGCCACGTGGGGGTGAATATGGAGAATTGTAGCCCCTTCAAGTCCCCGCAGCGGGGGCTCACCTAAAATCATTCTGACTGCAGGGTCATGCATGAGGATCCCTGCATGCCTTTCCCAGGTGCCATGCGGATGGCGGCCACAGTAGGGTCAGCGCCGTCTTCCCCGGGCCGGAGTGTTCCTTTTTGACTTGTTTTTTGGCGAGCCCCTCGCAGTGGAGAGGATCGCCCGTGATCCGCAGGCAGGGGAGGGACGTGCCGGGTTGGACTCTTCCGCCCACACCTCGGACGCTGCCACCTCTCACCAACCACCAGCCAGGCATGGCCCAAGTCCCAAGCAAGCGGGAGCGGATTTTCCGACTCGCGGGGGGGGGGGGGGAATGAAGGGGGGAGAGTTGGATCACTGCGGCCCAGTCTTTCGCTTCTATGACTACTGGGTCCTCGGCCGGCGCTGCAGGGACAAGGCGACCTGCACTCTTCGGTAACGCAGAGGGCGCAGTCCGTACACCTGGCGGGGGCTCGTAGAAGGATGTATGTAGTGGCCGTGGGCGAACAGTCAATTTGGGAATACTGTGTCAGGGCATCAGTAGGACAAAGTATCCTGTCTGGGCTCAGGGTGTGCCACGCGGCCCATTCTAATGTTACGCTGCTCAGTGAAGATACGGTCATGCAGGACCTATGACGTTGGGTGCAGGACTCTTATCGGGAGAGGGTGCCGCAGGCTAAAAACAAACTGTGATGATCTCGATGTTCCGGCAGATTTGGTACTATTTTTCAACCTCACAAACCGAGGAAGGCAGGATAATAATGGAGGATATAACGGCATCCGACTGAACCTTCTCGGCTGCAGCCATTTCTGCAGCCGCTCATCAGCACCCCCCTGCCTCGCAACACTATCAAACCTATCTCTCTAGTCCTCCCTTAATTTGGTTCTACTTTAATATGGACATGTTAACAACAATTGCCTTCATAACATTATGGCACAAAAGCTACAGGGATGAATTTTTACTTTCCTCTTAAGTGGGTTTGCTTGCTTGTCAGTGTTTAATTTGAACATTGAACTAATGTGTCCACACAGGTATTTGTCTGACTTTATTGCACAGGTTCAAATCCCAGCAGGTCAACACGGGCCGTAATCATTCTGAGGCTGCTAAAATGAGTACCATTTAGGTTGGTAATAATAAACATTTATGATTAATGCTACGGTGCCACGTTGAGGTGGTTGTATGTCTTTGAATAGACCTACTATTTTATATTTGAGCACTTTGGTCATCCCGTAATACATGTGGGAGGGCGTGGTTCTTCTGACACTTACAATTTTACTTAATGCAATGGATGCTCTCTTTCCCTCTATTATCTTCATCCTAGTCACCACCTCGGTAGATTCCCGGTTTTTGCCTGACTAGGGTTCCCCTCCAACCGCACCATTTATATTCACTGCTTGGTTTTGAAGTCTTCATAAGTTGATAATGGCTATATCCAATTTATCAAATGTAGTTTGCTTGCCTGCCCGGTATCTTGCCTGCCGACCTGCCTTGTGCCTTGTCCCCCGCCTACTGTGTTCCGCTCCGCAGTATCCCTCACTTTCTCCCCCCTCCCTCGTTTACCCGGCACTGTCCCCCGCTTCCTCACTGACAGTGTCTTAGAGAAGGACGAGCAGGGCTGTATCTGTCTCTCTGGCAGGCTTTGCCGTGTTAGTAGTGTGGAATATGTGTTAGTGAATGGTTGGGCTGAGCGTGGGGAGCCCGGGCTGTATGTAGGTTACCCAGATGTTCCAAAAGTGTGACATGCCACCATTCTAAAACCAGGACTTCAATTTGACAGTGGCTTTGAACACAAAAGTAAGAATATTGATCAGTAGCGCAGGCGGACCCTGTGGGTGGGGCATAACACGTTTTGTAGGTTGTAATGTCATAACTTTGACTGCAACCACATAACCTGGAATGCCAATTGAGGTAACCTTAATTAAAAAAACTGTTTGCCTAACTGCAAGGCATGCCATCAAGGGTTATTGCAGCGAAAAAAAGTACTGCTCCAGGAGTATAGTGCCCCCTTTGGCCAGAAAGTCGCTCTGAGTTGTAATCGGAGCAGCGATTCTTATCACATTTTCCTTCTGGGAGTAGAATGAGCATTAGTGACGGAAGCATCCCTCGATAGGAGTACCTGGTTGGCATTTGGAGACTTGCATTTAATTGCCTGTCCTGCAGGAATATCGCCATGGCACTGAAGTTAATTTTCAATATGGAGAATGGGGGGGTGGATATAGGTGGGCTTTGCAGGAAGGTGTTGGGGTTATGACGGACCTTATTAATGACAATACAAGCAGGTAGCGGGCTCTGCAACTGGTATTGTGTATTTTGTTTATTTATTTTAATTCTTAATAACATGCCTCATCGCCCGGAGGCCTCAAGGCACACATAAATGACAGACAAGAGACAGAACACAAAACAGTGGAACAACGTCAGAGAAAGTAAAGACTGGATATAAGGGACCCTAAAGAGATATATTTCAATTTCTTTTAGAAATCTGCCAGAGACGTGGTCTTTTTCAGATCCAAGGGGATGGCGTTCCAGGTGGCCGGAGCCAAGACATCAAACGTGGTCTTGCCAAATATGGCTGAGCAAAATCTGGGCTGGATGAGTTTAGCCTGGTCAAGTGACCTAAGCAATTTTGATGGCACATAACGCTCAATGCGTTTGGAAAGATAGACGGGCGCTGCAAGGGTCAGGCACTTAAAGGTGAGTGTCAGGATCTTAAAGGAAACCCAGTGCTTAACAGGCAGCCAGTGCAGAGATAATCTGATTTCGGTGATCTACTGCCATCTGGGGATGCCTAGCCCTGCTCTAACCGCACCGTTTTGTGACCTGAAGGGCGGCAAGATTGGACTGAGCAGTGCTCACCAAAAGACTATTACAATAGTCGATCTGCGAGTTAACCAAGGCAGATGCAAAGATGGACATGTTATTCACAGAGAGGAAGGGATACAAATAACCTTGCTGTTTATTAATCCAGCCACAAGAGGCACGGGTCTTGGCCACATGTTGCCTCATGGTGAGCTTGGAGCCGAGCGTGATGCCAAGCCTTCTAACACTCTTAGCCACTGGAATGATGACGTTGGAGATGGAAAAGCTGGCATATTCCGGTGAGAGGTTTTTGAGCATGTGATTGGAGGCAGTGATATCCGTGTTGAGTGCCATCGAGTTCACCACCATCCATCCATCCATCCATCCATGAATTAATGATGGCGTAGATGGCATTGATGGCCTCAGAGTCTGGAGCATAAATGCCGGAGAGTTCAAGGATGACCTGGGTGTCATCAGCATGATTGGTATACCGGACACCCATATCATCGAGCATCATGAGGAGAGGGAGAATGTAGATGTTGAAAAGAGTAGGTGAGAGGGATGAGCCCTGCAGTACACCCTGCGTGAGTAGAGTAGGGGAGGAGCAATCATCGTGAATGTCAACTCGAGCATTGCGAGGGCTCAGAAAGAAAACTAGACACTGTGTAGTAAGACTTGAACAGCCCACCAGTGTTTGTAGCCTAGATGCCAGCAACTCGTGTTCGACCAAATCGAACGCGGCCGAAAGATCAAGTAACCTAAGCGCTGGATGACCACAATCGATAATGCCCGACGGGTTGAACTTCAAATCGAGCCTGGTGGTCTCCGTGCCACTCAGTGCCATGACAGGCACGATTGCCAGATTGGTGTGGCCCCAAGGTGGAATTTTCTTCAATGAAACTGCAGCTGGAGATATGCCACACGATCCATCACCTTGAGTTGAAAGGAAATGTTTGTGATAGGGCGGTAATGCTTGGGCTGAAGGGAGTCAAGATTTTCTTTTTTAAGAAGCGGCATAATCCATGCCTCTTTCAGATCGGTTGGAACCCGATGTTCAGTATTTATTTTTATTTATTACATTTTTGATAACGCCCAGACCTGCGGCTATCACAGCGGTAATACAGCATAAAAGTGAAAAGGCAAAACAGTATGTTGTAATGGTTTTAAAAGTCGAATTTTATATCTTTTACTTGGTTTTTGTAATCGTGTGAAAAGGTTGCAGTTTAACCAAATGCACTTTAATAAAATACAAAAAGTAAAAACGCAAAATACTCTGTCCCGTCAAGAAGGAATAGTGAAAGAGACCCGTTGTACGTATTTGTCAAACAGCCAGGTTTTGGTTCGATTTTAAAGGCAGGAAATGATTGTTAATTACGGATGTGAGCAGGTAGTGTTGAATAGTGTGGGAGCCGTTAAACAGAAGCTAACTCCACCAGTCCTTTTTCTCTTAAATCTTGGGATGAACAGAGAGATGCTCAGGTTAGACCAGAGTTTGCAAGCAGGGGCGATTTGAGTGATGGAATAATTGAGGTATTGGGGTACATGGTTGGGGACACAGTGATGCCTGAGGGATAATGTTTTAAATTCTACACAAGCTTTGATGGGGAGCCAGTGGGCTTCATGTCTGGTGGAAGGGCAGAGCGAAGAGCTTTGTTTTGGAGAAGTTGCAATTTCAGCAAGTTGGAGGTACCCATGAAGAGGACATTGCAATAATCAAGTTTAAGGATAATAAGAGCTCGAGAAGGGGTGATGCAGTTACGTGGAGAGAGAAGCTGCCTGCTCAAGGAAATTAGTCTAGCAGCGTAGGCCATGGAGGAAGCAAGGGCACCAACATGTCTTTTCATAGAAAGGGAGGCTTCAAGGTAGGCACCATTGTCTCTTCGTGTCGAAAACTTCTAGGCCCGTCAAGTTAAGGATAACGGAACACAAATCCAAAATCCAGACTCAAACGATCACATCCCCATTAGTAGCCCATTTTCTGGAAAATAATCAGTTGTGAGGATTTCAAATGGCGGCCACTTAAACAGGTAGACGGCTTAGATTCCCAGAATACAGCTGCCAGATTGGTTCAACGTGAAGAATGGTGGATGTATAATACCTCAAGCTGCCACACGGGCCTAAACCAGCAGGAAGAAGGGATCCATTGTGTACCATAAAGATGCGGCAACACTACTATTATTTGGCCATGTGACATACATTATTTTCTAACTGAGGTTTCTACCCTCCATGATGTTTCACCACTATGGGCCATAAGTTAATGTGGTCCTTAAGCATGTTCTGCCATATCCTTGATATATTACAAGCCATACGCGGGTAAACAAATGGATCTCCTTCTGATGCTTGTTAATCTGCTTAGAATCGCATGCTGTGCATATGGTCCGACATCCAGTGGTAACCGCAGAGTATTGCATCTTGTCTTTCGGGGACCGAAAGGGGACGTCGTCATAGGCGTGTCTGTAACACTATCCCTATCGTGACGTGTGTAGTACCCAAAATCCCTCACGTGCCGAGGTCCCTCAGATTGTTTTTTTCCACCCAGATATCTGGTCGCCCTATAGCGGAGCTCTTACTAGAGACATTGTTTCTTACCGAATTGTCGGTTTATGCCCCGTTAAGTCACTTCGCCCAACAAGAACATCTTCGACGAAGACTACGGCTGTGGATTTCGGCGCCTAAGATCCGGCGGCCGGATTTTCCACGTGGTCGGGCCCTCTGGCCAACCAATACAGTAGGGAGAGTGGGGTCAGGATGGCCATATTGTTTAGTATGTTTTTCCTCCTTTCCCCCCTCTTTTCCCTGTCGGTCTGGTCATCCTTCCCTTTTGCTATGGAAAGGACTCCTTTTTATTTTCTGCCCTAAGTGTAGGGTCAGATACCTTGTAAGGACGAACACAGGACGTTTAATGCCTGTCTCTCCCTAGAGCACAACAAGAAGAGGTGTGCGGCATGCAAACTCCTTCGGCCCAAGACCCTTAAGGCGCGCCGTTTAAAGCGATGGGCCGCATACAGTATGTCACGCGTGGAGCACGCCCTCCCCCACCGCCACGCCAGCTGAAAGTGACGGGGGTACATCAGATGACCAAACGTCCAATGCGGATGTTATAGACCTTGAGGCGGACACTTCTAGGTCTGCCACGACCGTCCCCGACCCTTCCAGGCTCGACTCTGGTCTTGCTACAGGGACTACACCCGGCGACAGGGGCGTACAAGCGCATCGCACTAAGCACACAACCCCTACGCCAAATTCGACGCCTTTGTCGAAAAAGGCAAAAGCGCCAACGGGGCCGCCGAAAACTTCCCCGGTTGCCTCGGATCGTTCAGATCCAAAGCCTTACCCGCATCCACAGCAGCGTATTGCGACTGGGCAATCGAAACAAACTAAGGACGCTACTCCAAAACCTACACGCGTCAAAGTTCGGGAGCCCGACGATTTCCAAGGCCTCAGTAGGCCCGAAAACTACAGCTAGGCCTCTATCTGGAAAACTGACCACTACGCCCCCTAGTGCTGCGGACAGTATTACAACTGCCGATAAATCAGAGCCTTTGTCTCGTGAAGATTTGGCGACTATCGAAAATGGCATCGGAAGAATCGCAGCGGCAGTTGGCCTTAGTCCGGTTCTGCCTAAGGTTATGGGCCAAGCCGCGGGAAAAAGTTTCGGCAGATTGGGCTCCCGATTCCAATGGAGCTTACGAAGATAGTCGAGAGCCACTTTCCGACACCCTGAGAGGTTCCTTTTCGACGCTGCAGTGCGGAGAACGTTGTTTCTCTACGCGTAGGCCCATTTAGGTCCTCTAAATGGACTACAGAAAGATTTGAGGGTTGTATGGATCGGCTGGAACAGATTATCAGTTCTTCTGATCATCCTCCCCCCGAAAAGCGCTTGGGTAGACCCTAACTTCCAAATTCAGGAAGATCAGTCTCATGTTTTCCAACAGGAAGACGTGGTCCACATGGGCACATATAGAGACATCTATAATGAAGAAGCTTCTTTTCTCAAACTATGAGGAAGATCAACAGGATACTACGGACAACTGGGAAGAATCCCAGCAGGAAGGTCAAGACCCTTGGACACAGCAAGATCAGGATACTAATGTTTTGTGCCTAGACACTCCTCCGTCCACCCCGGCTCGCCAGGCCTCCCCTGTGGATGACTAAATGGCTTTCAACTCCATGTTGAAGAAAACAGCTGAATACTTCAAAATGTCCACTCAAGAGGCAGTACCTGAGCAGGACTTTGTGAAGGATATTAAGGAAAAACCTCCGGCGAGTCAATCCATCCCGCTCCTTAACTCTGTTAAGAGATGGGTAGCTCCCTCATTGGTCTCACCTGCCCAAACACGGGCAGTGAACCCGAGAGTCGAAAAATTATTTCGACCTGCTCCCTCCGACCCCTTATATATCGAAGGGCACGCCATCCCAGACTCACTGGTAGTGACTACCACTCGAAAGAGGGCAGGGGTACCCCTTGCCACAGGAGAATCGCCACCGGACAAGGAGTCTAAGCGGTTGTATGCCCTGCGTAAACGTGTCACGTCAGCAGCTGCATAAACCATTCGGGTTGCTAATAATACTACTCTATTAGCAAGCTATGTTGATGCCCAATGGAATTTGCTTCAGGAAGGCCTCCAAGAGGTTCCTGAACCCGCCAGGACAAAGCTTCTCGCCATTGTTTCGGAAGGAAGACTGGTTAACCAGAATGTGGTGAAGACCCTGGACACTGCGGAAACTGCAGGCAGGTCTCTTGCACAAGGGACTCTACTGAAAAGACACGCATGGCTGCGTACATCAGGATTTAGACCTGAGACTCGGGCCTCCCTCATTAATAAACCCATTGAGGAACCTAACCTCTTCGGGAAAGCAGTGGATGAAGTGTTGGAGACAGCCAAGAAGGAGCATGAGACTATAAGGTCTCTGCATCAAATTACACAGAAACCCTCCTCCCAGAGGGGTAATAACTCTCAGCGGTCCTTTCGAGGGCAAGCCCGTGCTGGTCAAAACAACCACCGCTCGGGTAACTTCAACACAAATCAAACATCTGGAAGCCCCACTTACTACCCCTCCAAGGGGTCAGAAACGCGGCAAAGGTAGAGGCAGAGACCCCATTCCCAGAGGAGCCACAGCCTCTGGTCAGAAATGACCACCAAGTCCAGGTCCCCTACCATGTCACCCCGGTCGGGGGGCGATTAACATCTTTCCTCAAGGCATGGGAGGGGATAAATTCCGACCAGTGGGTCTTAAAGACGGTCGCCCACGTTTATTGTGTGGAATTCGCCTGACCTCCACAGTTCAGACCGCCGTGCTCATGGCGCCTTTCACCAGACCATCTGGAGATCCTGATCCAAGAGGTGGAAGCACTGCTGGGAAAGGACGCCATAGAAGCTGTCCCTATTCTTCAGGTAAACAAGGTTATTTATTCAGTTTACTTCCTTGTACCCAAAAAGGATCTCTCCATGCGTCCTGTTCTGGCTCTGCGCCCAGCGAACAAGTTTATAAAACCCCAGAAGTTTTGCATGGTAACACTGCAGGAGGTGATCCCATTGCTGAAACAAGGGGACTTGATGGCAACATTGGACATGAAAGATGCATACTTTCATATTTCAATGTTGCCAGTGCACAGGAAATATCTAAAGTTCATGATCCAGGACAAACATTACCAATTCAAGGTACTCCCCTTTGGCATCGCCTCAGCGCCAAGGGTGTTTACCAAAGTCCTGGCAGTGGCCGCTGCACACCTGCGCAGACCATCAGTCCCAGTTTATCCTTACCTAGACGACTGGCTCATCACGGGGGACTCGTTCGACGTTTGTTTTTTGAACTCCCAAAAAACAGTAGATCTCCTCTTCAGCCTGGGTCTTGAGCCTGGGTTTTTCAATCAACGAAAAGAAATCCAGCTTAGTCCCCAGCCAAGTAAAACAATTTCTGGGAGCGCTAATTCGGACGGAAGACGGTCTTGTCTTCCCCCTCAAGCGAGAGGGTTCAGAACATGCTTCACAGATCCCTCAATATGTAGCCAGTCGGGAGGTGACGGTACGCAAAGCAATGCGATTGCTAGGAATGATGGCATCATGCATATACTTGGTTCCCCATGCGCGGCTGCACATGCCTCCAATGCAAGAGTGGCTCAACAGCCAGTGGTGTCAGGCCAGCAGACAATGGGAAGATCTGGTAGTTGTCTCACCAGCCCTCGTTCTCTCTCTGCAGTGGTGGTCGAGAGAAAACCTCTTGAAGGGGAAGACCTTCACCACCCCTGCAGTGGAAGCCACTCTCACGACAGATGCATCTCTCACGGGTTGGGGGGCGCCCCTGCTTCAGCAGACAGCACACAGTGTGGTCCCCTCAAGTAGCGTCCAATCATATAAACTTACTGGAGCTATTAGCGGTGTTCAAAGCATTGAAAGCCTTTCAGATGCAGCTGCAAGGGAAGACAGTGCTGATCCTAACCGACAGCACTACTGCAATGTATTAGCTGAACAAACAGGGAGGCACTCGCTCTCCAGGACTATCCAAGCTGTCCCAAAACATTTGGATATGGGCTCTCAAACACAAGATGTTTTTGTTGTCCCAACATGTTCCAGGGGAACTCGGTCTTCTGGCAGACGTACTCAGCAGAGAATTTCCTCTGCCAAAAGAATATGAATGGCGACTGCATGAAGACATTGTGTCCAACGTCTTTGAAGAATGGTGTTTCCCAGAGATCGACCTGTTCGCTACTCAGGAGAAAGCCCAATGCCAAGATTACGCCTCCAGGTACCCCCAAAACTGATCCAAGCAGAACGCTCTCTGGATAACTTGGTCGGGGAAATTTGTCTACGCTCCCCCCTCCCCCAACTCCCCTTCTCAACAAGATGGTGCACAAGATGCACCAGGAACCCGTTCCCATGATACTGGTGGCCCCCATGTGGGCCCGCCAACCTCGGTTCGCTCACCTGATGGAAATGTCCCTCTCCCCACCAGTCAAGCTGCCCTGGCCGTACAACATGTTGTCTCAGGACGGGGGGAGACCCTACAGCCATGCCCACAGACTCTGAACTTGGCAGCCTGCCGCCTGAGATCATAGAGTTTGGACACCTGCAACTCCCTCAGAAGTGCATGGACATAATCAGGGAAGCGAGGAAACCCAATACACGTTATTGCTATGACAGCAAATGGAAACATTTTATCATCTGGTGCAATTCATAGGGTGTCAATCCCATCGATTGCTCACCCTCACACATTGTGTTGTATCTAACCCACCTGTTGGACTCTTGGTTAGTCTTCAATTCCCTAAAGGTTCATCTGGCTGCTCTGTCAGCCTACACCACATCACAACAAAAGGTATTGTGGTGGAAAATACCGGTGATTAAAGCCTTTATGGAACGGGTTAAGAGCATTTATCCTCCCATCTCTCACCCAGCCCCTGGATGGCATCTGAATATGGTTTTTGACCAGGCTCGTGAGAGCTTCCTTTGAGCCTATGCATAAAGTAAGTCTGAAAGACCTGACTTATAAGACAGCCTTCTTGGTGGCTATCACTTCTATCAGAAGGGTTAGCGAACTACAGGCTCTTTCTGTTTTAGACCCCTTTGTCACAGTCCACAAAGACAAGGTAGTTCTGCGCACACATCCCAGGTTTGCGCCTAAATTCATCTCGAAGTTCCATGTGAACCAGTCAATTGAACTACCCACTTTCTTCTAGAACCCTACTAACATGGCCGAAAGAAGCCTTCACACACTAGACATGCGCAGGGCAGTCATGTTTTACCTGGAAAAAACCAAACCACTAAGGAAGACTAAACAATTCTTCATTTCAGTGGCAGTTGGTAGAGAAGGGGGATCCTATCTCTAAATCCGCTATCTCAAGGTGGATTGTCAAATGCATCACACTGTGTTTCTCTCTTGCTAAGAGAGAACTGCCCTTCAAGCCTAGAACACACTACTCGAGGCACTGGGGCATCCATAGCATTAATTGCAAATGTTCCTCTTGAGTCCATTTGCAAAGCGGCAACCTGGAGTTCTGTACACACCTTTACAAAACACCATTGCCTAGACACTCATTCTAGGTCTGATTCTCAGGTGGGACAAGCAGTACTAAGACATCTTTTCTCTACTGTTCATTCTCACAACCAACCTCCTACTCCGGGTACTGCTTGCTAGTCTATGCACGGCATGTGATTCTAAGCAGATTAAGAAGCATCAGAAGACATGCATTACTTACCGTAATAGCATTTTTGATGATTGTATCTGCTTAGATTCACATGCGCCCCCCCTACCTCCCCGCTCGGGCTGGAAGGAACATAGACGTCTTACTACTTTCTCTCTTTATGTACTCACTCACTATAGCGTTGGGCTCCCTCATGGCAGAAAGAATACAATTGGAAGGACCTCGGCGCGTGAGGGATTTTGGGTACTACTCACGTCACGATAGGGATAGTGTTACAGACACGCCTATGCCAACCTCCCCTTTCGGTCCCTTTAAGACAAGATGCAATACTCCGCGGTTACTACTGGATGTCGGACCATATGCACAGCATGTGAATCTAAACCGATACAATCATCAGAAATGCTATTACGGTAAGTAATGCATGTCATCTCCATACGGCTAGCACACATGTGCCCCATTTCCCATCGGGTGGTATTGTCAGCATCCACATTTTCCTATTGGGTGGCTTTGTTAACACAAGGGCGTGCAGTCCCTTTTTCATGACCACTACCATGGTCGTGCCATGTTTTTCCCCCCTAGAGCTCGAATTTGTGCACTACTGCAATGGTTTTAATGCTACTTTGATTGTCCATCTTAAACATGACCTTGGTCTTATGGCGAATGGGAGTGCAGCTAGCCGATGCCAAGTCCTCCTGTTCATTTTCATGCAAAATCGGTACGTTTAATTCTACATCTGATGGGAATCTTCAGTCCCATTTCTTTGTTCATGCTACCCGAGTTCACTGGAGCGGATGTTGACCCACAGGGTCCATAACACTGACACGGATTCAGTTGCAAGTGTATTCACGTCTGAACACTTCAGACCACATAGTTGCCGCAGTGGAACCAACCGGTAAATGAATTACCTTGACACAGGCTTTTTTATTTAGGGCTTTGCTCGTAATTTGCCAGCACGGCGCATCTGCAGTTTAAGTTCACGATGGGTATAGAGTGGTCGCTACGCATTTGCCCTCCTATTCTTGTGGCAACATAGTCGTCTCGCTCGAAAGTGCAACCCTGAGCATATACAGTGACTCCTTCCAGGAACTTTTTCTCCATGGACACAATGAGAGTAAAAAATCCATCCGGAGTGGTGACCTTTACAGTAGGTATTTTTCACATCTTGAAAATGCTCACCACTACCAGATATTGACAGTTGAATCACAGAACTTTCCAATTTATATACGTTGCCTGTATAATGTGCCTCTTGAAGGTTTACTAAATACGTTATGGGGGCCACTAAGCCTCATTTCATTTATGCACTAAGATTGGTCAGGCGCAGGGCAGCCCTATAACCATGAATTCCCTTTTCCATTAGGCCAAACTGTGGTTTATTCACTACGGGCTTGCCACACAATGGAACATTGACTTTCCACCACTTGGGTGTTTATTTATGTAGATGGTGCTTTTCCAATATACTACTGGAGGTGTAGGTTAAGTGTGCCATTGGCAATTAGCATAGTTTGTTGGTAATTTTGCCATTTAGGTGGAACTAGGGATAGTTCTAATCCCATGTCTTCGCAGATTCATTTTGCTATTATCTGTCTGTTGTCGTGGCAGTTGTATGCAGTTCATGTTCTCCACACTTCAACTGTAAGTAACAAGGTTATTAATTTTGATCTGTTGCTCATTTAAGACTAAAATCTCGAACTCAATAGTGTGGCTTGGGGATGCTAAGCTCGGTCAGCTTTTAATTGGATTTTTTTCTTTGCAGAATAGGTGGTTTGAGAATGACTCAAGACGAAAGTCAACTGAATATTTAAACGAGAGCAAGCCTCGATATGTGTCAAACTTTATATATGTTCTTGCACATTGATTGTTGAACACTGGCTTGCTGTGTGTGTTTGTGTCCTGAGGAAGACGAATATCAGTTTAACATTGTTTTTTGGCTCGAACTAGATATAAGTATTCGTGGAAACTACAAAAAATATATTTTGGGACATGCACTATACAAGCTCATGCAAGATACTTGTAGTCGACACTTCCCACTTTTTTGTCAGCATTTTTGCACTGTTTTGGCACTTCGATGATACTTTGCACTTTCTGTCCTCAACATTAATTGGGGCAGTATTGGATTTACAATTTGGGAGAACTAGAGCCCTATGAATAATGGAGTACCCATTGCTTTGGGACATCTTTTTCATAAACAAATTCTCTCTATAGAGTATATATTATTGTCTCATGCAGTATCCGATTGAAATGTTAGAATTTTCATATTTTTGTATACATTTTGACTTATATTTTGTCATTTTTTAATAAACTCTTTACTATATTAATAAAATATGACCATATAATTACTACTGCTGACCGAGCTTATCCTCTTTTCCACCCATCCGAGTCGAGTATACTCTTATCTTAAATTGAAAAAAACGTTTTCCGTGTGACTAATTTCCCTAGTTTGTGACATCCTGCGTCATGTTCCTAATGTTGTGAAAGTGTCGGGGCAGACTGGTGTCTGTGATCCCCTAGACACCAGGGAAACCCGTATTGGGACTGGAAAGGCCGAAGTCCATCGCGCCCCTTCCGGGTATGCGTGTCCACCTCCCAGTAAGTATGGAAGAGCGCAGAGAGTCTGCCCCGCTCCAGGCAGGTGTGGTGGCAGCAGCTACATCCTCCGCGGAAGTGCCCTAGCACCATTGACCTTAACTTCTGCTGCTGAAATGATTGCCCGTCTTCAAACTAGTGCCCATTTATTCCAAAGTCTGCATTCATTGTTTTCCCATACAGTGGTTGGGGCATTATTGATTGTATTAGTTGTGTGTTTTTAGTTTAAATAAAGCTTTTTTTATTTTTATAATTGAACCATGATTGGCCATTTCTTTTATTTTGGTACAGTACTATCGCTGTTGCTTCTGTGCTAGCTCTCATCCCTTCTGAGGAGTAATGTCTGCCCTCTGCCTATGCTACCTTAAAAGGCTAGTGAAGTATACTATTCAGGGTTTGTCACTTGCACCTTTGATTGAGATCACTGCTGGTTTAGTAGTAATCTATGGCAGAGTAGGCACTTCAGTCCTTACGCCACCCTGCTTAACTTTGACAAAATTCCTATTGCGCTGCAGGGATGTGTCCTCACCCCATTGCTCTTCGACTTGTTTCCCAATGACTCTTGAAAAAGTCCGGCAGTTCGACTACCTGGGCATCTGTTTTTCTGGCGATTATTCTTGTGCTCCCCAGGTAGAGAAGAGCCCCTTAGCACTCAAATTGCATTGCGTGGGGGAGATACTTTGCTTCTCTCAACGTTTTGGGAGCCACCGCATCTCCCCTGCCTTAGAGGCATTTCAAACAAAGGGACTGGCATCACCTGCGTCTGAGTTGCGGTGGTACAGTAGGTGCCCTCAACTTCAGGGAGTCGGAAATGCTTTTTAAAGTCTCCGGTCAATATCCCCCAGCCAGCCATCTTCATTTTTAACTCCTGACCAACTGGGAGTAGTGCATATAACTGACAAGAGACCGCTCAAACCCCTGATCTTCTGGCTCTGAATTTGCATTGAACCTCCATGCCCTACTATCTATAAAAGTCATCTGCAGGCAGGGTTATGCCATCCTGGGCATAACGATTTGGGCTGGTTGAAAACAATCAGACTGGGCCTGAGGGCTCAGAACTTGGCACATGTCTACCTCACCAGAAGAAATAACGAAGTCAGGTTTGAGGTCTGAAAGGTACTTGGGGGCAGAAAGTTTGGGTGCACTTGGAGCATGCCTGTCTGCATCTGAGACAGTTTTAGTATTTTTGATTCAAAAGTGAGGGAGGACCAGAATCATATTTGGACACGTGTACATTGCAGCAGTGTGTTCCCTCTGTTAGATTTAGCATGTTTACTCTTTCGTTGAATGTGGCAGGAAAATTGAGTTATTTAAAACGTGATTGTGGCCATTCCTTTGAGATCACTGCTTGATTTATTTATTTTTTTGTTTGTTTTCTCTACCTCTTTTCCCCTAACCTGACCCAATAAGGTCTGCTTGCCTGGAGCCATTGCTGTCTATGGCCCACGTTAGCCACCTCGGGAAAGCCCTAATTGGGCACATATCACTGTTTGGCGTAGCTGGCTTGCATAGAAAGTTAGACAATTTAGAGCTTGCAGGAATGCATCAGGCTACGAGTGCAACAATTGTGTTGATTTTAAGTGTACTGATGGATTTTAATTTTGCGTTTTAATTACTTGAATTATTAATTGTAATAGTACTTGCTGCTGATTATTCAAAATGTAATGACGCCTGCATACTGTTATTAGCAGGTTATATACCGCTTGATTTCAGCCATGGATTGGTTGAAAAAAAGTATGTGCTTCATGACCACTATTAATTGTTTAAACACTTTAATTGTTTTAAATGTAATCTTCTTTTTGCTTTGTCCATAAGGTCCCTGGCAATTTTCACGTGTCTACGCACAGCGCCACAGCCCAACCGCAGAACCCAGACATGACGCATGTGATCCATAAACTGCAGTTTGGTGATAGATTAAAGGTGAGATATGGTCCCTCTTTGAATTGGGGGATGGCGGTGGGTTTAGAATTTCAAGTAATCGCTAGGACTCTGATTTCTTTTTTTATTTTTTTTGTTGATCGCTAATCGTTACAGCTGCTTCTGGGTGCTTTGAGACACTGCATGCTGTAAATATAAGAAATGGCTCATTCAGACAGCCATATTAAGGAGGAGAGCAACTGTGAATCCCTGGGACTGCACTGGTGCCTTGGACTCTAGGATGGCGTTGGGGCCCTTCAACCCTTTCAGTTGAAATGGGCCTCATGGGTGTTGGGGCGGGGGCGTTTGCTGTCTTCACAGCAGCATATTTCTATAATTCATATTAATTGTGCGGTTTGCCACAACCGCTCGTTAAAGGGTGGTGTTTACTGGCTGCTGTCACCTTAATCAAAGACTTGCAAAGTACACTTGGCAACATGCTTAATACAGGATATCGTACTGTCATCCAGGGGCATTCTTCCCTTACCTTTTACTCTGGTCTCGGCTGCATTAGCATGTTGCTGACAAAGCAATTACTAGCGTTTCAGCTCCCCGCTGGCTGCATGCTCTCATGATAATCTGCAGTGATTTAACTTCCTTGCTGCATTCCTTTGTATTCATTATTTAAGCACCCGACGGGTGCCGTAGACTGTTTTCTCCAAATGGTAGGCAAGGGGCCCCCCAAACATGTTGAAATGGGCACCTAATAACATGACAAATCTTTAGTCGGCCGACCGTAGACCCCCAAGGGGGACCTTTGGGAGGCTTCCACTCAACTTTGTGTTCTTCCAACACATTTAGCAGCACTCTTTGTATCAAAACTTAATGCAGTGATCACACTGCCATGTTTTCACGTATTTTGTAGGCGGGTATAGGTGGCCCAGAGGCCACTCAAGGGAGGCTGACGTTTGATTTGTGACTTCCCAACTGGGTGGCCTAACCTGTAGCTGCTCAACCAGCAGTCCTTACTCTCAGTATTCTTTTCAAGTTCCACTAGTGTTAAGAAGGGGCTCCTTTTGAGCCAGTTCTAGGCTCTTCTGGGAACCCTCTGCGTATCTTAATTTACCACTCACCAAACTCAAGCTACCTGCGCTGCAGGTTCCTACTTGCATTAAGGTGGCAGCAGGTTAAAGCCTGGATGTGTGTGGCCCTGATGGGCTGAATTGTTGGAGCCCTGTTATTGTCCTTGGGCTCGAAATGGCCCGAGGCGATGTAGGTTAAGAGCCAAGAGTTTAAGCTACTGAGAAAAGGAATGCAGGCAAGAAGATCAATGGCACTTGTAGGCGCGACACAAGGAGGCCACAGGGAAGCAAGACAAAGTTGTTAGCTGTCACCACATGGGACCTGAGGCAGCATTTTGGTTGATGGCCTTCAAAGGAAGTTATCAAGAAGGTGAGTGAGGGGCTGTAAGAGCCTGGAAGAACAGAATTAAGGCAAATTGGGTGGTGACGCTGACTGAACAAGGGATGGCACCCCCAGAAGGCACAAGATGCTCCAAAGGCTTGCCTCGGTGAATTTTTAAATCTGAAAGGAGGACGGAAATTACACTTGGCAGTGACTGCAAACGGACCACTCTGGCTGATTGCAATTTATTGCCCTCCGAAAGCAAAGCTGGACCTTCGAGACCTGGATGCTTTGCTGGATTCCACTGTTAGACAATCACTGAAGGAGACTTCCCACGCCAAATATCAATTCTGGAACTCCAGGACTGCCAACCAGAGGGGGTAATATTGCTGGCGTATTTCTGGAAGAACGACTGTGTGGTAGCAGATCTGACTGAGCCCACGCACTACCCCGGTGGCAGCAAGTCACAACCTAGATGTGCTGGACATCGTGCTACTGAAGAACCTGCAACACTCTGTGGAGCTGACCTCGGACCACAACCCAGTAGCAATCACTGTGGGAGATGAGATGGAACCCTACCAGCAAGCCGAGAAGTACAACTTCAGAAGAGCTGACGAGCCGCTACAAGGAAGAGCAGAACAGCAAGGTCACACCAAACCCCCTGAGCACCAAGGAAGACATCGACAAGGCTGTGGAAGACTTCACAATAGCAGTCAAGCAGGCAGTCAAGAGCAGAGTTCTGAAGCAGAAGACACTGATGCTCCATCTACGGCCTACCAAGAGTCATCCAGGAGCCAATCGCTGACAAGAACTGGGCCCGACACCACTGGCAGAAGGTCTGCACGCCTGATCTCCTGTAGAAGTACAACACGCTCACAAGGCTCCTGCAGGAGCAAATCAGATGGCACCATGGAGAGAAGTGGGAAGCACCAACAGTCAAGCTGAAGGAGGCAGACAACTCATTATGGAGAAGGACTTGTCGCCTGACTGTAAAGGAGCCAAGCCCACCGATCCAGAGACAAACCTCCCCTTGCATGCAGCAACAAGGACAAGGCAAAGGTCCTTGCCGAGACACTGGAGGCTTTGTTCACCCCAAACAAGGGAAGCAGGCTCTCGGATGGAGTGGAGCAAGAAATTGAGAAGCATCTCACAGAAGACCAAAACGGGATTGGAGCAGAAGATATCCATGAGTGCACAAGTTCTGAGGTAGCAGGACTTGCAGAGAAGCTGGTGAATGGCAAGGCACCAGGAAGCGACAGAATAACCAACCTGCCATTCAATTAGCTCCCACCAGCATCATTGGAACACCTCACGTAGATCTTCAATGCATGCATGCATGAGGCTTCAGCACTTTCTGAGATCCTAGAAGGAATCAAGGTTCATCGTATTGCCAAAGGCTGGCAAACCACTGAGGGATCCTGCGAACTACCGCCCCATCAGCCTGTTCTCCTGATTATCGAAGCTCCTGAAGAAGGTCCTCCTCGCCCGACTTGGCGACTTTGCCTCCAAAAGAAATCTGCTAGCAAAGGAAAAGTTTGGATTTCAAAATGAGCATGCAACGACCCCTCAGCTGCTGAGTGATGGACACCATCAGCCACGGATTCAACATCAAGTCCACGGGAATCGTATGATTGGAGGTCTCCAAAGCATTTGACCGAGTCTGGCACAAGGGACTGCTGCACAAGAGGATCGAACTGGGATTTCCAAACTACCTTATGAAGACGATTGCAAGCTACCTGGGCGACCGCACCTTTCATGTTGCCATGCGGTCTGAGATGTCCTCATCACATCCCATCTGAGCAGGCACACCACAGGGATCAAACCTCGGACCCTTCCTGTTCAACATCTTCACCAACAACATCCCAACAGATCTCCACAAGACCAAACTGGCACTGTATGTGGTCGATGTTGCATTCATCTCAGTCATTCAGCAAAAAGGAAGTGGCGAAGAACCTGCAAGCTTCATTGGATACCATCTTGACGTGGTACAGCGATTGGAAAATAGAACTCAACACCAGCAAGACAACTGCCACGCTGTTCACCAGAATATATCAAGGAGCACCCGCACATCAGCCTCAACGGGGAGACCATCAAGTGGGAGAGCAGCAACTGCTACATCGGTGTGACCCAGGACAGCAAACTCAACTGGAGACTCCATATCTAGAATACTCAGCAGAAGGTAACAAAGATGGCAGCGATTTACACACTCCAGACAAAGATAGTCTTCAAGGCAATCATCAGACCTCCCCTGACGTATACCTCCCCAGCATGAATGGCCTGCCATGAGCGACAGCGGGAGAGTCCTCACAGTCCAGAACAAGGCTACGGATGTTGTTTGGACCTCCAATCTTCACAAGGATAGCTGACCTTCACAGAGAACTGGACATCGAGATGTTGGACGAACATCTAACGAAACTGAGTAGAACTTCTGCCAAGGACTGGATCAGAACCAAACCAGTCTGATCAGATGACTCGCTGCCACCACTGCAAACCCTTTTGACTACTACCCGCGGCCTATCATGTTGAAGACCGTGTGAAACAAGCCCTACTGTGACAAGTCCACAGAGACATGACGAATCCTAACCCAAGACTATATACTCCACCCGAGAAGATGAAGTAATGAGGCTCATGCCTCGGTATCCAAAAATCACAGCTGATGTATAAAATCGATCAGCAAGAAGAAGACAGACACTTGGCAGTTCTTTGCCAAATGTGCCCCTCACAGAGGCTGGTTGAGCTGAGGAAAGAAAGCAACCCCTCTCACCACACCATATGTTAACTGTAATAAATGAAAAGGAAGACAGCTGGCTATGCTCCTTACTGAAGCAAGCACAATGTGGGATATATTGACCCACTCAACAGTATTTCACCACATCACCAAGCTGCATTTGCGCAAGAAAAGGCAACCTGACTGCGCTGGCTCCTGTGCGCACCAGGACCTCAAAACTGTGTTTTGGCAGCAACAAAAAGATGTCTACACTGTCCTGCCAAGCACAAATCAGGGAGGATGGAACAAGGGGACACACTGAAGGAGCGTGCCAGTGTGTTTTGAAACATTCATGGAATGTAGTGAAAAGACATTACTGCTTTGCGTAAAACACACAATTCCCCTTCAAAATGAAACATTTTCACCCTTTAAGAATGCTGCTTTGACGCTAATTCCATCTGTTCATTCTGAAACCACTGTGATTAAAAAGGCCCTGTCATGCCCAGGATATTTCACTGTGCTTTACCAAAACCAGGCATAATTCCTGAGTGACGGGCCCAGTCAAACCAACTCTGATAGAAATCAATAATCAACTTCACTTTCACTCGCACAGGAACACATGTTTATTTCTTTCCAAAGGTATCCAGTCTCAGCAGTTCAAAGAGACTTTAACTCTCTGAGCCAGGTCAGTGTCAATGTATCTATGCTTCAGATAAAAACTCCTGCATTCAAGGAAATTACTATAGCTGCAAAGACAGTGTGGGCATCTGAGGGAGCTGGCAAAATCGAATTTGAAAAGAAATGCTAGCAGTTTTCAACACATGTGGAAAAAATTGGCTTTTGCAAAACTAAAGCAGAAAAATGCCCATTTAAAAAGTAAAATGTTGAAGGAAAGCCTGCCAATACCTAGCAATGTGAAGGGGTTTGTGGTTGGTTAAAATACATACAGAGGCTATTATTATTCCACAGGAATTTTAATTCAGGACCAAAATAAGAAAATAAAGATTTTAAAACACATGGACTAAATTTGCAAGCTCTCAAAAAAAAGTTATTCCAGATGGCACAGCCCTGAAACTTCCCCCTAGGAAGGGAGACGCGCCATAAACTTCTAGGACACGAAAGTGATAATTGCCAGCTTGAAAAACTTTGAATGGGCCAGGACAAAGAAAGTTCACACGCTCGTCAGGCATTCGTCTGTGCTCCAGGCTGGGACAATAGAAGTCCTGGGACACTAACCTGTGAAGGGGCAATAAAACCTTCAATTAATCTGAGAAACCCCCACCTTGCTTTGAAGGAAATTACAGTGGCAGCTGAAATGGTCTAGGGCAAGACAAAGGACTGCCATTTGCTTCTAAAGACTATTTCAGAAATAAACTTTAAAGACTTATCTCTGCAGCAACACTTTGTAAAAATGTAGAATTTTCGCAGTGTAAAAGTGAATTTGTGGGCTTTCTTTTAAGAATTGGTAGAATTCATTGACACCTTGGGGACAGAAAGGGCGAAGTACGGCTGATTACGAGAAAAGCATCCATATTGCAAATGCAGATTTTTGTACATACATCCCTTATGATAATCCGCATCCATGTATAAAGTTATAGAATTTTGAGTAATATAAATCCCAGTGAAAAGCGTGAACATCTGGTAGAAGGGCGAAAGAAGGGCCCATGGACTGGAGGATTGGACTGCAATGTGCTGCACAAAATATGTAACATTTGTATATAATTTGCTAAGATATTGCCATTGTATAAATGTATGTTTGTGGCCAAATCGGATTTTAGTTAAAGTAATTTGGGGAGGTTGTTGGACATTGTAAAACTCACACCATAAATCTGACATTTTCTTGAAATCCATCCAACGGAGAGCGAGGTGGAGACTAGCACCCTTGTCCAATCTTGTTGCTAGGGGTGTCTTTAGTTAAGCCTGCCCCAGTCATATACTGTGATGTCATTAGGCATTATAAATAAGAGTCCCTGGCAAGACTCTAGACACACACCCAGACACTCTTCCTGATTTCCTGCGCAGCGTCCTGTTCCTGTTTCTTTCATCTTGCACTGATCCAGATTCCAGATCCAACTACCAGGCCAAGCATTGCTGACCCTTCCAGCAAGGCCTCAATTCTAAAATCCCAATACCCAAAGGGAGAAGCAGTGGTATTTTTGTGGGAAGCCTCCTGATACCAGCCTGTCTTGCGGCCCACCAATTACTGCCCAATAACTGCATCCAGAGGTACCTGTGCCATCCTGTGACCAGAACTATCATTTGGTATCCAGTCACTGCCCAGCTGATCCTTTCCCGCTGATTTGTCTGGCTGTCCTTTGTTAGACCAGATCCGTGTGGTGACCAGAACACTGACTGTCCAAAAATCCTAAACTAAAGTGGACTCTGAGTATCAATAGAAACCCATAGAAATCCATAGTATACTTTGCCTTGCTTTGTCCTTAGTTCCCCCTCTAAGCCATCCTATTCTGACCCCGATATCCTGTTAAAATTATCTGTGAAACCCTGCCTTTGATTCCTAGTGTTGGCGCCGATTTTCTCTTCATTTTGTTTTGCATGAAACATAAGCCATTACCGATTTTGATTAAATTAATTTTCCCTGAAGGGAACTGGGTACACTACGTGAAGGGTTACAACTGTAGTGTAACTGTAGAGATTTACGGGTGGCCTTCCTCTTTTTTTTCTTCGCCATTAAATCTAGTTTAAATAAACTTTGCAATCGATTTTAAAGCCGCTTTTGTTTTTCACTGCCCGATTTTTTTTTTTCTTCCAAAAACGCACCTCATTCTATCTTGCCTATCTCATTCATTTTAACAGCTAGATACCTAATTTCACTTCTATAATATACCTGTGATATATATCTATCTCCCTACAAATTGCAATATTTCACCCGTTTTTCAAAGAAACCGTTTTAGTAAATTTACACGGAAAACAGAAATATTTGTAAAGTTTCCAGCGTGTCATTTTGATTAAAAATTGTTTCAAATCTTCTGCTCATTTTTCGAACTGAATGCTCTTGCTAATCCATTGCTTGTGATTGTTTGTACCTTTACATTGTTGATTTAGTGAAGAATTGTATCTGCTTCAAGGTTTTTACACACATTCATTATTTTATTCATCCATTTCCGAGTGTCATTTTTAACATTGCAAGGGTTTCAAATCCGTTTTTCACTCTTATTTGAGGAGGGAAGGTCGGATTTGAATTCAGTTTTCAGCTTCTTATTCATGGTTACCTGCTGTTTCTTCATATCCATTCAGAAATGATTATTTGTGGGTTGATGGAACATTGATGGGGGAAATCCTAACTTGAGTGCTATCTTTCCTAAAATCAAAAAGTGCTTTAATTCTGTGGTGTTTTGTATGTGTGTCAATAGAAGGTTAAACTAAGTGCATTGCTTACTTTCCTATTGTTATCACCCTATTGGTGATGGCTGCCCCATATAAAAAATTGTATGATTTCTTTTGAATTTTTAAAAAATAAATAAATTTTGTATTTTACCAACCAGCCTGGTTCATGGTCCATTGTGACCCGGGGTATTTGAAAAGGGGGTGTGATATGAGTGGTGTACCATCTCAATATTGAATCTAATATAAAGAGATGTATTTCAGTTGTGCGCTGCATACTAGGCCGAGACGAAGGCATGTGTTGCCTGATTTGAAATCCTTAACAACAAGGAAGAGGGCAATGGATCAAAATTGACATTTTTATAGGTGGTTAAAGAGGAAAGGGTCTTAACAAGGAAGAAGTCATTGCAGGAGATCGGTGGCACTTGTCAGGGCAGAGCAGTGCTTAAAGTGGGCCGGGCCCCCCAGTCCCACCACAATTTTTGCAGGACGCATTATTCCACTGCAGCTGCGACTGGAGATGCGTCCGCCATTAAGTGAGGTGAGCTAACTGAAGTGCCAGCAAGCCACCGCGTCAGTCACAACGTCCTCTGGTGACCCCTTGCACGAGGAGTCAACAGAGAAAGTTACTGTCCCTTTTGTTTCCCCAGGTCGCCGAGTCTTTAACCCTCAGCGAACCTGGGGATTCCATTAAATATTTCAAAGTTTATAAAAGAGGACGTGAAGTCCTCAATTCAAGCCATCTTTTATAAAGCTTTGCCGACGGACAAAGACACCTCGGGCTTGGTCCGTCGTCAAAGTTTTATAAAAGATGGCTTGAATTGTGCACTTTTCAAGCCATCTTTTATAAATATAGTAATGTTTTTTAAAAAGATGGCTTGAAAAGTATGCAAACCATAAGGTACACACAAATATATAAATCTTTTTTTTTGTGTGCGTAGCTTACTATGGCTTGTGTACTTTTTAAGCCATCTTTTATAAACCGATATTTATAAAAGATGGCTTGCATAGTACACAAACCATAGTAGGGTATGCATACAAATATGGAAATGGTTACATGCATTTATATATTTGTTTGCGTACCTTACTATGGTTTGTGTACTTTTAGCAAATAACAAGGGGGGTCCTGGGAGACACACTTTCACAGAGGAGAAATATCCGAAACATATTAGTCTTTGTCCTGCCCTGGGGCAGTCAAGCACTGAAATGCTAGGCAATTCTCCTCTGAACAAGAGTACCAACAGCAACCCCAGATACGTGTTTCAGTCTGGTTGAACCTCATCAGTAGGGTGTAGCTGTGCCTCTCTAAGAATAGTGAGCAAGGGGTCCGCGTCTGGATTCCCCTAGTAACTTAGGGTGAAACCCAAAGTTACTTGAAATATGTAATAACAAGGGGGGTCCTGGGTCAGACTTTAGCTCACTACCTTTCACAGAGGAGAAATATCCCAAACATATCGCCGAAATAAGAAGAGGACCCCCCTTGTTATCTGCATATTTCAAGTAACTTTGGGTCTCACTGTTTGCTGTTGGTACTCCTTGTTCAGAGGAGAATTGACTAGCATTTTGGTGCGGGACTGCCCCAGGGCAGACTCTGGGTAAGGTTCTTGTAACAAGGACTCGTGTCTAGCAGAGAGTCTCCCAGGACCCCCCCCCCCCCCTTGTTATTTGTGTACTTTTAGGCCACGCCCACCCCATAAGCCACGCCCCCATGAGGGCCCCCCTATGCAGGGGGGCTTCCTCTGCCCCCCCCACTTAAAGCCCTGGGGCAGAGGAAGCTCACCTGCATAGAAGAGATAGCCAGGCAAGAAATTAAGATGGGACTCATGCAAGAGCAGTTACCGCTTGCTAAACGCAAAAGGGGACCAGGCCGAGATAATCACAGCGTCAACGGGTTGTGAAACATGCCGGCAAGGACTGGATTATATTTCTGGGGACTGTAAGCGGCTGGTGGGAGGTGGACTGCCTCTGACCACGTGGTGCCCAAAAGCACCTACCATTTTGAACATGGTAACTTTGTATTTTATTAATAAAAGCCTGCGGCCTAACAATTGTTCCACTACGATATAGTTTCATGGTTTTATTGTATTTGGAGCGCATTATGTCTCGGGTCAGCATAAGAACTGCGTTTTTGAGGTCATTCCAGGCAGGGCCGGCCTTAAGGGCAGCAGCGCCCTGGGCGAATTGGCACACCCCCTCGCCCACCACGCCCCCCCGGCTAACGGGGCCGGGCGGAAAGGGGTGGGGCCAGGAGGGGCCACTTTTTTTTTTTTTTAACCTCGCTCCGGCGAGGAGGTTAAATATGGTGCATTAGCACCCCATTGCCATTGAATGAGCACGCACCGCGGTTCATTCAATGGCAGAGGCGCCTGCCACTACGCCAGCTCGGGGGAGCCTTTGAAAGACTCCCCTGGTGGGGAGCCCTTGAAAGACTCCCCTGGTGGGGGGCTAATGGCGCCTTTTCTTGTGAAAAGTGCCCACGGCGGAGGAGCGCATTTAAATGCACCCACCGCCGCAGGCACATTTTACACTAAAAGGCCGCCTGCTGCGCCTTCTCCACGCCATCTCGGGGCAGCCCTTGAAAGACTCCCCCGAGCTGGCGTGGAAGGGGCAAAAAGCGCCCTGGGGGGCATGGCGCCCCAGGTGGTCGCCCGGCACCCCCCCCCCCCCCTAGGGCCGGCTCTGATTCCAGGTTGGCTGAGCGGAAAAGCAAGTAGATCTAAAGCAGTATGACTATCCAGCGGAGACACAAAGGGTCTAATTTGTGGGTTCTAAATGTATTATCATTTTGCTGCACTGTTCCTTGCGCTGATCTGCTTAAACGAAGGCAACCCCCTCTTTAGCGCCTGTATACTTTTGGGAATTGGGGCGCCTCTTTCAGTTCTGTAAGAGTATATAAAAAGACCTACACTGTTTACACGTTTGTGTGCTACTCTTTGTGCCCCCACACCCTTTGCCTGGAAGAAGAGACCCATGTAATGGCTGGTGAAGGGCTGGGCCATAGCTTTCGATATTCTTCCACATTCAGGCAGCTAGCAGGCTTGTGTTCACACTGAAAAACAGTTTTACTGTATAAACTGCACTTAATACAAAATAGAAATTGTCTGACGTCTGGATGGGTGCTCCACTGGAAATCGAGTTGCTTCTTTTTGGCCTTTCAGGAAAACGTGGAACATTGGAAGTTTAATTCTGCAGCGGCCTGACGGAGCCCATTGGTTGTTTCGATGGCAGCTGAGTTAGTTCTCTTAAGCGGCCTGTTTAATCCTGCAGAGGTCACCGGTGATTGTGCTGACGATGCCAGTATAGCTTCGTCATCTGAAATGCTGGCCTAGTTCTGTCAGGCATTCTTTGAAGTCATTATGTAAGTGTTTCAAATGCGTTTCCGCTGCCCTCCCGCTGCCTGGTGTCTCCTGTAGTGACGTGGGGTTATCTGCCATGGGCGGAGCACATGTGCCTCTGTCCTTTCATCGAAAAGCCAACCGCTTTTTTGCTCGATGCGAGAGTGTAAAGGCTGGCCTGTCATCTTCCTTCGGCTACCTCGCCCCACCCCCGAATCTGCTCAGAGCACTGATCATGTCTTCTGCTAATTAGACAACAGGCCAGCAGGACACTCTAATTGGCGGGGTCCAGTAGGCTGCGCAGGGAGCGTCGTGATTAGGCCCTTCATTGAAGTGTAGCAGATGGGTCTGCCTCGCGAGCATATTCGCGTTTCCGGTCTGATGCAAGCAGATTAACCCCTATCTCTGACGTAGGTAAAGAGCGGACGACGAAGTACTTGTTACATATCTGTAAGTTGTTTTATCACTAAGCTTCTCGGGTTACGTTTTAGGTGGACAGATGCAGTACGAATACCGCTTTTCTTGATAACCCCATTCGCTGACGGGATTGTATTTAAAAAAAGAAAAAAAAAGAAAATAAAAAGCAGACTCACTGGTGTTGAGCGGTCTTCACACGCTTACACATATGCAGCCTAATTAGGCTCCTCGTCTGTTTTACAGGGCGCATTAATTTCTATTTAGTGAATAATTAGTCTAAGTGATTGATACCATAATGAGGACAAACTGGCATGCATACAAGTAAAGCTAGGGGCATGATAACCAGCCACATTCCCGTCTCGCACTTACTAGCCACGTAGAGCAATATCAGGTGTACGTTGTACTTTCTATGAATATATACCCCTTAATGGGCAACTTGACAGTGAGTGCATGGTTTTCGGGAATGCTCCCACTGTCAGACACACATCACATGGAGATGAAAGCAGTACTCTTTGTCAAGCTTGGAAACAGGTTTTTTTCCCCCCACCCATGCTGGCAGGCAGATGCATCTCTTCAACAGTACAATGCAGGAAACACTTGACTAAAGTGTCCCACCCGCGAAACTTTCCACAAATTGTCGTTTCTAATCTTTTCACTTCATGTCATTGTGCTCTTTGTGCAATTCTAATATGCCCACAAAGCCAATCAATCAGAAATGAAGCAAGATCATTTTTTTTACATTTATGAAACAATGGTGGAAAACTGAGTTGTTAAAATGGTCTACGAAATGTTTGTGATTTTAGTAAAATTGTAGTTATTATTTGTGTTTTAAATTTTTATTTTTTATTATTATTTTTTTTTAATCAAATGCAGTTTGCCCCGACCTTGGTTAACTCTGCTGTCAGTTTAAGCATGTCAGCCTGGACGACTCTTGCTCGTTCTGAAGAGATGGCACTCACCTGTGCATCTAATCACATCAAAGTTAGGTGGCCCTCGGGGATGGTAATGATGAGGAATTGCCTTTTGGTCGGCATTCTCAAGACCATTCCAAGCTTGGGTTTCATCATGTGATGAGTGTGTTATCTAGGTACGATTATTAGGCCTTCAAAAAAAGACTTTAACTGACAGGCTTACTGGGTCTGCACGCAGTAACCTGCCTGCCTTCTGCTCCTTGCCAGTATCTCGGTTTAGACCTCTATCTGGTATTCCGCTTTGAAGTCCAGTTCATTGCTTTTTTTTTTTTTTTTTTTTTTTACGATTCCCATGTGTCCTCAGATTCATCTTTTGACCATGTATATTATTTTGGCAAATCTTTAACCTATAGTCGCACCTCTAGTTGACGCTTCCATTCTATTTGCTTTTTTGCCCTAATGCAGGAAAAGTTCCCCCTTGATATAAGCTTTCAGGGCATCAAACGTCCTTCCAAAGATCAATCCTTCTCCCTCCAGAATGCCACAATATCGTCGTCTTGCATTTTTTTTTTTACCTCGCTCTTCAGTAATTAAGATGATCACTTCTTGCTGTCAGTCTTGAGTAGCTGTTCCCTCATGGTTGTTTGGTCCTTAGCAGGTGGATGGATCATAGCTGTGAGAGGTATTTATTTTTGGTGATTAGACGTCCCGGTTTTACTGGAGATGCCCCTGCTAGGTTTTCTGTCCCCATGCCTCGAAAGGTTTTTACTTTGAAAACGGTCTAGTTTTGGGCCGGGGGGGGGGGGGTCATCAGAGGCTGCACTGCCGGCAGGAATGAGCAGTACCTTGCACAGAAGAAATTGATTGGAATGCGCATTTTACAAAGTCACATGAGTGTATATGTGATGCACTAAATGTCAAGCTTAAAGCCAGCCATCCTTGACTGGGCACGAGCCACAACCTTTCAGTTAAGTCACAATGCTAACCGAGTGTGCTGTAGAGACTGCTTGAAAAACCAGTTCGGGCATGGGATATTTATAATTTCAAATGGTTCATTTCTCCAGCATGGGGTCTGGCATGGATTCACATGCTAATGAATATTCCCCGTCAGGCCTGGAATCCTCAGTAAAAGAAAAACAGTTTCACTTTCGTTTATAAACAGTCTTTCTCCTATAAACCAATCACTGAGCTCTGGGTCATACTGCCCCAGCCAATGACTGTCCTCTCTAAGCCCTTCCTCTGGAAGCCATCTTCAGATTTTTACCACATGTTCAAGTGTTGGGAGTCCTTGCGTTTTGCTCTTCGAGCTTCTGCGTTTTTTTTTTTTACCTTTTTTGGTAGGAAAGCTGGTCAATCGAGCAGTGTGCTCCATAGTTTAATCTTTCGATTAATGGGGGAATCTGTTTTTCAGTGTCTCATCGCCCCTCAAGGGCATAAATCGTCGAGTGTTCCTTCTTGGAAGTTTCGAGAAGCCCATCAGGCCTACACAGCACCAGACCATGTTGGAGGAGAAGGACCGATCTTCCCTCTTAAAACTGTGCACCAGCTGCGGTTTGAAGAATGTTTTCACGGACGACAAACATTCACAGTGCATATATTGTCTGCACCCGACGCACAAGGAGGAAGATTGTGAGATCTGCCATGGCTTCTCCAAGCGCATGATGAAGGATCGACAAGTCCGGCTGGCGATGTGGCTCAGGGCCAAGGCCTCATCCGGATCCAGTCAGTCAGAGTGGGCTTCTAAGTCCTTTGAGGGCACTCCATCCGTGGGGGCCCAAAACAAAGCCAAGACCCACGAGTCCGCTTCCGCCGGGGTCACCGCGTAAGCAGGGTCCCACAATGGTCAGGGCGCGCTAATCATCTCCGTCCGCATCAATCTCCAGTCATCGTGCCAGCTCTTCGAAGTCAGCAACCCCGGGGAGGCTGCGTGAGAAACCGGTGGAGGCTAAGTAGGACAATGTTTCCACCCTTTCAGCAAAGGCCCAGGTGGTCCTGGCCAAGACGTCGTCTTCCATTGAGATGGTTGCTGCCGCCCTCTCAAAGGCGAGGGGGGGTGGACCTTGTCCAGGGTGCCCCAGCGGCGGCCAGGGAGGCGCTCCCTCCCAGGCAGGAGGCTTCAGCCAAGCCAGTGGATAAGACCCCTCAGCCCAAAGCCGACACTTCAGGACCCAGAGAAAGGGGGGCGTGGAGAAGCTTCAGGGCACAGATATTTCTTTGTCCGATGAGGAAGACGTTTCCGTCCACACTATCCCTGAGGAGATGGTTGACGACAATGAGAATGTCAAGGAATCTGCCGCCAGAGGTGGCAGCGACGAGGAGGAGGTAGGGGATGACGACCTAGGTGCTGGGCCCAGCGACCCTACCCTCCGGGAACCTTTAAGAGACCTGTCTCAGGATATTCTTGCGACCCTCCACACACTGGTGTCGGAAATTCAGAAGAGGTTGCCAACGGCATCACCAGCGATGACCCGGTTAACACTGGGGCCGCCGCCAAAAAAAGGAGACGTCCTACGCCATCACTCCAACAGTCACTCTCCCCACCCCCTAGGGACATAGGGACGGACACAATGGACTCCGGCGATGGTGGACTCTCTCTCTCTGCCACCGAGGGCCTCTCCGCCAGACGAAGTGGGATCTTTCCACTCCATGGCCACCTGTGCGTTGGAACTTTTTCAGCTCACACTGGAGAAGAAAAGGGAAGGTTTCCTGAACCAAAGGCTGGCGGCGAAGAGTAAGACCATTCTGTCAGTACCGCTCCTGGATGACGTCTGGGATGAGGGTCTGGTGCTCCTGAAGAACCCCTCCTCTGGCCCGGCAAAGAGACTCCGATTGGAGAAGTATCGGGTGCCAGAGTCTGCGCCCAAATGCCTGAGGTCCAACCATCACTGGACTCTGTTGCGGCAAGGAAGAAATCGTCCAACCCGTCGTCTGTTCCCCCGGACGGGGAGGGGAAGAAGTTGGACGCTGTGGGACAGAAGGTCATTTACTTGGCTGCAACGCCAGTCAAAGCGACCAACGCCTTGGCGATCCTGGCAAGGTACGACCAGGAGCTATGGTACAAGATGGCTCCAATCCTGGACTTCCTCCCCGAGGACTAGCGAGTAGAGGCGATGGAGATTCTACAGGAGGGCGAGGTGGCGTTGGACCACGCAATCACTGTGGCCCTGGATATTGCAGACACAGGGTTCTGCCAGATTTCAATGGGGTTCGCCTCCGTCGTGGTGGCTGGCTCAAGGCCGCCTACTTCAGGCAAGAGGCCCAGACGAGGGTCCTGGACATGGCGTTCGACTGAGACAATCTTTTCGGCAAGGCAGTCGACGAGTCCCTTAAGGCCATCAAACCCAACACAGAGATGGCCCGTGACTTGGGCACGCTGCAACAGCACCATCATCCCTCAGAAGTAAAGTCGGGGAGGTCTTCAAAGAGCTTCGGCGGTGGATCATCCTCTTACTGCAACCCTCCCGTTCCACGACTCAGGAAGCCTACAGGCGTTGCTCCAAGGCCTTCGGAGGTGGCATCGCCAAGGTTCCCAGGGTGGCACGCTGGCCTCCAAGCAGGACTGAATGTGCCGGGACATCGGGTCCCCACCCCTGCACACCAGTGGGAGGCCGGCTGGCTAACTTCGTCAGCGCATGGGGAAAACATCTCCATCCGCCGGTGGATGCTGGACACACTCACCCAGGGACACAATTTGGAGTTTCAACGTAAGTGTCTGAATACCACCGGTGGCCCGACAGGAAGAAAACATCCCTCAGCTGCTGCTGGAAGCTCGGGCCATTTTAAGAAAAGGGTGATTGAGATGGTTCCAAAGCGACTCCGGGGCTCCGGAGTTTACTCAAGATACTTTCTGGTACGAAAGAAGACCAGGGACTGGAGGCCCGTTCTCGACCTATGGCGACGCGACCAGTTCATCAAGTCCCAAAAATGTAGGATGGTCACATTGCAGCACGTGCTTGACCAACTGGAGGAGGGAGACCTTCCGTTCTCGTTGGATCTGGAGGACGTGTACTTCAGGTCTCCATTCATGCGAAACATCGCATGCGCTTCGTACAAGGGAAGCTGTACCAGGTCGTGGTGCTTCCTTTCGGACTGAAGTCGGCGCCCAGAGTCTTTATGAAGTCTCTGGCTCTGGTGGCATCCCATCTGCGACTACAGGGAATTCATGTGTATCCTTGCCTCAACGACTGGCTCATCCGGGCCAAGTCAAAGGACATCGCCGTCAACCCACACGTAAAGGACCATCCGGCTGCTGACGGATCTGGGTTTCTCTCTGAACTATGCAAAATCCTGCTTGCTTCCATCGCAGAATGCTCTGTTCCTAGGGTCCAGACTCAATACGGTGTCCTGTCTTGCGGATCCGTCGGAGGAGTGAGTAGTGGCCATTTTGGGCAAAGTGCAACTGCTGTTAGCATTAAAGATCGCCGTAGTGAGGACCATCAAGTCGCTGCTTGGCATGATGTTGTCCTGCATCTACCTGGTCCGGCTCTGCAGGTTGCAGATACGTCCACTCCAAGAGTTCTTGGATTCCTGTTGGATCCAGTTGTCCAGAAGTTTCACAGACATGATTGTGCTCGACTAGGAGTTCCGTCGAGCGAAAAAGGTGGTGGGGCTTGTGCTCCAACATCAATAGATGCAGACTTCCAGAGCCCTCCATACCAGGAGACTTTCACGACAGATGCTTCCCTGGAGGGGTGGCGAGAACACACGAGACGTCTGCAAGCCAGAGGACTGTGGCTGCCGGAGGAGAAGGCGCTCCACATAAACGTCCTTCAACTACAGGCTGTGTTTTGGGCCCTCGTCTCATTTCTTCCGTCTCTCAAGGGCAAAGTGGTGAGGGTCTTCACAGATAATACCACCACAATGTTTAACATCCAGAAGCAGGGGGGCGCCAGGTCCCTGGCGCTTTCCAAAGGGGCGCAGGAGTTGTAGCACTGGGCCGTCACCCAGGGGTTCCATGTAAAATTTTTGCCGCAGAAATATTGCGATGCAAACATATCGCCATTTTTTTGCTGCGAAAATAACACATGGACCCTGCGGCGGAAAACCCTGCATCATTTTTTTTTATGTGCGGGGGACACCCCCGCAACCCCTGCACCTAATATTTTCGCCATCAAAAATATCGCCTATGGCCGTTCCCGACGACCATATGTTCGGCGATATTTTTGCTGGCGAAAATATTACCTGATACCCACCCAGGGGATGTTCCTTATTCCTTTCCATATGGCAGGAATAAAAAAACGCCATCTCAGATTCCCTCAGCAGGGAGCTGCGCTCTTGCCTCGAGTGGGAGCTTCGGCAGGATCAAGTGGACAGACTCTTCCTCAGGTGGGGCAACCCCCAGATCAATCGGTTTGCGACAGTGATGAACGCCAAGTGCTGGAGGTTCACCAGCAGGTTTCCCCACGACAGTCTCCTTCCCTTGTGAAGGCCTGTTTTCCCCATTGCCGCTGCTACTACGAGTCATCAGTCAACTCGGACGGTGCTGGTGCAGGATGATTCTCGTTGCACCAGCGTGGCCGAGGCAGATCTGGTACCCGGACCTTCTCAGCATGTCGGTGTCCCCTCCAGTCAAGCTGCCAGTGGTTGCGGATCTTCTCGCCAGGAAAGGAGGCGCAATTCTGCACCACGACCCAGGATCGCTGAACCTGAAGGCCTGGCTCCTGCAGCATTAGAGTTCGGTGGGTACGAGTTGCCTGCGGACTGCAGGGAGATCGCAGTGTTACGGACACAAATGGAAGCGTTCTTCCTTTCCTCCATCAAGGTGCATTTGGCGGCTATCTCCCGCTACACCAGATCTCCTGGACGTTCTTCTCTCTGGTTACACCATCTAGTGAAGGATTTAAACGAGGACTGTTCCATTTGTTTCCGCCAGTGAAGGCTCCTGCCCCGGCTTGACTCAACGTGGTTCCGACTAGGCTCATTGGGTCCCCATTCGAGCCAATGCATCAAGCACCACTCAAATTCCTGTTTTGGAAGACTGTTTTCCTCGTGGCCATCACGTGGGATGGTATATACAAAATGCCATATCATATATCATATCATATATCATACCTCTGCTGGGAGAGTAGGTGAAATCCAGGCCCTGTCCTGCATGCAGCTTTACTTGACTTTCCACGAGACAAGGGTGGTGCTGCGGACGCACCCTTCCTTCATGGCCAAGGTTCCGTCCAAATTTAATCTCAACAAGCCCTTGGTGTTACCTGTGTTTTTTCTGTCGCCTTCGTCACCGGCTGAAAGGACTTTGCATTCGCTGGATCTGGCGTGAGCGCTGAAGTTTAATGTGGACCGCACCAAGAGTTTCCGGAAGACTTCTCAGCATTTTGTGAACTTTGGTCCTGTGAACCATGGGAAGGCCTTGTCCAAGGCTTCCATCTCCAGGTGGCTTTCCGGCTGCATCACTCATTCCCACCGGTTGGCGAACCGACCGCTGCTTGGCCGCCGGAGAGCTCATTCTACCAGAGCGGTCGCTGCTACAACAGCGTTCTTGTCTGGTGTGCCCCTGCTGGACATCTGCAGGGCTGCTACATGGAGGTCTACGCACACCTTCACGAAATTCTACTTCATCAACGGGGATTCCAGGGAGGAGTCAAGAGTCAGCCAAGCAGTGCTATGCAACCTTTTCACTTGAAGGTGAGCCTGGTGAGGAGTTGAGAGTAATTGCTTCTGTTGAGCTTTGCCACCTCCCGTGGTTGTGTATGTATGTACTGCTATGTATTCTTTATGCATGAGCACGTGAATCCATGCCAGACCCCATGCTGGAGAAGGAACACGTTGCTTACCTGTAACTGTTCTCCAGCATGGGTCTGGCATGGATACACATGCGAACCCTCCCTCCTGCCCCTCTGCAGCTCTTCTTGGTCATACTGCCATGTTACGTGCTACCAAATGTCAAGATGGCTGCTAGAGGAGGGGCTTGGGGAGAGGGCAGTCATTGGCTGAGTCAGTATGACCCTGAGCTCAATGATTGGCTTACAGGAGAAAGACACTTTATAAACGAAAGTGAAACTGTTTTTACTTTTAGCGGGGATTCCCGGCCTGCCGACAGGGAATATTCATGAGAATGTGAATCCATACCTGTTCTCCAGCATGGGTCTGGCAAGTAACTTGTTCCTTATAACACGCTTAATACCGGGGACCAGTTTCTAAGCATGAGCCCGGGATTCGAACCTGTGTTGCTATGCATTTTCTTGCTTCCAAGACAAACGCTTTGCCCCTGAGATATCCTGCCGGCCTTTAATATAAATTGCGGCAAACGCACATTTGCGTTTAGTATGCTTAGAGCCACAGATAAATCTGCAGTTTGTCCAAGGGGAATTCATGGAGAGCCACCCCCCTCCTCCCCAACCCACTTTCCCCCAATGCTAAAGTGTAGTCGAGGCAGCCACAGTTTAAAGTTTGCTCTACTTTTATGCTGGTGGCCCATCTCACTTTTTATTTCGACTATCCGATCAACCTATATTGGTATATTTGTTTAGTGTCATCAGTTGGTGGTGTGCCTATTTGATTGATAGTAAGTCTTCACTTACTGAATTCAGAGTTTGCAAATCATGCAGCTAGTATATATTTTACATGTGCAGTCAATCGGTTATGTACATTTTGTTGAGTGACCGTTTCAATTCTTATGCTCTTCTTTGGTGTTAAGGTGAAACTTGTAATTTCTCTGAGTGCTAGAGGCAAGTTGGGGGAGCCGTTTTGCTTTTTGAACAAAATTACTTGGTTAAACTATGTTTCTAATTATTGGGGCTAGAGTATTTTACAATTGTGTATATGTATGTGTAGGTATGTATGTATATATATATATATGCCAATGTTTGTCAATTTTCTGCTTATGTCTGTGTCCATACAGTATGTTGTGGTTCAAATGAATTGTGTCCTCCCACGTATTCCTCATCTTTGACACTTGTTGTGCAGCTTCAACTGCTTCGGAAATCATTTTCAGCAGATGGCGCTGTGCGTCGATATCCCTCGAAGGCCTCCGTCGAGGATGTCGTCATTGAAGGCATATATACCACGCGCACCGCCCATTAGCCTAAGTTCTGTTTTTCTGCGACACTGATGGTAAACGAAATTCGGCGTGCCTCCTCTTGTGACGTTAAAAATACTTGCGAGTAAAATGTGTTCCTCCTCCTCGACGACGTCGACTCCGAAGTCCGGCTTCAAGAAGTGCAAGGATTGCGAGTCGAAAATGTCACCGAGACCCGCATCTGCTTATGGTGCCTCGTAGCGAAGCACGACACCTCTGACTATTCTAAATGCCAGTCCATGACGGGAAAAGCCTTGAGGGAACGGAAGGGGAAACTAAAGGTAGGAAAAATCCCCAAGAAATCTCCGACCTGATCTGCGAAACCTTCGACCGACTAGTCGAGAGGCGACTTTCCTCAGAGGAAGAAGGCCAAGCGATGTAGGTGGAGGAGTGGCTCACACCACTCTTCTTCGTCCTTGAAATCGAGAAGGCACCGAAGGTCGCCTTCGTCGTCTGACGCTTCCCCCCCCCCTGCCCTCTTGCCCTACTAAAAAGTCCTCTCCGGCTGAGTCAGAGGCCATCAGGTTTCAGATGTCAAAGATTTTTGAAAAACAAAGCCATGCTCCTACTGAGCCTTCGCAAGAAGCCGGAAAGGAAAGGTCTTGTTCGAAAACCAGTGCGCCCTCAAGCATGGGTAAAAGGACTGGTCAGCGTCGGGAGGTCTCGATCCGAAAAACCAAAGGATCATACTCGACATAAAGAAAAGTCGAGGTCTTCGATGCCGGCGGTGCCTTCGACACCCGCCAGGCCCTTTACGCCAAAGCCTTAGACGCCAGCTGCGCCACACTTGCCGGCTTCGCCATCAGTGCCAAGTTCCCCCCTCTAAATCAACGTCGATAAAGAAAATATCGACTAATTCAACTTCGAAGCCTGTTGATACAAAACCTGACAAAATACATGCCCCACTCGCGTAGAAAGTTCTTTAAATCTCTTAATTCAATTTTTGAAGAAGAGCATTTTGAAGATGACACCCCTATTTGGTTTGCAGTACGGTACACCCAATATACCAGAGAGGTTTATCTCTGAAGTGTCCAGAATGAAGGACATTTATGACAATTTGCAAACAGCAAGTGGGGGTAGACACCTCACCCGAACTTAAATTTGGAAAACCAGAGGCTGGGGGAGTATGCAGATACATCTTATAGACCGCTCATGTCCAAAGTGGTCGAATACATGGGTTGGAGTAGGCCCCCACTCCCCTATGACCAAGACGACCTCACAGACATTCTGGACAAGGACACACAAACTGATCCTATTTTGCCTTTTCTTGTGGCACTGCAAAAAAGGATGGCTAGGAACTGGGAGACTCCGAATTCTAATCCGGCAGTCGGCTAGAACTTGACAAAAAAAATACCGCCCCTCCAGTAGTGAGTGACTCAGACTACCTGTCGAAACACCCCACTCCGGAGAGTTTGGTGATGCAGGCAGCTATGGCTTACTTATAAATAGGCAGCATACCCTACCATCCCTCCTTATGGGGACGACAAGCGCGTAGATGGATGGGCGAGAATGGTATTTTTTGCAGGGAGCATTGCACTCAAATCTCCCATCTCCACTTGTGCCCTCGCAAAGTTTTCGTATATTCTATGGGACTGTATTTCCATGGCGGAAGAGCACATTCCAGAAGGGGATGAAAGGGACTGCCTCTTAGCTATTAAGGACGGCAAAGAGGCCATGTGCGAGTCACTTCAATCAGGATTGGATTCTGCGGATAGCATCGGTACATTCATGGCTACCAGTACCGTTATCGCAGATTTGCGTGGTTGAAGTCTGGTTTTGCACATCAGGTGCAAAACCAATCTGGGCTTCTCAACATGCCTTTTGACAGGTCTCATCTTTTTGGCAACAAGGCTGAATTAGAGCCTTGAGGTTGCAGACCACAAAGGCGGCAGCCACATCTTTAGGCACTGCTATTAGGCAACCTCAGCCTTTTTGTCCTAGTGGGCACCCTTGGAGGGGTAGATCTTTTTGCTACTACTCAGTTGGAAGGGCGAGAGGAATGGCCAGTCAAAGATTTCCTCGTGGTGGGCGAGGTTGAGGTGCCAAGCCAGCTTAAGCAGCAGCCTCCTTACCATTGGCATCAGCCGCCGCAAAACCATGCAGAGATCTTCAGTCACAGCTCACCTGTGGGGGGGGGGGGGGGAGACTGTCTCAGCATCTAGAGGAATGGGGAGACATTACATTGGATGTTTTGTGTTGTCTGGCTTAGTTTGGTAGTGGGAGTGTAGAAGGAATGTTGTGATGCCATGTGGAGTGTTTGTGTCCGAGTGTCAGAATGCTTGAGGGAAGGTTCTATGTTGGGCAGGTAGTCAGCCTGAAGCCTGGGTGATGGGCTTCCAGTGTTTCTGCCCTATTAATGTAACTTACTTAAGGACTATGTAACTGCTTGTGAAGGTGTCCTGAGAAGCTATAATAAACTTAGCATGTCAACCTAAGAAGACTGGGAGCTGCTTCGTAACATTGGCGACGAGTCGGTCTTAAGAAGAAGAACCCAAGTGCAAGAAAAAGTAGGAAGCTGAAGAAACCTGCTGCGGGGGGTGCAGGAAAGGACAAGAAGGACAACACTGCCACCAATACAAGTAAGACCCATCACCCAGGGCACCAAAGGGGGAGGAAAAAGACCCCATAGAGCCTGTAGCATGAGGGACCAGCAGCTCATGATCTGGAGGGAGAGCGGAGTCCCGGGGGCTAGAGAGGGAACTGGGCCAGAAGATGAAAGGAAGCTGTGTCCCAGTAATGAAATGAGAAGTCATGCTTCATAGCATGTAGAATGGAGCTGGTCCATAGGGAGAAGAGTGATGCTGTCCTTTGTGGTTAAGTGAAGTGGGAAGTAGTTGCTTTCAATGTAAAGTGGGATGTTTGCCCATAAAGGAAGAGCAGAGCTGTCCCATTAGGTGTAATCATATGTCCCAGCAGGTAAAACAAGGAACAAGACCGTGACCGTTGGGTGAGCAGAGATCTTCACTACCCTGTGTCTGGCAAGGGAATGGGACATCAGTATGGAAGTGAACGGAGTTGACGGATGAGCCGAATGCTCAGAAGATTATTATTATTAATATGCAGGAATCGTTGCTTGCGAGGTTTAAACAAGCCCAACTTTCAGAAGTTGAAAGAATCGGGAGGCTTAAACAATGCGGCTGTATCACATCAAGGGTGAGAAATGATGGGGATTTCCGAGTAAGGGACCCAAAGGCGTGAGGCTGCATGTTCAGGACGCATCGTAACGTTCATTGAGGAATAGTACGGCACACAGAAGTGTGCACTGTTGTACTGTGGCGGGACGTTCAGGTAGCGGTTTACCCAGCAAAGGGAAAGTATGTGATGCCCTGTTGGAGTACTACTTATGCATTCTGAGCAGCATGGAGTGGGAATAAGTCTATGTATTGTAAAGGCAACGCAGACTTGGAGATTTATCATTCTCCCCACCGAAGGAGGAACGGTGCGGGGGCAGAGGTGCTGTTTGGTTGTCTAAAAACTGATGGACAGACCACTGAGATGGTGATGGGTTATCTTCTAAGGATTCAAGGAGAAGGGACCCAAGTATCCTTTTGTGATATTATCTTGTGTGTTGCGCCACTGATATTTGGTGTTTTAAGAGTGGATGGTTACACTTTGAGGATTTGTAGATGCATAGGAGGTGACATTGACGCCTTGTTTTAAGCAAATACATTTCTGTTTAGCTACTTCAGGTAATGGTATGGGTGTTTTCTGCATGGATTTCTCATGTTTATTTTTGAGTGGTGTGGGTCATGTTTGAAGTCTAGGATTAACCTTTTGAGGACTTTCAGCATTTAGGCCGCTTTATAGCGACATGGACTTTTAGGATTGGAAATGGAAATGTGCTCATGACATTTAATTTATTGTATTAGAGTCTAGAAATGACCTTCTTGAGGATTTTCAGCGTTTAGGTCGCTATGTTGCGACATGGACTATTAGGATTGGATTGGTTCGGAATTCATGAAATATGGTGTAATGCATCATTTCAAATGTATAGAGCAATGCAATGTGAACTGTATAATCTCTTATGTGATGCATTGCGTACAGTATAGAAAATCTGTATTGGCTCCGGGAATTTAGTGAGATTGGGGGTAGCACCTTCAATTGTTTCTTGTATAGGGGTGGATATGATGGTTTGGTGAATGCAGGGGTAGCACCTCCCATGTGTTTGGTTTTGGGTGAAGCTTATGTGATATATAAGTATGGTTTTGCTGATGGTGTGAATGCCAGGTCAGCATGTTTGTGATTTCCAAATGTGATTTCTGGGGGTAGCGCCTCCAGTAATATTTTGAGTATGGGTGTGGAATGATATACACAAGGGCATTTGGGAGGTAGTGCCACGTTATGTGGTGTTTGGGAGTAGCGCCTCCAGTACAGTATGGGAGTGATTGTGATGAGTCGCGCAGGGTTAAACAGTGTACGTGGGCTTATGGTGGTAGCGCCACCATATGTCGGGGCATGACTCTAATGAGTTATGCATGGTTATCCCACGTATGGCTGTGTAAGGTGGTAGCGCCACCGAGTGTTGGAGCTTGACTGTAGTCAGTCATCCGAGGTGAATGGTTTGGTATCTGGGTGGTAGCGCTCCCAGTAGGTGCAGGGTTGTGACTGCAGTATAAGTCACCATGGTTAAGGGTATGTGTGGTAGCGCCCCCGGTTTTGGTTGGTTTGGGCGTGCCTGTGGTATTGGGCATTGCATGGTCACGTATTACTCCAACTTTGTGGTTTATTTACCACAAATAATTTATTGTTCTATTTGTTGTGCTCATGCGGCTGTGTTTAGCTGTACTGTCCTTCTATGACTCGAGTGCGACAGTGACATTAGTTGTTGGTCCTGGTGTGCCTGGCCAGCGCATCGGGTATGAGGCGAGTGTTTGAGGGTCAGAGCACATGTTGTGTGCTTATCCTGATGACGTGAGTCAGTGTGAATGATTTTGATGTGTATGGAGGTGTGTTGTGTAATGTCTGTGCTGTTGTCGGAAGAGGGGAGGTGTGTTGTCTATGCGTTATGTATTGTTGCTCTGTGCAATGTGACACTGTAAGGGGAGGAGATGTGTTGTGTCTGGCTTAGCTTGTTAGTGGGAATGCAGAAGGAATGTTGTGATGTCATGAGGAGTGTTTGCATCTGAGTGTCGGAATATTTGAGGGAAGGTTCTATGTTGGGCAGGTAGTCAGCTGGGTGATGGGCTGCCAGTGTTTGTCCTATTAATGTAACTTACTTAAGAACTATGTAACTGCTTGTGAAGGTGTCCTGAGAATCTGTAATAAACTTAGCATGTCAACCTAAGAAGGCTGGGAGCTGCTTCGTAACACTTCAGGTCTGGAAACCGGAGCCCACGGTTACTGCCTTCCTTTTATAAAGAGACCTCGGAACAATCCACCGGGGAACCGCTCTGAGGATTCCCGATCTACTCCTTGTGCATAAGATTTTAACCCTTCTAGAGAAAGGTGCTACAGAACCAGTGGCTGTAGAAGAAAGGAACAAGGGATGATACCCCCATACTTTTTGATACCCAAGAAGGACAGAGGACTGAGACCCATCTTGGACTTGAGATACTTGAACAAGTTCCTCAGGAAGGACAGGCTTAAGATGGTCACGTTTCTCAGATGCTTCAGGCCCTCCAACTCCAGGATTGGTTGATGTCCTTGGATCTTCAGGATGATTATTATTGTGCCAATCCATCTCAAGCACCGAAAATACCTGAAGTTCGCAGTTGGCGGTTCTCATTATCAACTTTGAGTTCTGCCATTTGGGCTGACCTCTGACCCTACCTGGGCGATTGGCTAATCAGGACGCTTTCTCCCAAACAAACCCAGGTTCATCTCAACGTCACCTGCCACTTTCTTCAGACTGGGCATCTCCTTCAATTACAAGAAGTCCCATATGACACCTTCCCAAAGGCTCCAATAAATCAGAGCAGTGCTAGATACATCCTTGGGAAAGAGCTCGCCACTCGAGGTGAGGGCTGAAGACATTCTTCAGATGTTGACCAAATTTCAGAATGCCCAGTCTACCGGCCTTCGATTTTCTTAGGTTGCTCGGCCTCATGGTATCCTGCATTTTTCTGGTGCCAGAAGCTCGCCTGAGAAAGCGACCCCTTCAGTGGGCTCTAAGAACTCAATGGTCCCAGTTCTCAGGAAACATTTCGGACCAACTTCAGATTCCAAAGAGGGTCTCGCAGGATCTTCTGTGGTGGGCCTGCAAAGACCATGTTCTGAAGGGAGAACCCTTTTGGCAACCATGGCCGGAGATTACAGTAGTGACAGACGCATCATTTGCGGGGTAGGGAGCCCATGTCAACGATCTGATAGTCAGCGGTCGTTGGTCTCCATCGGAGTCCAAACTACATATCAATCTGAGCTGAGGGCAATCAGATTAGCGCTGAAGACCTTCCTGGAGGTTGGGTTCTCCAGCACAAGGTCAAGCCTCTCAACCTTCACTCTTGGTATCTGAAAGGCTGAGATATAAGGATTGGTACCTTCCAGATGATGTAATGGAGGTATTGCTTTCGGCCAGAAGGCCAGCAACAAAGTCTTTGTACCGTTGCCGTTGGAATACGTTTTGCAACTAACTGGTGCAAGGAAAAGAATGTTGATCCTTTTCTATGTAAAACGTCAAATGTTTTATCCTTTCTTCTATCCTTAGCTAACCTAGACCTCCAGATTGGTACCATTAAAGGCAACTTGGCAGCGCTGTCCGTTTTTAGGCTCTCGTCAAAGGAATGTTACTACTTCAAAATTCCACTGGTTAGTTAATCAATTCCTAAAGGGGCTCACTAATGTGGTTCCTCCTCCTCCTTTCCAGGTTCTGCTTTGAGACCTTAATCTGGTTTTAAACTGCCTGATGTGTGAAGAGGTTCAAATGGAGCACACATGTGCTTTAAGGTTATTAACCTTCCAAATAATCCTATTGGTAGGTCTGACATCTGCCTGTAGAGTGAGCAACTTGCAGGCACTTTCATCCAAGCCACCCTCTACAACCTTCCACAAGGATAGGGTTGAATTAAGGTTCAAACCCTCCTCTTTGCCCAAAATTATTTCTGACTTTCATTTTAGTCCGACAATTGTTCTACCTTCCTTCTATCCCCCACCTCATCCTGGTAACGAAAAGGTAAGACTTTATAGGTTAGACCCTCTGAGAGCGTTGAGCTTTTACAACTCCAGAATGACTAACTTGCGAATTGATGACCAACTCTTGATCGGATATACAGGACACAAGCTAGGTAAGGCTGTTTCCAAACAGACCATGTCTAGATGGATCATTCTGACAATATCAGCATGTTAAAGGCTTGCAGGAAAAGACCCTCCTGAAGGTTTAAGAGCTCATTCCACCAGGGGCATGGCTAAATCTATGGCCATCAGAGGGTCTTACCAATCAGAACAATTTGTGAAGCGGCAATGTGGTCTTCCATACACACGTTCACTGAACATTATTCCCTGGATTGTTCTCTTGGCCAGGATGGTTCTTTTGGCAAGGCAGTCCTTCACCCTATCCATGAAAATGTATGAATTCTAATTGTACTCCCTCCTCCCCAAACCTAACACTGCTTTGGGAGTCTGTCAAAGATAAGGAATATGTGAGAGGACACCATCCATTCGAAGAAAGTTACTTACCCCAGGTAACGTTCTTTCGACTAGATGTTCCTACCACGTATTCCTCACCGCCCTCCCATCCTACCCCTCAGTAGAACTTCCCGAGCTATTACAGCTTCCGTTCCATCAAGGCAGAGTACGGTCACTCCCGTGTTTTACGGGTATCTCAGCTGCAAGAAGAGGAAAAACCGAACAGAGTCCAACGGGCGCTGCGCGTGCAATATATGCCTTCGATGACATCATCCTCGACGGAGGCCTTCGAGGGACATCGACTCGATGCACAGCGCCCTCTGCAGAATTTCTTTTCCAAAGCAGCTGAAGCTGGAGAACGTGTCAAAGATGAGGAACACATGGGAGGAACATCCAGTTGAAAGAACGTTACCGGGGTAAGTAACTTGTTCATCTGATCAGTCTTTGAGTTGGTTGCTACATCTTGCTTGGTTTCTTTTGTTTATTTATGTTTTCACATCTTTAAGGGGCATTAAGATCCAATCATTTGTTTTCCTCCCTCTCCAAGGCATTGGTTATAGTCCATTTGTTCTCTTTAACATTCACCTTTTTGGTACTGTTGCGTTTGATTCTGATGAATTCTCTCTAGTGGTTGTTGGTGATAGTTTTTATTTGGGGTGCACCCTGGAAGCACATAGTATGGCAGAAGCAGCTGCCTTTGTGGTAGCTGTTGGTGTTCATTTTGTCTCCTTGTACATAGATTGAGAGATCCTGAAATTGCATATACTCCTCCTGGTAGTCTGTGGTCATTTTGATGTTGTACAGATTGGAGTACTTAACATATGCCATCTGAATATCCCCATGAAGTATATTTTCACTATCGTTTTTTGTAGGTGTTGATATTAAAAAATAACATAAAGGTGTTTGATAGCTTTGGCATGCATGGCTGTACTTATTAATATATTCAAAGTATAGCTGTTTTTAGAAGTTTTAAAAAAGTGTGTTTTCACCAAGTTTCTTGCAGAGTTAATGTATTGCCATTGGGAAGAAGTAGGGCACTCTTTCATTTGGGCTGAAGTCTTGCCGTGGCCTTTTCTCTGTCAATGTTAATGTCCAGTTTCTCTGTTACATGGTTTCTTTTGTTGGAAGTCTGTTGTGTTGCTTGTGGGGTTTTCGTAATAGCTTGAACATTCAGTGTCTAGACTGGTGGCATGTTAAATTAGCATTTTGATAATTGCATCTTTTGATCTTATCTTAATAGAATTTATAGAGTTCAACATAAGCCCAAAGGCAACTTGGCGCTAACGAGAGACAGGGGTCAAATTCACAGAATTAAAACAGAAAAGACATAAGTGCACAGCGGAATGTAATGTGGGACTCAGTGCTGCGCAGAGGGAAGGGAAGTTGGTTCCAGGCTTTAGCAGCCGCCACCGAGAACGCACATCCCCCCCTAGCCCCCCGTCCTAAGATCCTGAGTCCGAAGGGGCCGAGCAGGAGTATACAGAACAAATTTGTTTGCATGGATTGTCATAGTGCTGGAACCTCTATTCTTTTCTGTAGTATCAATTGTATTTGTTTGTTTTATTACTTGTATTGCGCGCAAGACCCAAGGGTATCAGGGCGCATTGCATAAAACAGCTCTCAGCTCGTTTACAGAGAAGTACATATACATACTACATAAAAATAAAAGTCATGTGAAGGCACATAGGCAGAATTCATAATAAAATACTAGATACAGTCCTTTCCTTGGTGTGGATTTGGTTCAATCTAAAGTGCATGTAGATGTTTCTTACCTTTTTACAAGGAAAGCACTTCAGATACGCGGACAATTGGCCCCTCTTCTGTGGAAACCTTGCATTCTCCCGATAGGATGATATAAATGTTTGTAAGGCACCAGTTGGCCTGAGGAGCCAAATGTACCTCCCGCTTTGAGGCAAACGAGGCTATGCTAGAAGCAGGAACTAAATCGCTGTCCGCTCCACGCAATTTAGAACCTAGCAACACATTTTGCTGAATTTAATAGAAACCTTGCCTATTCACTGTTTAGTCAGCCTATGCCAGGTAGACCACCCTGTTTTGATTGCAGAGACATTCCTCCTGTATCCTAATATAGTTGTATAGACTGAGGGAGGGGTCGTTCTTGCAGGTTAATGACCTGCCACCAAGCTCTGGAAAGGTAATTATCCCAAGCTCTAATTACCTCTCTCATGATCCCTAGGTAAGGCTATAGGCACATAGTGGTAGAAAATATATTTTTTTTAATGAAGTATGTATATTGTAAATAAAAAGTGGTTTCACTTTGTAGTGTTTAAATGGCAAGGTTCATTTATTACGCAGTACGTGCGTACTCGCCCCAAATGACTAGTTGGTAACTGGAAAAATTACTGTTCAGTACAAGGGACACAACAACCATAGTTCAGAAACTGCACCACTTCGGTCTCACAATCCATGTGGGGAAGGCCAGCATTATGCTGACAACCCAAGACATTTCTGGGCCAATCTTACATGTTCAAATGGCGCTCGTCTTTTCTTCACAGGAAATGAGGAAGTATGTTTCCTTAACCCTCTACCACATGTCATTGTTTGAAAGAGAGGACAAAAATGAAACTATTGAGTATAGTGGTGTCCTGCATTCAATTAGTGCCACATTCACAACTACACATGATACACAATTAGCGTGGCTCAGTGGTCACAATTTCAAGGGGACAGAGGGTACAGTGTTTGCAACACCAAGGTCCTACAGCTGTTAAAATGGTGGAATCGGGTAACCCAATTAAAAGGACTAACCTTTTCAAACTTCGAGTGACCTAATGGCCGATGGATCACGGAAAAGGAGGGGTGGACACCACCAATTTCTCAAAGTGCTCAGAAGGAGCAAATGCTACGCATAAATGTCTTTAAACAGATCACAGTACAGCTAGCATTTTTAAGTTTTCACAAGCACATCAAGAGGAAATCCATGTTGGTCAGGACAGGCGGCAGAATAGTTAGGTTTCACATCAACATTCGGGGCGGGAACCCCCTAATTGCGAAACATCTACCTGGAGCACAGGATTGTTCTCTGGAGTAAGGTTTATCGGGATCATAGTCATGTCGAAACACTCCACTCCATAGTCCGCAAGTGGGGTACACAAGACCTGGGTCTGTTTTCCACACGAGACAGTAAAAAATGCCAACGCCTTTTGTTCCAGCTACCCAATATTCTCTGATGAATGCAATATGGGTACAGTTGGTCAGGGACATTTGTATAAACACTTCCACCAACATCACTGATGCATAATGTAGTTCAAAAGATGCAGCAATTGCAGGTAACTAGGAATGGGAATTCAAAGATGGTTATGCGAATTGTGTGGAAATCAACTTAACATTCGGCTTCGGAAGGAAGCAAAGCGATTTCCTTCACTTAAGTCTCGGCTAAAATCTGGTTTGGCAGCCTTTTTTTTGCTTCAGATGCATTCATTTTTCTCTAATATAGTCCCCAAAACATTTTGATGTCTCTTATTTGAGGGAAGTATTTGCACACTCCCAGCTGACCAAAACAATGTGACATTTTTCTGTTACCAAATAGTGGATTTCGGGGGTATCTGGTCATTTCAACAAATCGAATGGCAAAACTTCGAATTATTTTTGTCGAAATGCCATTCTTTGAATTCGAAGGTGCCATCGACATGTAATGTTAGGTATTAGTGCAGGGCTGGGGCCAGGGTTAGGGGTTTGGTTAGGGCTTGGGTTAGTTTAGGGGTTAAATTAGGGCTAGGGCTAGGGTTTGGGTTTAGGGTAGGGGTTGGGGTTTGGGTTAGTTTAAGGGTTATATTATCGTTAGGGTTGGGGCCAGGTGAGAGTTGGGGCTTGGGGCTGGGGCTTGGGTTAGGTTACGGTTGGGGCTTGGGTTACGGTTGGGGCTTGGGTTACGGTTGGGGCTTGAGTTAGGGTTGGGGCTTGGGTTAGGGTTGGGGGTGGGAGGGTGGCGTGGGCGCTGGGGGTGCGGGGATGGGTCCCCCCTTCCCCCAATATACACAAACGTTTAAACGTTGCAAGGGGCTGGCCAGTGCTGAAATTACAGCACTAGACAGCTCCATGTAACGTTTCAAAGTTACAAAAAAAAGCATTGGAATGCTACTTTTAACACGTGAAAGTGCATTTCAATTGAAACCAGTCATGACTATTGTCGACGGATTGGTTTCGAAATAAATGCATTTTGCATGTTAAATATAGCTTGTCACAGCTTTTTTTTCGAAACTTTGTTTTCGAAAATTTTGTTATTCGAGACTGTTTATAGTGATTTTTGCGAGGAAAAAAAAAATGTGAAATTTTTCTTCTAAAAAAAGCCAAATGGTGGAATCCGGGCTGTGGCAAAACTGCAGATTTTGCAATTATTTTCTGCGGTACAAAATGTGGCTGTCTTGTCCTCAAACCCCTGACACACCTTTACAGGTGGCACTAATGTGGATTGCTGGAACGCAGACCATGCAGATGTGTTATCTGTTCTACTCAATGAGGCAGTGGACCATCCTAATACGGCAAACATATGAAAAATCTACTCTTGCAAGCAAAGCTCACATTGCCAATCCACTCACACTGAACTTCTCAATTGGTTTCTGTGATCATAGTTTGCTTCATATGTGCATGCAGCTTTGTGGATAGTTTGGGCGAGGCATGTTCACTAAACCAGATTTAGATGCATTGTTAACAAATCAAAGATGTGTTCTGGTGCACAAGACAACCGGTGAAACCACTGAAATATACACAATCCCAGGTTGTCAAAGAGCTTGCATATGTTGGACAGCAGACTGGTATATGGTGTGTTAAGTCCTTCTGCTGGCAGCATATTTTACATCACAATATAAGATCACCTGGTGGAAGATTATATTAGTCGGGCCTTTACTGGAAGGATTAAAACTGTTGCTTCCTTGCGTTGCGTACCATCACACAGCTGGGATTTAAACGTTGTTCTACATAGGCTAATGCTTCCACCTTTTGAACCAATGCACAAATGTACATGGAAAAACCTTGTGTTAAAGTTTGTGGTGTAATCCTGTCCATCAGAGGAGTTATTAATCAAAAGGCTATGTCCATAGAAGCCATACAGAAACCAGGTGCAGTTGGAACACATCAAAGATTTTCAACTAAACACATATCCAAATTCTTTGCAAGGCAGAAGACTGAGCTACAAGTGTTCGAGCTACAAGTATTCAAGGTTCTGAAATCAATTGCGTCCTGAAACATCTGCATTTTAAAAGTGAGGCGGGTGGTGATGTATTATGTGGACAAAACTAAACCCATTTGAAAGACAGCAAATTGTTGCCTTTTGGATTGTCCATAATGTATAGCCTGTTCAGTGCAGCCAAGTATGCTATGTCCTAGTGAACTACCTTTTAAGCCAAATGTGAATAGTGCAAGGGACACTGCACTAGAGTTTTTTGCTAATATGCCAATAGACCACCTGCAACATGGAGTTCAGTACATAGTTCTGTAAGGAACTCATGTTGACAACAGTAAAGACGGACACAAGTGATCAAGGGTGTTTATAGTGCAGGATGGAAAAACGCCTAACATAAATCAAAGATGGGAGCAAGCGTCCACCATCAAATGAACAATAAGGCAGTCCTTGTGGCGTCTTGTCAAAGTAAAAAGCCTATACTTAAAAAAGATTGCCAATTCCTTCCAACTAATTACTGTAAAGAGTGTGGGATAGGGTATTCAAACAGAGAAAACCATGTTCAAATAAGAAATCGGGATGTGATTCCCTTGAGGTCTCCCTTCCCCATGTTTTTAGCACGGGACAAGGTGGGACTTTGGAGCACAGCACATGCTCAAGCTTTCCCAGCACGAGCAAGCAGTTCTGTATCAGCTATCCGGTTCTTCGATGGTTAAGTCTCTTTTCAATGAAAGTCTCTCGCCTTCGAGGCTTGATGTTCTCTACAAACAAACACAGAAGTTCTGTTCTACAAACACTTTGGGTGATGGCTTCACTTCTGGGTCGCCCTCTTCTGGGTGCAGACCCCTCAGAAATTGGATTCAGCAAATTCACAAGACAGTTCCTTTATCAGTGAACTTTGGGTGATCACTTTCCACCCCTGGATCTCCCTCGGCTGGGTTTGGATCCCAAATGACAAGGGGGACACTTCCCCTCCCCTTGTCTCGCAATACGTCTTGCTTTCACAAATCTTAATGTCTTTTTAAACAGGTTTTTAGGCTTTGGAAATCTTTGTTGGCTTTCCTCTGCTGGGTTCACTCTCTCCAACATTTCCAATATACAGTTCTTGTACTAATTTTCACCATGTGGGATTCACTTCACTTAGCTTTCGCAATCATCTGCCGGTCAGATTTTCGACGGAACAGAGGATTTTACAAGACTCTTATTTGACCACTGAGCTTTCTTCTTCTCTTCCCAAGGCCTTCTAGTTCCAGTAGTCTTTTTACCCAGGGGGTAATCTCCTAGAGTTTCGTGAGTGAGCACCCACGTGGTGCCGGGCTCCTCTGTATCTGGTTCCCCCCCCCTTGTTAATAGTGTCCTTTTGCTTTTCAAAGTTCAACTTAGCCTTTGGCTACTTTTCATTCAACACAGTTCGGTTTCTTATTGACACTCCCCTCGAATCACCGGCTGTGATGAACTGCTTGGCTTACTGGAGTCTTGGAGTCAAGGTTGGTACCACAGAGACAAGCGTCTCTCCCCGGCTTGGTCATCTGCGGAGGAGAGGGTCTCGTACCAGGCACATCTGTTGCAATACACGTTGTCTATTGTTTGCAGGCTTATCGTTCCCTCGGTGGAGGTTCCTTGGCCCTTGGTCGAAAAGGGCAAGGTCGACTCTCTCCTGCTCACCCTCTCGGTCTGCGCAGTCTTTCTCCTCTTGGAACTGAGTGCTGAGTTAGCTCTTGCGTCGTGCGGCTGCCATGCTTGTATTGTGCTCTTGTGCTCCACATTTTATCCCTGTGGGGAAGGGAAAGGGCCGCCCGGTGTGCGCGATTCTGGTCTATTGACTGACTTTGCCTGACCCTGGTATTGGGACACGTCAGGTAAACGGCTCTGGTGTTAGTCCATTGTCTTTCGTGTTGTGTGAAAGTGTTCACAAGGAAAGGGAGGGGGCAGTGTTTTGGAATATCCTATGTGGTACAATGGGGAAAAGGTGTTGAAAGAAGGGGGGTATCGCATTTTGCCCATCGGTATCCCACTCCCCAAGGGACCCCCACCCCCTGCAGGTGATCCTCCCACAGTGGTCCACACCAGGAACTGGATCCAATAGCGATGGCTGTGTCCTGGCCACCTGGATGATAGATCCCCTGGAACTAGCTAGGGAGACATCTGCAGGTTTCTCACATTTCACTAAGCACAACTGAATAGCTATACACACAATAATAGACTGAGGCAAGGAGCAAGCGGTACTAAAACTAATTTAAATCTGTTCCTATCTTATATTTACCAAAAGGGGAAATAATGCTTGCTGAATTAAAATAATCCTTGCTAAATTATGCATAGCATGTGAATCTTAAACGGGTTAACCACCTGCGAAAGTTAAATGTCACGTAGCATTTATAGTCTTTTTGCAGCCTGTATCCTTTTCAGTCACATACACAATCTCCTATAGAGATAGAGATGGAGAAGTAGAGGGGGATATATAGAATGGCTCATTGTTTCCACATTGCATATACAGTGAAAGAGAAAAACAATTGAGAAATCTACAGAGGGCCATGACTGAAGGAGCATTGTGGTTAGCACATACATGTAATGCATGGAATGCTACAGTCCACTTTGAGTTTGGTAACCAGTAGTTGTAATATTTTAGGCAAACCCGTTGCAAGCAGACAATATGTGACATTTGACTCTAAAACAGCTGCAAAGACTATAACGGGTAAGTAACATGTTCTCATTCATGCCTATATATTTAGAATTGTTTAAAACAATATTTTCTATATTTTTTTGTTTTAGCATCCAGCGTAAATGAGGCACACTGAGGTAAGTGTTTGGCCCATGGTCATATTTTGATCCAGTAAGAAAGCGGGATCGGAACCAGAGTTTCCTGGTTCATGGTTTAATTGGCAGAGTCCTATCTTTCGGTTTCCACCAAATTGCTAGAATTTCTTTATAGTTGTATTTTAAGGACAGAATGTGCTTTAAAAAAAGACATAACTAAAAGATTGATAGGAGTGTTGACCTGTGACACGAGGCAGATGCAACAGATTTCTTCATTAATTGTCCTTCACAGATGATCCCAACATAGTAGTCTCCTCAGACTCTGGCATTGTGATGCACTCCTACCGGGGCAACAAAGTGCAGCTTTCCCATCTTTCCCCAGAAGTCTCCTGGATAGGATTCACACCCCAACTCGGTCCCTTGCAGCCTGCAGTGATTATAACCCCCAGCGAAGAATATTCCTCCTGGCCCCGAGTCAGTTGACTCAGTCTCAGGAGGGATATTCTTGGCTTGGGTTACTGGGTCTTCCGAGACTCTTAACAGATGTCTAACAGAAGTCAACAGGCGCAGACTTCATTTAGCTTTGGTGGCTTTACAACTTCCACAAGGAATTAGGCTAGGACCCCCCCCCCCTCTGCCCCCATTACTCCTTATTGGGCTTATTTTCCTTTTCGCATTAGCTACTGGATCTTGCCAGCTTCTGGGTCAATGCCCTCAGCAGTCTGCTTAGCTCGCCTGCAAGCCTTAATCCTCTTATGGTGTGGCCTATTTGGCGTAGCCATCTTCTGGTTTACCCTTTTTTATCCTGCTCTCCTCTTTGCTGGTACAGCTTCCTTGAAGAGACATCCTAACTCCTGCCAAGTATGGCATGTTTTTCCTCCTTTTATTCATGTTTGCTTGGGCACTTTTTTGTTCCAATGAGCATTCAGATTGGTGAGCTTGTTTCACCATTAGTCTGATGTACTGTGATTTATGGGTCCTACCACCACCTCAGGTGCATGTTCTGCTTTTATGCTATTGGGCTTTCGCGAATGACTCAGTTTTGCCTGGGCCAATCATCCTGAGGATCATATAACCAGTCTTCTGACAATGCGAGTAAGCACATGGCAGCCAGGGTGACCCTGCAATTTGGTTGTTTGGGCTGTCTGTATGTGCTTGCTTACTATGTGCATATTTGGGTGGAGAGCATATCCTTTTGGTGTTCCTTCACACGCTGGCACGAGTTACTGGCTATTTTTCACAGTCTACTTTGCGGCTTGCACACACGAGGGTACTTGTCACAGAAGCTGCGCCACTTAGTGACATTCAGGTGTACAACCCTTCCTGAGACTGATTTTTCTGTGTTTCCATATTTATGAGATGCATTTACAACTTTGAAGTGATGGCTGCATATGTGCTTTGTGTGAGTGCTACTTTCAAGTAATGAATGCTATTGCATACTGTGCAAGGGACACTTGATTTCAGTTTTTTCCAATGTGGCCCTACCTGTAATTTAATCAAACATTTTATGTGGCATGTAACTGCCGTTTTGGGGCCTGTCGGCACTAAATTATGTATGCCAGTCCCATTGTTTCACTGGGACTTTACCTGTGACCAGAAGAGTTTTCAGCTAGTTGCATCTAGTACAACTCTGCTAGATGCTGGCTTTGTACATAGTCACGGAACGTATGGCCAGGCTGCTAAGACCTTAAGTAGTTCGATGTCCCTTCCCTCTGCCACTCCTTGGTGCCTTGCTAGAGGTTCTGTCACTCTCCCAGATCCAATCACCAGATTATTTATATAGATATATATATGTTATGTTATTTATAATGCACTTAATACCCAGAGGTTTCCAAGCGTGGACCTGGGGATCGAATCTGTGTTGCTCCATGTCGTCTTGCTTCAAAGGCGAGCACGTTGCCGCTGAGCTATGCTCCAAAGATATATTAGTTGTTACTAAGCAGTATAGCTGTTGTCAGTAACGCGTTGAAACACCAAAGGTTTGCACTACAACTTCCAAGATCCTTTCCCATTGACTGATTGCTAGAAATCGTGGGACCACCTGGGTAACAATGCTTTGTAGACCTTATTTCTTTACAGGTGCAAAGCCATGTTTTGATGTAATGGACCTTGGGCCTATATGTAGGTAATCTTGTATTGCCCCCCTTCTGCCACTTTTGGTGGCCTCGCTGCATGTCATGGTTGACCTTCTATTCCGTGAATTGATGTGTTTTTAATTTGAACCGCAGAACCGGGTTTCTACAGTAGAAGTGCATGGCCATGGAACTTGGGGCTGCTTTGTTTCTTCAGTACGGTATACTTTGCCAAACTGGAAATATTGTGCTTGTGTTAGCAGGGAGAATACTGGAATTGTGAAATTGAGTGCACTGCTAGTATGCATACTGGAAGTATAGTGCATTTTACAAGCTGGAATTGCAGTGAATTTGTGCAACCATGATATTGGAATATATATATATATATATATATATATATATATATATATATATATATATATATATATATATATATATATCCTCGTTCCGGAATCCTCATTGTGTCGATTTCTTTACCGCACCTTGGATTTGTGAGCCGACTGAGTGTATCAGCATCGGTGCATCTCACACCAGTTTGTGCATTTTGATCGGGATGAATATAGGATTGTAGGAGATGGACAATACTCTAATAGTGCCAACTGGAAATAAGCTGCAGCTGTTTCACTCACATTATACCGGGATTTTACAAACCTGTAGGCTAGGATTGCCAAACTGTGTATATAGGATGTTTCAAGGTTGAACCTGGAATCAAGAAGGGTGCCAAGACCAGATGTGTGCTTAATGCCATTTTATTAAACATTTAGTTACAAGACAAAATAAAACTGGGTCTTCCTAAACAAAATAGATGTCAGGATGGGTCCGTTGCTAACAGCGATGGGTCCCTTCCTCAGGAACCTCTTGGCCCAATGTTTCTTCACTGGCATGTGCATAGCTTGTGCACTTAACCATAGAAGCAAATGTTTCTTGGGGGTTTGCTTCACCCCTCCCGGACATTGCTGGGTTTAGGGTGTCCTTGCACTGATCTAGTTGCCGCTTTCCGGGATCCTGTACCTCATGATTTATTAAGATTGCAGTTTCTTGAGAGCAGACTGGTTAGTGAAGATGGCATGCAAGTAGAGCTAGAGAAGGTCACTGGGTCTGCCTGGGCTTTGTGATCTCTTGCCTCACATCTCTGAAATCGGAGGCACCTCCCTGACTGTTGCCCCCCTCCTGCCCTCACATGTCCCCCTCACACCACCCATGGTCCTGCATAAAGCTAACCGGCCCACTGGAACCTGCCTCTTCTTAATAGCTACGTATTAGCTTTCACTCCTTTGGATTTCTTTCCATGCCATCTGATGTTCCTGTGTTAGTTGTCCTTTCTCATTTTGATTTACCCCTGGCTTCATCTGTATCTGCTGCATTATCGTTGGCACCTCTTAGATGTGCTTTTCTCTACCTAGCTTCTGCACCGTCTGTCTCTCTAAGGTCATCTCCGTCTCACTACCAGTCTGTTTCGATTTCTTTCTTCCCCTTGGGTCTCAATGCAGCCACATGTGTTCAGGCCTCTACCACCTCCAACTTGGCTTCCATTCTCCTGGACTGATCTTTTCTTCTCCTGCCACTGTTCTTGTCTGTATTTTATATCCTCATCTACTTTAAATATTTACCACCTACACCTTCCCTCCACCCCATTATCACCACCTACTGTCCACTTTCACGCTCTGTTTTCACCTCCTCCTTTCCCTTCTTGCCTCCCACTGCCGCTTTTTGATCACTCTTCCCATTTGTTCCCAACTCCTGCTTGATCTTCTTAGATCTTCTTAGATCTGAATTCTTCTTCCTGCTACTTATTATTCTACTCTCCTCATTCTCTCCAGCCTCTGTGGTCTAACCCCCTGCTCTACAGTCTCCAGAGTTCTCCAAACACTGGCCTTCTGCACCTACAACCCATACTGTCCTGTCTGACTGGAGCTGGGCTAGTGGTTTATATTGTGCAACTTTATCCCCTCCCCCCCCCAGGGTGAGTCTCCTAGTGAGGACCGGTACCTATGATTGGTAATTAGATGAGGGTTTTGATTGGCTGTCCTTTCTGTGGGCATATGCAGGTGATTTGGCCAAGTTACATTTGTCCTATTGACCATTTTGGATTATACTTTCTCCCCTCGCTACTGCCTCTGCTGCAATGAGCTGTTCTGTTTTCCCAATGTGTGTTTTGCTGCCCAGGGATCCACTATATAACTTTGGGAGGAGGTGGGGGTGGCGGGCGATTTTGTTTGTGGGCATTCAGGATTTGGAAATATTGTATCCCTGGCAGGAGAATACCTTGTCTGGAATGTTGCTGGACGGCTACTTCCTGCCCTGAATTGTCAATTTGGGAAGTTGCAAGCTCAAAAAAAATCTGCAAATTTCACCGTTGGTCCCACAAAGTGTCGGAGAGTTTGAACCCTTAAAGAGAACTTCTTTTCACTACTTTATGAATTTGGGTCTGCTTTGGGGTGCACTAAGGTGTACTCTGCACAGTCTCAAGATTTGAGCAGTGGTACAGCTGCCTGGATAGGTTACCTTAATGGACCTGGTGAGTGGGGAAAGTCTAGCCTCCCACGACTGGCCTGAGTTGCAGCAATGTTTATCCCATGCTTTTTGACGTGACCAAGGTTTGGTGACTTGGGGAACCATCCCATGCCACCGCCAGACAAAACATCCACCGGCTAGAGTGGCACTAGAGCCCCTGAGCCTCGGCCCTGGGGGTCCCTGAAACCAGACCAGGTGAATGTTACAAGAGATTGTGCAGCCTTCTCACTTATTGGGATTTTGAAAACTTGATGAATACAGGAACCATGAACTGGGGGAATACACATTCTTCATATTATCTGTAAGACTGTGAATATACTATATGGCATGGATTTGGAGAATACAGTGTTTGTGCAAACTGGAGTATGATATGGCATTTATCACACGCCTACACACAAGTGTTTCAAGGCGCGACAAGGCAAGGGGTGGGGGGGGACAAGGGAAGACAGACAACGATCCTACTAGGCAAGGTGTCATTCAGATTGCGCAAGTGCATGGGAAGGGGGGGGAAAAGGAAAAGTGCATGGGGGAAAGGAGAGGGGAAAGTGCAGTACCTGGGAAAGTGGAATAAAGGAGATAAAATAAGACAAAGTGGCAAGTGCAAAGAAGTGCAGACATAAGTGCTGGTAGGGGTACTGAAGGGATACATAGAAACGGTCCCCAAGTGCAGGGGTTGCCAGGGAGGCAGTGCAGGTGGGCAATTGACAGGGCCTGGGCCAGAGATCAGAAAAAGGTTGACCAGGTAACCAGTGCAATTTCAGTCAGGAATTCAGCAAGGGAGTGGAGGAGAGAAAGCAGAAGCAAAGAGGAAGGTTTTTGAGGTGTTTCCGGAACCGGAGATGGTTCTCCTCGAGTTTCAGGGAGGCAGGAAGGCTGTTCCAGAGAGAGGCCCCTGCCGAAGAGTGATCTGCCACCAACTTGTTGCTTGGAGAAGCGACTGACCCTGAGGGAGTTGGAGACAGATGACAGATGAGCGAAGAGCTCGAGAAGGAAAATATTTAGGAAGAGAGAGTTGAGGGTATTGCTGCCCCAGAAGGCCTTGTGTACAATGCCGAGGGTTTTGAACTTCATCCTCGCAGCCACTGGGAGCCAGTGCAGAGATATCAGTCCTGGAGAGATACGATCCCTGGGCTTGAAGCCAAGAACAAGTCTCGGAGTCCTGTTCTGGATAAGTTGAAGAGGGTGGAGAGTGGAGGCAGGCAGATTTAGATAGAGGCTGTTACAGTAATCCAGCTTAGAGAGGACCAGGGTTCTGGAGACAGTGAGCTTCTGGGGGAAGGAGAGGAAAGGAGGACTAACTCTAAGGAGGTGCAGCTGGTAGTGTGACTTCTTAGAGACGTCCGAGATGTGAGGGGAGAAGGAGAGTGCAGAGTCGAAGATGACCCCAAGGTTTTTAGCCTTGCAGGTGGGAGTGGGAGGAGGGCCAAGAGAGGCCGGCCAGAGAGCTGCAGGGAAGGAGGGAGTGGGTGTGCCGATGAGTAGAATCTCAGTCTTACTGGCATTAAGGCAGAGGTCGTTGGCGGCACACCATTCCTGGATGGCAGACAGTCAGAGATGAGGGAAGGAGAGGAGGAGGAGGAGGAGGAGGCTGATGGTAGCCTGAAAATGAGCTGGGTATCATCCGCATAGCACAAAGTTGGGACAGAGAACGGCAATGCGGTGGGCAAGGAGTGCCAGGTATTGGTTGAACAGCCAGGGCGAGAGGTTAGATCCCTGGGGGACACCACAGGTAGAGAAAGAGTTGTCGGAGAGGAAGGACCCAAGTTGGACCTAGGAGGGTCGGTCAGAGAGGAAAGGAGTCAGCCACGCCAGAGCCTGACCAGTGATACCGAGGTTATCACGGAGACGGTTGAGCAGGATGGCATGGTTGACACTGTCAAAGGCAGAAGAGATCAAGCAAGATAAGAACGCAAGGGGTGTTAGAGTGGAGGTTGGTGAGCAGGTCTTCACGGATGTTCAGGAGAGCAGTTTCCATGCTTCTGGCAGCTCTGAAGCCAGACTGATGGTCATGAAGACAACCAACCGATTCAGTGTGGAGATTGAGCTGGGAGATGGCCAGTTTCTCCAGGGGCTTGCCCAGGAAGGGAGTGATGGAGATTGGGCGATAGTTAGCCGGGCAGGAGGGGTCGGCAGAGGGTTTCTTGAGAAGAGGGTGCACAAGGGAGTGCTTCAGGGGGGAAGGGAAGACTCCACTGGCGAAGCAGTGATTGCAGAAATCCGAGTATACTGGGGCTATCAAAATTGGAGTAGAGTAAGCTGTGACTGTCAAACTAGAAATAAACTGGCAATAGCCTAACTTTAAATATACAGGGAATGGATAACTTGGATGGGACATGGATTTACATACTGGAAATGTCAATCTGGTTTACACTGCATTTTGTATCTTGGAGTATTTGTGTACTGCACACTGTTGGCATATTGTGTTTTGCCAAAGTTAATGTTTATTGGGATTCGACAAACTGGTAACATACCAGGAATGTGAAAACTGGGTGCATGCATTGATTGACAAAATGGGAATATTCGGGGTCTTGGACTAGCTGGGTGTCCTTAATATGCTAACTAAAATGGTACATTCTTCAAACTGGGAGAACGCTGGCATTGCTAAGTTAGGAATAAATTGGGATTGTGCAGACTGTGGTTGTACTGAAATTGAGTAACCACATTCTGGGATTATGCAAACTGGATTTTATAACCAGGAATACTGTGATTGTGCATACTGGAGTATATTTGGGATTGCCAGGCTGACATTTTCTAATTGTAAAATGTCTAATAGACTTGGATTATAAACTACATATGCAGAGCTGCCAAATGGCAATGGGTTGGTATTAGCAAATTAGCCATATTCTGAGCATATTGCCATTTTCAAACTGGGTGTGTGCTTCCATTTAGAAACCAAGTATACAATTGTCATACTACTCTAGGGTTGTTCAGACTGGGAATATGTAAACTGAGAATACTGAAATTATGTAAACTGGTAATGTACTTCTGTTCTTGAGTCTGGAATATACTAGGGTTACAAATTAATTATTCTGGCATCAACCATGTATGAACTGGAAATATAGTGTGCAAACCTAAAATAAACTGTGGTCCTCAAACTGATTATGCTTGGGTTTTTTCAAACTTGGATTGTGAAATTGGCATTTCCTACGTTATCAGTACACTCCCAAAACAACACTGGTATTTTATTATGTCCAACAAAGCATACACTAGGATTGTTTACCTATGGTACATTCAGTTCGACAAAGGTGGAATATGTTGTGCTGATCAGACTAGTACTATACAGAAATTGTGTACACCTCAAATGTACTAGTTGTGGTGTGTCGGAAGAAGGAGCCGGGCACTTTAAGGACATTTTGAAGGCTTCTTTTATTTAAACTATCAAGGCCCATCTTTTCTTATTGTTTAAAGGGAGTACCGACCCTGTTATGATGAATCTGGCAATGTATTCACTCCTTTCCTGGGCAAAGCCTCTCCCCTGTGTCCAGGGAAAGGCAGAAGCTACCTGACCTTGGATTTGGATATCTGCGGGAGGACCACATGAGGGAAGACAACCCTTCCGGGAGTAGGAGGGAGTCGCCAGATGATACATGGTATTCACCTCTTCCCTTAGGGGGCTAATTATAACCCTGAAATTCCTCAAGTCTCCATGACCTATTCTAGTGTTCTACTAGAACGCCATAGGGGTTGAAATGTACACTGGTGTTATGGTCATCCTTCCTCGTCTAATGTTTATAATGTTTATAATCTGCTAAAGTTGGACCGGTTCGGTAATTATAACCTTTTGTCAAAAGCAAGGGGAAGGAAATGACTAAGAGTAAGGTTGACTTGAATAACACCCCCTTCAGTGGAAATACTGAGACTGGGAAGAGCCACGTACAATTCTGGCTAAGCCAAATCCCTGATGAAGAGTACCGGAGTGATGAAGATTACTAGAGTCAGGAACCCCATACTGCGCTCTAGTTGTTGGAAGGAGTTGCATAGGTTTTTAAATACCAGACAGCTGAAGGAGAGCGAGAGCCAGAAACTGGAGAGGCACCTGACTTGTGCTGACACTGTGGAGGACACTGAGGCAAGCAGGCTGCAGAGCACAGTGCAGAGGCCATCTGGCACAGTGTGCAGACAAGCCAGACCGGGAGATGTTTGCCACTTATTGACAGTGCCCAGTCGGAGGAAGGTGAAGCGCGAAGCAAACAACTCGCCGGTCAATGGACCGGGAGCACAGATACTGGGGGAAATGCGGGGAACGCTGAAGACGCCCTCCGCGACCAGTAAGCCCAGAGAGGGTGGGAGTGTTACCGGGGAATGTGTAAAGTGAATGCTGTGTACAACATACTATCCTAAAGAGCCTGAATATGACGGATACAAACATTTCTGAAGGAACAAGTCTGAGTAAAGGTAGAGTGATTATTACTAAAACAAACCTTGTTAAGAGACGGAGCTGAAGTAAAGGCAGTGCAAGTATTTCTGACGCGAACATTGATGAGAGAACGGACCTTGAGCGAAGACGGTGAAATCATTGCAAGTACAAACAGTGTTAAAAGCAAAAGCCTAGACGAAGACAATGGAAATAAGAAGGGGTCGCTGACCCGATATTGGAACATTGTTGTAAGCTCGATAAAAGAGAAAGTGGAGCAGAGAAGCCCTGACAGGTTAGTGAACCAGGCATCCAGTGAGTATAGGACTCCCCACCCAAGCAAGAAAGTGACAACACCCTGGCAGGCAAGTAAACCCGGGTAACAAGGATAAAGAATACAAAATGAAGGTTTCATCCCCCTTTTACAGGAACAATACCCTGGCAGGTGAGTATACCAGGGTAAAGGAAGGAATGATGGAGCCTAAGAGGTCAACACCCCTATATGTGAAAGTGTGTATCAGATAAGGGGAGACACATGCCCCTTTAAGGATTAAAGGGAACTATTTGGGAACTGTGAGATAATATTATCAAGATCACTAGAAGAAATCTAGGGTGAAGAAATACCCTTTCCTGGTAGAACTTTGTTTTCTTTCCGTTTGTGCAACTTAGAACTTTGTTTGAAACTTCAAGAATGTGATCTATGTTTATAGCTGAAAGAAATCCCTATTTTCACCTTATATTTATTTTACAATGAAAGGGTCAGTTTAGGGTTTTGGAGACAGGATTTGAAGACTGTTTATCATCCTGACAGATGTTCCTTAGTTTTGTTGAGGCAGGGAAACCCCTCATAGAGTTGTGGATATATAGGATTTCCCCACCCCTGTTAACATTTTTGAAAAGTGTATAACCAAAAACCTAACATGCCAGAGTGTGCGAGTCTTACTCTTGACCCCTTAGACTATCTAAATAACTAAAGGTGCTCGTCTGTCGTCATGAAGTCCAATATAAATGGCAGTCCAAACCTAGCTCTACCTGTGCCTACCACTAAGCACAACAACTCAAATTGGGCCAAAAGAATGTCTCTTCCCCTGGTCTTTTCTTGTCTCCTTGTATTCTCTTTATAATGTCTCTTTCAATCATATGTTTCTTAAGACCATCTTCTTTGAAACTCTTTTGATATCTCCTTTATGAGTTCTTCCAAAACATTCCTGGACTTTGTTCTCTTTACTGATAAGCTTATGACAGCGTTTTTTACATTCTTGTCATTGGTTGTATATCTGTCTTTAAATGCAACCTCTTCTAGGTTTGATATGCCGCCATCAAATTTTAGTCTCACCCCCCGCCCCCACTCCTGGGTTCTCTGTATTGGATTATTACTTCTTATACTGTTCACTTGACAATCCCATCTCTCAACACTTCCTCACTTTTTTGGCCTGTTCTCTGCACTCTTCCCCACTGTAGTCATGGGGTCTTTCCCCTTCTTCCCGAGGTATTAATTTCCAGTGTCTCTTTACTTCCCACACGGGGTTATTCAACATGTTCTTTATTGGCTTCTCACAAGTCCTGTTAGGCTGATTTATTGTTTTTATCTCGTCCATATGACTGCGACAAGCTTCTCCACTCATATACTGTTGCTCCCGCTTCTCCCGGGTACCTACGTGTATGCAGGGAAACCTTGCAGGACTCTGCATTCACTCAGGGAAATCGACTTTGTCTGGCGTCTCGGTCTTTGGTTTTACCAGCGTTCCGTTCTGAGCTTTGCTGCAGACTGATGCCAACTATAGACTCAAGCGGTATGGACTTGCTAGCGCTCCTGGTTCCTACAGTCTCTGCATTGTTCATCTGGTGTCTCGCCCCCCCACGACGCAGTGTGGTCATGCCACCACCTTGCACAGGAGTCCTCTTCTCCTGCTGGCAACAGCGTCCCTGTGGCTTGTTTCGCCAACCCTCTGGTGTCTAAAGTTGGCGTTCTTCGTCTCTCCTAAAGTAAGTGTCTGCAACTTGCTTCTGCGCTGCCTCTCCAAGGCACGCTTATGTCATGGGGCTTCCCCTGCACACCATACACTTTTTTTTCTTTGTAATCCACTCTTCCCAGTTAAATGCATCTCTCCTTGAAGAGACATCATCTTTTCCTTTTGATAACTGGTTTGCTTCAGCATTGCCTACAGCCAAATGTAAGGAGGACTCATTCTTCAGAGTAGGCAGCCCATATATGCGGATATGGTGCTTGGTCTAGGGAGTTCCTTCTGGGAACGAGAGTCCTTGTCCCCTAAGGGGGAGTCACTCCCACAGAGGTCCCACTTGCCCAGATACCTAGGGAATGTCCTGTTGAGTGGGCACACCTCCCTAGCCTCAAAGGGAGTGGCTCACCCTTGGGGAGAAGGGGAGAATACCCTCGATTTGTCCCATGGTTTTGTGAATACTTTGGGAAAACTAGGATTGTGTACATTGGGATACTGAGATGAATGCTGATTGTTTAGCGGCATAATACCAGGATTTGTCAATATACTAGGATTGAAAACTATGGAATTAAATTGGGATTGTCAGACTAGAAATGGAACTAGAAATGTAATGCAATTATGTGCAATGGAAACATCCTGGAGTTGTAAAACTGTGGGAGTGCTGTGTTGCAACCTGGTTGTATACTGAGATTTTAAAATGGAGACTATTCTAGGTTGAATCGATTTTGGAAAGTGCTTAAATTGGCAACATCTGAATGCACTGGAATTGGGTAATTTAAGGATGCACAAACTGAGAATATACTGTTATGGAGTAGAATGCGAATATGAGCAAAGTGGGTTATCAAACTGAAGCAATTATGGGCTAGCCCATTCAAGTACATTTCCAATTTGATAACCAGCAATCCACCTATTTACACAGTTTGCAAAGTCTCAAACTGACAATCTCACTATACAACCAGTTTGCAAATCCCTGTATGGTCGTACGCTGGCACGCCACTATACATTTTGTTTGCATGAAACCAATATATTCACCAGATGTGACCATAGACCTGTTCAATCTGGAAATATACTTTGTGAAAACTGGAAATGCTTATCTGCCAGTACACTGCAGTTGTGCACATGTGGTTCTACTCGACCTCTCGGCCGCTTTCAACACAGTAGACCACCATGCGCTTACGGACACCCTACATCAGCACATGGGGATCAGCAACCTTGCCCTATGCTGGTTCAAGTCCTACCTTGCCAACCGCCAGCAGTTTCTTAATGTGGAGTCCCGCAGGGTCTATCCTCTACCCAGTGATCTTAAATAAATGCACAAAGCCGCTGAGAGCCCTCCTAGCCCCGCACAACATCCACATTCACCAATATGCTGACGACACACAGCTATACCTCAATATCGACTCGAAGGACATCCATGGTTTCGAACCGTGCCTCTTGCTGATTCAGTCTGGGATGCCGAGTGCATACTTGAAGCTCAAACCTTCCAAGACCGAATTCCTACTCCTCACCAACACCCAGACATACAGACCTGCCTAACAACCATGAACTCTGAGAAATTCACACTTGAGCCCACCTCCTGCACCAAGTTCCTCCAGGTTCCACATCGACAAACACCTCTCCTTCAAGGCACACTTAGCTTAGAAACTTCAGGCAGCTTAGTATCCGTTCTCCCTCCAGCAAAAAGTCAAGCCCTTCCTCCCTCCAAACAGCTTAAGATCCACCGTTCAAGCACTGGTCCTATCCCACCTTTATGCAGGCAATGCACTCTTCAAAGGCCTTCTGTCGTCCTCCCTTGTGCCCCTGTGAAGTGTCCTATACGCAGCTGTATGCTTCATCAAGGGTCTATGCAGATACAGCCACATCACCCCAGCCCTCATTGACCTTGACTGGCTCCCACAAATCACCTTCCAGTGTTCCTGCATCATCTATAAGTTGCCCTCAAGTCACCCAGCTACGTTGTGGATAAACTCAGGATCTCTGGCGAACAGCACACCACCAGAAGCCAGGACATGTGCAGACTTGAAATCCAGTGCTGCAAAAACAAAAGGACCAGAAAACGAGCCGTTTACGCCCCAAGACTATGGAACCTCCTCCTCTCCTCGTCAAAATGAGACTCAGCCCATGCTCTTACAATTCAGAAAAGAACTCCAGACCCACCTCTTCAAGGAATCTCCGCCTCAACAGCTAGGCATCAGATCGCCCCTTGCGCCGCTGGACTCGCTAGACGCCACCGGCCACTCACTTCTTGCCACCTGGTACAGATGTACCCCTCTGTATCCCACCCCCACACTATATATCTATTCTATCGTTTCCTCTGACAAGCACTCCGTTATGAATCTGTAATGTTTTATATCTCTGTAAAGAGCTCTGTTCCTTCCAGAAGCTTGGTCTGCGCTCAATAAATAGCATCATTTTGTTAATTTGGCATATGATTGAGTTGTGTAACAGAAAACTGAAAGTTTACTAAAATTATGTAGCAGTAAAATGGGAACGTGCAATAGCAAAGAGGAAGTATACCAAAGTTGTGCAATGGAACATTTGTAATGTGACACCTGGGATCATACTGGTGTAATTAAAGTGTACTGGGCTGCTTTGCAAAATGAGAAAAATGCGTCGATTGCTAACCTGGGAATATATTAAGTAAAACTAGGAATAAATTGACAAAATGCAATGTTTGGTGTACTGGGATTGTACAGTGAGGAATTTTCTAGTAATGTAAAGGTTGCGATTATTTTGGGACTGGGAACCTCTCTGTATTGTGGTTGTTTAAAGTGAGGCTATGCTCTTTACGTTGTAGGAATGGCCAAACTGGGAGCATGCTAGATTTGGCCAAACTGGTAATGTCAAACTGGCAACTGAGCAACGCTCAGGGCTGTCAAACTGACTATACTCTGGTTTAACAATCAGTATTTTTATTGTGACGTCCAAACTATGACTATGTTTGCATTATGCAAGCTGTCATTGTACTTTTGGGATAAAAAAATAAACTGGGTTTGTAAATGGATAACGCAAACTGAGATTTGGTTGTCAAACAGGAGAAATCGAGCATTGTCTGACTTGGAACATAAGTTTGTCAAACTGTGAATATTGTCGGTTTGTAAAACTGAGAATGCACTATGTTTATGCTGAATGGTAATACATATACGGTGGTCACTGTGTACACAATTTATCAAAGTTAGAATATACTAGGGTTGGCCAACTGGGAATATATTCACAAACTCCATTTAAGAATATTGGGATTTCCCAAACTGAGTTCCCTAAAATGTTCAGTAAACTGGGAGTACCATGGATTTGTAAAACTGAGTTGGACGTTGTCAAAGCTGGAGTTCTGCTATTCTTAACTTGGTTTGTACTGGGATATTGTTAACTATCCGTAAATTGGGGCTGTGGTATTGGGAGTTTATTATGATTGTCAACTGTGATTTTAATGGGTTTTTGAAAACGTGAATATCCTGAGGCGGCAATATTATACAGTGATTTTACAAGCTGGGAGTATGATGGTTGGCAAACGGTGTGTTTGGTTTGTCAAATGAGAATAGACTGCAACCAGGAAATATACTGAAGTTGGTGTGACGGGCATAAATCGTTTCAGGGCTCAAGTCCAGGGTACACGCGGGTGGACAGTCGACCCACTTTTTTCACCTTGATATGCTAATTTATGGCCACGTCACATCCAATTGCGCTTGTTATTGAGTCCCCCCCACTACTTTTTCTAAGACATGACCCGTGTTGTCGGTGGCTGTAGCGAAATCACTAACGTTCATTCCGTTTTAGTACTATCAAAAGTATTTGCAAGAGTATTCTGGAGGGTGCACTGGTGCTAGTCCCACTAATATTGGTGCACATTTTCTCACCTAGACTAAGACCTGCCATCAATATTTCTCTGGGTGTTTGAGTTAGCACAATGACTAGTTTTGTAATGCTGCTGTTTATGCCTTTGCATCGAAAGCCATACCATCGAATGCATTTGCATCAAATTTTTTTATCTAACGAATTTGTATTGAATGCGTGTTTTTGGGAGCTAAATGTTTACTTTTTGTTCAGGTTGATTTTTTAAGGGTAAAAAAAACAGGAGTTTACGGGGGACCCCCCACCCCAAAATGCATTTGATGCAAGTTTTTTAGATGGAAGAAATTCGATGCAAATGCACATCGATGCAAGAGATTCGATGCAACGACCATAAACCATACCCGTGCATATTTGATTCTTGATGGTGCTCCACCCACATGGCCTTGCACCAGTGTGAAAGCCAGCCAAAGGTAGTCCTCTGACTGGCGCTACAATAATGCATGCAAATCTAGTCGCAGCTGCAGCACAAAGACCAGGGCCAAATGAGGCATTGCCCATGGGCTACAAAGCAAAGTGTATGTGGCAAAAAGAAGTTTGATGCTATCATCAGACCCACCTACACATTCCTGCTAATCTTGCAGACTAGCAGGGGTGGGCTGCCCCTGGTGGTTTAGGTAGCATACACTTGCTGGGGGAGGCATAATCCTTACTCTGCTGTCCAGAGTAGGCTGCAACCTTGCTGCCAGACCAGGCCCTAGACCACCAAGTGATACAGCCTGCCTTCCATGTGCTGGCCACGAGAGTTGGCAGAACTGAATGGGAACTGGTCCTGGTGTCTGGCACCAGGACCAGGTCCCATTAGGCATACTTGAAACTACGTGGACATATTGTAATTTGATTCATGATATGATAGGTTATAACTCACTTAATACCCAGAGGCTTCTAAGCAGGGTCCCGGGAATCAAACCTGTGTTGCTACGTGTAGTCTTGCTTCTAAGGCGAGCACGTTGCCCCTGAGCTATCCTCCCGAGACTCATATTCGCACACAATGTGTTGGTACGCATTTATCAACAGAGGGATGAAGCGGCGAGTGGACCCCAAACGCGATTTGAACATGCGACGCAATTCTCAAGCATGTGCTCAATTTGCCAAGGTATTGACAAGTGGCATTCGTGCCACTGCGAGCAATCTGCGATCAGGCCATTTAGCAATGTAGGAAGCAGGCGTATTGCGTTCTCTGCACAGTGAGTGCATCTGTCATTGCTCATGGGCATGCATAGCAACTAGGTTTGATAAAGTTGCACCTGGCACTAATCTTTCAAGATGTACATTTTCCTGCATCAATACTGCTGGCACCAGTCTGGGCAGCCTCTCGATTTCAAAACTGTTCGTTCAACTGAGGGGCTCTTGAAATTGTGAAACGTTGCCTTGCTGCCAAGCGGGCACCTGTGGGACTGAAGTTCTTAGCTCATGCTAGAATACATGAGCTCCTTAATTTATAGGGTAGGGATTTTTCACAACAACCACTCGCTTTGACCCAATACATATACTGATGGGATGGTCTCTTTCCCGCTCTATTGCAGATTGCAAACATTCACGGAGCATTCAACGCACTCGCTGGAGCAGATCGGATGGTTTCGAATCGTAAGTACCAACAGGGCAGGCTATAATTAATTACGGGGGATGGGGGGGGTGGCAGTTTGTGTCCTCTATCATGCATGAGGGGGAATGGCGGCGGGCGCACAAAACCTGTTGTGAGAAACTGATCTGACCCGCTGTATCACCAGGTATCTATGCTTGGACTGTACCCTAGTCGAACCCAGGTGAGGCTCGGGGCCCTTTCTTGTGTGCATGCCCTGCATACCTGCCTACATTCCAAAATAAAAAACCTGGAGACCTACGCCACCAGAATGGCCCCACATGTTCGCAAGGTCATGCCCACACATTGCAATATATGTAAGTTTGTTGTATGTGTTAATAAACTAACAGGATTGTAATAAGCACCAAACGTGCAAAACATACTAAAGGATTTTATATATGTATATGTATGTGTATATATATATATATATATATATCATTACAAATGTGAAGGTGTATGTAAACTGAGTTCATTATCACCCAACAATAGCTTTATTTTTGCTTTTTGCTTTTTTTTGTTTTTTAATCCAACAGGTTTGCTTTTTTTATCCACATTTGGCATGGCACACATTTGCTATAGCGGAGGAGGCCGTAATGTCTGCCCTTCATTACAGTTAACTCGCGTTGAAGGCACACATGAGCGCATTTGGGGGTGGGGGAGACAGCCAAGAAACATTCACTCTCATCAGATGTGCTGTTACAAAGCGCTGATGAACACAGCGTTACTTGCCGCTATTGCATGCATAGCAGGAAGGAAACTGATCAAAGCACACAAATCTAGTGGAGACGCAGGGCCGGACGGCCGGATAACCCGGAGACCCGGTGAAGAGCGTAAAACCCGGAGGTTAGGCAGGCATGATGCCCTGTGTCAGTTGCATGACAAATGGATGTGGGCGAAATGTTCTCGGTATGTGGAAATGGTTGAAATATTGTTGGATTCCGTTCTTCCTATTCCAAAATGACTCCTCCTTGCTTTTACTGTGGCACTGTGTGCATGCTGAGGGATCTGGACACTTTATTGGCTGAAATGCCAATCCTTGCAGGTGTAGGCTACTGATTTGGTCTTGTTGGCTCTTGTATCCAGTGCTGGAAATGGAAATGGACTACGGGGAATTCCTCTCATCGTTGGACGAGCGTGGCCCCAGGCCAGGTCATGCAACACAGTATCTCTTCATAGAAGCCAAGCCTTGCGATTTGCATAAAAGCAAAGGGCATTATGGGAGCACGATTTTAAATTTGAAGCATGTTCTATAGTGATTCAGTACGAAACCCTTTTGAGCCAAGAATGGAAGTTGACTTTGCGGTTTTGATTGGTCACAATACTCTCTACCCCAAAGAATGTCTAAATTGCAGGGCATATATACCCGTTCGGACAAATGCAACACATTATGTGAGACTTCGTCAGTTTCTGTAGTCCATCTCCCGTGCCGAGTCTGCTTGTTCAACTCTTCGGAACAGATCTCGCTGGGAGTGTCCTGCGCTAGCCCCCTGGCTTGGCCTGGGGACAGATCTGTTCTGAAGTAGGAGTTCTTACAGCACAAGCAACCCGAGCTTCAATGAGGCGTTCTGTTCGTTGAAGCTTGTGAGAGCTCTGCTTCAGAACAGAATCTGTGAGTGACCTGCGCTAGCTCATGGGTTTGGGGGCAGGGTAGCGCTCCAGCAAGAAGTTTTGCCGGAGCGCCACTCCATCTTGTTACAGCCCATTTCCTGCCCTGCTTGAAGTCTAGGTTTTTATTTCAAGAAAGGAATAGTAGCGCCTTCAGTAGTGGGAGAGAAGCCTGATTTTGTGAGACCTCGGCTAATTGTTCTCTCTAGTTTGCAGGAACTGTTGCTACAGAGGAGTCCTAGCACCTCGGTACCACATTGCTCAGATTCCCACCCATTCCCTCCAGGCAGGAAATATAGGAGTGAAGCAGCGTGTTCTGATATTCTCCGATGCGTACGTCCTTTCCCCTTTCCTCCATAATCATGGGATATCTCTGGGAACAGGGGACAGGACTGGAGCATATTGCAACGCATTATTTAGAATCTTGTGTGTTGCAGGGCAGACCATACCATGCCCGGTACCTCGTCTGAGTGCCCCGCGCAACCATCGGTCCCTTTCTCTGCGCCGGATGGATGGATGGAGCGTTGCGCTATAGCTGTGCTGTGCTTAAAACTACAGAAAACTCCTCCTCTGCACAGTCCCGACAGGTTCTGGCGGTGCAGTAAGTGCCTGCAGAGCTTTTCTTCTGCAGACCTGCACCTTTTTTGTTTATTTTGTTTGGGAGCAGGGCTCACATGGCATTCTTGCAACACCTCTCTCCCTTTCGCGAGGGGCTCTTGGTAGCTGGCCTGAGCGGTGAGAAGCACCATTTGGAAGAATTGGCAAGGAAGACAAGGACCTAATCAACAGAAGTCTAAAGTGAACCGAGTATTTCCTAGGGCACCCCGCGTTGGTGATTCTCTGCAGAGTTCCTTCACTCAAGGGTTCTTACAAGCTCTTTTCCATCTGCTCCGGTGGATTGCATCAGGCCAACACCAGTGGGCGGAGACTCCTAGTAACATAGGAGCACTAGCCACACCCCTTGTCCAAAATCCACAGTATGAGCACAGGAGGGAGCCCACTCCTGTTGAGAGAGCTGATAAAGAGGACCTCTTTCCTTCTAAATATAAGCACAGGAGGGACATTAGCCCTGACCACATCTGGGCAAAGCAGCCTCACCTGTGCCAACAAGGAGCACATAAGGCTCCCCTAGGGGAGCACGACGCAGCACGTGGTACATGCAAAGGCCCACAAGGTGTATAACAAGGGCTTTTGCCTTGGACAAAGACGAGACAGGCCTCCATGTCATGATTCATAGAATGGGGGAGCCCCGAAAAACATTTCTCGGCCGCCCTAGGGAAATCCCCAGAGGAAGAGGCACAAAAGAATAAGTCGAAGTCTGCTCCTGAAGCAAAGACCATCTCCTCAGTGGCAACATCGGTAAACCCAATTATGGGTCTGAAGTCAAAGCCTCAGACATTTGTGCAGCAAACACTGTCTCATAAGTTTGAACCATGTGTTATGTGGTCGGCCCATTGTAGGAAGCTTACTTGGCATCCCCTTTTTAGCAACCAACTTCCTGTCTAAAACATCAGATTGGATTAACCACACAAACTCTCCCTCAGCATACCTTCTGCTCAACCGTGGTCAGGAAAAGCACTCTTCCGGGACAGAAAGAGGAGTCACTATTGATACAGGCTGAAGTTCCCTGATGTAGAATGGCGCAGGTACTATACCACTTGTGCCGGTCTCACCTCCGATTTTCACCCTCATTCGTGTATCGACTTGACACCTAGCGAGTTTCTTTCGCGCGCGTAAGAACAATAAGGCGTAGTGACCTATAAGTGGACAATTTTGTAAACTTCACATTAAAACATACTGCCTGTGATCAGAAGACCGAAAAAGAGAAGCTTAATGCGGTTTTACTTGTTTTTGTAGCTCTGTATATAGATGTTAAGAAAGTGAACTTCTATTAATATTACAGCTGGGTAACATCTGAACCTGTGGTCCAAGAATTAGGCCATGTTTTTGTATACTAACCCAAGATGAATGTGGTTAATTGATGAATTTGGAATATATGAGACAACACATGCCTTTTATTATAATTGCATGCTCCAGAGGAGAGAAATGTAGAAAATCACTAACTATTGCTTTTGATAAAGGTAAAAATAGTTCTAAGAATCCCTGTGGGACCGTTTTTAGTGTGTTCGTTGGTTGACATTGCAGTTGACCGTTTTTTAGCCAGTGCGGTTCTTTAATCCTTGTTTTTTGATAGTTTTGACACCTGCACAGGGCAGCAGAAGTTGTATGAGAGCCGAGACCCTGATGTGTAAAACGGATGCCGGTCCTTAGAGGATATCTCATGCTCAAGATCTTGACTGCAGAGGTTGCGCAGTGGGAAGCGTTGGGAGTGATGCCTCTCCCCATGAGAATCTCAGTTGCAGAGGTCACTCGGCATAAAGCGCACCATTTAAGTTTTCCCGGTTGTCAAGCAAGCGCCAGTGGCAGGCGACCAACAGAGCTCTATGGGAGCCAGGCGAACTCTGCTGTTGACAGACGCGGAAAACTACAAAGGAGATGTTGCCGGGCCACACGAGAATTCAGAAGCAGTGGATCTGGAGGTGGTGAGGTGAACGGACGTGCACACCAGACCCAGTGAGTTCCCTGTTCCCGGAGCGCTGCATAACTGCCCGCTGGCCAAGTCCAGGGGCCTTAACCTCAGGAATAATATAAACAAAGTAAATTTGAAGAAGCGGAACGTTTTTGAATACCAAACCAATGTAAAACAGGCTAGTCCTTCTGTTGCAAACCGAGCTGATATTAAAAAGGAGCCGATGGCAGAACAAGAACCTAGTTATCAGACCACATAGGTTTCATTATAACATTGTGGGTCATATTAGAAACCTACAACACGAGAGGGCAATAACCCAAGAAGTAAGTACAAACCACTATTGCCAAAGCCAAAAGAGAAACCTACCAAGGCAAATTATAAAGAACCAGAATTGCCTAAGAAAAAAGAAGGCAACTGGGAATGGCAGTGTTTGTAAAGACTATTGCCTAAATGTAACGGAAGTCATACGAGTAAATGGCTTAAACCCACATGGCCAAAGAAGTGTGTAAGTGAGACAGAATCATTATCAGCATTTGGTTAGTGTGGAAGGGGAGAAACAAGAGTGGCAAGAGGGCTGCCCTTCTGATACGAGTGGGGCATAACCTGTATTGTGCGGCAATCACAAATGTGTAACAAACCGCACCAGTGTGGTTCTTGTTTCCCCTGAAGAAATTCTTAAACTTGATGTGGAGCAAAATAAATTGCTAACCTGTTTCAAGCTAACTCTTACCACATAAGTACTTGCAGTTAGTAGTTTATTCTGGCAGGAGAGTACACCAAGTCAGAACTTTGTAGCATTTTGTTTTGTTCTTGTAGGAAAGTACACCAGAGCAGAGAACATTTTAGTAGTAGGCCTGGCAGGTGAGGGGACCATGTATAAGCCATTAAGGTGCTGTGGGTACAAATCTTGAAGTTGAAGCATCACTGAAGTGGTTTTGTGGATTAATGCAGAATCATCCTGACAAATTACCTCTGAAGTAGGTGTTGTGTGAACTGCTGCAGAACTATTTGATATTGTCAAACAAGTGGTGTGAACTGTTGCAGAAATATCCTGAAGGACCTTTTAGTTGAAACAAATGAAATACGAAAATATTCTTTGCTGATGAAAAGAAGTTGTTTCAAGATCCGTGTCGCAAGTGAAAAGAAGAATTCTTTGTTGAATACGTGTGAACTGTTGGTTGACGTCAAGTTGGAACTTTGTGTTACAAAGTTGGAACAAAAGGAGAACTGAAGTGGAACCTTTGTTATAAGACAGGATTTCCTTATCCTTTTTTGAACTGTTGAACACAATTCTGCTCGAATCTGGGCAAGGGGAATTCACCCAGATTATAAGGAGAAACAGTTATGATGTGAACTTAACTGTTGAATTGTCATATATCACCTTGTTGGTGTGTGTATATGGGTGAGGGACAAACCTTTTGTTAGAGTGTTAACTTAGTTTACTTTTGGTAGGGAAATCCTTGTCAGGGTAGGGATAGTGAGGCGTTTATCCAACCTTTTGAGTTAAGGAAATGGCATCTTTTGAAAAACATTCACAAAGTTGTCCACCTCACATTTCTGACCCCTCAGAGACTTGTCTCCTCTTTGTCAGGGGCGTAAGCCAAGTCCTCCATTGCACACTGGATGGTGTCCATCCATGATTCTGGAGGCAAATAAATCTCAGAATAAAAGGGCCCCAAAAGGGCTTTGTGCACACCTGGTGCATGGGAAGGCTGTTTTTGTAGCTTATCAGAAGCATATACCTCGTCTGGACATTTGCAAGGCGGCGACTTGGGCTACGCCGCTCGCTTTCTGGAAGCATTATTCACTGGACCATAGTACCAGGTGTGATGTGGTTTTTGTGCAGGCCGTCCTATTGAAACTTTTTGGAAATTAAGGTGGCAACCTCCAATTTTCTGGTGCATTGTAGTCTTCCATGAGTATGGAGGAAAGAGGACGGGATGCAAGAATACAGAAACTTTATTCAATGCAGTGACACTGGCACGCTTAATCCACAGTCCCCTTTCCTGCATGCGCCCCCTTTAATATCCCCCTAAAAAATGTCTCGCGTCCATATGGATAAAAAGATTAATTGTTTGGCGGGACACATGTAAGAGTTACCGTGCAGAGCGTGTCTGGGTGTGCCACGTGCGAGATACAAAAGGATGGGTTGGAGCACATGCCGGTCCTGTCCCCCGTTCCGACGGACATTGCATGAGTTTGGAGGAATGGTGACTATGGAATATATGTACCAGTGTCACTACGGTGAGTAACTGTTCCCGAAACATTAACTCACTATTTCTATGAGTCTGATAATCTGAGAATGCAGACTACTCGCATTCCTGGGGTCTACATTATGTTCAAAGGTGGCCGGATACCAACGTTTGTGGCATTAACCGTTGGCTAGCAAACTAGGATTGACCCTATGCCAGTCAGAACACTGAACGACCCTATATTTTGAAGCTGTATCCCATGAGATTTGCAACCGTTTGAGGAATATAACTTGAAGCCTTCCTTTGTAACCAAGCCAAAAATCTCTTGCTTTTTTTTATTGCTGGACGATAGATACAATTAAAGGGTTTGGAAAAGGTTGCCACATACCATTCCAAGACCTAGTATCCTGTTTCTGCATTCATTGTGGAGCGCTGGCATCTCTCTTGTAGTTGACTATAGTCTGGAAGCATGCTTGATAGATGGAAGTACTTTACATCACTATTCAACAACTCTGTGGGGTGACTAGAAGAGCTTCTCAAAGCGCTGTGGAAATGTTGAAAGCCTTACACTTAGTGACAGCGAGCTCTGTAGAATTCAAAGTTTGAATGTTATCTGGCACTTCTGGAGAACAATGGGGCAGCGTTGCAACTGGCAAACTATGTTCTTGTAGTGATGGTGTGGTACAGGTTGTTTTCTTTTTTTGTTGTGGGAGTTTTTCTTTCTTCTCCAAAATCCAGTTTTCCTTTTATTTCGAAGTCTAGAGCTATTGGTTCGAAGTTAAAAGCTGTCCGCACAATGTCTTCATGCTCTGGTGGTCTCACCATGAAATCTTGTGTGGTTTGGACATTCCCTGCTCGTCTTAATGGGCGGGGCACCAGAGCAGCCAGCCTTCTGTCCTAGGCGAGCCATTGCGAACACAAAATTGCAAGGAAAGCTGGGTTATTTCACCAGCATGGAAATCATTTCACATTTATCCAGAGGAAGGTCACCAGGAGGTACCCTTTTCCTTGCCCTCGAAACGTACCCAATATCCAGAATTCCTGCATGCTATCCGAATTAGCAGGAAGGAGGGTGCCAGGAAGAACTCTTGAAAGGATGCTCTTCAAAGCTCTACACACTGGCATGCAGCTTGGTATAGAGCACGGTTTTCAAGCAGTCTCTGCTTACTACTAGTGGGAGCCACCAACACTAGTGCCCTCCATCTTTTACTGCTGAGTAGTTTCCATGAAATCAAGACTTTTTGCATATTGCGCATATCATTTTCAGGATGTGCATCTCTAGCCAATGTGGCGATCAAGAGTCCCCTTAAGAAAAGTCTGCCGCTTTCTGCAGGACATCCGAACTGTGATCAAATAAATGTAACGGAAGAGACTGATCACTACTTGGGAAAGTAGCGGGGAGCAGAGGAGATTTCGTCCTGCATTCACGACGACTGCACATTTAGCCAAGATTAGTTTACAACGGTTTCCTCTCCAATCAAACTCTTATCAAATGTCTTGGTTAACAAGATGCCTTCCCCCAGGTATAATTCCTAGAGCAAAGGTGCTTTAAGCATAACTATTGCAGACAGTACAAATTAACATCGCACACTGGTGGTTGGTTTACTTATTTGCTTTAGCAGTAGATTTGACCAGTTTAGTTTGTATGCATCATATGTAGCCAGTGCTTTCTTTAAACTCAGGTGGAAATGAGCCACCTGAATTCACAACTTGAAGCATGAGAGTTTGCTGCATGTATTTTTTAATAGTGCATGCTGCATTTTCCAGAGGCATTTCAAGTATTGAAAGATGGTGGAATGGAGGCACTGGCAGCTAGTGATTTGCCCAAGATCAAACAATTTGCTCTGTCTGTTGTTTGCAACTTTTCCACGAGACTTCTTTGCCACAGATGGTCATTCTCTGCACCCTTAATTCCTGGAAGCCCAGGACCCAGCATTAAACAAAGCTGGAGGTGCGGACTACTTATAGGTGGCATGCTCAATGACAGAAAAGTTGGAGAAAATGTGCCCCAACAGCTACCATTACGAATTAAGTCAGCTGGATTTTCTGGATTTGGAGGACTTTCTCCCTAGGAAAAATGTTTTTCCTCAATGGTTTAAACTGGGGTAAATTTGAATAGTGTTACAATTCATCATAGCCATTTAACATGAGTTAATACATTGCCAAAAATGGCAAGTTTACATTAGGCAACGTGCAGAGAAGTGTGTTTAGTGTCCCGGGCTCTTGCAGTGTGGAGACATGTGGGTGACTCCTGTGCAGCATATTGGACGACTGTGCCTTTAAGTATTTCCCTTTTCATTTATTTTAAAAGCATGTGATACTCGCGAAGTACAGAGAAGTGTTCAGATGTGGGCAGGTTGGGAAGGCTACCCATCGGCGCACATAGCTTGCTTTTTAGGGCCTGTGCATTGCAAGAATCCCCTGACCCTGATGTTTGCCCAGGAACACCTCACACTGACAGTGCTCTACAGGCGATCGCAAAAGGCCTCAAAGCGCATCTGTGGCAGTCGAGGCTGTTGGGGTACTGCCTCTCCTTGTTGCCTTTTGCAGACCTTGGGCACCCCCTCTCGGACTCGGCAAAATAGTTTTGCCTGAGGCATGAACCTTAGATGATCTGTGGTGAGCGACTTCCAGCTTTCTTGATACATCCAGATACTCTGACTGCATTCTTATATAAATTGTGTAGGAATATAATGCAGCAAAAATCACCTTTGTATTGAGTAGTGCACACTGAAAGAAGGGCTTGGTGAATTATTAGCACTCATCACTCCCTATCAAAGTGATGAAGCATATGTCAACTAGGAAATATGGCTTGCGCAGTGCAACATCATGCGCGACTAAAAGGCAAAGAAGCCCGGAAGACAAAACGAGAATGCATAAAAAGGTTGGACCAGAACCAGTGGATGGCACCCAACCTTCTATCACAGCCTTTTAAAACGCATTACCAGCTACTACTAATTTTGGAAATTGCAATCCATTCTATGTCCTCTCAACTTAATGCCTGGCTCACCTATTCTAGACCGTAATCATTCTTTATTGAATATGTGCTTAGGGCTGCAATGGGATTCTTTGGGGCATACAGTGCTGCTGTAAGGGTAGCCGAACTTACAGGGGTACCCATTAATTATATGGGTACCCCCTAATCACACGCACGCCAGAATGAATGCACCCCTCTGGGGAAGCAAGACCAAGAGTCTTTTCTTGCAAAGATAACAAATGTGTTCTTTACAGAAATGAGGATGGGGCAAAGAACTCTGCTCCCTGAACGGCATCTTCTGTCCCTCTTCCATTCCAAGCTTCTCCAGACTGGTGCCAGGCAGGAGCTTATATACTCTTAACTTGGTCACTGGATATGGACATGGCTCCATCCAAAACCGTCGTCCTTTCCTACAAGGGTTGCTGCAGTCTTCCCTTCTTCATGGTCGGATTTACGTTTAGGACATACTAAACCTATTGCTAGCCTATGCAAAAATACACTCTAGCTCCTGCTCGGATTTACGTTTAGGACATACTAAACATATTGCTAGCCTATGCAAAAATACAATGTAGCTCCTGCTTTTCATCATTTTGCTACATTATGAACATTTTTATATATAAAAACCTGTTCCTGTCATGCTCTCCCTATTTCATTCATTGTACTAATGTTTTTATCTCTCCAGTAATTCCTCTTAAACCTTGTTTTCCATAATTATACATTGTGCATTTAGCCTTAGCCTGCATAGGCTTTTTGACAGACGGCCAACAGCTGGTTAGCCACTTCGTGTGCTCTGCCAGCGCTACTCAGTGGCGCAACACTGCATGAGTTCTGCGATCTATTTTTAGCGCAGGCGACATTCCTTTTGGCAGAGAGCCTGCTTCTGTCGTCCGTTGAGATTTTAAAGAAAAATAGAATTTAATATTTACAAATGTATTCAGCTAATAGTTATTTACACCTTTTTTATATTTAAATAACTGTCTTCCTTTTAATGCCCCTCCTCCCCCCTGGTCTCTTGTAGTGCCTAGAAACAGTTAAAGGAAGTCTTCCTAACTGTAAAGCACTTGGGAATGAAGAAAGGCACTAGCTCCTTTCCAACACGGCATACCTCATTAGTTGATCGAACTGAAAATCTCATTGGCACCAATCTTTCTGCTTGCCCTGACCTGCTGGATTAATTTCTGTCTGATTCGTTGAATACATCTACCACCAAGAGTGACAGTGAGCGTGAATGCTCTTCCCCATTCAAATGTCGGAATGCCAAAGAGGACAATCTAATAATGTCCAAACTTAATGCAATTGCTTCTAGCGTGGAAGAGTTGATGATTTAGTGTACAACCTTGGCACAAGAGCAGAAAGAATCTAAATGTATCATTGGCAAGGTAGTGGACATTATTTTGGAGAATGCCTCCCATTTCACACAAGTGGGCACTAATGCACCTAGCAGGGTGAATAAAGATTCTACATGCTCCCATAAAAACAACCCTCTGCAAATGGATAACATTTCATCAGATGAAGTACATGTTGTCCAATTAGCTGTAAAAGAAGCAGACAGCATTCTTACCCAGTCACCTGGAAAGGGTGATTGGAATTGCAGGGAAGTTATGTTCTCCCTGCCAACTAAAACCCTGCCCTCAAATGAACATTCACGTCTTCCTTTGGTTCTTAAGGGAAGAAACGCCAAGCCCAGAGCACAAAAAAATAGGCAAAGGGTGAAAAGGTCACATTACGTGCCCCAAGTAGGGAAACCCTTTGCTGCCTGCACCTGCAAAAACGGGAAATTGACTTTGAAGCCTGATACTACTGTCGCCCACTTTTTAGCTGGTGGCAGAGTTAGGCGATTTCCAGCTGGCTACAGGTTGCAGGTGAACTGGTTTCTGTGACAGCTGCAACTTGTGTAAACAGACCAGGTACGACTACTGGAGAGCAACCATTCAAAATCCAATTACAGGATTGTCGCCCCCGCTTGGGTTTTCCCAAAGTAAAGACAACCGTACACTGACGCAGCTGCTGGTGCCCTTATCTAATATCTCATCCTTGAAGATTTGTAAAGCATTGACTACTCCAGCTAATAAAAATACTATTTGCGATGATATATGTTCACTGGGCAAATGGGCTAAAATTGAGTAACTGCATCCCACCAATCGTAGCCCTTTTTAAAACCGTAAGACTATTATGGAAATAATGTCATAGATTGATCAGCTAGCAATGATAGATTCTGCGGATATTATACGCATAGGTCCGTTGAATTGGGCAATTGAGTTTGTCTCTTATGGTGGTTCTACTAAAATCTTGAGCTCTCAAGTTTGAATTATTTGGTTTTAGAGTAGTAATTTGCAGGAAGCAGTGCTTCCTTGGCTAGTAAAACCATTAAAAACAATGTCATCTTTAATCTTTGTGATATAGCTCAAAGAGCTTTGCACAAAGAAATAAATGGTTAATAATTAGTAAACGTAAACATCATAAGCACATTGTAAACATCATCATTACAATAAAGCTAAAAACATTACTAAAAAACAATCACAACTCAATAATTCCAAGTAGATGCCCCATTAACGAACAAACGGACTAATGCAAGACAGATGACCCAAACAGGCAATCGATCAAGCAATAAGTCATCTTAGTCCTCAGTCGTTACGGGATGTCCACAATAAATGGGAAGGTTGCTTAATGACAGTAGTCAGCCAATATTCAGTAGTCCATCAGTGGGTTCAATTGAAAGTCTGTGGTTCGCAGATGTTAAAAATAGCAGGTGGCAAATAAGTTTTCTAAGGCTAGCAGGTGGATCCCTCAATTGCCACATCTCTACATCAACAAAGTGTCTTTTGATCGTACGTCGGGCGAGGTATATACCTTGCGGCTTAAACCTTACACCCCAAACATTCTTTTACACATTTCCATACTCTGTACAGTGCCAGTTGGGCAGCAGTGGATTGTACATTCAAACAATAAACCCAAAAAGTTTGTTTTAATAGACTTGTGTGAATATACCAGGTTACCCAGGTTACACATATATGTTGTGCCCAGCTTCACACACTCCGGGATAACGTGTTTGGCTGTCTCAAGCTTATGTGGAAGCCTGCAGATCCAACAGAACCGCTTTCTGGCGTTTAGACCTAATTGTGAGCCACAAACAGCTAACGGTGGTAATTCATTTATTCTTCAAAATAATAGGAAACGCATAACTTCTGGGTCGAAGCATAGTAAGAGGTAAGGCTGCAGCTTCCTATATGGGTGGGATATCTTGGCTACAGTCTCCCTACTTTTTAGGTTAGTTGAGTAGGAGTAGTTCTTAAACCAGTCCCATCAATTAAGCTTCTTTTTAAAAGCCCTTACTAGCTCCCCCATGGTTCCTATTGCCCTCAAAATTAGGCTGCCATTCAATCTGTTCGAAAACCTCCTTGATCAGTGCATCATAGGCCTTGGCCCAAGAGGGGCCGTTCTTGCTTAATTCTTGCCCATACACTTCAATAGGTCGCACTTTGGATTCATTTTAGATTTTATGTGTGATAAACCCCTACCTCGAAGTATCATGCCATGCAGTGATGTAAGGCCCAATTGCAAACTAACCAGTTGGGCCGGAAACGAGGGTCACAGAATATTACGCCTTACTGCTCCCTCGATACGTCCAACCATGTCGGATCTAATAACAGCAAGCCCTCAAGTCCGTATAGAATTGCTGGGCGAAAGCATTGTTTGTAAAGTAGAACAACTCCAGCAAATAAGAAACCAGACTGTGCCTTGGATACCATTAATATTTGAGCTGTGAGTTGGCTGGCTCTTCAAATTTTGTTCTTGACCATCTTCTCGTATCCAGAAGGTCAACTTTTATTCTCAGATATTTGTAAGACTGTGTAGTTAACTGTACCTAGACATCTCAAGTCTTACCCCATTACCTTTTTTTTTTGTTTCAGATTTTGAACATAATCTGAGATTTGTCGAAGTTTATGACAGGTAGTGTTTGCCCGCAAACTTACCCAACTCACAGGGTTCTCGTGTCTGATTTATAGTTGTAGCGAACATGATGAAATCCTCTGTATAGTATAGACACCATAGGAGTTCAGATATGTATAGATTAAATAGGAGAGCCAAAGTACATCCTTGTTTGACTCCCCTGTTGATCTGGACCCCTAAAGTAACTGTCCCCATGTTATCCAGACTGACTTGTGCCCGATTATTGGTGTGAAGCTCAATGACTGTTTGTAATTATCATGAAGAGCAACCCATCCTCTACATTTTGGCTCAGAGTGGACCTGTTTGGAAGCTGATTTGAAGTCTACATATACAACATATAATACAGGCGCACCCCTTCAGTCTTCTTGGATTAGGTGGTGAAGGGGTCTGATATTATGTAATATGCTAGAGCCAGCTAGAAAAACCGTCTGAAAAGGGTGTAGGATGGAGTTTCTCTGCCCAATGATTCAGTTCCTTCACTACCAAAGTAGCAAAGAGCTTTCCTGTGATATCCAACATGGACAGCAATCTGTAGTTTACATCCAGCCAGACGCCTTTCTTGTAAACCAGTACGAAAACAGACTGCTGCCATGAGGACAGCACTGAGCGCTCTCTGCAAACACGGGTAAACCGTATTAACAGCACCTGTGCCCAGTTTTCCTGGTCTGCCTTCAGAATCTCATTTGTTGGGCTATTCAGGCCAGGGGATCTTGAAGGTTTCAGTTTCACAATTGCCTCTTATCACCACCCAACTCCAACAGTAAAGTCCAAGGAACCCATGGGTTAAACATTTCTTATTCACATAAGCATGTCATACATAACCTGGGATGGGGTTTATCAACTTTTTCTTTAATCGGTCTAATATCCCTCCTTTTACACTGTTTGGTGTTTCAGATATGCATGTCAAATTTCTGGAGGTTTCTCGTTCCACTGTCTACTGCCGGTACAAACCCACCCCTTGCCACTTTGTGTGCAGTTTCGCTCAGCCAACTCTTGATGGTGTTTGCTTTTTTGGCCTTTGAAGTACGCCAGTCAAACCTTCCAGAACGGAATACCAGAGTACATAATTTATCGATTTTAGCTCAAGACCATCTGAAGTGATTTCCAGCTACATTAGATTTTCTGCCCCCACACATTTGGATGCAAATTTCATCGTAGCTCTGATTCAACTCGGGGGTTAATGCATGGAAACTAGATTTGTTTGGGGGCAATGGTCCTAAAACACCAGTTCTAACAAAGAATGATTACCACTAAAGTAATCCAATGTGGACCAGTGCAATCTGCCACAGCCCTCCTGTTCAGCATTGGCAGTTCCCGCTCTATTAGCTATAGAAACCACTGTGCACCACGAACATTGGAACTAGGGAATTGCACGGTGCTCTTTGCTTTAACATTAGTATACCTTTGGACCGCTGTTCTTATCCACACACCTTGCGTTCCAATAGCCACATGCCTTGGCTAGTAAAGCCATTAAAAACAATGCAGCCAACTTTAACTAAGACAACTTCCCTGCTTTGAACGGGAATCCCTATTGGCTTCCACAGTTAGTGCAGAGTCTAATGCTTTGGGGAAAAACCATGTTGAGCAATGGTTTTGCAAAGTGGCAATGAGTAATGTAGTTTGACATAGAGATACTAATTTGTCTGTGTCCTGGATTTAATGGAATACCAGCGGCCACAACTCCATTCTTGGTTGACCTCTTGGTCTTAGTCAAGTGGCATCTTCTGACATCTTCTTGCTGCAGGAAACTTGGCTCACTGTTAATACAATATTGATGGCTTCAATATATTGTGCAATCCGGCTAAAAGTCATTTCGGAGGTCGCCCAAGTGGTGGTTTAGCTATTGGTGCTCGTGCTAGTCTTTCTCTTGAACCCATTTCTGTGGGATATCCTCACGTTATGTCAACTTCTATACTTTTTCCAGTGTTAAATTAAATATTAGTTATTAATATATATGATCCACCAAATGGCACGGCCACCTTAAAAATACAACAGTGGATAGCGAGCACTATTTTAATGTGGTACAGTAAACATCCTACAGATAAGCTGTTGATTGCAGGATATTTTAATGCTCATGACTTGCATCTTAATATGTCAGTAGATTTTAATGCAGAAATGTTTCAATTGTGTGGAAAGTATAAGGTAAGCGGCCTTGATCGTGGATGGCACTGCTTCCTCGATGGTAATTTAGTCTTTCCTAGAGAGCTCTGCCCATTCCAAATCCACTTTTACCTGGACAAATGGCCGCTCAAAATCATACTTGGATTATGTCAGGGTAAATGGGGGTGGGGGGTGGAGGCGTAGGCTCAGAATCTGTGATTTTATTAAATATCCATCACAACAATATTAGTTATCATGCTATACTTGCCTGAACCACAAGATTACGTTTTTCCTGCTCGATCCCCAACCTTAAAACTGCTGTCAAAGTAAATAATACTGGAAATCGCCTAATATGGTCTACAAAAATGACAATAGGTGTTAGCAAAATCCTTTCGGCAAATAGATTACTTTGAATCTTGGTTGGCCTTGCACGACTGGAATATCGAACAATGGTCAACAACTTAGCTGGCCAAGTAGGGTATAGCAATAATAACTTGGCCAACAAGGTTCATTCTTCAAAATTTTATCTGGAGATTTTATATGGAAAGATGATCTACCTTCAAGAGAAGGCAAGATTAGAAAACACTCTTCCTTTGAATTAAAAGAAAGCACAGCTCCCTTTACTAACCACAGAGGGCCTAATTCACAGAAGCGTTTTATAATGGCAAAAACATTGGAAAATGCTCTGTGACTAAGGGCCACAGTATATAAATTGGCTGACACAGCACAAACACTCTTTAGACAATTCAAATTAGTCATCGTTATTTAGAACTTTAAAGAGTAATTGTAGTTAAAATAACAAAAAACAAAAAAAAGAAATACTGGAATCGCTTTAGAGTGTTCTTGGGAGATTCTACAACTATAGAATCAAATGCTGTTTCCAAATCGCAATGGGGAGCACATAGCACCCAATTATATTATGTGAAAGATGAAGAGAAGCTCATTACAGATAGCTACATTCCTTGCTGCAGGTTCTTTGGTGAGGGTTTTGAGGTCGATGATCTAGTTATGACAATAAAAAAACTGAAGCCCTCATGTGCCCTGGGGCCGGATGGAATAGCTAACATTTGTAGGAAACAAAATCCGAAATGTTGGGCCAAAGACTTAATAAAATTATTCTGACGAATAGAGACCACTGGGAGAATACCTGATAGTTGAACGGGGTCTATTCTTATACCTCTCCACAAGAAAGGCCCATGTCATGATCCCCTTAATTATAGGTTACTTGCAATGCTCGATTCGAGCCAAAATGTATTTTCAACCATTTTATTAGCAAAATTAAATAGTTGAGCTCAGGTGCAAGGCTTATTAAAACCCTATCAGACAGGCTATAGAAAGGCGCATTGTACCTTGGATAATTTATGTACAATAAAATATCTGATTGCAGAAGCAAGGCGCAGCAATGGATCTAATCTTTATTGCTGCCTTGTTGATTATAGCAAAGCCTTCGATCTTGTGTAATGTGAGCTTAGCTTCTATGGTCAAAACGTACTCTTTTTGGGGAATGGATTCTCACTTACTGTGCTTTTATTAAATTACTTTATACTGGTTCGACAGCTGTAGTTCGCCTAAACCTAAACCAGGAGGGCGAGCTCAGCTCGTACATTGCAACAAATTCAGATCTGAAACGGGGGTTGGTGGAGGTGTCCTTGCAGCACTGTTATTTAATTTATAGATCTCAGATATGGATAGATCGATTGATGCTGTGCGTAAATTCCCCCCAGAATTAACAATGAGGCAGTATAATGGCTTGGCTATGCTGACGACCCTGTCCTGTTGGGTGTAAATCACAGGTATCCCAAAGGATGGCTGAGGGTCCGCCTGACCTCAAGTGCCAAACACCCTCACCAGAATAAACTGAGGGCTCCGCCAACAGGAGGTTAGACCTGCAGTTTAATGCAAATAAAACCAACCGGGATCAATACAAGAACATTGAAATTCTCCGATATATCTCAGCTCTCCATGGCGTGCGGTACAATTTTGTACAAGTGTCATCATCACTTGGACCCTTCCCCAAAAAACCTATCATCACAAGGGATTGGGCATCGAAAGTACTATAACCTATACGAGAACCCATAGGTGTTATTCTACTGGTCCTTGCATGTCAGGTGACTGGCCTGTCCCATCCCCAAGAAACTTTCGATTACATTTTTGAGAGTAGTGGGCTCACCATTAGTTTGTACCCTTTGCCATCCTTACCTGGCTTTCTGAGCTGTGATTGGTTAGATCTGATCTCCCCACGCCTGGGACTCGACTAAGTTCTTAGCCCTCTGTGCACCTCTTCAAGGTGATGTGAACTATTATGTCTGCATGTAACTTGTGTGTACACCCATTGCCTATGAGAGTGCACTCCTTACGTTGCAACACTTGTTGCTGTCTGCGTCTGACTTCCTGGAATCGGCTCTGCTTTCCCACCACAGGTGACTGTCCATTGTCTCGTTTGGGCATACCACATGCTTGGGGACCACAAAATTGAGCTCTTCAACTTGCATTTATGAGGATGTATTCCATTTCTCTGCAGCGGGTCCTTTTTGTTGTCTGGAGATTGGAATGTGTCCGCGTATCTCTGACTTTGGCTGTGAGCCTGCTTTGTGCTCTGTGCCACCTGAACCAGCTCTCCTTGTCTCGGGCTGTGTGGCTTTAGGACCTTCTGTAAGTTTCCTTAGACTTAGAATAACATGAACATGTATAATTTATATTATAAGTACTCTATATGTTAGTCAAACTTGGTTCTATCAGTTTCCATATTTATCCCTGTAGTCCTATAGGGTTGTTTTCGCGTTGAGCATCTGCAAGCTTGCTCAGGATCTCTTGTGCCTTGCAGTTCTGCGTTACTGCATTTGGCTAATGAAAATTTGAAAAAGCATCTAGAGTATGTGGAACTTTGCAAGCATGTCCTTAGTGCATGCAAATGTTTGTGTGATGCGGTGCAGGGTCTGCAAGTGTGCTTCATCTCTAACGCTGCTACGATGTGGTCACTAATGGCGTCCACACCTTGGCTTCTTGGTGCTTTGTTGACTGTCCATATAGGTGTTTCTGTCCACGATCGGTTTCTTCTCAATATCTGTGGAGACGTGTATGGGTGTATGGTATTTGGTCTGTATGGCTGGCTGAGGGATACCTTTCTGTGTACTTGTCAATCATTGGTGTACTTGTGATTCATCCGAAATAAGATGTGTGGCTGCAAACATTTCGGGCTCTTTGTCTTGACATGAACCTGGGGGTGATGAGGAGCATTCTGTGGACCCTCTCTTCAGTCCTCTTGGATCAGACACCTTTGGGCCTTCAACGCTCAATAGATGCTCTTGCTGCCTTTGCTTTGGATAATCACATGATGATTAACGCAAAGAAAACTAACATCGTGTTTCTTGGAGGTTCATTGCCAAAAAAACACCTTTCCATGGAAACTGGGAAATGAACCTCTTGAAGTAGTAGACAGCTACATTTACTTAGGGTTTCTTTCATTTTCAATCCTACTGCCTATTTTCATAGGGCTATCGGAACCATTGAGATATGGAAAACATGTCTGATCTTTAAACAGTACATAGCCAGTATGGGTGGTAACAATATAGAAGGCCTTAAAATCATTTATAGAACAAGTATCGTACCAGCTATTCTGTACGACCTTCAGGCCCTTTCTTCTAAGCAAGTTAAGTGGTTAGACAAATTAGAGGGAAAAGTATTGCGCTTGGTCATGAATTTGCGTAGCTACATCCTGGTCGAGGCTTTGTAGGTTGAATTCGGCACCTATTTCCTTTCCACTTCTTGACTTGTTAAGTGCACACTCTGGTTTCTAAAACTTTTTTCTCGTCTGAGTAATACAAATAAGCTTTTTTTTTAACATGTGGAAATAACAATGAAAACAGAAAAGAGAATTCTTTTATTTCTGAGTTGAAACAATCGGCAAGCCTTTTATTGATGTGTTTTGGCATATCCTTGTCTTATGCATATGAAACACCAAATATTGAACAGACTGTAAAGAAAGAAGCCAAGAGAATAGGATAGAATTAATATTTTGGCTATGCTAGCCACTAAGGAAACATATATTGATATTCCACTCACCGGTGATTACAGTAAGGACATGGTTTTAGTGAACAAAATTTAACCGAAATTTCTCATTGTTCAATATTGACGGAAACACTATCAAAGTGGTAAAAGAGGTCAAAACACTCGGCTTTTAGCATGACTCGACTTTCACACTAAATAAGCAAGTATCCTTGTAAGCTGATCAGAGCCTGTAAACCCTTTCTTTCTAAAAAAAAGTTGCTTGATCCTAGCAAGGGCCCTTATTTTGTCCAAGCAAGACTACTGCAATGCACTTTACTTAGGAGCAAACAAGTGCTTTGTGAAAGTCCAGATTCTACAAAATAATGCACTCGGATCATCTGCGGTATCCCTCGGAGAGAGCACATTTCAAACGTATGGAGACAGAATAAATGGCTCTCTACCAATGACAATCACCCTCAAAACGCTCTCCCTTACACACAAATGTCTGAATGGTGCTGCCCCACGATACCTTTCAGAAAAAATAGTCAAGAAATCCTCTAACCGCCCGACTAGAACAGCTCACTCTTCCCGATTGGCTGTGCCGAGATTCAAACTAAAAAAGAGGGGGGAAGCCGGTCATGGCGGCACAACTCTGGAACGGCCTCCCTCCATCACTAAGAGGATCAACCCTTCTTGCACTTCAGGCGTAAAATAAATTGGCTTGTTTCCAAAGACACTTGACTTATCCACAACTGGTCATGTACACCCATCTCTGACACTGATAGCTTCATGTATGACCCCTATGATTATTTCTGCTCTTACATTACTCTCCTTTCCCCTTGTACACACATACATACAACCTACTGCAATGTAACCCTCTTTGTAACATGTTTGTACATACTGTGTTTCCTTACTTGCACACAACCCACTGTAATGTAATCCTCCTTGGAACATTTCTTGTACTTACAGTGCTTATCTTGCTGATCTAACTTTGCAACTTGCTACATCAACTGTAATAATGTAACTTAAGCCTAATGTATACTTGTCTTCATGTGCAATGGCGCCCATACACCCTCGGGTTTGGCGCGCATTACAAATCAATAAACATTATAAGGTCTACTTGATGCAAAGTGTCTCTTTAAATGCCTCTGTACCTATTTGTCTAAGCTCTGTCATTTGGCATTGAAAAGATTTATTTTATATTTACGTTTTAACCTTTTACCAACATGGGAATATCGGGGAGCATGATAGTGACAGCTTAGACAAATAAGTACAAGGGACATTTAAAGAGACACTTTGCATCAAGTAGACCTTATATTGTTTATTGATTTGTAATGCGTGCCAAACTTGCAGACGTTGCCAATCAGAAATGGGAAACGGCTGTCCTATTTTGATAATCCTATTTTGACAATGTGCCCAACATTAAAATCTCTATACATAAGGGGATATGGGAACCTTGTTGGGACACTTGCACTAATTGAATCGGACCAGTTTTGGAATGCATTTTATAGAGCCGATTCAATAATTATCACTGCGCTTGCTTAATCCATTTGAAAGACTGCAAACAGTTATAGACCAGTAATTCATTACTGTGATCTGTTATGCTGATTTTGATATTTGGAAATTGATATATTGAGTTGGATGAATGAAAATATAAGTATCTCCGAGCGGGCACTATAATAGCTAACCTCCTTCACGGACTATCGCTCCCAGGTTATCCTGGGTTCTTTCTGCTCCCCCACCTCTATCTCCAGTAGAGTCACTGAGATGGGTTGCCTGGGCCCTTAGGTGTCCTTCTGGGTCCTGGCATACTGTCCATTCGCCTGCAGCCTCCGCCCTCCTCCTGGACTTGCATTTGGGCGCTTACTGACTTGTGTTGTCTCACAGGACCGCACTTATTGTACTCTCAGGCGACCACTCTCATACCAAGTGGTCACTGCCTGGCACTTAACAGTTGCCCTGCAACTCTCTCTGGCACTTCCCCCTCTGTGGAACCTCTAGCACTTAATTCTGTCTCCCTCTGTCTCCCTCTGTCTCCCTCCTCTCCACCCCCCACTTGCACATTCTGAATGTTCACAAGGCCTAGTCGAACCGCCTCTGCCTTTTGCTCATCATTATTTTATTCCATTGTCTTGTTTTGTTCCCTCTCCTTAGCCTTGTGGGTTCTTTGAAACACAATTTCTTGATGTATAAGCGCCTTAAAAATGCACAATAAATACATTTTGGTTTGTGCATTATCTATTTGTAGGAGCATGGTTTCATGGTCGTGATTTTAACTGTATTGAGAAACTGTTAGTGTATTTTTATATAATATTTTAATGTCATGTATGAATATCATGTTTTAAAGTTTGTATTATAACCAAATACACGAAGTATAAAAAATAAATATGGGTGAGGGGTGGAGTGAATTGGATGTTGGGAGCAAATGAGACATCATACTGTAAACATGATGATCCGTTTGGAACAATACTGAAAAAGATGACATTTGTCAACATTCATGGTCCAAGAACACTAACAATCTTTATATATAAAGCTGAATGTATGCATGTGTGTTTGTCCGGCTATACAAATCCACACTCTTGAACCCACTGCTACCAAATTTTGCGTGGATTCCTCATTTGTCTGGGCAAGTTTGTAGTCTGTTTGGCTGCAAGAAATTCACTCCCTAGACACCCTCATTTACTGATGCTCCCCCCAATTCACTACAGTAGGTACTAGGCGGCCAAATTTGGAAAAGTGTCTGAAGCAAAATGTTCAATGTGTTCGAAAGTGTTAAAGCATTTTTAAAGGGAATAAAAAATATATTTAAAAAAGATGTAATATCACGCCACTCCAAATATGGGAAATGGCAAGGTTGCAGTTTTCTCAAATCTGCTCGAGGCATTGAGTGACTGAAACATGTCGCACAAAAAACTAACATCACTTGGAAAAGCTCCATCTGATGCGAAGCGAAAATGAACATCAAGAGCTTCTGAAAGGCAACAAACAGCAGCACGACTTGCCGTCCAGAGAACAAGAGCACATTTCTCCAGGGTAAATGAGATACCAGAGCAAACCGAAGCAAGACTTGAGATGTGGACAAGAGCAACATCTTCCACACCACGTGAGACACCACTTGATCAGGATACAGGCAAAGCCGGGTACTCCAACTAGTACCTTATTCAATGCTTGGAATGCTTGGAGCACATCATCTTGCTTGAATAGTAGCCACTTCAATCTGTTTATTCGCCTCTACCAGTTCTATCTTTAAACTTCACTGTACTCAAGTTTCCACTTGGTACGTATAGCTTTCCTTCCATTGACCATGCTTATTAGGTTAAAAGACCCCTTGCAGCTGATCAAAGCCCAGCAGAATCCAGATAGCAAGCAACTGCCACTGAGAAATCCTTGACGGTCTGCTGTTGCTTAATTACATGCATTTGTTCATAAATGTGGGGCCAGAGGTTTACTAGGTTTTAAATCTATTATGCCCTTAGTAGTTCTAACACATTTTTGTTCATTTCTCCAGTGCAGATCAAACTGGTGTTTGTTGTTGCATTGTGAACAAGTTGAGACCAAAATGAAAAATGTGTTCAACTATATTTTGAAAGACCAACCAAAACTCAACATTTGAGTCACATTTCAAATCCAAATAGTATGTATAGTTCTGGGGTATTGCATCAGATTCTTGTGATTAGAACACATTTCACCAAGCTTTCATAGGATTTGTTGAAATAGAAGGGGGTTCCACTGCATAAGGACATTTTCTCATCCCTTGGTTTAATTCACCTCAGAATATTATCAATGCCTAAATGTTTTTTTCCAGATTTGTGCACATTCGTCTTGGAGAATCTCAAAGGTGGTTACATATGTATTTCACCCGACCCCCAGCTGTTTAATATCCTGCTCTCTAACTTTCTCTGATTTAATTTTTAACCATGTGATTACTCCAAAATGCATGGTTTCAGATGTGTTAGACAGTTGGACTAACTGTGTTCAAACCCTAAAAGACAGGCATCCGCTTGTTTTAGCAGCTTCCCCTCAATTCCTCTCATTCACTTCACTATAGTACAGGGACGAAGAAGAGGCCACTAGGAGTAATGTACATTAACAGGTCCTTTCACCATGCTAGCAGTGAGACGAGGAAGAGGCCCATAGACTGGTCTAAGGGTCAGGCATGTCCAGAATGCTGCTCGAATGGTGGTCGGGCAATTGCGCCTAAAGACTCACACCTGTGACCTGTTAAACAGTTCCAGGTGTATAAAAGGTGGAGCCGGCGAGAGCACAAAGAAATCCTGCGAAATAAGAGGCAGCCAAGGGTGGTCCTGTCGGGGAAACCAGGACACGCGCAAGAACTGAAACTGTGGCGCTGGGCCTATGTGGAGGCCACAGTATTGGGAGCCTTGCAGGTCAGTTCCTGCATCAGGAGCTGCGTGCCAGAGAGAGAGCCAGTCATTGTAAGTCACGTGCAGCATCCAGGTCACGGGTAGAACTGCCAGCGACCCACACAGAGATAAAAGCGACTGCGAGCAGGGCTCCACAAGCAATGAAGTGTACGCAGAGCCGAGCAGGAGGTCACATCTGCCCCCACGAGACGCCGGTGAGTGGGGAAATGGGATCACTCGACCCAATGGCGCTCCTGGGGTTGTTAAATGGTGGAAATGGAATACTGAATGAACAAGAATTAAGGTGCAAGACATGGTGAACCAAAGTAAATGGTCAAAGTTGATTACTGCCAAGTGTGGGCGAACAAGAACTGGAGACTATTGGCTACCGAACAGAAGGAAAGCTTTTGGTTAGCATATGAAAGCTTTGAATAAACCAATGTGCAAATGACAAGTTGGTGTGAAAAAAGAATATTATATGTTGCAATATTAAGAGGTAATCTGACATGCCATATAAACCAAGAATGGAACATTGCAGAGTGGTGTGAAACTGCGCCTAGTCCGGGTGTAACCTATCCGTGAAAGCCAAAGAAGTATTCAGAAAAGTAATTGCAAGTGCCTGAAAGATTGCTAAAGTAAGGCAGAAGAAAGTAATCTGCATGAACTATCAGGAGGTATAAATTTGACCTGGAACTGGTTTTGAACATTAAGAGACTGATTTGAAGTGCAAGTTGGTGTCTTGGAGAGGAGAATCCTGAGGCTCATTTTTGGGAACTGTGTGGTTTTCTCTGGGAAAAGGGAGTCCCGAGATCTCGTTTTAGAACTTTTGGCTTCTTGGGAACCCCAAGATTCCTTTGAGACTTTTGTGGAACTTATGTGGACTTGGGGAAGGGGAGCTGGATGGTACGCTCAGAGCTGGAAGAAGCTCAGAACCTTATTTGGAACACTTTCTTTTGTTACTGACAATCCCTCCACATTGTTAACTTTAGTTGTGTGGGCAAGTATAGATTTTGAACACAGACCTTTAAGTTGAACTTCCTGACTCATACCATCCTTAGTTTCTTTAGGTAGGGAAATCCCACCAAGCATAGGGCAAGTTAGGCCTTTAACCATCCTGACATTTAAGTCAATAAACCATTTTATTTGAACTTTGAATCTGTTGTCTGTGTCTTGCTTCATGATGCCTTCACAACTAGCACTACAAAATGTGCAAACACTGGTAGAGAAAGGTGGACATGGTCATCTGACTGCAATTTAGAAGTAGAAACATGGTGCAACCAGTCGTGCCTGTACATGGTATGTAATGAGAGGATGAGATTTTAGAGTGTGGGTTCTAGCACTTTCCTTTTTCTGTCACGTGAGCGAGGGAAGAGTACTTTCATACACCTAAACTTCACTTTAATCCTAGACTGGGTGGCCGATCTCAATTGCGAGACAACGATCACCTCAGACGGCGACAGACCTCTACTTAATGTCCTTTACCATACAAGCAAGCATACCACCAATCAAGACTAATCTCCTCCACTCCTCACCAGAAATGAACTGAACATTACAGTAGACTGGTTAATGCCACATCTGCCCATCTTAAACCCTGTGCCGGCAATGTCTGACCCAGCTACTCTAATGGATCTATATAACTCCACAAGCCTTGCATATTATTGACTCGCTCAAAATGCGCTAAGGTAAACCAAGAGCCCACTTGAATTCTTGGTTTACACCTCAACTAAAAGCCCTCCGGGCAGAAAAAAGGAAAATGGAAGTCCAATGGAAGAATCTCCCTACTAAGGATAACAAATGTAATTTGCTGAAAATCTCAGCTAAATACAAAGCCGAAAAACTAACTAACTAAACAAGAGACCTACAATGACAGGATCAATAAAGCTAGGTCCAGTACCAAGGAACTCCTTACAATCCTTGGAGAAATGGAAGCCCCTATCGCCCCTGTGGACACTTGCACAAAAGATAAAGTATGGTGCACCAACATCCAGAATGCACTGTCCAACAAAATCTCCCTCCTCCAAAAAACTATTTCTGAAAGAAAGTTGAACCTTCCCAAAAGAGGAACACTTCAAAGAGTGCTAGATCAAAACCTGAAACCCCTTCAGCGCTTCAAGTTTGCACAAGTCACTACCCAAGAGGTGGAAAATATCATCATTGCCTCGCTCAAACCATCTAGATGCCAGGGAGATATCTGCCCAGCCCAGAATATCTAAGAAGTGGCCAGAGATCTGGCTCCTTTCATCACCAAACTAATGAATGCCTTTGTTCTAACGTGTAACGTCCCTACCAACCTGAAGGACGCTTGGGTCTTGCCACTCTTTAAAAAAATAAATTAAAAAAATACTTCCTTGGACCCCACTAACTACAGACCGATTACCATCGTCCCGTTTTTGCTTAAGCTAATAGACAAGGCGGCCTACTTCCAGATACAAGCCTATTTGGAGACCAAAATTTCTTAGGCCTTCGGAATCCGGTTTTGGACCACAACATGGCACAAACGGCTCTGATAGATTTGAAGACCCAAATCGATGAAATCAAAGACAACCAGAAACTTGCCCTCCTACTCTTATTAGACTTAACAGCCGCTTTCGATTTGGTGGATCACAAAGTGCTATGCAAACATTTGTCCACAGCGGCCCACTTCTCCCAGGAAGCCACAGCATGGATTCAATCATCATTTCTTAATAACAGGTCAAAGAGAGTGTTCTCACCTTTAGCCTCAGCAGATTCGACACCTATGACATGTGGAGTACCTACTATGTATAATGTCTTCACTAAACCTCTGTTTGATGACCTTGACCATCTGGGTGTAACCTACACAAATTATGCAGATGACACCCAGATCCTCATCCCACTTACAGGAGACTATGATACCGACCTGGCCTTAGTGAACAGAATCTATCTAATCATTCAGCCATGGATGGCCTCTCACAGCCTATGCCTGAATGATAAGATGGAGCTCCTGATCTTAGGCGCACCGGCCAACATTAACAAACTAAGCAACAAATACTCAACCTTCAACATTGACAGTATTGACATTAAAGTGGCAAAGGAGGTAAAAACCTTAGGTTTCGACCTAGACTCTGCTCTCAGCCTAGGCAAACAAGTTAATGCTACTGCCTCAGCAACAGCTTATACTTGTAAACTGATACAGACTCTGAAAGTTGCATCACTTTGCCAAGAGCCTTAATTTTATCCAAACTTGATTATTGTAATGCCCTCTACTTAAGTGCGAGCAAATAGTTCATCAACAAATTTCAAATACTTCAAAATAACGCACTTAGAACGGCCCTAAGTATACCCAGTAGACAACATATCTCGGAAGCTAGCCAGAATAACTGTCTCTCAATCAAGGACAGAATTCCGTTTAAAATGCTCTCCCTCACCCACAAATGTCTAAATAACTCTGCCCCTCTTTATTTAATGGAAAAAATTGTGTAAATAACTTCAACACGCCAAACAAGGACAGCCAATTCTTCCTGCCTTATAGTCCCTAGATTTAACCTGAAAAAAGCAGGAGGTAGCAGATTTCCTGTTATGGCCGCCCAATTATGGAACACTCTTCCCTCTTCTCTGAGAACAGACCAATCATTCCCCAGTTTTAGGAAAAACACCAAAACTTGGCTCCTCACTAAGAACTCCTGATATGCTGTTGGACACTCATGGCTGCCCTATCACCCCACAACTTTGTATCTTGCTATGTAAATTTCTGTTCTGATGGAAGATGATGTCATGATCTCTGCTTCCAAAAGATCAGGACTTGCCCGACTCCCTTGGAAGCAGACCCATAACCCCGGTTCCGAGTGCCAGCCAGTCCCAATTGGGACCTTTTGGACCCTGTCCTGGCGCCAGTGGCACCAGGCTCATAAAGATGCCCAGTCCCAGCGCTGGAAGCGCCGGGCTCATAATGCTTGGGTGGACTTACCTGCAGCAGACCATGCTGCTTACTTACCTGCCAGTTGAGCCCCTGATCCTCTTCTGTTTGGGACTACTTTTCCTGTTGGGTGGGGCAGGAGCCACTCCCTAGGTTCAGAACACTGGAACTCTTCTGGAAAGCAGGAACTCTTTTCTCACCTAGGCGAGGCTGTGGAAGGAGACACCTAAGCACTACAGGAGGCTTTTTAAACCACACCCGATGGATGAATCTTGCTTTGCGTTATTCTGCACCCTCTGCAGCAGAACGCTCATCGTGTCTTCTGCTTCTGATCCTGGGCCTAAGGGAACAAGGGCTTACCAGCCTGGAATCCAGTCTTCAGCAGCACCTGTAAAGACAAAGAAAGAACAGGTTAGCACTACGGTCTTCAGTGGCAGCGAATCTCTTACCTGGTCCATCGGCTGTCACCAACGCCTCGCGCTGCATTCCGGCATCTGAAAGACAAAGGCTTACCTACTCTTTGCATGCTCCGGAGGTCTTCGCACTGCATTCCGGCATCTGAAAGACAAAAGCTTACCAGCTCTTCGCACGCTCCGGAGGCCTTCGGCGCTGCATCCCGCATCTGAAAGACAAAAGAAGGTGCGTTTAAAGACATTGGGCAACTTTATTACTCACGTGCCATTACTCCTTCCCACGCCGAATCCAGTGGGTATTCCAGCACCCTTCAGCTTCTCCAAAGCTCTGAACTTACACCTGCAAAATAAAAGGGACTGTTAGTGCGCATCGTGAAGCAGGCTACAAGCGCTTACTTACGTGCTTCCAGGCGCTTCTATTCCTCACGCGGGTTCGATCCTCAACTCTCATCAGCCCGCCATCCGCCATCGCCGGAACCCTGCAAAACAAGAGATATCATTACAAAAGACTTTTAAGACATTTGAAGTGCCCAGAACTTACCGTTCGTGCAGTTAACGACGGACAGCAGTCCTCTGAAGTCAAGAGGCCTGCACCCTTATCCAGTGAAGAAACTGGTTACGGCACCCTGCCCCGAGGCAGATGGAGAGCTCGGCGTTCACTTACCTAAGGTGAGGGCGTTAACCTTTGGGGTTCTACAGGAGAAGAGAAAGGGAGGAGGAGAGAGGCACCCAATAACCCCAGTTCATTAATCCCATATTTTCTATCTGCAGACATCTTACTCTTCGAGTCAGACATACAGTGCACAGAGGTCCAGCCCAAAGAGCCAACCGTGTGTTACACATCACCTTTGAAGATACGGCATTCACCCAGTCAAGACCGGCGCCTCTGCGGGAATCAGGTGAGCGTTACAGAACGCAAAGCCGACCGCAAAACTCCCACCCAGGCGCTATGGAAACCTCGGATACCGACCAGCTAGCCCAGTTACTTGGGGAACTAAGAGCAGAAGTGCATGCAGCCCGTCAGGAAACGAATGCTCTAAGAAGGGAACTGATTATTTCCAAAGAGCGAACAGACGATCTCGCTAGACAATTGCTACAGTCACAAGCCGGACAAACTCCGTTACCCGCATCAGGGACAAATCTTCCTTCAACATCTTCTACGAACCCAGTGCAGCTCAACCTACCTGGGAATGTACCTCTGGCTCCGCCCGAACGATTTTCTGGTGACCCAAAGAGGTTTGCAGTATTTATTAATCAGTGCCGGTTGCACTTCTTATGCCGGCCAGCAGCCTTTCCAACTGATCAAGCTAAGGTAGCTTTCGTGCTTTCGTACCTTAGTGGCAATGCGGCAGACTGGTCGATCCCTCTAGTTAATCAAGATGATCCGGTTCTCCATGATTTTCAAGCTTTTCAGCTCAGTATGGAAAAACTGTTTGCAAGACATTCACAGGGGCAGGCCTTGGACAATGAGCTCCTTTCATTGCGACAGGGTAATCAAGACCTTTTGGCTTATATTGCGTCTTTCAACAGACTGATAGTGGAAACTTGATGGCCTGAGGACAAAAGGATTACGCTGTTATATAGAGGTCTACGTGGAGAGCTCAAAGATGTGTTAGCCCAAGTAGTGAATCCCCCGCAAGACTGTTCGGACTATATTGACTTAGTCGTTCAAATTGACCACAGACTGCAGAACAGGAAGGCCGATCGTTCCAAGTTTGATGCTCGAGTATTTTCCAAACCACCAACTCCTACCAAAGGAGTAGACTCCGGGGAACCCATGCAAATAGGGGGCCTGAAAGGACCACTAACACAAAAGGAGCGGGAAAGGAGAAAACGGCTGCAATTATGCCTCTATTGCGGAAACTCGGGGCACTTTCTTCGAGACTGTCCCGAGAAACCAGCCAAGAAGGCAGTAGGAGCTGCAGTTACCAGGGTCACGAACTCTGAGCAGGGAAACGACCTCGCCCGACAAGAATAGAGGTCCTCTTGCCGAGCGTTAAAACCAGTTCCGTGACCTCGCATTTCGTGATACCTATGGTCCTCATTAGCCCTGAACATCCGGATCGATTACATGCGATTGAAGCTTACGTCGACAGCGGTGCAATCGGCAATTATGTGGATCATGAAATGGTTTTGAGGATGAATCTGACTCTTTGTCCAAAGGCTGTAAAGGACGTCATTACTACGGTGGATGGTACGGAGATAGCCTCCGGACCAGTAACGCATACCACCCAAGAAGTGACGCTAGTAAGTCAAGATGGACACCATGAGAAGATCGTGTTCGATGTGATCAAGGCCCCTCAGTTCCAGATTATTCTAGGAATTCCTTGGTTAGAGAAGCACAATCCTCAGATCGATTGGCGAGCAAGAACGGTTCAGTTTCCAGAATGTGTCTCTACGTGTCACCCTCGACCTGGTGTTGCACTGGCAGCAATTTCCTCAGAGGCTCCCCAGTTACCTCCTGAATACATAGAATTCCAAGATGTTTTCCGGAAGGATCAGGCTAACTCTCTACCTCCTCATAGGTCTTATGACTGCCAGATAGACCTGATACCTGGATCTACTCCTCCTTGTAGTAGAATTTATGCCCTCACCGAGCCTGAGAATCTTCACCTCCGACAATACCTGGATCAATACCTAGCGAATGGGTTTATTCGTCCTTCCAAGTCCCCTGCTTCCTCAGCTTTGTTCTTCGTTCCAAAAAAAGAAGGGGACCTTAGAACTTGTATAGATTATCGCGCCCTGAACCAGATCACCGTTAAGAATGGATATCCGTTACCTTTGATCCCTGAACTCCTGGACCAAGTCAGAAAAGCATGCATATATACAAAGCTGGATCTTAGAGGAGCCTACCACTTGGTACGAGTAAAAGAGGGCGATGAATGGACGACGGCCTTCCGCACCAAGTATGGGCTATTTGAATATCAGGTCATGCCCTTCGGACTTTGCAATGCCCCGGCCGCCTTTCAATATTTTATGAACGATGTCCTCAGAGAGCTCATAGATGTGTGTGTTGTTGTTTACATTGACGACATCCTCGTTTATTCTTCATCGGAAACTGAACATCGGAAACACGTGAAAATGGTCCTCGAGAGATTGCGTCAACACAAACTTTTCGCTAAGTTGGAAAAATGTGTTTTCAACATGACTGAAGTTGAATTCTTGGGATTCATATTATCACCTAGCGGAGTGCGTATGGATTCAAAGAAGGTCGATGCAATCCTCAAATGGCCATCGCCATCCTCCATAAAAGGTGTTCAAAGCATGTTAGGCTTCGCTAACTTTTACCGCAGGTTTATCCCCGAATTCTCTCGAATAGTCCAGCCCATCACCGCCTTGTTAAAGAAAAACAAACGTTTTGAATGGTCTACCGAGGCGGAACAAGCTTTCCAGAATTTGAAGACTAGATTTATCTCTGCACCGATCTTAAAACATCCTCGCCCAGAACTCCCCTACATCGTTGAAACTGATGCTTCGAGCCTTGCCATGGGGGCAGTTCTATCACAAAAGGACCCAGTAACCAATCAGTTGCATCCCGTGGCATTTTGGTCCCGCAAATTCTCGCCTCCTGAAATCAATTACACTATTACTGATAAGGAACTTCTAGCTATCAAGTCCGCCTTTAAGGCTTGGCGGCATTATCTTCTGGGGGCCCGACACACCGTTACTGTGATTACAGATCACCGAAACCTGCAATATTTGAAAACCGCAAAAGCTCAATCCTCTAGGCAACTCCGTTGGGCACTATTCTTTGCCGAGTTTGACTTCATAATTACCTATCGACCTGGTACAAAAAACGGTAAAGCTGATGCCCTTTCTCCGATGGGAGTGGAAGAACATTTGATCAATCCTAAACCTGTACCTATCATTCCCGAACAAAGAATTCTAGGTGTAATCGCCACACAATCCATAGAGGAAGTTAAGGATAAAGCCAGGCTACTGGTAACTCCAGCAGACATACAAAATTGGCATCTGCAGGGAAAGGACTTTACGGTGAAGGACAACCTATTATATTTCCAAGAACGGTTATACCTGCCCAGCACAGATTTACAGAAAAAGGTAATCTCTTGTTATCACGATTCTTTAATGGAAGGACATCCCGGTATGACCAAGACCTCGGAAAAGATCAATCGCTACTTCTGGTGGCCGTCTTGGAAAAAAGATATCAGAGACTTTATAATGTCCTGTGGAGTATGCGCCCAAAACAAGAGTCAAAAGGAAAAACCAGCCGGCCTCTTACGCCCTATTGACATCCCACCTCGCCCTTGGCATACGCTTTCTATGGACTTCATCACCGATCTACCTCCATGCTCCGGATACAATACGATCCTAGTAATTGTGGACCTATTCTCCAAGATGGCGCATTTCATTCCACTCAAAGGCTTACCAGCAACTCTGGCCCGAGAATTTCTCGAAAACATCGTCCGACTGCACGGTTTTCCTTCAGTTCTCATTTCGGATCGAGGTAGTCAATTTATTTCTCATTTTTGGCGAAGTTGCTGTCGGTCGGCTCAAATTGATGTGAGACTTTCGACCAGCCACCACCCTCAAACCGACGGACAAACCGAGAGGACCAATCAAACTCTGGAACAGTATTTGCGCTGCATGCTACAACAAACTGAAAAAACTTGGAAAGATATCCTTTGGATAGCCGAATATGCCTACAATAACTCTGTCCACTCGGGAACTGGGAAGACCCCGTTTTTTCTTTTATACGGTAGTCACCCTCGAACCTCGGAGTTGGATCCACTCCAAGATCTTGGAACACCAGCAATAGACCACCTGCATTCTACAATCACTCAAGCCTTTAAGGAAGCCGTTTCTCACCTACAAAGGGCTAAAGAACAATACAAGAAAGGAGCAGACCAACATCGGAAGGAAGCCCCCCCAATATCAAGTAGGAGATCAAGTCTGGTTATCCACCAAATATCTACCTCTAAAAGGACCACGCACATTCAACCCAAGATACCTTGGTCCCTATTCCATCACTACCATAGTAAATCCAGCGGTCAAGTTGGACTTGCCCCCTCACATGAAGATACATCCGGTCTTCCACGTCTCTCTATTAAAACCCGTGCAACCTCAAACCCGACTAACTAAATCTCCAAAACCTATTCTAGTTGATGGAGAACTCGAGTTTGAAGTCAAAAGCATCCTGGATTCCAAGATCTCCAAATCTAAACTATTTTACCTGATTGACTGGAAAGGCTACGGTCCCCAAGAAAGATCCTGGGAACCTGCAGAATATGTCCACGCCCCTCGTCTAATCAAAAAATTTCATCGAACATTTCCTAACAAGCCCAAACCCCGGAGAAGCCCGGTTTGGGAGGGGCCTTGAGGGGGGGTGCTGTCATGATCTCTGCTTCCAAAAGATCAGGACTTGCCAGACTCCCTTGGAAGCAGACCGATAACCCCGGTTCCGAGTGCCAGCCAGTCCCAATTGGGACCTTTTGGACCCTGTCCTGGCGCCAGTGGCACCAGGCTCATAAAGATGCCCAGTCCCAGCGCTGGAAGAGCCGGGCTCATAATGCTTGGGTGGACTTACCTGCAGCAGACCATGCTGCTTACTTACCTGCCAGTTGAGCCCCTGATCCTTTTCTGTTTGGGACTACTTTTCCTGTTGGGTGGGGCAGGAGCCACTCCCTAGGTTCAGAACACTGGAACTCTTCTGGAAAGCAGGAACTCTTTTCTCACCTAGGCGAGGCTGTGGAAGGAGACACCTAAGCACTACAGGAGGCTATTTAAACCACACCCGATGGATGAATCTTGCTTTGCGTTATTCTGCATTCTCTGCAGCAGAACGCTCATCGTGTCTTCTGCTTCTGATCCTGGGCCTAAGGGAACAAAGGCTTACCAGCCTGGAATCCAGTCTTCAGCAGCACCTATAAAGACAAAGAAAGAACAGGTTAGCACTACGGTCTTCAGTGGCAGTGCATCTCTTACCTGGTCCATCGGCTGTCACCAACGCCTCGCGCTGCATTCCGGCATCTGAAAGACAAAGGCTTACCTACTCTTCGCATGCTCCGGAGGTCTTCGCACTGCATTCCGGCATCTGAAAGACAAAAGCTTACCAGCTCTTCGCACGCTCCGGAGGCCTTCGGCGCTGCATCCCGCATCTGAAAGACAAAAGGTGCGTTTAAAGACATTGGGCAACTTTATTACTCACGTGCCATTACTCCTTCCCACGCCGAATCCAGTGGGTATTCCAGCACCCTTCAGCTTCTCTAAAGCTCCGAACTTGCACCTGCAAAATAAAAGGGACAGTTGGTGCGCATCGTGAAGCAGGCTACAAGCGCTTACTTACGTGCTTCCAGGCGCTTCTATTCCTCACGCGGGTTCGATCCTCAACTCATCAGCCCGCCATCCGCCATCGCCGGAACCCTGCAAAACAAGAGATCATTACAAAAGACTTTTAAGACATTTGAAGTGCCCAGAACTTACCGTTCGTGCAGTTAACGACGGACAGCAGTCCTCTGAGGTCAAGAGGCCTGCACCCTTATCCAGTGAAGAAACTGGTTACGGCACCCTGCCCCGAGGCAGATGGAGAGCTCGGCGTTCACTTACCTAAGGTGAGGGCGTTAACCTTTGGGGTTCTACAGGAGAAGAGAAAGGGAGGAGGAGAGAGGCACCCAATAACCCCAGTTCATTAATCCCATATTTTCTATCTGCAGACATCTTACTCTTCGAGTCAGACATACAGTGCACAGAGGTCCAGCCCAAAGAGCCAACCGTGTGTTACACATCACCTTTGAAGATACGGCATTCACCCAGTCAAGACCGGCGCCTCTGCGGGAATCAGGTGAGCGTTACAGATGATTACGTATTTACTATATTGCCTGCTCCCTTTAGGATTTTTGTATTTAATGACTGTAAATATTTTTGTGCAAAATGAAAACTGAAGCCTGTATATAATGTCTGTAACCAACTATATGTGCAACTGAAAAGTGAAACTAACTTGTAATGCGCCCAGATACCTACCGGTTTTGTGCGCTATATAAATTAACAAACACATGTCTATTGTAATCTGTTTGACATTCGGCTAGACTCCAAACGCATAAGACCGTTGCAGACCACTTTTTTTATTGGAGACTGTCCTCTTACAAAGTATACATGTTAAACTTGGCAAAGTGGATAGGAGCGCAATGACTTGGGCATCTTTGTTCCGGTGCATGGCACGCTTGGATACAGCATTCACTTACCCAAACACAAGGATGCAGTTTAGGTGCATCTTACTACTTGTTCATTCAGCATACATGTGTTTTTTTCTTGCAAACGTGCATGGTTTACAAAATGCTTTCCCAATCCTGTGTGGTTTTATTCATACTTACCAATGGTCTGTGCATGTCTTATCTCATAGGGGACTTTTCTTGGTTGCTTTTCAGTTCTAGAGCAGAACTACAAGGGAATACATGGCCACCAAAGTGCCAGGCAGAAAACACAGGCTGTATTGGACACTGTCTCTTTGGGGAATTTTAGAAATCTGCTTAAATCCCCAATCTGCAAAGCCTGGATTTTGTTGTAAAACTGCATATGTTTGTCCTTCTCCAGCAATGGAATGGTGAGAGTGGTTTATACAGTGATAATGTAGCATTGTCTGATTCTAGATAAGATTTCCAGGAACCGCCTATAACCGTCCCCCCCTCTCCCCCCCCCCACACACACACCCCCTCCACAGCCCCAGGTTTCACAAATCAAAATGCAGTTTCAGTGTGACGCATACGATGGATGATTGCAGTATTTAATGGTCTGTGACCTAAGATTGAAATAAATAGTAAGAAACTGTTGTAGTGGTTTCTTATGGAGAGATGAGGAACCCTCTGATTAAAAGCCAGGAAGATAAAGGTGCCAACTAATATGCACAGACGGGAGGCAGAGATGGGACGAGAAATGAAACCAAGTACAAACAAATGATATCTACTACCATGGGCTTGGCGTCAAGGAATGAAGTTTTCTTTACAGGATGGAATTTTAGCATAGTATGGATAGTGTCCTAGAACAGATGATACTGAATTAATGGTATCGTATGTTCGATTACTTGGTTATCTAGTGGTGTATTGTCGCTGGCATTGTGCACCCAAGAGCTTTGGGTGGCCCATTAAGAGAATAGTGTTGCTAGAATGGTAGTAATTGCTTGCTCTCTAGTTGTACAGTTAGCCGAGTTTGCTGATCATTTTCTGTCCTTGTCTTTGTTTCTCACCAGCATTAGCCTCTCATGATTACATCCTCAAGATCGTTCCTACAGTCTACGAAAACATCAAGGGAAAGCAGATGTACTCATACCAGTACACTGTGGCTAACAAGGTATGGGCAGGCTTTGCAATTGGACATGTGTCCATTTATGTGTGTATCCGTCATAAGGGGCAATTCAGTTTTGTAACTATGTGAGCGAAGGCCGGTGCATGCTGGAGAGTAAAAGCTGTTTAAACCAGTTTTCCTCTTATTCTTTCTCAAGTTACCCCTTCCTGCCCCGCTCCCCACCCCAGCGGTCTTTGCTCAACCCCCTTTTCCCATTCACTGCTTTAACATACTTTTCTTCCCACCCCCCATCTTTGCATGCACATTACCATCTCTTCTAAATAATTCCTTCCTACCACAGATTCCTCATCTTTTGAAATTGCTCCCTTTGAAGCAAAGCTACAGCTCAGCTGCCATGAAGCCATTGGTGCCACTGGATGTGATGTTTGTGTGTGGTCTGTAAGGAAGGCATGGTATCACCAGTAAGACGGGCACAAGTGACCACAGTTCAAGTGTTTATTGAACTTCAACAAGGGTGTGATGAACGCCTATTTTAATTCTAAATCTACAGATGGGAGCAAGCTACGACCAACAAATAATAATGCCGTCCTAGTGGAGTCTCGTCAAAATAAAAGGGCCTATACTAAAAAACAGATTGCCAATCCTTACCTTTAAATACAAATAGTGTGGGGTAGTGTTTATGAAAAAGGAAGAACTATTCGCAAAATTATATGTCAGGATGTTCAGGCCGTTGACTTCCCTTCCCCAAGTTTTCAGCACCGGACAAGGTGGTTCACTCGAGCATAGTACACTCTGGCTTGTTCGGCACAAGGGTAAAGTTCATTTCCAGCATCAGGGCCTTCTTTGTCCAAGTCACTCTACTTGTGAAGTCTCTTGATTCAGAGGGCCTGATGTACAAAAACAAAGTTCCTTTCCTCTTAAAAGTACCCAATTCCGGTGATTCACTCTTCACCGTGGATTCCTCGAGCCGGGTCCAGATCCCCTTTTCCAAGATTCAAAGAATATTCTTTCTCGGGAAACTCAGTTCACCCCGGATTCCCCTCACCGGGCTCAGATCCTTCCTCTTACACAATCAGTCTCCCTAAGCCGGGCTCAGCCAATTTCAGTTTCTATTAACTATGGAAGACTTTCAAATGTGCAGAGGGTTTAGATTGACCTGTTGCAGGACCACTTCGATTTCACAATTCCTTTTTACATTTGCCACCTCTACGTTGGGTACCCAACAGAGACCTTGGAATGAGCACCCACGTGGCGCCGGACCACTCTGTATACAGTATCTGTCTTGGCTTCAAATGTTCAGTCACTCCATTGATCGATCAATTATATTTGCGTTGCTCATCACATACGGTTCACACACTGTTCTCTTCAGATTTCTCCATACAATGTTGCTGCTTGCAGACCGGTCTGTCACCCAGCTCACCGGCTTTGCTGACTTTACTGGTGCTGCTTTGTTGTAGGAGCCAAGAACAGTACCATGGAGGCAAACCCTCCTCCCCGCCTTGACTATCGACGCGGGAGAGCCCTGGGTACCTCTGACACACAATGCAGGTTTCTTCAGCTTTAATTGTAGGTCTTAGTTTTCTTATTCGCTTGTGAAATAACGTTTTTTCTCTGAAAAGGTCAGGGGCACTTCGCTCCTTGCAACCCTCTCTGGTCTTGCCGTCTTTGTCCTTGTATTAAACTGCCCTCTTGCAACGGTTGCTTCCTTGTGTGCTTTGCCTTGCTCAGTGTGCTTTCATGCTCCGCCTTTTATCCGTGTGGGGAAGTGTGATGGAAGTCAGGTGTGTGTAATCAGTAATTGCCTGACTCTGCCTGACCATTATGTTGGGACATGTCTGGTATACTGGTCAGGTATTAGTCTGTTTTCTCTCACAGTGAGCTGTCAATGAGAAAGTGTTTGTGTCGAGAAAGCTAGGGGGGGGCTGAGTTCCTAAGTATCCTACCTGGTAGGATGGGGAAGAGATTTAAAAGAGAAGGCGATACCACTTCTCACCATCCGGTCTCCCACTACCTGAAGACCCCTCATCCAGGTGATCCTCCCGCACTGGTCCACCCCCAGCAACTGGATCGAAAAGCAAAGGCTGTGTCCTGGCCACCTGGATGACTGATCCCCTGGGACTAGCGGGGGAGACACCTTCAGGTTTCTCACAGGTCCATTGCTCTAGGCAATTTTCACCATATGTGTATTGAATCATTACAGTCTCCCCAAAGACTGCAATGTTGAGGCATTAAAAAAAAAAGGTTTCAAGCGGCAGATGGTGAATCCGCATTGGTGCTGTTTAGTGGTTGGGTATGGGTCATGACACAGGATGCCTCCAGTTCATGCACTCAAGTTCCCACCGTAGTGAGCAGAAAATGATCCTTTTCAAAATAGCGGTGCTGTTGGGGACACTCTAGGGTTTGGGTGGCATCAGTTCAACCCTCCAAGCTCTGATGCAAGATGTTACCTCCACTGCCCCTTTCAAAAGCAATGCAGGTCAGGAAAAGGAAAACAAAGTAATACTTCTAGACACTAACACTCATTAGACTTTTTAAGGTAGCCCGATCAGTTACCAACATTGGGCTTGGAGTGTACCTAACAAGGGGACACATTTTGGTCTGAAAAAAATGAGCGCAGCTTTTTCCTTTCAAGACCACCCTGATGGCTGTCATGGAGACTTTCAGGGAGTCCATTCTAGACCATTTCCAGTATAATGCCCCATCACCCGCTGTGGAAGTACTCGCTGCTCCTTAGTTGGACAACATTGAGGGCCAGTACAAATACCTTGCTCCTAAAATACTTTCTCTTTCCTTCATACTTCTGAGCTAGCCACCCTTCTGCAATAGGACCCGAGCCTATTGCATAGGACATCCTTTTTTTTTTTCTTTTCTGAAAGCGAAGGAGAGAATACTTGCACTGCCTCATATACCCAGCTGTGCCCCAACTTTACCTGGACGATGGCTACACCAAAAAGCTCCTTTTTCTGCACCAACAGAATTGAATACTTGCACAAGTCATGGATCTCACATTTGTCTTGCTCCCATTTGTCATGGAACCCTGCTTATGCCTCATAGTTTGGCACAAATCGTGGGGTACTGTCCCTTCTCCTTCTCACTTCCTTGTGAGTCTAGGGAGGTGAGCCTGCTATGCAATATTCCCACTAGTGGTGTTGGTAAGCAGGACCTCGCATTGAGAGGCTCCCCTATTGAGGATAAGGGCTCCCACTCCGTCAAGGAACTCACTAATAACCTCTCTTGTACACCACCAATACCATGCACACTTGGAGCAACCCGTTGTATCAAGCTAATGTTTGTTATTGTAATGTTAGCCCCAACATCCAAATTGAGAAGAAGTGTATCACACATACTGTGACAAAGAAGAGGTAAGCGAGTAATGATCGCTCCATGTTTGACGAACACTCAGACTGTGATGAAGAAGAATGGGCGAGCAGGAGAGATTGCTCATACAACAGAGAAAGTAAGGTTCCCTGGGGAGGACCCATAACTTGCATATAAAAATGGAAGAACTAAGCAAAATGTGTGAAGCCCAGGATGTTCGAACCTGGGGAAGGCTGGGAACTGCTGAGGAGCTCACAAGTAGCTGTACTCCAGAGGCCCAGAAGAAGCAGACGACTGTGCCGTGCAGTGGACTGGAGCCCCAAGGAAACGGAGTGAAGAGACAGTGGCTTGACCTGGAAAAGATGGACTGGTCAGTCCAATAACACTGATACTGTTACCGCAGTGACCCAGCAGCACCACACAGTAGAACCAAGAAGCAGTGAGAACTCTGAAGACGTTTTCGACTCGAGAGTCGATCGGACTGTGGAGGAGCACTTGTGGCCTCAAGACTGTGGATACAGAAGTAACTGGAGAGGCGGGAGGACTAGGGAGGGGTACAAGGAAGAGAGACGCTCATCGGACTCGTCTCAGTGACGCTACAAATATTTGCAAGTGTGAGATTATCAACAGGACACAGCCTACTCCTCCAAGTAAACCTATAAATATTCACCAGAGAAAATAACTATGGTACTCTATCTACTCTTCGCAGTGGAAAGAGCAGGATTCACAAGAGTGAGAAGAAACCAGGCATGCAACCTACTCATCCCAGTGAATGGACAAGAGACGTTAATAGAGAATATCCTTGAGGGAAAGGGAGACCCTGAAGCCTATCAAAGGTTATAAATCAAGCCAGAACCAACAGATAAAGGTGGTTTGGAATACCACCCCAATCTTACAGAGGAAGTTAGAGTAACAAACCCGGACAAAGCTGAGAAACTATTTTGCTTTTAACAGAATAAGTAACCACAGGAAGATACAGAAGCAAGGACAAGGAGAGGGTTCCTCTCCTTGTCCCATCAAAGTGTTGTTTAATACGAACTTTAAAAAGACAGTGCCAGAAACCCGAGCCCAACGGGTCAACAACCCAAATATTGAACGGATAGGAAGTTCACTGTTGAGAGAAAAGGGATGCCGAAATCCTGGTGAAGCCCCAGAGTAGAACTAGGGGAACTGGTCAAAGAAATAGCCAGGAGCTATTTGAAAATAGTTCATTAGGACTGAAAAGCCTACCCAGGAAAAGGAAGTAATTCTCAGTTTTTTCTTTTGTTTTCTTAGTGTTGGCGCCAGAACAGGTTGGTTTTGAGTTGGAGGACATACATATTCTTTTTGGACGATGACTAGCACACTATTTAGCTTGGGAAACCCATAGAGTAGGGATAAGTAGGCCTTTTTTCTTGTTTAATCATCTGTTTGAAAATGACAAACTAGTCAGTCTCCTTCTTCTGACCTACCACTGGTTGGATTTCAGGCATTTTATTGGTCCACGCCCTACTTTGTTTGGTCCAGGCCATTTCTGGCATTGTTATGCCACATACAACCCACTTTCTTTCAGTGCATTTTTGTGCCTTTGTGAGGAACAAGCCAAAGGTGAATAACCTCTCCTTTCTTCTTCAACCCTCCCAGTGAATAGGTCCTATGCACCACTGACCTTTATGCACTAACAGCACTTTGCACAAGAGTGGTCCTGTCCATATTGTTGAAGGGAACTCTGAAGCGGAGCTTCGCTTTATAAAATCGCCTAATTTGAGTGAATACCATGGTACACTCCATGAATGATACACTGCCTAAATTCAGGGCTTTCTTTGAGGCTTCCTTGTATGCCATTCTCTGTTCATTTTTCAGGGTGCAGTGAGGCTTTGTGATCAAGCAATTGCTGAGCTCCACCCACCCTCCCTACCCCCCCACACCCAGATGTGCAATTTAAAAGATGGCTAGCTGAAAGGATGCTGCAGGGGTGCCTCAGTCTAGGGACCTACCACCAGGTCCACAGCACCTAGCCCATAACCGAATACAACCTCTGCTGTAGGTCTGTTCACATTGTTGACCATTCCGCTGAAAGTGTTTTGGATCCCGCGCTCCAGGAGCTACCACTCCTGCTTGTGCTTTAGTTACTTTTTTGGGAGGCGTCAATTAGGGGCCCAGTATAGTGCCACATTAGTATGCCCCTCCCCAGCCGTGTTTCACTTCTGTGTACTACCCTCCAATTAAAAGCGTGAACCCTGCATACCTCATCTCCAGCTCATTCTATACACTTATACTGAACTGATTGGCTGGTATTGGCGTTCAGTCAAATATTGACACAGCCCGTCCCCCTATCCCCCCACCTCTCATGTGCTTCCATTGGTAGGTGCCCTGAAGGTTACTGCATCGCCTACTGCGTCAGGGATTCCTCCACTGGCTCAAGCCCTTTCTCCTCCTTGTGAGTCTACTCAAATGGCTTTTAGTTCAATCTGCCAGGGCATTCCTGACTTAGAATCGAAATTGAACACGAACACACACGAACACACACGAACACACACACACTTCACAATTTGGGTCCAATTTGACTGTGGCAGTGAAGCACTTGACTTGTGTACAAGCGCTTTACAAATAAACAATTCAAATTTAGTTACTCAACCCCCTGATACAGGGCCCTTCAATAAGAGAATGTGTCTTTCTGTATACACTCAAAGGCGGAGTCATGTGATGGATGGCATTGGCCATCTGTAGTAAAGCAAGCCTCATCTGCTTCCCACCTTGATTGAGGAACAATTCTTGGGCCTCATTCTAAAACCAGAGTAGCAGATTTGCCATCTGCACTTGCAGCAGGCCAATGGGGATGCTGTCCTCAGACTTCAACCATAGATTCTAAAAGGGCTTGATTGAGAATACCATGGACCTGTGTGCTGACCCCCATGCCATGTCCTTCCTGTATTGAATATTTCCAAGCTGCTCTTGATGACCATTCTGGTGTCTGTATTATATTGCATCAAGTGGCATGTCATCAGCCTGTTTAAGAGCTACTAAGCTTCAAGGATGATGCTCTGGTTATTTCACTTTTTCAAGGATGAGGATCTTAAAGCCAAGTCGCTTATGGTACTGAGCTTCTGTCCAATCAATTCAAAAGATCAGGTTTGTCCGACTTGGCACAACTAATGTTGGTGACGGATGTCTGCCTCTTCAGGTGATTGAGTCAGTCTGTCAATCATGGTCTTTGTGTTGCTGCAGCCTGCTGAGATGCCTTGCCCCTCCGGATGTAAGGTGCTGATGGCTGCCTTTGTGTGGCTGACGGTCCATCAAATATCCTCTTCGTTCGGCAAGAGGGAAGGATCTGGACATATAATCGGCATGAGATAGGCAGCTTCTGGGGTGGTGGACAAGAGTAAAGGAGAAGAGTTGAAGGGACACGAACCAGTGCAGGACCGGATGATTGGAATCCTTATGCTGTGCCAACCCAGACAAAAGGGACCTTATCCGTCACCAACGTGAAGTGTCACCCCAAGAGATAATAGCATTGGGATTCCAAGGCTCATTTGACCGCTTAACATTCCTTTTCAATGGTAGCGAGTCTTGGGAGTATTTTACGGCTGATCAAAAACGCTGTTCTCCGATTTGACAGTACCTTGGAACAAAACAGCCCCAAGTCCCGTTCAAGATGCATCTGAATGTAGGAAGAACGACTCTGAAAGGTTGAGACCATGGAGGATGGCATGTGTAGAAAGACTATTTCGAGGGGATTGGGTCCTCCGACGTATTCCATATCTATGACATGTAATCACCACTGCTGTGCTGCTTCGGAAAATCTTCGGCGTCTGCATCCTGTGTTGATGTGGATACGCCACCCTCGAGGACCTCCTCCGACGGCTGACGTCACTGGATGTTATAAGTAGGACGTAGGACGCCCGTAGCCTCAATTCCGTTTTTTTTTCAAACGTGTTCGCATCGGAGATCTCGGCATGCCTCGACTCTTGGAGTTTCTGTTCTTTCTCAGTTCTTCGAACCTGTTCGTATTGTAAAGTACTTTCTTCGTGAAGATGTCTACCTCGTCTTCCACACCGCGTCTGGGCTTTAAGAAGTGCCGGGACTGTTGGTCCAAGATGTCGGATATGGACTCGCACAATGCCTGCCTCTGGTGCCTTGGGGAGGCCATGACACGGATGACTGTCGACTGCCAGTCGCTCACGTCCAATGCCTTGCGGGAGCGCAAGAAGAAGTTATCGGTAGGTAAGATGTCCAAGCCACGGAAGTTGAGGTCTGCGGGGCTTTGGATTGATGATTCGAGGGGCGACTCTCCGCGTCGTCGTCAGAAGTCCAGTGGGTCTCGGTCCCGGAGTCGGTCCCGCCACTCTTCTGCCTCTTCGAAGCACTCCCAGAAGTGCCGTCATCGGTCGCCTTCCCCGTCCTCATCCGAGGACTCCGCCCGTCGGCGGGTCGCTTACCCCACCAAGCAGGCGACGCCGGAGGAATGGGCTTCCTTCGGGAAGAAAATGTTGGCGATTCTCGAATCGCAGGGCACTGGTCCGTCCGCGCCTCTGATTGGGGTCGGTCGTGATCGGTCGAGGGACACCGCTCGCACACCTTCGGGCTCGGGTGGTCGGCACGATTTGCGCGGAGAGGTCCCGCTCGGACAAGGGGAATCTTTCTTGTCATGCCCGTTCCAGGTCCCGGTCCTCGACGCGCTCGAGACCGTGTGCACCTGTGGTGTCTTCGAGGAAGACGTCGACGCTGGTGGCGCCAAGGTCGTCGACGGACTCTTTCGAGGCCCCGCCTCCGAAGAAGTCGACGCCATCGGCGCCCAGGCTGTCAAGGGACACGCTCAGGGCTCAGGCCTCGAGGACTCCGTTGACGCCATCGATGCTGTCGTCGCTGCCGATTCCTTCGACGCCTTTCGAGGCTGTTTCGACGGGGGTTCCCCCAGGGCTCAGTGGAACCACCTAGAAATGCTCTGGCAAAGGTCAAGCATGGCTTTGTTCCACGTTCTGTGCCTTCTTATCGCCAGCTTGAGTTTATTTCAGAGGTGGATGAGGGCTCTGATAATGGCATGGTTCCGGATACGGTGCCGGACGAGATTCTCTCGGGCCATAGCCAAATTGAGGACCTGCGGCAGTCCCTGCACGATGCCAGTGGGCTGGACACCTCTCTGGAGGTGGAGTTTTGTAGGCCTGAGCCAGACACTCATGCCGACTCCTCGTACCAGCGCCTTATGTCCAGGGTCACTGAGTACTTGGGATGGTCTGCCCCTCTCTCAGGGGATTTTCTTCAGGATGACCTTACGGATATCCTCGGCCAAGGTCCACCAACTGACCCAGTACTGCCGTTCCATATGGCTCTACAGAGGAGGGTGGCGGTGGCGGCTTGGACTGCTCCGGAAAGTCTCCCGGCAGTGGGCAAGTATTTGCCGCGAAAATACCGCCCAGCCAGTAGCGACCCCTGCTACTTGACCAGGCACCCCACTCCGGAGAGTTTGGTGGTGCAGGCGGCTACGGCCCCGGCAAAGCAGACGTCGTATCCTACCATCCCTGCTGATGGGGACGACAAGCGGTTTGACGGCTGGGTGAAGAAAGTGTTTTCTTCAGGGGGTATGGCGCTTCAGGCAGCCAACTCAGTTTGTGCCTTGTCACGTTTCACGCACCCTCTGTGGAACTGTTTCCTTAGCGGCTGAACATATTGCCGAAGGGGACGAACGGGATGGTTTCCTTGCCATGGTTCAGGATGGCAAGGATGCCATGTGTGAGGCCGTTCAGTCGGGTTTGGACATGGCAGATTGCGTCAGCCGGTCCATGGCGGCGAGCACCGTGATACGCAGGTTTGCGTGATGTGCAGGCCCGGCTCCTCAACATGCCCTTTGACGGGGAACATCTTTTTGGCAGCAAGGCTGACGAGAGCCTTGAGAGGTTGCAGACCTCTAAAGCTGCAGCAAAGTCGTTGGGCGCTGCAGTTCGCCAACCTCTGCCTTTTAGTCCTAGGGGACAGCAATGGAGGGGAGGTTCCTTTCATTATTACTCTTCCTTTGGTAAAGCGGGAGGAGCTGCCAGTCAAAGGGGCCACCGTAGGAGTGCCAGAGGTGGAAAACAAGGTACTCGAGGTGCCAAGGCTGCAGCCGCTTCAGCTCAGTCATTGAGGCCATGTCCCATGGTTCACCGGTTGGGGGAAAGCTGGTGCAGCATCTTGCAGAGTGGCGCGCCATTACTTCAGATGTGTGGGTTCTGGAGATCATAACCCACGGCTACTGTCTTCCTTTCCGGCAGAGGCCTCGAGACAATCCGCAGGGGAATCTCTCTTTGAAGAGTCTGGATCCGCTCCTTGCGCTGGAAATTCAATCCCTGCTGGAGAAAGGAGCCATAGAACTGGTGCCTGTAGCAGAGAGGAACAAGGGATGGTATTCCCCTTATTTTTTGATTTCCAAGAAAGACTGGGGATTGAGACCCATCATGGACTTGCGCGGTTTGAACAAACTCCTCAGGAAGGACAAGTTAAAGATGGTTACTCTCTCTCAAGTCCTCCAGGCCCTTCAACTTCAGGACTGGTTGGTGTCTCTCGACCTCAAAGACGCTTATTTTCATAAGCCGATACATCCAAAGCACAGGAAGTACCTGATGTTCGCGGTTAGTGACTCGCGCTTTCAGTTTCGGGTCCTGCCATTCGGATTGACCTCCACCCCGAGGGTCTTCACCAAGCTCATGGTAGTGGTGGCAGCGCACCTCAGGAAAGGGGGGATTCAAGTCTACCCCTACCTGGACGATTGGTTGATCAGGGCGTGCTCTCCCGAGCAAGTCCTGGATCATGTGTCAGTCACCTGCCACTCCCTCCACAAGCTGGGCTTCTCCCTCAACTTAAAGAAGTCACATTTGACACCACCTCAGAGGCTCCAGTACATCGGAGCAGTGCTCGACACGTCCCTGGGGCAGTGTTTTCCTCCCCAGGTGCGGGCTCATCACATTCAGCAGATGGTGCACAAGTTTCAGCTTGCCCAGAGTCTCCCAGCGTTCGAGTTCTTGAGATTTCTTGGCCTCATGGCATCCTGCATTCTTCTGGTGCCAGAGGCCAGATTGCGGATGAGATCTTTGCAATGGGCACTCAAGCTCCAGTGGTCTCAGTCCTCCGGCAGGATGTCGGACCCTGTTCAGGTGCCGTCCTCGGTCGCCCAGGACCTTCTGTGGTGGGCTGTCGAAGACAATCTGATGAAGGGGGCTCCATTTTGGCTACCCTGGCCGGAGGTGACGATCGTGACGGACACATCCCTCACTGGATGGGGAGCTCATGCCAACGAGTTGACAGTCAGCGGTCGTTGGTCTCCGTCGGAGTCCAGACTCCATATCAATCTGTTGGAGCTGAAGGCCGTCCGGCTAGCCCTGACGGCTTTTCTGCCGACTGTGCGAGGGAAGAATGTCCTGATCCTGATGGACAACACGGTAGCCATGCACTACCTCAACAAAAAGGGGGGTGCAGGGTCACTTCCTCTGCGCAGGGAGGCGATGCAGCTCTGGTTCTGGGCAATCCAGCAGGAAGTTTCGATCTCGGCATTTCATCTGGTCAGAGACGAAAATGAGACAGCGGACGCTCTGAGCAGGCAGAGCACGATCTCTCACGAGTGGGAGTTGGCTCAGGAGATTCTCCTGGAGATCTTTGCCTTTTGGGGGACCCCTCAAGTGGATCTCTTTGCCTCCAGTGTCAACCGGAAGTGCGAGAGGTTCTGCTCGCTGGAATTTCCTCCAAAAGGAGCCTTAGGAGACGCGTTTGTGGTGGAGTGGTCATTTCCGCTGCTGTACGTGTTTCCTCCCGTCCCCGTCATCCCGCAAGTACTGCGGAGGTTCGGTTCCTGGATGATCCTCATTGCTCCGACGTGGGCCCAGAGGACGTGGTAACCGGACCTTCTCGACTTGTCCATCTGCCCTCCGCATCGTCTTCCCTACCGAGACGATCTGCTCACGGGAGGGGGGAGGGGTCAGGTTCTCCATCCAGAGGTCAGATCCCTCAACCTTCACGCTTGGTTTCTGAAAGGTTGAGGTTTAAGGATAGGGACCTCCCTGAAGACGTGATGGAGGGGTTGCTCTCGGCCAGACGGCCCGCAACAAAGTCCCTGTACCATTATTGTTGGTGTAAGTTCTGCGACTGGTGCAGGGTTAAGAATGTGGATCCTTTTGCATGTGACATTCCCATGGTCTTTTTTGCTTTCTTTGGCCCGCAGGGGCTTGCAAGTGGGTACCGTTAAAGGTTACTTGGCGGTGCTGTCCATATTTAAGCGCTCGTCTGAAGAGTTCCTATTTTAAAATTCCTTTAATTTCCCAGTTTCTGAAAGGGCTCACTAATGTGTTCCCTCCGTCACCTTCCAGGTGCCCGGTTGGGATTTGAACCTTGTTCTCAAGTTTCTGATGGGTGCTCCGTTTGAGCCTTTGCATTCATGCCCTTTGAGACTGTTAACTCTTAAAACTGTATTTTTGGTTGCGGTCACTTCCGCTCGCAGAGTGAGTGAGTTACAGACACTTTCAGTTAAGCCACCCTTGACTGTGTTTCATAAGGACAGGGTTGTCTTTAGAGTTCGTCCTTCCTTTCTTCCGAAGGTGGTGTCGGAATTTCATTTAGGCCAGAAGGTTGTTCTTCCGGCGTTTTATCCTCCACATCCTGGTAAGGAAGAGGAGAGGCTCCATAGGCTTGATCCTAAGAGAGCGTTAAGCTTTTATATTTCACGCATGTCCCGGGTCAGAGTGGACAATCAACTCTTCATTGGTTACGCTGGTAAGCGTTTGGGACAAGCTGTGACAAAACAGACTTTGTCTCGCTGGATTAGTTTGGCTATCTCTGAGTGTTACCGCTTGGTGGGTAAGGACCCACCGGTCGGCTTGCGGGCCCATTCTACCAGGGGTATGGCTGCCTCTACTGCCCTACAGAGGGGTGTTCCTATTCGTAACATCTGTGATGCAGCCACCTGGGCTTCGGTACATACTTTTGTACGTCACCACTCCCTCGATGCCATCCGTGGGCAGGATCTGGCCTTTGGTAAGGCGGTCCTTTACTCCGCAATTTGATTGGGCATTCTAAATTTCTGTTTTCTAAATTCTTTTCCCACCTCCTTGCATTGGTACTGCTTTGGGAGTCTGTCATAGATATGGAATACGTCGGAGGACCCAATCCCCTCGAAGAACAAGTTACTCTCTTACCTGGTAACGTTCTTTCGATGGGATGGTCCGACGACGTATTCCATATCGCTCCCTCCCTGCCTTCCCCGCTACAGAATTTCTTATGCGATTGCAGCTTACGTTTCCGCAAGGCTTTGTGTGTCAGACTGTCAGAAGACTGGTGCCACACGTTCTGGGAAAAAACTACAACTGAGGCTACGGGTGTCGTGCGTCCTACTTATAACATCCAGTGACGTCGGCCGTCAGAGGAGGTCCTCGAGGGCGGCGTTTCAACGTCATCGACGCAGGACGCAGACGCCGAAGATTTTCTGAAGCAGCACTGCTGTGGTGATTACATGTCATAGATATGGAATACGTCGTCAGACCATCCCATCGAAAGAACGTTACCAGGAAAGAGTAACTTGTTCGTTTCATGTGTGCGAAGGCCAATCAAGCCCGGCCTGCCTGCTCGTTTGGACCCAAGGATTCCTTCTTTAGCAGATCGGTTAGGGAAGCTGCTAGGGTGACAAAGTGGGGGATGAAACACCAGTAGTAGCCCAAGAAGCCCAAGAAGGCCCGTATCTGTCTAGGTGTTGTAGGAAAAGTCAGGTGGTGGATGGGCTTTTTATTTTATTTTTTTATTTTGTATTGGTTCATTTGATTTTACAATTTTTACAAAACAACTGACGAGGAACGTGCCCCGCTCCATTCTCAACATCTTAAAAGAAAAAGAGAAGGGAACGAAAATTAGTCCATATTGCATGGACTTTGTTTCCTCCACGTGTCGTTATTCCCTTTGTTCATTAGTTTCTATTTTCCTGTCCTCCTTTCCTGTCGACTTGCTTTGTCTTTTCTATTTCCCTTTCACAGGCCAATGTTTTGAAAGAATGTCACAGCGATCACAAAAGATGTTTTTTCGCCGCTCATTAAACGAGTCCACCAGTCCTCTTCATAATCCTGAAGGTCAAAAAATAGGGGGCCTAAATAAGTGTTTCTAAATTTAAGACCCAAACCGGATAATGGCAAATGTCTCACTGTTTCCACGTGGTCTAGTTTTTCACAATATCAGCATTTATTTGAAGTGGACATTCCTCTGATTGCCAAGATCTCGTTAGTTGCCAGTAGATTCAAACAGGCCCTCAAAGGTGTTCCGCAGGGCTCAACTTGAGAATTTTTCCATATATTCTGGGAGCTGATTTAGCCTTTTTGTATTTGTCGGGAGGCTATTTGTAGACGCTATTTTGAGTGTCTGTACCTAATTTATTCTTCCATTTATTTTACTTTTGTTGGGTTTTGCTAAAGTGCTTCCATACTGCCGATCTTTTCGAGAGTGCCTTTGTTTCTAATTGACCAGTTCTTCAGCGTTCTGTTGTTTCCACCCACGAGCTCACTGTAGATGATATGAATTTTTGGACAAGTTGGCAGAAGTATCTTTCTGTACAGCATCAGACTGTTCCGATCGATTGTGGTTTTTAATGACACCAAACTTAATTCTCGTCGTATTGAAAGCCATTGGGGTGGACGATGGGAGGTCCAGGACTTATCGCCAGAAGTAAACCACCAGCCTCAGCCAGGGTTTTGTGGTTTCGAAGGCCTCTATTTTGCCAGTCAGTAGTTGTAGGGTTATGTAACATACCTGGTATCCCAAGTATTTGGTATGGAAGGCTACTGTTTTCTTTGGGTTTAGATGTAGCCTGGTGTCTTGAAGAGTGGCCAGCATGCATCCCAGGTGAAACAGGTGATCGTCCCAATTGTCGCTGTGTACAACAATGTCGTCTAAGTAGGCGGTTGCATACTTGGTATGGGACCTCAGCAGTTTGTCACTAATCTTTGGAATGTAGCAGGGGACCCATGCAGGCCATAGGGTAGGACAGTAAAAGTGGTATAGACCGCTAGGGGTGTTTAAGGCTGTCTTTTCTTGGTCCCCCCTCCAGGAGAGGAATATTCCAGTACCCTTTTGTAAAGTCTATTGTAGTTAGGTATTTGGCCTGGCCCAGGCAGTCCAATAGGCCATCGATGCATAGCAGCGGGGACGCATCGAATTGTGAGATGTTTAATCTTCAGAAATCCATACAAAAGTGAATAGTGCCGTCGGGCTTAGTTACTAGGACGATGGGGAAACACAATGGCTGTTTTGAGGGCTTCTAGCATGGATTCCACTTTTTTTTTCGCCACTGCTTGCATGCAGGCCTCTGGTATACGGTGAGGTAATTGCCGTACCATCCGAATGGGCAGAGTGTGTATCGCGTGGTACGTTTGTCGTCCGTCCTGGCTGACCTGACATGCAGTATTCGTATTCGTATTCCAATATTAGGTGATCTAGCTAGTCGCGTTGTTGGTAGCTCTTGGTTGGTCCTGACTTCCAGTTCCGGGTGCATCTCGTATGTGTCGCGTTGTTCATGGACAATGAGGGCCACAGCTTGAGGGGGTCCTTCCTACCTCTTCAGCAAATTCGCAGGGTAAGTTTGTATCTGTGGCCGCCTGTCTTCTTGCCGAACTTTATAGGTTACCGGGCCCACAACCTGCCCATCCTGGTAGGGTCCTTTGCAGAACGCTAGGAGTGTCTCTGTGGTGGGAAGGAGCACCAATACCTTGTCTCCTGGCCAGTAGGTTCGCAGGCGTGGCCTTGATTTTAATACCTTTCTTGTATTTTCTGCGCATGTTGGAGGTTCTTATGTGCCGCCTCCTGCGGGGCATGAAGGATTGAGGGTGTATCCCATCATGGATATCTTTGTTTGGTTGTTCTTTCCGTTCTTCCCGCAGAAGGTCGTCCTTCTCCCAACAGGATGGGGCAAAACCCCTGGAGTACTGTGGGGTCTTAATTAAGGTAATCAGAATATAGGTTATCCATCTATCCCACTCGTGGCTCCCTGGGTCTAGGGTTTTTTGAAGTTTTGTCTGGTTTTAGCACTGCACCAAACAATTGGTTAGGGGGTGATCTGCTGCGGTCCTCAGAAAATATGTAGAGCTTGGCTTACTTCTTGGATTAGCTTGGAGGTAAAGTTGGTCCCTTGCTCGGTAACTATTTCTTTTGGAAACAGTGCATCACAAACCTGTGTAGCAGTTATCGCCTTTAGGGAGAATGCCTCTGGGTATATGGTGGCGTAATCCTCGGATCACAAGGAGATACTTGTGGCCTCTGTTTGGTGGTGCCAGGCGCCCCACAATGTTCATTGCTATGCCCTGGAACGGTTCTTGGATCTGGGGCATTAGCTGAATTGGGGCCTTTGGTATGTTGGCTTGGTTCTTTAATTGGCAATCTGGGCATCCACTACAAAAATTGGCTATTTCTCGCGACAGTTCAGGCCAGTAGAACCTTTGCAGAACATTTTGATGGGTTTGTCCGTTCCCTGATGGCCTTCCCCTACTTGGTAATGGGCTACTTCCATCGGTTTGTTGGAAATGCGCTGGTACCATGGGTTCTCGATCTGTTCCAGCTACTACTCTATAGAGGAACCCTTTGTTCTTCCAGAAATGGGTGGGCCACTGGGGAGCTTGCGGTTTCGCTCCCGTGATGGAGGATAGGGTCTAGTATTTGGACTATTCTAAAGCCATCACCTTGTTCGTCTATTCTCCAATCAATGGTCAGTGGGCACATGATTTTGGCATTCCAAGTGTGTTTCTCTTCTTTTCTCTTCGCCTTGTGTGACTTTTTCTCCTTATTCTTTGCAGGTTTGATTGCTTCTTGGGGAAAACGGGGCATCACTCCACCACCCTTCGTCTCCCTAGCAATCTCTTTGAAACCCTGGGCATCCGATCCTAACACTAGTGGCTCGGGGAGTGAAGGTAGGACAGCTGCTCTTAGACGCATTGCCCTTCACTGTATCTTTACCTGGATTCCTTTCAGGGGATAGTGTTTTACATCTGTGTATACACCCCTGGTGCATCATGGTCGGTAGGTCGAACTAGGTTGCCCCTCGCAGCAGTCTGTAGGCTAACCGAGTCTACCATGCCCAGTGTGGAGTGTCCCTTCAGTTCAGCGTCACAAACATACTGGTATTTACTCCCTCCTGCCCCCCGCCGGCACCCTGTACTGCTTGTCCGCTGCGCTTCATACAGGTTAATATCCATTGTTTCTGCCTTCCCGCTTTTCACACTTGCAGGGTATATGGCGCCATTCACCACACTCGTAACACTGCAAAGCCCTTGGTGTAGTTCCAGCGGTAGTCTTGAGGCCAGTGTCGGGGCTTCTAAGGTCTTGCACTTCCTCATTTTCCGATCTCTGGTTGGGGTTCACGGTGCTTAGGCCAATGCAGGGTTTCGGGGAGTTCGACAGGGTCGGGCTATTGGACTGCCCCATTGTTACGGTCATCAAGCAGCCTGTCCTTCTGGTACGTGGAGGCTATGTTGATGGCTTCCACTAGGTTTGGCTGATGCTGTTTCACCAAGCGTTGGATGGGTGGGTGTGAGCCTCTTTTCCAGGATGATTCGGTTGGCTATCTCGGCTGGGGTGGAGGCGGACAGTTGTAGCCCTTTTTGTTCCCCGTCTTCGATATGATTGAAATGTTGTTGGGGGGGGGGGGTGTCGCCTTTAGAGAGTCTAGTCTCTCGAAACTTGATCCGGTATGTCTGTTCATGACCCATACATTCCAGGACAGATTTATTTATTTTGAGGAAAGGAGTATCCCCTGAGGGGATGGCAGCCTGGTAGTCATTTTGCAGCTCCCTGGTCATGAGGGGCGATATATTGTCCCAATCTTTCCTGTGACCAGCCAGCGTTGCGAGCCACCCGTTCAAAATGTACACAGTAATTTGCAGAGTCTTCTCCTGGGGTGCATTTCTGTAGGACAGATGTGGGTACCTGAGGAGTTTGCCATAGGGTGGACATTTCCACCATCTGTGCTGGTATTTGCAAGGTCTGCTGGAAGGCCTGGGGGTCTGCTAGAAGGCCTGGCGGTCTGCTGGAGCCTGCTCTCCAACACTCTGGGCACAATCAGCAAGGGCAACTTGGTAATTGTTCAACAACTGTTTATTATAGAGGCATGGCTGTTGCCCCAATTAGTAGGGACAGTGCAGGTCTCCTCCCTGAGGCATTTCTGTCCTTGTTCTGTTGGTCCTTCCTACCCCTTCTCTTCTCCCCTGAGGCCTGTTTCGTTCTCCTCTGTCATCCTTCTGTTCTTAATAGGCCAAGACAAGCTCCTGCTCTTCCAATACACCGTCTCCCATGGCTGGCTGGGAGGTGGGGGCGGTCAAGGAGCACAGGCTTTGATATCTCCAGCTGTGGACCCCTTTCACTTCCCCTGGGCGTCTGCGCTAGTTTGTGGCTATTATCATCTGGCCCCCTTCTGAGCGTGGAATAGGGGGTGCGTGGTCCATCTTTCTCCCTTCCCAGAGCTCCCTGGCTGAGGCCTGAGCACTCTTTCTATCAGCCCCACAGAGGGAGGGGGTGGGGGGACTGCCTAACCCAGGGACTAGCTGCCCTGGTGGTCTGCTCCAGAGTGCTGCTGCCCAGGTTCCGACTCTGGCCCTAGGGTTGTGCTGTGGTGATGCCTCCCATTTTCTGATGTAAGCCGATCACTGCTATGTCCCTTTTATGAGGCTGTTGGGCTTCCCTGGCCAAGATGGAGGTCCTCAGCAAGCTTCCTAATTGATTAGGAGTGAATGAAAGGCAGACCATGAACATTCTAAACTGCCTTTCATTGTGAGCAGCCCATCATTGAGGTCCTGTGTCAAGAGTTTCAGTTAATTTTGACCTGAGATTGGGCTTTCTGGTCAGTTTTGGATTTTAGGAGGTGCACTGAAGAATCGGGAGGAAGAACATTATCCAGAGTTATCAACAAAAGACAAAGTGAATTTTCAAGTTTATTTATTTCTATTTGGATTGAAAGTGAAGGTTGTATCAGTTGAAAGCTTCCTTAGTAATTTTTTTTTTTTAAGGAAAAACATACGTTTCAAGTATATAGCAGTTAGTAGATTTATTGGTAATCAGATTCTTGCTCAGAAAGTCTGGGGACTGCAACTGTGACCAGTATTGCGTTCCGACTCTCTCCGTGGCTGAGCATCCGCTCGCGCTCAGGAGCTAGTTTGCCTATCTGTGAGGGTTTAGCGACTAAATCCGTATGTTTTAGGGCCGACGTTTATTTTGAAGAGATCTCTTCTAGTTAAGGAGACTCTCTATGCCAAAACCTGCGCATCGTGAAGTATTACATTAACAGCGCAATTGTTAATGTATTCTAGGGTCCATAGTACGTGTGTGCGGTGTGGGAAAGACTGATCGGATGCTTCAGACTTGCCTTTAACTTCCACTCAAGAGCGCGTCACAGAACCATTATTTATTTTCGTAGCGTGTGTCCTCCCTGAAGCGCTGATATTCTTCCGACGCATGCGCACGGACAATTTGGAGTTAGTGTTTCGACACAAGCGCTGAGCGTCTTTCTTAATACAACTAACTACGTGGTGTGAGTGTGTGCAGAGTGAGAGAGAGCCGAAACTAATCTTTGAACTTGCATCTGACTATGAATCATTTCAGATAGACGGGAACAAATAGAAGCAGTACATTCTTAGCGTCAGAAATTCCTGAAAGAAGGACTTGGAACTTAAAATATTTTGAGAAGTGAGAGACTTCTTCAGACTTCAGCACTGAAGAGACAGTAAGCTGAGTTTTCTGAGATTTCAATGCACTATCCACAAGAACTTAAAGTGTGAGACAAAGAAATCTCTCTGATCTTCAACCAACATGTAAATACCTCCTCTAGGTTAACTGAAGAGGAGAGCCAAGTATGTTGATTTTTTTTATATATTGAAGTTGTGGATTCAGAAGAGTCCCAAGGTTAATAAGTAAAGTAGTTGCAAGGAAATTATTTATTTTCTACCCATTGCAGGTTCGTGAGGCCAAGGTTTGAGACCTGGGTTTATTTTGTCACATTTCCCCTTTTCCCTTGGAAATCTCTACCGAGCTTCGCTGTAATATTTAATTCAGTTCAGGGGGGTTACATTTCTGAGAGATTATGGGGGTTCAGCAGCTTCCGCGGACAACCAACATGATTTCAAGCCTGACAGGTACACAGCATTCACTTGGACATTCCCCGGTTACCAGCTCACTCGCTCTGGACTTACTGGTCATGGATGGCGTCTTCAGCATTACTTGTGTTTCCCCAGCATCTGCGCTCCCAGTCCATCGACTGGTCTTGTGTCCAGGGAGTGGTTTGCTGCCCGCTTTACCTGCCTCTGACTTTGGCAGCTCCAGCTGTCCATTGTAGAAAACTGGCGCACTTCTCCCGGTCTGGCTTGTCTGCACACTATGCACTTTGGCCTCTGCACTACTCTCTACAGCCTGCTTGCCTTTGGTGACCTCCAGTGTCGGCACAAGTCAGTTGCCTCTCCAGTTTGTCTCTCTCCTTTCTCCTGAATTCGATTCACCTGTGTCCTTTTTAAATGTCCCGTCTTTCTCTGCAGTTTCCAATGATTAGAAGGCAGTGTGGGCTTTCTGGCTCTAGTAATCTTTGTCACTCCGGTCCTCTTCCTCGTCTCAGTGTTATGGTTTAGCCAGGAATGTACATGGCCCTTCCTTGTCTCCATATTTCCACTGAAGGGGGTGCTGTTCAAGTCAACTCTACTCTTCATCACATCCTTCTCCTTGCTTGTGACAAAAGTTTAGAATTATCTATCGGGTGCAACTGAAGTTGATTATCAACCGTATAAACACTAGACTGGGAAGGACGACCATAACAGAACACATTTTCCCCTTAGGACGTTTTTAGTGTAACACTATAATAGGTCATGGAGACTTGAGGAATTTCAGGGTTCTAGTTATCCCCAAAGGGAAAAGAGGAATACCATGTTTCATCTGGCGAGTCTCCCTCCTACTCCATTAAGGGCCGTCTCCACTCATGTGGTCCTCCCGCAGATGGCCACCCCCAGGGTCACTGTTGGGTAGCTTCTGCCATTCCCTGGCAACATGGGAAGAGACTTCCCCCAGGAAAGGAGTGAGGACATTGCCAGATTCATCAGATTACAGGCGACCCCACCACAGAATGCTACAGTCTGTTCCAGATCTGCGCCTGGTAATTCCAACTAAGAATCAAATGCATCTCATTGTCTTCCTGGCACAAGCAGGTTTCTGTCAGTCCCTCTATACAGTTCTTCGGGGATGTATTAAACACAACCAGTTCCTTTGATCTGTATCAATGTTCCAAAAAAGTTCTATGAATTTTGCTCAGCAAACTCTATTTCGAATGGATTGTGTCCTCCCATGTATTCCTCATCTTATGATATTCGTATCTCGTTGGCTTTCTCTGCTTTGGAAAACAGTTTCTCGGCAGAGGGCGCTATGGTCCTCGATGGGCTCCGTATCGCATCAACGTCATCACCAGTATAAGTAGCATGTGCCCCGCCCATTTGCTTCAGTTCCGTTTTTCCAATTGCTTCGCTCTCGTGTTAACGGCATGCTTCAAATTTTCTTCAAAAAAATGTCTTCTACCCCTCCTACTCCCAAGACGGGGTTCAAAAAATGTGCCGACTGTGGCTCTAAAATGTCAATCACTGACCCCCACCGCGTTTGTATTTGGTGCCTGGGTTCGGACCATCGGACCGGCGACTGTGGCTCCTGTCAGTCGATGAGGGAGAAAGCTCTTCGAAAGAGAAAAGGTAAACTGGCAATGGGGCGGGACACTTCCAAGGCATCTTCGAAGACCTCTTCAAAACATAAAAAGTCTGTTGAATCGAGAGGTTCGGCACAAGCATTCAAAGAGATCCCGATCATGTAGTAGATAGAGGCGTTCTTCATCTTCTTCCTCAAAGAAGATGAAGAGGAGACGGAGATCGCCTTCCTCTTCGTCTGACACATCTACCAAATGTATTTAATTGATTTATTTACATTTTTTTTCATTTTTAAAGCGCTCACACAGCCCGCGGGCATTGAGGCGATGTTACAGGACTGGTTTGTTCTTTAGTTGCGTCATTGATTATTTTTTTTTTGTCTTAGTTGCGTATTTATAATGCGCTTAAACACCCAGAGGTCTCTAAGCGCGGACCCGGGGTTCGAACCTGTGTTGCTTCGTGTCGTCTTGCTTCCAAGGCGCGCACTTTGCCAGTGAGCTATCCTCCTGGGACTATTGGTAAGATGTCCCGGATTCCCCAAGAAAATGGGAAGAATTCAAAAAACAAATGAGTCTTTCAGAATGCGGCCACGGCCCCCTCAGTCCTCGAAAAAGCCAGACCCAGGACCCTCGCTTGGACGACGCTGGAGAGTCATAAACTACTAAGGCTCCATCCTGTAATAAGGAGGAAACTCGACTATCTCGACCCGACGTTAAAACGTTGAAGGCTTCTCGAGATTGGAGTGATTCACTGGTAATGGCAAAGAAACCATAAATCGTTAAGCACTCGATGAGTTCAACGCCATTGGCGCCGACTATCTCGACGCCGAAGCCAAAAGAGAAATCTGCTACTTTATCCTTTGATTCTCTCGAGACAAATTCCTGAACAGGAAAAAAGGTATACACCTTAACCAAAATCAGACTTTATTTTTTAGTTCTATGTCCACATCCCAATACCAACCACAAAGAATACGTATGGTTTCTTTTATTTCGTTTTCTTAGCGTCCCTACAGTTGAATAATTACAAAATACTGCCAGAAATCTATGTACATAACAAATATATCCGTAACGTAATAGTTCAATGGTATGTTGATGCGAGGTACACAGAGGGGAAATCCTCTACCTTCATGCTGATTTGATTACACTTGTGACTGACCTTTACACTTGCAATTTGTAATCTTCAGATTTTAGCCCATCCGTGCATTACCACTAAAGGACAGTAGCTGTCTACAGTGACCACTCCTTGTAATAGCACCTCCTCCCCTTTATTTCTTGGCACCTGTTAAGGTGTTCTGGGTTTCTGTTGAAGTAAGAGTCCTAACGACGTGGCTACCTATAGTGTAACTGCTCTGCAACCAACTTTTGGTTCTGATGGTAGACTCCGAACACTCATCTGTTGGGATGAAAGGCTAAATAAAGATATCAGTTTCCACGTTTACAGCCTGTGTGGCAGCACATCTCTTCTACTCGGTGGCAGCTGGTCATTTATTTCAAGGTGCATCTTTACAGGTGTTACTCTACATGTTCCTACCTTTAACTCCACTTTAAAACTCCTGTCATAATCTGCCCTGGTTGCCACTGGAGCTCACCTGGTTACAGGACTTCTACCATCCCTGACTACCTTTCTCTCATTATTAATTGGTTCTTGAAACCACACTACTTATTAGTCATTCTTAATCGGTGGATAACTATGTCCAATTCCTTTTCTGGGTGCCTCATTCATGCCTAAGGATGGGCATCTGTGCTAGTCCAGAGCTGCTATCAATATGTGACAATGCAAGTGTTTGGAAAGTGGAACGATGTTTCTTTGGTGGGAAGAAGTGTTGGAGTCCGTACAAGACTTTAGTGGCAGGTACTGCCTGGGGGCAAGGGGGTTAGGGGGGGTGTCTATGAAGTTGCGCTTGCATTGCTCTTGATAGTGTAAAGTGATTTTATATGTATGTATGTATGTATGTATGCATATAAAAGGATAATAGACGTATAGTACAAACATCTGCTTGGGCAGTAGCAGGGAATTTGCTACTGATGCACTCCTAACGACCACAAACCTTGGCATGTAGCTTTCTGTTGGGCTATATATACACCAGTCGACCAGCTATGCTGCTTTGTGTAGCCTGCAGATGGTCCAATAAGAATGCAGGGTTATAATTGAGCGATAACCCTCAAAGTGGGTAGAGCATTACCAGTCTGGTAATGGCTTGGGGCCCAAGTTAAAGGCCTGAGCAAAGCAAGGATAGCTGGCAGACTGGTATATATAGCCCAACAGAAAGCGTTCAGAACGCTACATGCCAAGGTTTGTGGTCATTAGGAGTGCATCGGTAGCAAATTCCCTGCTACTGCCCAAGCAGATGTTTGTACTATACGTCTATTATACTTTTATATACATAGATATAAAATCACTTTACACCATCAAGAGCAATGCAAGTGCAACTTCATAGACACCCCTCCACCCACTGCCCTCAGGCAGTACCTGCCATTAAAGGCTTGTACGGACTCCATGGGGATGGGGACCATGGAAACACTGGCTCCGTCTTTGACAGAGCCGGTTTTTCCATGTCCGCCTGCAGGCGGGTGGTGGTAATCCCACCAGGTCAGACCTGGCGGGAGTGACGCCTCCCGCCTGCAGGACTCTGAATCAGCCAGTCCGGAAACAACGGTGGCAGTGGCGAGCCACCGTCGTTTCCGGACCGGCAGGGTCGTTATGAGGCCCATTGTCTGTTATGTTACTTTACTCTGCTTTTAATGCACATTTTGAACATCACTGAATCCTACTTAAGGTGGATTTTTGTGGAAAATCTGGGTTGATGCATTAATGTGCCCGTCAGATGTCTGTGCACCCTGCTGGCTACAAGCTAGAATCTGGCTGTGAAGGAATCCGCATTTCTACCTCCGAAACTGTAGAAAATACCGGTTCTTCATTGACAGAAACTAAGCCTGTAACCTGCAGATTAATTAGTGATATCTGCAAGTGCTAGTTACCTTTTCAGTATTCTGATTAAGTCTTTGCCACCTGAAATTAGTACCTTTCTCGGAATGTTCCCAGAGTAGTTTGTAAGACCCGATATATAAAGAGGTGGGATTGGTCGCTACTCGCCTCAGTTATCTCCGTAGTGGCGGCACTGCTGGCATTGCCAGGTCGGAAGCTTCCTGTATGCATCTTTCAGTCTAACTTTTATCTATTTAAACGAAAGCTGACAGTCTTGACTATGTCGCTGGCTTTTTTTTTTTTTTTTGCTGTAGCAGCAACGTTAAAAATGCGGATCTGTGATTTTTAATTAATTCTATTACAGAGAAGGCTTTTTTACCTACACCCCAAAGCACTTTGTTTTTCTATAAGCCTAACCCGATCCCCACCCGTTGTACCCCCTTTCCCCACCCGCACATACATTTTTACGAAATTTCAGTATTTCTTTGGTTCATGTTTTCGGTAAAAACGCATTCTCTGTAATGTATTAGGTAAAATTACTGTATACCAAAAATACAAGCATTGACAATAGCAACAGTTTGGGCTTTTGTGTAGGCGTGGCAAAGACACTTGCCGGCACAGCCTAGTGGTATTAACTACCCATTGTTGATAGCAAGTACCTGGGCATCTAGTAGCAGTGCCTGGCAAAAGCTTAAAACGAATGCACACAACAAACGTGTTGGCTTTCCCAGTGCTGGTTCTATAAGCAGGACTTCGGTGAAGGGCACGCAGAGTGCTTCTAAATCGAGTGGCTGAAGGCAGGTCTGGTAAGGAATGTGTATTACACGAGTAGAGTGTTAACCACTCCAATAAAGTCATTAACTCACTGCTTTGAACCAACACTGGCAGGCACTTTGAATGCAAAGCCTGATGGTAAGGGTGAATATCGTAAGCTCAAAGAGTTCCCAGGAGCAAGTGTGTTGGGCGGGCAGAGGCAGGAATAAGTGTGAATGGCCATAGGGATTAGCATGGCCATGGGCAGGCAACGTGTGGGCACATAACCAAACACCTACAGACTGTGTGTCCCTCCTCGTGTCATTCCTCCCCATCTGTACTCCAATAATGCAAGCGACACTTAATAGCCCAAGCTAAGAAGATTAGGGAAATCAAATTCAGACCATTCGTCAGTGGCTTCTATGCTGAGAAGACCATTTAGCTTGCGATCATGTAGGGTTGTGCTACATGAACTGGGCTTCATCCGTGGCATTGCTCACTCGCTGTAAGGATCACAAATCGCAAGCAGTCTGCAGGCCAAAGGCGCCCACTTACTGAGCTGGAGACGCAGAATGACAGTTAAAAAGCTGTGCATGAAGTGTAACTTTAAAAGTGCATAAGCCTGAAAAACGAAAGGTTGTTGGTGTGGATATTTATGTATTGGGTATTGATAATGCGCCTATACACGAGGGGTACAGGGCATTAGCCCACGATTCCATAATAGCACTATGTTTGACAATGAGTTATCGAAGACACAGCTTTAGGGTCCAAGGGGGCACAAATATTCACCCCACCCCTAACCTAGTTTAACATGTCAGTTTACTATATTATATTAATAAGATTTTATACCAGGGTGGCGGGGTGCGCTGGGGAGAGGGGGGTGTTAAGTGATGGAGTTGGTTATGTGCAGAGGTCGAAGTGAGCAGGAGCTATCAGGAGTGGAGTACCACAAATTTTCGTTTTTACGGTTGACCGTTCCGCTACTTTTTACAACCACTTTCAATGTTCCGGAATGGTGTTTTTACATTTTTTGTATTTTTTTTATTTTTATATAAAGTTAAATCATACCTCTAAATTTTACCACCCTGTGCAGTTACAGCCACACAGTAATCTGTTCTGTGTTCTGAATGCAACATACAGTCACAAAGGTATGGATGACACCTCAGGTTGGATGGACTCTGTTGCTTCATCTTAACTATAAGACTGTGGAGGAGGTCCTGCTAACACTAAGAAATTATCTCTCCCGACACTCCACCACCCCCTGATTTTCGAAAAACTTGTCAAGTTGTCTCAGGTTAAATGCTTGCATGATGCAGTTAATGAAGTCTCTGGACATTTACATGGGATTTATCTTAGCATGGCTATTACAGGACTTGCCCCTTCAGGCCCATGGCCAAGTGTGCAGTTACAGTAGGAGCCTTAGTCACTAGTCACTTGGACTACTGAAATCCACTCATGTGGGATACTTCAGGACCACAGACTATTAATTCCTAGGACTCTTGTCAGACCAGTGGGGATGAGACTTTTTGACTTGGGATCCACGCTTTGTAATTCACCAAATTCTATTCATGACAGTACCCATTTGTCTGACGGGCCCCTGATGATAAAGCTGCTGTTTAGGTCGATGTTGCATGGGTTGCATCTGAGTCGTGAATAGTGGAGACGATTGATTTCATAAAGATCATATAGAAATGTTCTGACCAACTGAGTCTTTCTCTTTCTCTCTGTCTCTCTGTGTCTCTCTGTGTCTCTGTCTCTCTTTTCCTCACTACCACCACCTACCGTCTCAGTTGTCCGACATATGAAGCATGCGTCAGTTGAGGCTTTTGCCGCCACTTTTCCACCCCACCCGCTTTGATTAGCTTGCATCCTGACACAACCCTTTCCATACTCCACTCTGTTATATCTGATACTCTTGATGTTCTTGCCCCTGTCATGAGGATCCGCTTGAAGTACAAAGCAAAGTGCAACTCCTGGTATGAGACTCAGACCTTGTCACATTTAACGCAAGTGCAGGGTGGCTGAGAGGAAATGGCGTGCTGCCGGTGCATCCTCTGACTAAAGCCGCCTGCTCCAAAGGCAATGCCGGCTCTGTCCGCCCCAAGAAGAGAGCTCAGATCCAAGCCAAACTCTTTAAAATCTGCAAGGAGCTGGCCAATCCTGCTGCAGTTTCTACCTCTCCTGTCACCTCCCAGTCCCTATGCAGAGCCCTGGCTACTCATTTCATCTCTAAAACTCAGGTTCTCTCTCCCTTCCTCTCCTCCTCCTGCCCCCTCTACTCACTGCTCTTCCTCTGGCCCCCCTGGGGCCACCTCTCCTCCCTCCTTCTCTGCCTTTCCCCTGTTCTCCCTATAAAAGTCTCGTCAAAACAGGTTCTCGTCTGTTCCTCAAAAACCATCCAGTGCCACATTGACACCCTTGCTACTGCTCTGGCTGACTTCTGCAACCACTCCTTTGCCACTGGAGTCTTCCCTCCCCCCTGCAACTCTCTTGTGCAACTCCTTTTTAAGAAACCCTCAGCCGACCCCTCCTGCCTGGCTAACTGCCTGATCTCCATCACTCTTTTCTTGGGCAAACTCCTGGAAAGGCTGACTATCTCCCAGCTCAATCTTCACAATGAATCTGTTTGTCTCCATGAGCAGCCAGAAGTATGCAAACTGTTCTCCTGAACATCAGTCAATACCTGCTCCTCAACCCCAATTCTAATACCCCCTGTGTCCTCATCTTACTTGATCTCTCTTCTGCCTTTGACATGGTCAACCTGCTCAACTATCTCTGTGATAACCTGTCAAGACTTGCGAGTTGCAAGGAACAAGGATACCTACGTCCCTAAGCAGCCAACAGTGAGACCAAAGGACACTCGCTGTTCGAAGATTAGGGCCACAGGTGGAAGAAACAGGATACCCAGGATTTCCGGGTGGCTGCTGCAAAGGAAAGAGGCAAGTTAGGTGATAGCAACAAAGTAAGCAATGTGTTATATGTAGGAAACCGTGGACACACCTACCAGAAGTCAGGAGATAGAGTATCCTAAATGGTGGGGTATTACCTGTTCCCTCAGCGGGCCGATGCAACACACAAGGGGCACTGGGAGGTAAAAGAAAAGTGCCCTTACACCACGCTGGCACCAACTGTAGCATGAGGTCTGTGACTGATGGAGTGCCACAGGAATGCCAATCCAGGTCAGCTGCTTCAACCGGGAAAACCATAAGAAGTCTGTAAACAATCCGAGGTCAGAACCAGAAGTAACAATCCCAAGACGTAGTAAAAAAGGGTATGGCAAACAGGAGTCTGTAGAGCGAGGTCCAGAGATCCGAATCGAAACACAAACAGCTGAGAAGCGTTGTGTTGCTGTGTAGCATCTGTTTTATCCCGTAACTTCTGTCACGTGAGCCGGTTGATCACGTGATGCGTCACGTGATTCAGTAACTGATGCGGCGCAATGGGTATGCTGGTCCTTAGCAACAGTGGGCGTGGCTAGTCTCCGATTGCTATTGGCAATGATACGCCAGGAAACATGGCGTGCCCCTGGTGCTCCACATGAGACATCTCTCCTCCTTTGTGTGTGCAGGAGCCACGGGAGTCGCCATGCCGGATACACATGATGGCTCCTCCCGTGGTATCCTCTCCAGTGCCCCAGCGCTCCTCTTGCCACCGAGGGAGCGAACCCCTGAAGCGGACGGAGGGGAAACTTGGAGGTGGCAGCCCCAGATCCCGTGCATCTACATGGGTGAGTTCTGTGACAGGGGCTTGCTGCAGGGAGGTGTGGGCACGTGTGCATGGACGCGTGGGCGTGACATAACCTGGGTATCCCCTATCATGCCTTGGCATGGCTGACCTCGTTCCTCACCGATCGACCAACTACGGTCCTTCCTCTTCTCAATCTCTCGTCTCTCTCTCTACCTTTGGTGTTCCCCAGGTGTCTAACGTCTCTCCCTGGCTTTTCAACCAATACCTGGCACTTCTTGCCCACCGCATTGCTGCTCTGTGCCCCAACTTTCAGTACTATGCGGGTGACACTCAACTTGTTTTCAGACTCCCTTCCACCACCTCTTCTCATTTCTGACTGTCTGCTATCCAGGAGTGGTGTGCCGCCAAAAATCTCTGCCTTCATGCCAGTAAGACGGAGATTCTCCTCATTGGCACACCTGCTCCCTCCTTTCCTGTCACTCTCTGGCCAGCCTCCATTGGCCCTCTTCCCGCTCCCACTTGTGAGGCTAAAAACCTTGGGGTCATCTTCGATTTCACACTCTACTTCTCTCCTCGCATCTCTAAAAAGTCACACTACCAACTGCACCTCCTCAGAGGTATTCTTCCTTTCCTCTCCTTCCCCCAGAAGCTCACTGTCTCCAGAGCTCTGGTTCTCTCTAGGCTGGCCTACTGCAACAGTCCTTCTCAATCTTCCTGCTTCTACTCTCTGCCCTCGGCAACTCATCCAAACCAGGATTGCGAGACTTGTCCTTGACCTCAAGCCCAGAGATAGTATCTCTCCAGCACTGAAATCTCTACACTGGCTCCCAGTGGCTGCAAGGTTTAAGTTCAAAACCCTCTGCATTGTCCACAAGGCCTTCCTGGCCCTCCATACCTCCAACTCTTCGTAAATATCTTCCTTCTCGAGCTCTTTGCTCCTCCGCCTCCAACTTCCTCAGGGTCAGTCGCTTCTCCAAGCAACAAGTTGGTGGTAGATCTTTCTTCGGCTGGCGCCGCCCTCTGGAACAGCCTCCTTGCCTCTCTGAACCTTGGAGAACCATCTCCAGTTTCAGAAGCACCTCAAGACCTTCCTCGTTGCTTCTGCTTTCTCTCTTCCTCTCTGCTGCTGAACTTCTGACTGAAACTGCACTGGTCACCTGCCTACCCTCTGATCTCGGGCCCAGGTCTGTCCCTGTCAGTTGCACACCTGCACCTGCCCCCCCTGGTAACCCATGCACTTGGGGTCTGTTTCTGTATCCCTATAGTCCTCCCCCTACCAGCACTTGGACACTTGATGTCTGCACTTACCCTTGTACTTGCCACCAGCTGGCCGCACTTTGTGTTTACTGATCCCATATACTGCACTTTCCCCTCGCACTTTTCCCCTTTCCCGCACTTGCGCGATCTGAATGTTACTTTGCCTAGTAATATTGTGTTCTGGCTTCCCTTTTGTTCCCCTTCCCTTGCCTCGTCGCACCTTGAAACTGTGTATAGACACGTTATAAATGCCATATCGTATATCAGATCATATCATAAGCACTTTTTATACTTATATAGCACTTAAGAAGGTATCCGTTCATTGCATTGACACCAAAGCATCGACAGCCAAACCATCTAAAAAAAAAAAGCATCTAAAAAAAAGCATCTAATACATTTTTTTCAGATGGTGAAGGGTTTAGTTTAATACAAATGGGTTTTTAAGGTTAAAAAAGAGGGTTGTAGGGGGGACTCCCCCATCAAAAAAAAAATTAAACAAAAATGCATTTGTTTTTTTTTTAGATGGTATGGGATTCGATGCTTTGGCTGTCGATGGAATGACTATAAACCCTTATAGTCATTAAGGGGATTAACAGGACATTGTATTTGTATTGGTGTCATCATGTGTGGGTGTTGAGTAGGTTCATGTACCAGATTGTTTCCTACCATAGTCTTCTATTGGCAAGATCCTCCAGTGTAATATGCTGACCTCTTATTTCAATTCTCCCGCTTCATAATTTTTTTTTTTTTTTTTAGGAATATGTGGCATACAGTCACACAGGCCGCATCATCCCTGCTATCTGGTTTCGCTACGAACTGAGTCCAATCACAGTCAAGTACACAGAGCGACGGCAGCCCTTGTATCGGTTCATCACAACGGTGAGTGCCTCTGTACATCCGGTACATCTCAAAGATTACAATCACTTCAAAATCTTTGTTCCCTGGGTGTTTTTTTACCATGTGCGATTGATTGAAACTTTATTTTGGATTACTTTGTTAACATTAAAATACATAGAATCAAAATATTAGCACACCATCCCATTTGTGTGACAGTCAATTCCCCACAACAAACCATTATTAAAATAAAGTGGAAATCAGGATATAACCTATTTCAGTAGACGTCTATAATACTGGTTTACTCACTTTGTCAACCACTACGCATGATGGCTTTAATCTATAGCTTAAGTATGTATCTTCAACCGCCTCATATTAATCACCCTGTCTATAAACCTCACCAAGTTGTACAGAAACCGAGGCTGAACAGTTTATCAACAATGCCATGGCTTTCTTACAATATCTAATATGATGCTCCAGAAAATGTAGCTTTAACTACTCGCGCTGCATTAGAATCGGCAGATCAGGAAGAAGTTGGCCAGATCTGAGTCAATCCCAATACCACACAGGCATTTTGGTGATGCACTACACCAACGCGCTCTTTTAAAGAGCGGAAATAAATTTCATTGAGCCATAATTAAAAGCCTCCTACCTATAGGTGAGGTCATACTGTGAATGGGCCCTGAACATGTCAGATTTTCCTTACCCTCTGCAAACGAGGGCAGTGAAGGCAAGGCTTGAATTGTATCTGAATCCTTGGCCAATGCCCTCTCTACACTAGATTTTATGGCACCTATAACTTTGTCCGATTCCCTGATGTTAAATTGGTGTTAGATTCCCCATACATATATCTTCCACACTTCTTGCACCTAACTCCTGCCAGGGCTTGCTTACTTCCTTACACCAGAGACACTGCTCACTGGGCCAACCATCTCCAGGAATCCCATTATTCTATTTGGGTTATCAGAGAACCCCTGTTTTAACCTGGAGTGGAACATCGGATATCTGCTCTGTGCCGAGGGCGCAATACTCTGTAGCCCTAATTCTCTCCTTTAAGCACTATTTGGGCAGCCAGGCGGTAGACCTTATATTTTGCGTAGACATTTTGAATGTGCTGTGTCCATGAGCTTAGTTTACTTGCCCCCCAGATTTTGCATTGGTGAGGACACTTTTTTTTAGTTTGAAAAACATCTGTACATTTATCAAACAGGAGTGTTCCATAACGGTAGTAGAATCTTAGAGCCCCTGAAGTTTAACTATTGCTCTTTCTGCCGGGTATTTAATGTGTGTTGCCCAGCTGCCATTCCTAGTCAACTTTAATCCAAGGTAGACGTAAGAGTTCATCACTTCAATTGGGTCCCCTTTCAGTTCCCATGTGAAGTGTCTCCCCATCTTCTCAAAGATCATGATTTTTGCTTTACTTCACTTTAGTTTTAATTTGTGGTGTTCCAGAAAGTCGTTGGCATAACAGATCCTTTGGTTCAAACCACCTGGGGTTAAAGCCAAAATGGCTTGTCGGCATAGAGTAGTGTGCTATCCTCGTTTCTCAGCCTAGGTGGGAATACTTTGTTGTTAAACCTGCCTGGGTCGAAGTATGACATAAAGAGAATGAATAACAGGGGGGCAAGGGGACATCTCTGCTTTACCCCCTTGTTGGTCTCAAAATATGGTGTGTTTACTCCTAAAACACCATACCTGATTGCTGTCTTGGTGTCCACATAGCATAATTGCACCAATATAAGTAACCCTGTTGAAATCCCAGTAGCATTCAGTTTACTCCACAAAGTGCCTCTGTCAATAGCTTCAAACGCTTTTTCCCAATCCAGGAAGGGCCGCATAGACAGAACATCCTCTCAGCCTACGGAACTTGTGCTTAAAATGAAGCAGTGACGATGGTCGAGAAACCCCCGCCTAAAGCCTTCACAGATGACTGTAGAATATTATTCTCAGACACCCATTCTTCCAACCTGCCCAAGGATACAATTAGATTAGATTTTAGATGTAATATCGCGAAAGAAATTGGTCCATAATAGTGTGCATCGTCTGGATCTCGCTTTTTGAAATATATATATATATTTTTTTTATTTTTTATTGGTCGGTTAGTTGCATTTTCAAGCAAATGACACTTTTTCCCCTCTTCTGCATGCTCAAAAATACTGGGGAAGAATGATATATCATTTTGTGCCTGAAATTTGAGCATTTGACTTGAAAGGGATATGCTCTATGATATTACTCCTCATGCCAGTTTTCCTGAATCCACTGTTCTGGTTTGCAAGCGCTGGTGACGCTCCTGCCTCTGGCACTTTGTCAATTTAGCACCCCTACACGGTCAGCCTATTTTCCTGACTACCCACTTCACCCCCTTCTCAATGCAGGGAGACCCCGGATATCCGCTCCGCTTACCTGCAATCTGTTTTGGTCAGGGGGTGATCGTGGAAGGGATAAATATATCCGTATTCTTGACTCCATTCAATTGAATGCTTTTCCTCCGGACCGGAACATGTTGATTCAGAATGCTGCAGAGATGCCACATTTTAACTTTCACAGAAGGTGTCCCTATGTTTTATTTCCATGTGGCTTGTGTCTCCTCCAAACAGTTTGATTTGTATACTCAATTAGATAGTCCAAACTTTAACAGGTGCTTTCTGATAGGCGGCACACCATTGAACTCTCTGCAGGGTCGGCTCACTTCACTACCTTTAAGGGGCCAGGTTTCATGTCTTTACGACACCCTAAATAACAAACTCTTAAAACGACACCTGAATAAGAGTCGTTTTTTTATTGGTGGGATCCCCCCCCCCCAAGCCTCTGTTTCTACTGCCTTTCTACCCACCCTGCCCCTTTCAATCTTTTAATCCACCCCCATAAATACTTTAACTTTAAAATTCGACTTTTATGTCGTTATTTAGGTGTCGTTTTTAAAGTCATTTTTTTAAGCAATATGACCCGAGCGGCGGGGGCATTACCGACTCGGGTAATGCCCCAGGGCCCATAGTTATAGGCCCAAGCAAAGCGAGGGCCTTAACGAAGGCCCTGGGGCATTACCTGAGTCGGTAATGCCCCCGCTGCGAGGGTCATATTGCTATTAGTACCCGGCCCGCATTATGTGCGTGACCAGGGAACTAAAAGCATTTTTTCCTGTCCCGAAACGCTGCAGCGTTTCGGGACAGAAAAAAAAAGACCAAGTAATGGCAGCCATGGAAAGGGAAAACTGAGTCCCTTTTCCCTTTCCATGGCGGCCATCGGGAGCAGACGCGCTGGGAACACAAGTGTTCCCAGCGCGTCCGCTCTCGAAAAAGGATCAAAAAGAAGGTATGTGGGGTTGGGAGGGTGGGAATTAAACATTTTTTTAAAAAGCGTATCTGCGTCCCTGTCGGAACGAGGGAAACCTCCATCCGTGTTGAGGCGCGGAGCGGGTATGGCCCCGCTCCAGTCTCCACACGGCTGGAGGCTTCCCTCGTCCCTCGCCGTGGAAGAAGGAACAAGTCGGTAAGTGGTAGGGTCGGGGGGGAGCTTAGTTTAGGGGTAGATGACCCTGCAACGGCTCTACGGCACTACAGAAGGAACCTAATTACTCCTTACTTGATGTGCTTGCTCCAGGAATACTACGGCGTCTCCTTCATTGGAACACGATCTTCAGTGGGCCAGGAGTTCATTGTCTGGATCTGTGAACAGTATTTCGGATCTTTAGACTTGCTTCATTGCGTTTACTCTGTCGAGCTGAAGGCGATCTCTCCAGCTCTGGGAGATGAGGTATTCCAGTCTTCTACTATTAGCTGACGCCCTCCTCTCAATGGCATGTTCCTCTCTCTACCATTGCTGAACTTGAGGGCCTGACTTTTGAGAAGCTTGCAAGATTCTCTGCCGACATTCCTAGTGAGTAAAACCGATCCTGAGCACAGCCAGAAATCACCTTGCAAAGCGTGACTTTGTTACTGCAGTTGCGCCTCTTGCTTCATTGGACAAAATGATGCGCTTCAGCTGTTATCTGGCTAGTACAAGTAACAGTTTTAGCAGCTCAAAACATCCCTTTCACAACGCTGATGTATAAAATAGAACTGCCCTGAAAGACAATGACTTGAATCGCACATGGATCAAGAATGTAACTGTTTCATTTAATATCTGCATACCCATCCCATAGTGCTTGGCTCTGTGGCTCTGAACTACAGGTGACCTTCCATGGATGGCCTCTAGGTGCAGCTATGACGTGTGTTGCTTGTTAACTGAAACACCCAATTCTACGCTCATGTACAGGTTTATTAAAGAATCTCCCCCTTGCCTTTTTGACTTCTGATTGTCGTCGTCTTCAAGCCTCCACCCGCTACTTACAGGGTGTGTACTTCCCTCACGCAACCCCTTGTACTTTTTTCTCATGTCCTTTTACAGACCTATATGCCTGGTAGCTTGGAAGGTGTGCGCAGGCCCAGATAATAGCAGCCTGTGCTCGCTAGGCCCTCGGAGGCTGTAGTAGGCATCCCCCTTTCAAATGATAGTTCGGTCTGTCTGTGGGTTCATGGGAACTTTGCGGTTTTAATCTGAGGAGATGCTGCCACTAAACGGTGGTCTTCAAACTGTGGGGCTGGCCCCAGAAGAATTCTGGGGTATGGGTGGTAGGGCTCTTTCAATAAGGAGGGTGACTGTTTTTAATGGAAAATATAGGCAGTTATCGTATTTGGTGGGGCCGCGTCACATTTTTTATTCAAGGGTGAGGACACTGCATAAGAGTTTGGAAACCACTAGCCTAGAACTATGGGATAAATATCCGCTTCCGTGGACATTCCTCGCACAGCGGATGCATGATAACTGTGCACTCCTACCAAAACAAAAGACATACCCTTCCTTGGGTCAATGCCGCAAGGATGGGTACTTTCAGCTACAACAGAATGTTTGTCAGCCAGAGAAGCTTGCCATTTTAGTGGGAAGAGTGATTCCCAAGCCACACGCTGAACAATCTGATCAGGGGCGGTCCAAGGCAGCTTGGACATGGAAGAGGGGAAATACTAGTAAAGGTTCGAAAACAAACGTGGCTAGCCATTGTTTGGGACATAGTTATGAGGGAGTGTGCTTGCTCATCAGATTTAAGAAAATTCCCCTTTGAAGTGCGAACTTCAATAAAATATTGTTATTTTGAAATATTTTACATTTAAATGCATTTTCTTGAATTAATGAAGAACAGGGTGCAATTTCTGCACAAGTACATCCGGTTGATTAGTGACGACTGAAAGACAAGGCTGCAGAAGTCACAGGAGCTAGTCTGGGGGGCTGAATTCGATGAGGCCCCACCTATATAAAGGCGAGAGAGGATGTACCAAAGCCAAGTCATCTAATTAAAGAAACTTAAACACCTCTGTGTGGTCTAGCTTTTGGCACAGACTCACTCCAAGCCCACGTGTGTTCTGCGCCCAGTGCAGCCACAGTGCCATTTCCCTCTCCTGCCAGTGGTGCCCCCAAGCCAAAACTAAAGCAAGAAGGAAGGATAAAGATGTCAATTCTGCTTATATTTTCTATTAAAATCAGTCATTGTACTCCATGTTGTAACAGCCTTGCGCCCCCCGCCTGCGGACACCCTTCCGCTCCCCACCCCCGGGGTCCAGCCCCACAGTTTGAAGGCCACTGGTCTAGAGCCTGTGTTCAAGCACGGTGTGACTTGCTGAAGAGACCAGGATGAACATGCTGTGAAAGAAATATGTGCAGGGATGCAGTCTGCCTGCTAAAGCAGGACAGCTGGCATCGGATTCCCCAAGTATAACTCTCTCCAAATGACCATATATAACTCGCAGTTTGCCATCACTTTACTGGTAGGGTCTTTTCATAAATGAAATAAAAATGAAAGGCCAGTGTACAGGGGTTGCAGCCTTGAATCACTGTCACTGTTATGTCCTGTATAAACATTTGTGTTTGTGAGGTTCCCAAAATGGTCTTTGACTTTGTGCAAAGCACCAAGTTTCTTACATTGTTGCTATTTGTCTTCCTCTCCACTATCCTGGGTGATTTTGGGGCCAGTGCAGGAACATGGCGGGTCCTGTATGGGGCGTAGATTATAACAGATATTCCTCCTGATGCAAGCGCCAATGGGTGATTTCTCACGTTTTATCGTTGAGGGTGCATAGCAGGAGCCCCCCCCCCCCCCCTTGAACTTCATTTTTCCCTAAGCACATTCCCTGCCCCACCCGAAAGTGCTGAAAGCAGAGAAACGCATGTCATGGATAAGTGAAAACCATGAGGTCAGTCTTTGGGCAGAAAAATCAAATGTCAAGGGACCAGCCTTTTAGTTTGACTGGGGCCTCCCTAGGGAATATGTGCATCCTGTTGGCCCTTCCTTGGATGGAGTAATAGCTGCAGATTATCCTGGGAAAGGCAGGGAAGGCGACACTCTGAATGAGCACACTGGGCCAGGGTCATTATATTTACAGAATAAAGGTGATTTACTCGCTGATGGAACTGCTTATATCCTGAGCGAGAAAGGGATTTATTGCAGACAGCTGTTTATTTTGAAACTGATCCAGAGGGAGTTTTATTTTCAATAGACTGATGAGGTGACCTGAGACTGTGGAGTGGCCAAAATGCCGACTTGCATGATATTTTGTTTGGGGGCAGGTGGCTCTTGCCTAAGTCACCTGCCCCCTTTGGTCCCTGCCTAGCACAAGTTCGTTGGACCCCTTTCTAAGGGGGTGCGAGGGGGGGCTCTATTTTGTTTTCTTCTTGAAGCACTGGTGGCAAGTATGATATTAATGGGGTGTATAGTGGAGCTGCAGGTGATGGTTGGGGAGGGATGGCACTGGTGCTGGATGTAAAATTGGGAATGATTGAGAAGATGCTTGTGGCCCAGTGTCGGTATCTCTGCCCCACAGATACGGGTATTTATTTAATTGGGCTTGGCTGGGGCTATTGGTCCAAGAAGATGAGACCCGTGCAAGGAATGTTGGTTTGCAAGAACAGCTGAAAGCAAAGCTGCCGTGGGAGGGTGGCTCCTTACATGCGAGGATGCTGGAGTTTCAAGTGATGGTGACAGCATGAGGAGGACTGGGGACAAAGTGACAGAGCGACGAGGACTACTCAGTTACTGCGAAGAGTGACGGTGGATTGGGGACGGTACGTCGTCTTTTGGCGCCTAGTGTTTCGGCGGGTTTGGTGTAGGCTACCCTTCGGCGTGCCCTATTGGCCGTGGCCAGCAGGGTACAGGGACCAAACACCTCGCAGGGCCATATCTTGGATATACGGTAATCCAAAAGACTAGTGAATGCAGTCCTTTGGGTTACCTCGACTGTATAGTCGGGGATGCACGGCCTGCTCACAGTGCTCAGCAAGTGAAGGTGACTGTATAGCTTCACTTGCTGAGCGGTCCGCGAGACCCTTATATGTATGTACCGTCATCCAAAACACAGCACTTGTTAGTGTTTTGCTTGACCATATATTTAAAATATGGCGGTGAGAGCTGTTGGGTCCCCCTTCAGTGCGCCCTGCTGGCCGTGGCCAATGGAGCGTGTCGAACACGTACCGTCGGACAAAAGCCCGGCTCCGAGACGCCCTGCTGCGGATTGGGGGACGGTAGCAGCAAGGAGGATAATGGTTTGCGTGTGGGGGAGAAAGGGGGGGGGAGAAGGCGGAATCATTTGTAGGTGGATGTCGGGTAGTTGAGGTGTCTTGAGCTGTAGGAGGTACTGATGTGGTCGAAAAGGATGGTAATGTGGTCGTTGAAGTTGTGAAGGGTGATCCTAAGAGGGACGGGCACAGGCCACGTGTGTCATTTTGAGCTGTGGTGAAAAGTGTGCGCGCCAGTGTACTGTAGGGCTCTGGTTTTGGTCGTGGGGGGAAGGGGGAGAGAGGTGTCAGGGTAGGCGACGTGTGCATTGGATGGTGAGGGATGTGTACCCCATAATGTTCATACTTTCTGTATACCCGCTGCATAACTGTGTGTCTGTGTTCCATCATGTCCTACCTGTTGCATGCCTGGTGTTGTGGCACAGTGGCTTCCTGAACTCTGCTTCATTACTTTCTCTGATGCATGCAGTGCCTGGAGACCTCTACGGTGCCAAAAGGCGCTAAACAAATGCTTATTATTGCATACATGTCCCGTATTTGTGACTGTTCAGCCCGGACCCGGGGAGGCGGTGTGGGGTGTGGCGGCTAAGTTGCTTATGGTGTCATATAGATGAGTCTACTGTTCTGTTCCCGCCCTCCCCCCAAAAGAGGATGTTTTTCTCGGTGTGTGTGTGTGTGTCTGTCTGTCTGTCTGTCTGTGGTGGCGAAGGCAGTGTGGATAGGGTTGTGGATCTTTGTGAACGTCCGCCGAGTTTACAAAAGGGGACAGTGCTTGACCGCACGGGTCTGTTCATCATTTAGGCATGACATTCAGGAGGGTGGGAGGGGAGACTCACAAGTGACCCGAACGCTACTAAACTCGAGTAAACAAAACGAGCAAGACCCCTTGCCTCCCCAGGAAACAACCAGCGCACAGGTTCCCACAAACCGGATTGGTCGTTTGGTGTGTTAGGAGCGGTCCTCCCGATTGATGAGAGGGAGACTGGGCAGGGCTGTGGCTATGCGACCCTGGGGAGCAAAGATCGTGACTGGCAGTTCATTGTCACACCAAAAATGACGTAGCCTGCTTCCTATGGGACTCTGTCCGTGTGCAATGAAACCAACAGCTTTGCATCTGAATGGGGGATTATCAGGCTAGTTATACTGAATGACACGCGATTCATTCGTGTCCGCTGGGAGATGCTGGGATTTGAGCCCTTCTGTGCGCGTGGTGCCACATACTCGAACCATTCTAATGCCCTTCCCGCTCCCGCGCTCGCCAAGCTTATCCCTACCCCCAGCAGTTTAGCATCCCACACATGCACGGGTAGTTTCTGCTCTGGTTTAATTCCACCGTTTGCAAAACTATTGTCCGTTGTGTGTCCATTTTTAGGTTTTGGTTTATTTTTAAAGGGTACAAGTTTGAAGATGGACGATATGAAGGCGCAAAGATCGACGCAGGGGCCATTTATTGAGAGCAAAGCCTTTAAGCGCACATAAACCGGAGGCTTCTAGGCGCTTATCTTGACACTGAAATACAATAGTTACAAGGTTACGCCGGAACAGGGAGGAGTAGCTTGCCTCCTAAAAGTTAGAGCTCTTCTTGACAATAAACTAAATTGGTTACATAGTTTCACAGGTACAGTGAGAAATCACCAACAGCCACAATCTTGGGTTGCAGTGTTATTTTGGCTGTAAGAGCCCTGTTACTGATGGACATTTGATGTATTATAGACAGTCCAGCCGATTTAGCATTGCACACGGAATTATCTTGGTGCTCTAAGTATTAGTTAACTGAATATTGGCTTCTGAAGGGCGAAAGGCGAAGTTGTCCCTCATGATGCAAATCAGCGACGTGTTAGATTCGGATCTTCTGCAGGTACTTAACAGACCGAGCGATTTTTCAGGCTAATAACCGACTGGGGTACATATTCATGTATTCTTTGGCCTCCTTTGAATTGAGGCTAAGGCAGCCTGTTAGTTAAGGGGGGCGTGGACCCATCATATGCATGAACCCGAGTGAGAACTACAGGAGATGGAATTCTCATCAACAAAAAGGCATCTTTTGCCGCCCCCTCGCGACTCCGCTGGGCGGCCTGTTTATTCTATTGGCGTCATGCCAGTGTGGTTCCTGGTGCTACCGCTGTCGGGTGATGGATGCATCACTGTTGCCAGGGACGACGGGGATGCTGCCTGTGCCCTGCGCGGGAAAGGCTGCCGGCTGGTCGTGCTGAGGATTATCTTCTCCCGCGACAGATGGCGGTATTATGGCGGCACTCCATTTTAAGGGGGTGTTAGTGGGGGCACTGCCGCGTGGCAGATGTCGAAAGTCCACCAAGGCACTGGGGGGAGCACCTGCTGCCGGCGCTTCTCAATGAATCCCTGTGTACACGGCCGGATCCTGAAAGGCCCTCCCCGTGGCCAGCACTTTCCCAGGACCTTTCCACAGGACGTGTGTTAATCGCAACACAATGGGGCCGCGCAGGACTCTTCACTCTGTAAAGGACTTACAAATGACAGCCTGTTGTCAGCCAGAAGACGGGTGGGCCCTGCTGGGCCTAAATGACCTGGGAAGCAGTCGCTATACGCCGACCAGTTCAGAGGCCGGGTCCCGCCCTCTCCTTTCTTTTCACTCCCGTGGTTTGTTGTGCTGAAGTGAGCATTCCTTCTGATCTTTCGCGCCCACCACTCTGCGATCCATCAGTTGTGTGTGTTTGAAATGTCATTGGCTTTCTGAAGGGAAGAGGGAGTGTACAAAATACGGGGGAGGCGCATACGAATTCCAAACCCACTCCCATATTGGCACATCTCGTGTGAAATGCACAGCAGGGCTTACCCTTACTGTGACCCCCAACCACAAATCATAAAACCAACATTCCCATTTAAATTAAACAGCGGAGACAATTTTACATTCGACAAAACCGATCACTTTTATTGGAATCAACCTAACGGGCAGTCCCAGCTTCCTTCAGTGTAACTAGCCTAAATGCAATTCTCCGACTTTCACCATCATTTTAGTCTTTATTGTCCGCGGGTGACCCTGTCCCTTCCGGTTTTAGTTCTTAGCAGTACGACTGCCTCTGTTTGTTTTATGCCAGGCAAGTATGCTCCCACACCCTTGCATGAAGCGAATAACCCCAGGTCCTGGTGCCCGTCAAACCCCATCCTGGCTCATGTGGGCAGCCGGTAATGCTCGCGGTAGCATCCGCAGCGTGACTCCTCCCATACTAGGACCGTCCGGTAACTCCGCCATGCTTTGGGGGTGCCCCCCCCCGTGCAACTCCCTGTGCCCCCACTACATCCATGCCCATACTCGCCATAGAACCTTACTCACAGCCAACCCTCCTGAGAGCGGCAAATATGTCCAGGAGGAAGACTTTGTGACCTTCGTCTGACAGATGTACCCCGTCATTTGAAAAATGTACAGGGTCCTTCTAGCAGAGCATCCTGCGCCTGATCAAACCCATGCCTTCTGTTTTCATACTTTTCTCCAAACTCATTCTTTTCCTGGATTTCTACATGGCTACATTGGAACCTGCCCCACTCCACCCCTTCTGGGGCACAATCTCAGACCAAAAATGTCAGCGCCTGCCAGTATCTGACCCAACATTCTGATGCCCTCATGCATCTGGGCTATTAACTGACCCCTGCCCAGGGTGGCAAGATCATTCCCCCACCCAGGTGCACGACCAAAATCTTAGGTGCCAGTAACCTCCCTAGCCGTCTGCGAACCACGGGCAGCAAGGAATGCCATTGCATGCCCGATGTTCCCCAGCCAGACCAATTCCATTCTCTTAAATCGCTGCACCTTCTCCAGAGTGGTTCTGTCCTTAGCCAAGTTATTATCAATCTGTCACCAGTCCCCTTTGTCCGCGGGCAACCTGCAGGTGCCCTTGACCATGCCCAGAAACGTGATCACTTCCAAAGCACCCTCTCTTCTATGGTGCCACTGGGATCCTACTCCTTGAACTCTGAAAAGAGGCCAGCGCGCCTGCTCATTCGCTTGAACACCTTCTACCCACGAAGAGAAAATCGTCACGGTAGTGCACAATGCTCCCTTCTTGCACTTCCCCACGGGCTGGCCACTTCAGAAATGAGCTGAAGGCCTAAAAAAAAAGCGCAACACACTGCACAGCCCATGGGCATGCACATATATTAAAATAGAGCAAGCCCTCACACCGGAAACCTTGCAGGTGAAAGCCATCTGGGTGCACCGGCAGGAGCCGGAATGCTGATTCAATATCCACTTTGGCCAGCAGTGCCCCCTTTCCAGTCTTCGTCATCAGGTCCAAAGCCTGATCAAAGAAAGCATATGTTACTGAGCAGTATTCTGGCTCTAACCAATCGTTAACCGACTCTCACTTGGGATAAGATAGATGATATCAGTCTGTACTTCCCTTCCTCCTCATTTGGCACTACACACATTGGGGACACAATGAAATTGCATAGCAGGGGTGAGGGAAAAGAGCCGGCAACCCTGCCCAACTCCTCCTCCCTGATCTTTTCCCTTTGAGCATATGGCCCTTTGGGTATCGTGCATTCAATGGATAGGGACTACATACATGGACAGTCACTTTGGCAGACCTGTCAGAAAATCATAGGACATAGAACAAATTCTACTCCTGTCAACTCTTTTGAGAACAACTTGTTCTTGCAGTGGCCCAATACAAGCCATAAATAAGAATATTGGCTAGGATTTAGGCCACCATACAGTTGGCAGCTCGTTGTCCAGTTTCTTTTAGAATTCACTTTTTGTTTTCTTTGTTCAAAAAGCTATGTTTAAGTTTTTGTGTTTTGCGTTTGGTGTTTCTTCTTTTTTTGACTATTAACCTTCCAACCATTGAACAAATGCATTTATATGTTTGTTATATTGCTTTATGTTTAGTTTATGTATTTACACAACTGTTTCTTTATTAAATAAACATATTCTATATGGTTTTTCAACCATTAGACTACCCTGCTTGCTTTCAGAGTCTGTTACAGCCTAAAAATTTGAGTGATACCTTTGGAGTACACCTTGACAAATAACTTGTTACTTGAATTAATTATTAATCAAACCCACAGCAGTGTGGACTCTCTTGTTCTAGTGCAATGGATAGGGATGCAGAATAACTCTGACACCAAATAATCGAACCAACTCAGGAAGATGTCGAAGTTTGCTGTTTAGATAACAATTATCTAAAACGGGGAATTACAACGGACATCAACGGAACCTTCACTCGAGCACTGTGAATTTCGCATAAAACAACCTTATGTACAAAAAATAACTCAGACTTAACGTCATACCATGTGGCAAATGAGAAAAACCTACAAGGGGTTGTGATAGATTCAAGGGGAACATCTAAGTATACTTGGGTATGGGATTATGCGTGGTTATCTACTGTTGGACAACTTATGCCTAACTCTAAAACATGTCCTCTTCAACACTATTAAGTACACGGTATATCATTGGTCTTCAAACTATAAGGCCCTTCGTTATACGGCCCTCTATAATTGGTTGGCACACTTGTGCGATGTCTGGAACATTCGGTTCACTTAGCAGCACGTAAGATCAGACCCAGGTGCCAGGAGGTGGACTTTACTTTACCTCCTCACCCAATTAGCCCATAATCTCTCATGACCCATGCCTTCTGCCATGAAGATTGTCTTTGAACTTGTCCTTGCAAAGTATTCTTGTCTCTGGGAATATATGCGAGTGCAAGCACGCACTATCGTTGTTCTAGGACTACATGCTCAACTCTATTTCTATTCTTGACTCACATGACAGACCACAATTTGGTCCGTTTTGCAGCATTTAAATGTCTTGAATGAATAAAACTTGTGCCGCTTGGTGTTCTTTCTTTGCACCTTAACAAGGGATGATTCAGCTTCTCACGTTCACTGCCTTCAAGAATAGATAACAGACCTTGGCTTGCTTTAGCTTTGACACCAGGCCAGGCAACCTCACCGTTCATTTCCACGATCTCAGTTTATTCTTGCTGCAACACAGTTCCCGGCCTTTCCTCTCCATGGGTCCGGCCTTACTAAATTCATGACACCAATGTCCAACTTCCATACAATGGCGGCTGCGCCTGCAGTCTATTCACTACATATAGCCAGCTTCTATGATCACTCCGTCTACTTGCGTTACAGAATCTGTACTATTACTGAACGGCTTGCATTTGCTGCAGTGCTTCGCACACGTGCAATCTTTTCTCATATGAAAGATTACTCGATTCTTAACTTCGACATCCTCAGGGCGTCACGCTCGTCCCTTGTGACATCACCCGCTTCTCTTTCACTCGTCTTCATATTCCTTCAGGGAATTCCTCCCTCAGATTGTCATCTCTTCAGGGATATATTTGATAGCGTTTTCTTAGTGGGTATCTTCTTTTGAATATTCTTCATGGTATGGTCACAACAGCTGGTGGTAAGCATGGCACAATCTCAGGCTTCAACATACAGGAGGTAGAGGGCCGAATTTCCTAGAGAGGCATGGAAGTGCTCCTATACACCTTACAATGTCAGGCAACCTCTCGGCCGAAAAAGGTTCCTAGCTGTCCTCACCATCAATGGCCTCTCACAAGGAAAGCCTGGTTTCAGTTACTTATCGTCTCCTCCGGCCTAGTACTCTTCTGCCTCTTCTTGTCTTCTTTACTTATCATAATATCCAGCCCAGCTGTATCTACCAATAGTAAGGAAAATATGAAAGTATTCCCTAGCCCAAATCCGCTCTTTTACTTGCTTGGGGATATGGCACGCCAGGGTGGGCCTGCCTGATGATAACTGGATGATAGTCGCAAGTGTACCGCTATCCCCTTTTCCACCCGATCCCAGTGACTGGCCTTACTTATCCGCAGCATTCTCATTCCCTGCTGCAGCCAATGTCCCCCCTGTGACAGTACTTTCCTGCTGCGAGGGAGGTGCCTGGGGATCCTCGGTCTGGACTAATACCCCACCTCCACGTCCCTGTTCCTGTAAATCACATAAGTCTGCTGCTACATAAGCGGCGCCCTGCCATCTGCTGCGCCTGAGGGCCCGGCTTCGGGAAGGCGGGTTGGCGCACTTGGGGCCTCAGCGACAGGTTCAGGGAGGGGGGCCTCCCACACTCCTGGGAATTTCCCTCTTCCCCACCTTATCTGCCATTTGCACAACGCCCCTCATTACTTTCAACATTTCCTCCAATGTCCTCCCCATTGTGCCATTCCCCAACTCTTGGCCTTCATTACTTCCTGGTAGCTCACCCTGCTGCCCGTTACTGTTTGCGGTGGTGGGTGTCCCAAGGCATAAATTAGTTTTCTAAAATTGATTAGCAGAGTTTGCTAATTAACATGTTTTTGATTAGCAAACAGACCTATTTGTTTAGCTAATTTGCACTAATGTTGTTAATGTCACCAGATGTTATTTGTACCAAAGACATGAAATGAGCAACATTACAGCAGTATTGCAAACTGCTTAAATAAGACATTAGTGAGAGGAGTCAGCCCTTAAAAAATCTTTAACCTTCAGCTAAACCTGCAGGTCGGGTAAACTAGTTTACCTATTCAACCTAAGAGAAATGCACTCAACCCAAAGTAACAGAGGACAACACATTTCAAATGCCATTTACGTAAAATTGTGCATGTCCCTACAAAACCACTTTGTTTGGCACACTGCTACCAACCAGAGGCTAGTCATGGACAGTGAAACATTTATTTGACATATAGTTCAAACAAAGTAAATGCTAAATAAAAGTTTCAAACATCTCTTGTAAATGCAGCTTGCCCTTGCTTTGCGAGCCATAGATGAATTTCTGTAAAATGTAAAAGGTTAGCTGCATGAATGGACACAAATAAATGGATATGATAAAGGCCCTGAAAACAGTTTGGCCAGTTGTCTCCTACAGGTGGTAATATATAATACAATCATAATGCAAAGTGAGCTCTGGAATGTTTGGTATTGCAGTAGATCTGTAGATGTTCAGACTGGATGGAACTATTGATCACTACTTTGCGTAAGCATCTAGTTCGCTTTGTGTATTCACTATGTAGGCGGCAAGAAAGAGACTAAGCAGAGTGGATTGCGTAGCAGACAGAGAACTGGGCAAACAAGGTGGAATATTGTAGTTTATGGTCCTCTCACTTTCAGGGTACCTGGTATAAAGCAACAGGGTGATAATATAGAATGTCGAGGATTAAGGGTTCGCTCATGGGCTGGCCACCAGTTGCAAAATTCTGCAAACTGCAGGTTACAGAACTAGTTTTGCCATAAAAAAGCATTTGATCGTGTGATTACGTACATTTTCAAAAGTGTTCACTCGTCAGTATGATGCATCTTATCTTGCCCAACAAAATGAAATATAGTTGACACTATGAAATTTAGATACTCTAACCTAAACTTCACTGTAAAGCATGGATTTGATGCAGTGTTTTACAGTACCAATACTGTTGTTATGCATTATGTAACAACTTACATTTTAGGAATGGAATTGCATGACTGTTTTTTTAAAAAAAATATAAAGTTGACACATACTGGTCTTTGCCAGATAGAATATAGAAAGCTTAATAAAAGTATCATCCCACATACTTTTGGGTTGCAATTATTTGAAAAATAAAAATTAAATTCTTGCCTAGCACTCCCACACATGCATTTGGCACTTAAAAGTGGAGGAGATGATTACTGCTGCACTTCTCTGCATTAGCACTTGAAGTGACCAGAGAAAAGAGGAACAAAGGGTGAGCTGTGCTTTCATTGAAGAGGGCAACTTAAATAGCTAACTTTGCTACACAAGTGTCCATTTTATTAGCAAACGTACAGAATTGCATAGCAAATTTCTATGCAACACCGCTTATTTTATGCCTTGGTGTCCCCAAACCGTGGAACTCTGCCCGTTCCTGCCCCCCAGAAGCGGCAGCCTTCCACTTGGGTTGTCGCACAGCCCTCCTTTTTTAATTTTTATTTTTTTTTTATTTTTCCGTTTCTCTTTTTTTCTGTTTTCTTGCAGGCACTTCGGCTCTCGCCACCGTAGCGGGTGGGGTGTGCACTGTGATTGGGTGGGGGCAACCTTGGGCAGGCAAAGCTCATTCTTGTGTGGGCACTTCTCCTCCTTCATCCAGAACCTTTCTTGCCCAGCCCGTTGTTTGCTACGGACCTTCTCCCGGAAGAGTGCCCAAAGGTCAGCCTCTTCGTCATTTTCCTGCCCGCTCCAGCCACTGGAGCTGCTTTAGCCGCTAGAGGAAACCTGTCTGTAGACCCTTGGCTCTCATCACCCACCGACGTACAAATATAGAAGCAAAATTTGCTTTATTCCCAATGCGCCTGGCTAAGTCCCAGCGACAATTGAAATCGTAAGGCAATTTTAATGTTAAGAAGCATTGCATTCCCCCTTGATAGTAGCAAGTCCCATCCATATGTACAATATTGCACCCACTCTTCCTACAGCATGCCAGTCAATGCCCCACCACACCCGCAGTGATGTCAAAACCTCCCTTCCTGTGGGAGTGTTTTAACACCTTACCAAAACTCCTGCGCACCTCTGCTGAATTCTTGGCAATACTGCTGAGACAAACATGACTTTTCCTGCAATAGTACATGGGCATAATCATGTTAGTACAGCAACTGCAAGCAGGTAGAAGAACATTTGCCCCCGTGCCCCATCATTGGTGATCCCTCGGATAGGTAAGTGCCATAGCAATTGAAAACTGTACTGTTTAAGCTAGCCTGCAGATAGCGTACCGTACGGTACCTGTGCATCAGCAATCGCTGTAACGGTATTGTACTAAAAGACAGCAATTAAATTACATCTGCAACGCCCTACCCCTGTTGGAGGGGAATGGGTAGTGGGTGAAAGCCGAGTGTCCCCTTTGGCTAGTACTGCCACCTCAGGCTGACAGCAGTCAGCGTGCTACCTGCTGTGCTACCTCACCCGCAGCAATGACGCAGTGGAGTGGCGGCAAGATCTGAAGTTACTTTAGCCAGCCAGGCCCTTCAACCACCCAACCAAAGTTCCTATTTCTACAAAGCCCTCGAAGTTCCTCCTCCCCCCCACCCTCTCAATCAGTATTCCCTGCCCTGACCAGTGCAGAGTAAAAGGGGTTGGGGAATAAGTGGAGGCCTTTTCTACTACCCATGTGGCTGCCACTCGCTCCCTGGGCCGCATGCCCCCTTACTCACTTGACCAGCGTATTAAAAATGTGCCCCCCTTCAGTCTGCGGCCCCCTGTCACACATCCTGGCTCCCTGCCGATCCTTTAAGCTCCCCCCGCCCCTCGACACACAGGCTACCAATTCATGTCAGCGCTCACCGTCGTCTCGGTACCCAGCACCAGCTGCTGGACCTGGACCCATGCCCAGGGCACTGCTTATGCAGTACACAGCAAACCCCTGTTTGCCGCATGGAGGAAGCCCCAGCCAGCCCTTAGCCAGCAAGAGCTAGTAGTGTCAGCCTGCGTTCCGAGCTCCCTGATTGGCTGGACCCCGCCCAGGGTGGTAATAGTTCTTTCATTTAGATTGGAAAGTTTGAGTGCTTCTGTTGATGACACTGATTATTTTAGCTTTCCCAGCATATTCATGTAGCTTCCATAGAAGTATGTTGCATCATCTTCTGTTCACATGTAGTAGTCCATCGCAGACTGTCAAAACGGTTACTTGCTGTCTGCTGTTCAGTAGCTAGAATTTTTAGAAATTCTAGCAAACGTTCATGATTCATATGCGAACTTCGGTTAGTTTACTACATGTACCTTAGGGTTTAGCCTCTTTTTTAAATGTATTAATTTTTGCTGCAGAAGCACTCTATGTGGCCAGGATGAAACCAATTGATCAAGTAGCGAAGCAGATTATCAGTCTGGTCGCCACGTTTTTATAGTCTGACATAAAGCTAGGTGCCCATCTCGTCGTCTTGGGCTCCACTCTTGTGATGCAGTCTCGCTCTCATACTGTAGCTTTTTGGTGCAAGATACTGTGGTCATCTTTCACAATTCTTTCTTGACATCATCCATGTTTTGAATTAACCAGAATGTAAGACCATCAATATTGCAGTGTTTGTAGTATCCATACGTGAGAATGCAGTGTTTGTGACTGAAAGGCAATTCTACCCACTGTGGGAATCTGTTAATCTTTGAAGATCTCAGATACATGCCCATGGTCCAGTCCCTACCATTGAAACAATTGCCACGGCACCCAGAGCTGTTCGTTTTTTTTTATCGCTTTTGTATTTGGGGATGTGTGCCAGAATTTGGAAATTGATATTTTCAACGGGACGAGGTTAGGAATTCCGGTTTCAGATTGCTTTGAAATCGAGGCTACCTTTGTGGGCAAGGGTCCAGTTGAGCGGCTAGCAGCCTGGTTTTCTCATTAAAATCAGGCACTACTTGTTACAAAATCTGCGAATGGTTATTGGTTACAGTAGAAATAAATCTGGAGCAATGAATACGTGTCTTTTGTTCCCAGTGCTCCAATATTGTCACATCGTAGGCATTGGCAGGGCCGTGCTACTAGGGGAAGGCTCTTCTACGTTTATTGCATCATTTGATGGCAGCTTCTAATTTTGCAATATAGATTTTCATTTGCATAAAAGAGATCTAAAATGTATGGTTTGTAGCGGAGAACCTGGTTTCAAAGTAGAATTTAGTTTTACTTTCATCAATATACTTGTTCGTTTTTTAATTTCAAATACCCCCTTTGCAAAACGTATGCACAGTCCTTATTTGGATTTTAAATCATCGGAATCTTAATTTTCTAAATGAAAAAAATGTATAGCAAACAGATAGCATCTGTAGAGGGCGAATTATGAGTGTATATATGGGATAGTCTGTGAAGCTGCAGATGTCACCAAGCTTGGTGTTTGTAGGAGTAGAGGACTGTATGGCTTGCAACTGTATACAATTCCAAACCCAATGCTGGAAACCTGCTGCTGTAAAGCGCTCTTCTGATGTTGAGATAGGTTTTTGCTTTAAGCAATAAAATGGATAAAAATAAATTGCTCGCATGATCCTAAAATCTGTCCGGTCTGTCTGCTTTCAGATCTGCGCTATCATTGGTGGAACGTTCACAGTGGCAGGAATCCTGGACTCATGCATCTTCACAGCCTCCGAAGCATGGAAGAAGATTCAACTAGGGAAAATCCAGTAATGAGCGGCTCCTCAAGGACTATATGGGCCAAGAGCCGAGAAAGGGAACACCTGTTTTCACAGTTCTTATTTTTTTAAACATTTTTTAAAATCCTATGTGGATGGTAGTAATTGTCTTATGTCTCCATCCCACAGTATGACACCTTCCCCCTTCATAGAGGGTTGGTCCTGTCATGGTTTGTGGGTATCTTTTTATGACTTTTAAAAACCAGTCCCCGTCACAAAGCAAAAAGGCACCTTGTTGGTCATTTTTAATCTGGAATGTTTCCTTGGGAAGGATGACACAGTTTAGGGAACAATTATTTCTAGATCATGGATGGCCACATTTTCCCCATTTCCTCTACTCTGTTTGATGTTATTTACTGTCTCGTGTATAGGATTATTTTGTTAATCAATTTTGTATCTAGGTTGGGTTTATTTTGATTAAATGTCCACATGAGTGTTTGTTACAGAAATGTTACATAAAAAAAATTATTAGTTGCCTTCTGGTGGCATTGTAAAATCTGGTTAACTGGATTTTTCCTTTCTTAAAAGGAGACTTTTTATTTTCCTTCCCTCGCATCTGATTACTAGTTTATTTATTTTCTTCTGTCACTATGCTTTTGTCTTATTCCTTTGATCTCTTTGACAGAGATCTGCTTGTTTTTGGTGACACAAATGTCAAAGATCTAGCACTTTCTGAAGGAAAATCTGACATTGGGCTTTTGCCTGCCATGTTTGTGCAAATAATACCCGTTGGTTTGTTATTGCCACGGGCAAGTGGGGGCAAAGATGAAGCAAAACGGTAAATTGAAGTCCACCTGATTCCTAAGACTTTTTTTCCAAAGGCTTCCTCAGTCACTGTAATTTTTCCAAGGTATTACGTTTCCTGGGACTCATTAGACAATCAAGTCAGATCATACATTTAAGACTGAGGGAATGCTACATGCCCACAAAAAGGCATAGTTAGACCTTTTCCATTATTGCCTCAATAGTATTGAATGCGTAGAAGGACTGGCTGATGGGGATATCTGGAATTTCAAGCTACAGCCATACCTGTGAAATACTACTCAGTCTCTCATGTTCCCTGCTTGTCCTACACCCACCTGATTCTGACACAGGCTACACTACCCAATTTCTCCATCAGCCTGCTGTTAATCAATTGTTGGTTTTGGACACAGCTGAAACGGCTCAAGAGCAGGGAAATGAACCCCAAATATGTTTAGATTAACAGATTCCTCCTTTTGAGCAGGCGCCAGATATTCCCAGAGGAGCATGGGTGCCAGCAGTAACTCTGCTGTTGGCATGACTACATTCCTTTTTGTACCAATGACTCTGAATGTGACTTATGTGAACATGCCAAGCCAATCGTATGTATTTTGCAATGTATGCACATGTCCATGTAGAGTACTTTGCCAAACCAAATTAAAGGTGGCTTTAAGCTGCTTTAGAGGTGATCTGAAATTTGTTTGCCAGTCTCTTCTTCTAAAGCTGTTTTTCTGACATGTAAAATCTTTGCTTGTTCGCATGTACGGGTAAAACAAAAAACGTTCATTTTGGTGGTTTCTGCTTTCTGACCTAATAGGGCTTTGAGGGAGTGGAAGGGGAAGTTCAGTGATGGCAGGTCTGAGTTCAGAGATGTAATGGACTCCCACCTCGCCACCCATTTAAGGACCCCCTGATTGGGCTACGTAGTGCCTGTTTATGGAAGGCATAATATTTCTCCAGCATGGGGTCTGTCATGGATTCACATGCTTATGAATATTCCCCGTCGTCAGGCTGGGAATCCTCGGTAAAGAAAAAATCAGTATCAGTTTCGTTTCTGATCTGTCTTTCGTAGTAGTAACCAATCACTGATCTCTGCGTCATACTGACCACAGCCAATGACTGCCCTCTACCTAAGCCCCGCCTCTGGCAGCCATCTTCAGATTTTTACCACACGTTCAAGTGTTGGGATCCTCGTGCTATTGCTCTCGAGCGTTAGTGCTATTTTTTCACGTTTTTTCTCAAAAAATTTCTCTCTTTCGGTCAAAAGAGCCTCAAGCTCCACAGTTTCTTCATCCGATCAACGGGGACCCGTGTCGGATTCGTCTACGCCCCTCAAGGGTGAAGATTTCGTCGAGCCACGCTTTTGGAGGACTCCATAAGTTTCTCAGGCCCATCTCGGACATGGCCCAGGAGAAGGGAAGCTCGACGCCCGGAAAGCTGTTCATGACATTATAGAAAGAGTCTTGAGTTTTAAAAGGACTTATCTTGTGAAGAATCTTTGAAACTTTTTTCTCTTTGGATAACTCGAAATCTTCTTTCTCCTGTTCAGTGCCAAAAATGCAAGATTCCTGTTTGCTTTTCCAAATAAGCCGCTCGACCGCTTGAAACTTGAAACCCCTGAACAAGTTAAGCAGAAGCAGCTTAATACACGACCTCTCAGCTGGGCAAAGACGATGAAAGGCAGTTTAGAATGTTCACTGTCTTCCCTATAAACAATCACCAGCCAATCAGAACTTAGACTGAGGACCTCCATTTTGGCTTGGGGCATTCTCCATAGACTGCAATGAATGTTAAGGGCAAAATTGGCTGTTTTAAAATTAAACTCATAATAACTTCCAAAAACCTTTCTATACTAATTTTCCCCAGACCTAATGTAATTCAGAATGTGTCACTGTATCCTAACCGTACCTGACAGTACCCCCCTTCTAACGCCCAGTCCCTGGGCCTTTTTTCAATGGAAATTTCTTATGGAATTTTTCAACCAAATGAGGAGCATGTACATCACTTGCTTTCTCCCAAGTGCGTTCTTCAGGACCAAAACCCTCCCAATCAATGAGATACTGTAGCTTTCCTCTCACTATTCTAGAGTCCAGAATTTTCTTAACTACAAATTCTTCTGAATCATCTTCCTCAAATACAACTGGTGAAGGAGTAGGTGTCAATCTAGTTCCTTTAACCACAGGTTTCAACAAGCTAACATGAAAAGTTGGATGAGTTTTCATATGTCTTGGTAATCTAAGGCGAACAGCCACTGGATTTATCACCCTTTCAACAACAAACGGCCCTACAAAACGAGGGCAAAACTTATTTCTTCCCTTAATTCTCAAAAATTTGGTTGATAACTATACCAAATCTCCCTCCCTATACTGGGGACTAGTCTTTCTTTTAAGGTCCGCAAATCTTTTATATTTTTGTTTACTCTCCACCAACACCCCTTTTGCCTTCTCCAAATTTCTTTTCATGATCTCTAGTCTCTTCCACTTCCGGGTTTTCAGCATCATAATCGATCTCTATACTAAGAAAACGAGGATGAAAACCTCGTCCCAAATAAAATGGAGACATTGAGGTAGCATCCTTACTACAGTTGTTATATGCAAATTCTGCCACCCACAACATATCTACCCACTCTTCCCCTGTCTGTAGATAACATCTCAAATATTTCTCCAACTCCTGATTTATCCTTTCCACTTGCCCATTGGTTTCGGGATGGTAACCGGATGATAGACATACCTCAACTCCCAATCTCTTACAGAAAGCTCTCCAAAATTTAGAAATAAATTGAGACCCTCTGTCTGAGATGACCTGACTGGGAATTCCATGCAGTTTAACTACTTCTTGCAAGAAACCGTGAGCTAAACTATCGGCGGTAACCTCTCCCTTCATTGGAATGAAATGTGCTTCTTTAGTGAGTAAATCAACTACAACCAATACTGATGTACACCCCTTATCTAGTGGTAGATCCGTGATGAAATCTAAAGACACTGAATACCAAGGCCGCGGTAGAACTGGCAACGGTTCCAATAACCCAGAAGGCTTTCCGATGAGGTTCTTAGATCTAGCACAAACTTCACAGGTCTTAACAAAATTAAGAGTATCTTGTCGAATTTTCTCCCACCAAAAATGTCTTCTGACCAACTCAAGTGTTTTCCGATATCCTGGATGTCCTGCCAGAACTGAATCGTGACATTCCTTCAAAATCTTTTCTCTAAGTTCAATAGATGGTAAATAGCTCCAGGCTCCAAATCTATCCTGCAGTCAAACGGTCTATGAGGAGGCAACTCTCCAGCTTCCTTTTCATCAAATACATCCCAAAAATCTTGATAACAAGTAGGAAGTTCACCCACTACTGCTCCAACATCAAAACCTATTGCCCCTCTTTCTGCAAGTGAAAATGAAACAGAATTCACAAATCTTTCTTCCTCTCCATGACTTTTCCCTAAGAAACAATGTTCCTTACAAAAAGTTGATTCTAGGGATACAATTCTTGCACTCCAATCAATTCTAGGATTATACAGAGTAAGCCAGGGCATACCCAAGATAATTTTCAAGATTGGAGCATCAATTAATTCAAAAGAGATAGTTTCCTTATGACCTCCAGTTAACTCCATCTCAAGTACCTCTGTATTATGAGTGATTGGACCTGAAGAAAGAGATGTACCATCAACTGCCCTTACCTGCTCAACTTCTTTCTTAGCCACTAAAGGAACACCTAAACTCTTTGCCAATCCTCTGTCCATAAAATTTCCTGTAGCCCCTGAATCAATAATAATTGGCCCAGAACCTAAAATTTTCTTTTCAAACATTAAGGATACGTTCACAGTTATATGAGGAACAGCTGTCTGTATCGTGTTAGCAACTTGTTGTACTCTGCCTGAAGAATTGAAGATCTTCTTGGAGGTAAAAGGACAGTTTTCAAGGAAATGACCACTCCTACCGCAGTATAGGCACAAATTATTCTCCCTTCTTCTTGTCTTCTCTTCCTTTGACAACGGACCTCTCACCCGACTCTGCAACTCATTTCCCTTTGACTTAACTTCCCTGTTCACCACCTCAACCTTAGATCTCTCTACTCTTCCTGGAAACCTAACTTCCCCCTGAGAACGTCTACGCTCTAAACGTCTTTCGGTTAAACGAAAATCTAACCGAACTACCAAATCAATTAGAGCATCTAAAGTAGTTGGTCGTTCCAAAACACCAGCCAAAGCATCTTTCAATTCATCTTTTAAGCCCCGATAAAATAAGGAAGCCCTCTTCTCCTCTGGCCATCTACTCTCTAAAATTAAAGTTCTAAATTGCTGTCAGGCTGAGATCCTGGTGTCTGCAGAAGCTGCTGAGCTCCGACAATCCACCCAAAATGTGGCACTCTGAGCTGATACTATAAACTGCTCAGTTTACCTCACTTCCAGGGGAAAGGGGGAAGGGACAAATTAACAAACACCAGGCTGGAAGCTAAGACTAGCTGGTTCTTCACCTGTAGTAAAACATAAACATATAATACACCTTGTTATTCATGGGGCACTATACTAACCTTAAGTATCAATATCCTTTACCAAATAAAGTAAAAACCATACCTGGAACTTCTCTACAAATGCCCAGAGAAGTGATAAGCTGACTAGACTTCCTTACTAGTTGACTTGAATCTCAACGATCATTCAGCCTTCTTAGTAGGTCCATGAATGTGAAATTAACTTTGCAGGTAATCTTCTTTAAACTCAAGAAGCTTGAACAAAGTCTTAAGTTCATTAAAAGTAAATGGAAGTTCTAGTGTTTCTGGAAAGTATTTATATTTCTTCTTATTAATCTTTTTTTTAGAGTGTTTTTGCTTAAATAAACAGTTCTTGAAACTTGCGTCAAAAATCTCACGTGGAAATCTCTTGAACTCGCATAGGGATCCAAACTGAGTGAAGATCGTTGAAGCGCTGTAGATTAAACCACAGGAAAAACCACACGCGCTTATCCAAGGAGCGAATAAACTCACACGCGCTGAAATCGAACCGCGAGAGAAAAAACCACACGTGCTTTGTCCAAAATGCGAAAACACTCACACGCGCTAAGTCGAAACCGCGGGAAAAAATCCACACGCGATTAAACGAAAACACGCACACGCGCTGAAGTTCAACCGCGGGAAATATCCACATGCGCTTAGTCCAAGATGCGATCACACGCACACGCGCTGACGACAAACCGCGAGTAAAAATCCACACGCGCTTAGTCCAAGATGCGATCACACGCACACGCGCTGACGACAAACCGCGGGTAAAAAATCCACACGCGCTTAGTCCAAGATGCGATCACACGCACGCGCGCTAAAGTCGAAACTGCGGGAAAAATCCACACGCGCTTAATACAAGATGCACACGCGCGGAAATCCAACCGCGGGTAGAAAAAACACACGCACAATAGTATCACGCGACACCAAAGAGCTTGCGCTAGATACTCAAGCGAAGACTCTCACGCACAGGCTTCTGTTAACGGAAAAACCACGCGCTTGATAGAAAACGTAGCGTAGCAAAGCCAAACATACGACAGCGATATAGTTCTTAGTAAATATTTTTCATATGAACTTGAAAATCAGATTAAATCTTCTACAATGACATTATAGAAAGAGTCTTGAGTTTTAAAAGGACTTATCTTGTGAAGAGTCTTTGAAACTTTTTTCTTTTTGGATAACTCGAAATCTTCTTTCTCCTGTTAAGTGCCAAAAATGCAAGATTCCTGTTTGCTTTTCCAAATAAGCCGCTCGACCGCTTGAAACTTGAAACCCCTGAACAAGTTAAGCAGGAGCAGCTTAATACACGACCTCTCAGCTGGGCAAAGACGATGAAAGGCAGTTTAGAATGTTCACTGTCTTCCCTATAAACAATCACGAGCCAATCAGAACTTAGACTGAGGACCTCCATCTTGGCTTGGGGCATTCTCCATAGACTGCAATGAATGTTAAGGGCAAAATTGGCTGTTTTAAAATTAAACTCATAATAACTTCCAAAAACCTTTCTATACTAATTTTCCCCAGACCTAATGTAATTCAGAATATGTCACTGTATCCTAACAGTACCTGACACCCGTGTCGGATTCGTCTACGCCCCTCAAGGGTGAAGATTTCGTCGAGCCACGCTTTTGGAGGACTCCAGAAGTTTCTCAGGCCCATCTCGGACATGGCCCAGGAGAAGGGAAGCTCGACGCCCGGAAAGCTGTTCAGGGTCTGCCCTGGATGCCAGCTTCAGAATGTCTTTAAGGAGGACGAACACTCCCTTTGTCTTTACTGCCTACATGAGGACAAGACGCACGTGGAGAAGGACTGTCCGTTTTGCGGCAATATGTCGGAGCGGACCATGAAGGACCGCCATCAACGTCTCGACAACTGGCTGGAAGGGAAGAGCCCGTCAGGCGAGAAGAAGAAGTCCGAGCGGTCTTCTAAGACCTTTGAGGACGCCCGGCGACAGGGGTCCAACAGAAGGCCAAGCACCTCGAGTCCGCTGGCACCGGGAGCGCCGAACGGTCAGGCTCTACGGGCGCCAGGCAGGGCGCATCCTCCCCGGCGCCATCAACCACGAGCCAACGCTCTGGCTCGGGTAAGAGGAAGGCCGAGCACCCGGCGAAGCTCCTGGAGAGACCCCGGTCGAGCTCGAAGGCCCCATCGGAGGGGGAGCGAGGCGGTGACCCTCCCCCCAAGGAGAAGGCGGTGAGTGCACCTAAGGTGGTGAAAGCCTTAATCCATCCGGCCAAGTCCTCTATCGCGACAGTCGCGGCGGCCCTGGCTCAGCCTGTGGAGGCTACACCAGTGGTGGCGACCTCGGGGCTCAGTCTCCCTGCCACCGCGGAGGGAGTCCTCTTTCATGCCCATCGACAGGACCCCCGTGAAACCTCCGACGAAGAAAAAGGGGGGGCAGGAGGTCGTCGTGGATTCGGCCTCAACCTCTGAGGAAGAGCTGATCGAAGTCTTAAGCCACGGCGTTGGCGTGTTAGAAGACCAGCCCGTCGGGAGGGACCCCGACGTAGGAGACGACGAGAACGTCGAGGGTGCCGACGGGGCTCCTGACCGCCCGTCGGACTCCCCTCAACCAGTGCCGCAAGACAACTCGGCGGCCATTTTGTTGGCTATACAGTCCTTATGCTCGGAGATAAGGATGAGACTGCCGTTACCACCAGCGGAGGAACCGCTCCCGACGGGGGACCCGGAGCCAGGCCCTTCTGGGAGCCCTCCCCCTAAGAGAAGGATTCATCCTCCACCTCCTTTTCAGCCATCGCGCCCTGTTCAGCCCTCCTCCCCGTCCACGACACGTGGGGATGATACGGGGACTGACACGGCCGCGACGGGTACAGACAACGAGGTTTACGACGAGGATCTCCCGTCGTCACCTCCCACCCGGGCTTCCCCGCCCGACAAGATTGGATCGTTTCACTCCATGATCGCCAGGGCATCCGACTTTTCCAGCTCTGCCCGGAAGAGAAGAAGGAAGGTTTATCAACGGCGCGAGGCCAAGAGGAAGACGGTCCTCTCTGTACCTCTACTGGACGATATTTGGGATGAGGGCCTCGCCCTCCTCAAGAACCCATCCACGACTCCGGCTAGAAGGGATCGGTACGAGAAGAAGTACCGGGTCCCGGACGCGGCCCCCTTGTGCCTTCGGGCACAGCCGACGGCGGACTCGGTCGTCTCCGTGGCGGCCAGGAAGAAAGCGGGGGGGGCGCGGCCTCTACGTCGACCTCCCCGCCGGATGGCGAGGGAAAGAAATTAGACACGATGGGACATAGTCATCTCGTCTGCAGCGACGACGATCAAGGCGGCCAACGCCTTGGCTATCGTAGCCCGCTACGACAGGGAGTTGTGGTTCAAACTGGTCCCCCTGCTGGACTTCCTACCAGACGACAAGAGGGCAGAAGCCCTAGAGATCTTGCAGGAAGGAGAGGTGGCGTCGGACCATGCCATTACGATTGCGACGGACATCGCCGACATTGGATTTCGCCAGTTGGGCAACGGCGTGTGCCTTAGGCGGCGTGGATGGTTCAAGGCTACTGACTTCCGTCAGGACGTGCAGACCAGAGTCTTGGACATGCCGTTCGACGGAAACAACCTGTTTGGGAAAACAGTGGACGATTCCCTACAAGCCATCAAGACGGACATGGAGACGGCCCGGGCTCTTGGTGTTCTCCAGCAATGACGGCCGCCCTTTCGGAGCGGCAGAGGCAAACAGGGTGCCTCCAAAGGCTCCAGCGGCGGATTTTCCACCTACCGTCAAGCGGCCCGTTTGTCGTCACAGGAAGCTTACAGGGGACGAGGCAAGTCAGGCGGACCCTGCCGTCGTCGCCAAGGAGGACAAGGCGGCAAAGCCTCGTCGAAGCAGGACTGAACCGGCCGTGGGGTCGGGCCCCCACCGAAGCACCCCGGTGGGAGGCCGGCTGGCGAGCTTCGTCAGCGTGTGGGAGTCCATCTCCACCGACCGTTGGGTGCTGGACGCCCTAGCTCAGGGTCGCGCGCTCGAGTTTCTAAAGAGGTGCCCGCGCGTCCCCCCTGTGGCCAGGAAAGAACATCACGTCCCTCAACTTCTCTTGGAGGTAAAGGCGATGCTCAAGAAGGGCGCCATCGAGCTCGTCCCAAAGAGGCTTCGGGACTCCGGAGTTTACTCAAGATACTTCCTCGTGAAGAAGAAGACGGGAGGGTGGCGTCCCATCCTGGACCTACAACGACTGAACAAATTCATCAAGGCACAGAAGTTCCAGATGGTCACCCTCCAACACGTCCTGGGTCAGCTGGAGGAGGGCGATTTCCTGTCGTCGGATTTGGAGGATGCCTACTTCCATATTCCCATCCTAAAGGGACACCGAATGTTTCTCAGGTTCGTGGTCCAAGGGCGTCACTACCAGTTCAGAGCCCTTCCCTTCGGATTGAGGTCGGCCCCCAGGGTGTTCACCAAGTGCCTCGCACCGGTGGCAGCGCAGCTGTGCCGAGAGGGGATCCAAAACTACGCCAAGTCCCACCTGGTGCCCGCGCAAGACGCACTGTTTCTGGGAGCGAAGCTCGACACAGTGTCGCTTCTGGCCTCTCCGTCGGATAAAGGACGAGGGCCATCTTGGGCAAGGTGCAGCGGATGCTGGTCGCGGCCAGGGCGAGGTCCATCAAGTCCCTCCTCGGAATGATGTCTTCTTGCATTTACCTCATCCGCCTGTGCAGGCTCCGGATGCGCCCGTTGCAGGAGTTCCTGGACGCGCTGGATCCAGACGACGGGCAGCTTTGAGGAGAGGATCACACTCGACGAGAGTTTCCGACGAGCGATCCGGTGGTGGGGCACCCGCGCGCATCTGACGGCGGGCATGGACTTCAGACCCCTGGCCACCAGGAGACAGTGACCACGGATGCCTCCCTGGAAGGGTGGGGAGCGCACACCGAAAATCTGCACGCGAGAGGCCTTTGGCTTCCGACGGAGAAGTCCCTCCATATCAACGTCCTGGAGCTCCATGCAGTGTTTTGGGCCCTCAGGTCCTTTCTCCCGTCCCTCAAGGGCAAGGTGGTGAGGATCTTCACCGACACCACCACCATGTTCTACATCAGGAAGCAGGGCGGAACCAGGTCCCCAGCCCTGTCCAAGGAGGCGCAGGATCTGTGGCATTGGGCCGTCGCCCAAGGGATGTTTCCGGTGCCGTTTCATCTGGCAGGGATAAAAAAAACACCATCGCCGACTCGCTCAGCAGAGAGCTGCGCTCGTGCCACGAGTGGGAACTACGACAGGATCTAGTGGACCGCCTCTTCCGACGGTGGGGCACACCCCAGATCGATCTGTTCGCGACGGTGACGAACTCCAAGTGCCGGAGGTTCGCCAGCAGGTTTCCCCAGCCGAGGAGCATGGGCGATGCTTTCTCGTTCCCCTGGGAGGGCCTGTTTCTATACGCGTTCCCTCCATTGCCATTGCTGATCCGGCTCATCAACCAGCTCAAGAGGTCACGGTGCAGGATGATCCTCGTCGCACCTGCGTGGCCGAGGCAGATATGGTTCCCGGACCTTCTGGACTTGTCAGCGTCCCCGTCAATCAAGCTGCCAGTGGACGCGGATCTTCTCTCCAGGGAAGGAGGCGCCATCCTCCATCACGACCCGAAGTCGCTGAACTTGCAGGCCTGGCTCCTGCAGCGTTAGAGTTTGGAGGATACGACATACCGGCCGACTGCAGAGAGGTTCTTGCAAAGGCCAGGGCGTCCTCAACTCTTAAATGCTATGGACACAAATGGAACAGGTTCTCTGTCTGGTGCCACTCACAGAAGATTAACCCTCTACGTATTACGGCTCCCCAGGTACTGCCGTACCTTCTGACACTGGCCAAGGCTGGACTGGCGCATGCGTCCATCAAGATTCATCTTGCTGCGATCTCCCGATACACCAGAACCACGGGGCGGACGTCTTTGTGGTCTCATCGTCTGGTGAAAGAATTCATGAAGGGACTGTTCAGATCGTTCCCGCTGGTGAAGGCTCCGGCCCCGGCGTGGGAGCTCAACGTGGTGCTGACCAAGCTCATGGGACCTCCGTTCGAGCCTCTGCACTCGGCTCCGTTGAAGTTCTTGTCGTGGAAAACAGCGTTTCTTGTGGCCATCACCTCCGCATGAAGAGTGGGAGAGATCCAGGCCCTTTCCTGCAAGCCCCCGTACTTGACTTTTCACGACACGAGGGTAGTGCTCAGGACGCACCCCTCCTTCATGCCCAAGGTGCCGTCGGAATTCCACCTCAACGAACCCTTGGTGTTGCCTGTTTTCTTCCCGTCGCCGGCCGAAAGGACTTTGTACTCACTGGATGTGGCTAGAGCGCTGAAGTTTTACGTGGACCGCACGAAGTGTTTTCGGAAGACGTCACAACTTTTTGTGAACTTTGGACCTGTCAATCAGGGGAAGGCTCTCTCAAAGGCTTCCATTTCCAGATGGCTCTCCGGCTGTATCATGTACTGTCATCGGTTGGCAAACCGACCGCTGCCTGGCCGTCCGAGAGCCCATTCCACCAGAGCGATCGTAGCTACCACGGCGTTCCTATCTAGTGTGCCCTTGCTGGACATCTGCAGGGCTGCTACGTGGAGGTCGACGCACACCTTCACGAAATTCTACTGCGGCGACCGGGATTCCAGGGAAGAGTCCAGGGTCTGCCAAGCAGTGCTGCGCAATCTGTTCGCCTAAGGTGAGCCTGGTGAGGAGGTAAGAATTGCTTAATGTTGAGTTTGATGTAATGCTTAATGTTGAGCCTTTGCCACCTCCCGTGGTTGTGCATGTGTGTACTGCTATGTATTCTTTATTCATGAGCATGTGAATCCATGCCAGACCCCATGCTGGAGAAGGAACAAGTTACTTACCTGTAACTGTTGTTCTCCAGCATGGGTCTGGCATGGATTCACATGCGAACCCTCCCGCCTACCCCTCTGCGGCTCTTCACTTGGTCATACTGCCACTTCACGTGCTACCAAATCTGAAGATGGCTGCCAGAGGCGGGGCTTAGGCAGAGGGCAGTCATTGGCTGTGGTCAGTATGACGCAGAGATCAGTGATTGGTTACTACTACGAAAGACAGATCAGAAACGAAACTGATACTGATTTTTTCTTTACCGAGGATTCCCAGCCTGACGACGGGGAATATTCATGAGCATGTGAATCCATGCCAGACCCATGCTGGAGAACAACAGTTACAGGTAAGTAACTTGTTCCAAGTTACTAGCTGCAGTTAGTTTAACAATTCTGGGGTTCCCAAAGTTCTCGCTGATCTGCCTCAAAATTAAAACCAGACCCAACAGTGTTGGGGGCAGCACTGGTCTAGACACAGGTGTGACGTAGCCAAAGGTCACAGAAGTAATCTAATGGAAAACGGGTGCCCTAACCAAATTGTGCTCTGTGCAGTTCTTTTCACCAAACTTACAACATAGTTCTGGCCAAATGGCAAATAATGAATCGCAAAATATATACAAGCTAGCTCAGTTCTCTATTAAATGAAGCTTTGGATTGTGCATGAGCCAGCACCAGTTTCGACCCTTAAAATCCTCTTCAGGGCTGTTAAATTCATACATCAATTGTTGGGAATTATAATATGATTTTCAATTAATAAAAAAACGCATTCCTGAACAATTAGCAATTACAATCCAAGCAATTAAAAATCACACACCGTGCTACCTTGGCAAGGTTCCCCTGAATTATACTCATGTATATGGAATGGAATCAAAAGCTCAAATTATACATCTGAAAATTTCACGCTCTTGTGACAGGGTTCCCCGAAAAAATAATCATGTAGCGATTGGAAACTACATCCTAAACTTGATATTTGGCAATTTTAACATATTTGCAATACAATTTGGCCTGCAATCCCAAGTTCTGGTAGGAATAAAGCAAATATATGTAGTAGTTCTCTCAAATGTTATTACATCGATTCATCTTAAAAAAATGGAGTTTCTTTTTCCTTCGCGACAGTGTATTTCTTTTGGAGTCTCCCTGACTTCTTTCTGCTCCGTTCCGCTATCTGCCAAGTACGACACACAGAACAGGTACATTTGCTGCCGATAACATTATGTACAAATGTCTTTACCAAATCATGTTTAAATTCTACTTTAACATGGCATGTTATTTACATGTGTTCTTGCAAACTTTTAAAAGTGTGTCCCTATTAATCTTGTGTTTACACAATTGTTTTTTCTAACATGGCGGTTTTTTCGCTGTCGCAGAGAAAGCGGTCTGTTTGGCCTACATTGCCAAAGAAGACACACCACCGCTATGTTACAGAGCTGCATGACAAAAGCGTTTTTCTGTAAATTGAATACATTTCTTTTTCTAATCACAAGCCCTAATATTCATCTTTAGAATCAATGTCCGAACAATTACCTTTCTTTCACTTCGAAGTTAAAAACAATATTTCGAGGGGATTGTTTCCTCCGACGTATTCCTTATCTTGATAGATTACTTCCCAGCTTGCTGGCCTTGGAAATTTTTTCAGTAGCGGGCGCTGCACGTCGACGTCCCTCGACAGCCTCCGTCTCGGCGCTGACGTCATTGTGCGTATAAAGAGACTTCCACAGCAACCGTTGCTCAGTTTCGTTTTTCCGCGCTTCGTGGGCCTCGGAATCGTGTCACTCAGTTCTTTCTTCAAGAAGATTCAACTCATTCCTCGAAGATGGCATTCTCATCCGAACCGTCGAACCCCACGGTTCGTCTTCAAAAAGTGTCGTGATTGTGGGAAGAAAATGTTGTTGACGGATCCTCGCAGGATCTGTTTGTGGTGCCCGGGATCGGAGCATCACTGTTCGGAATGTGAGGACTGTATGTCCATGACAGCGAAAGCCTTGAAGGAGCGTAAGGGGAAGCTAGAAAGAGGTAAGACTCTTAGAACTTTTACTCTCTCGAAAGTTTCTTCGGCAGAGTCGAGACATTCGTCTCCTTGCCGCCACAAGAAACATTCCCGTTCAAGGTCTCGAAGCGGTTCCCATCAGTCTTTGAGATCGAAACACTCAAAGAAGAGGCGTCGTAGATCTCCCTGTTCTTAGTCTTCTTCTATCTCCCCGGAAAGGGTCATCTGCCCCACCAAACACAGCTCTCCAGCTAAGTGGGAGGAATTCCGTATGAAAATACTTAGCGTCTCCGAGAAAGCGGTTTCGACTCCCTCGAAGACGGCTAAAGGTGATACCCTGGGTGAAAGACCCAAAAAATCGAAACGCCGCGAGTCGTTGCACCCGGCGAAAGAAACTACCCGAGAGAGCCATGAACCCTCTGTGTAAAGGCAGTAAATCTGCATCATCGACGCCGTTGTCGAAGTTTTCTTCGACTCATAAATCTGCGTCATCGACGCCTATGTCGAAGGGTCCGTCGACGCATAAATCTGTTGCATCGACAGTCTTCGACGCCACTGTCGACTCCGATAAAAGACAGACCTACAACTGTCACTACATCTCAGACAGTAGAGGTGTCGAGGACTTCGACCATGACCTCGAGGATGACGTCGACAACTTTGACTCCGAGTAGGATTCCGATCCTCTAGTACTTCAAGGTCTCTCTAAACCTTTTCGACGCCTTTTTCGGGTTTGTCGAAGCCTTTGACTTCCACGTCGACAACTTCGACGTTTTCTCAACTGGAGACCACCAACTTGGCCCCTTCTGCCCTAGAAATGGGTTTTAAACCATATCCTAGGTCTGATTACTTTATACCTTTGTCCTCTATATATGAGGAAGGGGAGGATTCTGACCATGAGAGACCTTTTGGTTTACAAAGGACCACAACACCCATACGAGAGGAATTTATTTCTGAAGACAATGGGTTAAAAGATCTTCAAGACTCTTTACATGAGGCAAGTGGTTTAGATACTTCTCCAGAAGTAGAGTTTGCTAAACCAGATCCTGGGGAGCATGCTGAGGCCCCTTATGGGATTCTGATGGCTAGAATAATAAAATTCATGGGGTGGTCTACACCTTCACCTTCTTTTCAGCAGGATGACCTTACTGACATTTTAGTTAAAGGTCCACAGAAAGATCCTGTTACTTTTCATACTGCTCTCCAAAGAAAGATCTCTGCTAATTGGGAAACTCCTGAGGTTATTCCTGCAGTTAACAAACTGTCTGCCAAATACAGGGTATCTGCTTCAGATCCTGAATACTTGAGCAAACCTCCAACTCCAGAGAGTTTGGTTGTACAAGCAGCAACTTCATCAAATAGTAGATCTGCATACCCTAGTAGTCCACAGGACAGAGATGATAAAAGGTTTGATGCTATGTCAAAAAAAAGTCTTTTCGGCATGTAGCATGGCGCTTAAATCTATTAACGCCACTTGCACGCTTGCAAGATTCAGCCATACACTTTAGGAGTATGCTTCATCTGCGGCTGACTGTCTCCCAGAAGGAGAGGAAAGGGAAGCATTTTTTTTTAAACCTCAGTAAAGATGGGAAAGATGCAATGTGCGAGTCCCTTCAAACAGGCATTGATTCTACTGACAGTATCAGCAGAGCCATGGTGCCAAGTACCACAATCCGCAGATTTGCGTGGTTGCGGAAGTCTGGTTTTGCTCCAGATGTACAAGCCAGACTTTTGAACTAGCCCTTTGACGGCACTTCTTTATTTGATAAGCAGGCTGATGACAGCCTGGAGAAGTTACAAACATCAAGGCAGCAGCGAAATCTCTTGGGGCTGCAATCCAACAGACTGCGAATCGCCCCTCAGGAACATCCTGGAGGGATGCTTTTACTCCGCATTCGGAAAAGGCAGAGGACAGCCAGCTCAAAGGGGCCAGAAACGATTCACCCGCGGTGGATGGGTTAAAGGTACAAAAACCGCAGCAGCAGGTGCCACTTTACCCTTGGCATCTGCGTCATCTGCTTCTAAACCCCTATGAGGTCTCCCCTCACAAGACACCAGTAGGGGGCAGGTTAACTGAATATCTGGCGGAATGGCAGGCTATTACGTCAGCTGCTTGGGCATTGGAGACAGTTGGCCAAGGTTACTGCCTGCCTTTTCTACACACCCCTCAGTCATCCACCGGGGAACAACTCTTTGAAGTTTCCAGATCCGCTCCTTATGCAGGAGATTCTAGACCTGCTAGAGAAAGGTGCCATAGAACCGGTACCTGCAGCGGAGAGGAACAAGGGTTGGTATTCCCCCTATTTTCTAGTACCGAAGAAGGACGGAGGACTAAGACCCATCTTGGACTTACGAGAATTGAACAAATTCCTCAGGAAGGACAAGTTCAAGATGGTAACTCTCTCCAGATCCTTCTGGCCCTCCAGCTTCAGGACTGGTTGGTATCTCTAGACCTTCAGGATGCTTATTTCCATGTGCCAATCCATCTCAAACACAGGAAATACCTGAGGTTTGCAATTGGCAACTCACTATCAATTTCGAGTTCTGCCATTTGGGTTGACCTTCGCCCCTAGGGTCTTCACCAAGCTAATGTCTGTAGTGGCCGCAAGTCTAAGGAGGGAGGGTATCCACATCTACCCCTACCTGGATGATTGGTTGATCAGGGCAGTATCTTCGGAACAAGCTCATATCCAGCTAGATTATGTCTGCCACTTCCTTCACAAGCTGGGCTTCTCCCTCAACTTAAAAAAGTCACAGATGATACCATCACAGAGACTCAAGTTCGTTGGAGCTGTCCAGGACACTTCCCTGGGGAAAGCCTCACCATCAGAGGTGAGTGCTCAAGATATTCTGCACATGGTCACCAAGTTTCAAAATGCCCAACGTCTTCCAGCCTTCGACTTTGAGGTTGCTAGGCCTCATGGCATCCTGCATCTTTTCCTAGTGCCAGAGGCTCGCCTGAGAATGAGATCCCTCCAGTGGGCACTAAAAACCCCAATGGTCGCAATTCTCAGGAAGAATGATGGATCTCCTTCAGGTCCCGGACAGAGTGGCTTGAGACCTTCAGTAGTGGGCCTGTCGGGAGAACATTTTGAAAGAACAGTTTTGGCAACCATGGCCGGAGACGACAGTAGTCACGGATGCCTCCCTCACAGGGTGGGGAGCCCATGCCAAAGACTTGACCATCAGCGGTCTTTGGTCTCCATCGGAGTCCAGACTACATATCAACCTGTTGGAGCTGAGAGCCATCAGACTAGCTCTGAAGGCTTTTCTGCCATCTGTATAGGGGAAAAATGTCCTAATAATGACGGACAACACAGTGGCCATGCATTAACCCAACAAAAGAGGAGGCGTAGGTTCACTGCCATTGTGCAGAGAGGCGATGCAGCTCTGGTTTTGGGCAATTCAAGAAGGAATCGCCCTATCAGCAGTTCACTTAGCCGGAGAGAAGGACTTGACAGCGGACGCTCTGAGCAGGCAGAGCACAGTCTCCCACGAGTGGGAGCTAGCTCAGGAAGTCCTTCAAGAGATCTTCGCCCTTTGGGGAACCCCTCAAGTGGATCTGTTCGTCACCAGTATCAACAGGAAGTGCGATCAGTTTTGTTCAACGGAATTTCCCCCGAGAGGAGCTCTAGGGGACGTGTTCCTAGTGGACTGGGAGTTTCCACTTCTGTACGCGTTTCCTCCAGTCCCTGTCATTCCTCAGATGGTCAGGAGGTTGAGAAGATTCCGGAAGACTATGATCCTAATTGCCCCGGACTGGGCCAGGAGAACGTGGGACCCGGACCTTCTGGCCATGTCCATCTGCCCTCCGATTCGTCTTCCGCAAAAACAGGATCATCTCTCGCAGAAAGGAGGTCAGGTTCTCTATCCAGCCATCAGAACCCTCAACCTTCACGCTTGGTTTCTGAAAGGTTGAGATGCAAGGATTGGGACCTCCCGGATGATGTCATGGAGGTGTTGCTTTCGGCTAGAAGGCCAGCAACCAAGACTTTATACCGCTGCCGTTGGAACAGATTTTGCAGCTAGTGTAGAGAAAAGAATATTGAACCCTTTTCATGCGGTACACCAATGGTGTTATCTTTTTTGCTGTATTTGGCGAATTCAGGTCTTCAAGTTGGTACGATCAAGGGCTACCTCGCAGCACTGTCAATCTTTAACTGCACTGCGGAGGAGCCATCATATTTCAAATAGTAATCCAATTTCTGAAGGGGTTAACTAATGTCTATCCCTCAAAGCCGTTCCAGGTTCCCTTGTGGGACTTAAATCTAGTCTTACATTTTCTGATGGGTACTCCCTTTGAACCACTCCATTCTTGTTCATTAAGATTTCTCACCCTTAAAACAGTCTTACTAGTGGCTCTAACATCTGCCAGAGGAGTGAGTGAATTACAAGCTCTATCTTGCAAACCTCCTCATACAATTTTTCACAAAGACAAAGTTGCCCTACAAGTGAAGCCTAATTTCCTCCCAAAGGTGGTCTCTGAATTCCACATCACTCAGAAGATAACCTTACCTTCATTCTATCCTCCTCCCCATCCATGGAAAGAGGAAGAGAGGCTACATAGGCTGGATCCAAGGCGTGCCTTGAGTTTTTATATCAGCAGACTTGCTAGGATAAGGCAAGCAGACCAACTGTTTATAGGTTATGCAGGACACAAATTAGGATTGCCAATCACAAAACAGACTATTTCACGATGGATTATTTTAGCCATTCTAGAATGCTACAAATGGGCAGGGAAAGAGCCCCCTCAACATCTTAGGGCTCATTCAACCAGGGGTATCACAGCCTCTTTGGCTTTCCAAAGAGGGGTACCGATTCGGGACATAATTGCGGCTGTCACATGGTCGTCCACACATACCTTTACAAAATTCTACAATCTTGATTCATCCTCTAGCCAGGAGACAAGATTTGGCAAAGCAAAGCTGTGTTACATTCTGTTACTTCTTAAAGGACATTATTCCAATTTTACTCCCACCTCCTTTTTCACACCACTGCTATGGGAGTCTATCAAGATAAGGAATACGTCGGAGGAACATCCCATCGAAAGAACGTTACAAGGTAAGAAGTAACTTGTTCTTCACCCAAATTGGTTTGATCGAATGGGCGTTCACATTTTCAATTGATCCCCCACTTGATATCCCAAGCACTGTTAGTACTTTCCACAAAAAGGTACTTTTTAAAGCATCGCAATGCCTTACATTTCTAAAGCTATTTCATTCATAATACATGCAATCATTGTGTTCATTTAAATAAACTATTTATGCACAGATGGGTACAGGCTTGTGTCCTGTCGTGCATTTACATGGTGTATTCATGGAAGGCATCAATTCTGCGTTCGAGTGATACCTGCATGTGTGGTTTGCGCCATTCATGAGAAATTCCTCAGTGACTCCAGAAAATACAGCGGATTTATGCAGACAGTACCTCGACCGCTGCAGTACAATTTGTAGTTTGATACTGCCATCCACTTTCCAAAAATAAATTTTAAAAAATGAGTCGATATGAAAAGTTGTCCACAACACCTACAAACATTTAAGAGGGTTGTAAAAGTTTAGTGTGCTTTAATAAGGTTACTGTATATAACTGGAGGGTAAGCTCATAGTTAAGTGGGAGGACTTAGGAGCTGGTAATACTTAGAACAGGGAGGATGGCGTCCTGCCACTTCCGTTAAGTCCCTTTATCTATATATTTTGATAAAGGCTGATTTATTTAGCATGCTAAGTATGGCAATGGCTATTTCATTAAGCCACTGTCATACATATTCTAAAAGATGGACAAAAGAGCCCTTCAGAAAAAACACTTCAGCTTTTTTTAATATAGCCAGTGGTAATAATTAATATGTAAATCCAATTGTATATGCTTGGGATTAGACACACAAACTTTTTTTGTTGTTTTCTGTGTACATTTAGATTTTCTGTGTACATTTAGATCAAAGACCATTCACAAATGCATTGAAAAAGAAGAAAAGTGACAAACCTTGTTTAGCAAAAGTTCACAAATCCATACATTTTACATACACCATCATTAGTATTTTTTAGTATTTTTGTCCCAATCAGCAGTAAATGCAAAGAAACCTGGTGTATTCTTTTGTCACAAAACAAACAATTACATGTGGTGTGTGAAATCAAGAGTCATGAAAAAAGAGAGAGGGAGAAAAGGCATTATTTTCTTTCTAACACTGGGTTTTCTCTTGTTTTGGCTCCTGAGAAACGGGACCTAGTCGTTGGTCAACGTCTAGAGACAGATCGAGTTATGGACCGGGATTGTGGGAATAAAGCCCTCAAAATGTGTTCCTGTGACGTTTCGGCGTGAAGCCTTCTTCCTGGGCCTCGACTTGGTCTCCGCTGTGTAAGAAACAAAGGAAAAGAAAAAATGGGGCTCAGATTGGTGTGGAGCTCATCTAAAAGGCGTTAAAATCTAGAACTAGTGGTGCTGGCATGCATTAAAATCTATTAAGGACCAACTTTGGGTACAAAAGTTGCGTTGTCCATTTGCTTGCTGGCACTTGGTTACTAACCTGGACGGAAGTCCGGGATTCGTGTTGACTTCCACTCGTGGTTGACGGGGGTTAATCCTGTGGCTGGCCTCTTCAAAGTGGTAACTGCAGTTGAATGGCAGTTAAACTGGGAAAGCTGATGGGGTCGAAACAAAAGTATATATGTGTAGACCGCATGTCAATACCCAAAAGTAAATAGTTATTCAGGGTTTAGTTATGTACTAAACTGGACTGAACAAAAGGACAACAAAGTACCAAGTACCTGAATTATTGCAGCCGTGGGGGGCTGTCTGTAGATGGGAGGAATCCTGTTTGTGGAATCCCTATATTGCGTGGCTGGCGTGCAGGCAGTCGTTCATGTATCAGTCAAGGTCTCTGCCTGCTGGGTGCTGCCTATGGCCGTTCCTTAATATGGCTTGTGGAACCCTGGATTAAACAAACCAGGGATAAAATTAGAAAGTTTGCTATAGTGGTTCACCAGTGCGAGGATGGGCACAAAGCATGGTGTGCAATGGTGCACCGGCTCGTGATGAACGCAATTTAATCTGTGTGTAGGGACGTGGGGCTGTGCACTCAAAATGCCTGCAGGAGCGAGGGCACTTGGTTCAAACCGCCTCCGTGGCTTGTTGCAGCGGTGTGTTCTCACCTGTGGGTCCCTCAACGAGGGAATCGTTGTGGTCCGCTGCGGGTGCCGACTTCTGAGGCCGTCGTAGCTGCAATAGCAGGGATGAGCTGTATCTGAAGAGCGCACAGCGCATGTGCGGGTGTGCAGTGGCTGACCCTGGCACATGCGTGCTTAGTTCGCGCTCGGGGGTTGGCATGGCAACCTATCTGTGTATGCGGTTGCGTTTAGAAAGAAAGGGGTCAGCCGTGGATGGATGTGGACGGCTGAACATGGGCTGAGAGTGAGGGCAGCAGGTAGGGGGAGGTCAAGGGCCCTCTTTACTCGTGGGGAACCCACGGGTGCGGATCGTACGGCACTGTCTAGTCATGGTGGCTATGTGTCACACAATGTAACCAACACATTTTGACAAAGGTTTGGTACTCCTACTCAATACTGTACATTACAAAAATGGGTCTGAGTCACGTAGTGACGTGTATATATGTAAGTCTATAATTTTAAACCCTACAATGACAAATCTAGAGAGCAATGTTGGGAAGGAAAGGAAAGGAAACCTTATACATTAATGCTTAATTATGCAGCATTCATTGTTTTGCTTAAGGATTCATGTGCATTTAAATACATTGTGCGTGACTGGAATTATACTAGGCATAACAAAAGTGACACACTACACATCGGGCGGTCATGTTATGTAACAGACTGCAATTTGTGTTGCTGGCAAGTGTAGTAGGCACACTTGACTAGCTACTTGAATAGAATGGCATAGTCGATGCTCCCGTTAGTGTGAAGACATAGATATGAGAAACCCCTGTGGAGGTTATATGGGTGGTGGTTACTAAATGAACCGTAGGTTGTTGGCATGGCCTCATTGAGACCCTTTGTTGTGGCTTGAAGTTTGAAAATCCACCATGATTCCTTATGACTTGGTGGTGTTAAATACTGTGTCTGCGACCCACCAATGTATGTCTTAAGCAAATCAATGAATGCTGCATAATTAAGCATACATGTATAAGGCTTCCTTTCCTTTTATTCCCAACATTGCTCGCTTTAGATGTGTCATTGTAGGGTTTTAAATTATAGACTTACATATATACACGTCACTATGTGACTCAGACCCATTTTTGTAATGTACAGTATTGAGTAGGAGTACCAAACCTTTGTCAAAATGTGTCGGTTACATTGTGTGACACATAGCCACCATGACTAGACAGTGCTGTACGATCGCACCGGTGGGTTCCCCACGAGTAAAGAGGGCCCTTGACCTCCCCCTACCTGCTGCCCTCACTCTCAGCCCATGTTCAGCCGTCCACATCCATCCACGGCTGACCCCTTTCTTTGTAAATGCAACCGCATACACAGATAGGTTGCCATGGCAACCCCCGAGCGCGAACTAAGCACGCATCCGCCAGGGTCAGCCACTGCACACCCCTGCACATGCGCTGTGCGCTCTTCAGATACAGCTCGTTCCTGCTATTGCAGCTACGACGGCCTCAGAAGTCGGCACCCGCAGCGGACCACAACGATTCACTCGTTGAGGGACCCACAGGTGAGAACACACTGCTGCAACAAGCCACGGAGGGGGTTTGAACCAAGTGCCCTCGCTCCTGCATGCATTTTGAGTGCACAGCCCCACGTCCCTACTCACAGATTAAATTGCGTTCATCACGAGCCGGTGCGCCATTGCACACCATGCTTTGTGCCCATCCTCGCACTGGTGAACCACTATAGCAAACTTTCTAATTTTATCCCTGGTTTGTTTAATCCAGGGTTCCACAAGCCATATTAAGGAACGGCCATAGGCAGCACCCATCAGGCTGAGACCTTGACTGATACGTGAACGACTGCCTGCACGCCAGCCACACAATATAGGGATTCCACAAACAGGATTCCTCCCATCTACAGACAGCCCCCCACGGCTGCAATAATTCAGGTACCTGGTACTTTGTTGTCCTTTTGTTCAGTCCAGTTTAGTACATAACTAAACCCTGAATAACTATTTACTTTTGGGTATTGACATGCGGTCTACACATATATACTTTTGTTTCGACCCCATCAGCTTTCCCAGTTTAACTGCCATTCAACTGCAGTTACCACTTTGAAGAGGCCAGCCACAGGATTAACCCCTGTCAACCACGAGTGGAAGTCAACACGAATCCCGGACTTCCGTCCAGGTTAGTAACCAAGTGCCAGCAAGCAAATGGACAACGCAACTTTTGTACCCAAAGTTGGTCCTTAATAGATTTTAATGCATGCCAGCACCACTAGTACTAGATTTTAACGCCTCTTAGATGAGCTCCACACCAATCTGAGCCCCATTTTTTCTTTTCCTTTGTTTCTTACACAGAGGAGACCAAGTCGAGGCCCAGGAAGAAGGCTTCATGCCGAAACGTCACGGGAACACATTATTTTGAGGGCTTTATTCCCACAATCCCGGTCCATAACTCGATCTGTCTCTAGATGTTGACCAACGACTAGGTCCTGTTTCTCAGGAGCCAAAAAAAGAGAAAACCCAGTGTTACAAAGAAAATAATGCCTTTTCTCCCTCTCTCTTTTTTCATGACTCTTGATTTCACACACCACATGTAATTGTTTTGTGACAAAAGAATACACCAGGTTTCTTTGCATTTACTGCTGATTGGGACAAACATACTAAAAAATACTAATGATGGTGTATGTAAAATGTATGGATTTGTGAACATTTGCTAAACAATGTTTGTCACTTTTCTTTTTCAATGCATCTGTGAAACAACATGAATGGTCTTTGATCTAAATGTACACAGAAAATCTAAATGTACACAGAAAACAACAAAAAAAGTTTGTGTGTCTAATCCCAAGCATATACAATTGGATTTACATTCATTACCACTGGCTAAATTAAAAAAAGCTAGTGTTTTTTCTGAAGGGCTCATTTGTCCATCTTTTAGAATATGTATGACAGTGGCTTAATGAAATAGCCATTGCCATACTTAGCATGCTAAATAACTCTGCCTTTATCAAAATATATGGATAAAGGGACTTAACGGAAGTGGCAGGACGCCATCCTCCCTGTTCTAATTAATAAGGTTACTGGCCTATTGTGCTCGACTCATCCACATCCATCCATTCCCTCTCTGTCATCAATGGCACCGGTGACCGTTCACTCTCAATGGGTCTGGGTGGGTGGGAAGTTAGGCTCAAGCTGCCGAACACCATGTACACCTCAAAGGACTCTTTGGCACGGGAACCATTGACCAACTGGCCAGCCCAGACTGTCTCTCCAGACTCCCCATTGAAGACCCAGTCCCTGCAATCAACGTATGGCTGTGTCCTTTGACTGTTTCCGGGTCTATTGCGCTCACCTCATCCACATCTATCCCCCTCCGGTATCAATGGTAGTCCTTACCTATGGCTGCGGGCTGGCAAGGGGACTTTACTGGCGGGATGGAGGAGATCCACATTTTTCAGAGGCCTGGTGGGTGTAAACGAACACATGAGACGTTCACATACACATCCACTTCTGGAAGCATTTATAAACACTGTTTACCAAGAAAACCTCGGCTAGGGATATGGCCATCTATTCAAATGTTTCCGTGCTTGCTGAATCGGCGCATCTGTTCTTCTAACGGTTAGTCAACTTTTACTATGGTTTTCTTTAGTGTCAATGTTATATACTCTGCCACTTTCTATTGCTTTATACTCCATGTACACCCTATTCTCTATTTAATATAGTAAAAACGTCTACATTATCAACTGTCCTATGTACTTTTATCTCTGTAGCTAGCACATGGCCCACTTGATCTATACCTTCTCTTCTGACTTTCAGTGTTATGCGGAGGACTCTCCTCTCTTTCAGGCTCCCCTGAGCCTCCTCTCCTCCCTATCTCATTCCTGAGTCTATATGCAATACAGGATTGGTGCACCTCAAATGATCTCTGCCTTAGTGCTAGGAAGACTGAGGTTCTTCTCATTTGTACCCATGCTCCCGCTTTCCATCTCTCACTCTGGCCGCCTCCCTTGGGCCCTCTGTCTTCGCCTTCCTGTGAAGCAAAAAATGTAGGTGTCCTCTTCAACTCCACTCTCTTCTCTCCTCACATCAGAGCTTGCCAAGAAGGGCCACTTACAGCTCCACCTCTTCTCACTTTCCCCCAGAAGCTCACTGTCTCCAGAGCCCTGGTTCTCTCCAGGCTGGACTACTGCAAAAGCTTAATTCTTAGTCTGCCTACCTATACTCTTCACCCTCTGCAACTTATCTAGAACAGGATTGCGAAACGTGTCCTTGGCCTCAAGCCCAGGCACTATCTCCCTGGCCCTGAAATGTCTGCACTGGCTCCTGGTGACAGCAAGAATGAAGTTCAAGACCCTCTGCATTGTCCACAAGGCTTCATGGGGCCGGGGCCCACAATACATCCAACTCTCTTCCGAAATACCTTCCTTCTTGAGCCCTAAGTTCAGCTACATCCAACTCGCTTAGGGTGAGACGGTTCTCCAGGCTGAGAGTTGGGGGGGTAGATCTCGCTCCACTGCAGGTGCCTCCCACTGGAATGGCCTCCCTGCACCTCTCCAGACTTGAGCTGGACCACCAGAAGTTCCTGAAGCAGCTTAAAACCTTCCATTTGTCTTCTCTCTTGCCTCCTTGCTAACTTGTCTGCTGTGCTGACTGGTTGCTTGACTACCCTAAGGGTACCAGGCTCCTACATGAACAGTCTTCCTTGCACTGCCTCCGGGCCAATCATGCACTTATGGGCTGTAACTCTAACCCCTACAGCCCCCCCCTGCCTCCTTACACTTACTCAGAGCCGCTCTGCTCTGGCTGCACTTACGCAGAGCAATGCTTCCCTGATCTCACTTCCCCCTACACTCTTCCTTGCTCTACCCACTTTCCCTTCCACCTGCACTTCACGTTGTCGCACTTGCACGATCTGTATGACACACAGCCTCGTCGGATTTTGTCTCGTCTTCCCCCTATCTTCCCTCTTTTGGCTTGTGGCACCTAGAAACAGTTTTGTACAGGCGCATTGTAACTGACATATATCACATAACATTAGACTATTGCTTCCGAATTTAATATTTCATAGTGCATGTTTTCAATGCATGTTTGTCTCAAGGGGCATTTTTTAAAATGTACCTTTATTATCAATCAATGTGATGTTTTTATTTTTTTTATAGTCCTCGTTTGTAGTTTTTTTTTTACAAATCATAAGGAAAATCCAAAAAATGTGTTCATGTATCGTTTTCGGTTGCCCCAATGTCCGCCATGCCAAAAGTGAAAAAACAGCCCTGCATCTATTCCCGAAGGATATAGATTTAATTTAAAAAAAAAAAAAAAAGTGGCTGTCGAAATGTGGATTTCCAGTGTCTGAGACTGCTGGCAGAGCCAACAATGCCTTGGCTGACGTGAGGGGCAATCAATTCCGTGTCTGCAGCCTGCACTTCCATGAAGATATTTACAAACAGGCAAAGTTCACTAAAAAAAAGCATCGCCCCAGACCCCATCGCAAATTACTTCCCAATGCAGTTCCTACTGAATTCAGCACAGCACACGTTGACCCGGGCGAGTAGTGTAGTGGAGGCAGAAATGTTTAATGTATTTGACATTTTTCTAAATGTTTTAAATATGTTTTCCAAATGATCATTGAATACATTGAAGTAGTATGTGAATAGGTCACATAACGAACGGTTTGCATTGTTTGTGGAATAATTACTTTGCTATTTTGCTGCACAAGTAGCCTTTGTGGCACAATGTACTGTGGTTTATACAATTATAACTTTAGATTAGTTTGTGTAGCCCTAGTTTAGGGATACACTAATTTTGGTGCAATGTGAGCCTTCTCAAAAAACATACATTGCGTTTACATAGACCTCACTGATGGAAGTACAGACCGTTAACATGGAGGAAACCACAGACCCGTCCAACATCCACCTGGTGAGGCCTAGTGATTTGCACATTAACTTACTTAACTGCGCTTGATGTGGTTTAATTTAGAACACTCATTTTTCTATTTCCAACTGGTATGAATATATGCAACAATTAAAGGACCAAGATTATACTTCTACCGCTATTCCAGAGTCAATGGCAACCTCTCTCACCTTTCTGAAGTAAATTTTGTTATACTAATCCTTCAGATGCGAGAATACAAAATATTTAAGTTCAATGAAAATAATATTGATTATTGTTGTGTACAATTTTAGCCTTTGAAACAAAGTGAACATGCAAAGATGCCACTTGTGTGGTCTCCAGGCGCTCAGGCGGATCTGTAATGCAAGGAAGGAAGGAAGGAAGGAGGGTGGGTGGATAGTAGGGGTGCGTGTGTAAAGATCAAGATGGAGCACTGCAGTGCTGTGGAGGTAGTTTGAGAGGTGTAAGCAGACGAGTGACTGTTGAAATAACTGAAAATCCACCCAAGTGCATAGCAATCCTGAAATCTTTTTAAGCCTCTGTAAATATTGACCATCTTCTGCGTGTAATTTCTTTTTTTAAGATTTCCCTTTACATCTTTATTATTGATATTACTTTGATATAGGGGGACGGTGGAACTTCTACAACGTACTACTCTTCTACTGCAAACGGTATGGTGGATGAGGTATAACACCCAATTCTTTGTAGTTTGTGAGATCCATGATTTTAACTTTACATTGTTTAACAATCTAATCATTTTTGTTGAATTTGTAATGCATAAGGAATGTATTACTTAAGTGTTCCAAATTGAAGACACCCAGAGGCATACATAAGATATTTATACAATTAGTTCTCCAGCATTGGATCTTTCATGGATTCACATGCTTAGAATATTCCCCGTCGTCAGACTGGGACCCCTCGGTACACATATATAGCCTTTTCCAAAGGAAAAACTTCAGACACTTTTGTGTCCTATCCACGTCCTTCTAGGACCCGCCTACGCATGCTCCGCAGGCCGTGCTAGTATAAGAGGCCCGCCCCCGCGGCTCCCCTTCAGATTTCAACCGTCTCCAAAGTAGTGGGATCTCCTCGTGTTGTCCTACTGTTTTGTATTGGGTTGCGTCATTGGATTTCGAGTAATGTCCTCTGTGTCGGGTAAAGCGCTGTTCCGTCCATGCGCGACATGCGGCTTAAAGGTTTACGAGGGGGACGGACATATGGACTGCATATATTGTCTCCACCCTCACCATTCGGCGGATGCCTGCGACATGCAAGGGGTTTTCTCAAAGACCGGAACCGACGCCTGGTGGCATGGCTGAATGATGGAGCGGGGGCATACCCCCCCTCGGAGGTGGGCTCCACACAGTCGGCGAAAAACATCACGCCGCGCGGCCTCGTCGGAACCACCGGCGAAGAAATCTAGACCGTCGGAAAAAGAGTCGTCTGGAAGTCACTCCACTAGAGACTCCTCGGCAAAGAAATCATCCTCATCAAAAAAGCATAAGAAGGAAAGGAAATCCTCCTCTGGCGATCATCACAGATCGACCACGAGTCGAGTAAAAGCGGGCACAGTGTGGAGAAGGCGGGACCGCCAAAACCACCTGCGAAGTCTTCGTCGTCGACGGCAGTCCAGTCATCGACCGCCTCCCTGCCACTTGCACAGGGGGCATCCACCGCCCCGTCGACAATGGCGTCGACGAGGGCCTCGTCGACGGAGATCCTACAGGAGGCCTGGAGGCCTGAAGTCTTTGACCCGACCCCCCCGGAGCCTTTGCTACAAGAACAAGCTATGTTGCTGTCCTCGGAGGACGAGAACGAGAGAGTTGCTGGCCCAGCAGACCTAGGGCTACGAGCGGCTGACAAGTCGTCGACGAGGGCCTCCGTTACACCGGTATCTGCCCCTCTCCTCAATCGGTTTTGTCGTTGGATATTCTGTCCACGCTTCAGTCCTTGTTGCAGTCGTTGGACCAGCGACTACCCCAGGCAAGCCTGCCACAGTCACTCGTCGACGAGCCGGGCCCGTCCCGTCAACCGACGCAACCCACGCACGCCAATCTCTACACTGGCACAGGAGGAAGGTGAGCTGCCAGATTCGGAGTCTGACAGGGGGGCCATGTCGGATATCTCATTATCCCCCTCCAGGGATCCTACCTGGGAGTCAGAGGCGGAGTTGGAAAACCCCAGAAGCCCAGCTCACCCGTCCCCTCCGGACGACATCGCGTCATTCCATTCTATGATGGAGAAGGCATGCAAAGAATTTGGTCTGTCCCAAGAAGAACAGAAAAAGGATTGTTTTTTGTTCGACCACATGGGCAAGAGGAGGAGGCCGGTATTCTCGATACCAATACTGGACCATGTATGGAAAGGGGGGTTGCAGACAATGAAACACCCATTCTCAGAACCAGCAGTGAAAGGACGCCTAGAAAAAAAGTTTAAGGCTCCAGAGTCTACCCCCAAGTGTTTATCCTCCCAACCAACACCGGACTCGGTGGTGTCGGCGGCAGCAGCGAGGAAGGCAAAGGCACAGCACAAGTGCACGACTCCTCCTGAGAACGAGGCGAGATGCCAAGATGCCTTTGGCAAGAAAGTGCTCTCCGTGGGAGCGACCACAGTAAAGGCCGCAAACTCTCTGGCAATTGTGGCCAGATACGATAGGGAGATGTGGCACAGACTAGCTCCGCTGCTTGATCATCTTCCAGAAGAACAGAGGAAGGCGGCGATGCTACTTGTCCGAGAGGGTGAGGAAGCCTCAAATCACGCAATAAACATCGCGGTGGATCTCGCCGAGTCAGGCTTCAAGCAAGTCAACAATGGGGTGGTATTGCATCGACAGTCATGGCTTAAATGTACCTACTTCAGGCCGGAAGTGCAATACAAGGTCTTAGATATGCCCTTTGAGGGAGACCTTCTTTTCAGCGAGAAGGTGGACGAGGCCCTAAAAGGGATGAAAGAAGATTCGGACATGGCACGTTCATTGGGTGCCCTCCAGAGTGGCAGAAGTTACAAGTCTTTTCGTCCCTTTAGAGGGGCTTCAGGTAATTCAAGATTCTCTTCTGGAGACAGATCCTTTGCCAGATCGCTTACCCCTCCCAGGGATACCGACATGCCTCACAATCGGGTAACCGTCGACGAAACTTCCAGTCTTCCAGAAAACGACCATCATACCCATCGTCATCGAGAGACAAGCAAAAAAAAGATCAGCAGTGACATACCACGCACCGTTCTGGGGGGAAGAGTTTCAGCATATGTCGACGAATGGGAAAGGATAACGACGGACCAATGGGTGTTAGACACCATAAGAAACGGACACTCTCTGCAATTCAAACACAACCCTCCGCAAATTTCACCTGCGTTCACCGCTCGGTCCCATATGAAGGTACTGCAACAAGAGGTTACACTCATGTTAGCGAAGGGCGTGATAGAATTAGTTCCAACATCACAGAGAGGTCAAGGAGTCAACTCAAGATACTTCGTCGTAAAGAAGCCGAACGGCAAATGGCGTCCCATTCTAGACTTACGCGATCTCAACAAGTCCTTAAAGAGCCTAAAATTCAAGATGCTCACTCTGCAGGAAGTGATCCGCGCAGTTCAAAAGGGAGATTTCCTGGCATCCCTGGATTTACAGGACGCGTATTTCCATATTCCAATGTGTCGGAAACACAGGAAATTCCTACGTTTTGTAATAGGGCGAACTCACTACCAATTCACGGTTCTTCCTTTTGGGCTCAAGACCTCCCCCAGAACGTTCACAAAATGCCTGGCTCCAGTGGCTGCCTGGCTAAGGAAGCAAAGCCATCATGTATACCCATACCTCGACGACTGGCTGGTAAGGGGATCCTCCCCAGCGTCGACCAACACAAGTCTGCAAGCCACCATGCAGCTTCTACAACGGCTAGGATTCGCCATAAATTTCGAGAAATCCTCTGCGGCCATCGAGAACGCTGGTATTCTTGGGGGCACAGTTCGAGACTCAGCTAGGGCTGGTGAAACCTTCCCTCGACAGGACCTCAAGACTCATTCAACAAGCGGCCCGGCTACGGCGAAACACCAGGATCTCAGTGAGAAAGTATGTTTCGGTCCTAGGGGCCATGGCATCCTGCATCCATCTGGTGAGAAACTGTCGACTATTCATGAGGCCAGTCCAAGAATTCCTCGCGGACCGATGGACACAGGCTCAGGGATCGTGGTCGGACAGGATAACCGTCGACGACGACAAGCTACGTCGGACCCTTCAGTGGTGGCAGAGTTCCCACAATCTGAACAACGGTATGCCCCTACAGGAGCCGGAGTTTCAGAGCACCATAGTTACGGATGCGTCCCTAACCGGATGGGGAGCGCACATGGGTGCTCTCCAAACGCAAGGTCGCTGGTCTCCAACAGAGTCACTCCTACACATAAACGTACTGGAACTCAGAGCGGTACGATGGGCTTTGAAGGCGTTCCTACCACACATCAAGAGTTTGCGAGTGCGAATACTGACCGACAATACAACAGCCATGTTTTATCTGAGGAAACAAGGAGGGACACGATCGAGGACTCTTTCCATAGAAGCCCAGAAAACATGGCATTGGGCATCGAAACACGAAATTTCCCTCGTGGCTCATCACCTTCCAGGAGTGAGGAACGGCCAAGCCGACTCCCTCAGCAGAAGCATGGCCCAGATACACGAGTGGGAAGTGGACACGGGTCACTTGATGAAAGTGTTCGAGAAATGGGGTCACCCCCCTCTGGACGCCTTCGTGACCAAAGACAACAATAAATGCGAGCAATTTTCAAGCAGATGGCCCCAAGAGGGTTTGGTGGGGGAGGCGTTCTCCTTCCCATGGACGGACATGTTCCTCTATGCTTTTCCCCCGTTTCCCCTCATACAGAAAACAATACAGTGGATACGCAGATACAATTGCCGGTTGATCCTAGTGACACCATACTGGCCGAGGCAACCGTGGTTCTCGGACCTCCTCCATCTATCGCTGGAACATCCCATAGCGTTTCCGAAAGTCCCGTACCTTCTATCCCGGGACAGAGGCACGGTGTGGCATCACGACCCGGACAGTCTCAACCTTACGTCCTGGCTCCTGACTTCTCGGAGTTCGGTGCTTTAGACATTTCAGAGGATTGCCAAAAAATTCTACAGGCGGCTAGAGCCCCTTCTAACAAATCTTACTCCTATAAGTGGCGGAGATTCTGTGAATGGTGTAGAGGACAACGGGGCCTACAGCCATTGCTAGTGACGCCGGAACAGGTTCTACCTTACCTGGTCCTCTTGGCAGAAAAGGGATTGTCCCCCCTCATCGATAAAGGTACACCTGACAGCCATCTCGAGATTCACAAGGAAGAGGCAGTCGTCTCCTCTATTCAGTGACAGACTGGTAAAACACTTCATGCGGGGTTTATTTCGAGCTTTTCCCCCAGTGAAACGTTTTCCCCCGACGTGGAGCCTCAACACAGTGTTGGCAGGCTTGATGAATCCGCCTTTCGAGCCTATGGCCACATCCGACATAAAATTCTTTCGTGGAAGTTGGCATTCTTGATAGCTATCACATCAGCCAGACGTATCTCGGAACTGCAAGCGCTGGTCGTGGACCCGCCCTACCTAAGATTCTTTAAGGACAAGGTAGTCCTGGCAACTAACCCTATGTTCGTCCCGAAGGTTCCGACGGTATATCACAAACACTCATCCGTGGTTCTGCCTACTTTCTTCGCCACTCCATCATCGGCAGCAGAAAAAACTCTTCATACCCTGGACGTTAAGAGGGCTCTGAAATTCTACCTACATCGTACACAAGACATCAGGGCTACTCGGCAACTGTTCGTCGCATATGGTCCGTCGGCGAGAGGAAAAGCAATCTCTAAACAGGGATTGGCTAGATGGGTCTCGTCGACGATTGCTTTTTGTCACTCTGAGGCCGGAAGGCCACTGCAAGGAGATCCTAGAGCTCATTCTACAAGGTCGATGTCCTCCTCAACAGCGTTGTGGGCTGGAATTCCGCTGACGGACATATGCCAAGCTGCGGCATGGTCAGTGCCCCACACGTTTACCCGCCACTACTGCGTTGCCAGGCAGCATGCAGACGAGGTGCAGATGGGAAGAGCTGTCCTGCGCCATCTGTTTCAGTAAGGTAAGCTCCACGCTGTGGAGAGTCGGGTTTCTAACTTTTGATGACAGTATACTTTATGTGGGTAAGGTTATATGAGTTAACTTATTCCTGCTGTACATATGCATTGTGTAGTAGGGTGAGGATATATATATATATGTATTGTTACATTACATTCTCACCGCCGTCTCAAGTGTTACTGCTATACAATCTATTCTAACCATGTGAATCCATGACAGATCCAATGCTGGAGAAGGGAATAGTTTCTTACCTGTAACTCCATTTCTCCAGCATTGGTATCTTTCATGGATTCACATGCGCCCGCCAACCTCCACGTATGTAATGTATGTGATGAATTTAACCCTTCCTACTTTGGAGGGGCCAAAATCTGAAGGGGAGCCGCGGGGGCGGGCCTCTTATACTAGCACGGCCTGCGGAGCATGCGTAGGCGGGTCCTAGAAGGACGTGGATAGGACACAAAAGTGTCGGAAGTTTTTCCTTTGGAAAAGGCTATATATGTGTACCGAAGGGTCCCAGTCTGACGACGGGGAATATTCTAAGCATGTGAATCCATGAAAGATACCAATGCTGGAGAAATGGAGTTACAGGTAAGAAACTATTCCCTTATCATTTATAACATTCATGTAATCTTTTTAATTATCTAATGTTTACCAGATTGAAATCGGTTATATTTGTAGATTTGGATCTATCAATGTTGAAGGGTAAATTGCATGGTTGATGCAATACAATTTCAAAATGTGTTCAGCAAATCAGAATTGGATGTTCCAAGGAAAATTCAGAAAACAAGGGTAAATAACAAACATCTTTGTTTTTAAATAAGTTGTTTATGAAGTATTATATTGATTTGACATTTTGAGGTTGTAATTCATATTCATGTGTAAAACAAAAAGGAGCATGTTTCCTTTCATCCATTAGAGACCTAGGAAGAAGAGCATGAGGACACAGACAACACAAACTAATGATGTGGCTTGCCAAACCGATGTCAATTGGGAGAAGCTACTCTTAGAAGCTCTGCATGATCAAGTCAAGATTCAGAGCTGCAATGCAGATGTCCAGTGTCCGGAGTTTGAATGGAATGTCACCAGTGACCCATGGAAAGTAACCAGGGATAATTGTTACCGCAAAGAAGTCAACCCGGAGGGACCGAAATATCAGACGGTTTTTACAAATTGCTTGCAGAAACGCTCACATAATCCACACCCGCTAGAAAATTACAATCTAACAAAGAGAAAATGTTCACTCTTTTCCCAATAAATCTGGAAAATCCGTAAATGTCACAAATGGAAATAAGTTGACCAGCTTGGCAAGTGATGGATTGTGCTTGTGATCTGGACTTTACTCTTCCGGGTGTTGAAGACTTATTCTCCACCATATAATTGCAAACCACTGTACTGCAGAACGATTGGCTGTAACAGGAACCAAAATGCATTGTATTTGACTGCTGCCTCATTCAGATTATGAACATTATAATTTGTGATGATAAATTACATAGGAGGATTTGTGGGGAGCCATTGGTGAAATTTACTCGTATAGTTAAAAGCACAAACCTTAAGAGGGAAGGGTAGCTGTGTACACAACCATAACACATTTTCATGATCTGCGCAACCTATACTTAGAAAAGTACTTGTTGGAAATATACTTTGTTCATCTGCTTTGTTTAGTGGATCAACATTCAGTACAATTTTAGGTTTTTGTACATTTGTGGGACTGTCCCGTCAAAAACCCAGTACTAAAGATATCACAAGAAATTCTTGTTCCGGGCAATTAGCCAGGCATGGATACTCGAACGAATATCTTTGGACAATGCTTTCAATGGAAGAAGGTTCAGGCTTGCGGATGGACAGTGTGACAGTCCTAAGTTTTCAGCTAAATACTGCACTTACCACTTCTAAAACATGGAAAACAAAAAATAGTGAGTGTAGTCGTTGTGCAGTGTCTAAATGTACATCTTCGGTTGCAATGGAAAAATATGGGCTCATTAAATCCATTGAACCTCTGCAATTCAGAAGAATGCAAATAGGCCCAATAGCCACTGACCAGCATGTGGGAAGTGGGAATAGCCAAGGCCATGCAGCTCCCACACATACAGCATCAGTATGGCATGTTGCAAAATCAATTTCTAAAAATGTTGCAGCTGTTGGTAAAACAAAAAAGGCTACAGAAAACATTTTAAGTAGGTCACGTTCTATCAGCACCCATCTTTGGAGGAGCTCAAAAACTTGTGATGGAGCTGTAGATATGCTGCTCGAAAAATGGTGTTCATTGATGCACCATTGTTCAAACAAACACTCATGGGAATGAAACTAACATTTCCACGAATGTGCACATTGAGCACGAGCATATGAAAATACGAAAAGGTGTTTGGTGCCAGGCTCCCCCACTCACACAACACTTGAGAAGATTGTGCATGCCAAAATGCTTTCAAGAGACGTTAGGGAACTCTCAGAATTCTGCCACACTGGAAATTGGAGGTGTTACATAAAATGTGCCTGAAGTACAGGCCTAAAATGTTGCATTTTGCCATAGATGGTGTGGAGGCCAGAACAAGACTGCTTGAACTTGCACACAAGGAGAACGTTGGCAGAGAACAATCAAAAACTGCAGGAACATTCTGGAATCTGTTACAACAAGGAGTTTACCAAAATAAGCAAACGGTGGGTGGCAAAGCAAATCTTCTAGCTGATGGATTTCGAATGTGTAAAATATAAGACATTGAATGTGGTGGCCATACAAGCGCATGGCATAGCTCTCGATTTTGTTCCCAGGTCCCCAGTCTATGTCACAGAACATTGCAATAGAGGTTGCCCTCAAACACTTGAACTTGTTGAAAGGTTGCCTTCAAGATTTAAATGTGTGCATCTCGCCACAATGTATTTTCTTTTGTAAATAAAGCCAGTTTGAACCGTTTACACAGTTTTACAATCATTTTAATTGTACAAAGTTGCAGAGAGTGGGGCAGGTCTCTCTCCTTGGCTGCCTCCTCCCTTTTGAACAGCCCCCCTCCCAATCAGACTTGTGCAGGACGTCCTTAAATTCTGGAAACTGTTCAAAACTATGCTCTTCTCTACCTCTTTCCCTTCCCTGCTAATCACCCCACTGCCACTGTGATTTGGGGCTTGACCCTCTTGAATCTTACAAGATCTCAGGCCCTTCCTTCCAGTCAATTCCAGCACCCCTCCGCATCCCCCCCACCCCTCCGACACTGCACTGCCCTGTGGGCCCTTGCTTGGTGGCTGAACATCCCACCCATGTGAGTCGCCTGTACTTGTACTTAGCCTGAGGTTCTCCAGCTTGGCTCCCTTTAGCACTTCCCTACCGGTCCTTCATTCGGCACTCATACTTCTTCCATCCCAATCCCTTGCACTTCTCCTTAATTGCACTTGCACGTCTGAATACAACACGGCCTAGTATGACAACAGTATAGTTACCGTTTTTGCCATTGTTCTTATTTCCCATGTTCCCATCACATTTAGCCTTCTGGTGCTTTGAAACAATTCTGTTTAAAGCCTTACAAATGCTCAAGAAAATAAAAATATTAATGGGGGGTGCAAACCTTCTTTTAAAATACAGAGTCTAACTTTGCTGGAAAGTCGGTATCTTGCTAATCGGCTGCAGATTGAAACAGCACAAAGGTTTATGTGGCCTGATGTCCTGCTCTACTAATTTCGAGTGTTAGGCTGATGACATTCAGCTTTCCTTCAAGGTTCCCTCTACTACCACCTCTCTCATTCCTGATTCTCACCTCTATTCAGGCTAGTGCACCGACAATGATCTCCATCTTAATGCCAGCAGGACTGAGATTTTTCTGATTGGGACCCCTGCACCATGTCTCCCTTCAGCCCTCTTGCTGCCCAAATTGGGCCCTCTAACCTAACAATCTATTGAGGCTGGAAATCTTGGGGTGATGCAAGACTCCTCTCTTTCAGACCTCAAATTTTGGACATTTCCAAAAAGGCACACTTTCAACTTCACCTCCTTGAAGGCATTCTCCCTTTCCTCACGTTCCCACAGAAACTCAATGTCTTCAGAGCTCTGGTACTTTCCTGGCTGAACTACTCCAAGAGCCTATTCATCAATCTGCCTCTTTACTCCCTTCGCCCCTTCAACAAATATAGTATAGGCCTGCAAGACTTATCATTTGCCTGAAGCTCAGGGACCGCTTCTCTCCAGCTTTACAATCTCTCCATGGGCTCCCGGTGGTCACCCACACCTGCTGTGACTGGTGGCTTGGTCCTTCATGAGTCTTACAGGCTACCAAGCCCTCTGCCAAGTTGGCACGAGCAGCCACCCTCATCAGCCCTCCCCTCTGGGTCCCCCGCCTGACTGCCAGGCGGCTGGGCATGCTCCTCTTGAGACACTGCTGCCCAATCACTTGGACAGTAGCCGCCTCCCCTGGCACTTCGCCTCCTGGGCTCTCAGTAGCACTTGCCCATACCTTGGTCCACCACACCCCTCTTCCCTCTCTCCTTCACTTCTAACTGCACTTTCGCTATACAAATTTGATAAGGCCTAGTAGGACTCCTATTGTTTAGTTACTCCCCTTGTTTCCCTACCCACTTTGTCTTGTGGCACCTTGTGACACTACTTGTTGTATAGGCAATTTACAAATACTCATCAAATCAAAGTTAAATTGATGCAGTAATATGCAGAAATGAAGGGGATTGATGTAATAGATCTACACATAAGCCAGTAAGCCATTCAAAACTGAACTCACACTAGACATCCAGGAATTGTAGTGATGTAAGTTTTATTTTTTTTTGCTCATTGCACGTGTGGCCCTGGGTGCAACAGTGCACGCATCCTGGTGCGAAATAGACCCTTTGTCCACCTTTTCACCCCCTTGGTGCCCCCTTCCCAGTCCACCCGTGTCGCCTCTATATATTAACCCACCGCTTTTCATCCTTCTTTATACATGCATCTGTATTCCATGCTGTAACCACCTCTATAAGTCAAATAAAATTACCGAAATACATTTGTGAGCTTATAAACTACGGTGAAGGTGGGTAGGGATTAGCTATTTTGCAAACATCAATGCATACTTATCTGCTGTTGGGAACTAGGTGCATTGATCAATGTTGAAATAGGTTGCATAGTCACCAAGGTAAGATTATTTAAGCAATGGACAAGATTTCTGAATGCATTGGTGTCCCGGCGGTGGCACTCTCAGTTTAATGTTGTACCCATGCTCGCCCCAAATTTTGATAAAATGCCCCCTTTTCTTTTCAACATTTTTTCGAAACACCCCTTGTTCCTGAAATAAAGGAGTCTGTAAACATTTACAACACCCTGATGTTTGAAGAAAAATTCTTGCATGCACAAGACAACCAAATATCTGTGTATTGCACTACTGGTGTTCACATCACAGAATTGTTTCACACAAGCATCTTGTCAATAAAATCTGCAAATGTGCATGCATTACACTGTTTCAGGCTTATGCGATGCAGGCATTTACTGTGGAGAGTACACGCAATGAGGGCCTTCGGAATGCAATGGCCTTTTCCCAATGAGCTTCTGGGTTTTCAGCGAAAGGGGCCATTAGCACTCATGATTTCACATTTGTTTCTTCCCCAGCTCAATAATAAAAGAGAAGACATCACAGAATCAGACTTGTGGAATGGCCTGGGGCATTTGAAGCCCAGCAATTGGCTTTTAGCATCACTGCATTTGAAAGCCCTGGTTTGTGCCAACCTGCAATATGCCCAAAAATAAAGAAACCCTTTTTTTGGTTTTCAAGGAGGCAGACCTCAGTTTTTCACAAAATCACATGTTTCTGCGTTTTTAAACACAAGGAAGCGTATTGAGGTCAAGGTGTTGTGTATTCTATTTCTGTTTTATTGCTATAAAAAGTTGCCCCACTTTAACCCAAAAAGATGGCCCACACTATCACTTTGATTTTTTTTTTTCTTCGACCATTGCCCTATTGCCGTACAGAGCAGTTCTAGCCTGTCTGCACCTTGACTACGCGCATCGGTGAAAGCATCCATGAATGTTGTCACCATGCGTGTTACTGTTACAGTGGTAGTAAATATTATTCTATGCGTAATACTTTAAATATTTCATTGTTTCACCGTACAGCCTGCCATGAATATTGTTCAGATTTTGTGGCAGGTGCACCCTCAGAAACTAAACTCACTGTGGCTCGCTCTGAACATTAGATAAAGGGTCTCATTGTTATTTAGCCTTCAACGTACCACACTAACAATTTGAAGGGAACACTGTCTAATCTCCACGAAAAATGTATCAAATTCACTATGTTGAAAGCAGGCATAGGAAAGCTAGGTGTCTATTACTGGGATCTGTCTTTCTAACCGCTTGGTCATCTGTCACATAGAATGGACACTAAATGCACAAGCAATGTTTTAATTAATGTTTAGGCAAGTGAGGTTGGCAAGTGTGCTGTATGCTACACGATTAATGATGTCATGGATAAATGTTAAATTTGACGCAAAGCATAGACATTGTACTTGTTAATTATAACTTGAATTCATAGATTACATATTTCTCCGGCATGGATTCACATGCTCATGAATATTCTCTGTTGTCAGGCTGGGAATCCTCGGTAAAAGAAACCGATTCACTTTCACTTTAAAACAGTATTGCGCTTCTAAACTGATCACTCTCCTCTGAGTCATACTGCCCACATCCAATGGGCCGTCTTCATATTTTTACCCCACGCTTCAGTGTTGAGTCCTTGAGTGGCTCTCTGAGCTATTTTCGTGTTTTTTCTGATTGTTAAACATTTTTTAAATCCAGAATACTTACAATTTTGACCGATTTTGCGTAAATGTCTTCGATGAGGAACAGAGGCTGGCAGCGGGGATCCGCTACCAGCGAAGATCTTCATCCACTATCGGATTGTCATTGAAGTTTTGAGGAGAACCGGCTTGGGCCTATGTTGCGCCTTTTCAACCATGAGTGAGCAGAAGGAAAGTCAAAGCCTCTTCAAACTCTGCACAAGGGGTGGATTAAGGAACGTCTTTGTGGAAGATCTGCATCATAAATGCTTGTATTGCCTGCATCCGGACCATGATGAAAAGGGATGCGAGGTGTGCTGTGGTTTCTCGAAGAAAACCAAAAATGACCTCTGCAGCAGACTGTCGGCATGGTTCAAGTTGAGCAAGGCCACTGACCCAGCTGCGCGGCACAGCCAAGCCTCATCTAGGACCGGCCAGTCTGAGGAGCAAACTCCCTCCGAGAGGAAGTCGAGATCCTTTGAGGATGCCCCGCTTGCCGGAGTCTAAGAGAAGGCCAAGCTCTACGATACTAGAGCCGCCGGGTTTGCCACTGATGCGTGTCCCGAGTAGGGCAAAAAGCGATCGCCATCACCAGCGACCTCTACGGTGAGCCTAACATTGAAAGGGTCCTCTTTAAAGCAGAAGTCCCAAAACACGGCAGAAATATATGACTGCGGATAAGCTGACGAAGGATAAGTCGAAGTCAAAGTGCGATAGTGCTGAAGGAGTAGGGATCAGTAAAGGAGGTGGCGGCCACTCTATGGTGTCCTTACCCGTGAGGTGAGATACAGCTGCGGAAGCAGCGCTGAAGGCGCTGGGCACTCCAGGGTCGTGGATGGACCTGGTGACTGCACAGACCCAGCAGCCTCCTGTGAGGGAGACAGTCTCTCCGGTGGAGCTTCCCCAGTACGTGCATATGGGGGCTGTCCCAGACAGACTGAAGCAGTTCTACTAGAGTACTGATGAGGATAATGATCTGCAGGACGGTTGTTAGACGGATCACGATGGGTCACCTGCTCGCAAGAGGAGGCGCGTCAGCCCAGACCTTTCTCCGTTCACCCCTAGACATGGGGGCATGTCACTGGATATTCTAATGACCCTGTACACACTGGTCACCGAAATCCAGCAGAGGATGCCTCCGGGACTTAGGTCTTCATGGGAGACGCAGGAGCCCATGAGGCTAAGCCCGCTGCCACGAAAGAGGAAGGCAAAAGGTGCTGGTCCTAGCCATCATCAAACTACTCCACCACTGTAAAGACTGGAGAGGGGTGTCTGTACTTCTGCTCTCTATATAGCAGAGGAGAGGCACAGAGGACCCCAGCCAAGATTCTCTATTATTGGTACGTGGTCGAGCAATCAAGGCCTAGCTTCTCAGGAGGTGATACAGGCTGGTTCTTAAGTACAGTGTAGTCCCCAAGCCCTCACAAAGGAATGTCCACACACTGTATTAGTTAAAAGTCTTTATATAATTCATATTCAAGGTTATGTACACTATCACAATAACTCACTTTCTGCTCAGAAAATCTACAATGGCAAATGTATACAGTTCTAAAGTGGTACTCTTACTATTATTATTAGATTCCATGAAAGTGCATCAACTGTACTCTGGTTGGTTAAATGTCATACAAATCACTTAATAAAAGGTAACCAACAATAGACATAGGAGGAAAGCAGTTGGTTAGAACAATTGGCAGAATACTGGCCCCTACCCAATAGACGCAGTTTTTTGTGGCGGTTCCCCCCACCTGGGCAACCTGTAAAGTAAAGATATATCACAAGCCCAGACCATATCTTGTTCTATAAGTCTTATTTCCTTCTATAATGTTTCTACCCCCCAATGTACCCGGTAGAGCAGAGTTCTTCGAAGAGGCGTTGATGGATCCTTCTTGAGTTACTCCCTTTAAAGCAAGAGCCCCGGATCGTCGAGAGGCATCGAAGATGATGAACTTGGCATCGATGAAAAGTTCAAGGGTGCCGAGACCACGGCGTCGATCCAGGTGGTGCTCGTCGGCGAAGTCCTGCAAGGATGAGGTGTGCGGGGCACCTCAGCATTTGATAGTTCGGGACCGCAAAGCGTTTCTGAAGAACTGTGGCCCGACAAGGGCGTTGAGTCGTCGAAGTCTTTGGTTGATGGGAAACCAACTGGCCGATTCTCCTCGGCACGTTACCATCCTCGACTTTCTCCGGCGGGATAAAGTGGTCGTCGGTGCGGACAAGGGAGTCCTTCGATTCAACAGTCTTATGCAAAGGAGCGGGCGGCTCCAGTCGGTGGCACAGTGTCAGGCAGTCCCCTCTTCTGGGCAACCCGGCTTAGACGGGCCTCCAGCGGTTACAGCATACTACGAACCTGGTCGATGGTAATGGACTTCGACGGCGTCGATGTCTGGGTGCTTCATGTCGGTCTCCTCGGCGGTCCCCGTCTCCGGTCGGCAGCCTTTGGAGGGTCTGACTTCCAGGGAGCTTCGGCGAAGGTTAGCATTGCTTGATGGTCCCTCGGAGCATGGGAAGAGGGCGCCCTAGCCAGGTCCTCTCTCGGATTAATCCTCGATGACTCGGCAGCTTTTGGATCGGGTCGAAGCAAATGCAGCAGCAGTTCTTCTTCCAGCTGGGCATCGAGGATAAGCAGTTCCAGTTACTCTTCAAGTGTCAACTTGGCTTCTGAACAATTTCTAGTGGTGAGAGGTCCCCAGATATACTATTCTGTCTCTCATCCACACTGGTGGGTTCTCACTCAGCAGCCAATCATACAGAAGGGCATTCATGCAGTCAGTCAGCCATACAGTGCATTCAGGCCATACGCCTCCCTCTGAGACACTCACAACAAAGAATGTGTTTTGGGACAAGTACCCAGCCATTCAACACTACACACTGCATTCATACCAGTTTTGGGCAGGGCTGTCTTAGTCATTGTGTCAAACACCAGAAACCAGACAGCCACAACAAGAAGTGCATATTGGTCACACACTCCATTCACCCAGGTCCCACCCACATAGTGTACCCACAACATAGTCACTTGGAAGGCTTCAGCCAGTCTGGCCTGGGCGTCACAACACCATATATGGAACTTCCACCCAACAGCCAGTCAGGGGGAAGGGACAGAGTGAGGGCATCCCAGGACTTTGGGAAAACAAGGTAATGGGCAATAGGAAATAAGATGGCCCCTGTGGCCCCTTGTTTTCTATCAGGTATCAACTGATTCGATTGGCAGGGCCTGGGTATCCCCAAATGGAGGATACTCACAGTTCCTGTCAAATTCATCATGGAGCTGCCACCAACCCATACCCTGCTCTGTGGGCCACACACAGGTGCCCAAAAACATACACTAGGGGCAAAGGGTTGCACCCCCCCCCCATGAGTGCCATAAGGGTATCCCCTGGGTCTGTACACCAAACCTAAAACAGGAAGAGCTGCACTGCCAGGAGTCCCAGATGGACTCCTGGGCAGAAACCAATACAGAATACAAATGAAAAAGGACTACAGGACAAGGACAGGGAGGCCCTGTTCCTCCAATGCATTTCCAGCAATGCAACCACCTCGTCTCAAAGACCCCACCCACAGCCCTGGACCCGCATACGGACACAGCCATGGCCACGGGCACTAATGAGGATGACCATTGCGGCCGACGGTGAGACGCTGCATGCGGACGAGCCCCATAGGGCTTCCCCGCCCAACGAAGTTGGAGACTTTCATTCCGCTTTATCAAGGGCCTCAGAGCCATTTCAGTTAACACCCGAGCAGACCAAGAAAGAAGGCTTCCTATACCAACGGAGTGAGTCGAGAAGAAAGACAATCATGTCTGTTCCCTTCCTGGACAACATCTTGGAGGAGGGCTGGCGCTAATGAAAAGCCAGAGTATGGCCCCAACCAAGCAGGACAGGCTGGAGAAAAAGTACAGGGTCCCAGATTCAGCACCCAGCTGCTTAAGGTCTCAGCCTTCGCCTGACTTGGTTGTCTCGGCAGCAGCCAGGAAGTGCTCAGCGAACCAGTCGCTGGCATCCATGGTACCTCCCGACCAGGAGGGGAAGCTGGATGCAATGGGCAAAAGAATAAAGTACACGGCAGCCTCTACCATCAAGGCAGCTAGTGCCGTAGCCATCTTGTCCCAATACGACCGGACCTATGGTTTGAGTTGGGTCCTATTCTGGACTTCCTGCGCGAAGACAAGAAGGTCGAGGCACTGGAGCTCTTTCAGTAGGGGGAGATGTCCTAGGATCATACCATCACAGTGGTAATGGACATTGCTGATGTGGGTTTCCACCATATGGGGAACAGGGTATCCCTGCGTTGCCAAGGTTGGTTGAAGGTAATTAACTTCCGTCCGGACGTTCAGACTAAGGTACTGGATATGCTTTTGGACGGGGAGAACCTATTCGGAAAGGCGGTTGACTAGTCTTTGTAAGCGATAAAGACTGACGGAGACAGCACTGTCCTTGGGAACTTTGCAGCTGCAGTCGCCGTCCTTTCGTTCTTCCAGAGGTACACCAGGTAGATCCTCCAAGGGATATAATACGCCGTACCGACAGCCCCTGCGCTCCTCCTCTTAGGAAGCGTACAGGTGTTGCTCTCAAAGCAGCGGAGGACAGTGATGGTGCCTCTGGCAGGGCAGAGCTCTGACACCCAAAGAGGCCTGAACCGGCCATGCCCTCGGGGGGTGGGGGGGCCCACCTAGGCACCCCAGTGGTAGGCTGGCTGGCGAAGTTCGTCAGCACGTGGGAAAAGATCACCACAGACAGATGGGTGCTGGACACTCTCGAACAGGGGCACAACGCGCCTGCCGATTCAGCGACGAGAGGAACACGGACCACAACTTCTGCTGAATGTGCACGCCATGTTATAAAAAGGGGCAATAGAACCTGTCCCAAGTGTTTCTGGGGCTCCGGCGTGTACTCCAAATAAAGAAAGGGGTGGGGGGTGGAGTCTAGGCCAATCCTAGATCCTTGTTGTGTCAACAAGAACTTGAAGGCCCAAAAGTTCCGGATGGTTACGTTGCAACACCTGCTCGGCCAGCGGGAGCAAGGGGATTTTCTGAAGTTGTTGGATGTGGAGGATGCCTACTTCCACATCCCCATTCACAAGAAATACAGCTTGTACAGTTTGTAGTTAAAGGTCCGTCAGCATTACCAGTTCAGGTCTCTGCCCTTCGGCCTGAAGTCAGCCCCGAGGGTGTTTACAAAGTGCCTGGCCCTGGTGGCAGCACATCTGCATCCACGTATACCCTTACCTGGATGACTGGCTGGTGCGTTCCCGCCTAGGCACTCTGGCAGGAGAACACACATCGAAGACCGCACATCTGCTGATGGGTTTGGGGTGCTCCAACTATCCAAAGTCTTGCTTGCCATCTTAGAACGCGCTATTTCTAGGTGCCTGGCTCAACACAGTGACATGTTTGGCGTCACCCTCTGAGAAGAGGGTAAGAGCCATGGAGGGTAAAGTACAGAGCTTGTCGGTGCAGAGGGCAACGGCTCGGTTCATTAAGGCTCTGCTGGGCATGTTGTCCTCCTTTATCAGCCTCATTTGCTTGTGCAGACTTCACCCGAGACCTTTCCAGGAGTTCTTGCGGACAAGATCTCGCTCAACGTGGAGTTCCGTCGGGCGATCCAGTGGTGGGGTGTATGGCCACATCTTGTCCAGGGAGCTCTGTTTCAGGTTCCTCCTTACCAGGAGACCATCACCACGGACTCCTCTCTAGAGGGATGTGGAGCCCACACCGGACAGCTGCATGCCTGAGGCCTCTAGCAACCGGAGGAGAAGGACCTCCACATCAACGTCCTGGAACTTCGGGCTGCATTCCAGGCCCTCAAATCTTTTCTCCCGTCGTTGCAGGGCAAGGTGGTGAGGATCTTAACCAACACCACCCCCATGTTCTACATCAGGAAACAAGATGGGAGAGTGGGGCGGGCGGGTATTCGCTTACCAGTGCTTTCCAAGGAGGCCCAGGACCTGTGCCGCTGGGCCGTTCATCAAAGCATTTTCCTCGTCCTGTTTCATCTAGCGGGAGTTGAGAATAACATTGCTGACTTGCTCAGCAGGGAACTACATTCTTGCCATGAGTAGGAGCTTTGCCAGGTGAATTTCCTGTTCAGCAAATGGAGCCAGCCCCAGGTCGATCTCTTCGTGACAGCGGCAAACACCAAGTGCCAAAGGTTTGCAGCAGGTGCCCTCAACCGCGTGCTTGGGGGGCGGGAGGGGCTCATTCTCATTTCTGTGGAAGGGACGGTTTCTGTACGCTTTGCCTCCGTTTCACTCCTCTTACCTGTGATCGGCACACTCAGACATTGTCACTGCAGCATGATACTAGTCGCCCCGGCGTGGCTGAGACAAATCTGGTATCCAGACTTACTAAGTCTATCAGTGGCCCCGTCCATCAAGCGGCCGCTGTCCCAGTTCCTTCTCGCCAGAGAAGGGAAGGGAGCCAGGGGGGCCATTCTGCATCACTGCCCAGAGTCTCCACCTGAGGGCATTGCACCTGCAGCCCTAGTGTTTGCAGGTTATGCTTTACCCGCAGAATGTAAGGGCATCCTGGCCAGGGCCAGAGCCTCATCAACATTGAAGTGCTATGGACATGAATGGAAACACTTCTTCTGAGTCTGGCACCGCACAGAGATTGCACCTGTGCATGTCACGGCCCTGCAACTTCTACCATACTTGCTTTCCTTGGCCAAAGCGGGACTGGCTCACGGCTCTATCAAAGTGCATCTCGCCGCCATATCCAGGTACACCAGGTCTCTGGGTAGGCCTTCCCTGTGGTCTCACGGTCTTGTCAAGGAGTTCCTCAAGGAACCGGCTTGGGAGCTCAATGTTGTGCCAACTAAGCTCATGGGATCACCCTTTTGAACCTTTGCATCATGCTCCACTCAAGTTTCTATTGTGGAAGACAGCTTTCCTCGTGGCTATCACCTCGGCCAGGTAGCTCATGGCGATTCAGGCCCTGTCTTGCAAGCAGCCTTACTTTTTGTCGATGCTTCTAGAGTGGTGCTGCGTACACGCACCACCTTTATGCCAAAGGTACCGTCTGAAATTCTACCTCAAACCTTTGGTGTTACCTGTCTTCTTTCCAAATCAGTCATCGCTTGCGGAGAGGGCCTTGGATTCGCTGGACGTTGCTCATGCCTTGAAATTCTACGTGACACGTATGAAGGATTTTCGGAAGACATCTCAGTTGTTCATCAACTTTGGACTTGTAAATCAGGGAAAGGTGTTGTTGAAGGCTTCCATCTCCAGGTGGCTCTCCATCTACATCATGCACTCATCGACTGGCTAGCAGGCTGCTGCCAGGCCGACCGAGAGCCCACTACACCAGAGCCATCGCAGCTATGACAGTGTTTCTCTCTGGTGTGTCTGTGCTCGACATCTGCAGTGCTGGTACCTGGAGGTCCAGGCACAACTTCACGAGGTTCTACTGCGTCCTACAGCGATAGCAGGGAGGAGTCCCATGTCGGCTCAGTGGTGCTGTGCAACCTGTTATTTGAGGTGTATTTTTCCAGAGGTGTTTATTACTTCTGTTGAGCCTTGCCACCTCCCGTGGTTGGGTACATGTACTGCTGTGTAATAATTAATGAGCATGTGAATCCATGCCAGACCCGATGCTGGAGAAGGTTTAAGTTACTTACCTGTAACTATTGTTCTTAAGCATCGGTCGGGCCTGGATTCTCATGCAAACCCTCCCTCCTTTGCCTCTGTGGCACTTCTTGGTTTATACCACCACTTAATGTGCTTTCCAAATCTGAAGATAGCCACCGGGGTGGAGCTTAGGGAGAAGGCGGTCATCGGATGTGGGCGCTATGACCCAGAGGACAGTGATTGGTTTAGAAAAGAAATACAGTTTTAAAGTGAAAGTGAAACTGTTTTTTCTTTTAGAGAGGGTTCGCAGCTATTCATGAGCATGTGAATCCATGCCGGACCCATGCTCGAGAACAATAGTTACAGGTAAGTAACTTACACATTATGTTATGTGTTATATTAAAAAGTAGGTACTGAAATATTTTTTTTAATATGATGTGAGTCTTCATATTGACGGCTCTTCAAACGAAATTGCTCAATATTAGTGAACAACGCCTCTGTGATGACCATTATCTGGGACGATTGGCAGACACCAATCTGTCCTTTTGCTGTTAGAGTAACAAGGAGCAACATGTCAGTAAATCCAAAATCGGTGATCGAAAGTAAGACCTTTCTGTGAACAATACAAAGCGCGTGATTAATCAATTGCTAAACGGAATCTCCAATATAAGATATTTTCGTGGACATAATCTCTTTTTAGCATAGGGACAAAATGTACTTGCTTCCATTCCTATTATCGCTGTTTACTTAGAAAAATAAGTTTTATTAACTGTTTTTGAGAAAAGGAAATGTTTTGCATACTGTGTTGATGGGTGTGTTTATGTTCCTGGTTATGCATTGGATAACTTTATGACGGGGAACGTTTGGTTACGCTGTCCACCCACATCATTAAAATAGGTGGAACATATCGTTTTGACTTGTGATGTCAGCTTTAGGGGTGGGTAATCTGTATTACTGCCGTGAGGGCACTTGAGTTTAGGGCGATAGATCAACAGATAAGATTTCCACAAGATGGCGGTGCCCACGCAGGTGTCTTCGCATATATTAAAGTGAGGAAATCTAAGGTAAGATGCTTAGGATTTTTTTTTTTTTTTTTTTTTTTTTTTTTTTTTTAAGAGGATCATTGTATGATTGAAAATACATGCCCAATCAATTGGGATATTAACATTTCTGAGCGAACTACCCCTCTAAGACATCAAACCCTACAATAATGTTGACATATGCTGAAGTTCAATCTTCATACAGCAAACAACCTACACTAACCCCAGGTTATAACCGTGTCAAGAGCACTTTGTGTTCTCCCATTGAATCCATAACTGCAGAAAGAAATATCAAAATCTGTAAATACTACCCAGGATGATAATCGGTCTTAAAATCACTCTTCTGTCTTGAATGAAACATGTACAACCCTGTTTACAAGAAAACGCTCATCTCATGGTCTGAGTTCAATTCGCTCCTCACAGTTCTGTATTTGCAAATTATTCATGCCTCTAGTTGCCTCAGAGGTTGTTTTCCAACTCCATCGCTGGGGTCACTCTTGACAATCTGTATCTCAACAAATTTGATATCGCTTTTGGAGTCCAATTGATGTTTCTCTTGCAAGTGAAATGCCAGCAGAGGTTTAGGGTCCTGACTCCCTATGGAATAAAGGTGTTCCTTTATTCGTAACATGTAGTTCGTGTATGGTATGTCCTATATAAAAATTGGATCGCACACACTCACAATAGAGCATGCACAACATATTTAGAGCGACAGTTTTTAACATCCTTGATAATAAATGATTCCTTAATGTACATTCACAGTTTGACAGGTGAGGGTATGTTGACACATATTGCATTGCCCACATTTATAAAAACCATAAAGGTTTGAATGGAGCCACGTTTTACTATGAACCTCCTGCTGATTCAAATAAGATGTACTCCAAACTGTCTTGAGAGCCAGGGCTCTTGCATACACAAATGTTGGTAACTCATTGATTTCAAATCTGAGTCTAATAAGAGCAAATGCCAATGTTTCTTAAATACATTAAACAATTTATGTCTATCATTGGTATACTGAGTAATCATCCTGACTACACCTGGTTTTCCAGTATCTTTATTTTCTTTCTAGGTGGTAATAATCCTTTCTTTCCATATTCACACCTAAAGTATGAGATAAGTAGGGCCACGATCTTGGCGAGTGATAAATGAGGGGGAAATAACGTTTGAGAGGGCGAAAGTTGGTAAGGAGTACTGAACCTTTATGAGGTATGGTACGATGGACAGGATAAGAATAACTCTTACACCAAATGATAAGACCGACTCAAGAAGTTGGCAAAATGTGTTTTATTCTCAATGATCTAAAACGGGGAGTTACAACGGACGTCGCACAGCATAGTCTCAATGCATTTCATAAAAAACATTACTTTTATAGCAAAAACCTGCCATACTACGTGGCAAACTAAGAAAACCTACATGGGATTGTGATATGACTAAGGGGAACATCAAGTATACTTTCTATAAGGGATTGGATTGTGATTGGGTCTCTACAGTCAGGTGAACAATGTATGCCCTCCTCTAGTGCAAGTCCTCTTCAACAGTTACTAGATACACGGTACATCATTGGCTCTCAAACTGCAAGGCCCTTCGTTATATATGGCCTCCTACAATTGGTTGGCACGCTTGTACCCTTCTGGAACATTCGATTCACTAGCAGCATGTAAGCTGGTACGGCAGGTGCTGGTGAGTGGACTTGACCGTACCTCCCCTCCCAATTAGCCCACCATCTCTCATGCCTTCTGCCATTCAGATTGTCTTTGAACTTGGCCTTGTAGCTTTTCTTCCCTGACAATATAAGGTAGTGTGAGCATGTTCTTATCAAGGTGCAGGTCTGCATGCCCACTTCTATTTCCATCCTGTACTCAAGTGACAGACAGTGAATCAACCTATTGCATAGCATTTAATTGTCTTGAATAAAGAAACTTGGCACTCGTGGTGCTTTCTCTTTGCAACTTAACAAGGGATGCATCAGTGTCTCAAATTCAATGTTCTTCAAGGACTGATGACCAGTTTTGGCTGCCTTAGCATTTGACATCAGACCAAACAGCCCACTTGGTCCATCTTTGAGCTTCAGCTTATTTCCTTGCTGTGACACACAAATAGTTGTCAATCCTCCTTTTTCCACTGGTTGAGCTTACTAAAGTTGTGACATTGAATATCCAGATTCTATATATAATGGCAGCACCACCTGCAGTCTATTTGTTATGTATAGCCACCCTTTGATTACTTAATCTACTTGCGTTACATCATCTGTACAGTTATAAAACAGCTTGCATTTTCTGCAGTGCTTCATCACACGTGCAATCTTCATTGCGCACATGAAAGTCTTTGCGATTCTTTACTTTGCTATCAGATTCTATAAGGTCTATACAGCCTCTTCTTCAGTCATCCTTCTTAGTGCATCACACTCCCTTTCCTGTGACGTCACCAGCCTCTCCTTTTCACATCTTCAGGGAGTTCCCTCAGGAGACAGTCCTCTCTTTGGGTATACATCCTATAGGGTTTTCTCAATGGATACCCTGTCTCAAAGGCTCTTTGTGGGATAGCTACTATTACTGGTGTAGCACATGTCTGGTTTCCAACATGAAGGTGGGACCTCCTGCTGAGGTATTCAGCTGCTCCTCTACAGTACCCTACTGTTGAGCCGAGGATGGATATACACAGTATTGCCCTGTGGCAAGGAAACCGCATGGTGAGTAAAATACAGAAGACGGCCAAGTAGGGAATTCCTCATTAAGCAGTGGGAACTTATATCTGACTACTTCTCCCTAGCTTCACTCTGGAAATGGTGTTTTGAAGGTTCTGGGTGAGGGGTGGGAAATGTGACTGGCCGTGGCCAGCGCCAGACAGACGGGCACGCTCTAAGGAAGAGCTCACCCAGATGTTAACAGCTGCAGGTCTAGTTCCCTCTAGAACACAAGGGCCAAAGGCATTGGACACAGTCAGGCAGGGTCCTTGTTGTAGATGGCAATCCCTGTGGCAACAGCCACCACAGTCTCTGGGCCAGATAGCACCACCCAACTCAATCCGCACCATCCCTGCTGCAGACAACAGTGGGGACTTCTCTCCTGAAATGCATCACTCGTGGATTAACTGGCTATAGCGTTGCTTCATATGTATTTGACCATTTAATGGCTGATGGGATCAACGAACAATTCTCAGCCAAATTACAATTATCGATGTGCTTTATTCTTATTAGGTAAGGGTCTAGGGTTGATGAACAGATGGTAGTGAAGCATGTGGCAAGCACTTTGGTATCTTGTCAGGGTTGTCACTTACTTTCGGGCTATGGTTCTAAGCCCTTCTATCCCTGGGTTTGGGGTTGCATCTCTGGGCAAGTGAAACAGTCAGTCTCCTAGATTTTATACTACCCTGAATAAGTCTTAATGGGTATGTGTTGTCCTCCTGCTTTCCAGTTACCAGATACCACTAACTGGAACCTTGGGTCATCCACTGAGAGTCATCCATAAGACACTTCACAAACAGTTGGGCAACAGTCATGTAAGCTTTCCCGGCCTATTTTGCTTTGAAAGCCCTAAACATGGGTCTGGAAAATAGGTCACCTTCATTAGATCCTTAGCTTCAGTGTATCTCCGGCCCCTCTCCACCTCCAAAGAACCACCTTCTGGCCCAAGTCTTGAAGAGCTTGACACTGCTCCTCTTCCTTGCAGTACCTGTTCCCCTTTCGCCTCTTACATTCTCTATTAGATGTTCATCCACCTCCTGCTTTCCTTTTGTTCTTTTGATTTTCCTATTCCTTTCCATTCCTTTCTAAAAGTTTTTCCGCCTCATGCCTTTCTATGTACTACTCCTTTTTCTCTGCAGGTTTGTCTTTTCGGGGCTACTTTCCTTCCATCTCAGAGTTCCTCCACTTTCCCTCCTTTTCTCCTCCGCTGTTTCTCCTTCACTTTCTTCATTCCTCTCGCCCGTTATTTCTTCTCCACCTCATTGACTTTTTCTATGCCTTACTCTGTTCCAATCTCCCTATCCTCTTGCCTTGCTCTCCGTTCACAAACTATCGTCCAAGTTTGCATGCCAAATTCAGGATGTCTCTTCATGGGGCATACCCAAGGTACCCCCAACAGCAGCACACATCTTTCAAGAACCTCAGATACCCATTGTTGTTATCAAGTTTGCAGAGCCCCAAGCACACAGATTTTCAAATGTGGCACAGTTTGTGTGTTCAACAGCTCTCTGAACTGCTGAGGAAAATTCAGGGCTCCGTTGGACTGCCAGGTGGAATGACATATGGGGGTAGTGATGGAACAAATGTCCTCGGAGAGTGGGGTGGGGCGGGGCTAGGGGAGCAGCCCCACCCCCTGAGGGCATTCAGCCTCTTGGATCAGTATCATGGACAGGCAATGTCCCCCATGCCCTGAGGTTTACCAAGCCCCACCCCTACCCGTTTAACATTGACTGTTTTCACCATCCATATATTGCACAACATAAGGCTGTTTGTTTCTTGACTCCCTCGAGGCAGCACGACTTGCAAACCATGGCACCCTTCTCATCTTGGTATATGTTTGGATATGTGCGCCTGCCTGATACTCTGCTACGTATTCTTTAGCTTTGCTATGGTATGTGAACCTTCCTGGTTTCCCACCTGTAAGATCTATCTGTGGTTTAGCACTTGCCCCTTCTGTGAGGCTGCTAATCAGGGTTCTGTATCTCTGTGGGGTATTACCTTTTCTGTACAGCTACTGATCTGTGTCCCGACGCGCTACTAGGGCCTTCATGCCTTTCTCTTGCCTGCCATTATGCTATTGTGTCCGGTTGCTATACTAGAACACAAGTAGTCTCATTGTAGATGGCTGATGTAGCCCTTGAAAGGCCAGTGTTTATTATTCTGAACCCAGCATGGATGAGGTGAGTCGGGAGTTCCCATGCTTATTTTTAATTGCTGCACATCAGCTTATCAATCTAGGCTAGGGGCTTGTGACTGGGGCAGTGGAGCTCTTGTGGGGGGGGGGGCTGTTAAGGGGAGAACAAGATGTCTGATCCCTTTTTTTTATTTTTAGGGGAGTGCGTCAGGTGTGTTCTGCTCCAGGCCCCAATAACCCTTAATCCATTGGCGTAGCACAAAATGTGCCCCCCCCCCCGCGAGCCATGCTGAGGCTCCCCCACCCCCTGCTCCTCCACTCGGCAACAAATCATGGGTCATGCCAGACTCTGGGCTGGCCTAGATTATCATGCTTGCGCAATACGCACAAACCTGCTGCTGAAGGGGTATGCCGCACACTGCAGTAGGAGACAGATATAAATGTTTTTTAATGCAATATACAGCACACTTTCTCAGATAAAGTGTTTGCAATTGTTTTGTAGGGTAACGCCAATCCAATACATGCAAGTCACCAACAGTGCACAGGAACATTAATGATTTGCTATTAAAAATGCCATGCCACAATGAAAATATGGCCAACTGACTGCACAATGTAGACATGTAATAACATTACAGTAAAGCATGCCAGGCCACATTTAGGCATACCTAGACTGGTTGCACCAAAATGCCAGTCGAAGCAATAACGCTCATCAAGAAGAGAGCGCACATTCAAGCCTACGTCTCTGTGGCCTCTAACAACACGGCCGCACTCTTTAAAATCTGCAAGGAACTGGTCAATCCTGTTGTGGTCTCTACCTCTCCTTTTCCCTTCCAGGCCCTCTTTACGGCTCTGGCCTCTCACTTCTCTGCTAAAACTCAGGACATCCTGTCCACTATTTCCTCTTCCTCTCTTGTCCCCCCTTTGGCCATCTCTACCTCTCCCCCTTTCTCCTCGACAGCTCCTGACAAGGTTTCTAGACAAGTCCGAACTATGAAAGTGTTGTCCAGGCAGGTGCTCCCCTGCTCCTCCAGAACCATCAAGGGCCATATTGACACCCTCGCTCCAGCCTTGGCCGATTTCTGTAATCACTTTCTCCACTGGAATGTTCCCCTCTCCCCTTAAGCACTCACTTGTGCACCCACTCCTCAAGAACCTGTCTGCCGGTCCTACCTGCCTGGCAAACTATCGCCCAATCTCCATCACCCTTTTCCTGGGAAAACTGTTGGAAAAGCTGCCCATCTCCCAGCTTACTCTCCACACTGAATCTGTTGGTTGTCTCCCTGGCCATCAGTCTGACTTCAGAGCTGCCAGAGGCATAGAAACTGCTCTCCTGAACACCTTTCAAGATCTGCTCTCTAACCTTGATTCCAGCATTCCTTCTGTCCTCATCCTCCTTGATCTTTCCTCTGCTTTCGACACGGTCAACCACGCCAACCTGATCAAGCGACTCTTGTGACAACCTGGGCATCACGGATCAGGCCCAGGAGTGGCTGACCGCCTTCATCTTGGACCGCCACTCCCAGGTCCAACTTGGTCTCTTTCTCTCGGCAACCTCTCTCTCTACCTGTGGTGTCCCCCAGGAGTCGATCTTCTCACCCTAGTTTTTCAACCCCTACTTGGCCCCTTTGGCCCACCTGATCTCTACCTTCTCTAACTTTCGGTATTCTGCAGATGACACTCTGCTTTCTGTCAGGCTACCCTCATCCTTCTCTCCTCTCTCGCTCATTCCTGACTGTCTGTCAGTGACTCAGGATTGGTGAGCCTCCAACAATCTCTGCCTTAATGCCAGTAAGATGGTGTTCCTTCTCATTAGGACCCCTGCCCCTGCTTTCCCTCTCATTCTGCCTGCCTGCCCGCCTTGGGCCTTCTTCCTTTGCTTTCCTGCAAGGCAAAAAACCTTGGTGTCATCTAGATCTCTCCTCACATCTCGGACGTTGCTAAGAAGTCCCTCTACCAGCTGCTCCTCAAAGGGACTCTTCCCTTTCTCACATTCCACCAGAAGCTCACTGTCTCCAGAGCCCTCGTTCTCTCTAGGGTGGACTCCTGCAACAGCCTCTTTCTCAATCTGCCTTCCTCTACTCTCTGCAACTAATCCAGAACATGACTGCGAGACGTATCCCTGGCCTCAAGCCCAGGGATCCTATCTCTCCAGCCCTGAAATCTCTCCACTGGCTGCCAATGGCTGCAAGCTCAAGACCTTTTGCGTTGTCCACAAGGCTTTCTGGGGCTGGAGCCTGCACTCCATCCAACGCACTCTTCCAAAATACCTTCCTTCTCGAGCCCTTCGCTCAGCTCCCTCCAACTCTATAAGGGTTAGATGCTTCTCCAGGCAGAGAGTGTGGGGGGGGGGGGGTGGATCTCTCTCCTCTGCAGGTGCCTCCCTCTGGAATGGCCTCCCTGCCCCACTCAAACTTGAGCCAGACCACCTGAAGTTCTGGAAGCTGCTCAAAACGTTCCCCTTCTCTACTTTCTCTCCCCTTCCCCTGTTGACCTACCTGTCTGCTGTACTGACTAGTTGCTTGGCTACCCTCAGAGTCTCACTGAGTCCAGGCTCTTTCTTGATCAGCCACCCTTGCACTGCCTACGGGCCTACCACGGACTTGGGTGCTGTAACTGGAGCCCTACAGTACCTTGTTCTCCTTGCACTACCCAGAGCCGCGCTGCACTTGATCAGAGCATTGCTGCCCTGTTTCCCCCTACGTTCTCCCTTGCACTCCCCCCTTCCCCTTGCACTTCTTGTTCTCGCAGTTGCATGATCTGAATGACACAAGGCATAGTAAGATTTTCTTCTGCTCCCTCGATCTTCCCTCCCTTGTCTTGTCGCACCTAGAAACACCTGTGTACAGGCGTGTTATAAATGACTCATATCATATAATTTTATCACAGATGCTCAGAAAAATATACAATGCTGCAGTAAGAAACTGTTAGGCTGGCAGCACCCAAATGCCAATCTGGCCAGGTAATTACATTTAACAGGACTTCTTTTTCAGAAATGGGCAGTTTAAAAAAAGAAGTCATACCAAACCGAGGAATGACTAGACTAGCGGCACCAACATGCCTCTCTAGCCACTAATACCACATATCATGCCTACTTAGCCTAGACATGGACAACCTTGATGATTTATCGCACAACCCCCCCCCAACCACCACCACAGATCCCCCTCTCCCTCCCACCCCCCTGCCCCAACCTCCAAAATCAGGTCCTTGGCCCAGAATTACCTCCACGTCACTCTTCCTTGTCCCAGAGCTTACTTATGAGGCTCCTTGCCTCATAGATAAGTACTGGGATGAGGAAGAGTGGGAGTAGGAGTAATGAGGATTACAGGTAGCTAAGTCGGGCGTTACCTCCATGTAACTCTACCTCACCCCAGCAGTTGTGTATGAGAAAGAATGCCTCATACACGATTACTGCCTCATACACAAGTACTGGGATGAGGAAGAATAGGGCTAGGAGTAATGAAGATTACCAATAAGTAATCAAGGCATTAAACACAAGTAGTGGGGCAACACCATTGAGTTGACTGGGCTTCAGCAAACCTCCCCATCCCACTGAAATTTTGGGTTATGTTGACGACCTGCCTAACCTTCAGAGCAGTTGCCAGAGAGGACACAGATGTTAAACGGCACCTGGATTTCGCTGTTAACATGGGCCCAGCCATTACTAACGTAAAGCATTTCACTGTTAGGACCTGCATTCAAATGCCAATTTTTTTTTTAGGCATTTAAAATCGTGATGGGGTTTTTGTACTTGTATACCAGGGGAGTGATTGGAAGGGTAGAGAGGGAACAGGAGGCCGCTCATTATCACAGCAATCAATAAGTGGGTGCTTTCAGACTTAAAGGAGAAAGTTAACCACTTGTCACATTGAAGCTGCACTAGAATAGTCTCATTAAAATGTGTTAAGAAGTTAAGATGCCCCCACACAAATAAGTTTGCCGTCTCCCCCTACAGCCCGTGAAGTTAGTGCCTCTCCCAACATTTGTAGGGTTAGCTGCCTGAAATGTAGTTTTTGTTTCCCCCTGAACACCAGCACACCCACCTAATACATTTAAGTGTGCACCCTTTCACCGTACATGCACACCCACCTACTCCTACATTTGTGTGCATCCTTTCACCATACAGTCACACATGCACACGTCATGGGGTTGAGGGGAGCCCTATTACTTCAAAAATATATTTTTTCTTTGTGAAGTGACTCTGGCTTCAGATAGACATTATTTCCATTAAGGACCGAACCATAATGGAAATAAGGTCTATAAGAAGGCAGAGTGACTTCAAAAATAAACTATTTCTTTTTGAAGTCATAGGGCCTGCCCCCAACCCAATGGCATGGATGCCCCCAGCCTAGGACTTCAAAAAGAAAGTTTCTATGTGTACTTTTTGTAGTCACTCTGCCTTCAGAAAGAAATAATTTGTTACATAAATAATTTCTGTATGAATGCAGAGTGAATTCAAAAAGAAACCTACATTTTAGAAAAAACTGTTGTGCATTTTTTTTAAGCCAAATGGGGATCCCTTCCAGGACAGGTTCTGGCGTGGCCCCCATTACGCCAGTGAATACAGCCCTGTCTGAGCTATGTCTGGGGAAATACATTGCTGTGCTGCCTAGGCATGGATTGAACAGCCATTGGCATCAGGGCAGTTCAGCCTTCCTTTGAAATGTTACCCACAGCCTTGGATGCTATTCATTTCCAGATCAGACTCTGACTCGTGTGAAGCACACAGTCTTGCTATGTCAATTTCAAAAGAAAAAGCTACAAAGTTTAAAAAAAAAAAAAAAACTTTGGACAGTTTATTTTGCAATTGCAATCCGAGCAACACATTTTAGCAAATAGGAAGAGAAGACGCAAAACATAAACATTGCTGCTTATGATTCGCTAATCCTATGGAATTTATATGTCGGTCATGTATTTTCTCTGTCCCACCCAGGACCCTGAAATTTGCGTCACCTGCCAGTGCTGCGCCGCCTCGGAAACGGCCGAAAGATCATCAATCAAGTGAATGACTTTAGTTACATTTGCACGTAGTACGCACGCTACTGAATAGATGCCCTTTTCTGATGTAAATTGGAGACCCGAGAACCTGAAGTGTGTGTAGACATCCCTGCTTGTGTGCCACACAGCTCGGTCGTTTGCCTTCTGGGCTACCTTTTTCACTGCAGGTATCGCAGATCTTACCACCCGGGCCTTGTCTTTCAGGTAAATAAATGATGTAGGGCCGAGTCATTTCTTGTTGTGCGAGTGCTACTACGTGTTTTATATATACAGTGGTTGAAGTGTACGAAAATAATTAGTGTAATTATGTTCCCTTCTGTTCTGCATTGCTCCCCACAAACCCAATCACCACGCCTCCCGACCACGTGCAATCCAAACCCCCAAATGCGCTGAAGTGCAAGTTTCAACTTCCTACTACACTTTTATACATTCCGAAACGGTTTCTTTTCAGATAAAAAAAAAAAAAGTATAGGAACAGCAAAACTTTAACAAAAAAAGTAGCAGAGAACTGCTCCCGCCAACTTGAATCATTGTATAAACATTAGACTAGCACATCAAATGTCTTTAGACTACTGTACAGTAGCGCCCTAGGTTTGTGTTCTTGTATATAGCACACTCAGCTAAATTGCATCTTGCCGTAGGTGGATTTGGTGCCATGAAGGGACTCGAAAGGAGTGGATCGTTGACTGAAGTGTGAGATTAACATTTGTTGTTGGGCACTATGTATTTGATATAGAAAGCAACATGATGACTTATATTGTGCATAGATTAACAATCACTACATATGCCTCTGTGTACACTTATATTACAGTTGTAGGCTCATATACAAACACCTTTTAAGTTTTGTCAGCCATATAGTCCTAAAGTCCAGTGGCTTTATTAAACACAGAGTGTGTGCGATTCCAAGATGACCGCCGGCACTGTGTAGACGTGCCGACGGCATTCTCCAGACTCAGTTGTTGAGAGGAGCCCACCACCTCATCAACGCCCCTCGGTTGAGGGCGAGCAACCCCCCCGGGGGTAAAAGAGAAGGATTGGATCCATTGGGCACAGAGAGGCAGCTATGGGAGATCTCCCTGAGCGGCGACGCTGAGGAGGGAGCCGCGGGCACTAGGCGGCTGCCGGGAGAAGGACGTCGGGAGAAGCAGCGGTGGAGAGAGGCAGAGCCGGGAGACCGGACGAGAGAGAGCTACGGCGGGGCACTGGAACTCAGCAGCAGAAGCGGGAGAGATTTGCAGAGGGAGCAGGAGAGCTCCAGCGGCCGTGGTGGCTGCGCCGCCCGTCCGCTCCGGTGTGGGGCACGGTTGGTAGTAGCACCCGGTGCTGCCCGAAGACAGGAGGATAGCCCGCCAGGACAGGAGCGTGATGGGGAGCTGAAAACTGCCGGCATCGGCGGGGGACCCAATGAAGGTGTCCTGTTGGTGCGTCCATCCCCACCGTTAGAGCGTGGCACGGCTGGGGAGCCTGAGGCGCTGGGACTACACGCTGTGGGATGTGGGAGGCTGCAGCAGCTGTACCTGCCCTGGGGCGAAGAACACAGGTGGCCAGACCCGGAGAGCAGTAATCTGGTCAAGCACTAGCAAGATGACTTGGGAGGCAGAAGAGGACCGTTCCTCCTGGAAAATCCCCCGCTCAGTGGCGGTGAGAGGGGAGGCTGGGTATCGCTTGGCGTGGCTAGAAGGCGCCAACCTCTGGACGTGTTGCAGCTATTGTTGGTTCGGCCCGTGGCAAATGCTTCGGACTCTCCCCTGAAGATATCCCCCCTTGCTGCTTCTGGGGAAGAGGGGGAACAAAGGGAGTGTGAGGAGGACTGACAAAGTAGGGAGCTTATCTGGACATGCTCCGGGGAGGCCCAGCTGAGGAATAGCACGGGGCTACGTCCAGTGAATTGACATTCCCCTCGAGCGGTTCACAATAGTCCAAACTTGTAATGGACCCACTGTGCACTAACTTTCCGAGCTCCAGGCCCAGAAGAGGATCAAGGGCTTGGTGTTAACCTACCAACGGTTCCCTAGGTGACCTATAAAGACACGAGGAATTAGGGGAAGCATGCACCATGTCTGCAAAAACCAAAAGCAAAGGTGGGAAGGGGGCTTAAGCTCCGGGAGAAACGCTGGGCACACTCCCGGCAATCTGGCCCATGCAGACCCCGAAGGAAGGCGCTGAGATTTCTTGGGAAAAGGCCGGCGAGGGCATCGCACAGGGGGGTGCCGGAGGAGCAAGCGGCATTGTCCAGACAGGAATTCTTGGGAGAGTTACATGCATTAGTCGAATCTAGCAAAGACATTTCAAGAACAATTTCAGTTAATGCGCGCAGATGTGAACGAAGCTCTAGGGGAGATAAGACAGGAAATGCAGCAAATTGGGGAAAGGACGGATACGCTTGGAAAGGCCTCCAAGAGCTTGATAAAGAAACCACAGACAACAGTGAAGCCATAGAAAGGTTGGACGCGGCTACACGAAATCTTGAAATTCAAGTGGAGGATTTGGAAAATAGATCCCGAAGGATCAGTATCAGGGTGAAAATGTTGCCGGAATCGGTGTTGGATAAGGATTTGAAAGTGGTAGTCCAAAACATTTTTGCCGATATCCTGGGAGAAGTGTCCCGAGAGAATTGAGCTGGATCGAGTGCATAGGACTGGGCGGATGGCCAGAGGACAGATGGAGAGGCCTCGAGACGTACTAGCAGCGTTTACGAGATATGCCCAGAAGGAGGCAGTCCTCCGATAAGCACGGCAACGGGAGCCCATCATGTTCAAAGGGCAACAAATACCGCTATTTCAAGATTTGGCGAGTAGCACGCTCTTGAAAAGAAGGCAAATGGGCCCAGTGTTAAAGGTACTAAATGAGAAGGCTGTAAAATATAAATGGACATTCCCGTTTGGCGTGCTCTTGAGTGGGAAGGGGCTCAGAAGCGTGTTACTACACCACAGGAAGGGGCGGAACTACTTCGAATATAGGCAGAGGAATCCCCATCGAGCTCGGGAGTGCAGGGAACAGAGGTGCGCCCCTGGCTGAGACCCTGGGAATGGATGACAGTATGAGATAAAAGGAGAAGAAGAACTAAAGGGAAGAATCCACAGCGAAAAGGAAGCTCAGGGGAAGAGCGGATTGGAACAGGAACTGATCCATGAGTCATCACAGCAGTAATTGAGGTGGTGGGCCTCTTAAAGGTGATTTGTAGATATGGGTCCCAGGAGAGCAACCATTTTGGGTATGAAAAGGGCGATGATGCCCGAGTTAGGAGTGGAGGGAGAGCGGGGAGGTGTTATCCTTTCAGGGGGCAAGGGGTGGGGAGGAATAGGGTGGGGACGGGGAGGGGGAAATGATGAGCTGTCCAGTGGGGGAAGGGGCAGAAGGGCAGTAGCACACAACGAGGAACATGACTCAAGTTTTGCCTCCTTAAGTGGCTAACGCATAATGTGAGGGGGTTAAACACCCCACTCAAGAGGAAAAAGCTTGAGCAGTTTACGAAAAAAGAAAAACCTGATATGGGCCTTCAGGAAACGCATCTTGTGAGCAAAGATCAGGGAAGGTTGAAATTGTGGGGTTTTGATCAGATTCTCCATGCCTCAGGTCAAAGCAAAGCAAAGGGGGTAGCGCTGGCCATTAGGAATACAGTGGACCTCAGGGTTGACGCGGTAATAAGAGACAAAGAGGGTATATATATTATAGTCCGGGGGAAATACCAGGATGTCCCATGCACAATTGCAGTAGTTTACACACCCAACACTGGTCAAGAGCTGTTTTTGCTCCGAGTTCTAAAATTACTGGAGGAACATTCTTGGGGTCAGATTGTTTTGATGGGGGACCTTAATATAGCTTGGGACAAGGAGAGGGATAGGGATGACAAAAGAACGAGAGGAGGGGGGGGGCGGTAATGTCGGCTGAGTTGAGAGATAAGATTAGTAGGATGGGACTGAGGGACGTCTGGAGGGAATTGAAGGGAGACGAGGAGGGCTACACCTTCATATCTGGAGTGCATGGCTCCCAGTCCATAATAGATTATATATGGGTCTCGGGAGGGGGGGGGGGTTGGTTGGCGGCATTTGTGAGGTGAATACTGGACCGGTAGGAATAGCGGATCATAAAGTAGTCTCGTCGGTTCTGGGGCTGGGCCGAAGGATAAGGGGAGTATGGGGCTGGAAGTTTTCAAGGGCGGTTCTGAGGGACCCGGAAGTGTGGAGGGACATTGAAGGGAAGATTAAGGACTTCTTTGTCACTAATAGGAAGGAAGACATGGGAGAGGAGATAAGGTGGGACGCATTTAAGGCTACCATCAAGGGGGACCTAATTGCGGCAGCTGCTTTTCGAGTGAAGCAATTGAAAGCGCTGGAGGCCCAATTAGAGGCAGAAGTGGAAGTGGCTAGACAGGCAGCTGGCAGGACCCCCTTCCGGGTAGCAATGTGAGATTACAGGAAAGCGTTGGGGCTGCTGGAACTCTTGCGAACCAAAAAGGCTGAGGGAGCGCTGCTGGCTGAGAGACACAAATATTATGTGAAGGAAAATAAAGCAGATGCGCTGTTAGCACGTCTGCTAAGAGGAAAGTGGGGAAAAAATGCCATTACGGTGTTGAAATTGGGAGCTCGGGAGAGAGTCACAAGGTGGGAAGAAATACAGGAGGCGCTGGCGAGCAAATATGACTCCCTCTATGCCTCCCAAAATCCCCGTAGTGATCAGCAGGAAAAATTCCCACAATCTGTACAGCTGCAGCAAATTGACAGCACGACAAGGGAGGCCCTCAACCGGGAAGGGAAATTACAGAGGAGGAGGCTCATGGGGTGATTAGGGCCCTCCTAGTAAATAAAGCTCTGGGCCCAGACGGCTATACTTCAGCCTTTTATAAGATGTTTGTATCACAGGTGGCCCCGCAATTGACCACACTATTCAATCTGTTCCGACAGACAGGTAAAATAGCTCCCTCCAAGAGAGAACGTCATACCACCCCATAGCGTTGATCAACATAGATGCCAAGATATATATGAAGATTCTGGCGAATAGACTTGATGCCATTCTCCCACGGTTGATACACCCTGATCAATTGGGCTTTATTAAAGGTAGGCAAACTGCAGATAACACCTAGTTGAAAAGGCGCAGAGGACGAACACTCCCGCGGTCTTGGTGGCACTCGACGCGGAAAAGGCCCTTGACAGCGTGGAGTGGTCCTTTTTGTTCAGTGTAATGGAAAAGATGGGCTTTAATGCGGAATTTATGACAATGGTGCAGGCTAACTATCAAGCCCCATCCATTAGAATAATGGTGAATGGCTTTGCCGCTAGACGGGTTAATTTGCAGAGGGGAACAAAACAGGGCTGCCCGCTATCCCCACTTCTCTATGCTATCTACTTAGAACCCCTTTTGCAGGCAATAAGAGAGGAGGTGGGGATATGCGGAATTCCGTTTGGGGGGGAGCAGCAGAAGGTTGCAGTATTTGCTGACGACATGTTGCTAATGTTGACGGCACCGAGTAAGTCACTCCGAGTCAGTATGACCCTGCTGGAGGGTTTTGGGGAGGTTTCAGGTCTGAAGATTAACACTAGCAAATCTGAGGTCTGAAACCTAACACTAAAAGGAAGAGAACAGGAAGAACTACAGGGAGGCACTCAGCTTTTATGGAGCCCGGGAGGGATTAGATATTTGGGAGTGAGAATCACAGCGACTCTAGCTGGGTGGTATTCAGCAAATTTCCCCCTCTCCTTAAAGCAATCCATAGAGATTTTCGAAGGTGGAGATGCCTCAGGGTCTTGTGGTTAGGGCGGATTGCGGCAGTAAAGATGGTTACCCTCCCGTGCCGGTTGTATCTATTCCAGGCGGTCCCACAGCCGGTACCGTCTAGCTTCTTTAAGCACTAGGGAACCCTGACTAAAGAATTTCTGTGGGAAGGGAAAAGGCCCAGGGTGAGTGGTAATTTATTGATGGCTCCTAAGAGACAGGTAGGCTTAGCGCTACTGAATTTTCGGCGATACTATGAAGTGACCCAGCTCTGAATCATTAGGGAATGGCTGAGCGAGGAGGACGGGGCAACAAGAAAAGCTTTGGGTGAAGATGGATAGAGCAGTGGCACATAGCAATTTGGCAGAAGTGCTTTGGCTACCCAGGGGGCCTAGACCTCAGCATCTTTATGAAAGCTCAATAACAAAGCTAATGGCTGACACCTGGGATAAGTTGGTGGGCTCTAAGGGAATCACTATGTATCCATCGCCGTTCACCCCTATCTTTGGCAATAGGGATTTCACCCCGGGCATGGAGAAGGGGGCATTTGTGAGATGGCAGGAGGGAGGTTGCAGGAAGTTTTGTGATATGTTTCGGAGAGGAGAGCTCCTCTCGTTCAAAGACTGCAAGTGGGAATTCGCAGTACAGGAGGGGGAGAGATTGAGATATGCACAAATAAGACATTGGGTACTCCACCCTGGGATCCGAGAGGCGGCAATCAGAGAAATGACGCAATTCGAGACCGTCCTACTAACCAATGATGGAAAGAAGGGTCTCATTTCTAATATTTATAAGATCTTGGAGAGCTTGCATACAAATCCCAAGTGGGCGTATATGCAGCAGTGGGAACGGGTGCTAGGGCGAGAAATTAGTAGGGCATAGAGGGAGAGGCTATGGAAGAAGATACCTAAACTGGCTAAGGTAACCCAACTTCAAGAAATGTGGTACAAGATTTTATTGGGGTGGCACTATACCCCAGCCCGGCTTCATAAGATGTTCCTCGCTAGATCGAGTTGTTGTTGGAGAGGATGTGGTCTGGCAGGTACAGCGGAACATATTTGGTGGAAATGCCCCAAGATTGGACCCTTTTGGGGGGAAATATGTAGGGCGCAGGAACAGGCCTTCGGCCCAGGAGACGAACGGACGCCGGAACAGATTCTTTTGGGCATTCGTGGATCCTCGGAGGTGGGGGGGGGACTCAGAGGCAGGGAGAAAGCAAAAGTGATACTAACCCTCGCAGCTATGATGTTAATAGCTCAGAGATGGAGGAGCCCTGAGATCCCCATGAATCAAGACTGGCTGCGGAAAATAGGGGAGATAGTGGCATTGGAATGGGCATCGTACGCCATGGACGATAAAGTCCAGAATTTTGCAGCAGATTGGGGTGAAGTAATGACTTTCCTCAAAGATGACTTTAGAGTGATGTGGTGCCTGCAACGCCTGCGACTGCTGGACCTTCAATGAGCATGGAGAGACGGTTTGGAAGAAAGACTTTTTTTGGATTTGGAAGCTCATCACCTGGGGGAGGAAGGGGAAGGGGAAGGGGAGAGGGAGAGGGAGGGGTGGGACGGAATGTTTTCTTTTTTGGTGTCATGTTGTAAAATTCAATAAAAAGAGTTTTCAACAAAAGAAAAACAACACAGAGTGGGCAATCAGTGTCTACCATGTTATCTCAGTGGAGATAGTGTCACAGCTTAAAACGGAGGTCAGGGAGGGGAGGCAGTCTTCGCAACCAAATGTCAAGTAGGAAGAGCTTGGTCACTAGGGGTGAAGACACAGATGACAAGATGGACCTCAAAGGTGAAGCACAGAGCCGATTTCCCCCCCCCCCCAACCCCCAAACCACTTTCAAGGCCCACATGAGTATGCTGTCTGCTGTTATGGAATTCAGTTCAATAGGCGGTTGCGCACCTGTGGAAGTGCCCAGAAGTGCTGCTTAGCTGTGACGAACTTTGGTCTCTGAACTCCTACATCTGGCGGTACGCTGGCTTATTTGCAACATTTAGCCTCAGTACATCAAGATCTGCCAATTATCAAAGGACTGATGTGGTGATTAATTTAAAACCTTTATTTTATCCTTTAAGATAACTTTTGGCAATATTGTTGAACTTTACCCATTAAGAGCGTTAAGCTCTGCCCCCACCCACCCAGCTTCCTACTTAACCAGTACACGCGTGCATCTGTGGAAGAGATGCTTGGCTGAGCGATGACTTTGCAGGACTCTTCCCTGATGGGCTAGTGTTTTACAGGCAAGTTTAATTTACAGGGTATTTCATAGAATTTCGCACAAAAGTGGCGGACGCTAAAATCGATTTCCGCGCACAGCGTATTCATGGATTTTAGCCTCCAAAACCAGCCGTGGCGCAGAGTGGCGCAGCGACCCTGCAGCAGCACCAGTTATGCCCCCAAGAACGCCCTCGCGCAAGGAAAAGCCATCAAAATTCCCAATTCAGCGCAAAGGGCTGCGCTAACCCTGGACCAGTTTATAGGGCTGCCAAACAGCAAACGCTAAGCGGGGAACGTGTATTACTGGGGTGCGCGGGAAGTTTTACATGCGATTGGGCCTGGGCGAGGGGGCTACCACTCACCGTCTGCCTTGCGTGTAGAAGAACGCGTAGACAACACCCACCCGCTGTGTAGTAATAGCGTGTGAACCCCAATGCTTGGAAAACACACGCACCGCACCCCACGAAAAGCACGTAAAGAGCAATGGAAATCCACATGGGATCTTCGAGCCCTGCCAGGGCAACGCCCGTGCGCGATACGTCACAGACGCACTTGCGCGCTAAGGGCCTTTGGTCCAATGGAATCGTATGCGTGCGCTGACGCGCTCACGCGTTAAGGGCCTTTCCTCGAATTACACGCTGATATGCAATTTTTTCACGTGCAAATCACTCCGTATCAAGCTGGCCACGCGAAAACATACGGAAGACCACGCTCCTGCCCTGAAGGCCATTTTCCTGCCCCCAAGAGCCCCGAGCATGCTCCCACCTGCCATCTGCTGCTGCCTGCCTGCCTGCTGCCCACGTGCCCTGCTATTTGCTCCCTGCACATCAGCCATCTGCAGGGGTGCAGTTGCTGTGACCACCCCTGCTGGAACTGAAGACTCCCGACTGGGATACCATCGCTCCACAGCCCAGCCCCAGGACCCAGTTGCCCACCCACGCCTTCCTCTGGGGTTGCTATGTCGGGCACACCACCATCTAAGACCACTGGCAACCCCCAGCCAGAGAGGCAGAGGGCCACCAGCTTCACTGCCACTGAAGTTGGTGTCCTGGTGGAGCAAGTCCTGGGGCAGTATGATGCCCTCTTCGGAAGTTTGCGCGCCGACAAGGAAGGAGGGACCAGGATCTGGACGGACATCATGACTGCCATCAACGCGGAGGGGGTGGCAGTCCGAAGATTCCAACATGTCAAGAAGCGCTGGGAGGTCTTCAGGTCCAGGACCCTCAACAAGGCCCGGCACCTCTTGAAGGCAGCGGATGCTAAGGGGCGCCGGGGCCACCTGTCGGAACATCAAATGAGGGTCCTGGAATACATATCCCCAGTGCTCCACGTCCAGGTCCTTGAGAGGCAGACCCGTCTGGAGTCGAGCGGTAAGTGTACATGCATACTGATTGTAAGCTGTGCGACTTGTGGTTTTGTAGGGCCATGTATGGATGTGTATGTACAGGGCCGTGAGGCTAACACATGCGAGTCCTCTCGTGTGAGACACATGGATGGTGCATGTGTGTGTAAGCTTGCCTGCCAAATGCAGATGTGTGAGCACACATGCTTGAATGACTGTGTATGTAAGTTGGCATGGTTGTAGTGTCACACATGGATGTCGGTTCCAGCTGCATGTATCTGCACCATGTACATGTGCATGTGTGTGTATTTCACAAGGGTGCAACAGTGATGCAACATGGATGCTTGGGACACTGATATGTAGAAGACTGATTGCCAGATGTGACATGGATGCCGATCTCATCACTGCGACAGTTGGTGGAGGTGTACACATGCATGTAAGTGTGGTGGCGTGTGTGCATGTCTAGTGCACTCCCTGTGTTTCATGTGATGTCTGGCTCACCTTTGGCTGCTCATGCTGTTGTATGTGTATGGATTGTGCTGGTTGTTGCCATATGGCTGTGGAATTGCTCAGGTGTGTGAGTTGACCTGCCATGTGTGTTGGGGATTGTGATGCCATGTCTGAAGTTTGACACTGCCACTCATGTGCAACTGGCATGTGTGTATCAGTCCATTGTACAGTGTCTTGATGCCTGTCTCCTATCTCTCCCTGTCTGCAGCGTCAACTGATGAAGAGGACGGAGAGGGTGCTGTGGAGCACAGCGGCGGGGATCACACCAGCAGCCGGAGACACAAGGCCCGGCTCCCCTCCCAGGTTGTGATCTCGTCAGGGAGTGAGGAGTCCGGTGCCGCGTCGCAGGCCGCAGCTGCCGAGGGTAGGTCCAAGAGGCAGAGGTCGGAGTTGGACTCCTCGGCAGCAGAAGGGGCGGCTGAGACCCCACAGGGTCCGACAAAGGAAGATGGCACGGAGTCATCCAGATTGGTGGGGGGTTTGGTGGAGGAGGAGGAGGCTGCGCAAGGGACAGAGACGGGGTCTGGAGGTGGGGATTCCAATGGTGCCAGTGGTGCAGTGCATGGGCAGGGACAGGGACAGGAGGCACCACAGGCCGCCGCGGAGGTGCCTGTGTGTAATCCTGTCCCTGATCCTGTGACTGCATCATCCCGCACCAGCAGGGATGCCTACATCCAGACCAGTTTTCAGGGAGGGGATCCGCTTACAAGAACTGCCTTCCTCTCCCTGCGGACGTGGCTATCCGGGACCGGGTTGAGCCTGTCCTGGGTGGGGTGGCGTTGTGTCAACGGGACATGCGAGGTGGCCTGCAGTCTTTTCATGGGGAGACTGCACGTCATCTCGAATGGCTCGTTGACTATGTCAGCCTACTGGGACAGGTCACCCAGGCCGGATTCCTCCGTTTGCTGAACCTTGCTTCGACCCCCTCCTCACCTGAACCCCCTATGCGCCAGTCGTCCTCCGTGCCATCTTCCCACCCATGTATCACCTGGGTACCCTTTGGAGCTGCCTCGGACCGTGCGGCAGGCTGGTGGAGGACACATCCCTGCCACAGTCGGGAGTCGGACGTCCAGCAGGGGTGGCCACCTCAACAACTGCACCCCAGCTGTAGGAGAATGTGCAGGCAGCAGGAGCCAGGGCACGGGCACAGGCACAGCAGCAGCAGCAACAAGGTGGGAGCCATGATGGCTCGGGGCCTTCGACAACGGAGGGGCTGGCATCGGCCGGAGGGCAGGAGGACCCAGGACGGGAAGTGTCTTCCATGTGGCAGCGGTTAGGCCATGCTATAGATGCGGAGCGGCAGCAGGCGGAAGAGGCACGGCTCACGATGGTCAGGGCAGAGAACTCCATGCAAAGGGCTCTGAGGCGGGCTGAGTGCCTCGAGGCAATTCGCAGGGACCTGGAGGTCCGGATGTCATCGTTCCTGTGAACCCTCGGGGCCTTAGAAGAGGACTGCCTCCGGGACATCGAGCAGGAGTTCGATGATGCCCTGGCCCGGGAAATCAGGAAGTGAGCTGTCGGACTAGCCCGCTGCCATTGTATATAGTTAATTAGTGTTAGGTTTCCTTTTGGTTTTCATTTCATTTGGGGCGCTTGGAAAATGCCCCACCTTTTTGTATATAGTTGTTCATTAGGTAGGGTTTTTGTAGGTTTCCTTTCAATGGTTGGGCTCATGGACCCTGGATGTGTACTTTGTATATAGTTCTACACTGGATTTCACTTCATGTAAGTTTCTTTTTTTACCATGGATCAATGGATGTGTCTTATTTTTACACTTTGGATTTGGTTGGACGGACAGACTCTTTGGACCCATTTGCTTTTGGATTGATTTGGATTCTGGTTTCACACATTTTTTTTTTAATATTTTGGACATGCAGCTTTTTCTTCATTTTTTTCCATTATTGTGTGATTTTTTTAAATTCATTTGGTTAATTATTGAATACACATTTTTCATATACTTTACTGATGTGGTCTTATCTCCTTTGTTTTGTGCATGTCACACTGTTGATCTTTTCAGAGTCATGTGTCACCATTGCGTGGGTCTGAGGGACATTGATTCATGGCCATGCTGGTTATATATTTTCTATCATGACTTTGGGAATTCAATGTGGAGTGTTTGGACTGGGGTGGGTTTTGGGTGGCCATGAGGGGCATGGGTCTGGAGTGTGATGACCTGGCGGGGGGGACATGTGTGGGGGCCTGCTGGCAGGAGCCCCTCACTGCTGGGGGTGGGGGTGCTGGGGGACATGAGTGGGGGCCTACTGGCAGGTGCCCCGCACTGCTGGGGGGTGGGGGTCCTGGGGGACATGAGTGAGGGCCTGCTGGCAGGTGCCCCTCAGTGCTGGGGGTTGGGGGTGCTGAGGGACATGAGTGGGGGCCTGCTGGCAGGTGCCCCTCAGTGCTTGGGGGTGGGGGTGGAGGGGGTCATGCGTTGGTGATCAGTAGTGCAAGCTGACATGTGGCTTGCCTGGGGGGCATGCCCATGGTGGATGGGCTGCCTGCGGGACATGACCAGGGGTGCAGAGTAGTCCCCTGTGGTGTGGGCTGCCTACAGGGGCCATGGAGGGTGTAGAGCGAACACCTGGGAGGAGCCACACTGCCAACAGACGTGTAGGACTCCCCGGCAACCCCGAAATACACGTACCCTGCTGAAATCGCGTGTGAGACTTCCCACGAACCCCAGATTTACACGTACCCAGGCCAATCGCGTGTGAAACTTCACGCGAACCCCAGAAATACACGCACCCCACTGCCACAGGGCCTATTGCGTGTGAAACTTCATGCGAACCCCAGAAATACATGCACCCCACTCGCACAGGGCCTATCGCGTGTGAAACTTCACGCGAACCCCAGAAATACACGCACCCCGCTCGCCCAAGGCCTATTGCGTGTGAAACTTCATGCGAACCCCAGAAATACACGCACCCCACTCGCAAAGGGCCTATCGCGTGTGAAACTTCACACAAACCCCAGATTTACACGCACCCCACTGCCATAGGGCCTATTGCGTGTGAAACTTCCCGCGAACCCCAGATTTACATGTATCCCGCTCGCCCAAGGCCAATCGCCTGTGAAACTTCCCGCGTACCCCCCAAATACACGCACACGCTATTTTTGACACAGCGGGTGTCCGTGTTTGTCGCATACCCCTTTGCACGTCATTTGTCCTAGAGGGCCACAGTATGGGACATTCATCAGAGCTGTATATACGTGGTTTTTGTTAGCGCACATTTTGGCGCACATTTTTTTCATGCGCAGGGACGCTACTGCCTGCCTTTGTGTGGCGGACGTGTTTTGGCCTGTGCGCATCTTTGCCCGTGCGCTGGTTTGCCCTATTCGATTCCATGAACACATGTTGTAGGCGAGCGTGTGGGTGTTCCGCGCACTTGCCTCCTGTACTTCCCCCATGGCGCCCACATTTTCACGTGTTGTTCCCCATTCCGCGTGTCACGCCCTGTGTTACGCCTACTTTTGTTATGTACGCCACGCTATGTCCGCTTTCGCTGTGGCCGTAGCGCACGCCGTTAGATGACCTGTGCGCCACGCAGATTTTACTCACGCACGGACTTCCATGAATCGATGTGCGTGGGTTTTGCTGCGAATTTCGCACACATGAATTCCATGAATCGGCTCCTTAATTGCAAAAACTATCGCACAACAAAAAGGAAAGTTGCGCGTTGCGATTTAATTAACATGTCTAAAGGCGTGTATTCCCTGAAGACCAATATGCCTCAACAAACTGAAATCTCAAAAACAACTATACAACTGAGATGCTCACCTCAGAGACAGTCCCCCGCCACTATTTCGGCGCAAAAGCCGTCTTTAATGAACTCTCCTTTACAGAAGAAATAAATACATGCTGCTGACATTAGACCCTTTTGTCAGCCGAGTGAACTAAAAGATCCATGTATCAGAACCAAATAAGCCGACCCAACCGAGACTTCTGTCCTTTGCTCATCTACTTATGATTCTGTGGCGGCTGCCGGTGAAATAACTCCCACTATTATACCAGACTCCTTAGTGGCTGTGGGTTTTTCCCCATACACCAGTTGAATCTCTAACTTGAATCCTGCCCTCACTTGTTCATTCCCTGTAAATGAAGATCCAGGCAAGCAACATCCAATTAGTTGTTGTAGACGAAATAAGCATTATTGAAATTGACACCCCAAATCTCAACTCGCTGATCACACGTGATGTTGCACAGCTGCAGAGTGTTCCCAGGCAGCTAGGTGGAGAAGTGATTTCTGTTCCGATTTTGTCGGTGTACAACAACTCTCCTATCCAGACTGCTACTCCAGATCGACCAGATATGGGCCTTCTTACTTCACCATTAATTCCTCATAGCAATAATCTTTCACAATCCCTGATTATGTTTGGTCATTAACTACATAATTCTTCAGCCCTGTCTATATCTTTTATCCATCCAACTCCCCGTAAAACAAGTGGCATTCCCCAATTTCAACTCCTTCCCCAGTCTGTTCCATCCTTCTCCCCACTTGTGGACATCACACTGACATTGATTAACACAGCTTTAATCTCCTTGGCCAGATTGTTTGAGACTTTAGATGAGCAAATTACCCATCAGTCAGTCCTCATTCCCCCGTTATTACAGCGTGATTTAATAGTAGGCCTAAATCCTGCTGGTCAAGATAACCTATCGCCCCCTCCGCTTTACTTGCCTACAGTGGAAACGCATGACTCCAACTCTACTCGGTCCAGCATTTCAAATACAGAGGTTAATGGTGTGACAAGTCAAATGTCCCTTGCCCATCAATGATGGAATTATTCGACCCTTTGATGTTACGAATGACGATCGAGTTTTGATTACTGCTGCATCATTTCAGGCTCCAATAATTTTGAGTCCCTCCCCATCAGCATCTGAGGTGACGAAACAATCGTACTACTACAAACAAGAGCACTAAAATACAAAGGATGAATAAACGTCCTTCCCAAGAAAAAAAACCTAAAAGCATGGACTTGATGCATTTGCCCTCGAGCTCCAAGCAATCTATAAGGGCTATTACCCTACTAAGAAACCAATGCGCCAAGGCCTCTTCTGCAGTTTTTCAGTAAAAAATATGAAAAAAATCTCTCGAACACAAAACAGACAACATAAGCGCAAATAAGAAATCGCCAGCTGCTTATGCTCCTTTAGAGCTAGTCTCTGCTGTTCGTTGTCAACAAAAGAAGATTAATATTCTACCAACTCCTCATTCCTTATCTCAGAGCCTAGGCACTAATATAGCAGCCCCTGTGGAATCCTGGCAGCCAAATTACCACTGTTTTCTTGAACATAGACATCTTGAGATACAGAAATCAGTAGATCTCTACTTGGCCTCACAACAAAAACCAACACAACTCAATACTAAAAAACCAAAAACATGTCAACAGTTGCAAGGAAATGTAATTCCCCTAAACCTGTAGCCCAAACGATGGCTGCCAACCAAGGACGCACCACACCCCCCCAGACAGAATCTCACTACTTACTTCAGTTCCAACACATAATACCAATAATAATCGCCTGAGATCTCAAAGTCAATTTAAACCCTGTTTTCCACATTTCCGTCATCTCATCATGAAATGTCGACTGTCTCCTTTTATAACTTACGATCTTAACATAACAAGTGTACTTGGCATATTTGGAGGTATTCCCAGTCTTGAGAATATAACCTCCTCAGACTTGAATCAAGTCGAGTTTCCTGATGAAACAGATCGATCGGTCACAAGATTATGGATTCAATCCGGAGTTGTTTTAAATGTGATTTGGAAAGCAAGAATGGAAGTCTTTATATTGGGATTCGTCATTTCACAGGATCCAACTGTTCAATCTGAATCTGAACAGAGGGCAGATCAACTACCAAATAAGAATATCAACGTCACCCCTCAAAATTACATGCTCAGAGACACAAAGACAGATATCTCATCATTCAAGTGACAATCTTCCACATCCGATGCCATTCTGCCATCCCCCAAGCATAACAATCCATAAGCCAATCTACACATCAAATTTTGTTGGCAAACTGGAATTTGCGAGGGTTCACTCATCTAATGGAAAATACTGACAACCTTTTAAACACCTATAACATAGTAGCCTTGCAAGAGACATGGCTGTCAGAAACCCCAATATGGAATGATCATCAAATCATTTTACATACTGCTAAAAGTGCATCTAAAGGAAGACCCGTGTCAGGCCTCCTGGTGGCAGTTAAAATTAGTTCTGGAATAACAATTCAACCATGGGCTACTCCAAACCAGTATATTCAACTGGTTAAAATGCACCTTAAAGATAGAAAGATTGCATTTTAACATCTATTGCAACCCTGCTAGAATAACTAATGATACATTTTTTCATGATCTGAACATGACTTTCAATATAATCGTGCAAACACCTTCTATTATGCATACCATACTATTGGGCGATGTAAATCTCCATTGCCTCTCAACAGGTACCACAACTGAAAATCCAATATGCCGATGGTGGGCATCTCTCATGAGAGGGAGAGACAGATGATAATGGCAAATGGAGCACTGCCAGGTGACCTTCCTCCTCAGAGCACTTGGCGTAGACGTTTCCAAGAGGCCATTATTGATTACATTTACTTAGATCAAAATGTATTTGCTGTGGTGAACAAATCTGAAGTTATAAAGCAGAGGTATAGTGATCATGAGATGCTGACCCTAAATTGGTCCTGGCAGTCTACTGCACCTAGCTCCTCTGTGAACAAATTCAAGGGCCAATTTATACAACAACGGGAGAAACCGATTTCGATTGTCTGACCCCACGTTAGATCATTTAAATAAGTGTATCACCCAAAATCAATATTTTTCTAACCAACATACCGACTATTTGGGTGAACAGTACGAAACCGTCCTTCATCTCTTTAAACTCCAACCAAGTACATTGGCACAGACGAATTACAAAAATAAACACACACATGACCCAGAACTGAAGAACAGAAAAACCAAATATAGTTGTGACAAAAAGCTTGCATCATATGTTCCGCTGAAAGAAAGATCTCACGCCTTAAGAACCATAAAAACCAAATACAAAAATTGGTTAAGAGCCCGAAAGGTCTTGTTATTTCAGAGAGATGGAGAGGCCATGTTGAAAGCCATAGCTTCCAGAAACTCAGCGCAAACATGGCGCCTACTCAGCCAGGCTAATTTTGCCTTACAAACGCCAATTCCAATAATTGGTGTATCAGAACAGCAGTGGGTGAATCACTTCTCAGCCTTATATGCTCTACGAAATCACTCACCCCGACTATACCCAAATAACATCTAATGATTTCCATCTCCAAATATCCAAGAAGGATATCCTCTACTACCTTCAGAAGTCCAGTCGATCTTGAGCACCAGGCCCGGATGGTCTGAGCAATGTTATGTTTAAAGATCATCCCAAGGCCTGGGCCGCTATTCTTCACAACATTTTTTCTTACATCATCAAGACAAATTGCTTACCAACATCATGGCAGAAATCAATAATCGAACTGATTTTCAAAAAAGGCGATCGTCAATCTCCGGACAATTATAGGCCTATCGCCCTACTTGATGCCCCAGGCAAGATATTTGCCTGCTTCATCTTAAGGGACTTTAGCGAATGGATCACAAGAACTCAGAACTGTGACCCCTTTCAAACGGACATTGTTGATGGATTAGGCAGAGCCATCAACCTCATTGGATAGTACTGTGAATATTAGTCTGTGTTGCACCCTTAGAGAATTGTGCAAATTGACTTGAATCACATCTAGAAAGTGCCATAGTGGGATAGTACTGTTAATACTAGCCTGTGCCACACTAAGATAATACTGTAATTATTAGAATTTGCCAGATTCTGGGATAGTGCTGTGAACATTGGCCTGTGTCTCACCCTTTGGGGGGATAGCTCAGGGGGAACATGCTCACCTTGGAAGCAAGACGACACGCAGCAACACAGGTTCGATCCCCGAGTCCGTGCTTAGAAACCTCTGGGTTTTAAGCGCGTTATAAATAACCTATCATATCATACCCTTGGAGAAGTGTTAATAGTGCCTTGAGACACACCTAGAGAGTGCCACAGTGGGATAACACTGTGAATATTAGCCATTGTCAAACCCTTACAGTATTATTAATTTTGCAGTGAGTCACATCTAGAGAATGCCACATTGGGGCAATGCTAGAATTGCCCTAGCTATATAACCCCGGCTAGACCATCCCCACAGCCACCAACTACACATAGTTGGTCTTACGTCATCTAACAAATGACACCACCAGACAGCCCCAAGCTTGTATTGGACACACCAACATCACCCAGACCACCCCCACGAGACAGCCAGACTTAGCACGAAAGACTGACTCTGCGCGACGACAACACCACGCCCAAAATCGTGCTCCCAACGAACAGAACAAAACCAGTCAGGAAAAACACGTACAACTGTACAATCATAACAAAAACCTGAGCCAACCAGCAAAGCACTGCCTGTGGGCTACCGCCCCTGCAACTTCAACCCCAAAGGAAATATAAACCTAACTACTTACTAGGAAGCAACCGCGACAACCCAACAAAAAAATAAATACCCGAGAGGGAGAAATTACCTACACCAACCCCACAGCAGACCCCAAAACTACACGAAATGCCATGAAAACGAATTGGACCACGAGAAAGACAAAGGGCAGAGAGAACCAACACACCTGTGTGCCAACAAAGATCCACAACTGTGGAACACAACCCCATCGACAAGAACGAAAACAGAACCAGCGCATACAGAAAAGAAAAATCTCTATACCTAACACCATACCTCGCAAATAACCACTCACTGGAACGAACCGACCCAATGAACGAATCCAGAAAGACCGACAACCAAAAACAACCATGCAGAAGAACAAACAATGCTAGAGGGAACAAGAAGACGGCCGATGCCCTAAGCCCATATGTCACCAAAACAAGAGGACCCACCCTTCAACAGCCACAAAATCTAGAAGAGGAACCTGATGAAAATAAAAACACAAGGATTAACCTAGACAAACTATTCTACAACAACATAAACACAATACCAACACCACAACCAGAGAGCTTCATGCAAGATAAGCAAAACACATGTCAGAAGACAATGCTCATAATAAAACACAAACCAAATTACACCATAAAAATCCACTGCAACCTAATCAACGCAAGATCAACGTCAAAGCGCTCAGGGGAGATCTTCGACCTGCTCTGTGACAACGTTAAGGACATCCTATTCATCAAAAACATGGCTGGGTGACAACTACAAAATCACACTGTAAAGCTGCCTCCCCACCAACTTCAAATGCCTACAGTTAAACAGGGAAAAAAAAGGAGTAGGGCTTGCAATACCATTCAAAGAACACCTGCAAATAAAGACAGACAAACCTCTAAACAACGTTAACTGCAAATCCATGATCATGCACCTACCAGTGAACCCAAAAACAAATATTAAATTCATACTGGTTTACAGACCACCGACATACAATGCAGATTTCGTCGACAACTTCATATAAGCCATCACTAACATAGCCATTCAACATGAGCATCTGATAATCCTGGGGGACTTCAACATATGGTTCGAAGAAAAACACGCAAACTCACAAAACTCACTAATCGGGCAACTAATAACCATGAAACTACAACAGTTGGTCAAAGGAGCAACACACTCAGCAAGGCACATGCTTGACGCAAATCTTTGCCAAGAAAAAACGTATCACCACTGCTCCACCGATACAAATACTTTGGAGCGACCATCTCATTTCATTTGTGATTAAGCTACCAATTAAAGTTACCAACCAGTCCCTCAAACTCCCAACCGCCACGAAAAACAAACTGGGGAACCATCAAAGCAAACAACCTAATAGAACTGGAGCTGACAAAACCATCCACAACCTAACTGCAGAAGGCAGACCTAGATGGGAAAATGGACCTACTTCATAAATGGATTGCTGATGCAATCAAAAACATCTCCCCAGAAAAACCGCTTACCCCCTCAAGAAAAAGAGCAATGGCAAAATGGTTCACCCCGCTACTAAGCACCATGAAAAAGAACAAAAAGCTGGAACTAGAATGGAGGAAACAATAGGACCAAGATAAGAAAACTCAGTGCCAGAGTCAAATCTGATGGTACAAGAAGGAAATTCAAAAGGCAAAGAAAAGGCATTATGACAATAGAATCGCCAAAGCCACCAACACACAAAAAGAAATGTTCAACATCATAAACGAAATGAGAAACCCACCAGGTTGTGACAACACTCCAATACCTTCACAGAAACTATGCAACAACCTAGCAGACCATTTCAAAAACAAAATCAATGACATCTAAGAAATCATACAAAACAGACCGACCAATCCTAACACACAACCAACCAAATCCAACGAGGAAAACTCAAACTCAAAAAGTCCTGCAAATATCAGTCGAGAGATTCCTCAAGCTGGTAAAACATGGCAAGAATGCAGGCTCGCCCATGGATCCCTGCCCCCCAAACATCTACAAATCAATCCTCACACAAGGAACGCCATCTGAATATTACAGGAATCTCTTGAATCTGTCACTCGCAACAGGGCCCGTACCACAATCCTTCAAATCAGCATACATTAAACCACTTCTTAAGGACACAAGTGGCGATGTGGAAGATCTCTCCAACTACAGGACTATTTCAAACATCCCCTACCCAGCAAAACTCCTAGAAACCTATGTATACAGACTAACCCAAGAACATGTAGAAAAACGCCAGGTGCTATACCAAGCACAAGTCGGCTTTAGATCTGCAAGAGGAACATAATCGGCACTCCTATTCATCTGGGATGACCTAAAAACAAACGCTGACTCCAATACAACCTCAGCCCTGATTCTGTTTGACCTCTCGGCAGCATTTGACAGAGTAAGCCATGACACCCTGATCAAGAGATTAGAATATATAAGTATAACGGACATGGCACTACTCTGGACTAAATCATTCCTAGCAAACAAAACAGAAACCGTATGGATAAAACCCTTCAAATCTAATCCACGAGTTAACGACTGAGAAGTACCACAAGGACCCTCCCTATCACCACTGTACTGCAACATCTACCAGACTCCGCTAATCCAGATCTTCAAAAAATACAACCTTATGTGCTACAACTACGCCGACGACACTCAAATCATTTACAAAATCGAAGATACACAAGCAGATCACTGAACTCTAGGAGAATGTCTACAAGAAATCTATGACTGGATGAATGCCAACAACTTAAAAATCAACCCAAGAAAGACAGAAATCATGATTATATCCCAAAACCAAGAGAACACCTACATAGCATGTCCGATAGAAGTGGGAACTGCGCCCACACCATCAAAAGTAGTCAAAACCTGAGAGTCCTAATGGACAACGCACTAACCTTACAACCGCAAGTAAATGCGATAATTAAGAAATGCTTCTTCCTCCTTCACCCAACAAAAAAAATCCTACCTTTCCTGTCCTTCAGCCACAAAACACTGATAAGCGTCACCCTCATCATGTCAATAATCGACTACGCAAACAGCCCCTACCTCGGGATGCTGGAACACCACCTGAAGAAATTACAACGCATCCAAAATGCAGCAGTTGTGCTTCTCAAACTATCTAGAACAGATCACATCACACCAGCGCTAAAAATGCTACACTGGCTTCCAATCAAACAACGTATCACGTTCAAAACAATGTGCATAACACACAGGGCAATCAGCTGACAGGGAGCAGAATTCCTACAAAAGAAAATAATATACAAGCCAGCGAGACTCCTCAGATCAAGCAATGCCATCTGCTTGGAACCAAAGCCATACACCAAGAAAAAACTAGTAGGCGCCCCTTTCTCCCACCTGGCGGCAAAAACCTGGAACAACCTCCTGAAAGGAATAAGAAACACCAAAGACCACCTAAAATTTAGAAAACTACTAAAAACCTGGCTCTTCAACACCTCAGAACCAGACTGAAACAATCGAACAGGAAATGCAAGAGAACAGGCTGATAGAACCCATGACGGCGCAGACCAGGCCTAGAACCAACAATGGGGAAACTCCCACAAGAACTAGAGAAACAATGTTAGCTGGAACCGACCACGAGCGACAACCCGATCAGGGCGCCAATGCCATATTTAGTTAGAATTATGAATAACAGCTCGCGTTGCATTCTACACAGGATTGTGAATGTTAGCCAGGGTCCCGTTTGGATAGAGTTGTGGATGTTGGATTGTGTCACATCTGTTCAGGATTGTGGGTGTTGGCCGGTGCCACATTTGGATAGAGTTGTGAGTGTTGGCTGGCGTCTGGTCTGGATGGGATTGTGGATATTGGCCTATGCCACATTTGGATGGGGTTTGGAATATTGGCCTGCGTCATTTCTTGACAGGATTGTGAATGTTGGCCAGGGCCTCATGCAGATAAGAATTGTGGATGTTGGCTGGAATCACATCTGAACAGGATTGTGAGTGTTGGCCAAGGCCACACTTGGATATAGTCGTGGGTGTCGACCTGTGTCACAACTAGACAGGATTGTGGGTGTCGCCTGGTGCCACATGTAGATGGAATTGTCGGTGTTGGCTTGCGTCGCATCTGGACAGGATTGTGGATAAGGCCAGTGCTGCACCCAGATAGAAATGGGAGATATTCACTTGCCACATCTAGAAAGAAATTGAAATCAGCACGCGCTGCATCTAGACGGCAATGCCAATAACCAACACACTAACAATCTCTCCCTTCTGCATACACCTCTCAAACTCCAACCACAACCCTTAAGCACAGCAAACCGCACAAACTTCACCACACTGCAACAACAAAACAAATCACAAAAAACCTTCTCACAACAGAACACGACGGCTACCAACCGAAAAACACACCCAAGCTCAGCGAACGATGCTAACCGAACTGAAGCTGCCAACAGCACATTACTGCTCTCTTGCACTTTTTCCCTGCTCGATCCCACTAACTCACCCCACCCTCTTTGCCTTTGCAGATCCACCAGAGCGCCAGGGGACCACTCCGGTGGTGATAGTGGGCGGTACAAATATCCTTTACCATATGACCATTTCTGCCATAAAATCTAATTGCCTTGCCCAAAAGCAACCTCTGTTTTTGGTGTTTGGTGAATTTCGACTCCATATCCAGGCAAATAATGTTGACTAAGCTGACCCAAGCAGAATGTCCAACATCTATCAGCACCTTAATCAACTTATTGCACTCTAACACCTCAGTTCAGGCGATACTCGCATCTTTTATACTCTCCCATTCTTACACACAGATGCCTAAAGCAGGGCTGTATTTTAGCATCGGCCCTCTTCAATTTTCTCATATTAGATTTACAAGAGTAATTTGCGAACATCATGACAGATGCACCAAACTTGGGATCCCATATCATACTGTGACCGTTATATGCAGACGACTTGTTGTTGCTGTCAAAAACTCCTAAGGGTCTGCAGAGATTACTGAATGGATTAGCCATCTAAGCAGATCATAAACTACTGCAAATTAATTGGGATAAAACCAAGATCATCCATTGTGACAAAACAAGAAAACTGAACAAATCACTCACCTGGCATTTACCTGATGGACAACTCAAAGTTATTCATCATTATTCTTATCTGGGCATCAATGTAAATGACCAGGTCAATGATCACTCATACCTGACTGACATTACAACCACACTGCCTACAGCTAGATCTCAAGCCAAGATTATACTGGCTTGGTATGGCAAGTTCTCATGCAAACCAGCTCTCACATATTACAATCAAAAAGCAGTACTAATTTAGCTGTATGGTGCTGAAACCAAATCCATCTTTCAAGAGACTTTTTTAGCAAAAAATTGAAGGCAAATGTTGGCGACGCTTCATAAATCTTTCACAATGTGTACTGGTAGCCATGATTAGGTTTGAATTAGGGCTAACTTCCCTATATCAAATATATGCATGGAAATTGTGTGCCCTTTTCAGAAAATGTATTCTAGCACCCAAAACAAAAATGTTAAGCGTATTGGCTGCGTATGTTTTTACATCAGATCATAAGTATATATATCTACATGGAAGTCTACTACACTAAACATATTGGCTGTGGCTGATATATCATTGGAACTTTTGCTGAGTAATCCAACACGCGCTAAATTAAAACTATCCATTTGATTGGATTAAAACAAGTTCATCGTACGTTGACTTCAAGAATAATCCTTTTAACAATAAAGAATAACGTGTTTTGGAAGCTTACTTGGCTAAAAGTCCTCCCTCAAACCGAAATGATTTTCTGCGATTTAGACTTAACCTACGGCCGACTAATGATGTTTTGGCGAGACGTAAAATGATCGACAAGACTGACAATATTTGTCGGTTCTGTAAATGTGCGGGCCAGTTGGAAACCCTACAGCACTTAATTACTATATGCCCAATTCTCAATGATAAACGTTGCTTTTATTTGAAAGAATATTATAAACACTTTAAAATTGTCTATCTAGAAACACTCTGATATAAACACATTTGTGCTAATCTATCAAATCTAGCTGTGGCTACTCTTGTACACAAATTGCACTGTCAGGTAGCTGTGCTTAGTTTTGTCCACAAACTGATTTGTTGGGTGTAGGCCTCTCTCCCACTATACATCTAGATAGTACGCCCAAAGATTACTGGAACGTTTAATGAGTAGCACTCTACTGTGACTGTGTCACATCTAGATATTGTGCCCAAGAGATATAGTGTCACAAATCTACCCTCTTAGCCTAGGTCAAATCAAGATAGCCCACTGAAAGTTTACTGTGTTGAATTCTATCTAGCAAGACTGTGTCACATCTAGATGGCGACACCGTCTCGCAAATATCCACCTCTCACACCCGTCCAAATTCCTAGAACCCAGCTCTCCCTCCATCATGTCCTCACTCAGTCCCCATGGCTCATCACCCGCAAACCTGCTCCCACCTTCTCCAATGCCCCCACCATTCCTTCCCTGAGCACACCCGTAGGAATCCCCCCGTCCACCCCTCTTCAGCATAACGCCACTCGCCCAAACTCCTACCATCACCCCGCATCTAACCCTAAAATCAGAGCCAAACTCTGGCACGCCAACCACCTCCACCCTCGGAACCCCACTCCCCCCTCCCCACCCAAACTCTTCACTCCCAACCCTCCAGCTGCCCGCTTCTGAGAACTCTCCTCGACACCTGCCAACACCACCCCCTCCATATCCCATCCCCTCTCTAAAAACAGCACGTTTTACCCTTGCAAGAACAGTAGCTGCATCTCCTTCACCCTCAGACCCCCCCCTCTCTCACACCCCTGCTGCACAGAAACCCTTAAAAAGTGGAAAATGACCCTGGTCCGTCTCCATAACTGTTCACTCCTCACCACTTCTACCCAGCCTCCCAATTTCTCCCTCCCCATCCCTGCTACACTCACCCCTGCCCTCGCCCCACTTCCACCCCCTCTCTCGACTTTTCGCCCTGCACCCCAGACCCCCGACCCTTTGAGACTCACCCGAGACTCTCCCACCCCCAAATGTCCCCTCGCCCAATGACTTTCTGTCCACTCGCCCGCACCTCCTAATCTCTATGCACACCCCTCACATACCCTCCTTTGCCCGCCTACTCTTCCCAGCTGCCACGGACCTGCCTCCACACTTCATCACCCCGAGCCCACTGACACCCTTCCTCCCCACCACCCCTCACCTCCCTGCCTCATTGACCTTGAGCAACGCCTGCTCCTTTCCCCCCACCGCCCCGACGCACCTTTTACTCACACCCTAACAACCTCAATGACCACACCCCACTCCGAAGTCAAGTCCATCTTTTTCGATGCCCACTCTGTAACAAACACTGTCACCCCAAGCCCACTGACACACTTCCTCCCCACCACCACTCATCTCCCTGCCTCACTGACCTTGAGCAACCCACTGCTTCCTTCCCCCCCACAACTCCCCATGGACCTCTTACTCACACCCCAACAACCTCCATGACCACATCTCACTCCGAAGTCAAGTGCATCCTTTTCAATGCCTGCTCTGTCGCAAAAAAACAGACACAGCATCTTTGACCTCCTCTCCTCTGACAAACCTGACCTAGTCTTTATCACTGAAACCTGGTTCTCAGACGACTTTGCCCCTGTTGCACATGAGGTGTTCCCCCCCTACCCCCCAGCTACTCCCTCATCCCACTCAACAGACCCTCAAGAGGAGGCAGCCTGGCAGTTCTTTTCAAATCTCACTTCTCGGTCGCACTCGTTGATTCTCAGACATACATTCCATCATGCAAATCCCTCCTTGTTAAACTCTCACTACCTCCGAATTTAGCCCACAGCTTCCTATTCATCTACAGACCTCCTGGCTATAACGGACACTTCAGAACCAACCTCTGTGACTCTGTAGCCACCATTCAAGTAAACCACCTCTCCCTGACTCTCCTAGGAGACTTCAATATCTGATTGGATATCCCCACCAAGCCCATGACTAATTCACTGGTCGACAGTCTTGATGTGCTCAACCTCCCTTCAGATGAACGGTCCAACCTATTCTAAAGGGCGCACCATAGATGCTAGCTTGAGCTCCCATGACCTGATACATCTAGCCCCCACCTTACCATTCATCTGGTCTGACAACTTTGCCGTCCCTTTCTCCATCCTCTCCCCTTAAGTCCCCGCCACCCAACCCGCCTCCCCTTTCACTGCAAATGCTGGAACAAACTAAAGATCATCCTTGACCTAGCCGAAGCCCTGCTTCTCAGACCCCCCAAAGAACCCCCGCGGACAGATCTCTAACCTTTGACTCATGGCCCAATAATTCACGAATTCCTCTCACCCCCTTGCGGCCCTCTTTCTCATGCCTCGGACCATTTCCCAAATGGTTTACCCCTGAACTGAGGAATGCCAAAAAACTAAATAACTCCTTGGAACGAAAATGGCAAACAGAAAAAAACAATCTCAGTAGATCCATCTTTGCCTTGCACCATCGCAACTACAAAGCAGCAATCCGGAAAGCCAAAAAAGCCCACTACAACAATCAGATTCTCAACTGTGAAAATTGCAGCAAACCACTCCACAGAATCGCATCTGAATTCGTCAAACCCACTTGCACCTCTTCCCAATATACCCCATCACAATCACTCTGTGACTCTTTCTCTCCACTTCTACACCACTGCTGTCAACAGAACGACTTCCCTTAACAACAAACTGTCTCTCCTCTCCCCGCCTCAAATACTGACCAATCCAACAACACCCCTCCCCCTGCCACCGCAACCCCTCCTTACCCACGTTTGACTCCTTCAAACCCCTCTCCAGAGAAGAATTTCTTGACCTTCTATCTACTCGCAAACCTTCTGGCTGCCCCCTACACCACTGCCCCGACTCAGTCCTCAAAGAAATATTCTCATCCACCTTTGCAGGAGAGCATGCAAGAAACATCCTAAATGACTCCCTCAGCTCTGGAGTCTTTCCTAATGCCTTCAAAATTGCACATGTCAAGCCTCTTCTTAAAAGACCACCCTTGACCCCAAAAGCTACCGTCCCATCTCGAACACCAGAATCCTTGCAAAACTCATCGACCGAACAGCATACTCCCAACTAAACGCCTTTGTCAAATCCAACAACCTCCTTGACCCCGCCCAATCAGGCTTCAGACCGCGACATGGAACTAAAACCACTCTGGCCTCAATCTGGGATGATATTAAGGTCACTGCAGACTCTGCAGGATGTGCTGCACTAATTCTCCTCGACCTATCTGCAGCCTTCAACACAATTAACCACTCAATCCTCCTCGACCGCCTCCACTCCCTAGGAGTCTGTGGAAGCGCTCTCAAATGGATTGCTTCCTTCCTCAACATCAGGAAACAAATAACCCTCCTCTCCCCTTTTGTCTCGGCTCCTCGCCCAGTTAATACTGGAGTACCACAAGGCACATGTCTATCAGATCTCCTATTCAACCTTTAAATGTCCACCCTCCCTGGAATCATCTGCCCACACAATAACTTGTGCTACAACTACGCCAACGATATGCCAACGATACCCAAATCATCCTTAAACTCCACAACTCAAACTCCGACTCTCAGCCTGCCTCCTAGATATCGACCGTTGGATGATTATAAACCACCTCATCTTAAACCCCACCAAAACCATGGTGTGTGGCAACACTGAGCTTCTACCTTGTCAGCTTCCTTGGCCCGCTTTCATGGGCGAACCCTCCACCCCCTCAGTCACAGTAAAAAACCTTGGATGCACTATGGACTCCGGCCTAACCCTCTCCCGACAGATCAACAATGTATCTATATCTTGTCAATGCCATCTCAAAATTCGAAGGCGCATTTTTCCCTACCTTTCCTTCCCGAACAGACTTGCCGCTGTTATGTCTATTGTAACGTCGAGACTGGACTATGCCAACTGCCTTTAACTTGTAGTCCCGGCATACCACCTCAATAAACTCCAAAGAGCACAAAACGCTGCTGCTAAAATGCTCCTAGCCTTGGGTTCGAGAGACCACACCTCTCTAGCTCTTAGAACCCTCCACTGGCTCCCAGTCAGATGAAGGGCAACTTTCAAGACCCTGTGCATCACTCATTGGGCCTCATTACGACCCTTAGCGCCTAATTACGAGGTCCCTTTGCAGCTCCCGACCTTAACGGTTGGTCTGGACCAGCCGTTAAAGTAGGGACCCGCAAAGGGACCTTGAAGGTAATTACGGTACCTCAATTTGCAGTACCGTAATTACCGCCTTCCCCATTTCCATTGAGCCCTATGCGGCAAAAATGGGAATGGGGGAATTACCGCCCCGCCAACCTTGGAATGGGTGGTAATTCCCCATTGCACCATGGTGGACTCTTTACAATACCGGCAGCAACCATGGTGCTAATAGCGCCATTGGTTACCGCCGGTGTTGTAATGAGGGCCATTGTGCTGTGCACAAGACCGCCCCTCTATACCTACAAGATAAGTTAAAACCTTACCTCCCACCCCACACCCTGCACCCTAAGATCAAGCTCTGCCCTCCTTTTAGTGATCCCACCCACTAACTCCATCAGGATCGGAGGATCCTCATTCTCAGCATTGGCCCTGACTCTGGAACTCGCTTCCACCTCACATCCGACACACCCAAGACTATATGACATTCCGCAAATTACTAAAAACGTGGATTTTCCCATAACACCAACAGCAACCTTAAAGATAGATCTGAACCACCAACGACTAAATCCACAATGGGAATCTCTACCATGTCCTCAATTAATTCTCCCTCTGCTTCGGCTACAGACAACCGTATATGAACACTGAACAATGACCTCTGACCCCACCCACAGGACTGGCTAGATGGATGGAGTAGATCGAGGGAATAGATGAGTGGAATGTTGAAGAGAGCGGATGGGTGATATGGATGGATGGATGGATGGAGGGGATGGATGGAATGACGGATGGAATAAACTGAGTGAATGGAGGGGATGGAATGAATGAATGAATGGAACGGATGGACGCATGTGAAATGAATGGATTGATTGTACGGATGTGGATGGAAGGGACGGATGGAACGGAATGGATGGAACTGGATGGACGGATGGACCGAAAGAACTGACGGATGGATGCACCTGGATGGATGGAACGAACAAATCGGTGTGACGAACAAATGGATGCAACGGATGGATGCGACGATGGATGGGATGGGATGGGATGGATGGGACAGATAGATGGACCGAACGGATGGATGGATGGATGTATGTGAGGGATAGATGTACAGGATGGATGGATGGATGGATGGATGGATGGATGGATGGATGGATGGATGGATGGATGGATGGATGGATGGATGGATGGATGGATGGATGGAACAGATGTATGGGTGGGTGGACGGAACAGATGGATGGATGGATGGATGGATGGATGGATGGATGGATGGATGGATGGATGGATGGGACGGACGGACGGAACGGAAGGATGGGACGGACGCAACAGATGGCTAAAAAGGATGGGACGGACGGACGGCATGGGATGGATGGATGGATGGATGGAACAGATGTATGGGTGGGTGGACGGAACAGATGGATGGATGGATGGATGGATGGGACGGACGGACGGAACTGAAGGATGGGACGGACGCAACAGATGGCTAAAAAGGATGGGACGGACGGACGGCATGGGATGGATGGATGGATGGATCATTGGATGGGACGGACGGACGGACGGACGGACGGACGGACGGATGGAATGGATGGATGGATGGAACAGATGGATCAACGTTTACCCTGCTTTCCTGTTCCCCATGCTGTTGCTATATATCCGTATCCCGCCATCCTGTCACTGTAAGCCCAGCTCCCTGTCTCTATATGTCCGTATTTCGCTCTGTTCCCTGCCATCCTGTTCAAATGCCTGGTCTGGGGCGCCTTAAAGATAACCATCATATCGCATTACTACGCTTACTCTCTACTATATACCATCATTCAACTAGAACACAGCTATACCCCTGATTAATTCGGCCTAGCTGTTAACATATAAATACGACCCCATGAACATCTCATCACCCTAATAAAACACAGCTAGCCGAGCACATTCCGGCCTAGTTCTCACATATGCATCCTTCAGGCCTAACGCAGCCAGAGTCCAGTCTGGATGTCCACCCACCAGACTGCACACATCCTACTGATGTCTTCAGCATCACACCTAACGCTAGGATGCATCTACCATCTGCCAATGACACCCGCTGCACACATATCTGGTGCACCCACGCACCCTACGACACTAGCTCTCTCTACTGACCAGAACTATGGTTCCCAAGGGCATTCAACCTACCAGCGCCTTGAGGTCATACCAGTAATATATAGAGTGCTATATAAATGCCAAGTAACATAACATAATCGAACCGTTGTGAGAATTGCAACAATAAGGTTTCTGAGAGTGCTCCAACTAAATAATGTAATAGAGTGAAGATTTTGAGTGATAAGCTACTCAATGACTACCAACAGCTCTCTAAATTTCGTGTCAGTCAACAGCTAGAGTATACCTCTTATTAGTTTTAACAATATTGTAAATAGATATGACTGACCTGTAGATAGACATATTTCTTGTATGTCAATTAGAAAACGATTGATTGATGTATTGCATTTTCCCTTGTGTTTTTGCACTGATGTGATATTACTTGTTTTTTTCTTATCATTGATGTTTTAACCTTTGTACACGTGAGAATTGAAAAGTTGATTTTATTCAGCCGAATCAATTAATTACTAAAAATAGGCTGATGCCAGGAATTGGGAATTAAGTGAGAGCGAAGCCACGTGAAATTGGAGGTTGGATATGCAAGCTTCTGTCTGCAAGCGGTTGTTCTTCGAAAATATACTAAAGACAATTTAACCTGAGTAACGGTCCAGAGAAGCTAAAGGCCTCAAAACAAATATCCGTGCGAATGCCCCAAAACAAACACATGCCTGAGATTCTTCGGACCTGAAAGCAGATATGAATCTGCACCTGCAGAGATGGAAAGAGAATGCCGTGACTCCATGCCATCAGCTCTGGTGCAATTTGTTGATGCTTTGACATCTAGGTTGTAAGAAAAGTTCCTTTGACACCCAAGATTTCAACCGCTAATGCGGTTTTAAAGTGAAAAGGACAAATACCACACTGCTTGGAGTGGAAAAAGATCGACCTTGAATATTTGCAAAACTCCTTTTTCATATGAGCCCTGTCAAAACAAATAATGGATGAGAAAGGAATCTGTAAGCAAGAGTAAGACCTTTTTTTAATCCCAATGTACAATTTTTCAAGCAGACCCAGAAACCCAAACTGAATTTGAGGACACAAGGTTGGATACAGTGGGAGGAATGTGTTTTCTAGAGACTGAGACACCCGAGTCAGTGAATGAAAGAAAAGGACATGGCAAAGGGAACAAAAGTGAGGTGCATTTAAAATTTCAATATTGACAGCCAACATTCCATAATGAGACCGACAAACAGGAAGTGTTCCCTGAGGAAGATTTACATTAGGAGAATGATCAGAGTGCATAGGCGCACTAATGATCGAAGTACATATTTTGCCACCATATAGAAAAGCAACAACTAGATGTAATATCTTGGTGCAATATTAGGAAGAGGAAGTCGACTGCCTCTAATGGCCCAAAAATAAAAAGTGGAGAAATATGCTACTTTCACCAGCACCTGGTAAATCGGTCAAACAATTGAGGAAAAATAAGTCTCCTCCACAGTAACACTTAGTGAAGGAACATCCTTCCCCTGACTTATTTATAGTAAAATATGTTACTCGCTTGGACAAAGGTTTGCTAAGTCAGTAGCATACCACATGACCCCTCATTACTCGAACAGTATGACCATAGTAAATGGGATGAGATACAAGCAATGATTTAGAGCACGTGAGTGCAAGTTAACATAGCCGCATTTATAATTTCAAGTCCAGCTTTGTTGCTGCCGAGATGGCTAGCAGACCAGTTTTTTGTAGTGAAATGACTACTGCTCTGCAGGAGTACAGGGATGACTAGTGGCTAATGCACCTCTTCAGCCCCACACTACTACTAAAGCGGCAGTGATCGGATCATGAACATGAAATTGGCACAGCCCAACTAATAGATCTCCATCGCCTCTTCTGGTAGATCAGGGTGAAGGCAGCTGATCATTTGACTACAAACAGTAGTATGGCGATACCAAAAGAAAAGAACGCCCAAACAAGATTTTTTAATGTAGGATCTTTAATTAACGTAATACATGCACACAACCAATAAAAACACTAGTAGCCCGCCCCGTGAGAGAAAAGAATACAGCAGATTTTAGGATAAATAGGCTCTTTGGGTTGATTGTTGGTGCTCAGGCAAACTATTTTAGTAGCTAACATCTGTGTTCAAGGATATGTCTTGTAAAAGTCAAGGAAGGGGGCTCAAACGTCGCTATGGTCCTATAAGTTGCCCGGGGGACAGGGCCTCTTCTAATACCTTTTGGGGGCTCAACAGCATCAGGCTAGGTACTTCATTGCAGTCGAGAGCCCGGAGCCCTTCACCTCTACTGAGCAGGATCCTGGTTCTATTGGACAGGTAACAGAAGCCCCTTGGTCCCAGTGGCGTCAACAGGAATCACATTTAGAGGGTTGGGTGGCCATAGAAGGTGCCACAGGCAAACGTAGGGGGCCCCCTTATAAAAGTGCTATTGGTATGCTTTCCCAAATTGACGCAGGTCTGCATCCATAGCCCAGGCCCCATATGTGCCATTCCGCCACCCCACAACCAGAACCCAAGCCCCATATCTGGCATCCTTCCTGTTTAACAACCAGAGGCCCGAACGAAAGCCCCAAACCTGGTATCCTCCCCTGTCCCCCCACTCCCAGTGGTCGAAGTGAGCAGGAGCGGTCTGGAGCAGTGCTCCTCTACTTTTTTAAACTACGTTTTACAGCTCCTATACTTTTATTTTAAAAAGAAACCGTTCCAGAATGGTTTCGTTTTAAAATAAAAGTGTAGGAAGAAGTTGAAACTTGCCCTTTCAGTGTGGTGCACTGGACGTTTCCTTAACCAGATGGTGCAAGTGTTTGGGGGGGGTGTATTGTGTGTGTGTGTGGGGGGGGCATGGTTATGGGGTTTGTGGGGAGTGGGTGCAGGCCAGCATGAAACATAGTTCCACTACTTTTTTTCATACACCTCGAACACTGCCCACTCCCAGAACCCAAGCCCCATACGAGGCATCCTACCTCCCCACCACGAGAGCCCAAGCCCCATACGAGGCATCCTACCTCCCCACCACGAGAGCCCAAGCCCCATACGAGGCATCCTACCTCCCCACCACGAGAGCCCAAGCCCCATCATATTTTTTTCCATTGATATAAGAAAATAAATATGACCAACTGTGAGGGTTCCAAAGTGAAAAAGGTTGCTCCGGTTTTTATCACGTGGCCTGTTGAGCAATGTATAGTAACAGTAACTACCTGAAAATCATTCTACGCACCCCTATCAAACCCCACCTCTTCACATGCAACTCCCCACTGAATCAATACTGATTACACAATAGAAAGCATACCACCTGAATGAAATTCCATAAATCGCACACTAACGCACCACAAATACACCAATACGGCCCCCCACACTCCTTAAACACCACCTCATGCACCATAATCACATAAACCATTTATGTTACCAAACTGGAGTGCACATTAGCCACTGCTCCAGACAACTCACAAAATATATAAAACTTGCACAACACAGAGAACTCTACCTTTTCAGATCTTGCGCGCATCAACACTGTAACAAAGCAGCCTTGCCCTGCTTCTGCATTAGTCTCCTACCACGTGCTTGACGATCATGAAAACCACAGAGACCGTTCAAATGGTAGACTGTGCTGTACAAGACTCAATAACATAACCTAGCATAAGAGGGCATAGCTAAATGTTTCATTCATTCTCCTGTGGGGCCATACAATGGACTGTTCATGCCACCTTGGTGACTGGCAGCAATAGAGGAAGAAATTATAGTTGGCTCTGCTGAGGTCAGTCCTCTATACATGAAGAGATTACATTATTTACCCAGGATCACAGCCTATAATAATACTGATAAAAAAATTAGTAATGGGCACCTCTCTATGAGAACGGACACAGCAAAAATGGCCTGTTCTATGGGATGGTACCCAGCCTCGAGTCCGCAACCACATTTTAGCTCACTGTACCTTTCACAGATGGGAAATATCCATTTGTATATCAGACTTTGTCCCCCCCACATGAGCAGTCCAGCACTGAAATGCTATCGCAATTCCCTTCTGAACAAGAGTACCAACAGCAACCCCACACACGTGTTTCAGCCTTGTTGGGCATCATCAGTGAGGTGGAGTTGTGCCTCTCTAAGCACAGTGAGCAAGAGGTCCACGTCTGGATTACCCTAGGACACTTAGGGTGACTAATCCTAAGGCCCTTGAAAAAATAATAAATTACTCATGGGTGTCCCGCTATGAGAACGAACACAACAAAAATGGCCTGTTCTATGGGATGGTACCCACCCTCGAATCCGCAGCCACATTTTAGCTCACTGTACCTTTCACAGATGGGAAATATCCATTTGCATATCAGTCTTTGTCCTGCCCACATGAGAGGCACAGCTCCACCTCACCGATGAGGCCCAACAAGGCGAAACACGTGTGTGGGGTTGCTGTTGGTACTCTTTTTAAGAAGGGAATTGCCATAGCATTTCGGTGCTGGACTGCCCATGTCGGCGAAACAAAGAATGATGTGCAAATGGATATTTCCCATATGTGAAAGGTACAGTGAGCTAAAATGTTGCTGCAGACTCTAGAGTAGGTACCATCCCATAGAACAGGCAATTTTTGCCGTGTTCGTTCTCATAAAGGGGCGCCCATGAGTAATTTTTTCTATAATAATACTGCTTTATATAGTAGCATGCTCAAGTTTCACATGGCCATGAGTGAGACGGCGATCCAGTTGTGTTTATGCTTGTAATTCTGAGACATGTAGTTTTCCTAAAGTTCTAATGAGAAAGGAAAAAAATACAAGTCCCAGAATCCAAAGGGGGCGGGGAGGGTAAAAGAGGACTGGGTTCTCACACCTGAACACTGGAAACTTGACATTTCTGATAGTTTACTTGCAAAATACACATATCTAACCTTACAATATGTAAAGCCTTCGTGACACATGTTAAGCCAAAAGAATATTGTTGTTGTTTTATTTTCCACAATCTGAAAGGAAAAATAAAAGTTAAGACAATGCAAGGCTGACAAATGCCTACCTTTTACAGAACTATTGTTCTCACTTTAAAGTCACTAGGATAAAGATTACATTTGTCACAAACTTCCAGCTTGTTCAACTTAATAAGAACATTTGACTCTTCCTATAAAGCAATCCGAGTTTTCCATGTTAAAGTGGTTGAGGTAATTACTAACTTTGAAAAAGGAAGGTTTCTTGTGGAACTTAAAATATTTTGTAATGGACACTCACACACTAGGTAAGCTATCTGTGAGGAGTCTTTCAGATGCAATACAAAACCCATCGGTCCCAAATGCTTAAATATGTGCAAGATGGGCACACTGATGAGACAAACGAGTAATTGCAGGTCATTGAGGCCATGATTGCAGGTCGTTACAAGGCTGCCTGCAGGCCAGTTGAGGAGCTCTCTTCAGTCCGAAGGTAGTGTGGGGTTTGCTACAAAGTCACCAAGCCCACAGTAAACAGACTTGTGTGGTCTTCACCTGCTGCCCATGGAGAAGGGTGGGCACAAAGGGGAGGCACAATATTTTCAAGGGTAGGGCAGTGCCTGGCAGTACCTTAGCGATGGTACTGCTTTGTCCACATCTTTTTCACCCAAATGTTCCCCTTTGGTTGGTAGGTAGAACAGAGTTCCTCTTCCTTGGAGCCTTTGCTCTTCACTTCCATGACAGAGGACTTTGGAATAGACTGTATCCGAAACAGAGTTCTTGAGGTCCAAAGTTAAAGTAACTCAGGGGAGGGTCTCCTGCCATTATATAGGCAAACCTCTACAGCAGGTTGGTCCAGAGCATGCCTGTTCTTACATCAGCATGGACTACACTCTTGTCAAGTTTCTCTTGCTTGCTGTTGCCATTCCCAGGGTGCCTTGTCTGCAAGATGTGGGGAGGGAGAACGAGGTTTGGGAAGTCCCTGCAAAATCCAAGATTGTGGAACTCCTCTCTCTACTAAACCTCTCCTCTCTGCTACTCTTAACTCGCACACCCCTCTCTCTAATTATATAGGTCTGCAGCGATTGTGATCAACACCTGGTGTGAAATGTCATTGTCATGTCAGGACTGACTTTGAAGCTCTGGTTCCCAGGGTACCTCCCTGGGAGGATCCTTGTGCCATAAAGGAGGGTGTCTGCATTCCTCATGGCATCAAAGGGGCAGGGTCACGCATAGTTTTTGTGGGTATGCTGAGGCAAGACAGCTAATCTACATTGATCCCTGCCACAAGTGACAATATCATGACATCAATTGCTGTGCCTGTATACTCGTTTAAGCAGCAACCTCTCGTGTCACCAGGTTGTTGGGGTACATAATTATGTTTTGGACCAGAGGTGCAGATGATTAAGAAGTCACCAGTACTTGTTGAAGCTGTTTTTCCAGAAACTGTCCAGGAATGCAGCTGTGACCCTGTCCAGCTGCCACCCAAGGTCATTTGCTGTAGATGTCAGGTGATGGTCACACCAAAGGCATATGAGTGCACTATGATTTTTGGCATGGAGTGTTATGAAAGTGGAATCTGATTAGCTGGCCTCCCTTTTAGAAACAGAATTACCTGTATCATTTTATTTTTTCAGTCTATCCCACCCTTACCAGATGGCTTTCTGTCACACTTGTATGTTTGGGGTTGACTGTGATCATATTCATGGCTTTGGGTCTCTGGGTTCAGACCAGATGCAAGCACAAAAATTCAATTTAACTTTTGACCAATATTTGTATGGCAGAGCAATCGATGAAAAGCTTGCTAAAATTAAAGTTGAGAATGCAATAGTAGTGGGGAATTAACATTAGACCCCTTTTGTAGAGGACGACTGACATCTCAACAAGTGTGGTTCAAGCTAATTGTTGTACTACAAGATTTTGGTCAATTATTTCATCAGTCCTTTCAAGGATATTTGAGCTAGCAGCAGGGTTCTGCACCATACAAACCTTAATCAGGCAAAGGTTGAGCGGCTGAGAAAAATGAGTCTCTGGAAGAGGGGCCACTTCATTGATTGTCAGAGTACACTGCAAACCGTTGGGTGTGAGACTCCAGTTCTTCTGTTCTCTATTGGTGGAAAAGCTACAGGGACAAGTGGGTTCTAAGCAGAGTCCTATATAGTTCCTGCCTGGAGTAGAAAAATAAACACTAAGTAAATCAAGAACAAGGCCACACATCTATCCTGACTACATGAGGGAGGTAAAATTCTCATAAGTAAACTGAGCAATAGACATAGTTCTCACAAGAAAAGGAGGAAAGGTAGTCGTTCAATGCAATTCCTTAATCCACAGAAGGAGGACATACTGTGCCTCGTTCTGAATCCGAGACTGCTAAACTCATGAATGATCACTCAAAAGTTTAACATGGCAAGACGTTCGTTGAATGGCCAATCGTCTCAACGCATTTATATTGAAAGAGGAACAAAACAGGGATGTCCCCTGTCACCACTACTATTTGCCATATACCTAGAACCCTTTCTAGCTCTGTTGCGAGAATCACCAAGAGTTAAGGGAATAAAGTTCGAGGGGAAGAGCATAAAGTGATGGTGTTTGCCGACAACATACTTTTTACCCTGTTGGACTCAGTTTCCTCACTTACAGACAGCGGAGGTCTCAGAAATTACAGTGTTTTGTGTGGTGGAAGACCTGAAGATTAATTTAAACAAATCGGAAATTTTTCATTTGTCCTTACCTAAAGATACATTCGAGAATGTGCATGAATGTTCATTCCAGTGGAACAGTGAAGGAATCAAATATCTAGGTGTCACCATTACAAAGTCGCTAAATCCCTATACGAGGCAAATTATCAGATGCTACTAAAGAATGCAAAAGCAGACTTGGAACTTTGGGGCCCACTTAATATAACCTGGATGGGCAGTGTGACTTCCATCAACATAGTGACCCTCCTGAGTTTCCTTTATTTCATTCAGGCCCTGCAGATACCCCTCCCGAGGACTTTTTTTTGTAAAATTAAGTAAAAGGCTAATGGCTTTTATCTGAAATAACAAGAAGCCGCTGGTAGCCCTACATCTTTTAATGGCTCTGAGATCTAAAGCACACTGGGGCTCCCAAATTCCTTTAAATATTATCAAGCTGCACAAACGATGGTCATTAAAGAATGGTTTTCAACCGGCTGAAGGAAAATGTGGGTTAAAATGGATAGAGCTGTGGTGGGCGCTCCCTTAGGAGGTCCTATGGCTTGCTAAAGCAGGCAGACTGGGTAGTAGGCATGCAAGTTGGATCACTGCACTAGTGGATACCCTACTGAAGGGGAATTGGATATCGATGCCAACCTCGTTCACACACTTATTTCTAAATCCGCTGTTCTCGCCTGAGATGGAAGACAAAGCTTTCCAACGTTGGACTGAGGCATGGTGTCTAAGGTTGAGAGACATGATGCAAGCTCAAGAGGTTAAGTCATCTGATCTATGTAAATAGACATTTACCATAGGAGAGGGAGAAAGACTTAGATGCTATCAATTGCGTAATTGGGCCTCGCACCCACAAAACAGAACAGTGGCACTGAGACAGTTAACCCCATTCGAACTCGGGAGACAAACACCTAATTTCCTCATTGTGCTGAATCTTTACAGAAAGCTTCACTCACCCGAACGGGCCATATATGGGAAATGACGCTAGGCCACCCGATTAGCCAACCAATTTGGGAGTTTCTCTGTGGCAATATTCCTAAATTAACTACAGCCTTTCAGCTAGGTGAAGTATGGTATAAAGTGATGGCACTATACCCCAGACAGACATCAGACGATGTCCCCTGATGCATCATCAGATCGTTGGAGGGTCTGCAAGGAGAGGGGTGATAGAGCCCACTTCTGATGGACCTGTCCGAAAATTAAACCATATTGGGAGCTTATCAAAACATCTTGTATTGTATTGTACTCATTTATATAGTGCCCTTTCCCCATTTGTATGGCCTCAATACGATTTGTGGTTGCAACACCCTCAGTGACCGCAGTCCATGTGTGGGAGGTTCTAAGAGTTAAATTAAAGATGCATGTGTGCATTTTGCTAGGTTAGGACTTAGGTGGGCTGGCTAGGCTCCAGTAAGCAGCCAGGAGGCCAGGCACGTCGGCGGGTGCTGTTGGTGGTTTAGGATAGAATGCAAATGCCAGAGAATCTATATGTGCCCAGCTAGACTGACATTTTTTCATAGGTTGTCGCTTTATACTAATGGCAGAGGTGTTGAGGTATGTCAGGGGTTTCGGTGTGGACGGCTATGTGTGCTGCTAGACCGAAATAGCATAGCCATAGCTGCATTCTAGGGTGCATGGATGGTTGGCTGTGCCTGCAGCCTGTGTCCAGAGATGTGGTTCAAGGTATACGTATCGTAAGCTTGGATGGAGTTCGGCTTCAATGTCGTTTTTCTTGGTCCAATGTAATTGGCTGTCTCGCTAGTTGTGGTCTCCCTGGAATAAAAGTCTGAGCAGTGGGAGAGGGACCCCAAGGGACGGGGGTGATATACGATTGTCAGTGAGGAGGTGCTGGGGGAGGATGAGAATTTGTCATGGTGTGCCACTATGAATGATGCCAGCATTCACAGGGGTATTGGTGGAAAGGAGTGTTGTTGCGTTTGGTTCAGTGTGTCTGTGTGCCTTTCGACAGCATAGAGAGTGGGAGGGTTTCATGAGGGGGAAGGGAAGAACCAGTATTTGAGGGCCTTTCTGAATGCCAAGTGATTGTCAATATTGTGGATGTGCAGAGGTAGAGCGTTCCAGATGATCAGCGCTTGGACGTAGAAGGAGGATTTGCTCAGTCTGGTGGAGTTGTAACGTGGACCAACTAGGATAAATACTGTGCTAGATCTGAGTGTCCTTGAAGGGTGGTAGCGATTGACTTTATCTTGGAGGAATTCAAGGCCGGTGTTGTGGATGGCTCGGTGAGTGTTGGCGGCCCATGTGTTGTGGGCGGGGCTGTGGAGGTTGGGGTTTTGGCCAGGTCTGCCTTGCTACGCTAAGAGAAGGGAAGCACGATTTGGGGGCAGGGGTGCTATGTTGTTCGGTAGGGTTGCAAGCAGAGGGTGCAGGTAAGTAGCTAGCAGGGGGAGGGGAGAGGATGGCTTACCTGGGTCGCAGGGTGGTGCTGCATGCTCTGGGGGTCAATGTTATCAACTCCTGCTCTCCATCGTGCCGCTCTCGATTGAGCAGTGCGCGATCTACGTGGAGGATGTAGTAGTTGGGGGGGGACGGGTAGTTAAAACAACCGAGTAGGAGGGATGCATACCAGAGTTTTGGAGGGTGGGGGGGTTGCAAGATGAGGTGGAGGGTTGGGATGTTGAGCAGTGCATTGGGGACGGTTGGGTTAGGGTGTGGTGGGTCTCCTCGGGACTACTGGCACACAAGCCTGTGTCTCTGATTTGGGCAGTGTGTGGCATGATCTGTATTCTGTGGGTGGGATGTATCCTAAGTTGGGAGGTCACACACAAGTATGGATGGTCTGTCTGGGGTCGGGTGTGAGAGATGGGGTGGGGGTTTGGCCTGTAAGTGTATAAGCAAACACCTAGATTTGGGACACCTGAATAGAGGGGTGCCTGTGCAACTGGGTGCAAGAGTAGGTGTAGACTCACCTGGCCTTGGGGGCCCCTGGTCAGAGGGAGAAACGCTGAAATGCGGCACAACAGAAATTGCAGTAGCAATGGGTTTTGGGACACCTGGATGGCGGGGGAAGCGCTTAAATAGGGGTACAATAGCATCCAGTAAAGCGGGTTTGCACCTAGATTTGGAACACCTGGGTAGAGGGAGAAATGCACAAATGGAGGTATGACAGTGGACAGTGAAGGCAGAAACACACAGATTCTGTGAGGAATACCTAAAATAGGGGGTAGAAACAGTACATACAGTAACCACAAGGTTTTGGGATACCTGTATAGAGGGAGAAATGCCTTGGAGGGGATACAATAGTAGACAATTGGCTTAAATGCAGATTATGGTCAACTAAACCAATTTGCCTAAACGCGAGCTATTGCTACCTGTCCCAATCTGTCTGACTGTAATATATGGCTAACACAATCTGCCTAGGTGCGAGGTATGGCTGACAAACAGAATTTCTCCAGCATGGGGTCTGGCATGGATTCGTGTGCTCATGAACATTCCCGGTCAGGCTGGGAATCCTCGGTAAAAGAAAAAACTGGTTCACTTTAAAACTGTATTTCTCCTCTAAACCAAACAATGTCCTCTGGGTCGTAATGCCCCCATCCAATGTCAGGCCTCTCCCTAAGCCCCCCCTCTGGCAGCCATCTTCAGATTTGGTAAGCACGTTAAGTATTAGTATGACCAAGAAGAGCCACAGAGGCGAAGGATGGAGGGTTTGCATTTGAATCCATGCCAGACCCATGCTGGAGAACAATAGTTATAGGTAAGTAACTTAAACCTTCTACGGCATGGGGTCTGCCATGGATACATATGCTCATGAATAATGAATAAACCGCAGTACACATCACACAATCACAGGAGGTGGCAAGACTCAACAGAAGCAATGTACACTTACCTCTGGAACAGACTCACCTCAAGCAAACAGGTTGCGTAGCACTGCTTGTCCGAATCTTGACTCCTTGGAATCCCTGTCAACCCAGTAGAATTCCGTGAAGGTATGCATGGACCTCCACGTCGCAGCCCTGCAAATGTTCAGCAGAGGCACAACAGAAAGGAACACCATCATCGCAGCGATCGCTCTGGTGGAGTGGGCTCTCGGACAGCCTGGCAACAGTCGCCAGACGATGACTGTGTATGATGCAGCCGGAGAGCCATCTTGAGAGGGAAGGCCTTGGACAAGGCCTTCCCATGGTTCACAAACCATTGAGAAGTCTTCTGAAAACTTTGTGCATGCCACTTAGAACCTCAGAGCACGAACAACGTCCAGCAAATGCAAGATCCTCGCCGCCAAGGGTGAAGATTTCGGAAAGAAAACGGGCAAATCCAAAGGCTCGTTGAGATGGAATTGCAACAAAACCTTTGGCATGAAAGAGGGGTGTGTACACAGTACCACCCTCGACTCATGGAAAGTCAGATATGGTTGCTTGGAGGATACAGCCTGGATCCCGCCCACTTGTCTGGCAGAGGTGATGGCCACGAAGAAAGCTGTTTCCCACAAGAGAAACTTGAGCGGGCATGATGCACAGGTTTAAAAGGTGCCCCCATTAGAACCACTTTGAGTTCCCATGCTGGGGCGGGAGCCTTCACTGGCGGGAAAGATCGAAAAAGCACGTTGAGGAATTCCTTGAAGAGTCTGTGCGACCACAGCGAGGATCTTCTAGGAGATCTGGTGTAGCGGGAGACTGCAGCCAATTGTACTTTGATGGATGTGTGAGCCAGCCCAGCCCTTGCCAAGGACATTAAGTATGGAAGGATCTGTGGAGCCATGACCCTCCGAGGGATAATTTTCTATGACTGGTACCACATAGCAAAATGCTTCCAGTTATGGCCGTAGCACTTTAGAGCTGATGATGCCCTGGCCTTGGCAGCAACTTCCTTGCACTCAGCCGGCAGCTCATAACCTCCAAACTCTAAGGCTGCATGAGCCATGCCTTCTGGGTCGTGATGGATTGCGCCTTCCTATCTGGTGAGCAGATCCTGAAGTACCGGCAACTTGACTGGCGGTGATGCTGAAAAGCTGCGCAGGTCCAGACACCATATCTGTCTCGGCCACGCCGGGGCAATGAGTATCATCTTGCATCAACACTGTCTGAGTGTGTTGATGGCACGTAGCAGGAAAGGAAACTGGGTGGGGGAAGCGTACAGAAACAGGCCTTTCCACTGAAAGGAGAACACATCCCCCAAGCTGCTTGGTTGACATCTGCAGGCAAACTTGTGGCATGTGCAGTTCGCCGCGAAAGGATTGGTCAGGGGTCTGCCCCATTTGATAAACAGGTAATCCACCTGATCCTGACGAAGTTCCCACTTGTGGCAGGAACGCAGTTCCCTGCTGAGGGAGTCTGCAATGCTGTTCTTGATGCCTGCCAGGTGGAGAGGGACGAGGAACATCCCCTGTCCGATGGCCCCTGAGCTTCCTTGGATAGCGCTGGAGACTGAGTGCTCCCTTATTTCCCAATGTAGAACATGGTGGGAGTGTTGTCCGTGATATCCTCACCTCCCTGCCCTTCAGGGATGGTAGGAAAGACTTGAGGACCCAGAACACTGCCCGTAGCTCCAGTATATTGATGTGCAGATCCTTCCCCTCTGGAAGCCACAGACCTCTGGCGTGCAGATACCCAGTGTGTGCCCACTGCCCCCAACCTTCCAGAGAGGTGTCCATAGTGACCGTCTCCTGGTTTGAAATCCTGTTCCCTGGGCAATGTGGGCGCACCCCCTGCCCCCCACCACTCTATAGCCTGCCGGAACTCCTTGTTGAGAGGGATCTTTTCTGCAAAACCTCTGGATACTTGTATCCAACGTGCATCCAAGAATTCCTGTAGGGGTCTCATCTGAAACCTGCAGAGACGGACGCTGTAGATGCAGGATGACATCATGCCCAGCAGCAACTTGATGACCCATGCCGTGGTGGTTTTCGCCGACGACAGTCGTTGCACCTTCCCTTGAATGGCTGCTAGCCTCTACTCCGAGGGTGACACCAGACAAGCCACTTTGTTGAGTCTGGTGTCGAGGAACAGTGCGTTCTGTGATGGCGTCAAGCAGGACTTCAGATAGTTCACTGAGAATCCCAGCTCTGCAGGAGTCAGACGGTCTCCTTCGTGTGCTAGTCGACCAGCTCCCGAGAGCGGGCGCGTATCAGCCAATCGTCCAGGTATGGGTATATGTGTATGCCCTGCAGATAAAGATGGGGTGCTAGCGGGCCAGGCAAACACCCTTGGTGCTGATTTTAAGCCAAATGGCAGGGCCTTGAACTGGTAGTGCTGGCCTTGCACCACGAACCGTAGGAACTTTTGATGTTTCTTGTGATTGGGGACATGGAAGTAAGCCTCCTCCAGATCCAACATCAAGAAATCCCCTTCTTCCAGTTGGTCGAGCACATATTGCAACATGACCATGCTGAAAGTTTGGGACTTCAGGTACTTGTTCAGGTGGTGTAGGTCCAAGATGGGTCTCCAAACACCTGTCTTCTTTCTTACCAGATAGTATTTGGAATAGACTCCGGAGCCATTGGGGAACAAGCTCTATCGCCCCTTTCTGTAACATGGCTCGCACTTCCACCAGGAGTTGAAGAATGTGCTGCTCCTGTCGGGGAACAGGTGGAATACGAGGGCACCTGCGTTGGAACTCCAAGGTGTGCCCCTGGGCAAGAGCATCCAGCACCCATCTGTCAGTGGTGATCTTCTTCCACTCACTGATGTACCTTGTCAGCTGGCCTCCCACTGGGGTGCAAGAGTGGGGGCCTGACATCTTGGCTGGGTCAGGCCTGCTTGTGCGCCGAGGTCCTGCGGGTGATGACAATGCTGGCCTCTGCTACGGAAGCAGGTTTGAATCCTGGCAGGGCCAAATTCCGCTCTTCATCCTTCCGAGGTCGATAAATGAGCACCATACACCGTGGGTAATAATAAGCAGTGCTCAGATGCCTAAGGGTTCGTAGCGCTATATAAATGCAAAATTATTATTATTACAAGAAGCTGTTATACATTATCAATAAATTACTTTACTGGAGAAGTGTAAGGCTAGTTAAACCAATGCAGCAGGAGCTTCAATTGCATGACGGTCATGTGTGCTGTTGCTAAATATATGCAAATCAGATGAATGGTTTTCCGCTCAAACTTTTACAAAACATTGCTGCACTAATAAACAAAGTGGAACTAACGCTTTTGATAAAGAATGTATTTCAAATGGAGCCAAATATGCACCCACCTTCAAATCACTTAGCTTCCTATTTGTGAAATGCAGCCACTCGGCCAAGGATATTCCCTGGCAGATCATTGGCCTATTCAACCACGACAATGGAGGCTATTTAAGCAATATGACCGGGCGGCGGGGGCATTACCGACTCAGGTAATGCCCCGGGCCCATAGTTATAGGCCCGAGCGAAGCCAGAGCCTTAACGAAGGCCCCGGGCTGAGTCGGTAATGCCCCCGCCGCTCGGGTCATATTGCTATTAGTACCCCGGCCCACAATATCTGCGTGACCCGGGCACTAAAAACAGAAGTGTTCCCAGCGTGTCCGCTCCCGAAAAAAAAAAAGAAGCAGAAAGTAAGTACGGTTGAGAGGGTGAAAGGGAGGGAGGGGAAGAACATTTTTTTTTAAAGTACCTGCGTCCCCGGCAGGGGATGATGGAAGCCTCCAGCCGTGTGGAGGCGCAGAGCGGGGATGGCCCCGCTTCCGAGTCTCCACACTGCTGCAGGCTGCCATCGTCCCCCACCGGGGACGAAGGAGCAAGAAGGTAAGTGAGGTGGGGAGGGCAGGGAGGAGGGAGGGAAGGGGGGAAAAAAAAAAAGCTTACCTGAGTCCCCGGCGGGGGACGAAGGCAGCCTCTCGGCCATGGGGAGGATAGGAGCGGGGATGCCCCACTTCGAACCTCCTCATTAGCTATGGGGCTGCCACACCACCCGCCGAGGACAAGGCGGCTGGAATCCTGGCCGAGAATTGAAGGATTCTCGGCCGGGTAAGGACCCGGTGAGAGCCAATCAGAATGTGTGTTGCATTCAGCTTGACTCTCGCCGGGTACTAATGTGCATTATCCTGGTTCTGAAACTTAGAACTCGATTCAATAAAACATCTCGGTAGCAACATAGAAAATACTTGACTCTATTGAATGACTGCTCCTTCTTTGTAGTATTTTTAAATAAATGTGTATTGCTGCCAGTTTAACGCCGTATTGGCATTTATTTCTGGGGGCATTGAATGCCGTGTGTCTGTCTAGCATGTTTAGCCCAACCAACCCTTTCAAAAATAAACTTGGAGAGGTGTGACATTGAGCGATATGCTACCTTGCCTCTCAGAACAATCTGTGTTCCAAACACTTTACTCCCCTCCCTGTGACCGTCTCAACCTATTGACTGCTTTTGAGCTGTTCAGCCCAGTAAAGGGCATTTCAGTGAATATCAGCACTTCATCATGGCGTCGCAGTTAAATATCGGCATGTCTTGGTCATATTGTAAAATGGGTTCCTCTTTAGGAAGTTCCTTTTGCTACAAATGTAAACTTTCTACTTTCCAACTCAGGATCATTTGACAAGGGACACCCTCTCCATTGATTCATGTATAATATGCAAATCTTGTGAATTTAAAACGGATTCAAATAGCAAAAGGGAAATGTTACTTACCTGTATCAGTATTTTTGCAGCATGACTATGTTTTCAATTCACAGTTGACCCATCCCAACTCCTCATCTGATTTCAAGATTTTTAAATATAAGACCAATAGTGGGGTAGCGGGCACAGTTTAGTGTGATTCTTTAGCCGGTTCAGTGTTGTGTGAAAAGTTCCTAATATACTGAGTTGTACCAGAAATGGAGGCCCTGCACAAGTGGATCATATTTTGGAGGGCTATTCATTTCTGAGTAGAAAAGCCAAACTATCCAGTATCAGCAGCGCAAGTGTTCTAAATATGATATTCTGTGCCCAATGCTAAACTGGCAGACGAAGTACGTGGCACAAGCTCTCGTCCAACCAATTTGGTAATTGCACTTCAGACCACGCATAGTCTGTCCGACATTTAGTTTCATTAGCCCAGGTCACTGAGTTCCACTTCACTCTCATGTTTTCTCAAGCGATTCATTCAAACATCCAATTTGCTTTGTATAGTATGGTAACCAGCACACCACATCAAAATACCCTGCTTCAAACCCATCCCCTTCTAAAAAGAGCAAACATTCAACATTTTAATGAGTGTTACTTGATTTTTAGGAGTGTGGTTTTGATCAAGGCTGTATCGATTGATCCATTACTTCTTTGTAGGCCTGTTCATTTGGAACAAAGACTCTTAACTCAAGAACATTTTGATCTACAGCAGAACCGGTTACAGGCCATGCATGGTCATTATAGCCCTAGTGGTAAAGCTATTGGGCATCATTACAAGTTTGGCTTTAGTCTTGCGGGTAAAACCGGCAGGCTGCTGCCAAACTTGTGAATTCTTCCGGCCCCTGGCAATGGGGAAATACAAGGCTATTCCAACCCTGGCAGACCCTGTATTTCCCCATTGCCAGGGGCCGGAAATATTTACTCCTCATTCCCATTTGAGCCCCATAAGACTCAATGGAGAGGTTGGATGCACCGGCACCATTCAGAATGGTGCCGGCGCACCCGACATGCTCTGCTCGCGGGTACCGTTCTGCCAGCCAGGTCCGACCTGGCGGGTGAAAAGGCACCCGCAAGCAGAACTCGTAGTTTGCCAGTCCGGTAACTACGGTACCGGCAAGCTTACCGGTACCATAGTTACCGGACCGGGAAACTTGTAATGAGGCACATTGTGTTTTGCAAATTGAGACCTTATATAAGTAGCCTGTCAAGACATTTGTCACAGTGTGGTCCACCTAACAGGACTGACATGCACCCATGTGATCACAAAAGGTTTTTCCGCCGCTGCACCCCTCCCTCCTTCCCTTTGTAGCAAGTTTTTCCTGCTGTCCCATCTTTTGACATTCCCTTTGTTCTTTTCTCGAGCAGCCGAACGTCTGAATACCCCTGGTGGGGGTGCAGTATGCATGGGTGTAATTTTACGGGGGGACAGGGGTGTTTGTCCCCCTCCAACTTTCATGGCACACCATTTTGTCCCCATTCATTTGGCTGGGGCACCTTTTCTTCAGATGTCATGTCCCCCCCCCCCCAACATTTTCAGCAAAGTTACTCCACTGGCAGTATGCTATTCCATGGATAACCCTATGTACTCTGAAACTACCACAGTGCTGATTTGGTGCAGAATTCAAGTCGATTAACATAATAATATTACAGTTTCCGAAATGTTAACAATGTTCATTCCCCTTTCCTGGCAGAAATGTGAGAAGCACATGGTTTCGGTGTTTGGCTGTGTAGCATCTTTACCACGTGTCCTGACGAGGGCAACACACTTATGCTCCATATAGTGGTGAAACGCTCATGTAGATGTTGATCAGGTGTAGTGTCTTCCATTTGTATCCTGTCAGCTGCCTCCTGTCGATGTGAGCACTTAGATAATTTGTATAGGCAAGCCATGATACTCTGCACAATCTTGAACTCCCAAAATAGCCATTAAAGTAGTCTTCAAAAGACACTCCACTTAACATAGCATGTGTTTTGTGTGAATATTATTGTTTTTTGTATCTAGTCAATGGGCACAATAGGTTAAGAACCTCACTTCTTGATCATACCGATAGAATCAGTTTAACTAAGGTAATCCTGCTTAGCTGTCCACACTACCTTCTTCCTTTTGTAGCTAAGCGCATTAATCACGGTTTGTGCTGCCATTGCATTGTATACGAGTGCCTGGAGACAGTGGCAATGGCAGCGGTGGGTGGTATAAATCAACATTACATGTACACATACAAAATGCAAGTTAATATATTGACATGCTATATTGTCATGACTTCCCACATCAGCTGAATTTTAAGGGGTTTGTTGCATTAAATCTACACAACTTAACTGCACCTTAACTAAGGTTTTATTCAGTGAATTTCAAGGGTTTTGTTTTACAATCCTTCATTTACGGAACACTAGCCATATTTTAAAACGCTACCGGGCTGCTGACCATGGCCAGTGGCCACGGCCAAATGCCGTTTACACTGTACAAGTTCCCCCAATAGGCTTCATTTGCACCCACTAGGTGGGCATGTTTTTTTCGGGACATTTGGCCAGGGCCTTCATACCTGGCCAGTGAACAGAGTCTCCATGCTCGCTGACCAGGGCCATATTGCACCCCTTGACATGGTGCCTCAAAAGGTTACCCCACATCTCACTGTAAAATTCCACTTTTTTCATATTCAAATTTTTTTAAAGGGTTTTCCCATAACCATGGTTCTCCAGCATTGAGTCTGGCATGAATTTACATTCACATGCTCATGAATATTCCCCGTCGTTTGGCTGGGAATCCTCAGCAAAAGAAAAAATGGTTTCACTTTCACTTAAAAAATGTATTTCTCCTCTAAACCAATCGGTGTCCCCTGAGTCAGACTGCACCCATCCAATGACAGTCTTCTCCCTAAGCCCCGCCTCTGGCAGCCATCTTCAGATTTTTACTGCACGGTTCAGTGTTGGTAGTGCTCAAGTTTGCTGTCCGAGCTATTTGTACATTTTTTCGTGTTTTTGACAGAAAAAGATATATTTTTGTTTCAAAGAAGCCTGTGTGCTCTTTTCTTCATCGGCCGACAGCGGGGATCCGTTATCGGTGAAGTTTCACGCCCCTCCAGGGCAAAGATCATCGAAGAGTCTACAAGGCTTTTGGGCCTACTTCGCGCCCTCTGAGCATGACTGAGGAGAAGGAGGGAAGGTCTCTCTTCAGGCCCTGCACCAATTGCGGGCTACAGAATTTTTTTATGGAGGACAATCACCTGCAATGCCTCTACTGCCTGCACCCGGACCAAAATGAGGTAGAGTGTGAAATATGCCGTGGTTTCTCCAAGAAAACAATGAAGGACAGGCGTAGGCGGCTGGCGACATGGCTTAACACCAAGGCCTCTGACACGTGCTCCGAGCAGGGTGATGCCTCACTCAGGATCGGCCAGTTCGGGGAGTGGTATTCTAAGTCCTTTGAGGGCTCCTCATCCGTGGGGGCCCAAGATAAGGCCAAGAGCCACATGTCGAAGTCCACCGGATTCACCACGGAAGCGGGTCCCAAAGTGTTAAGGGCACGATCAGCATCACCGTCCACCTCCATTGCCAGCCTACCATCAAGCTCCTCTTCAAAGAGGAAGTTATCTACCCCGGCTAAACTACATGAGAAATCTGCGAAGCCGCGGACGGAGGAGAAGGCTGTGCCGTCCAAATGGGCTCAACCGGCACATGCTAACAGGGTAGCTCCCACGGCTCAGAAAGTATACCTATCCTCAAGGCGTGACATTGCCGCAGTGACTTTGGCAAAGTCTGCAGGCACGCCAGAAGGGATGAGACTGGCTAGGGATTGCGGGGGGATGAGGAGGCCCCGAAAGAGCCCTCCCATGCCATCGCCCAAAATATGGAGTTCTCGGCCACGGATGAAGATCTGGAGTCCTTACATATGGTCAACAAGGACGTCGAAGAGGAGGATGAAGCGATGACAGCGCAGGGCCTAGTTTTCCTGTTCTGCCATCACAGGCCAAGCGTCATCTGATGCCCCCATTTCAAATTCCTCCACCACTTTGGATTCCTTCTCCCCAGCAGACACGGGTATGGGAATGGCTACAGCCATGACAACTGATGAGGATACCATCTCAGCAGATAGTGAATCGCCACATTTGGATGCTCCAAATAGGGTGCCTCCCACCCCCTGATGAGGTGGGATCCTTCCGCTCTGTTTTTCAGAGCCTCTAAGCTATTCCAGATGGTGCACGAGGTAACCAAGAAGAAGAGCTTCTTGTATCAGAGGCACGAGGCTAAGCGGAAGACTAGCATGGCAGTGCCCATTCTGGACGAACCTTTGCACGGCTCCAGCCAAACTGGATAAGCTGGACAGGGAAATATAGGGTGTCGGACTCCGTATCCAAGTGCCTGAAGTCACAGCCATTGCTGGATTCGGTGGTCTCAGTGGCTGCGAGGAACTGGTCGACCAACCCGTCCTCGTTATCTTCGGTCCCTCCAGACAGCGAGGGGGAAAAGGATGGACGCCATAGGAAAGAAGGTGATTTACACTGTGGCATCCACTATCAAGGCGGCCAATGCACTGGTGATCCTGGCCCGGTACGACAGGGAATTGTGGTACAAGCTGGGGCTGAATATGGAGTTCCTCCCCAACGATAAGAAGATGGCGGCAATCGCTCTCTTCCAGGAAGGGGAAGTGGGGACGGATCGCACCATCACATTGGCATTGGACGTCGCCGACACAGGGTTACAACAAATGGGGAACGGTGTCTGCCTTCGTCGCCAAGGTTGGATGAAAGCCACATATTTCCATCAGGAGATTCAAGCGAAAGTGCTGCACATGCCCCTCAACAGAGATAATCTTTTTGGGAAGGTCGTTGATGAATCCCTTCAGGCCATCAAGATGGATACGGAGACGGCCCGTTCCCTGGGCACTCTCCAGCAGCACTGCTTGTCTTTTCGCTCCTCCAGGGGAAAGTCGAGCAGGTCTCCATGCCATACCGGCAGTCTTCCAGATCCTCAATGCTGGAAACCTTTAAAGGCAGTTCTCCAGCCTATGGTAGAGGAGGACAGCTTAGTCGCTCGCAGGGAGGGATGCTGGTGCTGAAGCAAGCCTAAACCGACCGGAATGTCAGGCCCCCACTCGTGCACCACTATGGGAGGCCGACTGATGAGGTTCGTCAGCGAGTGGAGAAAGATCGCCACGACAGGTGGGTGCTGGATGCTCTTGCCTGAGGACACACCCTGGAGTTTCAATGAAGGTATCTGCAGATCCCTATGGTTACACGTCGTGAGCAGCACATCCCTCGGCTCTTGGAAGAAGTATGGGCCATGCTGCGAATAGGGGCGATAGAGCTAGTTTCCCAATTGCTCTGTGGCTCCAGAGTCTACTCCAGATACTTACTGGTCAGAAACCAGACCGGAGGCTGGAGGCCCATCCTAGACCTACGCTGTCTGAACAAATACCTAAAGTCCCAAAGGTTCAGGGTGGTCACGTTGATACACGTGCTCAGCCACCTGGAAAAAGGAGACTTCTTGACGTTGTTGGACTGGGAGGACGCCTAATTCCACGTCCCCATTCACTAGAAACATTGGACGTTTCTGCGCTTCGTGGTGCAGGGGCAGAACTACCAGTTTGAGGCCTTACCTTTTGGCTTGAAGTCGCCCCCCCAGAGTGTTCACGAAATGCCTGGTGCCAGTGGCGGCCCACCTGCATCTACAGGGCATACACGTATACCCATACGTGGATGACCTGCTGATTTGCACCCGCTCGCAGGAGCTGCTCATAGAACATACAGAGACGACCGTCCGGCTACTGGCTGATCTGGGATTCTCCATCAACTATCCGAAGTCCTGCTTACCACCATCACAGAACGCGCTGTTCCTAGGCGCAAGACTCAATAGGGTGTCTTGCCTGGCGTTGCCCTTGGACGAGAGGCTAGCAGCCGTTCAAGGAAAGGTGCAACGGCTGTCATCGACTAAAACAGGCAGGGTGCAGGCCATCAAGTCGTTACTCGGCATGATGCTGTCCTGCATCTACTTCGTCCTACACTGCAGGTTGCAGATGCAGCCACTGCAGGAATTCCTGGATTCCCACTGGATACAGCTGTCCGGAAGCTACACGGACAAGATCCCTCTCAATGACAAGTTCTGTTGGTTGATGGGATGGTGTGGCGTCCGCTCCAACATCGCCCAAGGCACAGGATTTCAAAACCCCCCATACCAGGAGACAGTCACCATGGATGGCTCCCTGGAAGGCTGGGGAGCACACAGGACATCTGCACACCAAGGCCTGTGGCTGCTGGAGGAGAAGGATCTTCATATCAACATCCTGGAGCTACGGGCAGTGTTCTGGGCCCTCTAGTCATTCCTACTGTCTTTGAAAGGCAAGATGGTAAGGATCTTCATGGGCAACACCACCACCACCATGTTCTACATCAGGAAGCAGGGGACAACTTGATCCACAGCGCTCTCCAAAGAAGCGCAGGACTTGTGGCGCTGTGCCATCGGACAGGGGATGTTCCTCGTCCTTCTCCACCTGGCAGGAGTCAAGAACACCATTGCAGATTCCCTTAGCAGGGAACTGTGCTCCTGTCACGAGTGGGAGATTTATCAGGATCAGGTAGACCGCCTATTCGTCAAATGAGGCAGGCCCCAGATCGATCTGTTTGCGATGGCGGCAAAGTCAAAGTGCCAGAAGTTTGCCAGTAGATTCCACCATCCAAGGAGCATGGGGGACGCGTTCATCCTGTGGGATGGGCTGCTTCTGTACACATTTCCTCCATTCCCTCTCCTGCTACGAGTCATCAACACACTCAGACAGTGTGCATGCAAGATGATAATCATCGCCCCCACGTGGCCGAGGCAGATTTCGTAACCGGACCTTCTCAGCCTGTCCTCGTTGCCTCCGGTCAAGCTCCCGGTGGTTCTGGATCTTCTCACCCTAGAAGGAGGGTGTAATCCTTCATCACGACCCAGGATCACTGAACCTGAGGGCTTGGCTCCTGCAGCCCTAGAGTTTGGAGCATATGAGTTGCCTGCGGAATGCAGGGAGGTCCTTGCCAAGGCCAGGGCATCATCAACCTTAAAGTGCTACAATCACAAGTGGAAGCATTTCGCTATGTGGTGCCGGTATCAGAAAATTACCCCTCTGAGGGTCACGGCCCCGCAGATCCTGCTATACTTGCTATCCTTGGCCAAGGCTGGACTGGCGCACGCCTCTATCAAGGTACATCTGGCGGCTTTCTCCCGCTACACCAGGTCTCCAGGAAGATCTTCACTTTAGTCCCACCGACTCATTAAGGAATTTCTCAAAGGATCTTTCCCGCCAGTGAAGGCCCCTGCCCTGGCATGGGTACTCAACATGGTTCTAATGAGGCTCATGGCAGGCCTCCTTTGAGCCTATGCATCAGGCCCTTCTGAAGTTCTTCTCGTGGAAAACTGCTTTCCTTGTGGCCATCACCTCTGTCAGGAGGGTAGGTGATATCGAGGCCCTATCTTGCAAGCAACGATACCTGACCTTCCACGAATCAAGGGTGGTGCTGTGTACGCACCCCTCTTTCATGCTGAAGGTTCTGTCGGAATTCCACCTCAGCGAGCCTTTGGTGTTACCGGTTTTATTCCCAAAACCTTTGTTACTGGCGGAAAAGGCCTTGCACTCGCTGGACATCGCTCGTGCCCTAATGTTCTACATGACACGCACAAAGAGTTTTGGAAGACTTCACAACTGTTTGTGAACTTTGGTCCTGTGAACCATGGGAAGGCCTTGTCCAAGGCTTCCATTTCAAGGTGGCTCTTCGGCTGCATCACGCACCGTCATCGGTTGGCGAACCGACTGCTGCCTGGCTGTCAGAGAGCCCACTCCACCAGAGCGATCACTGCAACGACAGCATTCCTGTCTGGTGTGCCCCTGCTGGACATCTACAGGGCTGCTAAGTGGAGGTCGACGCACACCTTCATGTAGTTCTACTGCTTCGACAGGGATGCCAGGGAGGAGTCCAGAGTCGGCCAAGCAGTGCTGTGTAACCTGTTCGCTTAAGGTGAAACTGTTCTGGAGGTAAGAATGTATTGCTTCTGTTGAGCCTTGCCACCTCCAGTGGTTGTGTAATGTTGTACTGCAATGCATTAGTTAATCAAGAGCATGTGAATCCATGCCAGACCCCATGCTGGAGAAGGTTTAAGTTAATAACCTGTAACTATTGTTCTCCAGCATGGGTCTGGCATGGATTCACATGCAAACCCTCCCTCTGTCCCCTCTGCGGCTCTTCTTGGTGATACTGCCACTTTACATGCTTACCAAATCTGAAGATGGCTGCCAGAGCAGGGGCTTAGGGAGTGGACTGTCATTGGATAGGGGCAGTATTACCCAGAAGAAAGTGATTGGTTTAGAGGAGAAATACAGTTTTTAAGTGAAAGTGAAACAGTTTTTTCTTTTACCAAGGATTCCCAGCGTGATGACAGGGAATATTCATGAGCATGTGAATGCATGCCAGACCCACGGTGGAGAACAACAGTTACAGGTAAATAACTTAAATCTTATTTCATCAATGAACTACAAATAAAAGTGAATATTTCATTTTCAAAAATAACCTTGAATATGAAAAACGTTAGAGCTCTGAACTTGGTCCCCAGCCCCCCCCATTCTCCAATTTCACATGGTGTCCTCCTCCACCACCTCTAGCCTGATGCCATGTCATCCGTTGTCCTCCTCCAAATGGCATTTTGTAAATTTTTCACTTTCAGATAGCTTCGAATATTACCCTGAATGTTTGCAAATATCTCTCGCATCAGGAAAAAAGATGGCAGCTTTTTCATTTCTGAAAAGCCCCTCTGCTGCAAAGCACCATGGCAGATACCCCTAATTTTTGGAGATGGTACTGAAAAAGTACTGGACACAATAACCCCAAACCACCCCCGGACCTCGAGTCATCGTTTTGTGCCCGAATTTTTTTTGACCTGGTCCAGTTCTGCCCAGCTGTTTTTGCTGTGCAGTCCTTTTTTTTATCTATGGGAAAATGATGGTTACAGTAGGTCGAAAGTGTTTTCCTTTATCTTAATAACTTTCTTTTTTTTATTTTAACTGATCTCTCCAAGAATTCCTAGTCTGGGGTGGTGACCAGACATCCCAGTTTTGCAGGGACTGTCCTGGAATTGGGTGCTTGGTCCTCAAGTATTTTTCGTTTGAAAACCCAGTTGTCCTGGTTTTTGGTAGTAGCTCTTCAACAGCTGCCGCTGACAGGCAGGACTGCACAGTCTTGCAAAGAAGAAATGCGGCATTTTACATTTTAAGATAGAATAAGTTCATATTGTAATTAATTTATCACAAACTACCACTAACAGTAACACTTAAAGGTAAGCCATCCCTGCGCAGTGTCGAACCACCAACGTTTTAGTTACATGCTGCAGCACTAACCAATTGCACCACAGAGGCTGCTTGTGAAACTCATTCCGACATGCCTGCAATATCAGAGTACAGGTTCCACTGTGGTGTTGTATTAGTATGGCGAATGCATGACACAAAACCCCCTCTCCCCACCCACCGCTATTGAAGAATAGTGCCTTCACAGCCACTGTCAAAAATTAGTCCTACTTTTATTTATGTTAATTGTCCTGTCCCAGTTTGTTGAAAGTCTGGTCACCCTAGTGCAACATGTACAGTGGCCACGGTCAAAGCTCATGGTATGATATGGCATTTATAATACGCCTATACACAAGTGTTTCAAGGCGCAACGCGGCAAGGGAGGGGGGAACAGAGGGACGACAGAGACGGCGATCCTACTACGCCAAGTGTCATTCAGATCGTGGCTAGTTTGCCCCAAATAATCTATAGTATAACAAAACACTTGCAATTCTTTTATTTTTTTATTTTTATTAAGGGACAGTTAAGGTGAGCAGATTTAACGTTAACAAAAAAAAACATTTCTCCAGGAAATTGTCTTTGTCTAAGAGGGCAGTGCTACTTTATACATTGTTTAATCAACCCTAGACAGACATTTGCAAGGCTGCCAGGACAACTACGTACCACAAGGATGTGAGGACTATACTGAACTGTGAATAATATGGGGTGTTCCAATCCATCGCAAACCTGGGACAGGACTGCTCCTAACCCTGCAAGGGAGGCATCCGTCTGCAATACAAATTCTTTAGAGAAGTTGACAACCTTTAGGATTGGGTTCTGTCAGTCTGTTTCAAGGTGTTATAACATATCTGATCCTCGTCACTGCAAAGAAGATTCTGGGGTTCGGCATTTTAAGTTCATCTGTTAGCCAGGCTGTTTTATTCGAAAAGTTGGGGATAAACCTACAGTAATATTCTATTAACTCGAGAAAAGCTTGAAGATCTCTTTTTTGGTCTTGGGTGTTGGTGTATCTAAGACTGCTTTTACCTTTTCATGTTGGGGTTGTACATTCCCATTCCCTACGAAGAAGCCAAGGTATTTTACGGCTGACTGTGCCAATCCACACTTAGCTGGATTAGCAGTTAGGTGGTATAAAGATGGAAGAGATGGTTCTCTCAAGTCTTGCTATAAATGACGATATCATCAATATAAACTCCACAGAAATCGGAATAAGGTTGTAGGATTTGATCAATGAGACGTTGGAAAGTGGCTGGTGCACCGTGTAAGCCAAAAGGAAGGACTTTGAATTGAAACAGTCCTAGAAGCCTTTTAAACGCAGCCTTTTCCTTATCTGGCCCATGTACAGGAACTTGCCAGTACCCTTTGGTTAGATCTAGAGTAGATCGAAAGGTAGCAGCTCCGAGTTTATCAATTAGGCCATAGATGCATGGCATGGGATAGGCATTGAAGTCCAAAATAGCATTAAACTGATGCAAGTCTATGCATAATCTCCAGGAACTGTCAGGTTAAGTGACCAACACAATAGGAGAGGACCATGGGCTTGAGAAAGGCTCAATAATATTGGCTTTCAACATTTTGTTGACTTCCTCAATCACTGTCTGTTTATGGGCTTCTGTGAGTCTATAAGGTTTTAAGTGAACCACTTTACTTTTGCCTGTTCTAATATAGTGGTATGTGCCTTTTACTCTTCCTGGTTTTTCTTGTTATTGGATAGATAACTCAGGGGGTGGAGGGGAGGGGAGAGGGGGGGATTAAATCAAAGTTATCTATCTCTTCAGGAACCAAACAGGCCAATTATTTTGGAATGGGTGGCTGACGGTTTCTCCCTGCACTCTTTCAAGACACTTACATGATACAAATGGACCTTCTGTCCGGTTGGGCTACTTCATAAGTACAGATTCCCGTTCGTTCTACTATCTCATAAGGTCCGTGCCACTTGGAGACAAGTTTATTTTCAGAGGGAGAACTAGTACTTTTTGTCCTATGGAGAATGATCTTAAATTCACTCAGTAGATTTTTGTTGGCTCTGGGCCTTGTCCATATGAGTACAAACTAAGTCTTGAACCAATTTCATATGGTCTCGCTTTCTGGTGGCGGTCTGCCAGATAGAAAGGGGGCCTCTTCTCGTTCTTCCCAGGTTTCCCGGGGCATGTGCAGGACATCTTTGGGCTTTCTACCATAGAGTAGTTCAAAAGGAGAGAAACCTGTGGAAGCTTGAGGGGTTTACCTTACGGCAAATAGTGCCCACGTGATCATCTGGTCCCAGTCTTTCCCGTCCTTATCTACACATTTTCTTTGTAAAATTAGCTTCAGGGTTTTATTAAATCTTTCTACCAAACCATTGGTTTTGGGATGGTACACAGATGTTCGCAAGGTGGTAATGTGGAGTAGCTCTTTCACTTCGGCCATAAGCTTACTCATAAAATTCGAACCCTGGTCGGTTAGTATTTCCTTGGGAAAGCCGACCCTGGAGACATATGGTAGAAGATGTTTAATGATCTGCTGTGTGGTATTGTTCCACTGTGGGAATGCCTTGGGATATCGGGTCCCATAATCCACGATCACAAGGACCTATTTATTGCCTAGTTCGAATGTCTCTAAGGGTCCAATAATAGCCATACCGATTATTGAAAAGGGGAATTCTATGATCAGCAATAGGTTCAGGGGGGCAGGTAATGGGATATGCGTGTTGGTCTGTTGACATATTTGGCACGTCTGGAAGAAGGTCTTTATATGATACTGGGCCAGTAAAACTTCCACTAATATGCACCTGGGTTTTAGATTGTCCTAATTGCCCTCCAGTAAGATGGGAATGCTCAATCTCTAGTTCAACCTTTCTGTGGCTCTTGGGTATTACCAATTGTGTTTTTACTAAACCTCCCGTAGATGTTTCTCTTCTATAAAGCAATCCCAAATTGCTTGTAGAAAAGCGTCAGCGAGAGCTGGTTCATTTCGCTTGGCGAAGGCTAGGTCACGATAGATGGTAGGCTCTTTTCCCTTCCTTTCTTCGATGTTAAGAGATTTATCAGCTTCCCCAAAGCCTAAGTTACCTCTTTCTGTTTTATCTGGTTCACTTTCTTCAAACTGAGGAAATAGAGCCCTTTCCAAAATTCCCTGGGCAATTTCATCTCCACGACGTACCTCAAAGGGGATCTCCCCATGATTCTGTAAGAGAACCTTCACATCTCCCCGGAAGTCTGGATCAATAAACTTCCATGCTTGGTCTGATTTCGGGGCCAATCTTATGTAGCAGCCCGGAGGGAGTATCAAAACAAAGTCTGTACGAATCATTCCTCTTTTCCACGGGGGAATAATAGCTTCCCTACTGCTACAGATGTCAAACCCTATTGATTCATTGTTAGCGATGGAAGGGTTAGAAGCTCTCCGACTACGTTTTTGAAACTGTAGGGTTCCCCAATTTGTTTCAATTGAATCACACCCCCCTCCCCAGACACCATATGCAAGGAACACATGGTGGCAACAGTAAAGGCAGAAACAAGTGGCCACAGTTCAAGGGTATTTATTAAACTGTATAAGTAGGTTGGAAAAAGGCCTAATCTAACCCTAAATTTAAGATGGGAGCTAGCTGCGACCATCAAATATTAATTCTTAGAGGCACAGCTCCTCCCTACTGATGAGGTCCAACCAGACTGAAACACGTGTCTGGGGATGCTGTTGGTACTCTTGTTCAGAGGAGAATTGCCTTGCATTTCGGTGCTGGACTGCCCCAGGGCAGGACAAAGACTGATATGTTTAGGATATTTCTTCTCTGTGAAAGATAGTGAGCTAAAGACTCTGGGTAAGTCTCTCGCAACCAGGACTAATGTCTGGCAGAGGGACTCCCAGGACCCCCCTTGTTAATTTGCATATGCAAGTAACTTTGGGTCTCACCCTAAGTTACTAGGAGAATCCAGACGTGGACCCCTTGCTCACTATTCTTAGAGAGGCACAGCTCCTCCCTACTGATGAGGTCCAACCAGACCGAAACACGTGTCTGGGGATGCTGTTGGTACTCTTGTTCAGAAGAGAATTGCCTTGCATTTCGGTGCTGGACTGCCCCAGGGCAGGACAAAGACTGATATGTTTAGGATATTTCTTCTCTGTGAAAGATAGTGAGCTAAAGACTCTGGGTAAGTCTCTCGCAACCAGGACTAATGTCTGGCAGAGGGACTCCCAGGACCCCCCTTGTTAATTTGCATATGCAAGTAACTTTGGGTCTCACCCTAAGTTACTAGGGGAATCCAGACCTGGACCCCTTGCTCACTATTCTTAGAGAGGCACAGCTCCTCCCTACTGATGAGGTCCAACCAGACCGAAACACGTGTCTGGGGATGCTGTTGGTACTCTTGTTCAGAGGAGAATTGCCTTGCATTTCGGTGCTGGACTGCCCCAGGGCAGGACAAAGACTGATATGTTTAGGATATTTCTTCTCTGTGAAAGATAGTGAGCTAAAGACTCTGGGTAAGTCTCTCGCAACCAGGACTAATGTCTGGCAGAGGGACTCCCAGGACCCCCCTTGTTAATTTGCATATGCAAGTAACTTTGGGTCTCACCCTAAGTTACTAGGGGAATCCAGACGTGGACCCCTTGCTCACTATTCTTAGAGGCACAGCTCCTCCCTACTGATGAGGTCCAACCAGACCGAAACACGTGTCTGGGATGCTGTTGGTACTCTTGTTCAGAGGAGAATTGCCTTGCATTTCGGTGCTTGACTGCCCCAGGGCAGGACAAAGACTGATATGTTTAGGATATTTCTTCTCTGTGAAAGATAGTGAGCTAAAGACTCTGGGTAAGTCTCTCGCAACCAGGACTAATGTCTGGCAGAGGGACTCCCAGGACCCCCCTTGTTAATTTACCATCAAATAATAAGGCAGTCCCAGTGGCGTCTTGTCAAACAAAAGGGCCTGTACTAAGAAAACTTAGTGCCAATCCTTACAACTAAATACAAAAAGAGTGTGGGAAAGGGTTCACAAGAAAGAAAGAGGCGTTCAAAAATGATAAATCAGGAAGTGGTAGCTGGGGTCTCCCTTCCCCACGTTTTGAGCACAGGACAAGGTGGAACTCCTGAGCACAGCGCATGAGATGACAGTTCCGTTCTCAGCTATCGGGACCTTCGGTGGTTAAGTCTCTTTTTTACAAAAAGTCTCTTGCCTCCAAGGACCCAATATGGTCAAAATAACAAACAAAAAGTTCCTTTCCGCATGCACGTTGGGTGATGAATTTTTACCCTTGGGTCCCCCTCTTCAGGGCTCAAACCCCTCTCGAATATCATCCTCCCTCCGTCGGGTTCACTATGGTTTCTCCTCTAAACAATTTCACCTGTGACATTCACAAGTCTTAATCTCTTTTTAAACAGTTCACTGTGGACATCCCTTCGTCTGGTTTACATTTGCCAACTTTTGCCAATCACACAATTTCTTCTACATTCTTACAATGCAGGATTCACTTCCCTTTGTTTAACAATCATCTGACGGTCAAAGACTTGTTACTCTACAGAGGATTTTGCTAGACCCCTGTACGACCACGTTGACCCCTTTCTCGTGTTTCCAAAGGCCTTCTGGTAGTTTCAACCATAGGGTAATCGCCCATCGTTTCCAGAGTGCACACTCACATGGTGCCTGACCCCTATGTAGCTGGTTTTCCCCTCTTGTATTAACCGTTATTTGTACTTTCTTCAATTAGCCTTTTGCTACTTTTGTTTAAAACAGTTTGGTTTTTTATCGGTTCTCCCCTTGACTCACTCAAGGGCTATTGGGTGTTTGTGATTCTGGTCAATTGCCTAACTTTGCCTGACCTTTGTGTTGGGACATATCAGGTAAATAGCTCTGGTCTTAGTCCGTTGTCTTTCATAATGTGTGAATGTGGTCGTGTCCGAAAGGGGGGGGGGCAGAGTTTCCTACGTGGTAGGCTTGGGAAAAGGTGTTCGAAGAAGGGGGATACTGCATTTCACCCATCAGTGTCACACTTCCACTCCCTGAGGACCCCCCATCCAGGTGATCCTCCCTCACTGGTCCACCCCCAGAAACTGTATCCAATAGCGATGGCCGTGTCCTGGCCACCTGGATGACATCCCCAGGGACAAGTCCGGGAGACACCTTCAGGTTTCTCACAATGCCTTGCTGTTGTAGCTGGGAACTGGAGGTGACCTTCCAGTGATGGCTACTAGGTGGCATTGTGGAATTGGTGACTTGTCTCAAATGGACTTTCCTTATACACACACACACACACACTTTAATTTTGCAAAGTTTCGTGAGGATTTGTCAAACGGTGCCAAAGTTAAAAGCCGCCCTAAAACTGTTCTTCCTTTGGCAAGAGCAACTTAACCATAACTACCGCAGACCCAATGATATATATATATTTTTATATATATATATTCAAGGAAAAAACTTTAGTTGCAGGAACATTAAGCTTAGCAACAGTTAAGCTGTGAGGCTAAGAACCTCGGAGTCATCTTCGACTCCTCGCTTTCCTTTATTCCTCACATCATTGACGTCGCTAAGAAGTCAAACTACCAACTGCACCTTCTCAGAGGCATTCTTCCTTTCCTCTCTTTCCCCCAGAAGCTCACTATCTCTAGTATTCGTGTTGTCTCTAGGCAGGAGTATTGCAACAGCCTCTTTCTAAACCTGCCTGCAACTACTTTACGCCCTATGCAACTCATCCAGAACAGGACTGCCAGACTTTTCCTTGGCCTCAAGTGCAGGGATTGTATCTCTCCAGCCCTAAAATCTCTCAATTGGCTCCCAGTGGCTGCAAGGATTAAGTTCAAGACCCTTTGCATTGTTTACAAGGCCTTCCGGGGCCTGGGTCTGCAATACCTTCAACTCTCCCTTCGGAAATACCTTACTAATCTAGCTCTGCACTCCTCCACCTCCAACTCCCTCAGGGTCAGCCGCTTTTCCAAGCAACGAGTTGGGGGCAGATCTCTTTTTTTTCGGCTGGAGCCTCCCTCTGGAACAGCCTACCTTCCTCTCTGAGACTGGAGGAGAACCATATTTGGTTCCGGAAGCACCTCAAGACCTTCCTCTTTGCTTCTGCCTTTGCTCTTCCTCTCCCCTGCGGATCTCTGTCTGCTTTCCCTCTGATTTCGGGTCCAGATCCCTGGTCACCCAGCTGCATACCCGCACTGCCTCCTGGCAACCCCTGCACTTGGGTCTGTATCTGCAACCCTACAGTCCCCCTCCAGCACTTATTGACACCCGCTGTCTGTGCCTTATTCTTGCACTTACCAACTGTTGGCAGCACTACCTGAATTGTTCTGATCACATGTTCAGCACTTTCCATTCCTCACCTGGCCCTTGCACTGTCCACATTACCTCTCCCCTGCACTTGTACGGTCTCAATGTCACTGGGCCTAGTAAGATCGTTGTTTTTTGTCCTCCCTTGTTCCCCTCCCTTGCCTCATCACACTCCGCAACACTTGTGTATGGGCGCGATATAAATAAATTATCATATTGTAACCAGATCTTGGAAATGCAAGGGAAAAACTTCAGTTGCATGGACCTTAAGGTCGAGAAATTAATGCAACAAAACCCCTGAAATTCAGATAAAGCCACCTTAACTTTGCGCCCCCTGTTGTGTAGCCTATGATCGCAATGATGACTTCACTGGTGATATCACTAGTGACATCACTGGTAGCATCACTGATGACATTGCTTATAGCATCATATATGACATCAAGGATTATTTAACTAATGGCATCAGACATAAGATCACTCTACATATTTGCCCATATTTAGACCAAACGTTGCGTTTCTACAGATGTGATATCAGCATTTTTTAATAGTTCATAACAATGAGTACATTGTTTAAAAGAGTAGACAGTTACACATGCATCATATCACTACTTGTGAAGCTTTCCTTTGTAGTACGTTGGTAAAAGAGATCTGAATTATAAATGGTACAATGCTTAGAATGTTCCTGTTTGTGCAAAATATATCGAAGACATGTTCACTATGATATAATCTGTATACACATTTACAAAATAAATTAGTAGAAATAAATAGGAAGCAACACATGTTGAACCATAATTTTTTATGTTTAAAATAAACATATGTAAATATTCAATTGTTTCGTTATAAGAATTTTGTTTACACATTTTCTAAATGAAAGAAAATGTAATTAGGGATACCTGATTACATATAGATCCTGCAGGCTCTCATAACATTTTATTAAAAATTGATCAATACTAATCTATACAGACCAGAAGACCACCTATATAGATTCATAAAACAAATACTCAAACATTGAAAAATAACAATTCTTTTATTTATTGGTTTCCTTAAATTAATTTGACTCAATCCATACGTATCGCGCATTCGTACACATTCATTGCAACTGACTCGACTACCATATCTTATCCACTTTTTAACATGCTATTCTTCACTTAAATTAATCCATGTTGACAAATAGTGCATCTTTCTGTTGACACATGTTTCAAGTGGAGCTCGTTGGCAAAATATTCTTGCCAAGTCCTGCCACTGCCGTCATCAGGACAAGGTGGACTCTGAACACCTTTCAAAAAAATGGTGTTAAAAAATGCTTACAACAAAGACACAGCAACCCATAAAAAATTCTGTTTGTATATATTGATTCAAAAGAAGACTTAATCATGTGGTATAGTTTCAAAAACATATTAATTGTAGCTCGCTGCATATCTTTTAGTTGCTTGCATGCACCATTTTATTTTATTCTGGCCAGTGTTGGCTTGCACTGGAGGTGACTTTTCTCCAAATATCTATATAAATGAAGAAGACCGGGGTACGTAAGATGTCAAGCCCCATGGGAGAACAATCAGTTGACATCCGAACTTTTCCAGATAGGTAGGGTTATGCTCACTTACCTATCATGTACAATTTCCAGGTCTACCCCGAGAAACTCTGTTGGTACTTCAAATTGATTTTTTTCTTAGAGGAGTTTGCTAAAATACTCTCAATTCTTCGTTGTAGACCTTGGTTGCGGTCTGATGTGTCTAATGAAGTACTGGGCAATGCCCAATGTCTGTTCCAATGGCCCAGTATTCACAGTCTATGTACCTAGACGGTAGAGGCCTTTTGTTAGGATGTTTGTTAAATCCAAAATACACTAATTCAGTTCAAATACATGGATTTATTGTCTAGGGCTGTCCCTAAATGGGCGATGTACCCTACAGAACACATTCAATCTAGTTGGGGTGTACCTACCCTCACACATGTACAGCGGTCCATGTGTGGACCACCTTTAACCAAAAGAACTCTCTATTACTGCTGAGTTCCACATCGTGTTTTATCATGATGCTAAGACGAGCCGCAAGTCTCATATCCATGTACTCACCCTTCTCACATTTGTATTATCGCCTGTCTGGTTGTGCTTGTTTTCACTAGATCTGCTCCGTGATATTGTTTAGAGATCGTAAGGTAATGCTCCAATTCATATATTCCACAAACCAAGTCGCCGCCACCACAGATTTCTAAAGTACTTACCAGGTTGACCGGTCAGTGTGCATGGCGTGCTGGCTTCTGCATTTTTGCCTCCTGTGTGGCAACAGTCAGTGGGCCTCATTACAAGGTATGCCGGTAAGGGAAAAACGATGCCGGTATGTAAATACCGACATCATTTACCGTTCCGTAGCATTCCGACCGCAAACCCGGTATTAGCGGCATACCAAACAACGGATGCCGCTAATAGCGGCATAGGGGCGTACACGCGCCCCTTCAGGGCACGCCGGTAATGGGGGGTAATTCCAACCCACCCATACATGCAAATACCGGCATCGCGAAGCCAGTAATCACGGCCTGCACGATGCCGGCCATACAGGCATCTCAGACCACCCGCAAACAGCAAGCAAGATACAAGGCAGCTGCCACAGGTGCACACAATCCCCACAGGTGGAGTCAAAGGAGGCTGTGCCAGTATGAACTGAGCACACCCACACACCACAACCCCCCCCCACCCCTGGTGTAGGCAATGCAGAGTTGCTCAGTACAAAAGGAGCACAACTAAACACCACACCCCTTCCTACACCAAAATGTCACCACTAGCATTTGCACACATGGCGCAGGAGTCCCTGCCTATACTGATACAACTACAGCAACAACTGCAAAAACTGCAACAACAACAGCAGCAAGAACAGGTAGCACAGAGGAGACACAGGAGAAGGAGGTTGAGACAGGCCCATCCATTACCACCAGCACAGCCACCAGAGCCTCGTAGGCAGCCAGTAATACCTCCCACCAGACCCAGCCCATTCAACCCTACCCCTGAGCAGATCCACACCCTGTACCGGTTGGACCATGACACCATCACCACCATAGTGCACATGATACAGAACGACATTGGTCACAGGCACCTACCAACACACAGTAGGCCAGCTGCATGGATTTTCACAACCACTATTTTCACGCATGCTGAACCAAGTGCTGGATGCCCTCCTGAAGCACGCAAGCACCCACATATCCCTACCACGGACTGCCCAGGAGATAGCTGTAACCAAAGTAGGCTTCCATGCACTGTCAGGCATGCCCAATTGTGTCGGTGCATTGACTGCACCGATGTGTTATTGATAGTCCCCCATGCCATAGAGGCCGTGTACCGCAATCGCAAACAACCCCACTCCATCAATGTGCAAATGGTATGTGACTCCAGGAAGATCATCACCCATTGCTGTGCCCGATTTCCTGGATCAACACATGATGCCATGTTACTGGGTAAATCCACGGTACCCCATCAAATGGAGCGACATGCCGGACCACATGCCTGGCTGCTTGGTGAGTTGCACAACCGTCCCATGGCAGTGCTTTGGGGTATTGATGTGTGGGGATGTATGATGGGGGGGCGGCAATACTGCACCTGGGTTGGAATAGCCGGTGATTGTAGAATGCATGCAGAGCCAAACACTCCTGACCTGAACCAGTCAAACGGTACATGACACTTCACTGGGCCACATATCACAAATAAGGCATATCAATGAGAACAAGTAAGAGACACAACCAGGCCACCATGGTTATGGCAAGCAATGCATGAATGAACAGGACGGCAAGTGTGGCTATGTGGGCAGTGTGACCATGCATAGTAAATAATGAACAGCATGAATTGGAGTCAAAACATTGTTGCACTGCCACAGCATATCTGCCTCAGCATGCATGATTACACCCTGCATCATCTATTGAATGCCAACCAGACCACCACACCTCATGACAGTACAGATTGCACCTAGATAACATTTTTTCATGCTTACAGGGACATGTGCATGGCCACATCAAATAGCTGGCGGCATGACTGTGCTCCCTGAATTACGGGAGTTCAGAGTGACACACACCTATTTCAATCTGCTTGCTGGTGATGGAGGATATCCCTTGAGGCCGTGGCTACACACCCCTGTGCCTAACCCGTAGAATGGCCATGAGGAGGAGTACAATCGTGTGCACACCCGTACCTGTGTTGTCATTGAGCAGACCTTTGGCCTGTCGAAGTGGCGGTTCCGCTGCCTCAGCAGGTCTGGTGGGGCACTCCTATATAGGCCTGAGAAGGTGGCAAAGATCACCATGGCCTGTGTCATGCTGCACGACGTGCATCCGGAGAAATGTACCATTGTCACCTGACATTGACATGCATGGGCCGGGAGAGGATGATGAGGACGGAGACGGAGGTGAAGTAACCCCACTGCCAATACGTGATGGCCATGCTGTACGGCAAGCACAAATTCAAGTATACTTCTGAAACACAGGGACTATGAAAGACTTGTGTCAGTCAGACACTGGGCCAATATGAACATGCACACAGGGAATGTTGGGAGTTGGGCACTGAACACTGTAACACATTAAATGGATGCACACGAAAAATAGCAATGTCCAGCCATGGATTTTTATTCTCACAACTTGTGTATTCTTTAAAACTGCAGAAATGTGCCCACTCCCACCTCCCAGACCTCCCCAACAAACTCCCTCACACACCCCACAAACCCCAGAAAATACCCCAACAAACTCCCTCACCCACACCACAGATCCCAAATGTCCCCATGTGTGCAACAAACAGTGTTCCCTTCACCAATATAGTTCTTCACATTGTTACTGGCCATACTCTTATTTCTTTGAGACTTTTGGGTCTGGGGGTGCCATGGTCGAGCGCCGTGCGCTCCTGCGCGTTAACCGCACAGGGCTCGATTGCACCGAGGTGGAAGGGGTTGTTTTAGTGGAGGTGTCTATTGTCAGTCCCATGGCTAGGCCAAGGTGTTGACGCTGCATTTGCGGGATGTTGGCAAGAAGGGCCTGTGTCAGTGACTCCATGCACTCCCTGAATGCACACATAGATGCCTCCACAGCAGCTGTATTGGCTGCAATGGCCGTGGCTATGGCCCTCATGGCCTCATTCCCAGTGTCGACCTGTCGATGCATGATTTGCAGCATTGACTCTTGGCGGGCCTCTACCCTTGCCAGGCGAGCCTCGAAGGAGGTGTCAGCCGCAGGTGTACTGGTGGCTGGCAGGGTGGTGGCTGGCAGGGTGGTGGAAGGCACCTGCGTGGGCTCCTCGTCCTGGGCACTGTCCTCCTGGAAGATCCCAATGTCTGATTCTCCAAGGTCAGACTCATGGAGGCACGGATCGTCCAGGCTCTCAGACTCTGCAGGTGGGTGGGGCTGGCAATGGGGTTTGGGGTGGGTATTCCAGACATGATTGCAGCCTCATCATCCACCTCTGTGGACACAACATCCGTGGTGGCTGGCGGAACGGCTCCCACTGTTGTGGGTGCCTGCTGCTGTTCTGTCGCTGCAGGTGCCCCCTGCAGGGTTGATGCCTTGCGTGGCACACTGGGTGTTGCTGCAGGCATTTTCTTGGACGGGGGGTGGCGGTGGCCCTGGTTCCTTTGCGTGCATTGGATGTACTCGCACCCCTGTCCTGTGTTCCACCTTCCTCATCGGTGCCTAGGAGATCGAAGAGATGCAGGTCATCAGTGATGTCAAATGGCAGCTATGATGTATTGCGGTGTGATATGTTCATACATTCAGGCATCATTTCATTTCTGGTGTGTGACATTTGGTGTACTGAGGGGACATGTTGGCAATCAATGCATGGCTGGTGGCATAGCATTGGTTTGGTGTCTGTGTGGTGGGTCCCAGGGGCATGGTTGGGTCATGTTGCACCTCTGTTGGGATTGGGATTTTCACTCAGCATGCGTGTGGTGCAGGGTGTGGCACTCATTATTCTATGGATGTGTTGATATAGCCTTGGAACATGCATTTCCTTGCCTAGTCTAACTCCCACATCACTTGTGCCACATCATGTTTTGGTATACGTGGATGTGATGGTTCACTCACCTTCCTCTGTGGTAGTTGCAGCGCCAAACTCCTGGTCTCCTATTCCCTCTATGGATTCCGGGTCAATGAATGCACTTGCGGTCTCCCCCCATGCGGTGATCTTCACAGGGGAGCGTGGGCCACCGCCTGTCGCCATTGCGGCCCTCCTGTTCTCCATCAGGATCTTCCTGACCCGGAGGCGGAGGTCGGCCCAGCGCTTCCGGCAGTCACGTACACTCCTTGGGGTGCTCCCCACTGCCGACACCCTCTGAGCGACCACCTTCCAGACCTGTTTTTTTTTGGTTTGTGCCACATGCTTGAGGTCTGTGCTCCTGATTGTGTCTGCATGCTGTTCGAGGGTGTTAGCAAGCATAGTCAGTTCAGCATCAGAAAAACGCTGCTTCCTCTTCCTTTGGGAGGATTTACTGGTGGCCTTTGACATCCTGCTTCAGTTGTGGCACACAACACGAGTGTAGTGGTGGTTATGGAGGTTGGCAATGGAATGTGTTTTTAAAGGTGGCCTCCGGCTCATTTCCCGTTCCGGCGCGATGACGTAATTTCCGGGTCCTTTTTGCGACCATGTTAATCCCATGCCGGTATTACTGTGCCGGTGTTTAGTGGTTGTTATGACGCGGTAACGGAATGCCCGGTACCCGCAATGCCGGTATAGGGGGGTTGGTGGCCCGTTACCGGCATGGGGTAACGCGCATGCTCGCGCACTCGTAATCACCCGCTATTAGCGGGTTCATACGAGCACGGGCCCGCTCATTCTGGCATGCTGGTAATGAACCTGGTTTTATCGGGCAACTCGTAATTAGGCCCAGTGTATCTTAAGTCTGTTGTTGGTCTGCTTTATTCATGGATAAAGAAAGCGGACTAGAGTTGATGTAACTGACTCGTACGCAATGTACCTATTACGTGCACATTTGTTGAGTCAGTACTTCTCTACTCTGACACAAGCCATACCAGATGATAGTACTCCGCGTGTTGAGAATTATGTGCCCCAAATACCAGCTATGGTTTTATGACGCGCTCCCAAAATTGAACTAAGTATAGGAAACAAAATGTGTCCTGTGTAAGAATGAATAGACTGTTACAAATGGTCAGAGTTGGATATCAGATCTCTGACACGCCTAAAAATGGTTTGTCTACAGAAAAAACAATCTCATGTATATTAATATACTGGGATGCACATTTGGTGTTAGAAAAAAGGCCTTATTACTTTAGTGGTGTAGCTGTTTGTGTGCATTGAATCTGTCATTAGGTCATGTGAAAATTTGCTGATTCCACTCCACTGAGAGATTGAGTCCCTGACGGAAAGTGTCCAGGCGATATATATTATATATATATATATATATATATATATATATCCAGCCGGTCCGATAGCACAGCGAGTAGAGTGATCGCTTTGACATCTGTGCAGAGCCGGCGGACGCAGGTTTGAATTCCGGCATGGCCAAACTCAGCCTTTCATCCTTCTGAGGTTGATAAATGAGCACCACACACTGTGGGTAATAATGAGCAGCGCTCAGATGCCTGAGGGTTCGTAGCACTATATAAATACCAAATTATTATTATATCCTTTGTTGTTCTAATCTGTGTAGCTGTTCTGCTACATTACCGCCATCGGGTGTGGTTTGTTTGTAAAACAACCAAAAGATGTCTCGGTTTGTGTGTCCCTTGTGGATGTAGTGTTCAACTAGCGGTTTATCATTGACTTTGTTTCCAGACACATGACTGGTGTTCTGACATAAGTTGTTTTATTGGCCGAAAAGTTTTACTCACGTATAGCAGGTCACAGGGGCATTTGATAATGTATATGACTTTTTTAGTATTGAAATTTGTGTGGGTGCAAAGTTCCCACTTGATGTGTCCCTGCTCAAAAATATGTTTAGTGTTGGTGAACTGACATGCCACACAGTTGCCTCAGTTCTAGTGTCCCATAATGGGGTTAAACCCCATGCGTTCAGTACTGTTGGTTCTTCCTCTGTACACCTGCAGGTTTGTAATAGCTTTTGCTTGAGATTGAAATTTTTCTTGAATGCAAACATAGGTTTCCTAGCTAAAATCCTGCTGTGTTTTACCAAATGCCAATTTTTATGTATGATGTTCTTTATGCCATTGCTAATTGGGCTAACGGTGATGACACATGTAGTGGTCTTCTCATTCGGTCTGATGCAGATATCTCTATCTGTATTGGCTGCCCTTTTGTAGTTGTTCCCGACTAGCTTACGTGGGTATCCCCTGGCCATGAGTCTGTCCTTCAGTTGCCCCGCATGTGTTCCGAAATCTTTCTTCTCTGAACAATTCCTGCGGGTTCTCAGAAATTGACCATAAGGCAAATTGATTTTGAGTCCCACTGGGTGGAGGCGAGTATAGTGGAATAGACTATTTTTTGTCTTTTGGTTTCCTGAATAGGGCGGTGCGTAGTCTTCCCTCATCTTTGTGAATCCTAAGATCTCAAAAATTCACTGAGTTGATATTATGTTCCATAGTAAACTTCATGTTTTTATCACAGGCATTCAGCCATGGATGGAACCCTCCCAAATCCTCAACTGAACCACTCCATATGAGAATACATGGTTTATAGTGATTATTTCGATAGCCATAGTTTAGAATGGCAAAGTTTCGACAACAAATGTGTCGGAAAAATTCATTTTTTTTCCTTTTTTAATGGGGGGCCCTCTCCCAACCCCTGTTTTTTACCCCTTAACACCGATTTTGGCATTCAAAACGATTTTTTCGAAACAATGACTGGATACCAAATATATTATCGATGTATGTATCCCATACATGGATATGGTCCCTGAGCTGGCTAACACCTGAATACACAAATATTCTTCTCGAAATTGTACATATACAAGTTGGCCACATCTGGGGCAAAAGTTGCCCCCATGCTAACCCCTTTCGTCTGGATGTACATTTATTTTTTGAATAGATATATTTTATTTGTATCACGCCCATACACAAGTGTTTCAGAGCAATACGAGGCAAGGCAAGGAAAGGGAAGCAAGGGAGGACAAAACAAAGATCTTACTAGGCCCAGTGACATTGAGAACGTGCAAGTGCAGAGGAGAGGGAAGGGGGAAAGGGCGAGGGGCATGGGGGAGTGGAAAGTACTGAACATTTGATAGAACAACAGGTAGTGCGTCCAGGAGGTGGTAAGTGCGAGAATAAGGTGTAGACAATGGGTGTCTGATAAGTGCTGGAATGGGACTGTAGGGTTCCAGATACAGACCAAAGTGCAGGGGTGGCCAGGGGGCACTGCGGGTGTGTGGCTGGGAGGGCAGGGATCTGGGCCTGAAATCAGAGGGTAACCAGGTAACCGGTGCCAAAGCAGACAGATTAGCAGGGGAGAGAAAAAGCAAAGGCAGAAGCAAAGAGGAAGGTCTTGAGGTGCTTCCGGAACCGAAGATGGTTCTCCTCAAATTTCAGAGAGGTAGGGAGGCTGTTCCAGAGGGAGTCCTCAGCCGAGGAAAGGGATGTACCCCCAACTCGTTGCTTGGAAAAGCGACTGAACTTGAGGGAGTTGGAGGTGAAGGAGTGAAGAGCTCGAGTAGGAATGTATTTAGGGAGAGAGAGTTGAAGGTATTGTGGACCCAAGCCCCAGAAAGCCTTGTAGACAATGCAAAGGGTCTTGAATGTAATCCTTGCAGCCAGAGGGAGCCAATGAAGAGATTTTAGGGCTGGAGAGTTACGATCCCAGGGCTTGAGGTCAAGGATAAGTCTCGCAGTCCTGTTCTGGATGAGCTGCAGAGGATGGAGAGTGGTTGCAGGCAGATTTAGAGAGAGACTGTTGCAATAGTGCAGCCTAGAGAGAACTAGAGCTCTGGAGACAGTGAGCTTCTGGGGGAAGGAGAGGAAAGGAAGAATACCTCTGAGGAGGTGCGGTTGGTAGTTTGACTTCTTAGAGATGTCAGAAATGTGAGGAGAAAAGGAAAGCATGTCAAAGATGACCATGAGGTTCTTAGCCTCGCAAGTGGGAGCAGGGAGAGGGACAAGGGAGGCCGGCCAGAGAATGACAGGAAAGGAAGGTGCAGGTGTGCCGATGAGGAGGATCTCTGCGTTACTGGCATTAAGACAGAGGTCGTTGGCAGTGCACCTCTCCTGGTTTGCAGACAGACATTCGGAGATGAGAGAGGGAGAAGAGGTGGCAGAGGGGATCCTGAAAACAAGTTGTGTGTCATCTACATAGCATTGAAAGTTTGAGAAGAGGGCAGCAATGCAGTGGGCGAGCAGTGCCAGGTACTGGTTGAAGAGCCAGGGAGAGAGGTTAGACCCCTGGGGGACACCACCGGTGAGATAGAGGAAAGGAAGGACCCAAGTTGGACCTGGGAGGGTTGGTTCGAGAGGGAAGAGGTCGGCCAGGCCAGGGCCTGATCAGTGATACCCAGAATATCACACAGGTGATTGAGCAGTATGACATGGTTGACCATGTCAAAGGCAAAAGAAGGATAAAGTAGGATGAGGACAGGTGGGATATTAGAATCAAGGTTGGAGAGCAGGTCTTCACGGATATTCAGGAGAGCAGTTTCCATGCTTCTGGCAGTTCTGAAGGCAGACTGATGCTCATGGAGACAACCAACAGAATTGGTGTGAAGATTAAGCTGGGAGATGGCCAGCTTTTCCAGGAGTTTTTTCAATTTTACTTGTAACCAAAACATCCCTTTAACAACGTGTTTTTCACTGAATTTCATAGGTTTTTGTCAGTGCACCCTAATTTGCTACAACTTCCTAATATCATATTCACCCCCAATATAGCTGCATTTTTGGCCAACAAAGGAAGCTTAAATGAAAACTGTGCCATTCCCCACCTTCTAGCAACATTCTTAACACATTTTTTACAGCTTTGTAAACTGTTTTTGTTCACCAATGTGTTACGTCATTGCAGACTTTCCGGACAGCATCACGTGGCCGTTCATGCGCAATGTGATGATGTGTCCGTGCTTTGCGAACATTTCAAAACTGTATTTTCAGCCAATCTAGGAAGATTCAAGCTGAAAGTTTACCCTTCTACAGCTCCTAGAGACATTCTTACTCATTTTCCATCTGCAATGCAGGAGAAAGCACCTGCTTGGAAGAGTATTGGCACACCTGCTGTGTAACTTCAAAAATGGCATCAGCCATGGCCATGCCTCCTCCCCAGCGGCCGTCACCACCACCAGCTGGAGGGAATGGACAAGGGAAAAGGCACAATGATGCAGAGAAGGATAAAGAGGACCATGAAGATGAGATTGAGGAAATGCCTTCCTCCTGCACCCAGAGAGAATCATGGATGTGGTGGTTCTTTAAGACGCAAGGGGTACTAAAGGCTCAGGTAACCTATGTTGAATGTATTGAGTGTGGAATCATGCTCAGTCGCAAACAACACAGGCAGTACTCTTTTGGTACTACCTCCATGCACTGCCACACCTGCTCAAACGACCCGGGTGCTCTAGTAAAGGCTGTCCTTTCTCAGAAAGTAGTAGGGTGTCTTCCTCAACCACTCCTGCCACCACACAGGCTACTCCTGTGGGGCAAAATATCCCACCAGCTGCCACGCAAGCCGTAAAAGAGGCTGTTGATCCATATCTTTCCAAGACAACAGTACTGAGTATATACTGCAACACACCACTCTGCAGGGGGGAGCAATTTCAAAGTACTTTTCAAGGCTGCAATCAAGGAGCATGGGAAACACTGCTACCATAGATTTTGTATTATGCTAATGGTAGTAATGGACAATTGTATACTAGAGAAAAGGAAAAAAGGACGGAACCAATTGCTGTCACAAATACTTTTCTCTAGCATAAAATAAGGACCATAATCCATGGACTTCACAATTATTTACAGTCTCCGCAGTCCCCTTTCCATGCCAAGCATCTTTAAAAGACCTGGATGGCACGTTCACAGCATAGCACAGGACAGCCCTTCTACCCGTTTGACTTTTATTTTTTTGTAACACGCCCTCATTTACCTGCATTTGAACAATCACATATGCATCCACCAATCACATCCAAAAACTCTACATTAAACCCTCTCAACATATTAAACTTCCACACATCAAACTGCCACTTAAACATGTTCTAGAAATCTTTTGCATCTACATTTCCTTACTTATGCAAAAATGTGTACACAGTTCTTCTATACATCCACATATGCATTTTTTTTATCTTTTAACAAAAAACCTCCCGAAAAAAACATTTTTAAACACTTTTTCCATTTTTCCTTCCATATAAATGTTGCTTTCCAACCTTTCCCATTACATCCCTTATAGTGCCACCATTCTCGACCTGCTGACACACATGTGTATACTGACAAAGTATCTATATACAACACTTCTCCTCGCATATAAAGTACTGTTCTTTTCCAAGCATTACAATAACACACCATACACAGCTTCAACTACAAACTACCATTCCATTAGGCCAAAGTGTCCTTATTCTTTAAAAACACTGCAACACATTACAAATACAGCATTTACACTCTTTCTACAATTTCATGTCTTTACTCTTCTATACCCCATCTCTAACGCACATTAGCACACATACACTTCCTCACTCCTTTCAATTACACCCACACAACCCTCATACCTATACTCTAAACCACGGTTTCCTCAAAATATAATGTTCCTACTTATTCCATCACACCACCACTCCCTTACTAACACCAGCAGTGCTCCAAACATTTTACTTTCAATACTTTATTACCCTTTCCCCATCACATAAATAAAGTTATTTTATACATTAAACCTCTTGTTACTGCAATACTTTTCGTAAAATCCAATATAGTCAGAATACGCCAATGGATATCTAACTACTTTAAGCACACCCTTAATTACAACACTTAAAACAAAAGTCTTATCCTACTTACACACACATAATATATCCATGCTACCACACATATATATTCTCTAACATATATATTCTTTAAAACTATGTAAATGCCATAAACTGTATGTAAATACAGTAGGTATTAATCCACTATGTATTTTTGTTCCCAATAATCATTCATGTTAATAAAACATGTACCACACACCAATGTTATACCAAACATAATACATAGAATGTGCTATTTAGGAAAGTCAAAAAAGGAAATCTATATGTACAATTGTATCCAATTAAACATTTTAAACTCTTATTTAACAAATTATACATTTGTCTTTCCCCAGAAAATGAACCAAAGAAACTAGATATTCCACAAGCTCTATCCTCATTTGTACTATGATCGTAAATACTATATATACTTCAATTATATAGTTCCACTATATTACAAATACAGTGTACTCCCTCTATAGTACCTATAATTACTATTTCAAAAAGCAGGCTTAAAAAACAAATGCACCACTCCTCGCGCAAATTTGGTAAAAATACATACATTGGTTTGAGCTATAAGAGCAAGCAAAATGTTTTTTCCATTACGTCTATTATGATTTCTAAATTATTGGGACCCCCGCTATAACTTTGACCCCCCCCCCCCCTTAACGAAACCGCACCAAACTTTGAAAAATGGTTCCAAGGTGTCCATATACTTCTGGTAAGGATTCGGCACACAGTGCCAAAGTTGTAAGCCACCCAAAAAATGCTCTTTCTGTGAGTCGAGCAACTTAACCATAACTACACGGCTGCTACCGCAGGCTCTGAAATAAACATATTACTGTAGCATGTCTGGCCACTTCGCCACAACCACCACAATACAATTCAACTATAGAAAGGGCACTTTTTGAAACCATGTCTTGTGCCACCACTGTGCACTGAAAAGACTAACACTCGGGACATCAAAGATGACATCACAAATTTAATTGCTGACATCACTGATGACATAACATATCTAGGCCAGTTGTTTTTGTTCACTAACAGTGACAATTTGAAAACTCAAAAAATGCTATATATCTCCATGTTAAGGTTTTCATATGTTCTTGAAGTACTTTCCTTAGGATTTGGTCTCAGTTTATGGTGCAAATACACAGGACAATATGCAGGCCTCAAACACAATTAATTTGTATACATGACAATGAACTTAAAAAAGTTATTGTCATTTTCCAGCTGGAGGGCCAGGACAGGGGATCAGGCGCAGTGATGTGGAGGAGGATGATGAGGAACAGGAAGATTAGGCAGAGGAAGTGCCTACCTCCAGCGCCCAGAGAGAGTCATGGGTGTGGTGGTTTTTTACCACCATTGGGGTTGTACCAAAAGCTCGGGCTGCCCATGTGAAATGCATGGAGTGCAGGGTCATGCTCAGTCGCAGGAAACCTGGGCAGTACTCTTTCGGGACCTCCTGGATGCGCCATCACACTCTATCAAACCATCCGGTTGCTCTGAGAAAGGCTATTCCTTTCTCAGGGAGAAGCAGGTTAACGTCCTCTACCCCATCTTCCTCAACCGTTCCTGCCACCACACAAGCTACTCCTTTTGGGGAAGAGGATCCCACCGCCTGCTTCGCAGGCCATACAGAATGATTTTAATCCTTACCTTTTGAGGGTCACTGTACTCTGTTTGTACTGTGACACACCACTCTGCAGGGGGGAGCAGTTCCAGAGTGCTTACGAGGCCGTGGTCAAGGAGTACCAACAATAAGTCAGCAGATGCCTGGAAAATTCCAGGCACAGGGTGGGGGAATTAAAATCAATTAACTTGTTTCTTCATTAAAAAATGGCTCTTAAAAGAACCTTCTTTTTAAAAGAAATGTTTGAGGGTTTTATATACTGAATCAACAAATGTTCTACTGAATTTATTTGTTCTAACTTTCACAAAAGGTGCTTCTAATTTCTTTTCTGTTTTTCCATTTGTTTACTACAACTACTAAAAATATACTTCAATCCATATTTTACATGTTCACAGAAACAGTTTCAATGGATTTAGAAATTTTTGTAGAAAAATCTGATTGCCAACATCAGACAAATGCGCACTGCATCGTTCAAAAAATGTTGACAATATCAAATTTCATATTTTCATTGTGAAAAGATGTTCCAACATCCTGAAAAAAAGCACATACAGCTTCGATTACATTGTGCCTCGCTTGCTCGATTTTGTGAACAAAATACATTCGAACACTTCCTAATTTGTCTTTGAGCTACACGAGAAAAAAAATTCTTCGAATGTGGGAAAAGTTCCATTAACTTTGCAAATGTATCCTTCACAGCACACTGCAATACATTTCTGGTGACATAGTCCAAACTGTTGCTTCCACAGTGAACTACAATGATGTCCGGATGCTTCAAAGTAGCCATACTCTCACAAAACGGGTGCAATTCTGCCCACTTCATTTCTCAAACTCCAAACCAGCAAACTTCAAATTCTTCAAATCCAACATTCCCAGGTAATACACACTCCTCACAGTACACATTTAACCAATGGCTCCAAGAGTTACCCACAATCCAGACACTCTCCTTCCTCAAAGCCATAGTCATCTTCACTGCACACAGCAAAAATAACTCTTGCTACCCTGTCATTCTGTACACCTCAATGAGGAAATCTTATCGTGTAATCCCAGATTTCCACGGATGTCCATAGTACAAAGCAACCCTTCTACTCTTTTTACTTTTATGTTTGTAGCACTCCCTTATGGCTGCTTTCAAACAGTCACACATCCATCTACCAATCGCATCCAAAAACTCTACATGTAACCCTGTCATCTCCGTGCAACACTTCAGATGTACTCTTGAACTCTCAGAGTATATATCTCCTGGTACTCAAAGCCACCTGCATCAAAACATACTGTGAATCTCTCCAAGATTTCTGTTTGCACAGTCAACATCTGCATCTAACAAGAGATAGTACAGGTATGCTTATTTTTTTAAGTACTTTTTCAACACTTTTACAAACATATATATATACATACACACATATATACATACACACTGGGAGGTTGTTGCCACTTATCCCGTAATAAGCTTTTCAATAAGCATATTCTCTTTTGTAACCACTCTATCAAATACCATGTATTGCGGCATTCTGCACCTGCTCACATCAACTGGCAGTTACTTTCATGTACTGGCAACATATTAAACTTCCACACATTTGTTATACAAATCGTTTACATCTGCTTTTCCCTTCTTTAAAAAAAAGTTATACACAGTACTGCTGTAAATGTACATATGCATTTTTTTACTTTCAACAAAATGCTCCTAAAAATATTTCTTTTAAACGCACAGCATTTTTCATTGTTACTTCAAAATAAATGTCATACCTTCCAACCTTTCTCAATACACCTCTTATAGTGCCACTGTTCTCCACCTGCTCACATGTGTGTATACTACCAAGGTATTTATATACAACACTTCATCTTACATATAAAGTACTGTTTTTTCCAACCACTATTATAAAACACCAAACACTGCTCCAACTACAATCCGAAATTGCATTAAAAGTAGGCTACAGTTTCCAGAAATACTGCACCACAAACACAGCACTTATCCAACTAACTAACCATACCAAGTATTATCCTATGTTTTATCTTTGCAAAAAAATAAATACATATTCCATAAATACTATCATCAATTGTATGGCAATCATAAATACTGTATACACTTCAATTATATCACGCCACCATATTACAAATACTGTATACTCCCCCTACAGTACCTATCATTACTATACACATATTACAATAATGTGTGTAGCCAGTAGCCAGATTCTTGGGGGCACGGCCTATGGCCATGCCCCCAGGAAACTGGCCACAACCACCACAATAGAAATGAATCATATAACATGTATGTTCAATACACCTTCAAATAACAAGGCTCTCCCAGAACCCCCAACACCCTCCCAATGATGTCTGTGGATGTAAAAAGTGACCGCAGGCTCGGCGACACATGCACTGCTTTTTTTCACCTATGAAAAACCACTCTCTATTAACTTTTTTACACCCCCAACACCCAACCTTTCCAGGCCCTCTTTTGGCCACCAAATAACCCGAAATGGATTTTCCAGACTTTTTTCTCACTGCACTGGCCACGGACAACTGCGTCTGGCCGAGGATCCAATATGGCAACGGTTAAAAAAACAAATCTGAAACACCTCACATTTTTGAACATCCAATCAGTGTGTATTTTTTGTGTCTGTGGACACCAAGCTACCCCCTGATTGGTCCAGAGGCATCCGCGGACTCGACCCAGATATCTCTATTTGTTTTTTTACCTACTCTTTGGCCATTTAAAAAAAAAATACTGGACAAATTTACACCAAATTTACAAAAGTATGCTTTTGGGACAAAGCCGGTATTCCTGGCAGGCCCTGTAATATATAGCTTTCTTTCTTGGAGTTCTATATATATATATTTATATATTATAGTGGGGCAGTTGCCGCAATACAATTAAGATGCATGTTGGGTAACATAGGAAATCGGAAAAATTATTTACTAATAACTTTTCACTTGTACAACCGGTTTTGGCAGTGCTACCTTTCCTGACAGCCTTGCAAAATGTCTGTCTTGGGTTTATTAAGCTATGTATAAAGTAGCACTGCCCTCTAAGACAGAGACAATTTCCTGGAGAAAATGATTTGCATGTGGGCTAATTTGCCAGCCCACAATGCCTTGCTGATTTGGCGCAGAACTGGAAATGAACTTCCATCGATGGCTACTGGAATGTGTGACAAGGCACAAATGTACTATTCTACATGTAGAAATAATTGAAAGGGAGTGTGGGAGACCCTCAACTGAGAAAGACATGGGTCGAATACCCTGTTATATGGAATTTCTTCCACTCGAGAAGCTCCCACATCCTTGCTTACTTATACATATAGTTTAGGTAAGTGAGTTCTGGCCTTGTGGAACCTTCTGAATGCATGCCTTTCTTCAGTTAGACCAAGGCTCTGTGGTTGCACGGCAGTGGTTATGTTGGTCTATTGACACACCTGTTTTCTTCTGCTGCTGCCTTGAAGGAAAATCAACCAGAATTTTGCTCATTCTGTCTTCAGTACCGATTGTTGGATTTGAATGATTTACCAGTTTGTTCTATGCTTTCCTGCAGCATTTAAACCACTCGAGGGTTTTGGCTACTTGATGTGGTTTCAACTCCAAAATATGGGGGCTGAGAGAGGGGACATTCGCATAGATGTAATTTGTGTCTAGCAGTCTAGAAATCTCACTATTACAATGCATACAAATGTCTGAAAAGCAATGGTTTGGCTCATGCCAACACATTGCCACATCGCAAGAATTGTAGCATGCGTCGCACACGTGAATAAAACATACATGCCAACCCTCCCGATTTAGGTGGGAGACTGCTGACTTTTCAGTGAGGAATATTGTTTTTTTTTCACGTTCTCCCGCCTAAAATTATTCCAGCTCCAATACATTTCAATGGGGAAAACTACGTCTCCCGATTTTCTCTCCCAAAACTCCCTCCTAGGTGCTTTGGAATGTTGGCATGTATGATAAAATATCAATTCCCTGAGGGACGCCAGTTTCAGCCTCTCAAGGGTTTCAATAAACAGCCGCATAGCGCGGTCACCAAGGAGGAATGAATTGCTACAAATCCACATTTTTTAAACAAATAAAAATGGTGCCATGCAGCGATAACATTGTTTTGGAAAAGATTCAATTTTGCGCGCCAAGAAATGCATTGCCCCTGCGCGAAAGGAATGGGAGGTGTGCGCTTCCACGGCCTGCGGCTGCGCTGTAAAGGCTCGCGTGTGCGCGCAGAGACCGCTCTCCGGCGAATGGCGCGCTCACAATATTAACAAACTACACTGTGGCATCGGATCAATAATTGGAGAAGTTTCGCAAACGTTCATGGTCTTTTTTGTTACCCTTTTAAAATCTTTGGGTAGTTGTTCATTGAATAGCTATCTAAAGTAATTTGTTCTGCTTTCGATGACGCTGACTCGAACTAAGTGTAGTGGCTGTACCGCTTTGGTAACTTATTCGATTGAATCCGTCTTAAAAAAAATGAAATGTTTTGACGCCTGAATCGCGTGCTCGGCTGAAAGGCACCTATTTGGTTTATATGGAGGGGGGCAGGAATATGGCGACGATATATTTTTCTCGGGGAGACGTGGCCCGGGAATACGACTGGTTTGATCAGGGCAAGTCTACGGATTCAGTCTGCATGCACAGATGGGCGTGGGGATGCCCCACAGTTGCTCTTTTCCAAAATATGATCTAAAACAATGCGTTCCTATCCTAAATGTGACCATAGCGTTCCGCGGGTTCATGTCTTTTGCCAAATGCATCTCTAATAAGATAGCCAGTTTATCAGTGAAATCGTATTCCATAGAGCCTCAAAAATGAGGCCGTCTATGAATGAGTCTCAACGGTTAAAGTGTTGGAAGCGGCCTCAGAGTGGTGTTAAGGGCTGCAGTGTGTTGGCACAGCAGAGTAATTGTTATGTCCTGGCCTGCAGTCACGCAGGCCAGGCTGACCAAGGCTAGGGGCACCCAGCCAACATGCCGGGGCACCGAGCGACACACGGGCTGCGGTCACGCAGCAGTTTAGTAGGCAGGGATCACCCTGCTTATGTCGGGATCACCCGACATGAAATCTCGGCTGGGAGCACCCAGCAGACAGCTTCAGGCTGGGGGCACCCAGTCAGCCCATGAGCACACAGGCTCCTTCATGGCCTGGGGGCACCCAGGCCTGCTACAGCAACCAACACCAGTGGTGCCCAGCAGGAGCACCAGCCTCTCCATTGTAGAGTTGCCCAGCAGGGGATCTACTGGCATGGCAGACAGCCAGGATAGACAGCGTTGCCCAGCAGCGGCACTGTCATGGTGGAGGGCCTGGCAGGGCAGGCCCTCAGTCAGCTACGCAGCACCAGCATGGTGCTGCTCAATAAAGACACATCACACCGTGTGTTGGGGGTCGCCTGCCATGGTCATCCGGCAGGCGCCCCTGGGCGCTGTCTCTGCTAGCGCCGTGCAGTCCCACTATGTGTGGGGGTGGGGGCCTGCCATGGACATCCGGCATGGCCCCGGGTGCCAGGGCCTCTGGCACCCTGGCGTGGGGTCACAGCCTGCCAGGCCTCTGACCGAGGGGACCTCGACTGCCATCCTGGCAGGCGAGTCCCTCAGTGTCTGGGCGTGCAGGCCTGCGCCTCCACGTGTAGGCCTGGGGCCTACATGGATAATGAGACACGGACTCAGTCGTTCCACTTTGGGAGTCTGCAGCCGCTCTGTCTCACGTGCCTGCAGGGGCTCCTTTTATTAGCTTGGGCCATGACACAGTCATGGCCCATCTTAAAGGGGCCATACACGTGAGGAAAACACATCCCCCTTAAAGGGGCAATACACACACAGGAGGGTCCCACCTAACACTCCTCCTCTTTCATAACAAACAAAACAAACAATATCGAAACATACAGGCTTCCCGCCTGTTACAAAATAATAACATTCTTGTTGGTTTTTGAACTGGTGGGGTGGGACAATAACAAGATATGCCACCGCCACATACTGGTCTTACTCAGACAATTACAAACCTACCACCTACTAGTTACAAACTCAACACATGTTAGCCCATTTCTAAATACACTCAGCAGGTGACAGTCGTGGCAGGTGGGCTGCCAGAGGAACACCGGCCACTCTACCACAGTTTGCACAACCCTTTATTCACCTGGGGCTCTGGACGGTAACCTGTAAACAAACGCCGTGATTGGCGGCTGGTATTACATGCAACCCTCGCGACTGTGGGATCACAGCCTCACCGTGTTGTTCTTTGCTGAGACCGCTTAAAGCATATGGTTACTTATGCAGGTCCCCAGCATTAAAACACAGGATTACTGAGTCCTCTTTAAACAATTGCGGGGCAGCAGGAGAAAAGTCCCTTTCCCATCAGCGTCCGTCCAGGAGTCCCTTCCCGAGTTCAGGTCCACTGATGGTATAGGTCGCAGCCGGCAAAGCCGCACCTGGCGGGTACCAGGGGCCACATCGGCACAGTCACTTGATGTTCAGAGCAGGGTAGCGAGATGCAGGTCGCCTCCAGACTGCTCCTGATGTTGTCGACAAAGCCCGGTGTGGTCGGTAGGTAGGGCCCAAGGTGACAGGATACCCCTCACCCCTTTTCCTCATTATACCCCCCCACAGTTAAGAGTATTTCTTTCCTCCTTTCCTTCCGGGGCACATGAGGGCGCACAAGCACTCACGATGAGCTGCACCCATATCCTGCCCGCGGCCCCGTCTCCGGGTGTTGTTCTGGGCAGACCCAAGGTGTCTCAGAGGTCAGGGGGCAGGTGGTCCCTCCCCCATACCCACGTTGGCTTGATCGTACGACAGCCAGGCATGTTGACCGACACCAGTGTCAGCAGTCCAGGGACCTTCTCCGGTGTCGAGGCCACCTATGAGCAGGCAGGGTCGTTGCAGTAGTAGGGAGTCAGGGACACCAGGGGGGCCACCTGGATGACGCTGGTATCAGAGTAATGGGCCATCGGCTGCCTGGTTCTCTCTATGGCAATGGGAGGCTGTCCCAAGACTCTGTGGCAGTGTGGGGTGCCTCCTATCCATTGCATGAGAGTCCTCGCATGCACTCGACGTGCATGATCCTCGGCCTGATGATGCGGGTGAGACGGGCTCACGAGGTGCTGAGGCCACCTTCACTGCGGACAGGTTGATTTATGCCGCGGGGTGTCCCGTTTTCCTAGTGGTGCTGGGCAGGAGAGCATTTATCTATGTTCTTGTTAGCCATCATTGTCGACGCCAGCACCATGCACTGGTTCTTGTACAACTGGCCATGGCAGAATGGATTGGCGTCTGAGGTGCACAGTGGGGTCTCGCCTCTCGGGCCATCCGGCAGCGCCGAGCGCCTGTTCCCCGGCACCGCGGATCCTCACCCCGTCGCGTCCTGCGCGCGCAGCTTTCCAAGCTTGATCATGCTGGCAAGATGTACAGTACACAGAGCGCCAGATGCTTAGGTGCTCCTGGCCTGGAACCCTTAGGAGCACAGGGTGGCAGATCCACTTTACGGCGCTGTCGGAATAGTCTGTTTTGGTGACATGTGGCTGCCTTCAGTGCTTAGGGTCCGACTTCTCGGCGCTGATGATCTGGCTCATTACCCTCTCTAAGCTACCATGGACGATGTTTCAGTAGGAGTGGCAGTGCTCCCTCCGCTCTGCCACATAGGCTCGGGGAATGCAGGAGGGATGCATGACTCTGTGTCGACGTGGGGCACCAGGTAGTGAAGCTGCCTCTAGTCTCCCCGCACTGCACGCCAGCCACCTCCCTTCTTGTCAAGAGCTGGTGCTGCTACCACTTGGCGGGAGGTTCCATGCAGGTGGTGCAGCCCCTTACCTCCAGATGATGGCACCGGGCCCGACACCACCCGGGTCAGGGATCTGTGCGCGGTTTTCCGGCCAGGAAGCACTGCCACACTCACTGCAATCATCCCTTTTGCCAAGGGAGCTTCGCATGCGGCCTTCAGCAGCGATGTGTAGGTGAGCAGATGTCTGCTTCCGTGGTCTTGCGACTGCCTCGCATTCCGAGCCCAGATTTCACTGTGTGCAGCAGGAAGATGATTGCGTAGTCGTCTGCGGGAGGTGTTTTCTTTTGTTGTGGCACAGCGCTGCCGGGCGGGACAAGGGGTGGATCCTCCCCCGGCCGCACGAGCACCCTTCTCACATAGGGCCGCGGCCGGGGAGGATCCACGGCAACAGCCATCACCTTTTCTCTTTGCCTCACGCCTGGAGGCGGGGCAACACTGCTCTCCTCCATCTTCGTGGCGAACACGCCACATGGGTGCTTCGGTGCAGTGCTGACTGCCGGGTACTTCGTTCTTCCTAGGGGAAGGGCAGCATTCCTCATTCCTCCCTCCCCCGCGGTGACGACCCGCGTGGGGAAGGGAAAGCGCACGCGGTCTCTCCCTATCGGAGCAGCCTCCACTGCCGCCAGGTCTAAAACACGCCGGGTGCCGGCGTGACACGGCGGCCCTGCACCACAGGTGCCGTGAAGACTCACCGTCCGCCTGTCAGCCCCGAATCCTTATTGGGCTCACCCAATCCCCGCACCTCAAAGAGGGGCGCCAGTTTTCTTTTCCTTTTGGGCTGGCACCCCCACAGCACAGCGCACAGCGAACGCCGCAGGCTGGATCCTCCCCCGGCCGCACGAGCACCCTCTAAGCAGAGGGCCGCGGTCGGGGAGGACCCACCATATAGGGGCGGGGCCAGGACGGCCTCACTCTTCGCGGCAGACGCCGCTCGTTCTCCTCTTCATGGGTCGGGCCATCACGGCCTCCACCTTCTCATGGCAGATGCCGCCGGGGATAGTTCACGACATGCCCCACCCCAACGGGTGATATTCAACCCCTTCCCCTGCACAGACGAACGTCGCAGGAGACCGGGTTGCCACCATGCCTCGATCCCGGCCGCACGAGCACCCTTCTCACAAAGGGCCGCGGCCGGGGCGAAGCACGCCATGGCTCATCTTCTTTGCGGCGGAACGCCGGCGGGTGTGTGTCTCACCGCGGGGCAGCCCGGGCCTACACCGCCCAGTGCCACGGCGGTGAGGCGCAGGTTACGCAAGACCGCGGTGGGGCTGGAAACTCTTCTCCCCTCCCCCCACCACTTCCTAGCAGCAGGGGGGCAACGCGGGCTCATGGTCCTCGTCGCCATTGTTGGGGGTCGCCTGCCATGGTCATCCGGCAGGCGCCCCTGGGCGCTATCTCTGCTAGCGCCGTGCAGTCCCACTATGTGTGGGGGTGGGGGCCTGCCATGGACATCCGGCATGGCCCCGGGTGCCAGGGCCTCTGGCACCCTGGCGTGGGGTCACAGCCTGCCAGGCCTCTGACCGAGGGGACCTCGACTGCCATCCTGGCAGGCGAGTCCCTCAGTGTCTGGGCGTGCAGGCCTGCGCCTCCACGTGTAGGCCTGGGGCCTACATGGATAATGAGACACGGACTCAGTCGTTCCTCTTTGGGAGTCTGCAGCCGCTCTGTCTCACGTGCCTGCAGGGGCTCCTTTTATTAGCTTGGGCCATGACACAGTCATGGCCCATCTTAAAGGGGCCATACACGTGAGGAAAACACATCCCCCTTAAAGGGGCAATACACACACAGGAGGGTCCCACCTAACACCGTGGTTGCTTACTCGAAGACTAAATGAGCAGGAGACCGCCCATTCCTTTTATTGAGTATCGTGACGTGGCTACTGCCACAAGCTCCTGGGAGATACCATGCTACCAGGAGGGGTGTCCCATTACACTCCTCCTTTTCCATAGAGAACAAACAAATGACAAACATTCGGGACATCAATGCCACTTACGTTGATGCTTTGACAGGTACACACTAACTGGAGTGACAGGGTAAGTGTACGTTTGGGGGTTTTCTCACATCATCAAAGGGCCCTTTATTAACCTGGGTGTGTGAGATCTAAAGCCACTGGAAAACACCAATGAGAGCTGAGGCACCACTTAAAGCATGTCCACACCTATGGATGTCCACAACTTCACATTGCCCCTGGACTGTGCCATTTAAAGCAAGTCCAGGTTTGCAGGCTCCCAGTCTTCATGGGACTGTCTATGGTGTCCATCTTACGCACTAGTGGAGTTGCGGGAAACCAGTTATACTTTGCACCAATGGGAGTTCAGGACAGTCACACCACAGTTCAAGGGCCGTCCAGGCCGCGCCTTGGGAGGCCCAGGGGCTACATTGGCCTAGTCCATATACATTTGGGGGCAACCCGTGGCAGGGTACTGGTGACGGATGACAGGCCATTCCTCACACTTCCTCTTTCACATAGGGGCTGCTGGCAGGGGTATACCCTAATTTCTCCTGCAGCTCTTCTTGGCAGGAGTACTGTTGGTATAGGAGGGCACACAAGCACTCACAAGAGCTGCAACCCTTCCTTGTTGTTCCCCTTCTCCTTGGAGGTTTCCGCCGGCCATCTGGCCCTTGGATACATAGATATCTCCAGGATGGCAGGTGCACTGGTGTGAGCCCCACTTCCGCCCAGAGAGCGCTGGTGGTCACCCACTTTTTGCATGTGCCCACACTGCTCTGACATCGAGCATTCTGCCATCAACCCTTTCCTTTCATCTCCGGAGCATGAGAAAAAAAAACATCACTGCCAGTGGTCCTCAGTCTTTGGAAGGCAGTTTTTGTTGTTTTCGCCATTGGTGGCTGTGGTCTGGAGAGGGGGCATTCCCTTTTCTGAGGCCATGGTGTGGAGGGGAGACATTCCCACTGGAGCGCACACACGCCCACTGCAGGCTGGCCCAGAGCCCAGGCTTCCCCTTTCCAAAAAAAAAAAGAACTCCGGTATGGAGCGTGTCCCTCTGGAGAACAGGGGCACACCCCGACCTCACCTGGGGCCGGCGTGAGCACACAAACTCTTTTTGTGTGCTCTGCCATGGAGCGCTTTGGTAAACACAGGTGACGCAGCCGAGGTTCTTTTCTTTTCTCTTTTTCTATCCAGAGCGCAGCCACAGGGCAGATTTCTTTCTGCACTGCTCCTGCAGTACACTCCTGTTAACGCGGACGAGGCGACTGGGCATCTTCTTTCTTCTTGGAGGGTGGGGGGGCAGATCCCCCTCCCCTTCTGCACGGCAGGCGCCGCCTCCTGTACTCTCACCTTCATGCGGCCGAGGCCGCTGGGCATCTTCTTTCTTCTTGGAGGGTGTGGGGCCAGATTCACCTCCCCATCTCACGTGCACCCACCACAGACCCCTCGCAGGGCCCAGCATGAAACGCTGGACAGCCATGGCGGTCGGGCAGGTTCCTCCCTCTTTACCGGAGGCAAACACGCCAGTACACAGTGCGGGGCATGGGGACCCTCACTCCTCATCGCCAATGTTATGTCCTGGCCTGCGGTCGCGCAGGCCAAGCTGACCAAGGCTGGGGGCACCCAGCCGACATGCTCCGGGCACCCAGCGACACACAGGCTTTAGTCACACATTAGTTTAGTAGGCAGGGATCACCCTGCTTATGTCGGGATCACCCGACATGACATCTCGGCTGGGAGCACCCAGCATACAGCTCTGGACTGGGGGCACCCAGCCAGCCCATGAGCACACCGGCTCCTCCATGGAGTGGGGGCACCCAGGCCTGCTACAGCAACCAACACCAGTGTTGCCCTTTAGGGGCACCTGCAGGGCTGTCAGAAGATGTGGTGAGGCCCGGGGCAAAACATTTGGTGAGGCCCCCTTACAATCTTTCGCACTCGGCCAGTGGCGGCACATCCGCAAACAGGAGACTCGAGAAATCTACCCTTGAGTTTGTGTGCAGGATCCTAAATATGGTTTATTACTACAACTCCAAATCAACTACAGCAAAGTTAGATTTCTCTACTGAAGAAAGGTTCATGCCAGACTAACTTTTTTATCATATGAATAAATATATATAAGATGGCATGAGCTCTCCACTGCGCCACCTCCAATTCTCTGAGGTTCAGTCACTTTTTCAAGCAAAGAGTTGAGGGCAGTTCTCTTTCTTCGGCTGAAGCCTCCCTCTGGAAAAAGCCTCCCTGCCTCTCTGAAACTTGAGCAGAACCGTCACCGTTCCGGAAGCACCTAAAGACCTGTCTCTTTGCTTCTGCCTTCTCCCTTCCTCTCCCTTGCTTATCACCTGCCTGATCGATGCACTGGTCACCTGGTCAAGCTCTGAATTCGGACCCAGGTCCCTGCCTGTCCTGTTGCAATCCTGCACTGCCTCTTGGCTCCCCTGCAGTTGTGGTCTGTATCTCTAACCCTACTGTCCCCGCTCTTGCTCTTATTCTCAACCCGTTGGCTGCACTTATGAGTACCCACACTTGCCACCCGTTGGCTGCACTCTTGTTTCTCCTTTGTTACTGCACTTCTGCATCCTACCCCACCCTCGGCACTTCTCCCCTCCCCCCTTCCCTGCTCTTGCGGGATCTGAATGGCACAAGGCCTAGTAAGATCTGTGTTTTGTCCTACTCTTTTGTTTCTCCCTCCTTGCCTTGCCTAGAAACACTTGTGTACAGGCATGTTATAAATGCCATATCATATCATTAAGGAGCACCCTGCCCCCGTGCGCGCATTAAAACACACATCATACACAGTGACAAATGATGTACACTTCTGAATTTAAGAGGCTTAAATGTTTGTGCCAATTAGGCAGGATCAACAGAGCACAATGAGGGAGCCCAAACCAAACAAGTGTTGCTTGAGGGGGGTTCTCACTCCCAAGAAAATGTTTGAAACATTGGGTTAAAAGTATGCATTTTACAGCACTTTCTTTGCAAAATTGGGTAGAAATCCATACAGTTTGCAATTGGTTTTGTATGGAAGCACATCGAAATTCCCAGTAGTTGCAAATCACATATTGTGCATAGGAACATTTTCCATTAAATTTCATGCCGCCTTTCCACACGAGATATGCTAGTATAAAAATATATTCATGCTGGTTGTTCTAATTCTGTCGATGCAGGCTGCATCAATATATGTCATTATTACCATGTACGGACTCCCAGCCAGTAAAAATGCCATGCCACAGAAAGTATATCCAGGCTGACTGTGTAACATAAGTGTTATTACTGGCTAGATTAGCCTACATTAAATATGGGCCAATTTAGCCAAGTAGTATGTTTGCTTTAACCGTGATGCATAGTCCTGTGCATCAAGGGTAAAGCAAAAAGAGCACTGGCAATGCTAACAGTTTGGGCATTTGTGTAGGCATGGGAAAGGCACTTCTGTATTGGTATTAGCTGGCCATTTATAGTGCCAGTGCAAAATGGTTCGAGTACCTGAGCAGCTAATAGCAGTGCCTGGTAAATACCTAATACTTATACACAAGCCAAAACTGTTGGCTTTGCCAATGCTTATTTTTAAAAGAACTTTGGTGAAAGACACGCAGGGTGTTTTTAAATTGAGTGGCCAAAGGCAGACCTGATTAAGACATTTTTATTACACCAGTTACGTGTTTACAACTCCAAGGAAGTCATGAATTCTCAGAAGACTCCTTTGAGGAAACAGTTGCAGGCACATTGAGGGGCATGTTGGATGGCAAGCCATGTTTAAAGCTAGCTCAAAGAGTTCCAGTGAGGAGGTGTTTTGGGTGGGGAGGGGAGGAACTGGGTGAGAATTGCCATAGGGATTAGCATGGCCATGAGAAGTCATTTCACTGTTAGCACCTGCATTCATATCAATACATTTTTAGGCAATTGAAAATGTGATGTGGGGTTAGCACATCACATTGCCAAGGAGTGATTAGAAGGGAAGTGGTGACATGAGACATCTCATTCTCGCAGCAGTCCTTAAGTGTGACGTTTCAGAAATGAATGCAAGAGGTAGCTGCTTGTAACATTGAAGCTTCACCAGAATAGTCTCATTCGAAATGTGGAAAGATGTTAGGTGCCCCCACACAAGGAAGTTTGCCCCTTCCTCACAGTCTCTGACGTTAGTGCCTCTCCCAACATTTGAAGTGTTAGTCCCCTCTCCCCCCTGACATTTTAGCCTAGGTGCACCTCTGATGCCATGAACCCACCCCTTAATGAAGTGGCCCTCAGGGCGGCTACATTTAGGGGTGGTGCTGAACACACACTCACAAAAAACACTTTCACCCATGCATTCATCCACCAGTTACACAACTCCATACATGCATGTATACATAAAACCAAACACAGTATTGTCACAAACACCAACATGCACTCATACATACACATAAACATACTAATTTAATTTAAATCCACATATACACTTTTAATTTAAAATAAAAAACACTTACCTTACCGCCATGCACCCTTAAAAAGCATCCACGCAGCCGACACGTAGACATGCTGCCTGACAAGAGAGAACTCATCTCCCATCAGTCAGCACGATCACGCTGACAACATGAACACACTGGATGACAGGAGAGGAGTCCTCTCCTGTCAGTCGGTGTGGTCACGCTGAGCAACGTGAACACACTGACTGACGGGAGAGGAGTCCTCTCCCATGAGTCAGCGTGATCACGCTGACAACGTGAACACACTGACTGACAGGAGAAGAGTCCTCTCTTGTCATTCAGCATGTCCACGTTTTCAGCTGAATGATGGGAGGCAGCAGAGCTCACTTCTGAGCTCTGCTGTCTCCCATTATTTTGCTGTTTGTTGCGGAGCCTAGTGAACTGCAATAGGGTGGCCATTGGCTGTAGCATTGCGTGGTGCACGCAAGATTGCAGTTCTGCTGAGCAGGTGACTACGGTGGCCAATCAACCCAGGGCCTGACTAACACCAGGATGCGGTCAGCAAGGCAAACACACAGGCTCAAGTGGCCGCAAGGTGATCTGTAGCCTAATACAAACTAGCTAAATAAATGAATTTACGCAAAATGTCCTCTTCTGGTTATTAGTCTGACCTACCGCTGTGTGCATTCATACTCCTATAATTTACACTTCCCCCTGAGGTACCAGTCTTATAACATGCAGTTAGTTATGCTATTGCATTTAATGAAATGTGTAATGCTTTTTCACTGTGAATTCTTTTTCTAGCTACACTGGGATAGTTTGGTGCAGTATTGAGGAATGGCAACGTTCACGCATTCAAGCAGCGTCACTTACTACGGGCTGCTGGACTCCGATCGCCTTCAGTATCTGTAACTTGACTATAAGGGAACACATGTTCCTTCCCAACCTAGCACATAGCTGTTGTCCACAGATCCAATGCTAACCTGGTATACTCCTTGTAACCCAATGTACTGCTGGACCATGCAATGCAATGTCAGACCAGAGTTCTCCGGATCCCCCGATATCCTTGTCTTCAGCGGTTTGGGCAGTTCCTTCCCAGCCTAGCACATAACGGTTATCCACAGATCCAATGCTAACCTGGTATACTCCTTGTAACCCAATGTACTGCTGGACCATGCAATGCAATGTCAGACCAGAGTTCTCCGGATCCCCTGATATCCTTGTCTTCAGCGGCTTGGCCAGTTCTGCACTTTGCACGTGACGCATTCCATAACTCTGGGAGCCCGCCACTGGTGGAGGTGTGTGGAATGAGCAAGGCTAGTGGGGACGTGATTGTGGACTGACGTAGGTGGAGATCCCTCGAGCACCAGGAAAGTGTGTGGCCTGCAAAACTGGGGGGGCACTGCGTAATTCCTGAAAATTCTATTAAGGTTCATGATGGGGATAGCTCCATCCCCATAGCCTGTTCAGAAACCCCGGACACGAATGTTCAGTATCCCAAGGGTTGTGATTACAAATGTTGCTCTCTGGGAGTGTGTCTGCAAGTACACAAGTAGACTTGTGCACAATAAGCCGAACTGCCCTAGCACGCTTCCAGTCACAATGGAATGGCCCAGTATTGACTTTCTATACAGCTCTTCCTACAGGGTTGGCGGGGGATTAGGGGGTGTGAGGCGGTCACTGTGTTATTCAGTCCCAGTTGTGCCAGATAAGGTGTCTGTCGCATAGAGAGATAAACAGATTTGCCCAATTTAATCACAATGCAGGCACGTAGAGAAGTTGGAATCCAAACCCCGGCCCCTTGGTTTGGCACCTTCTCCAAACATTCGACATCTAAATAAATTATCAGTAAAAGCAAATGCAACGAGAACGCCAATATATTGATTGTGTTCTGGATAGAAATGAGAATAAGAGGCATCGTATTGTGCAGCTATTTTGGTTGTTTTTGTCCTTTTACAGTTCCCATCGATTCTTGCGCCACCGACCGAACTTTGGACTATTGGATTCGTGTAGCTTTTCTCCTCCCTCCCCTATGTTCCACTTGCTTTCCCTCTGTATTCTGCAATTTTCCTCTTGTACAACATTTCCTTGCTTTCCATCTAGATTCATCCTATATAAATCCTGGTTCTATGTTATTTTGCTGCGGTATTTTTCATCGCCGTTTTTTTTGTTGAAAAACTCGTTTTTTTTTGGGGGGGGGGGGTTACACTCCAAAACCCCCCTTTTTTATTTTTTATTCCCTTACACCCACAACCATATATTTAATTTTTTAACCCCCACCAAAAAAAAAAAGTTTTTTTCCAAATAAAAACGGCGATGAAAAAACACGCGATGAAAAATACCGCAGTGAAATGCGTGTATACCATAAATCCCATGCACGCATGCAAAGTACGGTGGCTCGCAAGGGGCATGCAGAGCGAGAGAAGTAAAAGTTCAGCACGTGACGTGCGCTCTACAACTGGCCATTACAACAATTAATTGAGCAACATTGTAGTCTGGTAAAGCCTTCATGAGGAAGACTTTTTGTATAGTACTTGAGTAACAGTATCCCTGGTAGGTAATACCAATTTTAGCAGGTAAAGAAAATAAGGCACAATAAAATAACATGCACGAAAAATCCATAATTTGGTCAAGCAAGGAGGGGGTGAGCGGGATATGAGCCCTGTGTTTCTTGTTCTGCAATTTGGAGGTGGACTAACTCGTGCATCTGTAGTTTTTCCCCCCAAAGTACAATCATTTCTGCAGAGTTTTTTCCTAGACTTAAATAAATACTCTTCATCAAACTAAATGGATTAAAAGATTAAAAATACCTGCGCTGTCTCCTTAGAATACTTTCAAATGTATTATCCCTATGATTCAAGAAATGTAATCTGATTTGGATACATCTGGGAATGCATTCAATGTCATATAACTAAACCCAGCGTGTTTAGAGGTGGCTTCGTGGTACAGGTCCTTTACAGCTGTAGACCCTTGGGCCATGTTGCCTTGCCAGCTAAACATTCTTGGAGTGCCCTTGGATTACCAGTTCATTACTGTCCGCCTGGTCCTATGAAACGTTAAATTTCCTTTTTCTTTGCTATTTCCCCTTACAGTCTCACTTTGGGTCCCGTTAAACCGTTCTTTGGGACTCCAACTATGCACCCCACAAGATCAAAGCAAAACCCTATGGTAGGAAGATCAATTCAAACCAGTCGCATAAATGTTGCATCCTCAAGCTGACCTCTCAGGCGTAGGTGCTCCGAGTAAGAGTCAGACTCTTTCCTTCTTCATGGAGTTGCATATGCCTCGATGTAGGTTCTTCAGCGGACTTACCTTGGACCTAGTGTGGCTGGACCCGGTTGAGTTGCTTCTGCCTATCCTCTACCCTGCCCTTCTATTGCCCATCTCAACCTCGCTTAAGGTGCTTTTCTCCTTCTCTGGTAAACCACCCCACACAGTTTTCAAATGTTCCCGCACAACCAAAGATTCACACTGATTCAAACGATTTCCTATGTACTGCTAGAATGCTTTCGACGGTTCCGCTCTTGTCCTAATCATCCCAGAAAACACTGCAAAACTCATTATTGCCTAGCGTAGTACAGATCCCCTTCCCTCTGCCCCCAGTGTGTTTTGCGGACTGTTTCCTTCTACCGCACAGCAGGCCTTTGAACATTCGTTTACCACTATCTGATATATAGACACTGAACATTGAAGTCTTCCTCCAAAAACCTTATGTATCATTCCATATGTGCAGCTTTCTCCTGATGTTTCCAGGCAATTTTCCAGAACACTTTCCCTGGCTATGCCACACCTAGTAGCTCAATAGTTGGTCAACTTTTTTTCAGGCTGTTTGAGTGGGCTTGGCTGTCTGGCACATATTACACCACCCAAAATATTGTAAAGTATTCTTTATATAGAAATGGTTACTAACAGGAGGTCGTGCATCTCCATCCCCTTGCCAGATCTTTAATTTAGGCACAGCTGTTCTAGGCAGCACTGTGCCGACTCAGAAAACAAATTCTCTGTGCCACGTTTGCTATCATAGTTCTGCAAACAGTGCGGGCACCTTCAAGGAGTCGGAGAAGACCGAACAAAATCTTTTTCATAGACATTTGAGAGTTTGCCTGGATCGGAAGGGGGCCTTTTCTCGTCAACAAAACGTATATCCGAGAGGCCAGCAACTCCAAAGGGGGATCTGCTAGGGTCAGGGTGGACGAGGCAGCAATTGTAGTCTTTCAGTAGTGAGGCAAGGCACCAATTAAGGTGCCATTAATAATGCTCCCCAGCTCCATTTGCCCAAAACCATGTTGTCAATGTTGATACAGTTGGCATGTGTTCTTCCTAGATTTTACTCCTACCAACATTGCTTATCCGGTTTCTATTGAGTCTCCTGACAAGACTTGCAGGTTGTAGCTTTCGCAATTTGGTTCTCATTGCAGGGGGTCTACAGGGTGCTGTAGCACATCTTACCCTAGGTTTTCTTTTTCCACCACATTACAGCCTTTGAGAACTACTGTTCGGGGTGTGATTGGTTCCATGGAACTTTGCGAAGATACTTGAGTACTTATTGCCCACATGCAAGCAAGTGGACTGGGCATAATTGCATACCTGGGCGAAATTCCGCCAATGGACTTGAAAAATCACCCTTGAAGTGGACATTATTAGGAAAGCTGAGGGTTCCTCTTGCTCCCACTACATTCCTTGTCTTTCTGGGGTATCCAACATCTTTGCACAACACACCTTTGAGGTTTTGTTCAGTGTCACAGATGGCCTCAAGAACATATCAACTCTTATCTAACCTAGGGATGGGCAGACCCTCTAGAACCCAGGTGTCCCTGGACTCCAGGCTTGTCACTAGAGATTGGTAACCCCCTACTATCTAATAACTGTCTGACTGAGTGTGCTGGCTTAAAGGCAAATTCCCTTATCGGTCTAACTCCCTCTGGGAACAATCTAGGTGGTGTCTTACCTAAAGTCCCCAAGCAGTGTCTGCAATGCTAAGTGCCTTTCAGGTTCACAGGCCCCACTTGGTCCCTTATTTCCACACCCTCCTATTCCTCTCCCTGTGTGTTTCTGTCACTCGCCCCAGTCTTTTACTTGTCTTCTCCCTTCTCCACCCACTTTCATTCTCTTGCACTGCCTACTCTCTCCCTCTGATGATCCTTGCTCCTCTCCATCTACCTCCAACCTCTGATCATACTCCTGCCTACTATACTCCACCCTGCTACTGCTCTCTTTCCTACACCATCCTTCACTCCACTCTACTACTCTCTTCCCACACCACCCTTCCGAGTCACCCTTCTTTCACTACCCTTACCATACACTCCCTACTCTATCACTCTCACACATTTTACACACACTCACAAGTACCACTTTCATTCACCAACCAATAGCTCACCTTGAACACTCCTTCAGCAACTCTGGTCAATGCTCTTGTCCACTGCCCTTCCTCTGCCTGGCCTCTAGCTTCTTATCCTCCTCTTGCCTCAACCTCACCTAAATAACGCACACCTTCCTGCCCTCCCATTTATCGTCTCCTTGTCCCTTTCTTTGGCTAACTCCCTCGCCTGGTTCCCTAGGCCAAGCCCTGCCTGCCTTCCCCTCATCCCTCTTCCCTGGGTGGTGTCACAGGTGAGTGAAAGCGTGAGGGGTTGCCCACAATAGCTCTTTCATGTTGTTGCCAGTGGTGCGCTGACCACGTAGGAAGCTTACATTTCTGCCCTGGTTTCTGAGGTTTTCCTCCTCCCGGAGGGCTCATTCATTCTCTCTTGGTCAGGTTGGTTGCTCATTCTTGTACCCGTGTCACAGCCGGAATTCCGCAGGGGCTTCTAATGGCCATTGTAGGTTTGGCTATCCGTGTCATGCTACCCTCTACTTCTAAATCTGCTGTTTTGCCTTCCTGTAGTCCTGAAAATGTGGGGTTTATGTTGCAATTTATGGTGTCTTCTACACCCAACGTTCCTACAGAGATCAGGTTCTGGTGATTAAGAAAACTCTAGTTCGATCATAGAATCTAACTAACTGCCTTTAGAGATAAAGAGGAGACCATTAACAATGGGTTCCGCCATCCTGTGACTAAAGGCATTTCTGTATGCGTGATGCGTGTGCATCAGATGGACCAGCTGGAGTGTGGATCTGTTTCAGTCCTCCCGCAAAAAAAAATTGCTTTCAGTCTGAAAGTTCACCAGGCCTTGTTCCCGCTGCAGATTCATTTCTGGGTCGCGCATACCATTATCATGAGCCTCATGAAGTCGCTTCATTGGCAAGGGTCCCAGCTCCAAGACATGCCCACTTACCTTTAGATGGCATTGCACAGCTAATCATATTTTGCTCATCAAGCTGTCCTCCTTGGCAAATGATATCTTGATGGTCCTTTTGGCTGTCTGTTGATACTCCAACATGACAGTGTTAGTTAGACCTGTCACGATTGACAATGTATGGAACTGGACTAGATTTCAAGTGGCCTTTGAGACTGAACTTCCATTTTGCTAAATGCTTATTGTGGTGTAACCTCAGGGACCTTCCTCCACGTGGTGGCTATTGTGAGGCCTTACATTGAAATAACTGAATTTATTTGACCTCTGGTCGCTCTGATTTTGTTTCCGTTTCTTCAATGGGAGTATGTGCTCAGACACTAGCTTGTTGGATGGAGAGCGTAACTGAGTTAGCTGTCGCTGGTTATTGAATTTTTGGTGCTCATTGTGTTAGAGCTGCTTGAAATAGCAAGACAGTGGCTTTTGGGGTGAAGGTCCAGTTGTTGCTGAAACGGGCTAATTGGGCCCAGGCAGCCACCTTTGGCAGGTTTTCACGCGGACGTGTGGGTTCAGCATCATTAATACCTTGAAGGAATGAATTTCGGAGGCATTGAATGTTCATTGTCCGTCTCCATGCAGTTCCACATAAGGGAGATGTCACAAGTGGCTTTCCATGGAAAGTCATAATTGAATGAATGAATCCTTCTCTGCTCCTAAATGCGCCATCTTATTCGCAAGAGGCTTGTTCTTCACATGTAAGGGCGAGTTGGGGAGGGAGGAGGAATTTCTCTTCGTCAGTTGACACAAGGTTCATAGAGCGTCTGGTTCTGAGGGCAGCAAGTGAGAAGGAAGCTCGCCCGCGCAGGTGGATGATACCACTTCCCGGAGTGAAGTCACCGATGCAAGTGCTCCGTGGGCGCTGCAGTTTGATGTTTCGCCATGTTGTCGCTGTGAGGTTGCATCCAAAAGTACACATTGTTCTGCCCCTGTCCTAAATTAGGACTTTCAATAAAGTGGCTCTTGGATAATCACCATGTTCTTGTCATTTTGGTCCTGTGCAGCGGCCTGTAAGATGCGTCCAGTATCCCTGCTCCCGTACTAATGGGATAACTGGCTCGTCTGGGACAGGACCGGAGCAGGCTCTGCCAAGCCCAGAAAGAACCACTGTGGTGTCTCACTTTGGAAGCCAGAGCGTGTGAGCCCACTACTCAAACTATCACACACTACCCGTGTACGTACATTTCCACAGGCACAAAGGATTGGACATGATTTGTTCTTTTGTTTTATTGTATTTGGTTAAAAGATTTCAACCTTTACAAAAAAAAAAAATGTTGCTCTCAGGGACGTCATTTCACCAAAATGACTGGGGTAGCAGAAGTGACATCAAACGACCCTTGACCCCTGATGACATCACAGGAAGCGATGGACCACAATCTTTCACCCCTTGACAAAACAGGAAATGGCATCACATAGCATTGTTCCTAAGTACACTACGAAAAATGTGGTTAAGATATCACTGTAATGGGGTATAAATTCCATACAAGAATGGATCACCATATGTATCGTTAATATCAGTGTGTATAGGCTCATATTACTGTGAATGCAAGCAGACGTCCAAGGCCAAATCATAATGATTTGTTATTATATAGCACTTACGCACTTTATATAGAACAATTATACATACAATATCACCCAACCTGTGTTGGTACTCATTTATCAACCTCAGCAGGATGAAAGGCTGAGTCTGCCTTGCCGGGATTTGAACCTGCAACCAGCCGATCACACACACATTGCACCAACGGTTGCTCAACCCACTGAGCTATCTTAATGGCTATAGCTATCTTCACGGCTATGGTAAAATTAGCAATTACATGTCTGAATGTGCTCAGTCAGAAAGCAAATTACACTCTGTAGTGGATACCATTAAATTGGTAACTGAGATTTAACATCAGGCCTGGTGCAAAGTTGGCCACGTGTCAAGCCTGTGTGGACCTACTTTTCAGGTTTCAGAGATTGGCAAAATACATACCATTGGGAGGGTTCATAACTGTGTATTAAAGAATTTAGAGTAGCACAGGGAAGGCAGCGCACCCACACATCATCCCGTACTCTGGGCACTCATTACCTCACACATGCAAACAAACATCCTGAACAGCATTCCAGCGAGATAGGAAAGATAGACACATAAACAGCAAAGCTTTAATAGTGGCACAATGAAACCAAGGGCCACTTTATGTGCTATGGTCAAACATTTCTACACTGTACACAAGCTTTTAGGCACAAGGATTTTGTCAAGTGACTGGGGGCACCGAGATGGAATGTCTTGTGATGATCATAACACAGACAACGGCAGAAATAAACATGTTATAACTACAACTTGCGAAAAGCAAAATACATAGTTCGAAATCGATGCTCATTCTACTCTAAATGCTTTTGGGAAGTTTTTGTCTGTATTGTGAATTTGAGGTGTTTAAGAACAGACTACATCAGTGACTCACCCCTGCAGTGTGCTTGAAATAATGCTTATAATTAGTCTAGCAATTATTGTATAGAATTCAGAAAGACAATTATTTGTTATTCCTACTCTTTCTTATTTAGGGTTCTCTGCTCAAAGTGTTACACTTGTGGAACCCCGCTGTTTTTTTAAAGAGGCCTGAACAAGAAAGCCAGACACTCCAGAAACAAAGAGCCACATGGTGCTGGCCACAGCCCAGAATCTTCAATTTAAAAAAAGAAATGTAAAAAACCCCTTTTTTTTAGGGGGTAGTAAGGGAGAGAGACCACAGGGGTCGCAGGTGCGACACCTGGTAACGCCCAAATGGCATCACTGTTTGCTCTATATTAACAATATTATACCTACTATGCAACATTAAATCATGTTCATTGCTCTTGGTACCATTGGTTGATGTCAAGTATCAATGACTAGTCACTTCATTCAAATTAATTTCATACAACATTTCACATATTCAACAAATTTAACAGTATCTAAAACTATCATTCATAAAATAAATGCATTGTAGATTTCGCATGTTAATCAAAACCTAAAACCACAGTTAATATTAGCAACGCTACATTATCACAAGGCAACTATTGTCGAGATTAAGATGTCGGAGGAATCCCACTATCGCCAATGGCACTGATGCGGGGGAGCCCATACGTAATCTACTCAATACCGAATCCGAGTTTGCATCAATTGGGTCACATACAAAATTCCCAAGATCAATATATCGCTGCACGCAAAGGACCGGATATTCTAGAAGGGGACAGGTCTTGCACAGAACACGTGGTTCTCTTTGTGCACTATTTGTTTTTATCTTTGAAGTCTCCACCCTTCACTTCCTGTTTCAACATGTTCCCACCTACAAGTGTGATTGGATGTTCTCTGCAGGGCGCCATTGCTGCACATTTCTGGCCCTCGCTGCTTGCTTAGCAGGTGTAGTGTGTCACATGAACGTCCCATCCTAACGTGTGGGGGGGAGGGGCAACAAGGGACTGAGCTGGTTCGATCGCTAGCTGGCTGAGGCGCCTCCCAGAGGATGGATGAAGAGGGATCCCCCTGGCTCACTGTTTCCCCGGTGTTCTTAGGCCCATGGGTGGTCCTCTGGAAGACCTGAATTCCCAGAAAGCATTGTGAGATGACGGGAGCTTTGGGGGCAAACCCTGCTAGGTTGCAGTTGCCTTACCTGGAGGAAGCAAGACTGGCGACGAATGCAGCAGTACATCCGGTATCAAACAGGAGGGATGGGGAATGCAGGGGGCGCTTGAAAATACTGAAAACAATACCAAGATGGTGTGGCAGGCCACACACGCATTTGAAATCTTGCAGGCCGCATTAACCATTATAGAACTCATCAAAAAGTGTAGCCAAATCCAACCCAATTATCCTCTAATGAGAGGAGTGGAGTAAAACGAGGGGAACAACCAGCCCTCTGATGAGAATACAAAGCCAAAAGGTGAATGGCCTGTCAGAGAAAACCTTAAAAACCCTCCCCAGCCTAGGGTGTATGGAAGAGACTGAGAGACCCCAATAAGGGAGAGTCCTGGTGGAAGCACATGTTCCTGCTCTTGCTTCCTTGGCAGAAGGGGGAGGCGGAAGGAAGAATCCTGCAAAGGACGGCTTCCTGGAGCAAGGCAGTGCCAGATGGAAGTAATGGGAAGACTAGTGGTGTTTTGGACTACAACTCCCTTCAGCCGTATCCAGCATAGTCAATGGTACGGGATCATGGTAGTCCTAGTTCAAAACATCTGAGGAGCCGCAGGTTGCAGACCCCTGTTTGCACACATTCTAATTCCACTTACCAGCACATACATGCAAACCTGCATGCTCCCAGCAGTCACTCCCATCCGTACAGCATGCACATGTCGTGTACCCAAAAGCAGGCCACCACGTCATCTTTACCCTGAAGTACATTGGTGGCATGGCACAAGAAAGGATACATCAACGCGGTATGGCAAAGTCATTGTGTGTGTTTAGGAGACTGTGCTTTCTTATGGCATTGCTGAATCAACCTCAGCACTCCCGGCGTGCTCAACTGGAAGCCCACCACTCCAAGCAATGCATGGGATCTTGGGTACGAACCAACACAGCACTTCCGGGTGCACAGCACCTGGGAGAACAACCTCTACCCGGGCTTGAAGAATCCCAGTCACACGCAGTGGAGATTGCCCCAAATGAAGCTTCATCCGACCCGCAAGCCAGGCGACTCGGCTACCAGCCCGCACCGCCTGCTAGTACAGCACTACCAGCCTGCACCACCCGCTAGTACAGCATCCCTGCTGCGTGCACTGGCCTTACTGACTTATTTAGCATTCCACCATCGCTCATCCTGGACTGTTTAAAAGTTGGTCCCAATACCCACTACATCCATGGCACAGTCAAACTTACTCACACATTTATATAGCGCTTAAGCCCGCAGGCATCAAAGCGCAAACATAGACACAGCAGACAACACTAAGGTCACAGGACAGGCGAGAAGAGGGTGTCATATGAAAGGAAGAGGGCATTTTAAGCAAAGAACAGAGTCTTCCGCCTTTTCCCGAATTCAGAAAGACTCTATTCTGGAACCTGCACTTCATGGTGGCCTCGAGTAAAGTTATTTTAACCCAGTGGCCCATCTTGATTTAGGGGTGCTTTTGCGGTGAAACGCGTATCATAGTCTGCGTTAGTGTTGTCTTAATCTTCCACTGTACCCCTTCTATATCATGGTTTGTGGCTGCCCCCCAAACCTTCCGCGTGGATGGACATCAGCCATACCTTGAGCACTTTGAAATGTGATGCAGTGTGAGCTGGGCACTTACGTTTCGTGGCAAACGTGGCACTGTATATGTGAATATGGTCCTTCCTCAGGAGAGACACAGAAGAAAGACTAGGGGAACAGGCGGTATGGGCGATGCACTGTAACCACCCCCAAAAGGAAGCCTTTGCAATGTGCAAGCCACATCGGGGTGTAAAGCTAGACCTCCAGGTCCATAGCTCAGGGGTAACACTCTTCTCTTGGAAGCAAGGTAACACTGAGCATCAAAGGTTCGATCCCCGGATCTGCGTTAGAAACCTTTGGGTATTAAGCGCGTTATAAATAACCCATTACAATTACTGCACCCTGGCTGTTTGGAGGGCGGAGAAGAACAGGCCTGGTGTTCACATGTCGAACGTCTTATTTGAGTCCTTTTTTTATTTTGTGTGTGAAATGGGTAAATCAATTAACCTTATACAAACACCATTCATATACATTAATACACAATTCAGTCCTAAAACAGCTCAAATTACAAGTCACTCAAATATTCATATCCCAAAGTAAAACGACATTTTTCTGTCATGTGACTCATAATTACACACATCCAGATTATTGAAAAAAAATATTCAGACAAGCGGTTGTGATCAAAAATGATTTGGGATATGCAAGCTGAATTGGAAAAGATGCAGGGAAGTCCTGCATTGCTCGCCTTCGACTTCAAAACAAACAAAAAATGAAACCAAACCAGTAGAAGCCCCGGCTGACCGTGAAGTGGTTCTCGTTTGTTTTCATTTCTGCATCTCTGCTTCTAAGGCACTGATCTAGGATGAGAAATGGGTTGAAAAGAAAAGGACTAAGGAGGTAATTCAAAACAAAATCCCTTCCCATGCACTTCAAAAAGGACCAATTGTCCCTTAAAATTACTTTCCCTACAGAAAAGCATTCTTTCCCCCAGTGGGTGGGATCAAGGGCAAATAATAGCATGTCAGTCGTTGGGCCTTTTCCCCCTGGAATTCCTTCTCAAAAGAAGAGGTCGAAGTGAGCAGTGACTAACAGGAACCACGTTCAACTACTTTTATTCTTCACTGTTCAGAGTTACACTACTTTTTATTCTGGAACTTTTCTTTTTGACCTTTGATGCATACTTCTTCATTTTACTTATTTTAAAGCGAATCAGTTAATTGGGCTCCTGCTGAGCTAGTAGGAAGTAGAACAATGTGTAAAACATCTTTAAGTTCAAGAAAAAAAAGAAAGCCATCACAGCATTCGCATCTGAACTGAAACCTGTGTTGACCAAACAGTACACAAGATCCAAGAAAAACAGAACTGGAAGGCTCCCTCCTTTTGGCCATAACATACATTTGGCCATCTACACCCACATCTCCAAATCCCTTAACTGTTTTTTTTGTTTTCCATGAGAGCACCCTAACAAAGCCATGTGGGGTCCCAGACTTCTTTTTTTTGGTACTCCCCAGCATCTGCTTGAAAGAAAATCATCGGCAGACGCGGGGCCCTTCTTCACTATCCACTTCTGCTTTTGTCCTGGTCATTTCTCACTTGGAAGCTCTGGCAGCACGGAAGCAGGTCTGATCTAGCACGCCACCTATCTGCAAGCAGTGGTACTGACACTAGTAATGTTGGGCCACTAGCGATAGGCTTGAACAGCACCATGTCACAAGAGATTACGGCCCTAGGATTCAGAGGCCCTCGAGGAATTGGTGCCAGAAGGAAAGGTGTCCGCAAGTTGATGCACACGAGCAAACGATAGTACTTACCTGTGAGCGATTCTGAATTTACTTCTGATAGAAAACCAAAGATGTTCCTCCCCATTAGCCTGTATGTGAACAAGGACCTCCTGCCTGAGAGTACTTTGTGGGATAAGGGCAAATGACACAAATGGCAAGTCTTTTGAAGTTGAAAAGGGTGGTTTTTACTAGTGGTTTGCTCTAGGGAATGGGGCGGAACTAACACCTGCTTGTATTAAGGGGCCTGCTAGAAATACCAACACTTTCTAGACAGTGTTAAGGATGGGGCAGCATGAAGTGGGTCTGGTCTCCCCAGCACCTTCCTAGATTGATGTCCAAATGATAAAGTACTTGGCCTTTTCTTGCAAGTCTTTGTCCCTCCCTCCATGGCACATTACTCTATAAAGTAATATCTAATGAGATGGCCAACAGAAAGTTCCACTGTCTAATCTTAACAAGTCCTTCACCTCTAAGCTAGTACTAAATGTTCCAAAGGTCGCCAACACAAGAGTTGACAAATTCTAATCTCCAATGTCTGTCCCTATGCAAATGTGTCATGCACCGATGAACCCTCCCGAGCCTCCTCCTCACCTGGATCCTCGGGTGAGCTGTCGTGGTCTTCTGATGGCTTCTTCCTTCGAGACTTCTTAGGTTCCTTGGCCTTCTTTTCCATAGCCTTCTTTTCCTCTTTGTCGTGGAGGTAGGGACGAGCTCCCCTGGAGGCCACCTTGGCCTGAAAAGGTTACCAAGCCAAAGGGAACCCCAAGGAGCAAACCCCCTAAAACAGGGAAAAAGCCATAAGGCACAAAAAACCCTGGTTGAGATGGAATACGGGAGCGTAGTGGATTCAGTTTTCAGAAAGTAAATACTCTGATGTGTGATGATTGGCTGGATAGTAGAAGTAGGGTTCTTCTTGTATCTCAAGACAAGGATAAAAAGCTCCCATTGTTCGTGGTCTGCCCAGGCGGTAGACTAATAGAGTTTCAGAGGAGCTAGCTCCTCTCCGGAGGCAGAGTATCCTATAGTTGATGTGAGACTCTGTCTTTAGGTTCAGCTGGAGCAGCAGTGTGCTGTTAAGAAGGACGTCTAGCTGACAGGGAAAAGGAGCTGCTGTCCGGAGCAAGACCGCTGGACTGGCGAGAGAAGGAACAGGTAAGCGTGAAAGGCGCCGAGGCGCAGAATGAGAGTGCAAGGGAGCGAGCACAGAGTAGGTATAGTACAGTCAGAAACCCAGCTAACCCAGTCTGGACGAAATACTAGGAAATGCAGAAAAAGGCACAAGTGGCCGGTAAGCCGGAAACCAAGAAGGTACATCCGCGGGGGGCGTGGCTAGCAGCCATCCGATGAGGACGTGAGCTCGCGCTGCTCCCGCACCACTGGCTCCATCCTGCGAAATCCTGACAAAATATATCTTCGTGCGAAATCCTGAAATAACCCAGCGGTGGGAGAGACTCTCCTGCACCGAATCGCGGCGCTCCGACACAAATCGGTGTACGGATTCACCGTCCAGACCGTGTGGAAGCGACACGACCCGCACCAAGCGTTGAACTCAAAATGGCCGCCATGTCTGCGCACTAATTGTCGACCGAAGGCCGGGGCACGCAAATCCGGGCCGGGCGACGGTGGCACGGACCTATTGGCTGTGGTCCGATACATCCAGCGATGTGGTAAGGAGAGGTGGAGCCGGAGTAGAAGGGGCTGGTGAACGGGCCTTTCCCCCCACGGGCGAGAGACCCCCGGTCGGAGCTGCGACTCCCGCCTGCGAAGACGGAACCTCAGAGCTGCTAAGAGCGGGGCTGCTCGTGGAAAGAGCCAGAGCGGCACAGACACAGTCGGTCGCAGTGCGTCAACACCGGCTGCTCCCCCACGTTTGGGATTAGACATCGGTAGATTGTACCAACACATTGCCGGACAGAGAATGGGCAAGGAGAAACCCAGGAAAACGTCCACCCAGAGCAGGATCGAGCAATATGCAGCGATGCCAGCACCCCGCTCACCAGAGAGAACACCGCCGGTCACCCCGGACCCCATGGATAACATTTCCCTGAAAGATATCATGAGTGCCATCACCAGCTCCAGGACTTCGATGGAGAAAAAGATGGACAGCATCGGTGCAGATGTGTCCCTGTTACGGCACGACCTCCAGAAGCTGACCGCCCGAACGGTTGAGGTGGAGGCCCGAATCTCTGAAACCGAGGATGGCCTACGTGGGGTCAACAGGCAAGTGACGAACATGTTAGCACGGATAAAGACCCTGGAGGCAAGGGTGGACGATAGCGAGGGCAGATCCCGACGTAACAATGTCCGCATAATCGGCCTGCCCGAAAAGGCTGAAGGGGATTGTATGGAGCTTTTCCTGGAGGACTGGCTGATGAACATTTATGACAGAGAGGCTTTCTCTAAATTTTTTTCTATTGAACGGGCCCATCGCATTCCGACTGGCAGAGTGATACCTGGGGCCCCACCACGCCCAGTGATTGCCAGGTTTCTGAATTACAGAGACAGAGATACGGTACTCCAGCTAGCAAGATCGAAGGGCACGGTCACATTTAACGGATCCAAAATAGCCTTTTTCCCCGATTTCACCAAAGAAGTCCAGAAAGCACGCCAATCATTCGACCCGCTTAAAAGACGCTTACAATCAGCAGGCGTCAAATATGGTCTGATCTTCCCGGCCCAGCTCAAAATATTCCGCGGTGGCACGTCAGTGCACTTTACCGACCCCAGAGAGGCATGGAACTGGGCCGAGCGGCACATAGAAGGGGATTGGAATGCGGAGGAGAGAAGAAGAGGCAGACGCAACAGCCCTTGACCGGAGCGCCCACCGGAGCAAGGCCAACAACAGCACCAACAGCCTGCTAATCCGCCGCAGGGAAATATTTGAACTGGGGAACAACACGGAGCACGAAACTACGATACTGGGATTTGGACTACTATCGAGTAAACTTGTGCCCCCTCCCCGGGCAGGTCAACGCACGGATTGCAACCAGGCCAGTGGTCGGACGGCCACCCACCCCACGGGCAAAGTCTAACACCGAGGAAGCCCACGACAGCACCACGGACAGTTGCGTAAGCTATATGGTGCAAAGGCCACTGACTGTGGCTTAGTTTAAAGTTTATTTGTTCTGGTTCAAACTTCGGGCGACAGATACTCCAAGTTGGGTGGGAGTATAGGGAGGGGGGATAGATAACACAACCGGGGCGGTAGATGCCCCCGAGGGAACAAATGTTTGAACAGATGGGAGGAAGAATCTACTCCCGTGTTTGGAGGCTTGTTTTCAGGTTCGTTTTAAATTTTATTCATGTATGGTCCGACAACAGTACACAACCACTTTCACGCGCTTGCGCCTCACAGCGAAACACTAGCGCGTGCATCCCCACGGAATCCCACACATTCTGCTTCACAACAACCCGCCCCCCAGCCAGATGACGCATGACAGATATGATACGAGAACATTGCGTTTTCTTACTTGGAATGTCAACGGGCTGGGTAGTGGGATTAAACGCAAACTTGTCACCCAAACATTAAACAGACACGCGCCGGATGTGGTGATGCTCACGGAAACCCATCTAGCGGGTTCCACATGCAACCTATTTAAACGAGGCCACTATCGTATTGCACTACACTCAGGTTTCACCACGGGCTCCAGGGGGGTCCTCATACTGATTCACAAAAGGCTGCCATTGACTCTATCCAGTGTGTCACAGGACAGGGGGGGCAGATTCGTGCACATGACAGGATCCCTATGGAATCGAACCATAACAATAATAGCCGTGTACGCACCACCCGCGCTGCTGCCAAGTCTCATAGAGGACATAACTCCCCAGATAGCACAGGACTCCTCAGACACACTAATCCTTGGTGGCGACTTCAACGAAGTCATGAACCTGGGCATGGATCGCACACACCTAAGGGGCAGGAATCCTGAACTACACACCAAGCTAGCCTCCTTCATATCAGCACTGGGCCTGAGGGACGTGTGGCGGGACCTTCACCCGGGGGAGCGGGAATACTCTTTTCATTCGGGCGCACACGCTTCCCTCTCCCGGTTAGACTACTTTTTCGTGCCAACCACCGAGATACATAGGGTAACTAGTGCCGCACTACTTCCACGCGGCATTTCTGACCATTCTCCCCTACTAATGGAATTATCAACATCACGACCCATTCCCCCACCCTCATGGCGCCTCAACAATTATTATCTAGGCTTCCCAGAGCTAGTTGAGCGAATACAAGAAACCACAACCAACTACTTCGAGCTGAACGCTGGGTCAGTAGACGACCCGAGCTTATTATGGGAAGCGTACAAGCCGGTCTTGCGGGGAGAGATCATCTCCTGGATAGCGGCGCAAAAAAAGGCCCACATGCAAAAATTACACGAAGCGGAAGATCAGGTGGAACGGGCAGAAAGTGCGCATCTGGCGCGAGACCTGCCCGAAACGAACCGAGCTTTAATCCTGGCCCAAAAAAAACTGCACAATGTAGCCTTAGACAATGCCAAACAGGCACACGCCACAATGCGAGCCAGATTATATGAGACAGGCGATAAGGCGGGTAAAATGTTGGCCTGGCTGGAACGTAGGGATGAAGGGCACAAACAGGTCAGGATGATCAAACCCGACAATTCAGAACCGCTGTGGACAGACCAGGCGATCGCAGAAGGCTTTGCTAAATACTACGCAGGGCTCTATGGGTCGCCGGAAGCCCCCATTGATCTCTCTGTGCTGAACGGGATCACCCTACCCAGCCTAACGGACACACAAAGAGGGCTGCTTGAGACAGCCATTACCGAGGAAGAGCTTGGGGCGGCCATGTCTCAACTAAATCCTGGGAAAACTCCGGGACCAAACGGCTTCCCGGTAGAGACGTGGAAGGGGGTGGAACCGAGTGCGTTAATCCCGCATCTCTTGCAGATGTACACTCACTCGAGGGAGCAAGGGCAGCTTCCCCTGGACCTAAGAAGGGCCACTATAGTGGTGATCCCCAAAGCAGATAAACCACCAGAGAGGTGTAGCTCATACAGGCCCATCTCATTACTTAATACCGAGACCAAAATCCTGGCGAAAGCATTGGCAATCCGCCTGCAGAAAGTTATCTCATCACTTATACACCCTGACCAATGTGGCTTTATGCCCCAGCGGTCAACGCGTATGAATATCCACCGACTGCACACTGCGATTGAAAAATCCCCCCTATTGCGGGACCCCCTAGCCCTGCTAGCAATAGATTTTGAAAAGGCTTTCGATTCGGTACACTGGCCAGCATTGTGGGAAATAATGCGCCGAATGGGCTTCGGTGACCAGTTCCTGGGATGGGTACAACTACTATACGAATCCCCTGAAGCTGTGACCAGAGTAAATGGTTGGTCTTCGCAACCGTTCAGACTGGGCAAGGGAACACGACAGGGGTGCCCCCTGTCTGCAATGCTCTTTGCGCTGGCCATAGAGCCACTGGCAATTCTGTTACGTGAATCTCGACTATGGAAGGGCTTCCGGTGGACAGAAAATTGGGAGGATAGGGTCTCGCTGTATGCGGATGATCTGCTTTTGTATCTAGCGGACCCCATAGTCTCGTGCCCAGTGGTGATTGGTATATTGAAGGATTATGAATCCTTTAGTGGGTTGAAGGTGAACTGGTCGAAGTCCACACTATTCCCACTGAGAGAGGTGGACAGCGCTGAACTACGGGACTGCCCATTTCGCATAGAAGTTGACCAATTCCGCTATCTAGGGGTACAGATAACGACGAATCTGGCCGAGTATGTAGAGAAGAATCTCCACCCGGTCACTAATCGCCTTGCGGACGACGTCAAACACTGGAACGCCCTTCCACTGACCCTATTAGGGAGAGCAGCGTTATTCAAGATGTTGGCGTTACCTAGATTCCTGTATATACTCCAAAATGCCCCGCTACACATCCCCAGACAAGAGTTTCACAGAATTGACAGGATCCTTCGGAAACTCCTGTGGAATAACGGACACCCAAGACTGGCGCTCCACATCCTGCAGCGCTCCATCTGGGAGGGAGGCATAGGATTGCCGCGTATACAGACATACTATTGGGCGAGTCAAATGGCGGTGATAAATGACCTCCTACACGGCGATTCCTCGCTACCCCACATAAAATTCGATACTCTCGATGGGACCAGCACAACCCCATTAGAATCCCTATACCGGAAAACTAACAGCAGTAGTAACAAAACAATGGCTAATCACCGAACGCTAGTCTGGGAAGAGGCACACAAGCACATACACTGGGAGGGGAGAACCACACCAGTACAGCCACTGTGGGCGAACAAAATATCCCGGAACTGGGCAAACTTCCAAAATGGCGGAACTGGGTGGCTGCGGGAATTTCCAAAGTAGGAGATGTGTTCCGGGAGGGGAGTCCGGTGACATTTGAGAGGTTAGTGGAGGATTTTAATCTGCCTGCCACGGACCGATATCGGCATGTGCAATTGTGTCATGCTTTACAACAGCATTTACCTGCACTACGAGATATGGCGGACTGCACCCCCATAGAAAGAAACCTGGTTCTGGAGAGCATAGATGTCAAAATTACCTCAGTAATGTACAATGTCCTCACCTCGTTTGCCACGCCGGAGCTTTCAAGCCTAAAATCTAAGTGGGAGAGGGATGTGGGAGCGATATTGCCCGAAGATTGGATAACGATCCTAATGTACCCAAGAGATACGGCCATCTCGGCCAGGCTACGCCTGGTACAACTCAAAATCCTGCATAGAATATATTACCCGCGGGTAGCGTTGTACAGATGGGGCAAGACCACAGACCCAAACTGCTTGCGATGCCTTCAAAACGAGGGCACCTTCTTTCACATCATATGGGATTGCCCACACATCACGACATACTGGCAGCACTGTTGTGACACACTCAGTAAGGTTTTGGGTCGAACTGTGCTCAGAGATCCAAAGCTGATGTTGTTGGGAGTGGAGGAAGAGGGAGAAATGTCTCGCTCCGATAGGCTATTATTTGCAACCTCCACGGCACTGATTAAGCGCAACATTGCCAGGCTGTGGGGCTCGAGCGTTACCCCTGTGCACGCACAGTGGTTGGATGATGTGGAAGCATGCATTGCGATGGAGCGAAGGGTATATGCGGCCAGGGGATGTCCTAGGAAAGCGGGGAAAATCTGGGAAAAGTGGGAGAATGCAGTATGAAATTCTTTTGTAGGAACTAGGCCGACGGCCAGCATGTGATGGCAGAGCAAGAATGTGCATAACGCTGACAATGTGTCCTCAAGATGTTGTAAAACGGACCATACACTCTTTACTGTTTATGTTATTATTGATGGTCGGACCCTTCAGGGTCACTGTTTTTTCTTGTATGATGTAATAAAACCAATAAAAGTGTTTGATCAAAAAAAAAGAAGGTACATCCGCGTAGATGTGGAAGAGAAAGCCCGGCAGACACCACAAGAGCCGCGGAGGAAAACCGCAGAGCACGGAAGAACGGTGAGCCGCGAGGCAAAACAAAAAATAAACAGGAAAGAAAAAAGAGGATTTAGGAAGGTACTGGCCAAGAACCGGTGAATGCAACAGCCTGTAGCAACAATCCGAAGGGGAAACTGCAATGAGAAAAACCGCAGTGTAGTCCAAGGGTGACGGATACGGTTCTACATTATTTCATTGCAGTATTTTTCATCACAGGTTTTTTCATCGCCGTTTTTTTTTTCGAAAAACTCATTGTTTTTTTGGGGGGGTGTTACCCCGCCCCCAAGCTCCCTTTTTTAAAAAAGAAATGTTTATTCCCTTACACCCACAACCATATTTTTAATTTTTTAACCCCGCCAAAAAAAACGATGAGTTTTTTTCGAAATAAAAACGGCGATGAAAAAACACGCGATGAAAAATACCGCAGTGAAATGCATGTATACCGACGGATACAATGCACCGTGCCCCTGATGCGGCTCATTGATATTACTACGGCAGCCATCTTGGGAGTGAACTAGACTGCTCGCTGTGGTGCACGAACTACATGATGGATCAATGCCAGAATCTCCAATTCTGCCAGATCATCCAAGGTCGCAGCATGACAAAATGTAACAAAACAGAAAAGTTCTCATGGGCAGGCTCTTCCAGGGTGTTCTCACAGTCTGTATCCATCTACCGTCACCCCAACTCTCTACACATCTCCCATGCTGCATGGCTTCTCCGGATCGCTAATCATACCTCTACTCAGCTTCTGGTTTCTCGGCCTTGATGTTAAGCACTCGCAGTGGTCCTTGTGGGTTGGATAGGTTCCTCCCCACCCTCTTCAGATGCTTAATTCTCATAGTGGTCTGCCCAGGGCTTCTCAATGCCGAATCTTTCAGCATCACTTACGGCATTTCCCAAACCGTGGGCTTCTCAGGTTTCACTTGGTCCTCCCAGAACCTGTATTTCTCAGGAGTCACTGCAGGAATAATGGCTATCACCCCTGATTCAGGATGCTTTTCAGGCAGCTAAGATTCTGCCAACTGTTTCACTTGTCTTTATTTAAATAATAACAGTAGCAGCCCCAAACCATTGCTCATTACCACAATGGTCCCTCTTCAAACACTAACATTCTCCCTGGAACCATGTGCGGTCATCAGCCCTGTTCTGTTATGGAACACCGAGCACAATTCCAAAGCACAACCTTGGATTAGCATAGTAGGTGACTAACATGGCTCTTGTAAGTATATACATGGATTCAACCTGTAACTATGTACATAAATACAACACACCCCCTCTCCTCTAACTATATACATGAGGATTAAGTTAACATGTTATTGTTCTACATAACACAGTTAACCACCACCACATCACATTTCATAACGGCCACCCTCTCTTTACTCCACCTCTCACCATTACTCAACAAAACCGTGTTACTCAGATCTTTTGCCACCTTTATTGGAGCAGAAAACTTGACCACTCCTTTACCTACCCTCCTTCCCTTCCTTTCCTTATCTTGGCCAGCGCCCCTTGCTTTAAAACACAATCCTTAATGCAATTATTTTTATCCTACCTCGCCTTGCACCGTTTTGCGCATTCAACATCCTCTCCTGCAACATCCCTGTTTGTACCGCTCCCCGCACTTCCACAAATGTCTTCTTCCAACCGGGATGCAACCTAGAATTCGGTACTCTTTTCCACAAAGCCTCAAACTGTGAAACACCCGTCACCTGGTTAGGTTCAACTCTATATTGAACCACACACTGCATAACTGTGAGCTTCCAATCACCACCAAACGCAATGGCAATTCTAATCACCTCCATCAATGTTCTATTGAATCTTTCAACAGTTGCATTACCTTTGGGATTATAGAGGGCCATGGCAGAGTGTTCAATGTGTCTTTATTTATTGATCTGTGCTTTCCAAGATTTACTTTGGTCAAGAACATTTGCACAGCTGGCAGCAGTCTTCATGGATTCTGTATCCAATGCCTTAATGCATTTCTCTGTCTGCTCCACCATTTTTGCAATTTCAATTGCCCTATGTAGTGAAAAATCCACACCACTCGCTTCTTCTCGCCACAAACCTTCCTATAGTACATGAATATAACACCAACCTCCTGCCACTGGTTCTGGTTACTCTACTTTCCTCCCAAGGATTGACGTTATAAAGCCTCCGGCTCTGGTTCTCCAGTGTCCCCCAAGAGATTGGGAAGTGGTTCTGAACCACTTTAGTCATCTTCTACACTGATGGCTTCAACGTTTCAGCAAGTCCCACTCCTTCTTTCCAAGACTGGCTTAAGAGAGGGATGGTTGGTGGTGGACTGAAGGTGATGGTGACCAGTGATGTAGCACCAGCCCATGGGAATAAACCCAGGTTAAACAGAACCAGAGGTGTGTATTGCTACCGAGCAAGCCCAAATGCTCTCCAAGGGGACTGAAGTCCATATACAAAAGTAAATGTATTTCATTAATATTTTTGCCGTATTGGCGGATATTCGAATTCAAGCGTATCTTTACTCAAATGGCTGTTAAGGATACAACATTCACAATAAAATTCAACATAAAGCGTCACACATCAATGTTAAAATATATAGATAAACCAGAACCTAGATCATAGAGCTAACTCTTGGATTTTAATCATTCAAGTCCAAAGGTTATTTGAAGTAAGGAAGTCAGATCTGCAAAGTGTCCTCTATTCACACATAGAGCATGTTTTGTCAATGTTACATACAGGGCACCGAACATTCTAAACATCAGGAATGCCTTAAAACAACTGGCATTGTGCAAATCATTGACAGATCTCAGCAGGTTTGTCACTTCATACATCAATCGATCAAATCAACATAAATTTCCAGGAAAAAGTCCCTTTTGAATATCAAAAGATAATCGACGCGTTTCAATTCATAGAACCATCTTCAGGGTATGGACTTCACTGTTCCTATTCAGAGTAGTGTTCATGTAACAGCCCCTACGGGGTAATGGAGATAGAAATCTATTTAGTAATCTATTTAGCAAGAACTCTTAGTTTCTATGTTCAAATCCACTAGCAATAGAGGTATGGTAAAAAAGATCCACTAACCTCGCTGAAACAAAACCAGGGGGGCGATCCAGTGAGTGACCTAAAAGCCATACAAGAGAAAAGAGGGGGAGTATCAGGACTCAGAATAATAAATTTCCACAGTCCCAAAAGAATACAATTAGATTGAAACATAGGAGTAATACACCCCTCCACTTACCCAGTCATCTGGCAGAAGTCCCGAAAGGACTGGGCTAAGCTAGAGTGCGGTCAATTGAAGTTCTAAAACAAACAAAGGAGGCCTGTATGTGATAAACAGCCTCAAGTATGCATAGTGATGACAATCTAGCCGGGGACTCTGGCTATATATGTACGATGCATCACGGAAAGTACTTCCACAGACTGGAAAGCTCATAGGGGATGATCAGCATTATCATGAGAATGAGCACTATCATGAAAGTCAAGAAATACAAGCAGGAAGCTTAGGCACTGTTAAAATAAGGAGGGAGAGAGGCGGGTTGCTTAATCCGGTAGCCCAAAGGCAGCTCTGTGTGGAAACCGGAGGGAAGAATTAAATTCCATCTATGATTTAAAATGCAAGATCCGTCTCAACGTGATCTCTAAACAACGTAACTATAAAAATCTTAGTCCCTCAAGCATGAGGTACGGACTCACATTAAGCCGTGTGCTCCACTTACTGCGGTGCGCAAGCACTTCAGGTTCGTCAGGCCGTAGTGAAGTGCGCGGTCTGACTGAACTGTAGCATTATGCGTCGTCCTGACAACCCCGCACATGCGCGCTGTCCGCCATGATGACGGCTATCTCGGTGTGGGCGCAGTGCAGTGCTTGGTTGTCAAGACAACGCAGCACAAGCGCCGTGTGTGGCCCCAGCTTGCAGGTGCTGATAAAAAAACAGAACAAAACAGAACACCCAGAGAATCACAGGGAGCTACTGCTCAGATATTAAAGAAAAGGTAAGGTAATTTCACCCGCGCATGGGGGCACAACTGCAGCATCAAAGAAACTGCGGCGTGCTCCCATGACGCGGAGGGTAAATGCGGTCAGCCAAGAAGGCAACTGATACAACTAAGTAGCATGTAATGTTAATGGGAATTAAGGCAATCACGGACACCCAAGGGCGAGACCCGTGAATCGAAAATGTCAGCGGGGAGCCCATATGGTGTCCAATTGTGGAAATTACACCAATGTCATCAGGATTCTGCATAGAAGGACACGCATTGGGGCAAGACCGTGGTTCAAAGAATCCGTGGGGTGCCCCCATAGCTTGTCAAAAGGTAAAATGACCTCCTAAGATACAGAAGATGTAACTGCAACTGAAACTAAGAGTGGAAAATAGGGGGGCTCATCCGTATCCACATGGGATAAGGTGTCAACCCCATCTAGACCTCACATTATGTCTGCATGAGTTGGTGATTAAATCATATTCTCTGACATATAGGTGCAAGTTCAAGTAAAATTAACAGGCGTATAAAGAAGCTCAATACGGGCTGTGTAACACAGGTCAATCTGTCACAGTGGGCAATTGTACATGATCACAAACGAAGTTCCTATTGGTAATAGGAACTCCCGTCCCCTGCACACCATTCAATAGTGGACAGATGACTTTGCAAACAAAACTTAGTGTTTTCACTATTTCAATGTGTTTGTTCTATCCGGTTATCGAAATTATTTTTTTGCTGCAGTCAGAATTCACAAAGACCAATTGCAGGCATTCAGTCAAAATATTTACATTGTTTTACTAGTGGTGATTTTCAACGTTTCACAAAATAAGTTGAATAAACTTATTTTCAATGTTTACATGAGTTCTTTTCACTCAGTAAGTGAGTTCAGTATAACAGTTCAACGTAACACTCTTAGAAACTTCAAAAACAAAAACAAAAATGTTTACTAATTAGCTCGACGCGTTTCGAGAGATTTCCCTCTCTTCTTCAAGAGCAACACATAATTTCTAATTGGTACAGCACCAAGTATTTTCAACAATTCTTCATTCCAACATTACAACATTAAACATTTCTTTTGACAATTATGTTCCAAAATTTTCCTTATTGTTTTGTTCCAACTATTCTGTTGTGAAATCATGGAAACATCATCTATTCCTGTTGTCACCAGTTAATTAATGGCAGTCTGTGGATAATGTGAAATATGTGTTAATGTTTTACTCGATCAGTGCGCTTATGTAATGATTCTACCTCACATAAGTTCAAAACTGTACCTGTGTATTCATGTAATCATCAGTCTGTATGATAAGGCTGTTCCAGATTACAAAAAGAGTTTCCAGTATATGTAGTCTTGGAAGTGGATAGCCTGAAAGGTAAGTGTGCACACTCTAATTATCTGTATTTACGCAATGTTTTACACTCTTTTCAGTTTACAATAAGTGTAAGCTAGCTTACTGCTTTTACCTGAATTCTGGCCGCGTCCGCCGCCTATATTAGTCCCTTGTTCCCTTCTTTCTCTTGTAGCGTGGGATTTCCATCAGCGCATACAGTGCACAGAGATTTATTCCTGGTTTCTACCTATTCCAATAATACCGTGTGTTAGCGTGGTACTTAACGTTATTACTGTTAATACTATTGTAAATAAGAAATATCTTTCACTTTACCTCTATTTTAAGGTCCACTGTCCATGAACGTGTGTCTCCTTCTTCCAGCTTTCTCCTGGTGAAAAACTCTTTTTTTGGCGATTTTGCTATATATTGTCATGTGATCAAGTCATGTGATATTTAGGGATTGTAGGAGTTGTAGTTCCACTCCTCTACCTATCTGAATGTTTATTTTCTCGTGAAATTCTGACACTCTGTAAAACATATTTCAGGAATGTGAATCTGTGTCTAACTTCACTGGTTACCTGATCGCTTTTGTATTAGTTGAAGGTATAATTTAAAAATCGTAACGTGCGCAATTCTAATAGCACTGTTTTTGCACCTCATTCACATCCTTGTGTCATGTGAACAAGTCATGTGATATATAGGCCTTGTGGGAGTCGTAGTTCCCATCCTCTAACCATCTGCATATGTATTTTCTCATGAGGCCTGACGTTCTGTAAAACAGAGTTCAGGCACTTAAGTCTGTATATAACTTCACCGGCTGCGTGATCGCGTTTGTGTTAGTTAGGAAGTACAAAGTAAAAATCGTGACATGCGCAATTCTAATTGCACTTTTTTGAGGTATAAGTAGTAGTAGTGATCCTAATTCACCTTGTTGTGAAATTAAACTACTTTCATTCCACCATCATTGTACTAATATTTATTGTGCACTGTTCTATTGTCAAATTATCATGTGTCTGTGGTTGATGATAATTCTGGGAAATACACTACATGTAGATTATCTTTCCATCAAGTCACAACGTAATTTACATAATATTTTCATTGAGAAAGAATTCCTGATAAGGCATTCCATTTTTATAAGTAATGTAAGTAACTTCAATACGCAATACAGACCGTGTATGCTCGACCAAGGGAAAACACACCCCGTGTACCTGAAAATGCTGTAGAACCCATGCAGATTGGAGGGATACGGCCTCCATTAACAAAACAAGAGCAGGACAAAAGAAGACAACAGCAGCTTTGTTTGTAAAACCCCCAAGAAGAACAGTCGAAGCCACAGAGAAGGATGAAGTTAAGGAATCGGAAAACTACCAAGCTCGACAAACGTAGAGGTCAGTTTGTCGAGTGAGAAGAAAGAGTTGCTGACCTCGCACTTTGCAATACCAGTGATCTTAATAAACCACCAACAGTCATCAAGAATGCATGCCGTTGAAGCATACATCGATAGCAGAGCAGTTGGAAATTATATTGATCAAGAACTGGCAGCAGAGATGGGGCTTCCTTTGTGTTCTAAGCCAACTATGGACAAGGTAACCACCGTGGATGGGACAGAAAATCGCTTCCGGACCAGTAACCCAGTGCACAGCCAGGGTAACCTTGCTGTGCCAGGACGGACATCGGGAGTCTATTTCATTCGATCTCTTTAAGGCACCTCAGTTCAGGCTAATACTAGGGATGCCATGGTTGGTTGCTCACAACCCTTTGATAGACTGGCAGGCATGAAAATTAACCTTCCCCAGTGACTGCTCCCCTGCCTGCTATTACCAAGAGGAGAAACCTGACGTCTGTATCCCCAAGACTCCCGGAAAAACACTATCAACCCTGGGAGCAACTAATACCTTGCCAAGTGAATACCATGATTTCCAGGATGTATTCTGAAAGGACCAAGCCAATACATTGCTGCCGCACAGGCCCAATAACTGTCAGATTGATCTTGTTCCTGGTGCACAAATCCCTTGCGGCAGGATCTATGCGCTCACAGAACCAGAAAACCTTCATTTAAAATCCTATTTAGACCAGTACCTTGCAAACGAATGTATCTGTCCTTCGAAGTCCCCCGCAGCCAGTCCTTTGTTCTTCGTACCGAAAAAGGAAGGAGACTTGAGAACCTGTATTGACTACCGCGCATTGAACCAGATCACTGTGAAAAACTGCTACCCCTCGCCACTTATCCCTGAGATGCTAGACCAAGTTAAAGATGCCCAGATTTATACCAAATTGGACCTTCGAGGAGCGTACCACCTGGTCCAAGTCAGAAAAGGAGATGAATGGAAAACCGCCTTCTGTACTAAGTACGGCTTGTTTGAATATCAAGTCATGCCCTTCGGGTTATGCAACGCTCCTGCGGCATTGCAATATTTCATGAATGACGTCTTAAGGGAGTTAATTGATGTGTGCGCCTTAGTGTACATAGACGACATCTTAGTATACTCAGCCTCGGAACAAGATCATGTCAGGCATGTTCGTTCAGTCCTCACCAAGCTCCATCAACATCGCTTGTTTGCAAAGCTTGAAAAATGCTTTTTTCATGTTACCGAAGTAGAATTTCTTGGTTTTATCCTTCTCCAGGAGGCATCAGAATGGACGTGCACAAGGTAGATGCCATTCTGAAATGGCCTTCACCGACGTCTCTGAAAGGGGTACAAAGCATGCTGGGCTTTGCGAACTTCTACTGCCGGTTCATCCCAGACTTCTCTCAGGTTGTGTACCCAATCACTTTACTATTACGAAAAAACAATAAAAAGTTTGCTTGGACCGAAGAAGCAGAAGAAGCCTTTCAGGAACTTAAACAAAGGTTTACCTCCACTCCAATCCTGCGACATCCTCGTCCAGACCCCCCTTATGTCATTGAAACTGATGCGTCCAGTCTCGCAATGGGGGCTGTCCTTTCACAGAGAGATCCGGAAACCGGCCAGCTACATCCTGTGGCCTTCTGGTCGAAAAAGTTCTCACCTCCAGAGATTAATTATGCCATCACGGACAAGGAACTCCTGGCTATCAAATCCGCCTTTAAAGCCTGGAGGCACTACCTTCTGGGGGCCAGACACACCATTACAGTCATCACAGACCACCGAAACCTGCAATATCTCAAAACAGCCAAGGCCCAGTCCTCGCGTCAATTACGGTGGGCCCTTTTCTTCGCCGAATATGATTATGTAATCACGTTTAGACCAGGAGTCAGAAACGGAAAGGTGGATGCCTTATCTCGCATGGGCATAGATGAAATAGTATATACAACTCCAGACCCAGTACCTATTATACCTGAAGACAAACTCTTGGGTATCACAACAGCCTTAACACAAGCAGAACTACGAAAAGAAATCCAACGGACAATGAATCCTGATGCCTTCCTCGCATGGCAAACTCAAGGAGAACAATATACCATCAAGGACCATCTACCCTTTTTTAGGGATCGCCTATATGTACCCAAGAAGGAATTACAACAGCATATTATTTCAAATTATCACGATTCACTGATCGGAGGGCATCCTGGGATCGCCAAAACCCTAGCTAAGGTGAAAGAGAACTTTTGGTGGCCTACCTGGCGTAAGGACATCATTCAGTATATTCGGTCCTGCGGTGTCTGCGCACAAAATAAATCACAGAAACAAAAACCATCTGGTCTCCTACGACCATTGGACATTCCTCTAGTTCCATGGCACACTCTTTCACTTGACTTCATCACTGATCTACCTCCAAGCCAAGGGTTCAACACCATCCTTGTATTTGTGGACTTATTCTCGAAGATGGCCCATTTTATTCCTCTCAAAGGCCTCCCAGACGCAGCCACTTTAGCAAAAGTGTTCCTGGATTGCGTGGTTAAGCTACATGGCTTCCCTTCGGTTCTGGCCTCTGATCGAGGCAGCCAGTTTGTTTCAAACTTCTGGAATAAATGTTGTGCAATGGCGCAGATCGACATTCGGCCATCTACCAGTCACCATCCCCAAACGGATGGCCAAACCGAGAGAACCAATCAGACACTCGAGCAATAGTTACAGTGCATGCTGCACCACGAACAAAGGAATTGGAAAGACCTACTATGGATAGCCGAATATGCATATAACAATTATTTGCATTCAAGCACAGGTCAAACGCCCTTCTATACCCTTTATGGCAGACATCCATGTACCTCTGAACTAGACCTTCCAGCCAGCTTGGAAATGCCAGCGGTAAAGACTCTACACACAACCATTGCTCAGGCTTTCAAAAGAGCAAAGGAACACCTTATTCATGCCAAAGAAAAACAAAAGAGATTTGCCGACCAACACCGGAAAAAGGCCCCTGATTATCAAGTAGGAGACAAAGTTTGGTTAGCCGCTAAATTCGTACCCATCAAGGGAACCCGGACCTTTCATCCCAGATTCTTAGGACCCTATACCATTAAGGCAATTATCAACCATGCAGCCATGAAACTGGATTTACCACCTAATCTACACATCCACCTGGTATTCCATGTGTCCCTCCTGAAACCAATGCAACCCGGCACACGGATTGGGACACCACCTAAGCCCATACTTGTTGACGGAGAACCAGAATTCGAAGTCAAAGATATCTTGGACTCTAAATACTCTAGGACCAAGCTATATTATCTCGTCGATTGGAAAGGATTTGGACCACAAGATAGATCCTGGGAGCCCAGTGAGAATATCCATGCACCACGTCTAATCAGGAAATTCCATCGGAACTTCCCAACCAAACCTGGGCCAGACAGAAGAAACTTCATGGGAGGGGCCTTGGGGGAGAGTGCTGTCACGACCCTCGCCCAAAACCCCTTCTGGCAAACCCATTGGCCAGGTGGAGTCAGGACTCAGGACTCTAGAGCCTGGCATCCTCTTCAAAAGCCCTCATGGGGCTAGTCCTGGCACATGTGGTGCCAGGCTCATACACCATGAAAAACAATGTGCTTGGGAATTACTTTATTGTATTGTTAGCCAACATGGAGGCATCCACATAGCTTCGTTCCTATGAACCAAGCTATGCGGTCTAGTGTTTTGGGTGTGGTAGCCTAGGGACTACTTTACCTGGACTATTTTGTTGGAGCTATTTAAACCACACCCGAGCAAGACAACATGCTTTGCGTTACTTCGCAGCTTGCAACGTGACGCTCACCGTGTCCAGCTATTCCCTCGAACCTCGGAGAAGCGAAACTTGCAAGGAGACAAAAGGAACATCATTAGCAGCAGCATCTTACCTGCAGTCTTCATCTTTAAACACTTGCAGCTACTGAGAACAGGTTCCTCGAATCTGCACGCCTCCCGGACAGAACGACCTGGAAAAGGAAGATAGAGGCAACATTAAAGAAAACAGTAGAGACATTTACAAATTACGAACTGCTCAAAAGGCTTACCTGGCTGGTCGCCTCTCGCCTGGCACCACTCCGGACATTCCACTCGCGCTGAAGAACACCGCGACCTACAAGGAAGGAAAACACATGTTAGCAAAGGCAAGACTTTGCAGCGCTGCGCATAGCGCTTACTTACCGCATCATAGCGCTCTTGATGCGCCATCATTTACCAGCAGGGCTCAACCAAGCCAGTTCGCCGCGCTGAAGCTCTGCATACCTAAGGGAGAAAAAAGAGACATTTTAAACAAAGAAAGGCATGCAGGATAGCAACAAAACTAAAGAACAGCAATAGGACCTACCTGAACAATATCAAACGGGCCAGCGTCAGTGAAGTAACTGGACCACACTCGCCCATGAAAGACAACGCTCCCCTGCAAAGAAGGCAGGAGAAGAGCACGCCTAATTCTGCCACAAGGTGAGGAGAGGGCGCCAGAGGGACTGAAATCATACGGGAGTGGAGGGAGGATACTTACCCCAGTCGGTCAGTCTTGAACACAGTCCTCCTGTATTTTCAGGCAGAACCTTCCTCGCAGACCACATCAGGGCAAAGCTGAGAAGCATACCAGCGAGTAACCCAGCTGGGTGGCGTCCCTGTGGATACCAGGTGAGCGTAACAATAATTGTCAAAAGAAATGTTTAATTTTGTAATGTTGGAATGAAGAATTGTTGAAAATACTTGGTGCTGTACCAATTAGAAATTATTTGTTGCTCTTGAAGAAGAGAGGGAAATCTCTCGAAACGCGTCGAGCTAATTAGTAAATATTTTGTTTTTTGTTTTTGAAGTTTCTAAGAGTGTTACGTTGGACTGTTATACTGAACTCACTTACTGAGTGAAAAGAACTCATGTAAACATTGAAAATAAGTTTATTCAAATTATTTTGAGAAACGTTGAAAATCACCTGTAGTAAAACAATGTAAATATTTTGACTGAATGCCTGCAATTGGTCTTTGTGAATTCTGACTGCAGCAAAAAGAAATTTCAATAACCGGATAGAACAAACACATTGAAATGGTGAAAACACTAAGTTTTGTTTGGAAAGTCATCTTTCCACTATTGAATGGTGTGCAGGGAACGGGAGTTCCTATTACCGGTAGAAACTGTGTTTCTTCTATATCTTTGTTGACTTATTGATACCAGAGTCAGTTCTTTTTCTCCCCGGCACCCAGGAAAAACTTAGTATAAGAGCAAGTGGAGCTGTGAATTACGGAATATATTGAACTTGTATGCAGAACACATATATAAGAAAAGGTGTGCTTGCTCTTTTTCTTTTCTTAAAAGATCACAAACAATATATCTATAAAGGTACACATCGAAGTTTCTTAGGCTGGAAGCCTGACATGTCATACAATACAATTCCACAGGCATATGGAAATCAGAGTGTAGGTGCAAAAGTCAAATTTCACAGGCATATAAAGACCAAAAGAACTGGCAGAGAAGCTCAATACGGGCTGTGTGACATAAATCAGTCTGCCACAGTGAGTAATAGTATGTTGAACATTACAGCGTTCTCTGTCGCTTGCCTCAAGCTGCACAGCTCGGCAGCGTAGCTCACAGGGTCAGAGACTGGGGCCTAAAATTGGCTCGGGCACCAGTGAAAAAGTGGCTCACATTTGCAAAAGTAGAGCCCCAGGTCAGGGCCATCTTAACAGTTTCTGGGGCTGGGGCACAGAAAGCCTTTGCCTTCCCCCTTCCTAAAGCATATACCCCCCATCCTGCCCCCACTGAAACCCATTTCACCCACCCCCCTGAAATCCATGTCCCCTCCCAATCCGCAAAATGTATGGATTGCACACCTCGAGTCAAATTCAACAGAAACTCATCTAGGCTTTAAGGATTATCTAGTTTTTAATAAAATATAAACATTACACATCTCTGTGACCTGTTTCCCCAAGAGGATGCTATATTGAAGACATGTTCACTTTGTTTTTTGAATAATATATCAATTTTAAAAGAAAAGAAATTCTTTTTAAGCAAGTATTTATTTAATACAATTATAACCCAACAGTTCAACCTGGCCATTTTTTTTCTGTATGAATGTGTCCAAAGTACATGACCTTAGAAGAACATTACACGACTAGGCAGCAGAGAAAACAAAAAAGCATGTAACAAACATCAAAATTCACTTAGCATTTCGGTTCATGCTCACAGAGCAGGCAGATTCAAGTAACCATAGAAAGAATTAAATGAGAAGCACCCAGTGAGTAGATGTTTTCTAACGCCCAAGATTGACGTGCCTGCAACACTTCCAAGATTAAACTATTGATTTCCTTCTAGATTTGCATACTGCATAGTCATTCATCATCAAAAAAAATATATATATTTTGGTAAAGCAAGGCATACCATAAAAACATAACAAATTTAACAACCAATACTATTACTAATAAAAATTAAACCATTAAAAATTACTTTGGAAAGTCCTTAAAAACAAAATCACAAGATGCATAAGCCCACCTGTCTTAGTAAAAATTCTCTCAAGGAAGCAAAGTCATTAATGATGTCAGAAAAGTCTATCTCTTGAACCATTCCAGACTCAATGCTTAACAGAGCCAAAGAATTCTATCTGGTTTCAAGCATAAAGGTAAAACAGGGCCAGTAAAGAGACATACCTCCTTTGCCTCTTGTTGTAATGTGGGCCGAGGGAAGTCTAGACTCTTAAGAGTAGTGTGAAGTGAACCAGTAGTGACCCAAATAACACACGATCACAGTCCAAAATAAAGGGAATGTCCAATGAAAGTTCTATAAAAAAATATATATACTTTAATTAAACACACCACCTGCAATAGAACAAATAAAAACCTTCGCTAGGCGTTGATTGAGATTTAAAAGGCTAGGGTGTGAATGCCAGCCCTGGACCAAAGATGACCTGTAACAGGAGTGCTGCAAAGTTTACACTTACATAGAAGCATGTCAGTGTTTTTTTTTCCAAAATGATTGCCAACATTGAGCGACAGGGACTAAAGTGAGATTGCAACCTATGTCTGCTTATTCCAATTTGTACAGCTCCTCCTAGAACAGTTTGACATGCACATAAGGGCCAGAGAAAAGATTCCCAATGAATGCCTTCACACACCAAACACTTTTCATTGTGTCAACATCATTTCAATTACTATTACTTTCCTTTTACATCTGGGGACGCAGTCTATCTGGCACCTGCTTTTGTTTTCACTTGAAGACACATGCACCAGGGAGGTTACCCTGGCCAATAACAACTGTGAATCAAATGTGACATATCTTATAAGTGGCAGGTATCTGACTGAGATTGCATTTTCCTGGCCTATCTGCGATACAAGGCTCTATACAAACAATTCGAAGACAAAGACATGGTTTAGCTCTTACAGCAGCCTGTGTGGAAACTATACTCAGTTGTTTCAGAATTGTTGCCCTCTCAGGTCCATCCCTGCTTTCTGAAACCATACACTTATTTACAGACCCCATGGATGGAGGAGCCAACTAAATGTGTACCTTGCAGAATCAAGGTCTTGGAGGGTGGCGGGATGCCATGCCAGAAATACTTTCACTAAAGTCAGAACCTGCTAATACCCTACTCAGGCTCACTCCCCCAATGTAATGACCACATTTCTTCCTCAGGCAAGCATTTTCAAAAATCTAGAAGTCCTGTTATTATGGGCACTTTTACCTAACCTGGCACTTAAGTAATCAGGAGTTTCAATGCTCAGCTAAACGGTACTCATTTTATCTGCCGCTGAAAGAATGAAAGGCTGAGTTGGCCCTGATGGGGGTTCAGAAATGGTGTCCTGCTGGTTACAGAGCTCAGTGCTTGGTTGTGGTTTCCTTTAACTCTGTGCATATTTTCATTACTCTGCGCAGGTTATTACCAATCCAACATAATGCAAAAGGTGAGCTGTTACTGCCTGTCTCCCGTATCCTGCTGGATAAAAGCTGATATTTGTGATAGAGGGTGGCAGGTCCACCTGAAATATGCACTACCGTAGCATAACAATCTGGCCTTGGGGCTGTGGAGGCCCAATTAGAGAATCCTATAAGTGATTGGACGATATTACCACACAACAGCACAGCAGTTGGCGGCTACAGTTTCACATCACATTCCACTTAATTGCACTTTTAGACATGGAGAGATGCATAGATTGGACCAGAAAAACATTTTGTTGATCAGGTTCTGAAGCTAAATCAATTTTTCTGCATACTAAGCTCAGTAACGTGGACACTAGGCCAGACAATCAAATTTTTCATCACTGGGAATTGGCCGCAGATGCTAGAAGTGCTCTGCAATAATAACCTAAAATCTGCGATGTCCAGGGCAATTTGCCCCTCTTGCTGGCACCACTCTTGTGATGGCCCTGCATGGATGATGAATGTACATACCCTCCCCAAATTGATGACCATTCATCTCCCTTGCCTTAAGCCTTGCAGAGGAGTGACTCAAGGAAGAGCTCCTCAGGCTCCCGGATGGCTGTCCTTCTGTGGCAGGCAGACGGCAGGCAGCAAAGTGAAAGTGCTGATCGTGGGGGGCAGACAAACAGTAACAGTGACAGAAACCTGCTACACCACACACTGAGGGAGGCCAGAGGCAGACCAGCCTCCTCAGGCAGCCTGCTACAGTGTGCCATCTTCACAGGAGGAGGGGAAGCATCTGATCCAAGGCAGGCAGGAATCAGGATTGAAGCCAGGGCCTGCTGCCTCTAATAGTGTGGGCCCTCGTGCACTGCTATTAAACACTCAGGTACCCACACCATTTTGCACCTGCTACCATCAATAGCAGCGCTGACTAATGAGCCGGCTCTCATCGGATCCGAGATCCGGCATCAGTTCTCTAGCCGGGTCTCGGGATCCAGCCTGCTTCACCCCCAGCCCCGCCAAACAACTGTGCACAATGCGCTCGCATGTGATCTGATGTGCTCTGTGCGAGCGCCTGTGCACACAAAAGTGCATAGTGCACTCCGCAGAGCACACTAGACCACGAAGGCCAGTGGCATATCAAGCTGGGGGTGGGGAGCAGCTGTGTGACATTTATCAGTGGGACACCTCTCCCATTCGGCACCTCAATGAGGGTGCCCGGCGGGAAAGGAGTCCTGATGGCAGGACAATGTGGGCCGAGCCATTCCTGCTCAGCACACTAATTGTCCTGGCAGCAGGACACCTTACCTTTTCTGAATGAGAGAGTTGTCCTGCTGTCATGACAATGCCCCAAGGAGCTGAGGGCAGCAGAGGGGCTCTCACGTGGCTCTGCGTAAACAGAGCATTTGAATGTGAGCCATTAGGCACTGATGGGAGGGACGGGGGACTATAAGCAGGGACTTTCGTGCCTTTATAAACGTGAATGGACGGGAGTGATAACTGTGCATAATGTTGCAAGCTTTATAAAATAATTACTATGGCTTTAAATCCCAAAGGGGATTTGTTAGGCTCACGTTGGATGCAGGATGGGGGGAATAAAACTAAAGCCCCATACTCTTACTGCTCAACTTATTCCTATGACGATGTATGTAGTGTATAGTTAGTTCACTATGAAAGGCTACTTTATTATGTGGTTTGCTTCTAAGGCTTTGCTATACATAAAGTCTTATTTAAGCACATTAAATGCAATCAAAACATTAATAAATACGTATATCAGCTAAACCTGGGAAGATGGTGCTCAGTTGCTTAAATTGTCCACATCCCGGTTTCACCATTTAACCAAAGTGGGTGATCCTGGACAAATCATTGAATTGCACTGTGTCTTATCTGCTGCTCTGTAAGTGATTCTGATGCACTTCATAGCTTATGTTAATTAATCATGCTATTATAAAAAAAGCCCAGTGACTATAGAGTTGTTCCATATATAATAATAGTGCAATTTAAATATGTCGGGCCACAAAGTTATTTGACACTTGGTTTACTTATAGCAACTTATTCTAAAGTAATTTCCATGGTGCCTCCAAGCATCAAAGACGATGCCCCTTGCAAGGTCATTTTCTGTGAAATCACTTCTGTTGGTGCAATCAACATGCAAATTAGGGGGTTTGTAGGTATTTTGTCCCAGAGCACCTGGACAGAGCCATCTATAGATGAGTTTCCTGCATCTGTAATGATCATGCAGTTTTATTTAATTTTTTGTTATGTGTTAAAATGCCATCTGCCACTAATGTTACCAAAAAAGAAGATTGTGGACCGGGGTGGCCGGTTTGGGGGCACGAATGAGACCATATGGAATTGAGCGCACTGCATTTGGTGGGAAAAGTAACAGGATTTTGTTTGTGGCTCACCCCTCCCCCCCGACCCCTGCAACTCTTGCAATGCTAGATACTCCCCTACAGAGGACAGCCGCCATGTGCACTGCTGTGACCTAGCAGAAAGCACACTGTGTCCACAGAGCGGAATCCATTTGGAAAACACAATGATTACAGAGTCCCCAGCTTCACGGGCTCAGTAATGTAAACTGCTCTGTGCGAGTACACTGTGCACACAGAGCAGTACATTATGAAGCCCCCGAAGCTGTGGGCCGATCATTGCCTTTCACAAATAGATTCTGGTATTAGTAGTCTGGAGAAGATGGCTTGAAAAATACACAAATCATAGTAAGCTATGCACACAAATATATAAATCCATGAAAGAAATTGCTCAATTTTTAAACTATTTTGAACATCCTTTGATCAGAGTTTAACTGCCAGCTCCACCCCCTCTGAACTGGAAGGTGGCTTGAAATGTACATTATATTTATATATTTGTGTGCATATCTTACTATGGTTTGTGTACTTTTCAAGCCATGAAAGAAATTACTCAATTTTTAAACTATTTTGAATATCCTTTGGTCAAACTTTAACTGCCAGCGCCACCCCTCTGAAGTCTGCCTCCTTGGAACTTCGCCTCTCATCCAAACTCCGCACTCAACCCGGCCCTTGTAGGATCCCCCTTCAAATTGTTTCCATTTCCACCACTGATCAATTGCGAGTTAATACCACTCCGGCAGTGCCTGACAAGTGATTTTCCTATTCCTACACAAAAGCCCAAACAGTTGGCATTGCCAACGCTTGTTTTCATATCTTCCTAGTTCCTGGCTGTTGTCCCCGCTCTGGCGCCAGCAGTGAGCAGCACATGTCCAATCAGCAAACTGATTGGCAGCCATGTGGTGGGGGCTGAGCGGTCCGAGGGGAGCAATTAGTCATCTCATTTGTTTGGGCTATTAGCTGGCAGACCCACCTATAAACCAAAACTATTGCATTAGAGTAACGATAGGGAGAAATAGCATATGAGGAGGGAGACAAAGCTGAAAGGTGTTGTTTGGCTATTTTCCCAACCATTGACTGCCCTGGGTTATGCTAATCCCTATGAACTTTCCCTCACAATTCCTGCCCCTCCCCACCCAAAACACCTCCTCATGGGAACTCTTTCAGCTCGCTTTAATCAAGCTTTACCATCAAATGTTGCTCTCAAAGTGCCTGCAAGTGTTTTTTCAAAGCAGTCTTCTGAAAGTCAATTGGCCTCATTACAAGGTGAGTGGAATGGATTTACTGGCACTGGTAATGGTGCCGGTAAACCCATTCCGCCCTATGACGAGGTTCTCTTGTGGGTCAGACCAGACGTCCTTTGCGGGTCCCGCAAGGGGACCAGGGAGCTAATAACGGGCCCGTTTTTAACAAGCCCGTTATTAGCTCCCTCCCCATTCCCATTGAGCCCTATGAGGGCTCGAATGGGAATGGGGATGGGTTTTTTGAATGAGGAATTACTGGGTCCTCCAAGGTTGGAATGACCCGGTAATTCCTCATTCAAGGAACCCAAACCCAGGCCCGAGTTTGGAGGCAGCCGTGGCGCTAATAGCACCATGGCTACCTCCAAACTCGTAATGAGGCCCATTGACTTAATTTGAGTTGTAAACAGGCTACTGGTGTAGTAAAAATATCAACCAGGTCTGCCTCCAGCCACTCGATTTATAAGCACTATGCATGGCCTTCACTGAAATCCTGTTAAAAACAAGCATTGTCAAAGCAAATAGTTTTGGCTTGTGTATACATGTATTAGGCATTTGCCAGGCGCTACTATTAGTTGGCCAGGTACTTGCACCATTTTGCACCTGCTGCCATCACCGGTCAGTTAATACCACTACCCAGTGACTGGTAAGTGCCTTTCCCATGCCTACAGAAAAGCCCAAACTGTTGGCATTGCCAATGCTTGTTTTTTGGTGTCAAATGTGCCTGCTGGCGTGCCCGCAGAAAGCATGTGTTCTTTTCAGTGACTAAATGATGATGTGCATGCAAGAAAGAAAGAAATGAAGAACACAACATGTTTCTGGCCTCGTGACTTGGCCACACACCATGAGGTGCCACCATAAGCCCACTAGCAGTGCCACCCAGACCCCCAAATTGGGCAGCAGGTGTGTCCCCCTCAAGGGGGTGGGGGGACACAGGGCAAGTGCTCTATTTGCCCATCCAAAAAACGTCTCTGCCCAAGGTAGAATGTGTTGGTCAAAGGTGTTGCGAATTGTGCATTTTAAATCATATTTGTTCAGCAAACATTCTGCTAACAAACTACAAGCTGCAACGTGAACTAACTCAAACTGGCCCACATTGGGCAAAAAACTGATCTCCACTAGTACGTTGGGTCTCCACTTCCGGCGTTGCCCAATTTCATATAGACGAGTCTAAGCCTGGTAGCTCAGTGGCTAATGCAACTGCTGCAGAGGACTTTGTGCAATCTGCACTCCACTGTTTGTGGTAGAGTGGGGCTGGCACAGCTTCCTTTGACATCAGTAAATTAATAGCTTGTAATTCTATCATGCTAGCAAATAAAGCAAAACCTTGTATTTATTTTTTTAACATCCACTAGAAGGTTTGTGTTTTCCTTAAGACAACCGCAACCATGAACACATAGACAAGAGACTGGGGTAGGGTGACCAGGTGTCCGGGGTTTTGCCAGGTCTATCTGGGTATTAACACCTTGGTCCCGGCGTCCAGAGAGTTGTTGGAGTTTTAAAACCCCATTCCGGGAATGGAGGGAGGGGTGGCTACGGTCCTGGGTTTTGCCATTAACTGAGTCAGAAATCCTGAAATCGGGCCCAGCGCTGCTCTTCCTGCTCATGTGAATGCTTTACGCGCCCCCAGTAGCTCAGCCTTCATCTCTACAGGCCACCGACATAGAAGTAGGACTACCGTTTTATCAGAGTCCTGTTTGTGTTTACTGTAGTCCAGGTCTATTGCCGGTCCCGTTTATTTTTTTGAAAAACTTTTTTATTATGGTCACCCTAGACTGGGCTACTCGTGACAGGCCAAAGAAAGAGTTACTAACATCATTACTTTGAAAAGTGCCTGTAAACTGCCACCAGGAATACTGGCTGGTTAGACATTATGTTACTCAGTAGAGTGTAACAAAATGTTCTTGTCCCGGGAGGATAGCTCAGTTGCAACGTGCTCACTTTGCAAACAAGGTGGCACGAAGCAGCACAGGTTTGATCCCCGGGTCCACCCTTAGAAACCTCTGGGTATTAAGCGCGTTATAAATATGCAACTAAGAGACATACTCCTGTAACAGTACCTAGATGGCCCCGGGCTGCGTGAGCGCTTTGAAAAATGCAGTTAAATAAATAAATATTCTTGATTCTTGCTTGGCTTCTGCCTTTGTCCGACGAGCCTCACTTTTAACTGAAAAGGGATCATTGGGCTACTTGGGAGGTTTAGCAAATCCAATAGCGCCACCAAGTGGCGATTGGAGATTACCGATTGTGTCGTGCATGATGTAAAATGAATTAAGGGGCTGCTGCTATTCTCGCCGACGGGGTCTTTCGTGGAGTAATGGGGCAGGTTCTCACTGGGAATGTATCCTGTCTATCGCCTTTTCTTATGAAAATGCAGAAAGTTCCCATGGAATAAGGATAGCAGTGCCACCCCAATCATCCCTCTGTGAGCCTCTTCACCTTTCCAGGTGCAACTCCTCATAATGGCCGAGGAGGCAACAACCCACAAGAACCGCTGCTTATTGTGGACTAGCCAGCCCAGTGAAAACACTGAAGCATTCCTGGCTGGCTTTAACTATCAAATGGAAACGCAGTTCTCTTTGTTAGTTTCTGTTCGGCAGCGCACATGTCAAAGGGACCATGCAAGGAATATGGTGTGTTGCTTCTCCAGGCTTGCATGGCCCATTGGGGATGCAGGCTGGGGATCGCAATGTGTTTTGGGAGTTTTCCTGCACCTCCACGCACATTCAGACAGCTTAGGGTGTTGTCGAATGGTGCGCTGCAGCATCTACACACATTTGCACGAACCTAAGAGCCCTCTAGGCTTCCTGTCTCCTGTTCTTGTGCATGGGAGCCGGAGCGCCTTTATTGGAGGCAGCATGGAGCCGCGTTCTACTGGGGAAAAAGATAAGAAGAACTTTGTAAGAATGTATGCTATGTGTGCTTGTATGCCTGTATCCATGTGTGAAACAGTGAGTGTATGATGTATGGGTGGCTGTGCACGTGAATGAGCGAGTTTATGGGGCGTGGATGCCCGAGTGAATTCTGTTTGAATGTGTGTGAATGAGCAAGTAAGTGCTGTGTACATGTGAGTGTGAATGAGCGAGAACATGTGGGAATGTGTGTATGAGTGCTTGCATTTGTGCAGCATCTGGGGTGCTGATATTAGCAGGGAGGAAGATTTTAATTCGGCATGGTATTTTTTACTGGGCACCTATGATAAAGCATAACTTATTACGTGGCTAGACTGCATATTTTAGTGCAGCCAATCTGGCTACTATTTCTTACTGTTGCATGGCATTTTTACTAGGCATCTATGATAAAGCAAGCATTATAAGTATTATTAGGTGGCTAGATTCTCCTACATTGGTGCTGCCACTTTGAACATGTTTGTCATGTTGTGGCATGGCATTGTTAATATCATAGCCACCAGGAATGTGTTCTTACATATGAAAATTGGCATATATTGGCATAGCCAGCTTGGAACCGTTTTCTTTTAGTATCATTACTGACATTATGTACAAAGCGAACCTGAGTGTGTTCTTATATGGGAATATTGCCATATATGGGTGCAGCCGGCATGGAAATGTATTGGCACCCGCCAGCATGAAAATGCCTTTTAAATTGGCCTCTATTGTGGGGAAGGACCCCATGAAAATGCATTGGGAAAGGCTCCTGTTCACTGTTGATGACTTGCATCTCTTGGATTTGTTATGGGATACCCTACAAAACTGATTGCAGACTGGCTGGATTCTTACCAATTTGTTCACAGAAGGTGTGCTGTACGATGCGCCATTTAACCCATTATTAAAAATAATTCCCGGTGGAAGAAGACCTCTGGACCCTGCATTGGTTTTTGTGGACTCCATCCCTACACTCGGTAACTTTTGGATATCTGTGGGAAAGGTTTACGCCCCTCCAGTTCAACAATTCCCCACCTGCCACTGCCTTTGCCATTGCTGTCTCGCCGCTATTTCTCCTTTGTGTCTATTCTGCACAACCACACAACTTAATAATTTCCCAGTGTATAAAACTAGAGACTTTTTCAAACTGTGCACAATACACTTGGTGTAAAAATAATACATTGGGACTCATTGAAATAATAACCCAGAAAGATAGTACATTTTGTTGACAAAATAATGGAAATGTGATGTTGCATCTAGAGCACACACATAGCACCAAAAATAGGTTGCTAGTCATGTCGAAGACTGGCTTTCTTCTAAGCCTCTGCAGTCTGAAGGTTTTTTTTTACATGAGAGGCTCACTTAAACTCACCAAGTGCGGTTGGTAAATTACCGTTTTTTTTTGCTTTGGTTTTGGTTAGTTGGCACTGAACGTAATGCCTAGAAGCAGACACTATTGGTATGGGAGGTGAAGATAGGGGAGACATGAGATGTGAAGAGGCACACACTGCCTGTCTGTGTGTTTTGCATTTTACCCACCCATTGACAGCCCATGGTCATGCTCGCCAGTATAGCCATAGCCAGCCATTAGCTAGCCATTAGCTGGCCCTGGGTGCCCAAAACACACACCCCTGGGATCTCTAGGAGGAAGCTCTGTGCTTTTAAGGGGATGCCAATATAATTAGGCTAATTAGATCGATTAGGCTTCAGGCCTACCATGTTTTCACTGCTTTAAGCGAATTACTTCCAGTGTGGACACGAAGCAAAGAGCCGACATTTGCCCACTTTCCCTTGACAACTTTAGATTCCTCAACAGCTAACTGTGATTGGCCAGAATTATCAAAGCCATGTATATAAGACCTCTTTCACTGAGGCCAGTTTAAACGTGGGCCTTTTCACCGCGGTGTTTTCACCTCGGCCGTTTTCCCGATTTAAAGAAAGTATGTATAAATATGTCTTGTGTGTTTGGCGTAAAAGATTGGGGAGGGGTCTAAAAGGGAGTTAAAGGGGGATCCCCCACCCAGGCCCATAAAATAAAACTGCAAAACGGTCGCGGTAATAACAGCAGAGTGAAAATGCCCACATGTAAAATAGCCGCGTTCAAAACACGTGGACCCTAATCCGCCAAGACCAAAGCCTTGAGCCTAGTGCATACAGGAACGTCATTTCACCAAAATGCCAGGGGTAGCGGAAGTGACATCACATGACCCTTGACCCATGATGACATCACAGGAAGTGATATCATTTGACCCCACCCCGAAGTGATATCGCAGGAAGCGATGGAACATGACCTTTCATAGCACATCACATAGCATTGTACACTATGAAAAATATGGTTACGATATCACTATAATGTCATGTACATTTCATGCAAGAATGGATCGCCATATGTATCGTTGAGATCAGTGTGTATAGGCCCATATTACCAAATTACTGTGAATGCAAGCAGACGTCCATGACCAAATGATAATGATGTGTTATTATATAGCATTTAGGCTTAAGGGCTTTATATAGAAAAAATATACACCCAATATCACCCAACCTGTGTTGGTACTCATTTATCGACCTCAGAAGGATGAAAGGCTGAGTTGAGGCGTTTAGGAACAGACTAAATCAGTGACTCACCCCTCCCCCCTGAAGTGTGCCTGAAATTAACCTTTAATGAGTCTAGCAATTATTGTATAGAATTCCAGAAAGACACATTATTTAGTATTCCTATTCTTTCTTATTTAGGGTCAGTGCTGAAAGTGTTAGACTTGTGGCACTCCTGTTCTTATTTTTCTTATGTTTTTAAGGGGTCTGAACAAGAAAGCAAGCCACTCCAGAAGTAAAGAGCCACATGGTGCTGGCCACAGCCTATGAGCTGGCATTACAAAAAAAAACTTTTTTATTTTAAAAACGTTTTTTTGGGAGGTCGCAAGGGAGACCTCAGAGATCGCAGTTGCGACCTCTGGGCGACCCCTAAATGACGTCCCTTAAGGACATTAATTCATTAATAGTGTTTTTTACATTACACACCAAACGTTTAGACAGAAATTGAAAACCTTCTGTTTTCTAGATAATTTTGAGTTTAGCACTTTCTGTAAGTTATATGTTGGGTGGTGACATTTTTATAAGATCCTTTAGCGCCACCTAGCGGGGTGAGATTGTTGCTCTTCATCCATGTTATTATCTACCCACCTGTATTGTCTCAGAAGAAACCCATTTACGCACAGTAAGTGAGAATAATAGTATGGATCAAAGATGCACCGTGCTCTTAAGTGAAGCACAATCAATATGAATGTTTTAGTTGTGTAAGCTTGCCAGTGTCCTTGCATCACAATGCGCCTTGACACACTTGTGTATAGGCGCGTTATAAATGCCATATCATATCAATGTATTCACTATTGGGGGTGCGGGTCCATGGAAAGCAAAGAAATACTGTTGCAAACATGCTTGACCAATGATGGTGTTCTGCACGTCAACGTATATACATATAACACTACTGCGTATGAGCATAGTAGCTATGATCATGCCAGACTCAAAAGAAATCTGCCCCAAAGGGAATCAATGGTATACACAGCAACCTCAAACATCTATTGTGAAAGGGGCAAATGCCCCCCCTAACCCTTAGTCAACCAGATGCTGCCCCGTTTTTATTGAGATGTCTCACAGATCTCGAGTCGAAGGGTGCAATATTTGGGAGAGAACCCGGTCTTCGTGGCCCAAGAAAAACCTATCATTGGAGTCAGTCAAGAGGGAGGCGCCACCCCTGTGTGGATTACGGGGCTCTTGTGTGGCAGGGAAGAGGATATTTGCCCAGCAGAGCCCTGATTGGATAGAATGGTGATGGAGTGGATAACGTGCTATCTCATCCAAATGACTGTATGCCTACATTTCTCTGTATTTTGATTTAGGAAACATGGAACCAAAATACATTGGGGGTCATTCCAAGGTTGGTGCTAAGGGAACAACGATGCCGGTAAAGGAATACCGGCATCGAATACCGCTACTGGCTATTCTGACCTGCCCAACTGCTATTAACGGCACCGTAAATACGTAAATACGGTGCCGTTAATAGCGGTCTGGGCGCAGGCACGCAACCCACCATGCCGCTATGTAAAGTGGAGTAGATCACAAGGTAAGCGGACATGCAAATTACGGCTTCATTAAGGCGTTAAAAGTGCCTACCGGCATTCCGTAAATACCTGCATCGCAGACCTACCGTAAAATGCCATGTGCAGTGATCCAAAATGCCACAGGTCCACACAATCAGCATGGGTGGAGGCAATGGAGTTTGCCCCACTACAAAATAAGCACACCCACACACCACACTCCTTAGCACACCAAGATCAATACAATAGCAGCATCAACACTTCAGCTGGAGGACATGCATACATTGCAACACCAGCAACAACACCAACGACAACAGCAGGCACCACAGAGGAGACGCAGCAGGAGAAGGAGGATGAGACAGGCCCTGCATGCCCCACCAGTGCATCCAGCTTAACCACGCATGCAGCCCCCAATCCCAAACATCATAGACAGTCCCTCCAACCCAACCCCGCAGCACAACCACACCCCGTACCGTCCTGTCCGTGACACCATCAACACCATTGTGGACATGATATACGATTATCAGTCTCATTGAAATATGCACCGCCACCCCCCTCTAATGAAGGTACTGTCAGTGCTCCACCTCAAGCACACAACGGAATACATATCTCTACCACGGACTCCCCAGGAGATACTAGAAACAAAAGGTGGCCTCCATGCCATGGAGGTGATTTAAAGCAATCACAAACTATACCAACACAAACCGGTGGAGATGGAAGGTGACACAAGCAAGATCATCACACATTGTGGGGCACATTATCCCAGATCAACCACAGGAATGCTGCATGTCACCATGGGAAAAAGCAGTGCAGAATGCCAAAAATTGCAGAGACTACTGCCACCATCAGAAAATCCTACACAACACAACAAATCACCAAAATCACACAACCACAGCAATATGCGCACACAATGCATGAGCTACAATAGGGCAGAGCACACCGTGTATCATCTTGAAGATGCAACCCACACCATTATTCCATGGCACAGGACACATTGAGGGCCAAAAAATAGCTTGCATACAACCAGGGACATGTGCATGTGACCAACGATAATCTACCGTCATGTGTGACTAGTACAGCTGTCCATCATTATTTGCATGATATTTACCTTTAATTGCCTTGCATGCAGGTGATAGTGGCTATCCCTTGAAGCCGTGGCTCCTCACCCCTGTCCGTAACCCACAGAACAGGTACGACAAGGACTACAATTGTTCCCATTCCTGTACACGTGTGGACATCAAGCAGACCTTGGCCTGTTGAAGGCACGATTTCACTGCCTCAGCCGGTCGGGTGGGGCACTCTGATACAGGCATGAGAAGGTGGCCAAGATCATCATGGCATGTGTCGAGCTGCACAATATGTGCATCCGCCGGAACGTGCCCCTGCCCCTGACATTGAACTGCTACCACCTGCTGATGATGAAGGGGAGGAAGAAGACGTGGCTGGACATCATCACGTTGGCGATGCACAGGAGGCCCGTACTGTGTGCAAGTCCGTGACTGCACAATATTTGTGACACACATGGCAGCAGAGGGTGACATGATGGTTGGACAGAGGGCCCTGGGTGTGGGGGTACAACTACACCATGCACTGTAACTGAATAATTGACACATGCGCATTGATGAATGCTGTCCTCCTGGGACCTCTTCCGGTGTGACGCCTGTGCAGGGGTAGCGTGCTGCCCATCGCTGTCATGAACAGTGCCTGTGGGGGTGGAAGAGAGGGACGGCATGAGTGATGTTTTGATAGGCATCATACATACATTGGGACAATTTCTTATCCACAGAATAGGGGATAATAGGCATTTGTGTTTGGAAGGGCACGTCATTTGATACATGGGTGGTAAATGCAGGCATATGTCGGCGTCAGTCATGTTGGCCAGGAACAGTGCTGTCTGACATGCATACTATTTTGTACATGACGCTGTGTGCCTTGTGGAATTTCCTACTTTGTGTGGTATGTGTCATGTACGATATTGCCTTGCACCAGGCATCAGCATGTGTCTGTGATGCATCAGCCTACTTTACGGGGAGTGTGTGTGCGACCATGCCGTGACTCTTCGGACTGACATTGGGGTTGACTTTCATCAGATTTGGCATAACAGTGTTTACTTTGGACACTCACCTCCATCGCCCGATGTTGGGGCGCCACACTCCATCTCGCCTACACCTTCAATGGATTCCATCCCAATCATGCTTGCCCATATGTCCTCCCACGGGGTGAGCTTTATAGGGGAACTGGGACCTCGTCCTGTTCCCATGGCCTGGCTGCGATTGACGGAGAGGATGTTGCGCACCCTTAGGCGCAGGACGTCCAATCGCTTACGGCAGTCTTTTACTGTGCGTGGTATGTTGCCCACAGCACTAATCTTCTGGGCAACAAGTGCCCAGTTCTCTTTTTTCCTTAGCAATGCCTCTCTTCTCATGTTGCTGGAGAATACTTTGACTGCATGCTCGTGCAGTGTGTCCACAAGCATCTGGACCTCATCCTCATTAAATCGTTCCTTTCTCAGGCAGGCAGCTCCCTTCTTCAGGGCCTTAGGCATTGTGGTCTTGGAGGTGGATGTTTTCTCACAATCAGCAGTGTCCTAAGGGTCCAGTGTGGTGAGGGTGGCAATGGATTGTGTTTTTAAAGATGGCTGCCGTGCTCTTCCCGTTCCTGTACGATGACGCTACTTCCGGTTCCGCGTATTAGTGGTGACTGTAAATAGCGATGACCGCTAATTACGGTCACTGCTATTTACGGTCACCGCTAATGACACATTGGACAATGTCGGTAGTGTTATCTGCGTTACACTTGATGCCGGTAAGGGCTTTTTGGGAGCCTTTTGCGGCATGGCGCTAGATACCTTAACGCCATGGCGTAAAGCTCGTGCCCGCGAAGTCGTAATAGTCCTCTATTAGCGGACTGGTGCCAGCACGGACACGCTATTTGCGCCATGCCGCTAAGGGACGTTACTTACCTCCAAACTCAGAATGACCCCCATTGTAATTCTACAATTGTGTCCTGGGTCGGACTAGGGCATAACATTGTCTCGAGCACCAATGAAACATTGGCCCACAGTTGCAAATGGGAATTCCTTCCTTTAGTGACGCTGTTTGAATAGTACCCAAGGGGGAGGTTTTTGATGACATGTGATGCAAATTGTGCATTTTAAAGAATATTTATTCAGCATCACTGGTCAAAACGATTTGCCGCACCGTGAAGTAACTCCTCAAACTGGCCCACATTGGCCAAAAAAGTGCTCCACTTTGACCCAAAAAACTGACCAACACAAGCATTTTGCATTTCTGATTCAGCCATGAGCCTATTGCCCTGTAAGCCAGTCCGAGCCTGATCATTTATGTCCTTTCATCTCAAGCTCCGGGGCACATGGGCTTTTCAGTGCCCATCGAAGCATATTCGGGAGTTGCTTAAATGCCACGTGTAAGTGGAAGATTGTGCTCTGATTTCCGGAGCCGCGTTCTCTCACCTGCCTAAACGGGAACCATTTTCTGCAAATCGTAAACGTTTGTCGGTTTGTAAATTCAAATATACATTAGAGATCAGCATGGAATGCATTTCGAAATGGAGGAACGGCCACCACACTTCATATTATTCGTAGGGATTTGAATACTAGATGCACACACTCAGATGTGAGTGAATGGGGCGTGAGATTGGCTCCATACATGGCAATCCTCCTCATGTGTTTGAAATCAACCGCACTGACCATGTGGGGAGTTTGGCTGAGGATGGGTTGTTAGAAACTGGGTTTAAAGTAGCAGTTGTGATGTCTCGTGCCGGAGAGTTTAAAATCTGCTTCAGAGCAGTGCCATCTAGTGCCAAACAGTAGACATGCAGTTGTCCTTGGTACTGCAAATGTGTGGGGAGCTATTCAATGGGTGTGTGTGTTCTTCATTAAGGAATCCATATACATGTTCTACAGTAGAATGCTAGCAGGGTAGCTCAGAAGTTTGTGAGACCGTTGCTGAGATGTTATATATTAAAAACTGGTTGTTAATCGTATGACTTTTTGCAATTCCTTATAAAAAAAAAAAAAACGTGTAAAATGTGTTTGGCCAGGGCATGGGTTGGGCTGGTGTCGTTTGCTTATATTCAGGGCAAAGGTGGGGGTATTTCTGCCCCTGTAGTGAAAACCAAAAGTTGGTGTCCACGAACCCACAGTTTAATTTCCTAATAACTGCGGTCAGCACAACAGAAGCATTTATTTGTGATTAATTAGTTCGACAAACATACAACATCTTTATAAATATAACTTGTTATGAAACACAAAGGAAGGGGCACACAATTTACAAGGTATTTAAGTGGTAGTCCCCCAAAAAAAACATTACAATGAAAACTAGTGAATGCAAGTTTAAGCAGCATTTCTGAGATTGCTAATTATTTTTTATTTCTTTATAAGTTTAAGATGCACATTTAGAAAACAATAGTGTGGGCAGTAAGAAGAAAGCCTGCTTTTAACAGTGATGGCCCCCGCCCGGGAATATTCATGGCCAATTAATTGCTGTGATGTCCCTTTCAGGCCAGAAGAAAGAAACAGGATCAGCAAATAAGACCTGAAAACGCGTGAATGACGACTGGTAAAGGCCCCAGGGAAAGGAGCACAGAGCAGATTAGATCACCGAGCCCCCAGCTTCCCCCAGCAAAGCTGGCTGCTCGGCAAAGCCTTTTCAGGGCTGAAGCAGGCCAGGTCTGAGATCCGGGGAGACATCTGATGCCGGATCTTGGAGCCGGCCAGAGCCAGCACATTGACCAGCGCTGCTCCTACCCACATAAACCCATGTCATGACCTACTGTTTGGTGTTGTTCTTAGTGTTCATAGTATGTTCTATAAAGATTGTATATATTTTATATAGGTCATTACTGTCATACTGTTGTATTAGGGATATTTTTAATAGGCTTTTGTTTGGGTTCAAAGCCGTGTGTATTTTCATTCATGTTGCTTGGCTGTTGTCCCAGAAGCACATGAATGTTTACCTGGTTGCTGGGGTGCTGGCACAAGACTCTGTATTCCAATGGAGGCTATACAGTGCCCTGCCCACTGAGCCAGTGTCAGTTGCCCTGGTTCTTGTGGAGGGGGCCTCTTTACTGAGTTACTTAATAAAAAGAGGTTGAAGTCTTACCAGAGTGTCTGCCTTATTAGATTCCTATTTAACACCTATTCGACATCCTTACCATCTTCTACTCGTCTCCTACCTTTCATCCCTGTTAGGAAAGATTTCGTAATTGTAGGGAATTTTCCTTCCATGTGGCAACCCCTAAACTTTTTGCTATTGTTTTTAACCTTGTTCTTGACTTTGCCAGAGAAGTACAGCCTTCTGCCGCACTTCTCTGGGCTTTCGCTCCTTTTCTTATGGGGAAACTGACATGCCCTTAAGACAGTCAGTACCGGGGAACGCTGTTTCCCGTAGTTTCTTTTATCATGTTGCGGCTTTAGTGCAACATGACACAAGAGGGCACTGTAAGCTAAGTTACAGCTCTCTTGGGTCTCTAGCCTTCTACAGGCCCTAGATACTCTTTTAGGATGGTATTTTGATTGGTGCAAGTCATTCAGGGACTGGAATGGTGGCAGCGATCGTTTTGTTTATTTTGAGCTCCTTTTGGCGTTCTGAGCACGTTTTTCGCACTGAACCCAAAATGGTGGCCTGGCTCCCAAAATGGCCAGACCACGAGGCTCCTTTGTCCTGTCCACTGACCGTCTTGCTCCCTTCACCTTCCCCAGGTCGGGCGACCCGGGGCCTTCCTTATTTGGGCATGTACTTTCCCGCGAAACGTGGTTGCTTTCGCGGGCTTCTACATGTCATTTGTGTGCCTCCAGGGTGTGGGCTGGGATGTCTGGTCCCAATACACATCCTGGGTGCCAGAGAGTCTAGGGTGGTGTGAATGCCTGGGACCACCGTGGTCCGTGATTGGTCCACGTATGGTATGTGTGTTGATGAGCGGATCTCCCATTGGCTCCCCTCCGTTTTGGCGCGAAGGGAACCGTGGATAAGAGGGGGCTGGAAACACCACTACCATGTCGATCTCCTGAGTTCTCACGAACGAAGGAATACAGGAGCCAAGTATCCTGCAACCAAGAGGCTGGACCGAGGAATCGCTGGTGACCCGCTGAAGGAATCCTCCTTTGCACCGCTGTCGTCCTGTGAAACCCTTTCCTCCTTGGATCGAACCAGAAGGCCTGTACTGGTGCTTCGACCTTTGGAATAGCAGGAACAGCTATTCCCGGCGACTTCATCATCTCCTGCCAAGTAAGCCTTCAGAAGTGTCTCTGGGCAATCCAGTTGACTGACCAGCTTACAAGGGAGTCCTGCTCTGTAACTGCCGCCAGGTTGTGTTGTATTTCGAGTCCTTGTCACTCTCCCACGCTTCGTACGCTTGGCGTTCCCAAGTCTGAAGGGAGGAGTGTACATTTGGCTTGAATACACACGGCCGCTCCGTTGTCCTGCTGCGGCAACAAACTGTGCTGGTTTCGTCGATTGGGACGTCTTTTTGCTCTACAAGACTACGAGGCGTTCCCTGCTCTTCTGAACCTGCCAGCTGCTGAAACTAACTTGGAGAAGCCTGGGCCTGCTTGCTTCGGGGACCGGTGAGTAGTTTAGCTAGGATCTGGTCGCCCTCCTGCAGTATCCCATTGCTTTTCCCTGCTGTGTAAAAACAGCACCCTTTTGGCCGTACTCGCGCTCTGCTTCTGCCCGCTGTGGAGGCTGCGCTTGAGTTGCGGAACCTGTTCTTCTTCTGTGTGTACTATACTGAACTGCCTGACTTCCTCCGAAGAGCTTCCCCTTTTGCCCGTTGGCACCGGCGTGGCAGGTACTTTGAGCACAAGGCTCCACTCTTCGCAGGGCTCGGACTTCCATCTAGTTAGGTGCATCTGAAGGCGAACTGAATCTAAAGCGTTATCGCACTGCCTGTTTTCCTTTCCTTTCAGGTGGACTACATATTTCTTGCTTTAAACGCTTGCGACTGTGTATTTGTATATATATTGTGTTGATATGGTATGTGTTGGTTTAGTATTGTGATATTGTGATTTTCTCGCTACGGTCATTATTTTAAAGGCCTTAAAATAAATGTGTATCTATTTTTGATATAACAACTGTTTGGAGTAGTTTGTAAGCGCTCTTGCTTTGTGTGCTCATTGCGGGCTTTCAGTCACCCTCACCCCTCTTGAGACCTAGTCTTGACCGCCGCGATCGCTACCTTGATTGGTCTGGCTTGTCCAGAGGTTACCCTGTTCCAAGTAATTAGGTTGGCCTTCTGAACTTCTGCGCCACCAGGACAGAGTTCAGAAATCCGTCTTAACAAATTGGTGTACAGCGGTGGGATACGACTGAAGGTATCCAGTGTTGCGCTCGAACTAAGGCATTTCAGGTTATTCCAAACAGTACACCTAGTGAATTGTTGTAATATAACTTTAAAAAGGCCATAGTCCTATCAAACAGTATGGAAGCAAATACCTTGTTAACTTTAAATGCTTCCAAATCAGAAACGCTGAAAAAGATGTGTGCGGAGAGAGGTGTTTCCTCTCAAGGCACAAAATTGGAAATGATCCAGAGAATCGTGGCGTGGCAAGAAGCGCAGCTTGACGCTATAACTTCCGAGGACAGTGCAGAAGGTGGTGGGGCTGCTCTCACTGGTAGAACCGACGGTTCTGCTGCTGCACTGATCCATCGCGACCACGAGGACAGGGAGGATGTGATGTCTAATGTTTCCTCTGCCAGTGTTGATGGGGAGGCTATGCTTGAATTCAAGAAGCAAGAGCTGCGGTTTAGGCAGCAGGAGCTTGAATTCAGCATAGCCAAATTAAAAATCGAACAGGCAGAAAAACAGAAAGACAGGGATCACCAGTTGGAACTGGCCAAGCTTCAGGTTGCAAATGGATCCAAGGGTCCTAGACATGGGTCTGGGGCTTCCTCTCATCCACGGTTTCCGAAAGATCTGCTCAGTGTGTATGAAGAAAGGAATGACATTATGGACTGGCTGAATGCGTTTGAGTATGCATGCGAGGTTCAAGAAGTTGACAATGCTGATAAGATTGCGTGGTTGCTCAGTAGACTGCCCCATTCTGGCTGCAGTGCCATTATGGAAATGTCGAAGGCTGAGCGGGCTGATTTCGCAATGTTAAAGCAAACTCTCATTTTAAAGTTTGGGAAGACTCCGGCCCAATATTTAAAGCGTTTTCGAGAGTATAAGAAAAAGGAAGGTGGTACTTGGGTATCTTATGTCGCTGAATCTTTGAAAAACTTAACTGGCTGGGTTGAAGGTTATAAGGTTTCTACCTTCGAAGGCATGATAAATCTTGTCATGCTGGAACATATTTTTGCTTCTTCTTCCCCGGAGCTTAAGCAGCATTTGGCCGATTCGAAGGAGATAGATCCTAAGAAGCTGGCCATTGCAGCAGACTTATGGGTGTCACATCGAGTGTCCCATAAGGACAAAACTCATCCTGGTAAGCAGGAGGAAGGGAAAAAGTCCAAAGATATGGAGGGTGGGGAATCTGCTAAATCTTCTTCCCATAAGGGCCACAAAAAGAAAAACAAGGGTAAGACACAAGAGAACTCACAGGGTAGTGGAGGTCAGCCTCCAAAACAGAACTCTGGTTACAATAAGCCTCCCTACATAAACAGACCCACTGGGGCTTGTTTTTCTTGTGGAGCAACTGACCATGTGAAGGGGAAATCCCCTGTGTAAGGTTAGACCTTTGGGGGTCCACTCCGCTAATCTGGCCTTCTCCTCCTACGAGGAAGAAGAGATTACAGGAGCATCCTTCTCCTCAGACTCATTTCCCAGCGGAATAGAGGCTGAGGTAGTTTTAGTGTCCCTGGGTTCCTGGGAGCCTAAAGTCGCAGAGGCTTATGCTAGGATTCCGGATAATACCAAGCACTACTTTAAAGACAGTGTGCTGATCAATGGAGTGGATACTCCAGCTCTTAGGGATAGTGGGTGCAGTCGAACTGTAGTGGATTCTACCTTGGTAGACTCAGAGGTAGTTGCCAGAGCTACTCTGATGCCCACTAAGTTGGCTGACGGCCCCCTCCGTATGTTTCCAGTAATACCTGTAGATCTTACTTTAAATGGTACAGCAGTCAGGATTCCAGTGAGCATTCAGAGAAACGTCCCGGGAAAGGTCTTGCTGGGTAATGATCTCAGAGCTTTAGGGCTCGTAGGAGACACTGCCGAAAGACCCTACACACGGTCTCAAGCACGGGCAGCATTGGCCAAGTCCAATACGCCGCCCCAGCCAAAGGGGAAACCCAAGGCGAAAGGAGTCTACAAGTCAAGACGAGGGAAAGAGAATATTCCCCCGAGCTCGCCTACCACTGCGGTGGAGGAAGTTGGTCAATCGCCCGGGCCTGACGAGGAGGTGGCGATGCCTGAAGTATTCGACCCCAACGATCATCCTGAACTAAAAGACTTGTTAGTTGAAGGAGGTCCTGATAGGGACGAATTCAGTAAAGGCCAACGTGAGTGCCCATCTCTGGAAGGCCTAAGGAGACAGGCCTGCTCCCAGCTTGAGGGTGAACCTCCTGGGATGCATAGGATTTACCAGGGAGGTGGACTCCTGTATAGTGAGCCCACAGAGTCTACAGAAGGAGACCATAGGAGGTTGGTGGTTCCCCTTGCTGTTAGGTCCTTCCTCCTGCAGTTGGCGCATGAAGTTCCCCTTGCTGGTCACCTCGGTATGAGGAAGACCAAGCAAAGGTTATCCATGCACTTCTACTGGCCCAAGATGGGGGAGCAAGTAGAAAGTCACTGCAGGAGTTGTGCCACCTGCCAGTTGTCTGGTAAGGTTGGCGCAACAATCCAAGCTCCGTTGGTACCGCTCCCAGTTGTGGGGGTACCATTTGAAAGGGTAGGGATTGACATGGTTGGTCCCCTTGACCCGCAAACATCCTCAGGCAATAGGTTTATCCTGGTGCTGGTCGACCATGCATCCAGGTATCCTGAGGCCATCCCATTGAAAACTGTAACTGCCAAGTCAGTTGCAGAAGCTTTACTCAGCAGATTTACTAGGGTTGGCTTCCCTAAAGAAGTTGTGTCAGATCGTGGCAGCAACTTTATGTCGAAGTATATGCAGGCTATGTGGAAAGAATGTGGGGTCACCTACAAGTTCTCTTCTGCATACCACCCCCAGACCAATGGTCTGGTGGAACGTTTCAACAGAACGTTAAAGAGCATGATTGGGGCTCTGGAGGAGCCCCAGAGAAGAAAATGGGATCTTCTTTTACCATGCCTACTGTTTGCCTACCGAGAGGTACCACAGGAGGGTGTTGGCTTCAGCCCCTTCGAACTTCTGTTCGGTCATCCCGTACGGGGACCCTTAGCCATCGTCAAAGAGGGATGGGAGATGCCCACTCCCCCTGTTACTACCAATGTAGTTGATTATGTGCTAGGGCTCAGAAAACGGATGGTACTTCTGGTGGGCTTGGCTAGTGATAAATTGAAGGCAGGGCAAGCGCTGGTGAAACATTGGTACGACCAGAAAGCTTCCCTCATCAACTTTACACTTGGTCAGCAAGTCCTGATCATGAATCTCATAAGGCCTCGAGCTTTACAGGACAAATGGTCAGGCCCTTACCCAGTGGTGGAGCCCCTGGGTGAGGTTAACTATTCAGTGGACCTTGGAAGGCCTGGACAGGCTCCAAAAGTGTTTCACGTGAATAGGCTGAAGGCTTTCGTCCCAAGCGGCGAAATCGCAGCACTGCTATTTGCTTCAGACGTTGAGGAAGAGGAGTCTGAACCTCTCCCCGACCTGTTCAAAAGCAGTCCTTCAGAAAGCTCTTTTGAGGGTGTCCGAGTGGCCCCTCACCAAAATGGACAAGGCTCAGTGGTTTACCTTGGACATGAAGTAGGTGGAGGGAGGAGACAGCCTCTATCCAGTAAGGTACAAGCAGTACAAGACTGGCCTACCCCCACTACGCAAACCCAAGTGAGAGCCTTTTTAGGACTCACGGGGTATTATCGCAATTTTGTGGCAGACTATGGCACCATAGCTGCTCCTCTGACTGCCTTCACAACTCCGAAGAAACCCAAGAAGGTAACTTGGACCGACGAGTGTGAGAAGGCCTTCAATGGCTTAAAAGACTCCTTGTGCCAGGCCCCTGTCCTAAGGGCCCCGGATTATCAAAGACCTTTTATCGTGCAGACGGATGCCTCTGACACTGGGATAGGAGCTGTACTATCACAAGTAGATGAGAAGGGTAAGGAACACCCTATCGGTTTTATTAGTCGCCAGCTTAAGGACAGAGAGCTCAGATGGTCCACGGTAGAGAAAGAATGTTTCTCTGTTGTGTGGGCCCTAAGGAAGCTGAGGCCCTACCTCTATGGGACCCACTTCACTGTGCAGACTGACCATAAGCCGTTAAAGTGGCTAATGAACATGAAGGGGGAGAATCCAAAGTTGCTTAGGTGGTCCATAAGTCTACAAGGCTTCGACTTCACTATTGAGCATAGGCCAGGTGTCCAAAATAGCAATGCTGATGGGTTGTCCAGAATGTTTAACCGACCTGAACAAGAGACTCATCCAGGGGTGGATTAGTTCCCCCTGTCCATAGTCTGGGAGGGGCGAGTGTTAGGAAAGATTTCGTAATTGTAGGGAATTTTCCTTCCATGTGGCAACCCCTAAACTTTTTGCTATTGTTTTTAACCTTGTTCTTGACTTTGCCAGAGAAGTACAGCCTTCTGCCGCACTTCTCTGGGCTTTCGCTCCTTTTCTTATGGGGAAACTGACATGCCCTTAAGACAGTCAGTACCGGGGAACGCTGTTTCCCGTAGTTTCTTTTATCATGTTGCGGCTTTAGTGCAACATGACACAAGAGGGCACTGTAAGCTAAGTTACAGCTCTCTTGGGTCTCTAGCCTTCTACAGGCCCTAGATACTCTTTTAGGATGGTATTTTGATCGGTGCAAGTCATTCAAGGACTGGAATGGTGGCAGCGATCGTTTTGTTTATTTTGAGCTCCTTTTGGCGTTCTGAGCACGTTTTTCGCACTGAACCCAAAATGGTGGCCTGGCTCCCAAAATGGCCAGACCACGAGGCTCCTTTGTCCTGTCCACTGACCGTCTTGCTCCCTTCACCTTCCCCAGATCGGGCGACCCGGGGCCTTCCTTATTTGGGCATGTACTTTCCCGCGAAACGTGGTTGCTTTCGCGGGCTTCTACATGTATTTGTGTGCCTCCAGGGTGTGGGCTGGGATGTCTGGTCCCAATACACATCCTGGGTGCCAGAGAGTCTAGGGTGGTGTGAATGCCTGGGACCACCGTGGTCCGTGATTGGTCCACGTATGGTATGTGTGTTGATGAGCGGATCTCCCATTGGCTCCCCTCCGTTTTGGCGCGAAGGGAACCGTGGATAAGAGGGGGCTGGAAACACCACTACCATGTCGATCTCCTGAGTTCTCACGAACGAAGGAATACAGGAGCCAAGTATCCTGCAACCAAGAGGCTGGACCGAGGAATCGCTGGTGACACGCTGAAGGAATCCTCCTTTGCACCGCTGTCGTCCTGTGAAACCCTTTCCTCCTTGGATCGAACCAGAAGGCCTGTACTGGTGCTTCGACCTTTGGAATAGCAGGAACAGCTATTGCCGGCGACTTCATCATCTCCTGCCAAGTAAGCCTTCGGAAGTGTCTCTGGGCCATCCAGTTGACTGACCAGCTTACAAGGGAGTCCTGCTCTGTAACTGCCGCCAGGTTGTGTTGTATTTCGAGTCCTTGTCACTCTCCCACGCTTCGTACGCTTGGCGTTCCCAAGTCTGAAGGGAGGAGTGTACATTTGGCTTGAATACACACGGCCGCTCCGTTGTCCTGCTGCGGCAACAAACTGTGCTGGTTTCGTCGATTGGGACGTCTTTTTGCTCTACACGACTACGAGGCGTTCCCTGCTCTTCTGAACCTGCCAGTTGCTGAAACTAACTTGGAGAAGCCTGGGCCTGCTTGCTTCGGGGACCGGTGAGTAGTTTAGCTAGGATCTGGTCGCCCTCCTGCAGTATCCCATTGCTTTTCCCTGCTGTGTAAAAACAGCACCCTTTTGGCCGTACTCGCGCTCTGCTTCTGCCCGCTGTGGAGGCTGCGCTTGAGTTGCGGAACCTGTTCTTCTTCTGTGTGCACTATACTGAACTGCCTGACTTCCTCCGAAGAGCTTCCCCTTTTGCCCGTTGGCACCGGCGTGGCAGGTACTTTGAGCACAAGGCTCCACTCTTCGCAGGGCTCGGACTTCCATCTAGTTAGGTGCATCTGAAGGTCGAACTGAGTCTAAAGCGTTATCGCACTGCCTGTTTTCCTTTCCTTTCAGGTGGACTACATATTTTGTGCTTTAAACGCTTGCGACTGTGTATTTGTATATATATTGTGTTGATATGGTATGTGTTGGTTTAGTATTGTGATATTGTGATTTTCTCGCTACGGTCATTATTTTAAAGGCCTTAAAATAAATGTGTATCTATTTTTGATATAACAACTGTTTGGAGTAGTTTGTAAGCGCTCTTGCTTTGTGTGCTCATTGCGGGCTTTCAGTCACCCTCACCCCTCTTGAGACCTAGTCTTGACCGCCGCGATCGCTACCTTGATTGGTCTGGCTTGTCCAGAGGTTACCCTGTTCCAAGTAATTAGGTTGGCCTTCTGAACTTCTGCGCCACCAGGACAGAGTTCAGAAATCTGTCTTAACAATCCCCTAATCGCTCCGTCTCCCCCCCTGCACCTGTACTGTCCAGCTCACCCGATTGCAATCCATGACACTTCTGTCACTGTCAAGTCTCCTGCTCTTAAGAATTGCACTTCAATATAGTTCCCAAAGGGCAAGACCCAGGAGCACATATGTGGGGATGTCATTAGGCCAGACATACATGTGTAAGGCCTTAATAAAATACAGGCTTGTCAAGTGGACAGGGCCTTTCCACTGGTCGCTGCTCTTTTCATCCCAGACTTATAGATGGCTTGGAAGCTGTACTTGAATTCACAGCGGGTCATAACAGCAGTTCTGCTTTCAGTCTCTTTATATGGAACATCTGGGAACTGGGACTTCCGTTCACACCGAGGGTCATTCTTTCAGTCTCTGTAATACACATGTCTGGGAATGTCTACTTTTAAGCTCAGGGTGCAGGGAGTGTTCACTAAGTCTCTTCTCAGAGGACTATGGGTTCTTAGACTAGCGGATAATATTTAAAGGCATGGTCTAGTAAAAATTTTTATTGTCCCTACGGGTCGGCCTTGTTTTTTTAAGCCTAAGTGGCTCGATTTTAGAAAACTTTCCTATGGACCTTACCCGAGTTTTCGTCCATTAAACGCATGCGAAAACAAGCACCAGGGAGTCGCCATTTTCTGATAATCCTATCTTTTCCCTGATCGCCCTGGCTGACCTGCTTTTGCGGCACTAAATCAATTCCCCCGCCCCTGATCCTGACATTATCAAAACATTCATATTCCCCGCCTCTCCCCATGACGTTACTGTGCTGCGTAGGCAAACGCGCCCAGTCGTCTTCTGCGCGACTCCACACAGAACCCAGAAATCAACACAGACCATCTCACAACACAGCGCGCCACAATTCGGAATATGAAACTGTACTTTAAAATGAAACAGCAACACGGTACATTTGGTAAAGTACATTTATTTGACATTAAATGTTTAGAGAATATTCAGCAATTGCCATATGAACTCCGGAAGCCATTTATTTTCTTTTATCTGTATCCGCAATAACTGTTCCGTTTCATCTTGAGTCACGCGCTGTTCCTTTATGGTACACAGGGTGTTCGTTTTCGTAAAAAGAATCACTTTGAAAGCACGGTGAACCGCAAGGCTGTTCCATCAACTAGGCACTAGTCCAGCCTAAAGGTTGATATGTTGCTTCTAGCCACTAGTACAGCGTAAGGGCATGTGGGCCCTTGGCGATAGTCCCATAATATGGTGATCGTGCTCCAGTTGTTGACACAAAGCTGCAGGTGTCTGCTGAAGAATCCATCCGCCGGTGTCTCAAACAGATGGAAGTGGCAGAAAGGGATTAAATACCTGTTATGAAAACAAAAAAATGATAATTAGTTTCGCTAGCCGAACTTCATTAATATTACTCATTTTATTTATTACGGCCGATCAGAAACTATTTCCTTGCAAGGATAGTTCAATGGAGTATGTTCGTCTCTAAAATCAATGCGAAAAGTAACGAGATAAATCGAGGCCAACACACAATGATCAACGACAGTCTACATGCGTGAGGAATGATATGATATATGATATGGCATTTGTAACGCGCCTATACTCAAGTGTTTCTAGGCGTGACAAGGCAGGTGGGGAACAAGGGCAGACAGACAACGATCCTACTAGGCCAGGTGTCTTTCTGATCGCGCATGGGGAAGGGCTGTACATGGTTAGTTGAATACAAATTAAATAATAGGGCCAGCTGGTGGCAAGTGCAAGGTAAATGCCGGGAGAAGGGGCTGAAGGATACAGAGACAGTCCCGTAGTGCAGGTAGGCAGTGCAGGGAAAAGTGGCTGGGCCAAGGACCGAGATCGGTGAGACCAGTGGACCTGCATGCCCATGTGCCCACTACGAACAGTTTTACTTGCTTTTCCTAGCTCTTCATTCATTAATTTATTCATGCATCCATTCATTAAATCTTCATTCCGGTATAAAAGCGTGTAAAGATTTACTTACATTATATTTGAAATTTCCATTGTGTCTCTTTGTAATGCAGTCTGTAAAACGGACCGTGCTCTTGACAATGATTTTTCGTATACTGACCTAAAACTGAAACTCGGTCTAGTTTCTGAATTTTCTGCCTTATCGTCTCTTACGTTATTGCGCACTCCCATCAAATGTAGTTCTTTCGGCATGGTCCCTGTCTCAAGGTAAAAAAACAATAGACCCTTATACTTCCAGTGCGACTTGTGGGCCTCATCTGGGCGCTGTCCTTCGCATTCTTTATTTGCAACATCACGTAGTATAGGCATCTGTGAGAACTTGAAGTTTAGAATCCGTCTATGTAGTGCGCCTCAATGTGCAAATGCGAACTGGCTTCTCTCCCAAATGCCACGGCCCGCTTGGCTGGCGCGTTCTAAGTGCCCCAATTTTGTCCCCGTTGTCTGCGAGCTTTGCAGCCCAAATTGAGACATTTAATTTTTGGCGGAAGGTCAGGGAAAGTATAAAGTACCACAGGAGTTGAGTTAAAAGTGAGATTTATTGTTTGTTTGTTTGTTTGTTTTATTATTTGCAATACGCAAGCCTCCCCTCTGTTAACAGTGCGCAGCATTTACATTTACATGAGATGAGACATGAGAAAAATATATACATACACATATGTGAGGTGAATAGAGAGAATTCAAAGATGACACCCAGCTTGTTCGCCACCCATGATGGTGAAGGTAGGGGTTAGGTTTACAGGTACACTGTACAATAACATTTATTTACAAAAAGACAATCGTATTGCAATTATTTAAACCGAAATTTGTACTTCACAATCAGCTGTGCTTCGGGTGGGCATGGCACAGTCGCAATGTTCGGCGGCAATGGATCACTGCTCTGCACAGAAACGTCCAAAATTCCATATCTGTGCTTCTCTAACACAGCAACAATAAGGCCTTTCACAAAGTCGAACTGCATTTCATCATAGACTGGTTTGATCACCCATTGCTTACTTCGTTTTGAAAACACCTTAGTGTAGCGAGGCATCCTTACTTTACCCCTAGTCCTAGATTGTTCACGTCCGACATTGCTGTTATGGGCCAAGACCGCTAGTAGAGTGCGATGTTTCATGCCCCGAAAGCTAAAATGCAAACGCTTTGGCCTGTACTTTAGGCACATATTGTGGAACACCTCCAAATCTCCTGTGTGACAGAATTCTGTCAGTCCTCTCAAATCTCTTGATAGAGTTTTGTCGAAAACAATCTTCTCAATGGCTTTGTGTGTCGGTGAAGATGGAATCAACAACTTCTTCTTCCGTGCCTCCTCTGGGGACAAAGGGCCATGTTCACATTGGTGGAAATGTTCATTTGCTGTCCAGCGGTGAACGTTGGTACAGTGGTGCATCAGTGACCGCCATTTTTCAAGTAGTATTTCCACTGACCCCTCACAAGTTTTTGAGCTCCACCAAAGATGGTTGGTGATAGAATGTGACCACTGCAAAATACTTTCAAAACCTTTTTTTTTCCCTGCAGCCGAGATTTTCTTATTGATTGATTTAGCAAGATGCCATACGTCAAATTGATGTTTAATATGTGGGAACTGCTCTCTCATTGTCTTGGCAATTGAAACGTGTCTATCCGTGGCTATGAGGTCGATGTGCATTCCCCTCGATTGTAGATATTCCACTGATTTTATAAAACCTAGTTTCTCCATGGCCACTGAGGATGTACATTGTGTTACCTGCACGACCACCGAACTCACAATTTTCTTACTATCCATGTCCTGAAAGTGGTAGGTGCAGTACTTGGCAGAAAATCCGGGGCTGTCGCACTGTCCATCGCCGGCTAGGATGAATCGTTTGCCTTCGAATGTACTTGCTAGAGACAATTGTTCAATTTTCCAAGCATCACTAATGGCCGGAAACAGATAATCACTTTGGTATATGTAGTACAGCGCTTTAGAAATGAAATGGAGTCCCACAAACTGAAAGAAAGCCTCTAACACAGTAGATTGCCTGCTGGCAGTTTCCCCAGCATCGGTTGTGCAGACCATGAGAACCTATGATTTAATCTACAGGCGGCATTTATTTTGACGTTACTGCCTTTTATTTGACGAGTCACATTAATCAATGGCTTCCCACATACTTTCCCTCTAATGGAATGCACACATTTCAGCATACTTATAATTTCCATCAAACAACTGTCAAATACAATGTATTTGCTCTCTTTCATTAGACTGTCATCCTGCGTCAACGTTGTTTCGGCCTGTGACGTTGTGGAGATTTCAACACATTGGAAAGTAATATCGCTGATATCAAGTTCTGATGCGTCTATGGATGCTGCGGCTGGTTCATTCTCTCTCATTTCAACATCTATTACTTCAACATTGATGGGAGAACACAACAATGTCGACAGGTTTTTTGGTGGCAAATTTTTGGCGGGTGTAGATTACTTCAGAGCTATCTTCAATACATTCAATAACATCTTCTTGTGGTGGTGCGGTCGCACTGTAGCTATGGTCCAATGCAACTTTGCTGTAGTCTCCAAACACAGTTAATTCATGTTCTGGCCATTGGAAATGAGCATCTCGAGCTTGAACACGCCTCGCCTCAATTAATAGTTCTTCCATAGTGTACACGGTCTGGCAAGCCACATCTCTCATTCGCTTCACTGTCTGTGTGTGTATAGTTCTGACACCCACGGGTAACTGGAGGAGAGATTGGAAAAGGGATGTTCAGTTTAAACACAAGAGCGAGTGTAGTAGAATTGACTGGAAAAAAACTTGAAATAGTCCCCAGCACAAACATTTTTTTAAAGTTATGAACTGTTTGTAACTAACCTTTTTTTGTTTTTTTTTCTTTGCAACTTTTTTGACTCGACCTTCAACATCTGCACGCTGTAGCTCCGATTCGTTTCCGCATGTCCTCCCTTCCTCTTGCGCTGCAACGACTATATTTTCTGTATCCGCATAGACAGCAAGGAATGAGGCTCTATCGTCTCCCTGAAACATAGTACTTTCATTACTATGAATCAAAATATTGTTAGCATAAAACACACGTGAGGACGAACACACAGGTACATCTCAATAGCCAAATACGATTTAAACATTGTGTGCAACAATCAAACGACAAGTATTCGACCTGTGATGATCTATTTCGATGTAACTGTCAGTATCCATACCTCTGGCTCTGCATGGACTGCCATGAATGGTTGTATTGGAGAGGAGGCATCCGCATCTCCCTGAAACACAGTACTTGCATTAGTATGCTTTTCAATATTGGAAACACAACACACACTTGGGGTCGACGGCACAGGTACATATAAAGAGATAACCACAAATGATGCATTGTCCAAAAGAATCAAGGAAAATCCAAATATGATCACATTTCATCGACTTATTTCAACGATTCCTTTACATCTGCATCATCTAAATGAGATGTTGTGATTGTGGTGGAAGCTCCGTCGTCTCCCTGAAACACAGTACTTGGATTAGTCTGGTTTTCAATATTGGAAACATAACACACACTTGGGGTCGAACGCACAGGTACATATAAAGAGATAATCGCAAATGATGCATTGTCCAAAAGAATCAAGGAAAATCTAAATTTGATCACATTTCATCGACTTTTTTCAACGAATTATTTACATCTGCATCATCTAAATTGGATGTTGTGATTGTAGTGGAAGCTTCGTCGTCTCCCTGAAACACAGCACTTGCGTTAATAGGGAAGAAAGTATAGCAAATGGAATCACGTTATATGATCACGCATGTTGGAGCTGTCATTATCCATACCTTGTGCTGCTGAAGAATATCTATGGATGTTGCAAATGTAGTGCGCACTTCCGAAAGCTGTTGCGCCGATTCGTATACGCATGGTCCCGCTTCCACTTCCCCTGGAATTGCTTGAATGTCAGGCTCTGCATCAAGTGCAGGGGTTGACGCTCCATCAACTGCCTGAAACATAGTACTTGCATTAGTGAGGATTACAATAGTGAAAACATAACACACACCTGGGATCGACAGCACAGGTACATATCAACGACTAGCCACGAATGAAACATTGTGTAGAACAATCAAACGACAAGAATTCCAGCTCTGATGATGACGCTCGATGGAGCTGTCAGTATCCATACCTCCTGCTGTTGAAGAACATCTAGAAATGTTGTAGATGTGGCGGACGCTTCAGCATCTCCCTGAAAGACAGTACTTGCATTAGTATGGATAACACTAATTAGAACTGAAAACAAACACCAGTGGACGATAACTAAGGTGTATATCAATTGGAAAGCAGTAACCAAACATTCGGTAAAGTAATTACACGATAGAATAAAACTATTACTTGACATGCATAAAACAAGTATCTAGCGGATTAGCCTAGTAATATTACCTGATACGCGCTAGAAGTGGTTGATAACTGCGACCACGTCAAGGATGTAGAATGTTCTTGCTTCAGATTGAAGGGATAGTCAAGAAGTTGTAAAGGTCAATTAATGATTGATAATGAAATGCCAATATTAAAAATAGCCATGTAAGCCAACAGAATACTTGAAAAATGCTCAATACAGCACAGTTCCGTGTCCCCATATATATATATATATACATTGCGTTTGTGGGTTATGAAATCGAAAAAGAATATATTGATAAATGTCATTATTCAAAAAACTATACACTCAAATCAATATCGAAATTATTACAAGGGATAGAACACCTACAATATCAATTAATCCATTCAGCTACCTACACACTACCGCAAAGCCTAAAGCTAAATCCGGACACTTGACTCACCGGTGGCGGAATGTGGACGAATAGAGTGGGAATAGCGTTTCCGTGTCGTTCGCCGTTTATTCTTCTTTGTTACCCAAGAAGTTGTGTACATGTCCAAGGAAAAGTGCCGGCTGCAGATGCGATATCGATCACCCCTCTTGTCCTGTAAGACTTGTTGGACTGTATTTTCCAGCTCATCCAGTTTTCGGGAATACATGCATTGTAGTTCCTTCAGATTTCGCATGGGTCTTCGAAGGGCAACCGCTAATCGAAAAGGCAGGCATTGTTGATAAATCTGAAAAGTAAATATCGACATTATTATACAATCTTCAAGAATAAAGATTTGATACAAAAGTAAATGAATCATACAATGATCAATGCAAGGTTTGTTTTGGTCGCAGGAACTATACCAGTTCATTATGTGCGGCTTAGTATTTGCATAAGTTGCAGAAATGTATAATTGATGTGACTGAAATCTGAACATGTGACTCGTCCCTTGGATGTTCTATCTTGCACGAGAAGGAAACATGCTTACATTATAGACTGGACCCCCGAAGGATGCAATTCAATGACAATAGACAAAGATGAAAATAAATAGATCTATTGATAGCATAGCAATGGAAATTCAAGTCAATAGCAATGAGACCAATGAACATAGCACTATTGGGTACTCTACTCGCAAATAGATAGAAATTTAAAAATCTGCGAAATATGACCAGGATACATGGCCTTACCTTGACCAACAAACAGTTGGATTCAGCAAGCAGAGCACTATGTTGCGGGAGAATAGGTGGATGGCCACAGGTAGCGCACTGATGGGTATGCTCGAAGCGGTCACAGTAGTTCACTGATAGCACGACGACGAGCAGATTAGCATAGATCTCAGTGGTTCCCAGGTAGCACGTTCAGGAGTTGACTTGCAAAGCACAAAGATGTTCTCATGAGACATATCGAGTGGTTTTTAAAGTATTAGAAACTGGGGTGTGTTTGTGAATGAATGACGTATGTATGTCGTGGTATTAGGGGGGCGGCCTGCTTCAAGGGGAGGCCTGGCTGGAGACACGGGGTCTGAGGAGGCCATGTGACCGATGGCCCCTTGGCGTGGAACACCTTTTGAAGTGTACATGTAGTTTGGCACCTTGGCCGTTTGCGCCCGTCACAGCCCCCCATGCATGCGCGCATCCACCGGCGCAAACTGCCTTTGATACAGGGGGTTGGGATGGATGGGCCTGTGGCGTGCATATAAGGCACAGGAAGACTGCTGAATGGAGACACACTTATGTGGATTGCAGGGGGGCGGCCTGCCTCAGGGGAGGCCTGCCTAGAGACATGGGGTCTGAGGAGACCATGTGAACAATGGCCCCTTGGCGTGGGACACCTTTTGAAGTGTACATGTAGTTTGGCACCTTGGCCATTTGCGCCCGTCACAGCCCCCCATGCCTGCGCGCATCCACCGGCGCAAACCGCCTTTGATACAGGGGGGTGGGATGGATGGGCCTGGGGCGTGCAGATAAGGCACAGGAAGACTGCTGAATGGAGACACACTTATGTGGATTGCAGGGGGCGGCCTGCCTCAGGAGAGGCCTGCCTGGAGACACAGGGTCTGAGGTGACCATGTGAACAATGGCCCCTTGGCGTGGGACACCTTTTGAAGTGTACATGTAGTTTGGCACCTTGGCCGTTTACGCCCGTCACAGCCCCCCATGCCAGCGCGCATCCACCAGCGCGAACCGCCTTTGATACAGGGGGGTGGGATGGATGGCCCTGGAGCGTGCAGATAAGGCACAGGAAGACTGCTGAATGGAGACACACTTATGTGGATTGCAGGGGGGCGGCCTGCTTCAAGGGGAGGCCTGGCTGGAGACACGGGGTCTGAGGAGGCCATGTGACCGATGGCCCCTTAGCGTGGGACACCTTTTGAAGTGTACATGTAGTTTGGCACCTTGGCCTTTCGCGCCCCTGACAGCCCCCTCATGCCAGCGCTCATCCACTGGCGCGAACCGCCTTTATATCAATATATAGTATATCGCCTTTATATCAATGATAGTATATCGTTGCTTATCAATAACAAATGCCACATACCGGAGATTCTTGTGAGCACAGACCCACACTTCAACCGGTGTATTATAGTGGTCAAGACCCTAAGGCCTGTATAATCCAATGGTAATTGTTAGTATAGATATATGTGTGACTTTTATAGAAACATAACCTACTGAAAGACTTTGAACAAGTGTTATTTAGTGCATGCATTATCGAGAATATGTTATGTTAGCTTAGATAGATAGTGACCACCCTGCTTCACAGCGACCAGACCTTCAACCATTCGGAGCATAGATGTCTGACGTCCATCCTTGAATGGAGACACACTTGATTCATTTAAAAAATCGAAACAAACGTTGTTAAAATATATGTGGTGTTTTATTTTGTATCTTATTTTCATGACACAAAAATACAAGACTTTAAAGATTATACAGGTCAGGTTGCAGCACAGCGAGAGAAAATCCCCTGTACTGACCGCTGTCACTCGGGAACGTTTCTCTAATGGCACAGGCGGGTATCACTCTTCGAACGCGGTGTCCAAGCCTCCCGTGGAGCCACCATGTAAAGGAACGATGGGCCACCAGCCTGTACCACCTGTGAAAAGGAATGAAACAAACTGTTTTTAAATGACCAAGATAAGTTTAATAAACGTTTGTTGTCAATGACAATTCTTGTAACTAATGGCATTCTGCACGGACAAATACTATCTATACAATGCACTCTATTGAACGACTTACATGTGTTACAATGATATGTAGATGTAATTTTGGATATAGTAGAAGACCATGAAATAGGAGTGGCATGACAAGCAGAGTATACTTACTCGTTACTCGGATTACGAGGACGAACAGTTGCGCGAAGTTCGTGCATAAGCACCATCATTATTCTCAACACGGCCCGTGTGAGGCAGGCTGCCCTGAAGTCTGGCAGCTCGGTGATGCATTGCGGTCGTGGCTCGCCTTCCGAAATGTAGGCCAGGCATCCCGAGATTTCTCGGCAGCAGCAGTCCTCGTCCTCAGTTGGCATTAGCTCGCACCGATTGCATGTGCACCAGGTGGAGACGCCGTCCATTCGACTAGGCCCAGGCTCTTCATCTGTTGATTCGTCCTGCCAACTGCTGTCCGAATCCCCATCGTTTTCGCGTGCTTCCCTTTCCAGTAGTTCCTCCTCGGTATACTCGGGCTCGTACATGTAGGGCATTATTGTAGCCATTGTGTGTTAAACAAACTAAAATAATTTATAGCGGTGGTACTGGTATCTGTTCACATGGGCTACAAGCGGCGAAGGTAGCTGACCAGAGCACTGAAACGAGTCACAGAATACTCTAAGTAACACAGAGAGAGGAATGGAATCGAAAATCTGCTGCTGTGTGTTGTGAAACGGTCTGTTTATACTTATTGAGGAAAGAGGCGTCCTGCCATTTCCATGGCGACACGTCATTAGCTGAAGCGCAGCGAATGTTGACACGAGACGTGCTTTGGCGTTGGGAAATGGGCGGTACGAGTCTGCTGATGACAGGCTCTGGGGCGGGGGAATTGATTTAGTGCCGCAAAAGCAGGTCAGCCAGGGCGATCGGGGAAAAGATAGGATTATCAGAAAATGGCGGCTCCCTGGTGCTTGTTTTCGTGTGCGTTTAATGGACGAAAACTCGGGTAAGGTCCATAGGAAAGTGTTCTAAAATTGAGCCACTTATGCTTAAAAAAACATTGCCGACCAGTAGGGACAATAAAAGATTTTACTAGACTATGCCTTTAAAGTCCCAGAAGTCAGCATTTTCACAGTTCAGTCTGCCAGGCACGGGATTCCCTTTTGACATCGCCGCTTCTCTGCCCTCAGTCGCCTCGGGAGTTGCTCCCAAAATTGCACCTCCTCTGTGCGCAGTCTCAGCCTCGTCGTCGCCCCTCTCTGCTCTTTTCGCTGCTTTGCTTCATCTCTAGCGTTAAGTCTTGGGTGCATGCTCCTCCCTTTCCGGTCTTCTCACCAGGCCCGCGTATTGCTACTGTCTCTGCCCTGCGTTTCCATGCATGCTCCTTGCCACGCCTGCCTTCTCCCTGGCTAATCCCATCATTTCTCTTCTCTTATCGCCGGGTAGGCTCCGCGCCTTGCACTGGATACAGCAGTTCATCTCTGGTGTCCAGCTCTCCCCCTGGAAGCCATCAGGCATCTCTGCTCTTTAATGTCCAGTCTAGGTGATGGGCTCCATGGCTTCATCGCTGCTGGATGACTCCATCTTGGTCCTAGGCCAACTTTCGGCTTCTCCAGCTCCCGTCAGAGGCCTTTTATCTCGGACTCGATGACCGCGCTGCTGCAGGTCAGTTCTCAGTGGCATGCTCAGACCTGCACCTTCTACCGCCTTAGTTTCGTTTCCGTTTTGTAATTCCTGTGCTGCTGTGGAGACGGCCAGCTGATGATGAATAGGACAACACAGATTCTTATTTCAAGGTATTCTATGGTCTCTAAGAGGGGACTTGTATACTGTAAGGGATCAAGAGTATGAATCGGAGTATGGGCTCCAGACTTTTATTAAGCAGAACATAATAAGAGAGGGGAGCAGAAACCCTGATCCTAATAGGCGTTTCCCTGCCTCAACAAAACTAAGGAACGTCTGTGTCAGGATGTTAAATCAAAGAGTGTCCTCTGTCCTGTGTCCAAACTCTAAACTGTCCCTTACACGCTAAACTCAGAATAATGTGCACAAGGGAGTCTCTGTAAGCTATACAGACATAGTTTTCTCTCAATGGTTCAAAGTAAAAAGTTCTAAAGTGTCCAAAGCAGAAGAAATAAAGTTCCACCAGGTAAAGGGGTCTTCCATTCCCCTAGACTTATTCTGGTGTGTTAAATTTATCTTTATCACAGTTCTAGAAGGAGAACTCTGCCATTGAGTCTCCTTTGTATACACAGCTTCTTCAGTATCTTTGTCGTATTTCAATTTGTATATTCATCAAACTTAAAAGGGGTGTGACTCTTCCTCTCTCTTCCAACGGCTCCTCCCTTTTACCCTAAGGAACTCTCCTGCCAGGGTGCTTGTCACTTTCGCACCAATTTCCAAACAGGGTATGGTTCTTCCTGTTTCCAATTAGTTACCACAGTTTTCACAATATTGTTCTTCTTCTTCCTGGTTTGCCCTTCTACCAGGATGTCACACTCTTGTTTCCCAAATATAGCTTTGCTTTCTCTCTTTTCTCCTGGTTTACTCTCCGGCAGGATGTTTCACTCTTGTCCTTCGTGTGAGTCCTAGACTCACTACTTACCGGTTCACTAGCTTGCCAGGACTTTTCCAATCTTCAATCTCATTCCTTCTCCACAAAATAACGTTCTTCCAGTACTGGGTCACCAACCCTTTCTTAGCAAAGTTTGCAATTATATCAATCACTTTTTTCACACTTTTCAGGTGAGTATCAGCCTCTCTTCCCCAGTAATGGATCATTGATCCTTTTGTGACATTATCCATAAATATGAAGAGAGGAAAATTAACGTGTCCATCATTGCTTCAGCCCTCCCCCCATTTCGACGGTACAGACATGAACGGTGTACCTCGCTCATAGCATCTACCCCCTCACCAGAATAAATTTGCAGCTCCGAGAGACATTACTCCCCGAGACAACCTTTCAGACCCTACCCGGACGACGTCACCGAAGCAATACATTTGCAGGCGGTGGAACCCTTGGATGACCTGTAATCATGAAAGAGACAAATGTCACGGCTGTGGCTGACAGACGTAGGTGCATTCAACATGAAGCGCATATGCATACAAGCACAAAGGAACATGAATACTAGGTCAAATTGCACTCTGACATAAAGTACACGCTTGCACCCCTGAGGTACTACATATACTCTCTTTCCTATGCTGAAACGAAAGGTGCACAAGAATACATATAAACGCTTGCTTAATGCAGAACGCAACTAAAACGAGTGGCCATGTAAACCAAGATGGAGGTTGCAGTCACGTTAGGTGAATAGGAGACATTGGGAAGCCATCAGATAATAGAAATACCCTGTCTTGCTGAGCCAGCGGAAGAGGCAAGCCCGAACAACGCAGCTAGCAAATGCACAGATTGCCAAAGTTAGCAAAGACAGGTTCGAAACAGCATTGGAAATGTACAAACAATAAGCATATTCCAGACAGTGGACATAACTCTATCTTAACAGTCCTAGGGAATGGGTATTGGACCCTGTGATGTGTGCTTTGACCAATCAAATCAAGGAACAAGTGCTTGCATAGGCACCTGTGGAGTGTATGAGATTTAAGTATCTAGATTGGCGTATCGCTCTCGGCCCAATATTCATCAGATTCGCCACATTATTGACAGTATAACAAACAGATCTCTATTTAAAAAAATATATTACAATCTTTGGACATTTGTTACACTGTCAATAATCTGGCGAATCTCATGAATATTGGGCAGAGTGCGATACGCCAATCTAGATACTTCAATTTCTAACTCTATCTTAAGAAGCAAAGAAACAAATGTTGCAGGAAGGTCAGGTTCCCATCAGCTCACACCTGACACCAAGCAGAAAGTAGCTCGAACAAGTCTCCAAAGGCCAAGGAGGTGATGACACCAAAAAGGGCTTAAATCATCATAAATGACTGGGCAGGATAATTCGAAACACGGTTCGACACGTGACTTGCAGCTGGCATAGAATGACTATTCATTAGAGCCAGACATGGCAGACAGGGACCTCTGTTCCCAATCATCTCATTGGGATGAAAGATACAATACAGTGTAAAGTTAAAAGCTAAATGTCCTGGCTCGAGGCCCAAGGAATCAGGGAATTGTAACTTTAGGAAGACACACAGCATCTTAGGGCCGTTCTCATCACCTTCAATTGTTGCTCATGCGTGTGAAGGCATCATGAAGCAAGACACAGACAACAGATTCAAAGTTTAAACAAAAATGGTTTATTAACTTAAACGTCAGGATGGTTGAAGGCCTAACTTGCCCTATGCTAAGGTGTGATTTCCCCACCTAAAGAAACTAAGCATAGACCGAGTCAGTAAGTTCAACTTAAAAGTTTGTCTGTGTCCAAAACCTATACTTGCCCTCACAACTAAAGCTGAACAATGTGTAGGGATGCCATCAACAAAATAAATTGTATTCCAATAAAGTTCTGAGCTTCTTGCAAATTCTGGCTTACTCTCAATCTCCCCTTCCTGAAGTTCAAGCTAGTTCCACATGGTCTCAGGATTCCCTTCCCCAAGACGACAACACAGTTCCAAACAAAGGGTCTGAAGATTCCCTTCCTCAAGAAAACAACAAAGTTCATAAAGTCTCAGGTTTCTTGCTTGTCAACTTGTACTTAAGTTCAGTGTCTCAATATTCAAAACCAGTTCCAGGTCAACTTTACACTCTTTCTGGTTCTCAACAGTTCATACAAATTGCTTTCTTCTGTTTCACTTGATCAATCCCTTTCATACACTTGGATTGGTTCTCTGGGTGCTTCTTTGACTTTCACAGGTCGGGTATCCCTGGTCTAGATGCAGTTGTCGGACCACACAGTCCACTCATTACAGGTGACGCAACCGGTAACCCTAGGCTTTCTTGCCCAAACAGGTTCTTTTGTGTCTGAACCTGTTTGCTGGTTTACACTCACTTGGCTTTTCCTTGCCAGCCTCTGGACTTTGCCACAATGAGTTCCTTTCCTACACCCCTTGGCCAGGCTCTTGACTTTGTCACCATGTGTTTTTTCCATACATTTCACATCGTGGTGCTCTCTTTCCTTCACCACATGGCTTTCACACTATTCAGCAAGATTCAATACTAGCTTCCTAATGCATTTCATGAGATGTATTCTTCATTTGCAAAATATTGTACGGGTAGTTCATAACAACTTGTCATCTGATAGGTTTTTCAAAAGCTTTCCTAGGCTTGTCCCAAAGCTTTATTTTTAGTTCATTATTCAATAGTTCATAGCTTCATACTTTTGCTCGCAGTTCATATTGGTCGTATTACTTATTATGTCCCTTTACTTTGTGTTCACTGCATCTTGCACAGCATCTTTCATTCATTCAGCATTTACTTTTGCCCTTTTTTCAGCCCCCAGGAGTGCCCCGGTTTGAATGCTCTTTTCTTTTCACTCACCGACCCCTGGCGTCTCCTCCGGGTGGCTGCTTTTACCTTCAGCACCTTCGCACACAAGTTAATTGGATTGCGAGCCCCTCTCACACCTCGCACTTCTCTTTCTGTGGGTTGTCAGCAGCTTCGCTCTCTTCCCACGTATGCTGCCAGTATCTTCCAGCTATCAGATTTACACCCGACCAGTGAGGCTCCCATTGCTGTGGCCCGTTCACGGCCTGCCCAGGCTTCGGCTCCACAGTTCCTTCAGAATATGTTCCGGCGTGCTGTCTTTCCTTCAGGACCCGACTCGGCCACCTCCTTCTGCACAGGATTCTCCACTCATGTCTACAACGCTCGGCCCGGCTTCTCTCCTGCTGGTCTCCCTCCCGCTGCTCTTGCCTCTGACTTTTATACACCTGCAACGATTTGACAGGTTGCAGGTGTGAGTCCTCAGCTCCAATTGCCTGACCATAGTTAGGGGAGTACTCAGGACATGCCTGACCCTTACACCAGTCTGTAGGCTTCTTCCTCATGTCGGTACTAGAGTGGTGAAATGATATGTTAGTGGGATATCATGTCTTGTCGGTGGATCTCCTCTTCTTCTTCCTCTTCCTAGTGTTTTTAGATTGATAATGTTTTCTGGTGTTACCCGGCCAGAGGGAAAAGAGGAACAATATCCCATAACGGCAGCTGGGACTGAGGGTTCATCGTGGAATGGAAATGGTGGAGGCATATGAACGTGTCCATCACTGCTTCGGCCCTGCCCTGTTTCGTAGGTACAGACATGAACGGTGTACCTTGCTCATACCATCTACCCCCTCACTACCATTATGTCACCACTGCTAGAGACGTGACTCCCTGAGTCAACTGTACAGACCCAACCTGGATGACATCACCAAAGAAATAAATCTGCAGATGATGGAACCCATGGATAGGCTGTAATCATGAAGGAGACAAATGGCATCATGGCTGAGGCCGACACACATAGGTGCATTTGACACGAAGCACATATGCATCCAAGCACGAAGATACACGAACACTAGGTCAAATTGCACTCACACACGAAATACACACTTGCACCCAATAGGGTAGAAAACATATACTATCTTTTCCATTCTGTGGTAAAAAACAAAGGGTGTTTCGCTGTCCAGACCCCGGCGATCCCTTACTCAGGTCGCCAGGGCACAGCCATCACCTTTGGATCGAGACCCTGGGGGTAGACAAGTGCGGGAGGCTCACCTGGATGAGGGATCCTCGGGGAGTGGGGGAAGAACACCTGGCGACGAGACTCGGTATTCCCACTTTCCCTGACCCCTGCCCCGTCCTATTTCCTAGGAAATTCCATCTTCCCAACTCCCCCCCTTTTCTACACAAACGCTGAGCCGAGGAAGAGGAGATCTGAGACTGAAAGGAGTACCACCCATGCAATACATTGGACATGTCCCACTAAAAAGATCAGGCAGGGTCAGGCACATACACCTGGTACCTATTAGCCCTCCCCATATGGTTAAAAGGTGGGACACTGAGACACACTCTGAGTGAGGTGGTATGAAAGAAGGAGAAGTTCTTCCCAGAGAAAGGCGAACCCAGCTGCAGGAATTGGATAACCGAGGTACCATGAGACTACTGTTTCAAAGGCAAGCGAGAAAGCCAAACTCCGAGCAGACCGTGAGGGTCAGTAAACCAAGGGAAGAAATGAAGTCCCTCTTTGAAGTTCTTCAAGGTAACCAGCCACCCTCTCGGGTGAAACGGAGTTGGGGAGGAGCAGAGGCAGCAGTGGTTGTTTATTACTGCAGCAGCTCCTGTCAGAAGTTTCTCTCACAGCCGCAGCATCACCCGAAGCAGTTTTCGTCCAAAGCCAAAGCATCTTAAGTCTGAAGTTTTTTCTCACTGCCGCAGTATCATCCGACAGCAGTTTTCATCCGAAGCCGGAGTATCTTCAGTCACAAGTTTCTTCTACCGCCTTTGCACCATTCCGAAAGGACTTTCCTCAGCTTTCCGAAAATCTGCAGATAAGACAGAGGTATTTAATTAATTAACTAACGAACTGAATAGAAAAATACAAAAGAGAGTTGAATAAACTTACGTGCCTGAAGTACTCCGTATTCCATATAGTTGAACTTACGTCGTTTAGTGTTTCCTCAGCCTAAGTAACTTCGTAGTCATCCGCAGCCATAAACTCTTCCGAATTCTGAGAACCTGCAAAAGAAAAGTTAATTATTAGAAAGAGAGATCTCTCCAACGTAGGAATAACTGCATGATTTAAATAATACAGCGCTTTTTCTCAAGATACCTTACACAAAGACATTTCCTGGAAAAGTATAGGCATTTTCAAAGCAAACAACTATTGAGTCCTCAGCATTCCAAACACTCCATTGTATTCCATTTTCAACGCGCCCCTGTAGAAACCAGGATGGCGAGCTACACTCATAATAAACACAGGTGAGAGGAGAGAATACCAAAGTATATATGTTAAGGCAGCACCTTCTCAGTAATTAGATGCAATAGCCATTCTATTGTTGTTGTTACTGTTTTTTACAGAAAAGGAATCTAAAAAGTGCTGAAGTACAGGTTCACGGGCTGAGAAGGCATTACGCTCCTGAGGAGTCCAGGTAAGCGTTACACCCGGCCCCACTGAGAGGGCAGCTCTTCCACACAGTTAATCCTGATCCAATGAGGGGTCGCCTCCCTCAATGCTGCCAGCCAAACTTGACATTCCTTTTGAAGCCCCGCTGAAGCAGATACCACGTCACCGGGATGGCCGGCCCCCCTCCCTCCTTCTGCACCATCCAGAGGTGGTTGAGGAGCCTTTGGACTCACAATAGCCCCTCAGCTGACTCCCCCCCACCATAGAGATAACGGGACACCAAAGCACTGAAGCTATCCTACAATTACTCCTGTAGCATGGATGCTGAGGTTAGGTACCCAACAACACAAGGGCGAATGGGGGCAAACATTCCCTGATCCGGAGAGGCGCCCAACTGTCACCTCCTACAACAGCAGGAACCCTGCATTGCTCAGTGGGATCTCGTTACCATGTCTAAACACCTTAAGACTCCTCAGAATGGAGATATCTCCACCATGTTGCTCCCGGCAGAAAAAGGGAAGAAGCCAGAGACATCCAAATCCTCGCCACAAGCTTTACCCGGTGGAGCTAGACAACTGACTACCAAGGAATACATCCAGGCATTCATGTTGGATATCAAATCGGAATTCTGCAAATGTATGTCAGAACTCACCACCCGACTCGAGCGCACAGATCAGAGATTGATGGTCGTGGAGCAAAGACTGGGAGAAGTAGAGGACCTGACTCGGGAGCATTCAGCTTCACTTCTTGAAGTGCAACAAAAGATCTGGGCCCTGATAGATAAAACACATGCGCCACCCCCCAAAGACTCTAAAATCGCACTGGGAATTCTCCACTTGTTTAGATCCCTGGGAGTGGTGGACGCTTGGAGGGTGCTTCATCCAGACGAAAGGGACTATACCTTCTTCTCACAGGTCCACCGCATTTCCTCACCTATCAACTTGATCCTGGTTTCATCCCATCTCTTATCTTTCACAAATAAGGTGGGCATTGCCCCGTAGGTTCTCACAGACCATGCCCCGGTGCTGCTACAGATTAGATCTTGGAACCCACCCCCCGGATCCAGACCCCAATGGCACCTGTATGACCCAATCTTGAATGATATGGCCAAAGCAATTAAAGACTACTTCTGAGAAAACCCCACAGAACTAACCTCCCCGGCTACAACATGGGACGCCATGAAGGTGGTTATCAGATGGTTCCTAATAGCACACGCTGCAGCATACCACAGAAGGAAGAAACAGACTAGAAACCTCTTGGAACAAGAGATATGGGACATTGAAGGAAAATACAAGAAGTGATGGTCCCCTAAGATTCATGATGCCCTACGGGTGGCCCGTAACAAACTAGAGGCCTGCATGCGGAGGACACAGCGCAGACCCTGTTATCAGTCAAACAGGCTTACTATGCTAAAGTAATAAGGCCAACCTCCTCCTGACGAGGAAATTGGCTAAAACCCGAAAGCAAAACTTTATCATTGGACTCCGGAAGTTGGGGTACCCCAATATAGAGAACAGGAGAAAATCCAGCGAGCGCAAACCCATTTACTGGAGAACATGGCCAATGTGGACAGATCGACTGAGGCACAGAGGCAATATATTGCAGAGTCTTCCCTATCCCAACTAGCTCAGGAAGGCAAGCAGGCTCTGGAAGCCCTGATTAAACAGGAGGAAGTGGAGGCTGTAATTAAATCTCAGAAATCCCGTACCCCGGGCCCAGATGGTTTCTCCCCTAGATTTTACAAGCTGTTTAGGCGCCAGCTACTTGCTCCCTTAACGTTCCTTTTTAATTCATTCCGGGAGGTGGGAAGCGTAACTCCCTCGAAACAAAATTCCACCACAATTATGATACTAAAGCCCAGGAAAGATCCCAAGGATTGTGCCTCTTATAGGCCAATCTCGCTCATGAATATTGATGCTAATATTTACTCAAGGTTGCCAGCGAACCGCTTAGACCAACTCCTTCCTCGACTGATTAACTCCGATCAAACAGGCTTCATCCAGAGCAGGAAAACTGGAGACAACATCAGGCGGGCATTACATTTAAATTTGGCCTCTCAGAATAATGAGTAGTTGTCCCTACTAGCTTTGGACGCTACAAAAGTGTTTGACAGGGTGGACTGGTCTTTAATGCGCCTGACTCTGGAGGCATTTGCTTTTGGGCCTCAGTTTAGGAAATCGATAGCCGCCAAGTATTCTGCTCCGAATACCTCCAGGTCAATCGGGAGCGCTCACCCCTAATCCCTCTTATTTGTGGAACACGTCAGGGAGGCCCGTTGTCTCTCCTTCTGTTTGTGCTTATTATGGAGCAGTTGGCTCAACGCATATGTGGAAATAATGCGATTCAGGCACCAGTGGTGCAGGATTCCTCCCATAAGGTCTCAATGTATGCCGATGATGTGCTTTTATCTATTACCAACATCATCCCCTCTTTGCAGGTGGCCCTACAGGAATTTCAAGCATTTGGACTGGTGGCTGGGTTTGACATTAATTTTGGGAAATGAGTAGCATTGGGAGTGGGTCTTTCCGCACAAGATATAAGTGCCCTCCAGGGTATTTGCCCGATCCACTGGGACATGACTTCTATAGCATACCTGGGTGTTCACTTGACAGCCTCTCCGAAGGACCTCTATGGGGCCAATTTCCATCCCCTGTTTAAGACATAAGAACATGACGTGGAGAGATGGGCGGGACTAAGCGCTTTCGCGTAAAGCGCTATATAAATTTAATAAATACTAATACAAGAAATGTTGTCAATGGGGCGGTTCACGGCTGTCAAAATGAACCTCCTCTTCCGACTGTTATATTGCTGCTCATCCCTCCCAGTAGAGGTCCCGAAGCCCGTATTAGAAAGACTTCAATGCCAACTATTAGGTTTCATTTGGCAGGTGAGAAATCTAGGATCCCTATGATGGTGATGATGGGCGGATCTGGGCTGGGGGTTTGGGGGTCCCTAACCTACTGAGATACGCAGATGCAGCCCAACTCTCCCATTTGCCCATGTGGTCAGCCGACGCTCCGGCTCCAAGGTGGATGGAGATAGAGCAAGATCAATGCTCACTGCCCCTTTGCTTATTTCCCTTTATTTCCCATTCATCGCGTAAGCATTGGCCTTGTCTACTCTCGTCAACAAAAGCTCCTCTGAAAGTTTAGGATGAGGTTCTACCGAGGAAAAAGATCACTAGGGGTGCGGACCCACTCTCCCCAGTCTTTGGTAACCCTGCCTTTACACCGGGCATCCCTCCTGTAGCATTTAGGCGATGGAAAGAAGGGGGCCTACTCACTCTGGGTCAACTATTTGTTGAGGGCCAACAACACTTGTTTGAAGGCTGTAAAAAAGAATGTAAACTCTCTGAGTTGGATAGGTTTACATACGCCCAGGTCCGTCACTGGATTACTCACTCCAAAAATAAGAAAGAACGCCACTCGGTCCCTGAGCCCACTCGAACTTACTATTGAGGAGAGCCTACATTTCAAAATTGTATAGACTGGATTAAAGTTTGGCATATTCATTCTAGTAGCCGAAGGAGTGTCGGCCGCAAAAGAAGGAAAGCACCATCAATTCCAAGCTATCTGGACAACCCAGCTCGATTATGATAAAAAAATTCCCAGCCATGACCTTCAAACCACGCCAGGTGTGGCTATATCTAGGCCCAAGTGGAAACGGATGAGAGAGACAGACTGGCATGCAGTATGAACATTGAGTAACCTAGAGGGTCAAAGGGGGGGTCGTTGAAGTTAGATTGTAATGCATTTATTCAGACTTTCACAATGCGCATAGAGGAATCGAGCTCTGTAAAACTTTACATGCAATTGGATTACCAAGAATCTGTGACAATCTATTTGGAATCTGCCCATGATCTTCAAATGAGTGTTTCAAATACATATTAGTAAAAGAACATTTATATACAGACATGAACGTGCAATTTTCTGGAGCTTCCACTCGTGCTGACTCCAATGGGTCAAACCCACAGATTTAGCTACACTTAACCCAATTCGGGTTTTGAATATTGGACCTTTGCCTTGAAAACAACGTATGTCGAAAAACGTGTCGGCTGACATCCTTTGGAATAAAGACATTGATGCTTCCTTAATTTCACCTGTGTTGAATAGACTTTTTAGGATTCCAACCTCTTTCAATTGAACCATTTAGGATCTAAGGGCTGAAGAGCGATACACCTGTCATACAATCACTTTAACTCTACCATTTGTTGGTCTTTATGGGTACCCCAACCACGTGGCTGTGGCAACGCAGCTTGGTCCCTACCAAAAGTTTCAGAGAGAGGACATAGCGCACACCACATGGTCCTTCACCTATACAGTTCTCTCAGTCACATTTATTCAGAAGATGCTGTGCTGTCAAATGTAAAGTTGTTGCTCTAATTGTGAAACTAATAAAAAAATATATATATAATAAAGAAAAAAGAATGTTGGTAGAGGGAGACAATACTCCCCCTCAAGTGGCCCTCAGTAGAAACGGGGGTGTTTCCATGTACCCACTGCCAGTTGCAGCACATAGTTATTAAGTTTGATTCTAGTTTTGTTGGGTTTTTTTTGGCGTAGATTCACAGATCACCATGCCGGGTACTGGGATCTATCAAGGAATGCACTATTTTACTAAATTGAGACACTTGTGGGTAGATGCCACAGTTGATCAGCTAAATACACTGGGATGGGTCCTACTTTGATGCAGAGTGCAGGCGAGGGGCAGAAATTGGTAATTGGAACCCTAAATCTTAAGGGGATACATTTGCACACAAAGAGGTCCCTGGTTGCCCGGGAATTTCGCAATGCCGGCCTAGATGTACTATTTCTGGAAGAAACACACCTGGTGGCAGGAGAGGAGCGACAATTAAGGGGGCCGAGATAGTAGCGGCGCATTGGGCCTTGGCCCAATCCAAGAGGGGAGGAGTAGTCATAATATTTCATAGGCATTTGCGTCTTGTGGATTGTTTAATATCCAGACTGATGGAGGGACGGTTGCTCATCGTACGGGGAAACCTGGGAGGGACTAGGATGATGTTCGCGGCACTGTGCACTCCAAACCGGGACCAGGCGGCCTTCCTTAACGAGGTATTAGATGTAATCCAGGCAATGTCCGGGGAGGCATATATTATAAAAGGAGACTTCAACTCCTGGGCTGATGAGCTAATTGATAGAAAGTCGGCCGGGGCGCCGCCACCCAAATTAGGAGGGCAGATGGAGGGACATCTGAGGAGGATCATCGTGGGTAGGGGTTTAATAGATGCATGGAGAGAACAGCAGCCGAACAAGGAGGGCTACACATTCTTCTCAGCCCCATACACCACCTACACCTGGATAGATTATTTGCTGCTAAACAAGGGTCTGGAAGGGAGAGTAATCAATTGTGAAATAAGGCCTGTGGTATGATCAGATCATGATATGGTGGTAATGCACCTGCTGTCATGACCCATAGAACTTGCCCCTCCTGGACTTCCTGGTCCTTATCGCGACAGGGCTTGTATTCTTTGTTACTGCCAACATGGCCGTGCAAAGCGACTTGCCTCGCACCAGCCTTCACGTCGCACATGGCACGTTCTATAAATTGGCCCCGCCCTCGCGGCGCCGCGCGTCTCAACGCTATCATTAGGTAGTGACTTGACGTGTGTGTGCTGTTCGGCGAATCCACTATTCCTAGTTCCTGGTTCCTCCTTCCTTCCTTTCACCCCTTCCCTCTAATCTGCTCCCGGAATCCTCATCCCTAGCGACAGCTACCTTTTTCCTGGACATTCTGGAACAGCGGTCTTCCCGGAACTCTGAACGTGCTCTGCAGTCGGACGAGACTCGAGCGAGCCTATACAAGACCCGATCCGTCCACAAGAGGAATCCTCCCAGGGAACAGAGCAAGAAGCGATCTCAGGTCAGACGGGAGGAGATTTACGACAGTTTGAGACGCCAAAACGACTGACACTGATACTGCTATGGAGAAAGCAGTCCAGGACCTTATGCGTGGCATGCAAGAGCTCACAACTGAAGTACAGAACTTAAAAGCTGAGAATGCTGCGTTAAGGCACTTTGTTTTGTCTCGCGACCCCGCTAACAAGGACAGTGTGTCACTGGGTGGAGTGGTAGACAAATCTGATGGCTTGGTAAAATCCTTACGTGGATTCCTGGATTCCTGCTTGGTGCATTTTACTTTTAAGCCCTATTATTTTTCAACTTCTAGGGCGAAGGTGGGCTTCATAATCTCACACCTCACAGGGAACGCGTTGACCAGGGCCACTCCCTTAGTGAACTCAGGAGATGCCCTACTGGATGATTATGATGGATTCATTCAGGCACTCAAGACTATGTTTGACCGCCCAGCACAGGTTTTTAGTGCTCAGGAACGGTTACTTGATTTCCGACAGGGTACTCAGGATATGCTAACGTACGTTACTAGATTCAAACAACTGGCCAAGGAAGCAATTGACGGAAGACCCCTCTCTTCAGGACCCATAAGCCTGCAGACTAAAGAGATCCAACCTTCCATAAACCATCATCAAGAGCAGATTACATTTGACATCATTAAGTCAGCCCATTACTCCATGGTTTTGGGTATGCCCTGGTTACAAAAGCACAATCCGTATATCAATTGGACAGCAGGATCATTATTCCTGGGCTCAGAGTTCTGTATGTCATACTGTCTATCTCTGGATCCCTCCTCGATAACTCCTAAAGAACCACCAAGAGACCAAGAAACACCACTCCTGGTTTCCAATATCATACAAGTTCCAGAGGCCTATCAGGGATATGCTGATGTATTTTCTACTGCCATAGTCCAAGCCTTACCCCCTCACAGGCCCGAAGACTGCACCATTGATACAGATCCTTCAGCAGTAATTCCCTTCGGCAGAATGTTCATTCTTTCCGAACCTAAGAAAAAGGCCCTTCGGGAATACCTAGACACCAATCTTGAAAACGGCACCATAAGACCCTTGAAATCTCCAGCGGGTGCTTCGTTGTTCTTCGTTCCCAAGAAGGATACCAAGGAACTCAGACCTTGCCTCGACTATCGAGACTTAAATCAATGCACCCTCAAAGATCGGTACCCACTGCCCCTGATCTCGGATATCCTGGAAGCTGTGAGAGGCGGCGTAATATTCACTAAGTTGGATCACTGGGGTGCCTACCACTTAATCCGTATCCGGGAAGGAGACGAATGGAAAACAGCCTTTAGAACACCCTTTGATCACTATGAATACCTAGTCATGCCCTTTGGACTAGCCAATGCTCCCGCAGTCTTTCAGCGTTTTATGGATAGGGTGTTCTCTGATATGTTGTTCCTCTTCGTCATTGTCTATCTGGATGACATATTTATTTTTTCCAAGGATCCTCTAAAACATGAAGAACTTGTAAAGGCAGTACTACAACGATTTCGTGAACACAAACTGTTAGCCAAACCTGAAAAATGCTTGTTTCACGTTACTTCTGTTCACTACCTAGGATCCATCCTTAGCCCAGAAGGAATTGGTATGGATCCTTCAAAGGTAAAGGCCATACTGGCTTGGCCCACTCCCACATCTGTGAAACAAGTTCAATCCTTCCTCTGGCTCGCCAACTTCTACCGGAAGTTTATTTCTACCTTTTCCGAGATTGTTCAGCCGATCGTTGCTCTATTGAAGAAAGACACCCCCTTTATCTGGTCTATGCCACAAGATAAAGCATTCCAACGATTGAAGACAAAGTTCACGCAAGCCTCATCCTGACCCAGCCCAACATAAATCGCCCATTCCTAGTGGAAACAGATGCCTCTAACTACACCATAGGAGCGGACTTGAAACAGGAACTTGAGGATAAACTGGAACACCCCATTGCTTCCCTTTCACGAACCCTGACTCCCAGCGAGACACACTATTCCATCCTGGAGAAGGAACTGTTGGCCATCCGCCAAGCCTTCACTGAATGGCGACACCTACTTCTGGGTGCTAGATATCCAGTTCAGGTCCGCACAGACCATCGGAATCTCCAAATTATACAGTCGTTGGAGTGCAGGAACAGTCGTCAGGCGTGTTGGGCCTACTTCTTTGCCCAGTACCAATTCCAAATCACTCATGTTCCCGGATCACAAAACATGATCGCTGACGCCTTATCTCGACGTCCTGACTACGTAGCCACTGAGGACAAGGACTATCCTAAGATGTTTCCCCACACTATCTTTGTAGCTCAAGCAATCAACCTCCTGGAAGAAATCCGAGTGCAAACCCAGTCCTCTGACCTCTGGAAGGATATTTCAAGGAAGAATCCATGGAATCTAAGAGTTAAGGAAGGATATCTATTCAAGGACAATGCACTGCTCATTCCTACGCAGAAATTACAACAAAGGATAATAAACCTCTGCCATGATACCCTTCACTCCGGTCATCGTGGTATAACTAACACCCTCCGTCTAATACAAAGACAGTTCTGGTGGCCTCGAATGAAGACCGACGTACAACAGTACGTCAAGGCTTGTGCTATCTGCAGTCAAAACAAACATGATAACAAGAGACCGGCGGGTCTTCTACTGCAACCATCGCTGCCAACAAGACCATGGAAGTTTATTGCTACAGACTTCATTGTGGAATTACCACCTTCCCGAGGATACACGACCATCATGGTAACCATAACCTTGTTCACTCATATGGCTCATTTTACACCTTTGTATAAACTACCATCCTCCTCAGAACTTGCTGGAATCTTCCTGGACCATATTTTCCATCTTCATGGACTTCCTTCCAAGATCATATCGGACCGAGGACCTCAATACGTCTCACAATTCTGGAAACATCTGTGTCGTATTCTAGGGATCCAACGCGCTCTCTCATCAGGTTATCACCCACAAACCAACGGAGCCACGGAACGTGTAAATCAAACTCTGGAGCAATATCTTGGTTGTTTTGCCACCAAGGTTCAGGATGACTGGTCTCTCCTCATACCCCTGGCCGAGTTTGCCTACAACAATTCCGATCACTCAGCACTCAAGGTCAGCCCCTTTCTATTGCAGTCAAGGTTTTCACCCGTCCGTTTTACCTTCTGTTCTTCCACATCCCACTCCAGTACCCACTCTCGACTCATGGATTCAGACTCTCATCAACAAACACAAGGAAGCCAGGGAACAATTGAAAGAGGCCCAAACACGCACTAAGCTTCATGCGGACTCCAAAAGAAGGCCAGCGCCTTCTTATTCTGTTGGTGATCAAGTCTGGTTGTCCTCAAAACTATTACCGCGACATCTACGCCCAAACAAATTGGCCCCTCGGTACTATGGACCATTTTCCATAAAGGAAATCATCTATCCTGTCTCATTCCGACTCAAGCTACCTGATTCCTGGAAGAAAATACACCCAGTCTTTCACACTTCCCTATTGAAACCTTACATCCAATCCACCCGAAAATCCTGCAGACCCAGTCCTGTTGTTGTGGTTGATCAGCTGGAATAAGAAGTGTCCAGAATATGCGATTCCAGGTATAAACGGGGTCGACTTCAATACCTGGTTGAATGGAAGGGATATCCTCCTAGCGAGAGAACCTGGGAACCAGTTTCTAACTTAAATACCCCTCGATTGCTTAGAAGATTCCATCTCATACACCCGGGCAAACCTGGTGGAACAGGTCTTCGGAGGAGGCATTCTGTCATGACCCATAGAACTTGCCCCTTCTGGACTTCCTGGTCCTTATTGCGAGGGGGCTTGTATTCTTTGTTACTGCCAACATGGCCGTGCCAAGCGACTTGCCTCGCACCAGCCTTCACGTCGCACACGGCACGTTCTATAAATTGGCCACGCCCCCGCAGCCCCGCACGTCTCAACGCTATCATTAGGTAGTGACTTGACGTGTGTGTGCTGTTCGGCGAATCCACTATTCCTAGTTCCTGGTTCCTTCTTCCTTCCTTTCACCCCTTCCCTCTAATCTGCTCCCGGAATCCTCATCCCTAGCGACAGCTACCTTTTTCCTGGACATTCTGGAACAGCGGTCTTCCTGGAACTCTGAACGCACTCTGCAGCCGGACGAGACTCGAGCGAGCCTATACAAGACCAGATCCGTCCACAAGAGGAATCCTCCCGCGGAACAGAACAAGAAGCGATCTCAGGTGAGACGGGGGGAGATTTATGACACCTTGACACTAAGGGACTCAATTGGGGAGACAGTAAAGGGAGGTGTAACCACTCCATGTGGCAGGACCCTCTTTTCGCGGATAAACTTAGAGATGAATCTGGGCATGTTTTGAGTTGAATGACATAGAGCTCCCCTCTATGTCATTCAACTCAAAACATGCCCAGATTCATCTCTAAGTTTATCCGCATTCCTCCGAATGTTAACACACTATGGAAGGCAGGGATGCTACCTGGAGAGGGCTCTTCATACAGGAGGGGGCACGGAGAAAGAGAGAGTGCGGGCTCCTGGAGGTAAGACTCAGAAAAGACATTGTAGAGGTGGAACAGCGCATGCATGGTGATGGGCAATATGGGGAGGAGTTGCTTGAAGGGATACAGAGAAGGAGGGCAGAGCTTAAGGCACTTCGAATGGGGAAGACCTTGGCCAAGCTACGGTATCTCTGTCAGAAATACTATGAAAAGCGGGATAAAGCTTACACGCTGTTGGCCTCACGATTACACGCTCAAAGAGCAGACAGATGGGTGATGGGATTGGAAGGTGACCGAGGGGGAGGGGTACGCACTCCCGCAGAGATAGCAGAGGAATTTGCCACATACTATGAAGGGTTGTACACATCGGAAGATACGGGCACTGAAGAAACATCCAATGACTACCTGGGGGAAGTGGGGTGGAAATGGGGTCCCTGAACGATCTGGAAGTTAGGACTCTAGAAAGACCCATAACTAGTGAAGAAGTATCAGCAGCAATCAAGAGGCTCCCCAGTGGATGTGTTTACCGTAGGTTTTTACAAGCATTTTGTGGGGACTCTATTAAGGCATATGACCACGCTGTATAACACCATCTTGGAGACCTCCTTCAGCAATCGCTCATAACAGTGCTTCCCAAGGAGGGTAGAGATTTGATGCAGTGCCCCTCCTACCGCCCCATACCCTTGCTTAATATTGATGAAAACATCTTTACACGTATATTGGCATTCTGCCTGGAGGGAATACTCCCACGGTTGGTGCACCCAGACCAGGTGGGGTTTATCGCAGGGAGACAAGGTACAGACGCCATTAGAAAAACCCTTGACCTCATAGAACATGTCTCAACTGGCCCAGGGGAACATGCTCTCCTCGGCATAGATGCCGAAAAGGCCTCTGACTGGGTAGAATGGAACTTTCTTTTTTCTGTACTCCGTAAATTAGGGTTTGGAGAGAGGATGATATGGGCAATAGGCGCCATATATGCGGCACCAAAGGCACAAGTGGAGGTAAATGGGAAATTCTACAGGGTTATTACTCTGGGCAGGGGCACAAGGCAGGGATGTCCAATGTCCCCCCTCTTCTTTCCCTTACAATGGAACCACTGAGTATACAGCTGAGACGAGATGAGCAGCTAACAGGGATCAAAGTAGGCACAGTGGAGCACAAGCTCGGCCTATATGCAGACGATATACTCCTTTACCTCTCCAATGTTTCCAGATCGGTGAGAGTGGTGTGGTGCTCCGGTTATTGGCAGATTTTGGGAGGGTGGTGTTAGGCAGAATTATATGCAGTACCCCTTGGGAACACCACACACAATTAAGGCTACAAGTGACAGTACAAATTCACCTTTGGTACAAGCCTGTACTACACAGTAAAGTGGTAGCGATGGCTGAGCAGCCAGACTTCTCTCAAGAGCAAGTGAGCAGTATCAATAGTTACACAAAGGACAGCAATTACTATGATTCAAACAAACACTGACTCAAGGTTTCTGAGTAAAAGTATATACATGTATTTACACATCAGTATAACATCTCACTAAAGTAAAAAAGTTGAAAAATCACACTCTTAATACACCACACCACTGCCAATAGATTCTGGACAGGTTAAGCTCAAAAATGAAGTGTGAGCAAAATGGCACTCCAACTATTTAAAAAGGGAGGGAAAGACAAAGTTAGATACAAATTGAGCAGCACCAACAGGTAAGTAAGCAGGGCATTCTGGAAAGAGGAACTACAATGATGGAATCAAATCAAAAAGGCTTTTTCAGGACTGGTTTGAGGCTGGGCTGGAAAGAGTGCGCTAAGTGGTGAATGTTAGGGTATTTGTAGGTATACAGGAGCTGGAAGAGGGGCTGGGCCTAGAGACGCTTTCAGTATTTAAATACCTCCAACTCAAGGGAGCTCTGATGTCCCCAGAATGGAAGGAGGTCTTCCAAAGGGACCCTACGGTGGCAAGAAATATACTAGCTACCGAAGCCTCTACGAAAGGGCTGTTCTCAATGCTGTACCAGACCCTGCTAGGCGCCAGGGAATATGATCTAGAAATGCACAAGAGGCGGTGGGAAAAGGAAACTGCCAGGGAAATTAATAGCCAGCTATGGCTTATGCTATGCAGAAACGCACACAGGACATCTATAGCTTGCCAATACAAGTTACATGGACTCAAACTTCTATACAGATGGCAATGGCACCCAGTGAGATTATTCAAAATGTATAAGAGAGTGGATCACAGATGCTGGCGAGGCTGCGGCATAATGGCAGATTATTGGCACATGTGGTGGGCGTGTGAAATGGTGCAAGACTACTGGAAAGAGGTCCTGGGGTGGATAAAAAGCCTTGCCTGGATAGAAAGATGCCCCGACCCCAGGCTAATATTGTTTGGGTTAGAAATGCATGAGGGGAAGGGAACCAGGTTGCCAAACATGATCCACTTCCTCCTCCTTGCAGCGCGGGCATGCCTGGTGAGAGGCTGGGAAAGGGCTACGCTCCTGTCATACCTGTTACCCCGTGGCGCCAATGGAGCTGATGGACCTTCCGCCATTAATGGCCCTTCACGCTATCCCGGAACGTGCTGTAATGCACTAGTAGTTTCCATCAGGCTCGCCGCCTGAATGAATAACTTCATTCTGGATCTCCGACGCAGCGTGTTGCAACACTTTGGTTTTCCTTATGGTTAAGACACTGGTGTAGGTTTTTCCTTGGTGTACCCTCTCCCGTGCCTGCTGCCTACTTTACATTTCCAGCAATTATTCCCTATGTGTGCTTGTTTTCCTCTCGTTGGTTTTCCCGTTCTTTCCGTGTTGTTCGCTGCCTCTCTCTCTTGTGCCTCCCTCCTGTACGCTGGTTCGCCCGGACTCCTGCTAACCTGGTCCCCTGTGCCTTCTTCCAGTACGCTGGTTCTCCAGACTCCCGCTTACCTGGATCTCGGAGCCCTCCTCCAGGACGCTGGTTCACCAAACTCCCGCTCACCGGGTATTCAATTCTGTGCTTGGGAATATTGCCATCTGTTTCCGACTCAACAAGGACTTCTTTCCTGACTACCTTATTAATCCAAGACCTTAACAGGAGCTGCTTGTCGGATCCACAGCACACTGCAACCTTCCAGGGGTTTTTCTGCCTGTGTAGGCTTTTCCCCTGCCTGGCTGTTTCGGGGAAGGGGCCGTTACTTCGCCAGTTTCTCAGGCAGACATAGTGGCTATCCTCTGAGATCGGCCTTACCTCTTCAAAAAAAGAAAGACAACAAGGAAGAAGAAGAAGGAGAAGAATGGAACGAAGAAGGGGCCCTCGTCCTCAAGTCAGGAAGAAACAGGTGAGGAGCTTGCGACCTTATCTGATATCTCTCCCCTGTCTTCACCCCAATTATACTGTTAAAATCTTGCAGAATCGCTGTCAGGCCTATTTGCTATTTCCCATACTGTTAAATGTATTTGATGCACTTACTCTGCCTGTGCAGACTATTATCATCTCAGAGTTTCAAGGGCTCTGATTGACTATTATTTTGTACCCGTGTTCCCTCCCTCCTTGAGCGCTTTCAAACACTTGCCTGTGTATAGGCGCTATATAAATAAACAATACAATACAATAGCAGTGACCAACTTGACAGCTCCCCACAGAGAAGCAGCGGGCTCTGAAGGCAAAAGACATTTATGAAATGGTACTGCTAACAGAGCAGTTACACAACCACACCTCAACCGCAGCAATTTAATCGGCCCCCTTTAATGCAAAATATAATCCCGTCCATACCACCCTTGGGACAGACACTGAAGTGGCAATGCCTAGCAAGAGGTCAGAGTGCTAGGGAAAGTAAGAGAACGCAGGCCAAAAACAGTTCCATATCATAACAATCACAAGGGCCCCACTGGTGCCCTTCACGAGGAGAAATTAACACAGTTGTAGGTCAAGAAGACTTAAAGTGCGCACACTTCCAAATACCCAACAGGGGGCCGGGGGTGTTTTGGTATTAGGAGGGGCTCGGTTCAGGGGGGAAGACAGAGCTTTGTTTGATGTTCTAATGTTCTGTTTTCTCAAAGTGCGTTTAAATATTCAAAAATAGAAAAAAGGCTAAGTTGCTGAAATATTTTCAGACACGACTATGTGCCCAAATCTGAATTCACCTATTTGTGCATTGCAATTGTTTCTGTACTTGCCAAAAAAAAACATATTTTAAAAAAAATAAAGGTTTGAGAATTTACAGCTCTTGTGTCAGTGTCTAGTTGTGATACCATGCCTCCCTTACAGCTGAAACTCAAGGCGCACAAGAATACTGTGAAGGAATCATGAAGCAAGACACAGACAACAGATTTGCTTCATTAACAGAAATAACTTTATTGAATGTGTCAGGATGGATTAAGACCTAACTTGTCCTGTGCTAAGGTGGGATTTCCTTACCTAAAGAACCTAAGATTCGTCTGTGTCAGTAAGTTCAATCTAAAAGCCTGTCTGTATCCAAAACCTATACTAGCCCTCACAACTAAAGACATACAATATGTACGGATGGCAGCACCAAAAGAAACAGTGTTCAAAATAAAGTTCTGAGCTTCTTCTAGCTCAGGTTTGGTTTGGCTTCCCCAAGTTCAAAATTGTTCCACAAAGAAACAGGACTTGGGGTTCCCTTCCCCAAGTGTAACACAATTCCAGAAATACCTCAGGGGCCTCTTTCCCCCATGTCCACCACAGTTACAGGATATCTCAAGGTTCCCTTCCCCAAGATTAGCACAGTTCCGAATGGTTCAAGTCTCTTGGGTTTCACCAATAATGCACAGTTCCAATGTATACCTCTTATGACTCGTATCAACACAAATGTTCTCTTTCACTTAAGTATAAACAGCCTTTGCCTTTGGGCTCTTGTTGGCTCTTTCTCAGGTTGGGCTACTTGGTTTAGGCACAGTTGTCAGACCACACCGTCCACTGGTTACAGGTCACGCAACCAACAACCCTTGGCACTTTGTGATGCTCTTTGGCAGCTTTCAGTTTAATCACCATTTGTGTATTGGCAGTCTTTTGGCATTGCCACAACTTGCATTTCACCATTTGCATATTGGCAGTCTTTTGGCTTTGCCACAACTTGCATTCAGCTTGCTCCTCTGAGTTCAACAACTTGTTGTTCCATTGGCCTCTCAATCAGTTCATAAATGTTCATAACATCTTTCACTTTGCTTTTTGAATACGTGTAACATATTTCATTCCTTTCACCATAGCACATATTCATTTTCCAATGGTACTACAATTTCACATGCTTTCCATGTCATCTCTTTAGTTCGGGATTCAATATTTGCCATTGTGTTTCCCACAATACTTGGCACCTTTTTCATTAGTCATTATTCCTTGCTTGCATTTCTCAAAACACTTTGTAATGGATTCACAATTCCTTATTTCTTCATTTGGGTTCCAAACCCTCTCATTATATGCTTTTTGGTGGTGCGTAAACATTGAAGGCCTTATATTTGCCACAGAACACCCCGGTATGAGTATTCTCTCTCTCGTACTCACCGGAGCTGCTCTGCTTCACTGGGTGTCTTCTTCGTTCTGCTCTCCGCTCCTGGATAGATGTTGGGAGTCACAGCGAGCAGCACTCACTTTTGGAAAACCCCTGGGCAGCGTCCAGCGGCAGTCAGGAGTTTTCTGTGTTTCCCAGCTCCAGCTGGGAACACGTAACACCAGCAAGTGTTGGGGTTTTGGTCCTCTCGCAGCCCACTCGGGTCACAGCACCTCCTTCCTCCCCTGGGGACACACAGCGTCCACTCTGCTGGTCCTGCTCCAGCCTGCTCCTCGCTGCAAGCCTATCACCTTCTCTCGAGGCAGGTTCTCCCTGCTTTGCGGGTGGGCCTGCTTTTAAGCACCTTTAGCCTCTCAATAGGCTGCAGGTGCAGGTAGTTTGCCTGACCCTCATTTCACCAATTAACAGGACATGCCTGATCCTTTATATCCATCTTCCTTGTCTCAGTACTAAAGTGGGGAAACTGACTAGAAGTGTGCATTACTCCTTGTCGCTTCTTCCTCATCCCAGTTTTAAAGGGAAACACTTTAAAGTCATGATGTGTGTGTGGAAGAGATGTGGACTGACAAAGCCCTATGAAGGAAGGAGGGATTCATTCTCATAGGGAAAAGGGGGATACCATGTCTCACATGCAGACACCCTCTCCCCAGTGCCCAAGGTCCCTCCACCCAGGTGATCTTGCCTTGCATATCCACCCCCAGAGTCAGGGTCCCAAAGTGATGGCCCTTCCCTGGCCACCTGAGACGAAGATCCAAGGGGAGTAGATGGGAGGATGCCCTCATGTTCCTCATATGCCTTTCCCCTGTGCGGGCTGGACTGAGGAATTTCACATGGAAAATGGGAGAGGAAGTTGGTGTTGCCTTGATCTCGACCTTTGCATTGTTTCACAGTGAAATTGTAAAGTTGTAGGTTCAGGAACCACTCCATGACCCTTGGGTTAGATTCCTTCCATGGACTTATCCAGACTGTGAGAAACCTGAGGGTATTCTCACCCCTAAACCCCTTGAATCCTCTACAGAGGTGGCAGGGGAAAGGCCATCTCTCTTCAATCCTGACCCTGGGGGTGGAGAAGCGAGGGAGGATCACCTGGGTGGAGCGTCCTTGGGGACTGGAAGTGGGGAGCCCTTGTGCGAGACATGGTATCCCCCTTTTCCTAGTAGTGACCAACCCAACCCTTCACCCATCTTCTGGGGCTGTAATAAGCCAGTTCCCCTCATTTCTCCCCATTTCACACTTGACAGTACTGGGTCGAAGAAAAGGCAACTAAGAACAATGAATACCACACTTTTTTACCACTCTGGTACTGGGGGGAAGCAGATGCCAGTCAGGAGCTGTAAAGGTCAGGCATGTCCAGTTAATTGTGGTCAGGCAGGGCTGATTGGACATCCACACCTGCAGCCTGTCAAGGGGCTTCAGGTGTATAAAAGGAGACCAACCCAGCAGTATGAGAGAGATCAGGGAAGGACGGTGCAAGTGTGGCATTGGAGCTGGGACTCTGAGGAGCCAACCAAACATTAAGGGAGCCGTGCGGAGAGGCTATCCCTTTTATATGCTTTCAAGATGCTTGTTTCCCTATGATCGGCCGTTGACACAGGGATGCCTGAGGGGCAGGAATGTGACCCCTGAAGTGAGGAGCAGAAGGCGTAAGATCCATGCTGCTTTGAAGCCTTTACACGCGACTGGTGAGTTTTTATCCATTGAGAGAGTGTGTGATTGTTCGAGGAATAGATTGTATCAGAGTGGTCGCGTGTTTGATGAATCATGTTTTCAAAGGTCTCCGATCCAATCCATTTTCAGACAGTGAAATACTATGAATACTTTGTATAGGAGTGGTCGCGTGTGGGAAGAAACACATTCTCGAAAGTCTCTGCATGCACAACCATTCGTTTGAGGTGAATTAAAGAAATAAGACACAGCGGGTTTAATGGAAAGTGCAACGTGCGCGCCTTGGAAACAAGACGACACGAAACAACACAGGTTCGATTCCCGAGTCCGTGCTTAGAAACCTCTGGGTGCTTAAGTGTGTTATAAATACGCAACTAAGACAAAAAAAAAACAATTACGCAACTAAAAACACAACAAATTCCTGTAACAGCGCCTCGATGCCCGTGGGCTGTGTGAGCGCTTTAAAAATGTAAATTAAATAAAATAAATAAATAAAACCCATGTATTTTTGAATACCAAACTAAATGAAAACCTTACCAAATGCAACTAATATCTATTAAATGCTGAATTGAGTGAAAACCTTACTAACTGTTACATATTAAGTTAAAAAATGAAACAGAACTTTCCATTCGCGAAAAACCATCAGATGAATTCTAAATGAAACTTTAAAACCAAGTGAAACCAATGTATGCGGCATTCAATGTTGACCGAGGTGAAAACTGCATATTACAGCAGAATGAATTAAGACTTTGAAGTTATTCCAACTTCTATAAGAAAAACCAACCATACAATAAAGGCACAAGAGAGACAGAGAACTGCACATATATAGATTAGTTGCGAGGGCAAGTATCATTTTTGGACGACCACTCCGTTGGTGATAGTGCGCGGTACAAATATCCTTTAACATTAACATTAACATTAACAGCAGATTCTTCGGCTGAACTCTTTGAATCAGACTTTCCTTGGTTTTATTTAGGTAGGGAAATCCCACCTTAGCATAGGGAAAGTTAGGCCTTTTTCCATCCTGACAAGTGTTTATTTTGAATTCTAAATCTGTTGTCTGTGTTTTGCTTCATGATTCCTTCACAAGACTAATGGGGAATGGTCTGTAATCAATCAGAACTTATGGCCTAGCAGATAGTACTTCAGATGGAGTATTGTCCACTGTAATATCCGATTTAACCTAAAAAGGCTGTCAGGTCTTTTTTTGCTTTGGGAGTGGATGTATCCAGGACAGCTGTCACTTTCTCATGCTGTGGTTGAACGGTCCCATTGCCTACAAAGAATCCTAGGTATTTTACAGCAGACTGGCTTAGCTTGGATTTTCTAGGGTTTGCAGTTAAACCGCCTTTCCTAAGTACCCTCATAACTGTGTAAAGGTGGTACAAATGGTCCTCCCATGTCTTGCTATGTATTACGATATCATCTATGTAGTTTAAGAAAGGAATGGTATCAATTGTAGACACAGGCACAATGTATACAATTTTCAAAAATCTTTATTTGGTAATTTGGTTGTGTTGGTAGAATTCCTAACTGGCCCTAACACCAGGGAGTAATCTCAACCATTAGATAAATAACAAACAGTCTCAGTCAGTCTAGTCAACATAAAAAGACCTATACTAAGAAAACCTAACCTTGCCCTCCTTCTCAAAATGACAAATGTGTTAAGGGAATTCAAAAGGAAAATAGTGTCTCAAAAGAAATGTCAGAATGGCTTTAAATAACAACTCCCTTGCCCACGTTCAGCACCACAGGGTCTAGAGAGTTTTCTATGTATTTATGTATTTATTGCATTTGTTACATTACACAAAACCCTCAGGTATCTAGGCGCTAGTTACATTAGGGTACAAAGTTACATGTTACATAAGGCAAAAAAGAGAGGAGGGGGGGTGAGGAGAAGAAGTGGGGGGATGGAATAGTCTTTGGAGGAATACAGTTAGTTGAACAGCCACTACTTTAAATTTCTGCGGAAGGTCCAGTAGGCCTGTTCTTTTGTGAGTGCTAGTGGAAGATTATTCCACGGTTTGACAGCCATGACCGGGAAGCTCTTGCCCCCTACTGAGAGAAGGTTTAAGATGGATCTCAGAGGACTGGAAGTGGCGTATTTCTCTATTCAGTGTGAGAGGTAGGTCGGGGTAGTATTGGAGAGACATCGGTGGACCAGGGACAATGTTTTGAACTTAATCCTTTCCCGCATGGGCAACCAGTGTGCAGGTCTCCTGGCTTCTGACATATGGTCATATTTGGAGAGGCCAATGACCGCTCCGAGGGCATTATTTTTAATTGTCTGGAGTTTGTTCAGGCCGCCTTTAGAGGTGACAGTAAATAAGGCGTTAAAAAGTCAAGCTTAGCTCCTGTGATAGCTCTTGCTATTGTTAGGCGGTTGGGAGTGGAGAGGAAAGCAGTTTGGCTGTGTAAGCCGCCGCTGAAGTGATCAAGTTCACTTGACATGAGAGGTTGAGGTTGGCATCCAGGTAGACGCCAAGAGTTTTGGCAGTGGAAGAGGTGGTGATGCGGTTACCATTGATGATACATTCCTTGTATGCTGGATCAATGTTGCGAAGTGTGGAGTTTGCACCGATGATGAGGATTTCAGTTTTGTCATCGTTGAGACAGAGTAGGTGAGAAGCCATCCAATTGTGTATGACCTCGCAGACAACTTTTATGGTGGCTGAGTCCTGGCCGTATGATCCGGAGAGTGATATAAGGAGCTGCATGTCATCAGCGTAGTTTGTGTATGATGTCCTAGTAGGTCAAGGTGGTCGAAGAGATGTTTTGTATAAATGTTGTATAGGGTGGGGGAGAAGCAGGAACCTTGGGGAACTCCGCAATTGACAGGAATAGGTTCAGCAGAGAAGTCATTGCTGAAGTCACAAGAGTATCTGTCAGCTAGGAAGGACCTCTCCCAATTGGTGGCTGAAGGAGAGAGGTTTGCTGTTGAGGCAAGTTGAGAGCAGAGGATTTGGTGGTGAACCAAATTGAATGCTGCGTAGAGGTCTAGCATCATCAGGAGGGAAGGTTTACCAGTGTCTTTGATTGCATCGATTTGTATTTTCAAGTCAAGTAGGACAGTTTTGGTTCCGTGTTTGGGGCGGAATCCTGATTGGCTAGTGCCCAAGATGTTGTTCTCCTCAAAATACTGTTGGACCTGGATATAGGCAACACGATTCAGGATCTTCAGGAGGTAGGATACCGTAGTAATAGGGGCAGTAGGTTGTCGGGATGGTTGGGTTGAGGGAGGGTTTCTTAAGGAGCGGCAGGACCCATGCTTCCTTCAAGGAAGTTGCCACTGAGTTGGTGGAGAACGATGCGTTGATGATAGCTGCGAAGAGGGGAATGAGTGTCTCTGCACAGTCTTTGATGATTGCAGATGGGCATTTGTCGCCTTTGCAGCGTGACAGTTTGAGACTCTTGACAATCTTGGTGATGTCCATTTCTGAGACAGGGTGGAAGCTGAACGGGGTGCTGTTGTGGGTCGGTAAGAGGCTGGGTGCTGTGGGCGGTGGTGGTTTGATTAGCATAGCAAGTTGCTTGTCAATTACTTTTCCTTTGAGAGAATTGACCTTGAGAGTGAGGGTGTCTTGGATTTTTTCGCATTAGGTACTGTCTACTGTTAGGTCTGGCTCGGGGGGGTCTCTAGTTCCCAGAGAATTGTGAAAAGTTCCTGGGAGTTGGATGGGGTATTACTAATTCTGGTATTGCAACTATTAGCTTTGGCAGCGTGGATTTTCCTTCTGTAGTTTTTGCCAAAGGAGGAGAAGAGGGCTTTGGAGGCAGGGGATGGTTCTTTTAACCAAGCTAGCTCGGCAGCATTCTTATTGGCGCAGATGTCAAGGAGTTCAGGAGTGAAACAGGCATTTTATTAGTGAGGGTTTGGCTTTTCTGAGTTTAAGAGGGGCAGGCATGTTGACTGCTTGTGCAATAGATTGCTTGTAGAGGTCGACCAGTGCTGCTGGGTCTGTTACAGAAGGTGGGGGGTGCGCCAGGGTGGCAAGTAGCGGCGCGAGGTTGGTCGGGTTGAGGTTTATTGTGCACCGGGCCATGCACTCAGGTTTGGCAGGGTAAGCTGGTCTGGGGTGTTCTGAGTGGGGTATTTTGAAGGCAATAATATGATGGTCCGACCATGGGCAGGGGGAGGTGACTCGGGTGGGGATGTTACAATTGAGATCACCCAAACATCTAGGGTGCAGCCTTGGTCATGGGTGGTCTTGAGAGAGCATTGTGAGAAGCAGGCATGGTTGAGTGCCATAGCTACGCTGGTGTCCGATGAGTCAGCTGGGACATTGAGGGCTAGGTTGATGTCCCCAAGTATTATGACTTTGGATTTGGGTTTGATGGACATGAAGATGCTTTGCATTAAGTTGTCTGAAAAGGTGAGGCTGGGGCCAGGTGGACGGGAGATAAGGAGTACTGTGATGGTGTCGGTAGGCTACATGGAGATTTTGGCGAATAAGGATTCACAGTTGGAGATGACATTGGTCTGCATGACTGTAATGGTGAGGGTGTTTTTAAATATAAGGGCAACGCTGCCTCCTATTTTAGAGGATCTGTCACATCTTAGGATGGCAAAGCCATGGGGGATGGCAATGGAGAGGGCTGGGCCTGCAGCGAGATGAAGCCAAGTTTCTGTGATGGCAAGCAAGTCGAGGTTGTTTGAGGTTATAAGGTCAAGGATTTCAGCTGTGTGTGCTGGTACTGATCTTGCGTTGATTAATGCGCAGTTGATGGCTTTGCGGTTGGGTCTGGTGGGCGTGCATGTTTGCGGAATTTTCAATGGTTGGAGAGTGTGGAGAAAGGAGGCGTGGGATGAACTGGGTGCAGAACCTTAGGACCCTGTTCCTCTTGAGAGTCGGAGGGGGCGAGCGATGGCCAAGTTAGGGATTTCAGGTTGCATGGGGCCTGATCTGTGGGTTTGCGGTCGGCAGAGTGATTGTGATGCATGGTGTGGGACGCATGCATTGAGCCAAGTGTGCAGACTCAGGAGGCTGTATCACAATTCTAGGCAGAGAGTGCAGTGCAGAGGCTATCTCTCACTGTCTGCAAGTAGATTAAGGGAGATTCCAGAGACAATGCTAGAATATAACAGATTAAAGGTACATACCAAGCTGTTAGTTGAAACAGGTATTCACAGGAACTGTAGGAGCAAGCTGTAAACAAAGAGACAGAGAAAAGGCAAAGACAAGCAAGTACGTTGGGCAACTTGGATTGATCAGAAAGAAGGGTGTTTTGGAATATGATAAGGGGTCTCCAGGGATTAAGGAAAGCCATTGGGATAGGTACCAGCAGATTACTCTTAAAAACAGTCTTGCAGCAACGTCATGACTTAGGTGTGCCGAGGAAACTGTTGTACTCAGTGCAAGGTTAAACTGAAAGACCATATACTGAGGCAGGTACGACTTCAACGGACTAGGTAAAGGCATCAGAAGTCTTCCCTTATCTGATATGAACGGAGACCAACCCAGGGTCACACTGTAAAACGGATTCAAGTGGAGACACCACAGTGGACCAAGATGTATATAAGTAGAAAGCAGTGTTGAAAAAAATAACCAGGTGCAGGACAGGATAGGATATCAGAAGTTGGAACAGGCAGGAAGCAAGGCAAGCAGCCCAGAGGAACAGGGCAGAAGGCAGAGGAGTGTGGCAAGGGTGCCAGGCAGGGAAGCCCAGAGGAGAAGGGCAGAAGGCAACGGAGTGCAGCAAAGTGGTCAGACGGGAGCCCAGAGGAACAGGGCGGAAGGCAGCAGAGTGCGGCAGAGCCGTCAGGCGGGAGCCCAGAGGAGCAGGGCGGAAGGCAGCGGAGTGCGGCAGACCGTCAGGCGGGAGCCCAGAGGAGCAGGGCAGAAGGCAGCAGCAGACTGGAGAGGGAGCTGCAAGCATCAACAGCAACAGGAATCAAAAGGCCAAAAGAGGATTTCCATGAAAGGTCAAAAACTGGTAACAGGAGCATCAGCACGAACTCCCAGAGAAAGCAGTTGACTGACAAGGCCAGCAGGGTGGAGCTGATTGCAGACTCTGGCAGCTGTGTTCGATTAAGCCCAGCCCTGGCTTCAGTAGGTTGCAGCAGTAGCAGCAGTATCAAATGAAGTGCTCTCCAGCTCTCTACAGCCTAGCCTGCAGTAGCTTGGAATAGGTGAATGCAATCAGGCCCTGTACAGCTCTTAGTAGCTTGCTGCAAACAAATTTATTTAATATGCCTCCTCCAGCCCTCTGCCTTTTAGACACCATACATGTCCCAGAATGCATCTGCTGGTTTAACCCAAAAGCCGTAATGGGACATGCAATTAGATTAGTCCAAAACTGCAGCTGTAAAACAGCGGTAAAACAAGGAAAGAAAGGCAGAGACGCATGTAGCGGTGCTGGGTGGCAGGCAAGTAGGATCGTGACAGGCTGTCCCTCGTAGGGATCAGCCGGGGCATAGTGATGGCAGAGTCGAGGATTTCTGGTTGCCTGAGACCTGGTCTGTGGGTTTGCAGTGGGCTGAATTATTGTGATGCGTGGTGTGAGACGCACGCAATGAGCCGACTGCTCAACCTGAGGAGGCTGTTCCTTGTAAGGATCGAGGGGGACATGGAGATGGCGGAGCCAAGAATGTTGAGCTGATGGGGGAGTAGTTTGGGTGGACTTGGAGTGCATAGGAGGAGCGGTGAGGTGCTGATGGGTGAGGTCCCATGGTGTTTACCTGCAGTTCAAGTGGAGCGGCGTCATTGGGATTGAGTGGACTTGCGTGGAGGGTATTGTAGTTGTTCTTGGGTTGCCAGCTGAGGCCTCAGGTTTGGTTGGGGTAGTTACAAGTCCAAGGTGATGGGGTTCCACTGAAATTGTGAGGCGAGGAGCGTAACAGGCGAGTTCTGCAGAGCCATTGTATGGCACATAAAACCTGCAGCGCACAACACCACGCGCACCCTTGGCCTGTGTGGCCTTTGCCGCAGAGGGTTTGGCACGCAGGTTCTAACGCAGCACAGTTGGGCAATGATGAATAGCATGCAGTGGACGTGGATCGCACAGCATGCTCTGCAGACCTGTGGGCGCACAACACCGCACCCTTGGCCTGCACGTGCTTTGCTGCAGCGGGTTCAGCATGCAGGTTTTAACGCAGCGGCGTTGGGCATCGATGCGTAGCATGTAGTGGCTGTGGATTGAGTAGAATGCTCTGCAGACCTGCGGCGCACAACACTGCACCCGTGGCCTGCGTGGGCTTTGCCACAGAGGGTTCGGCATGCAAGTTTTAATGCAGCACAGTTGGGCGTCAATGCCTAGCATGTAAGCATGTAGTGGACGTGGATCAAGCAGCGTGCACTGCGGATCTGCCGCGCACAACACTGTGCCCGTGGGCTGCACGGGCTTTGCTGCAGAGGGTTCGGCATCCAGGTTTTAATGCCGCAGAATCAGGCATCAATGTGTAGCACATAGTGAATGTGGATTGGGACGCGTGCTCTGTGGGCCTGCGGTGCACAATACCACACCCTTGGCCTGCGCGGGCTTTGCAGCAGAGGGTTCGGCATGCAGGTTTAAACACAGCAGAGTTGGCCATCGATGTATAGCACGTAGTGGACGTGGATCGAGCAGCGTGCTCTGTGGACCTGCAGCGCACAACACTGTGCACTTGGCCTGCGCAGGGTTTGCTGCAATGGGTTCAGCATGCAGGTTTTAACGCAGCGCCATTGGGCATCGATGCATAGCACGTAGTGGATGTGGATTGAGTAGAGTGCTCTGCAGACCTGCGGCGCACAACACTGCACCTGTGGCCTGCGTTGGCTTTGCCACAGAGGGTTCGGCACGCAATTTTTAACGCAGCACAGTCGGGCGTCAATGCCTAGCATGTAGTGGACGTGGATCAAGCAGCGTGCACTGCGGACCTGCCGCGCACAGCACTGTGCCCGTGGGCTCCACGGGCTTTGCTGCAGAGGGTTCGGCATGCAGGTTTTAACACAGCGGTGTCGGGCATCGGTGTGTAGCACGTAGTGGATGTGGATCAAGCAGCGTGCTCTGTAGTCCTGCGGCGCACAACGCCGGCCCTTGGCCTGTACTGGCTTTGCTGCAGAGGGTTCGGCATGCAGGTTTTAACCAGGGGAATCAGGCGTCAATGTGTAGCACATAGTGAATGTGGATTGAGCAGCGTGCTCTGCGGACCTGAGGTGCATAATACCGCACCCTTGGCCTGCGCTGGCTTTGCAGCAGAGGGTTCGGCATGTAGGTTTTAACGCAGCAGAGTTGGCCATCGATGCATAGCATATAGTGGACGTGGATCGAGCAGCGTGCTCTGTGGACCTGCAGCGCACAACACTGTGCACTTGGCGTGCGCAGGATTTGCAGCAGAGGGTTCAGCATGCATGTTTTAATGCAGCGCAGTTGGGCGTCGATGCGTAGCACATAGTGGACGTGGATCGAGCAGCGTGCTTCTGCGGACCTGCATTGCAGAACACTGCACCCTTGGCCTGCGTGAGCTTTGCCACAGAGGGTTCGGCATGCAGGTTTTAACGCAGCAGAGTTGGGCGTCGATGAGTAGCACATAGTGGACATGGATTGAGTAGTGTGCTCTGCCGACCTGTGCCACACAACACCGCACCCTTGGCCTGCACTGGCTTTGCCACAGAGTGTTTGGCACGCAGGTTTTAATGCAGCACAGTTGGGCATTGATGCGTAGCATGTAGTGGACGTGGATCGAGCAGTGTGCTATGCGGGCCTCCGGCACACAACACTGTGCCCTTGGCCTGCGCTGGCTTTGCTGTAGAGGGTTCAGCATGCAGGTTTTAATTCAGCGGAATCGGACGTCGATGTGTAGCATGTAGTGGACGTGGATTGAGCAGCATGCTCTGCACTCCTGCGGTGCACAACACTTGGCCTGCACCGGCTTAGCTGCAGATGGTTCGGCATGCAGGTTTTAATGCAGCGGATTCAGGCATCCATGTGTAGCACATAGTGAATGTGGATTGAGACTCGTGCTCTGCGGGCCTGCGGTGCACAATACCACACTCTTGGCCTGCGCGGGCTTTGCAGCAGAGGGTTCGGCATGCAGGTTTAAATGCAGCAGAGTTGGCCATCGATGCATAGCACGTAGTGGACGTGGATCGAGCAGCGTGCTCTGTGGACCTGCAGCACACAACACTGTGCACTTGGCCTGCGCAGGCTTTGCTACAGAGGGTTTGGCATGCAGGTTTTAAAACAGCGGCATTGGGCATCGATGCATAGCACGTAGTGGATGTGGATTGAGTAGAGTGCTCTGCAGACCTGCGGCGCACAACACTGCACCTGTGGCCTGCGTTGGCTTTGCCACAGAGGGTTCGGCACGCAATTTTTAACGCAGCACAGTCGGGCGTCAATGCCTAGCATGTAGTGGACGTGGATCAAGCAGCGTGCACTGCGGACCTGCCGCGCACAGCACTGTGCCCGTGGGCTCCACGGGCTTTGCTGCAGAGGGTTCGGCATGCAGGTTTTAACACAGCGGTGTCGGGCATCGGTGTGTAGCACGTAGTGGATGTGGATCAAGCAGCGTGCTCTGTAGTCCTGCGGCGCACAACGCCGGCCCTTGGCCTGTACTGGCTTTGCTGCAGAGGGTTCGGCATGCAGGTTTTAACCAGGGGAATCAGGCGTCAATGTGTAGCACATAGTGAATGTGGATTGAGCAGCGTGCTCTGCGGACCTGAGGTGCATAATACCGCACCCTTGGCCTGCGCTGGCTTTGCAGCAGAGGGTTCGGCATGTAGGTTTTAACGCAGCAGAGTTGGCCATCGATGCATAGCATATAGTGGACGTGGATCGAGCAGCGTGCTCTGTGGACCTGCAGCGCACAACACTGTGCACTTGGCGTGCGCAGGATTTGCAGCAGAGGGTTCAGCATGCATGTTTTAATGCAGCGCAGTTGGGCGTCGATGCGTAGCACATAGTGGACGTGGATCGAGCAGCGTGCTTCTGCGGACCTGCATTGCAGAACACTGCACCCTTGGCCTGCGTGAGCTTTGCCACAGAGGGTTCGGCATGCAGGTTTTAACGCAGCAGAGTTGGGCGTCGATGAGTAGCACATAGTGGACATGGATTGAGTAGTGTGCTCTGCCGACCTGTGCCACACAACACCGCACCCTTGGCCTGCACTGGCTTTGCCACAGAGTGTTTGGCACGCAGGTTTTAATGCAGCACAGTTGGGCATTGATGCGTAGCATGTAGTGGACGTGGATCGAGCAGTGTGCTATGCGGGCCTCCGGCACACAACACTGTGCCCTTGGCCTGCGCTGGCTTTGCTGTAGAGGGTTCAGCATGCAGGTTTTAATTCAGCGGAATCGGACGTCGATGTGTAGCATGTAGTGGACGTGGATTGAGCAGCATGCTCTGCACTCCTGCGGTGCACAACACTTGGCCTGCACCGGCTTAGCTGCAGATGGTTCGGCATGCAGGTTTTAATGCAGCGGATTCAGGCATCCATGTGTAGCACATAGTGAATGTGGATTGAGACTCGTGCTCTGCGGGCCTGCGGTGCACAATACCACACTCTTGGCCTGCGCGGGCTTTGCAGCAGAGGGTTCGGCATGCAGGTTTAAATGCAGCAGAGTTGGCCATCGATGCATAGCACGTAGTGGACGTGGATCGAGCAGCGTGCTCTGTGGACCTGCAGCACACAACACTGTGCACTTGGCCTGCGCAGGCTTTGCTACAGAGGGTTTGGCATGCAGGTTTTAAAACAGCGGCATCAGGCATCGATGTGTAGCACGTAGTGGACGTGGATCAAGCAGCGGGCTCTGCAGTCCTGTGGCACACAACACCGGCCCTTGGCCTGCACCGGCTTTGCTGCAGAGGGTTTGGCATGCAGGTTTTAATGCAGGGGAACCAGGCATCAATGTGTAGCACATAGTGAATGTGGATTGAGCAGCATGCTCTGCGGACCTGCGGTGCACAATACCACACTCTTGGGCTGCACGGGCTTTGCAGCAGAGGGTTCAGCATGCAGGTTTTAACGCAGCTGAGTTGGCCATCCATGCATAGCATGTAGTGGACGTGGATCGAGCAGCGTGCTCTGTAGACCTGCAGCGCACAACACTGTGCACTTTGCGTGCACAGGCTTTGCAACAGAGGGTTCAGCATGCAGGTTTTAATGCATCAGAGTTGGCCGTCGATACGTAGCACGTAGTGGACGTGGAACGAGCACTGTGATCTGCAGACCTGCGGCACACAACACTGTGCTCTTGACCAGCACTGGCTTTGCCAAAGAGGGTTTGGCATGCATGTTTTAATGCAGCGCAGTCAGGCATTGATGCGTAGCATGTAGTGGACGTGGATTGAGCAGCATGCTCTCCAGTCCTGCGGTGCACAACACTTGGCCTGCACCGGCTTAGCTGCAGACGGTTCGGCATGCAGGTTTCAATGCAGTGGAATCAGGCATCAATGTGTAGCACATAGTGAATGTGGATAGAGACGCGTGCTCTGCGGGCCTGCGGTGCACAATACCACACACTTGGCCTGCGCGGGCTTTGCAGCAGAGGTTTCGGCATGCAGGTTTAAACGCAGCAGAGTTGGCCATCGATGCATAGCACGTAGTGGATGTGGATCGAGCAGCGTGCTTTATGGACCTGCAGCACACAACACTGTGCATTTGGCCTGCGCAGGCTTTGCTACAGAGGGTTTGGCATGCAGGTTTTAAAACAGCGGCATCAGGCATCGATGTGTAGCACGTAGTGGACGTGGATCAAGCAGCGGGCTCTGCAGTCCTGTGGCACACAACACCGGCCCTTGGCCTGCACCGGCTTTGCTGCAGAGGGTTTGGCATGCAGGTTTTAACGCAGGGGAATCAGGCATCAATGTGTAGCACATAGTGAATGTGGATTGAGCAGCGTGCTCTGCGGACCTGCGGTGAACAATACCACACTCTTGGACTGCACGGGCTTTGCAGCAGAGGGTTCAGCATGCAGGTTTTAACGCAGCTGTGTTGGCCATCCATGCATAGCATGTATTGGACGTGGATCGAGCAGCGTGCTCTGTAGACCTGCAGCGCATAACATTGTGCACTTTGCGTGCGCAGGCTTTGCAACAGAGGGTTCAGCATGCAGGTTTTAATGCATCAGAGTTGGCCGGCGATACGTAGCACGTAGTGGACGTGGAACGAGCACTGTGATCTGCAGACCTGCGGCACACAACAATGTGCTCTTGACCAGCACTGGCTTTGCCGCAGAGGGTTTGGCATGCATGTTTTAATGCAGCGCAGTCAGGTGTTGATGCATAGCATGTAGTGGAAGTGGATCAAGCAGCGTGCTTCTGCGGACCTGCATTGCAGAACACTGCACCCTTGGCCTGCGTGAGCTTTGCCACAGAGGGTTCGGCATGCAGGTTTTAACGCAGCAGAGTTGGGCGTTGATGAGTAGCACATAGTGGACATGGATTGAGTAGTGTGCTCTGCCGACCTGTGCCACACAACACCGCACCCTTGGCCTGCACTGGCTTTGCCACAGAGTGTTTGGCACGCAGGTTTTAATGCAGCACAGTTGGGCATCGATGCGTAGCATGTAGTGGACGTGGATCGAGCAGTGTGCTCTGCGGGCCTGCGGCACACAACACTGTGCCCTTGGCCTGCGCTGGCTTTGCTGTAGAGGGTTCAGCATGCAGGTTTTAATTCAGCGGAATCGGACGTCGATGTGTAGCATGTAGTGGACGTGGATTGAGCAGCATGCTCTGCACTCCTGCGGTGCACAACACTTGGCCTGCACCGGCTTAGCTGCAGATGGTTCGGCATGCAGGTTTTAATGCAGCGGATTCAGGCATCCATGTGTAGCACATAGTGAATGTGGATTGAGATGCGTGCTCTGCGGGCCTGCCGTGCACAATACCACACTCTTGGCCTGCGCAGGCTTTGCAGCAGAGGGTTCGGCATGCAGGTTTAAATGCAGCAGAGTTGGCCATCGATGCATAGCACGTAGTGGACGTGGATCGAGCAGCGTGCTCTGTGGACCTGCAGCACACAACACTGTGCACTTGGCCTGCGCAGGCTTTGCTACAGAGGGTTTGGCATGCAGGTTTTAAAACAGCGGCATCAGGCATCGATGTGTAGCACGTAGTGGACGTGGATCAAGCAGCGGGCTCTGCAGTCCTGTGGCACACAACACCGGCCCTTGGCCTGCACCGGCTTTGCTGCAGAGGGTTTGGCATGCAGGTTTTAATGCAGGGGAACCAGGCATCAATGTGTAGCACATAGTGAATGTGGATTGAGCAGCGTGCTCTGCGGACCTGCGGTGAACAATACCACACTCTTGGGCTGCACGGGCTTTGCAGCAGAGGGTTCAGCATGCAGGTTTTAACGCAGCTGAGTTGGCCATCCATGCATAGCATGTAGTGGACGTGGATCGAGCAGCGTGCTCTGTAGACCTGCAGCGCACAACACTGTGCACTTTGCGTGCACAGGCTTTGCAACAGAGGGTTCAGCATGCAGGTTTTAATGCATCAGAGTTGGCCGTCGATACGTAGCACGTAGTGGACGTGGAACGAGCACTGTGATCTGCAGACCTGCGGCACACAACACTGTGCTCTTGACCAGCACTGGCTTTGCCAAAGAGGGTTTGGCATGCATGTTTTAATGCAGCGCAGTCAGGCATTGATGCGTAGCATGTAGTGGACGTGGATTGAGCAGCATGCTCTGCAGTCCTGCGGTGCACAACACTTGGCCTGCACCGGCTTAGCTGCAGACGGTTCGGCATGCAGGTTTCAATGCAGTGGAATCAGGCATTAATGTGTAGCACATAGTGAATGTGGATAGAGACGTGTGCTCTGCGGGCCTGCGGTGCACAATACCACACCGTTGGCCTGCGCGGGCTTTGCAGCAGAGGGTTCGGCATGCAGGTTTAAACGCAGCAGAGTTGGCCATCGATGCATAGCACGTAGTGGATGTGGATCGAGCAGCGTGCTTTATGGACCTGCAGCACACAACACTGTGCATTTGGCCTGCGCAGGCTTTGCTACAGAGGGTTTGGCATGCAGGTTTTAAAACAGCGGCATCAGGCATCGATGTGTAGCACGTAGTGGACGTGGATCAAGCAGCGGGCTCTGCAGTCCTGTGGCACACAACACCGGCCCTTGGCCTGCACCGGCTTTGCTGCAGAGGGTTTGGCATGCAGGTTTTAACGCAGGGGAATCAGGCATCAATGTGTAGCACATAGTGAATGTGGATTGAGCAGCGTGCTCTGCGGACCTGCGGTGAACAATACCACACTCTTGGACTGCACGGGCTTTGCAGCAGAGGGTTCAGCATGCAGGTTTTAACGCAGCTGTGTTGGCCATCCATGCATAGCATGTATTGGACGTGGATCGAGCAGCGTGCTCTGTAGACCTGCAGCGCACAACACTGTTCACTTTGCGTGCGCAGGCTTTGCAACAGAGGGTTCAGCATGCAGGTTTTAATGCATCAGAGTTGGCCGTCGATACGTAGCACGTAGTGGACATGGAACGAGCACTGTGATCTGCAGACCTGCGGCACACAACAATGTGCTCTTGACCAGCACTGGCTTTGCCGCAGAGGGTTTGGCATGCATGTTTTAATGCAGCGCAGTCAGGTGTTGATGCGTAGCATGTAGTGGAAGTGGATCAAGCAGCGTGCTTCTGTGGACCTGCGTTGCAGAACACAGCACCCTTGGCCTGTGCTGGCTTTGCCACAGAGTGTTTGGCACGCAGGTTTTAAGGCAGCACAGTCGGGCGTCGATGCGTAGCACATAGTGGACGTGGATTGAGCAGCGGGCCTGCGGCACACAACACTGTGCCCTTGGCCTGCACTGGCTTTGCTGTAGAGGGTTCAGCATGCAGGTTTTAATGCAGGGGCATCAGACGTCGGTGTGTAGTACGTAGTGGATATGGATCAAGCAGTGTGCTCTGTGGACTTGCGGCGCATACCACTTTGCCCATGGCCTGCGCTGGCTTTGCCACATAGGGTTCGGTACACAGGTTTTAATGCAGCGGAGTGGTGCGTCATGTGTAGCACGTAGTGAACATGGATCAAGCAGCGTGCTCTGCAGACCTGCGGCGCACAACACCACACCCTTGGCCTGCACTGGCTTTGCCAAAGAGGGTTTGGTATGCAGGTTTTAACGCAGCACGGTCAGGCGTCAATGCGTAGCACGTAGTGGACATGGATTGAGCAGCATTCTCTGCGGGCCTGCGGCACACAACACTGTGCTCTTGGCCTGCGCTGGCTTTGCTGCAGAAGGTTCGGCATGCAGGTTTTAATGCACTGGCGTCGGACGTCGATGTGTAGCACATAGTGGACGTTGATTGAGCAGCGTGCTCTGCGGACCTGCGACACACAACACTGCGCCCTTGGCCTGCACGGGCTTCGCAGCAGAGGGTTCAGCATGCAGGTTTTAACGCAGTGGAGTCGGTGTTGATGTGTAGCACGTAGTGGACATGGTTTGAGCAGCGTGCTCTGTGGACTTGCGGCGCACAACACTTTGCCCATGGCCTGCGCTGGCTTTGCCACAGAGGGTTCGGTACACAGGTTTTAATGCAGCAGAGTGGTGCGTCATGTGTAGCACGTAGTGAACATGGATCAAGCTGCGTGCTCTGCAGACCTGCAGCGCACAACACCGCACCCTTGGCCTGCACTGGCTTTGCCAAAGAGGGTTCGGTATGCAGGTTTTAACGCAGCGGAGTCGGGCCTCAATGCATAGTATGTAGTGGAAGTGGATTGAGAGGCATGCTCTACAGACCTGCGGTGCACAAGACGCCCCCTTGGCCTGCGCGGGCTTTGCCGGAGAGGGTACGGCAGGCAGGTTTTAATGCAGTATAGTTGGGCATCGATGCGTATGTCATGCACCTGCAGGACTGGCGCTTGTGGAATCGATGGAGATTCCGACGCCATTGAGATTGCCATCACTTTTTTTGGACACCGCGCTCAGCGGTCTAGTTGTTTTCAACATGGCCGACTGCCGGACTGCCTTAGTCAGGCGGGACACAGTGGCTGCTGTGTTGCAACCCCATCCGGATCCCTCCTCTTTGTGTTATACGCGCGTTTTCCACTCTCAAAGCTCCCACAAGCCCCTATCTCTGTGTCTTTCTCACCGCCTTTCTTGGGCCCTTTTTGGCTTGCCGTCCTCAGCGGCCTTCTCCTGGAGCCACTTTTGACTCCTGCTCGCTTCTGTCTTCTTGGCTTCTCTTTGCCTTCTCCTTTTCTCCCACACGGCTCTGCCGTGTATGTCCTTTCTCTTCCCTCACTCCTTACCTGTCTCCCCTAGACTCGCTCTCTCCATGCTATTGTTATAAGCGCTGCTCTCTCTCTGACATGTCTCCATGTGTTACCATCGGCCAGCTCTCTCAGCTGCCCTGCTTACTCCTTGTTCTCCTCCCTGGATCTCTGGTTCTCTGACTGCCTTGCATCGGACCCTTGCTGGGCTGTTTTTCCCGATCCTCCTGACTCTCAAAAATACGAGTGGAAATCCTCTCTTGTGGACTTAACAGCAACTTGGACACTCACCATACCTTCCTTTGGGAACAGCCCGAACAAGAGATTTTTTGCGCCAGCCTTGGCTTTTTCCTCTTGCGGCTTCCTCATGGAAGGGGCCACTAGCCCACCCTTTATCTCAAGGCAGGCATAGTTGCTTCCCTCCGGAGAAAACCATATTTCTTCCAAAAGAAACGAGGCACCAGATGAAAAGGAAGAGGCAAGAACCAACAAACAAGCTCCAGTGAAACAGGTGAGGATGAGGGGGAGTTGACGGAATTGAGTGACGAACCCTGTGAGCCTACGAACAGTGACATATTGCAACACCAACAAGAAGTCCCAATGGCCACCCTTGAACAAATTCAGGAACTCATTTCCGCTGTGCAAGGACTCTCTCAAGAAGTCCAAACCTTGAAAACAGAGAACACTGTGTATGCGGCAACTGGTAACTGCTAGGAGCCAACACGCATCCAAACCACCCCCCCATGGCTTTGGCTTCTGGAAATACGATTGTTCCCCCAAAAAGCTTTAAGAATTTGTTGAGCCCTGTATGGTCCATTTTACCTTCAGGACTCATACCTACTCTTCAGACCATGCCCGAGTTGGGTATATGGTCTCTAACATGACCGGAAATGCACTGGCCTGGGCTACCCCAATAGTCACTAGTGCCAACCCAGTTTTCAAGATTTCGGTGTGTTCCCGAATCTCCTCAAGCAGACCATTGAAAGGCCAGAGACCACATATGTTGCCTGCGAGGAGCTTTTGGATGTAAGGCAAGGGACCTCTGACCTTCTTACGTATAGCACACACTTTAAGAAATTGGCTTCAGTTATCAGATGGCCTGAAGCTGCTCAGTATACCATATTTCGACGTGGACTAAGGGAAGAGTTTAAAGACGAGCTTGCTAGAACCACACACCCTGCCTCGTTCTCAGATCTTCTATCTGCGGTACAGCAGATTGATTGCTGCCTAAACGAGAGGAGAACCGAGAGAATTAGAGGTAGAGGCTTGTCCTCATTCACCGATCCACCTACATTCTCCCCTTCACCCACTCGATCAGTCAAAGAGGAGCCCATGCAGATCGGGCGGTTCGTGCCCCGTTGACCACTGAGGAACGCAAATGATGTAGAGACAAGGGTCTCTGCATGTACTGTAGATCAGAAGTGCATCTCCTCCGAGATTGTCCAGAGGTGCTTCCCCGCCGTCTGGGCAGCGGATGACCTTGGAACTCAGAGGGACGCGTTTCTGAGCTGTTGTGCCCAGTCCATTTGTTACAATGGCTGTCTCATCACTTACCACTACTGAGGACAATAGATTGATGGTTGTGGCTATCTAACTATCCATCCAGCAATGCACCGTCAACTCTTTAGCCCTGATCAACTTGCAGTGCAGCCAGCAATTTTGTGGATGCCATCTGGGCAGAGAAGATGGGTATTAGCTGATTTGAAAAGGAAGAAGGCCAAAAAGTGGAAGGGGTCGACTGGGTGCCCCTCAGTTCCAGACCCATAACCCACACCACCAAAGACATTTCAGTTTTATTCTTCAGCACAAGTAAACTATCCGTTTCAACATTTTCCAGTAATTCCAGGAATCTCCTCGACTCACTGACGCCATTCATGCCTGTCTGAAATTACCTACGCAACTGTCATGGCAGTCACCACGTTTATTCCCGATTCTCGGGGTATACATTGTTTGCCCACCGAGCTGTCCCAATTTAAGGAAGTCTCTCAAGATAAGAATCCCCAAGATCTGCCACCCCATAGACCTGAAGACTGCGGCATCAATCTCCTTCCAGGGGTACTCATACCGTTTGGAAGGATGTATTCATTGTCGTTGAAGGAGGAGAAGGCTCTACGGGAGTACTTAGACTCCAATTTCCAAATGGCCTCATCCAACCATCACGCTCACCAGCTGGGGCATCGTTGTTTTTTAGCTCTGGTCTTGCCTTGCATCGACTATCGGGTTCTCAACTGAGTCAGCATACAAGATCGATATCTGATGCCTTTAATCAAGGATATATTAGAAGCCATACAGGGAGCTGTAATGTTTTCCAAACTCAACCTCAGGCGCGCTTACCACCTCCTAAGAATCCGAGCAGGGGATGAATGGAAGACCGCGTTTCAGACCCTGTTCGGTCATTTTGAGTACAAAGTCATGCCATTTGGGCTGGTTAATGCCCCAGCCGTTTTTCAACAGATTATGGACCGCTTGTTTTCTAATCTACTATTCCACACCACTAGTGTCTACCTGGACGATATCCTTGTTTTTTCTTCATCTCCACAACTTCACTACAAACACCTCCAGGAGGTACTCCAACATCTTCAAGATCATCGGCTACTTGTCAAATCTGAGAAATGTCAGTTACAAGTCACCTCGGTGCCATATCTGGATTTCATGCTTTCTGAACAGGGACTCAAAATGGTCCCAGCCAAGGTGGCAGCCATTCTGGAGTGGCCCTCTCCTGCATCGGTGAAAGACATCCAAAGATTCCTGGGTTTAGCGAACGTTTATGGGAAGTTTATTCTGGAATTCTCTCAAGTTGTTCTCCCCATCACGGCTTTGCTCAAGGAAACAGCAACCCTGTTTGAATGGACTGAGATCGCTGAAGCGACCTTCTGCCTCCTCAAGGCTCGTTTCTGCTCTGCTCCGGTCTTACGACAACCAGACCAGTCCCTTCCATTTATTGTGGAGGCCGGCGGGTCTGCTACAGCCATCGGAGCAGCATTGCTTCAAGAAGTCGAGGCTGAAGAACTTCCAGTGGCCTACCACTCGTAGACACTCTAACCCAGCCAAGCCAACTACTCTGTAATAGAAAAGGAACTGCTAGCCATGAAAATAGCTTGTGAAGAATGGCGACATTCACTTCTAGGTGGTAGTCACCCATTTCTGCTTCGCACCAACCATAAGAACCTGAGGGTCCTCCAACAAATGGAATGCGTCAATTCACGGCAAACCAGATGGGTGCATGTCTTTGCGCAATATCATTTTGCCATCACTTACCTGCCTGGCAGTAACAACATCATGGCAGATGCTTTATCTCGCATTACTATCCCAGGTCTCAGCTCCGAATACTGCCCCGAAGGTTTTTTTCCCTCGCAACAGATTCGTATTCCAGGTTTCCACCTTTCTCCAAAAGGTCAGAGAAGCCACCAATCTGGAGGTCTTTCCTCCAAGGATATCATCCAAAGACCAGGTCCTCAAAAAGGAAGGACTGTTTTTTGTCAACCAACGGTTATTTCTTCCCAACGAGGATTCTTGTCACCAGGTGTTGTCCTGGTGCCAAGATAGCACTCTTGCGGGTCATCGAGGGGTGTCCCATACATTAGACCTCATTCACAGGACCTTCCGGTGGTCAGGTCTTGCAACCGATGTCAAGACATATACCAAGGCTTGCCCAACCTGTACCCGGAGCAAATACAGCACACACAGACCAGTGGGCCTGTTGGAACAGGAACAAGTGCTTTCCCGTCCCTGGAGCCAAATTTCCACAGATTTCATTGTGGATCTCCCTGCTTCTGAAGGTTGTACATGTATCATGGTCACAGTGGACTCTTTCTCGAAGATGGCTCGCTTCTCCCCTCTACCTGGGGTGCATTCGGCAGCTTGTATGGTGACTGTCTTCGCAAGAGACTTCTTTTGCCTGCACGGATTGCCTGTGAAGATCGTTTCCGATGGAGGTAGTCAGTACACATCCAGGCTCTGGAAGGCATTTTGTGATCGTCTTGGAATCAAAAGAGACCTTTTGTCTGGTTTCCATCCCCAGACCAATGGGCAGACGGAACGTCTCAATGCTACGCTTGAACAGTATCTCTGCTGCTTCACCAATTTCCAGCAGGACAACTGGGTATCTCTCCTACCCACAGCAGAGTATTCCTACAATAATTCATCACACTCCGCTACTGATATCAGCCAGTTTTTCTGTAATTACGATCAATATCCACTCACCTTTTTTCCCAGGCACCACCCACACACGGACATATCTTCAGTGGATTCGGTTCTGTCAAACATAGCCGAGTCACACAAGTTGGCGCACCAGAGCCTACAAGAAAGCAAGATCCGTTACCAAGTACAAGCCGATAAACATTGTCCGGAAACACTGGATTGGAATGTAGGCTCCAAAGTCTGGTTGGTTACCAAGAACCTGCCCCGATGGGTACGCCCCTCAAAGCTGTCATTGGGGTATTTGGGTCCTTTTTCCATCTTAGAAAGGATCAACTCAATCGCTTTCAAGGTGCTTTTACTCCATCATCTACATTGGATCATCCAGTGTTCCATGCCTCTTTCCTGCGGGAATATGTGGAAGATCCCTATAAACACTCTTTGCGTTCCCCACGCTTACCCAACGTGGAGATGCCTGAAGAGTACAAGGTGTCTGGGATAAGAGACTCACGCTATAGAAGAGGGCGATTGCAATACTTAATCCATTGGAAAGTATTTCCGATTCTGAAGATTCTTGGGAACCCCCGTCTCATGTACATGCATCCAGACTGCTTCGCACTTTCCACCGAGCCCCTCTGAGAAGCCCGGGGGTGCCCGGTTAGGAAGGGAACATACTGTCATGTGCCCGCAGGACTGGCGCTTGTGGAATCGATTGCCATGTTTTTCTGGCCACCGAGCTCAGCGGTCTGGTTGTTTTCAACATGGCCGACCGCCGGGCTGCCTTAGTCAGCCGGCACCCGGCGGCCGCTGCGTTGCAACCCCATCCGGATCCCTCCTCTTTGGGTTATACGCTAGTTTTCCACTCTCGGAGCTCCCACAAGCCCCCCCTCTCTCTCTCTCTCTCTCTCTCTCTCTCTGTCTTTCCTGCTGCCTTTCTTGGGCCATTTTTGTCTTGCTGTCTTCGCCGGCTTTCTTCTGGAGTTTATTTTGACTCCTGCTAGCTTCTGTCTTCTTGGCTTTTCTTTGCCTTCTCCTTTTCTCCAACATGGCTCCACCGTGTGCATCCTTTCTCGTCCCTCTCTCCTTAGCTGGCTCGCCTGGACTCGCTCTCTCCGTGCTATTGCTATAAGCGCTGCTCTCTATCTGACACATCTCCCTGTGTTCCCATTGGCCGGCTCCCTCAGCTGCCCTGCTTACTCCTTGTTCTCCTCCCTGGATCTCTGGTTCTCTGGCTGCCTTGCATCAGACCCTTGCTGGGTTGTTTTTCCTGATTCTCTTGACTAATACGAGTGGAGATCCTCTCTTGTGGACTTATCAACAACTTGGACACTCACCATACCTTCCTTCTGGATCCAGCCGGAAAAGAGGTTTTTTCTGCCAGCCCTGGTTTTTTCCTCTTGCGGCTTCCTCTGGGAAGGGACAACTAGCCCAACCTTTATCTCAAGGCAGGCTTAGTGGCTTCCCTCTGGGGAAGACCATATCTCTTCCAAAATAAAGGAGGCACCTGACAAAAATGAAGAGGCAAGAACCAACCAACAAGCTCCAGTGAAACAGGTGAGGATGAGGTGGAGGTGACAGAATTGAGTGACGAACCCTGTGAGCCTACGAACAGTGACAGCGTAGCATGTAGTGGACGTGGATAGAGCAGCATGCTCTGCAGACCTGCAGCTCACAACACTGCACAGTTGGCTCTACGGGCTTCCTAAAAAGTATAGTTGGTTGGCACAGTTCTGTCAGTCTTGCACACGTTGGCTTACTGGTACAATTGAACAGTTCAGGTTTGGCTTCAAGTTTCTGGTAGTTCAATCACTTCCTTAGGCTTCATCTGCCTTGTTATAAATATACAGTTCCACTTTTTACCTTTACTGTACAGGCTTCCCTCTGTCGGGCTCAAGCCTGTCTTTCACCTTTCACTTTATCACACAGTTCTGCACAGGCTTCCCTCTGTCTGACTGAAGCCTGGCTTTCTCTTCATGGCAGTTCCCTTCCCCACGTTTTTTCTCAACTGTCTTTTCACTGTCGAAGACTTTCGAAACTGCAGGGATTTTACATAGACTACTGCATGACCACTTCAACCTCTCTTCCAATAATTTTACAATCCACAATCTTCCTCCTCTTACAACACCAATGCTTCTTGGTACTTATAGTTTCTTATTCTCTTCAGTTTGCCTTCTTGGCCTTTTCCAAAATTCATCTGTGACACAAATACTTCTTGGTATTTGTAGTTTTTATTTTCTTTAGTTTGTTTTCTTGGCCTCTTTCAAAGATCATATACTTTGTCCTCTTGCCATATTCAAAGTTCACATACTTTGCTTTTCACTCATTCTGCTTTCTTTTGGGATCACAATGACTTTCTTGCCTTTGGTTCCCAATCAACTCAGAACATTTCACAGAGACTTTTGAATGTATGATTTCACCTGGCAGGTCCATTCTGTTACTTTGTACCCATTCCTCTTACAATTCAACAGTTGTCCTTTCCATTATGCATTTAAAATTCCTCTTACAAACTCAACAATTGTGCTTTCCATTACGTGTTTTATTGGCATAGTGCAACCTTCAACTTTTGAGTTACATTTACTTTGTTTTCAACACAAAAGCTGACTTTTGTTATTGATATTGATATTGATAATATATTTGTATCGTGCTCGTACACAAGTGGTTCAGAGCGTGACGAGGCAAGGGAGGGGAACAAGGGAGAACAAAACAACAATCTTACTAGGCCCAGTGACATGAGAATGCGTAAGTGCATAGGTGAGGGAAAGGGGAAAAGTGCATGGAAGGGAGGAGAAGTGGTAAGTGCTGAGCAAGGGAATACATTTAAAAAATAAAGAAATAAATAATAGAAAGTAACAAAACAGTGATAGTGCAGCCAGCAAGTGGCAAGTGCTGAATTTAAGGCCACAGACAGAGGGGCTGATTCATGGAATTTGTGTGCTGACAAACGAGGATTTGTGCGCTGACAAACGAGGATTTGTGCGCCATTCTGCCCGCAAATGCCCATTTGTTAAACAGGGCTTTGCGGGCAGAATGGCGCACAAATTACTTTTTTTCGGTGCACAAATTCCATGAATCAGCCCAAGAGTGTGTCTGGTAAGTGCATAAAAATCTGACCAGGGGGCCTGTAGATAGTAGATACGACAAGAGAGTGGCTAGGAGAGAGAGACAGTCTGCAGACAAGGCATTCGAAAGAGGAGTATGTCTGCGTGGGAGTGATAGAGGCAGGAATCCACTTGGGAAAGATCAGGGCTACACCCCCTATTAGGGAGAATTCTCAGAAATGTGCTAATTCGTCTCTACCTTAGAGACCCCCAGCAACTTTGCTGTATTTTGAGGACTTAAATTTTTGACCTGGAGAGAATGAGACCCTTTTTTTCCCACTCTCTCATGTATTTTAATGTGATTTTGAACTCTGTGTTTCTTTTGGTTGTGGAGTCTGACAAATTCCATGGGCATCATCTTTTACATTGTGTCACACAGCATCTTCACTGCAGTGGCACAGGGAAGTCTTTCAGATTTCCCAAAGGTTTAAATACCTTCTCTTGACTAAACTACTGTGTCCAAGAGCAGTAAAGTGAGATTGACTTTACTTACATTTGTAACTTTCTAGACCCAGCAGACACTGTTTTACAATAGGGTGCTGGAGAGGTTACTTAGTATCCCCTTTGTCTAGCTTCTCATGTAACAATATTATGTTACTCTTTCCTCAAAGAATGGCTGGTGGCAGTGGTTTACTTTTAACTATCATGGTGTGCATTTACCGCGGGCTGCGTTCGCAGCTGCAGTAAAGCACCCAAGGGTGCAATTTTTGTCAAAATGGCCCGGTCTTCTTTTTTAGACATTTATTTGTGGAAAGGTCCTTCTTGAGATTTACTTTGCGCGCCAAAGCAGGTTTGGTCCCTTTGTTCATTTTGCCTTTGGCGGGATTCACGAGTGAAGCCCGCCTCTGGCTCCTGGGTGTCTGGCAGGGGCAGGAAGCAAGGGAGGTGCCCAAACTCCCTGTGCTTAGTCTCCTAGGAGACAGGAATGAACTCTTAGGTGATTTGCCGGCTGGCTGTCCGACAATGACAGCCGCCCTGCTGGGTGACTGACAGCTAGGCTGGAATGAATGGGAGAAACCTGCATAAAAGGCGAGGCTTTTTGGCTTGGAAGGCAGAGTCGACCACTGGATGAAGGAATTCCGAAGAACAACTTGAAGAGGATGGCTGCTGCAACTCCTGAACCATTGGTTTGCTCGGTAAAGCCCTGCTGCTGTGCTGAAACTCCAAATTCGTATCAACAGAGAAGCCCCTGCAAAGACGACTTCTCCCCTTGAGTTGTTGGGACCAATCAACTCCAAAGTAAGCCACCTGGACATCCTCTCGGAGCTGGTTGAAATTCCACTGCAGTTGCTGCTGGAATCGAATAGCCAGGGAGACGAACACCAGATCATGTGCGTTGCTTTTAAGCTGGCCAAGAGCTCCAGGAAGATCCTCCGGACTCCAGGAAGCAGGACTGACCGGGCCTGAGCCCCCTCAACAGAGTGCTGGACCCCAGATGCAAGGAAAGCCTATCTTGACAGCCAGGAACCGCGGTGTTGCTATTTGTGGTAGACGCGAGGAGCTGAAACAACGAAGTACCACTTGTTTGAAGATTGTCAGTTGCGAGCGGTGACCGACCCATAGCAGTGCATGAGTCCCCAGAAGTCCTCCCTCTTGTCCCCACAACTGAGGCCCAGGAACACCCCGGATCTGCAGAGTTGCACAGGAAAAGAAGTCATCTGCTGCAATTTTCTTCAAACAAAAGGTACTGTAAAGTCTGAGAGAACTTACCTCTTTTTGTGCTACCTTGCTTGTCCTCTTTGGAGACTTGTCTTGGTTGCCTCTGTAGAGTTGCTAACAGCTTCTTTACCTCACAAGCCTAATCAGCTTGTGGCCCTACTTTGAATTTCTTCTTATTCTACAAAGACTTCTAAAACATTGTGCAAGACTTTTACTTACCTTCAAGAAGTGCTTCGGTTCACCTTAACTTTTGCTAACTTAACATTGGCTGGCCTGGCTCCCTGAATAACTCTTCTCTCCTCTGCTTGGGTGTTGTGTCTTCCTTCCAGGAAGGTGTTAACTAATTTTGCATTTGGTGTTACCAAAAGTACTTACCTGCTTCAGAATATTTGTGTGATCTCTTGTTTTGTACTAATTATCTTTTTTCCTTTGACATATTCCTAAATTGGATTCTAAATGAAACAGTGACATATTAATGTCCCCAGTACCCTACCTATTGAAGTCATCTGAGTTTGTAGGTAGTGTCTGTGGGCCATCCCAAATGGGTACTTGCTGATTTAGAAATATTAAGAGTGTGTATTTTTGAAGTGTATTTGAGTGTTACTGTTATATTGCCCCTTCTGAAGAAGGCTTATTCTAACTGACTGATAAATACATTAATAATTGTTTAATTTGAATACGTGTCACTGTGAATCTCTGTGTAACTCCACTACAACTCACATTGACCCCTCTTGAGATACGCCTGGCTGCTCAACACTCTACCAACCTCTGTAGTACAGGCTCATACGAAAGGTTGGGTTCCTATTGCCAGGAGTTGTTGTGGTGCACCCAAAGGGTACTGCATACAATCTTGCCTAACACTGGTGGCAGGTGGTGGGGATCTATTGTAGAGTTGTTACACTAAGAATTTTCTTTGTTTTTGTTCAACTAAAAACCTTCACAAGGCTAAGCTCCACTAGAAAAGCAATTGTAACATGCCAAATATGGACAACTTCAGTCAGGAAGCCCTGATCATTTTAACAGAAGAGCAACAGAAAGAAATTTGTAAAGTCAGGAGTCTCCCTGTGAAAGGAAAGAAAAATGAACTAATTGCAAGATTGTTGAATCATCAAAGTCTGGGTAGTAGGCCTGTCACACCTAGGAAATGTGGAAAATGATATTGGGGATGATAATGCAGAGTCTTAACTCTAATGTCTTAGAAGGGTCAGAAGAGGTAGAGGAGTCTCGGGAAGGGAGCCCCTCTTTGCCTCCACAGGCCCTTTTGCCTCAACCTTTAGCCACTGGGACCCCACAAGGTCCATCACTGAGTCCAGAATTTGTGTCTCTGCGAACATGAGACTTGAGTTAGAATTCAAAACGTTACAAATCCAAGCTGAAACCAAACATCAGGACATTAAACTAAGGGAAATGGAAATGCAACATGCTCTTGAAAAGAAGAAATTGTTTCTTGAAAATGTTTCTATCCCAGAGTCTTCTAGGTCTTCCAGTCCAAAGAGACCTTGCATGCCTAAAGAAGCAGTGAGCATGTATGATGTAAAACTTGATATTTTGGATTGGTTGGGTGGTTTTGAATATAACTATGGGATTCAGGGTTTCACAGGGAATCAGCTGATTCCTTGGCTTTTGACTAGGTTCCCCCAGGTTGCAACTGATGCTGTAATGGAGGTGGGGGAACTTAAAAGATTGAAGTATGAAAATATGAATCTAGCTTTGATAGCTAGATTTGGGAAAACTCCTTCCCAGTACCTTAAGAGGTTTAGGACCCTCAAAAAGACTGATGGTGCCTCTTGGGACACCAGGGTGTGTGAATGTTTGAAAAACTTAGATGGTTGGGTTAAGGGTTACAGAGTGATCTCCTTTGAAAGAATGAGAAATCAATTTTATTTGGTCTATTTTTGATGCCTGTTCTCCTGAGCTGAGACAGCAGTTGGCTGACTCAAAAGAGATTGATCCCGAGGAGCTAGCAAAAGCTGCTGACTTTTGGGTTGCCAACAGGGCGACTCACAGGGATTCTGGGGCCACTCACAAGAAGGATCAGGGGAAGCAGCACAAGAAAGATGACAAAGAGAATCCTAAAACCTCTTATCCAAAAGAGGGCCACAAACATAAGAAGGATAAGCCATTTGGGAAACCAGGTCAGTCTCGTGAGACCTCTGGTGCCAAACCGGAGGGAGGTCAGCAGAAACCCCCACTCCAGAAAACATTTGGTAAATGTTATGCTTGTGGGCATACTGATCATGTGAAAGGGGATCCCAGATGCAAGGGTAAACCTTCAGGGGTCCACAATGCCTCCTTAACCTTCATCCCTGAGGGAGAAGTTCATATGGCAAGTGGAAATTGTCATCTATTGGCTGAAGATCCCATTGGATTCTCAGCCAGTGTTTCTTTAGTGTCCCTGGGTCTGTGGGAACAGCAGAATTTAGATGTGTACAACTCTATTACAGATAACACAAAAGAATACTACAAGGACAGTGTACTTGTGAGTGGCCATTAGAGAGACTGGGGCCAGCATCACAGTGGTGGATGAAACCTTCTTCAAACCTGAGGATGTTGCTAAGGCACCCGAAGGCCCCACTTAGCTTGCTGAAGGCCCTATCCAGATGGTTCCAATACTACCAACTCTCATCCAGTGCAACAATATGACTGTAAAAATACATGTCAGTGTACGGAGTGAGGTGCCTGGGAGAGTCCTTCTGGGGAATGATTTAAAAACTCTTGGAGTTGTATCAAGCACCCCCATGCCTCCCAGTAAAAGGAAGCAGGACCAGACTAAGAACGCCAGAGAGCTCACATTAGATGACTCCCAGTGGGTTGTTATAGAGGAACCTATAACACCAAGTCCACAGGAAGAGCCAACTTCTACTTCCAGGATGAAAGAGACAAAGGGGAAACCCAAGGTCTCAGGAAAAAAGAAAAGTAGCACTCCTGTGCCCAAAACCAGGACATCCCCGAGAGGACAGTCCACGGTCACAACAGTGACTCCTCCACCAGCTAAGGCTGAGTGTGAGGTTCAACCAGAAGATGGTGAATCAGCTACTGATGAGACAGAGCTGGAAGAAGACCTTCCCCCTGTTGGAGATCTGGATCCTAAAGACCACCTCGTGCTGCAGACTTTACTTGCATAAGGTATCCCATGTAGGGCAGACTTCAGCAGAGGTCAAAGAGAGTGTCCTACTCCTGAAGGTCTTTGCCAACAGGCAGCTTCCCAGCTGGAAGGGCAAGAGCCAAGGAAGCACAGGTTGTACTGGGAGGATGGCCTCCTCTACAGTGAACCTATTGAATCTACCCGAGGGGACTACAGAAGACTTGTAGTGCCTCGGGGAGTGAGACCTCAGTTTCTACAGTTAGCATATAAGATTCCTTTATCTGGTCATTTAAGTTTTAAGAAGACCAAGGAAAGTATTTCTCTTTATTTCTACTGGCCCAAGATGGAGTTTGATGTAGATAAGTTCTGTAGAAGCTGTCATGCTTGTCAGACTTCTATCAAGATTGGAGCCAAGAACGTGGCACCTTTGGTGTATCTCCCAGTGGTGGGAGTCCCTTTAAGAGGGTAGGAATCAACATTGTTGGTCCCTTAGACCCTCCCACATCTTCAGGCAACCAATTTATATTGGTTGTGGTAGACCATGCTACCAGGTATCCTGAAGCCATATCTATGAGGGCTGTTACTGCTCAGGCAGTGGCTAAGGCCCTCCTTGGTACTTTTACCAGAGTAGGTTTTCCTAAGGAGGTTATCTCAGACAGGGGACCAATTCTCTGTCCTACTACTTGCAAGCCAAGTGGGAATACTGTGGAGTGACCTACAAGTTTTCAACAGCCTACCATCGCCAAACCAATGGGTTGGTGGAGAGGTTTAATAGAACTATGAAGAGCATGATAGGTGCTTTAGATGAACCCCTTAGAAGAAAGTGGGACCTTCTGCTGCCATGCCTTCTCTTTGCTTGTAGAGAAGTCCCTCGAGAAGGGGGTGGTTTCAGCCCCTTTGAGTTCCTCTATTGGCATCTGGTTAGAGGCCCATTGGCCCTAATCAAGGAAGGAGGGGTTGGAGAGTGCTCCTTCCCACAAGCCAGTGAGAGTCACTGACTATGTGTTAGGCCTCCGAAGGAGAATGACACACATGATGACAGACACTTCTGATAACTTGAAAGCAGGTCAGGCTCTGGTTAATATCAGGTTTTGCCAATCCGGAGCTGAAGAACTCTCGACGTGTAGCTGTAGAATTCTCCCTGCCAATGTCTCCCTTTGTATTCCAAAAGGAAAACTACAAAGGTAGCAATTAGCCGAAATTGCTGCATCCGCCGATGAGCAGGAGCCGAAAAGTGGATCCTCGTAAACTCGGAGGATGACAGATGAAGACCCCCCGAATGGAACTCAGGAGACAGGATTCGATGCAACTTTACAAGAGCAAGAACAAAATGCAATAAACACAGGGACCAAGCCTAACTAGGAAAGAATGTGACAGTACATCAAAGAACATCAAATGAATGGGTTTAGACACTTACCAACAGCTTTCCGGTGTGTAGTTAGTGAGGAGCTCTGCACTACCCAGCCTACCCTACACCCGACGGCACAAGGACGCCTAAACTGTACAGCAGGCAGTCTCTAGTCCGAACCTGTCCCACCGGAACGAGGACGCCTCTCGAGCTAAAGCGCCAAGTGGAAGTCTCTAGTTCGGGCGCAATTTACTGGGCAATGCAGGCTCTCTCCAGGTACTAGGTCAGAATGTTTTGACAACCGTTTGACAAGTTGCGGGATGTTCTGGTTGCAGTGTAGAAATGAAGTCCGGGTCAGTGATGTGCGGACACAGAGGTAACCAATTCGATAGGCGGGGCAAGTCCAGATGGCGTTCCGAGTTGGCATTGTGCGAGCAGCAAAGTACAAAATCAGCAGCCAGTAGCAGGTAAGGTGGCGTTCCGAGTCGGTAATGTGTATGCAGCGAAGTAACCAATTCAGCAGGCAGTTGCAGGTAAGATAACATTCCGAGTCGGCAATGTGCCAGCAGCAAAGTACAAAATCAGCAGGCAGTAGCAGGTAAGGTGGCGTTCCAAGTCGGTAATGTGTAAGCAGCGAAGTAACCAAATCAGCAGGCAGTGGCAGGTAAGGTAGCGTTCCGAGTCGCAGAAAGACTCAAATCGAGGATTGAGAATACAGGGCGGTTCAGGAAAATGGACGAGGACAAGGTAGGGCAGAACAGGGTAACGGGGAGAGAGGGGAAACAAGAACAAGAGTTGGAGCAAACCAGCTAGGCGCTAAGATTGAAACAATCAGAAGCGGCGAGTGCGGTCACCCGGAAGTGCTTTAATGGGTGGCCGTACGAGCGCGTGACTCCTCCCCCATAAAGCGCAATAGCGTTGTTTGTGGAGCGGCAGCCATAGTCGCCATGGTAACGTGGTCGCTGAAGTCTTGCGGTGATATTGGCGTTGTAGAAACTTTATGGCCTTACGTGTAGGATACTTGGAAGAAGGCAAAATTCGAATGGGAGCCTTCCTTGTAGTATTCCTGACAGTTCCCCACCTCAAAGAAGGCCTCAGCCTCTCGACCCAGAATTCAGCAACAAGCAGAGGGGCATGGATGTTCCTTACCGGCTCCCAGGTTCGGTCCTCCGGACCGTACCCTTTCCAATCCACCAGATATAAGCGGTTCCCATTATGAACCTTAATGTCCACAATTCGGGACACCTCATATTCCTCCGAACCCTGCATGTTGACAGGTAAGGGGCGACAAGGCAACCTGGTGGTAGACAGGCACGGTTTTAGCAGGGAGACATGAAAAACCAGATATATGCGCCAATCTGTAGGCAATTCCAGGCGTACGGTTACAGGATTAATGACGGCAGTCACCCAGTAAGGCCCAACAAAGCGATGTAAGAGGAACCTGCGGCCTGGTATGTGTAGATTCCGGGTTGCTAACCAGACCTTGGAACCTATACTGTACACGGGTGCTGGGGCCCTGTGAAGGTCTGCGTGGATTTTATGCTGCAACTTGGCTTTCTGGAGTTGCGTAGACATCCCATGCCGGATCTTGGTCAGATCCCTTACACAAGCAGTAACAGCAGGGCTAAATGGTGAGGAGAGCAGTTGCAATGGAAGCGTGCGTGGGTGCCGTCCGTACATAGCATAGAAAGGCGAGGTTCCAGTTGAAGTATGGACTGAATTGTTATAAGCAAACTCTGCCATATCTAGGAGAGAGAACCAGGATTCCTGATATTGTATTGTAAGGCATTGTAGATATTGTTCCAGTGTGGCGTTTAACCTCTCTGTTTGACCGTCCGTCTAGGGATGGTAAGCGGTGGAAAAACAGTCTTGTATACCCAGGGAGGCAGTCAGAGCACGCCAAAAACGGGAAGTGAATTCTGATCCACGATCAGAAACGATAATGTGAGGTAAACCTTTATTCCTGAACACATGTTTGCTCATTCCAACCCAGGTGGTAAATTCCCTACTTTACCACCATGGTGTAAACTCTGTTTACACCATGGTGGATGGCGGATTTACTGCCCCATTTCGAGGTGAGTGGGGCGGTAAATCCCCAATTCCCATTTACCCTTCCCCATTTCCATTTTTGCCCCATGGGGCATAATGGGAGTGGGGAAGGCGCTAATTACGGCACCGTAAATTACGGTGCCGTAATTAGCGCCAAGGACACTTAGCGCCTTGGTACTTAACGGCTGCTAAAGCAGGCGTTAAGGTGGAAATCAGGCGTTAAGGGTTAACGGCGCCGACGGCGCCGTTAAACCCTTAACGCCTGGGTTGGAATGAGGGCTATGGTGTAGAAAGAGCTTAGCTAGTGCTGGAGCCGTTGGAAGTCCTTTACATGGGATGAAAAGAGCTAATTTGGAGAAGTAATCCACTACCAGTATCATATCCATGGATGCAAGGTAAGTCGACTATGAAATCCATTGATATCATTAACCATGGTTCACTGGGTAAAGGTAAGGGTTGCAAAAGGCCAACAGGTTTGGCCGAGGTAACTGTGCACTGAGCGCAGACGGCACAAGAAGCTACAAATTCTAGGACGCCTTTGGACATTTGCAGACACCATAAGAGTTCTAATGTTTTCCTACCGCCTGGGTGAGCTCCAAACTTGGTGTCATGACACCAGTGCATGGCTGCAGTCCGAGTTCCTGAGTCGGGTAGGTATACCAAGCCGTTGTGATACGGAATGCCCTGAGACAAAGTCAGACCCAGGTCTTGAACCGTGGGGGCATTCTCCTCCACCCACTTGATAAGGGTGGAAAGCAGAGGGTTTTGTATTCCGCATGCAGATATCACCTGCGAAGGAAGCAGAACAGTACGTTCGTCCAGAGTGGGTGGAGAAGCACTATGCATTCGGGAAAGAGTATCGGCTTTGGAATGCTGAGAACCCAGCCGGTATGATACTTGAAAGTGGAACATGGAGAAAGATTTGTGCCAGCGAGCATGTCTGGCAGTGGTGCATTTCACCGATTGCAAGCCCAATAGGTTACGATGGTCGGTATAAACTTGGACCGGAATTGCGGTTCCTAGTAGGTGATGGCGCCATACTAGGAAAGCATCCCGAATGGCCTGAAGCACTGTCACGATCTTGGCCTTGCGCGGAAGTAGCACGTACACCTACCTCCCCGTTGGGTCTTGGGGCCTGGGAGTGTTTACAACACAGGCCTCCGCGACCCTCCGGGGAAAGAGGGTTAGGGTCCGCTGGTTGGTTAGGTTGGGGTGGTTAGGAAAACCGGGTAACAAGGTAGGGAAAGGGAAGAGGAGGGTTAAGGGAAAGCTGAATGGTTCGATGTGTTGCCCCTCCGGGGGTTCTGCTTAAGCAATTAACACTGCACACACTAAGAAACACGCTAGCTAGCAGTTTGCATATTACCCACTGATCTGCAGAACATATGATCACCACACATAGGAATCACAATGCCATAAGGTAACAAGGGAAAGCACTTAGCTTCGGGTGTCAGCAGGAGACTCGGGGTTAATTCACCAATGTTCTTTCTTGCTGAGCGAACAACGAAACTCCGCTACAAGAACCAAAAAACAGGAGTGAGCACACATACGCTTACAATATGGAGCACTCTTGAGATGACATACCGCCGGAACCCGGCATAAACGTTAGCCACTTTACAGGTAGACAAATACAAATAACTTGTGTCTGATAAACGTTAGCCACAGTTAGATCAAACACGAATGACTAGTGTCTGAGCTCCGGCTCGCAATGTAGCGAATGAGCAGTGCCGGTGCTCCGTTCGTGAATTAGCTGTGCCGGAGTTCCGGCCGTAAGGGCTGCAAGGGTTAAAGTCGGGAAGCCCGACTCCGCGCTTCGCTACTTGGCGTGGGCTGTGCGGCTTCAAATATCACAATGCCGCCGGACTCCGAAACGCCACTGACTACAAAGCGTAATGCACACGGAACGAGTGTCAAGAATTAAATGCACTTATCTGTAGGACTCAGCGGGGCCTGCAGAGTTCGCAGGCGGGGTGTGGCCCTGCTGATAGCTGCCTGCAGGAGCCCGCTGGAAACACGTCTTGCCTCTTCAGATCCCGTAGCGCAAGCAGCGCTCCACGTGTTTCGGGCGCGCATGCGTGTTTGTACTGGGCGGGGACCAGAAGCCTTCCAGTGTCTCTCCTGCACGCGAGGCTGCTGGGAATGTAGTCCGGTGCCTCTTTTCCTTGTTTTGGAAGGGCTAGCGGGCTGGTTTGTCCACGCCCAGCCCTTTGCCTGCAAAGGACACAAAGCAAGGTCCTAAAATAAAGGGGTTTTAACCTCTTGCCACCACTTACAGTACTTTGGTGCTGCATGCTCCCTCCAACCACCTGGGGTATCCTGACAGTACTCCCCCTCCCAACAGATCCTGGTTTAGAGGGATTGTTCAGGTGAAAAGTTCGAATCAAACGAGAAGCATGGACATTAGTAGCGGGCTCCCACGAGCGCTCCTCGGGACCATAGCCTAACCAATCTATCAGGTAATGTAAAACTCCTTGCACAACACGAGCATCTAGTATGCATTTCACTTCGAACTCTGGTACACTATTTACCATGATAGGTGGGGGCTTATTAAGGCGTGTTAAGGGTGAGGCTGGCTTTAACAGGGATACATGAAAAACCGGATGTACATGCATTCTGGGTGGTAAGGTCAGGCGAACCGCCACTGGATTTATGATCTTTTCGATGGGAAAAGGGCCCACAAATCGGGGTTGGAACTTCCTAGGGCCTTGCAAGTGTAAGTTTCTTGTGGCCAACCAGACTCGATCCCCAACTTTATATGGTGGACTAATTCGTCTTTTCCGGTCTGCATAAGTCTTATATGCTTGTTTAGCTTTTTCTAGGTTTGTTTTGATGACATGCCATACTGTCATGCCTGCGCCATGGGCGCATCCATTTACGCTCAATTTGGACTATATGTTTATCATTTATTTACAACAGACTCTTGGATCCATCTATAGTTACTTTGGGAACTTTATTTCCCATTTGCGAGACTTTGGTGCTTTATTATTATTTCCAACAAACTACGCATACCATAATGCACCTGGCTACAAGCATCGATTCCTGGCTGTTCCTATTGGTTATCAAAGGAACTACACCCCCCAGAAGCCCTAGGGACTTGCCCTGCTTCCACCAGCCCAGGAACAGAAAGGGAGGTGGCCGATTGCCTGCAGGTGTGCTTCGCCAGGTGCAACCAATTAGCCTGCCCCTGTGCTGGGCTAGGCAGTACAAAGGCTGCTGCCTGCAGTGGCTCAGCTCTTGCATCTGAGACTCCTTCCTCCACCTTTTGCATCTTCCTACGGATCTTGTATGCTGCTTACCTCCTGCTTGGACCCTGCCTTGTTGCTTGCTCCACCCTGCTGCCTCCAGCCATAGCCTTCCAGGCTCCCTGCCTCACAGCCCTGCTCCTCTGGGCTCTCCACACTGCAGCTGATCACGCTCTGCTGCCTTCCAGTCTCTGCCCTTGCCCTGCCGGGCTCTCCACACTGCAGCTGATCACGCTCTGCTGCCTTCCAGTCTCTGCCCTTGCCCTGCAGGGCTCTCCACATTGCAGCCGATCACGCTCTGCTGCCTTCCAGCCTCCGCCCTTGCCCTGCCGGGCTATCCGCATTGCAGCCGATCACGCTCTGCTGCCTTCCAGCCTCCACCCCCTTGCCTTGCCGGGCTCTCCACATTGCAGCCGATCACGTTCTGCTGCCTTCCAGCCTCCGCCCTTGCCCTGCGGACCCTCTTCATTGCAGCTGATCACGCTCTGCTGCTTTCCAGCCTCAGCCCTTGTCCTCCGGGCTCCCTGCCCTGCAGCCTGCCTCACTCCGGCTGCCTTCAGCCCTTGTCTTCTGGGCTCCCTGCTGTGCAGCCTGCCTCACTCCGGCTGCCTTCAGCCCTTGTCTTCTGGGCTCCCTGCTCTGCAGCCTACCTCACTCTGGCTACCTACAGCCCTTGTCCTCTGGGCCTTCCTACTTTTCAGCTTATCACGCTCCGCTGCCTACTATCTACCTTTTCCGCTGGGTTCTCGGCCTAGCAGCCCTCTACAGTCCTCTGCTATCTTCTACGTTCAGCAGCCCTGTCCCTCAGGGTTCACTCCTTACTGCCCGGCCCTTACGGGATCCTTGCCGTGCAGTCTGCTTTACTCTGCTGCCCTAAGCCCTTTTCCTCTGGGCTTTCTACCTTACAGTCCTACTCCTGTGGGCTTACTCATTGCTTCCCTGCTCCTCTGAGCTCTCAACCTTGTTCCTTACTGTCCTCTGCTATCCTATCCTGTTACACGACTTTCCCTTCATTTCCTTCTGCTAGTTTGCTATCACCTCCTTTCCTGGATTTGTCTGTAGTATCTTCTCTTGTACTGTCTGTAGACCCTTTTGTACAGAGCTTGTCTGTTGGTTCCCATCAGTCAACCTCTGCCCCTTCCCTTGTCTCGTTTCTACATTACAGACATCCATAGCTGCTGTTCCAAGTCATGAGCAAACAGCGTGGGCCTCTGTTATAGCAAACTGTGCAGAAGGCTAGAGTATTTCCAAGATTCGTGGAATACTCTTTTCCTATATCTGCATACACCCCAAGAGGGTATTCATTCTGTATCTTTTCCCTTGCTACTCTTGCCTACTCTTCGTTCTCTTTCCTTTCCGCTGTGTGTGTTCTTGTCTGTCCACTTTATTTGGCACAACCACCCAAACCCTTTCTGGGTGTCCTGTGCCACTCTTAATAGAGTGCCACTCCTGACAGAATGCAAGAGCCAAACATTTCTTGTTCCATAGGCCGGAAAGGCACACACAGACCAAAGATGCTTTCCTTTCGAGTTAAGAAACCTTTGCATAAACCTGTGGTTTCCCTAAAGACAGCAAACAAGAACCTTAGTCTAAAGGACAGTCTCGCCTTATTAAACAAAGATTTACAAGCACGGTACTATACTCACTGGCTAGCTGACCCTTCTTCCATGTACAATTATTATGACATTTACGACTATGATCCGCAGTCTTTATCTGTTGCAGAGCTACAGCAAGATAATGAATTCTTACAGATCTTGTTAGACCAAACAGTGAAAAACTTTCCTGCGTCTTCTGACAAGCCTTCTAACACCGCAACAGCTAAGGATATATCACTCATTGTGGGAGACTCTAAACCAGAATACGCTGTTGCCAGAGTGATATGCGCAAGATCAGCTTGGCAAGCCCCCCAGAATGCTGGAAAACCTTATTTGACAGGACAAGGCAGTCATTATCCTGAGGTTTGTGCATCTGGTCCTGGGTACAAAAGACCTATACTAACCATCGGTTGTCTAAATGCTTCCACAGTATCTACTAACCACAATAACCCTAAGGTCAGTCTTCCCATTGCTGCAACCGAATTTTCTACCACACCAGCTTCTGAAGCTTTAGATCAAACAAATGATACTTACCTGCTACACGAACAACTCCTACACCTTAAAAGAAAGACCGAAGACCTCTATGATGACTTTGTTTATTTGCATTATCAGAATCTTATGAAGGGACACAAGTTACCAGACCATCTGACACTATGTCCAACACCTGACATCTTATCTTTAGAGATCGACATGATAAGGCCTGGAATTGCCACGCAGAAAAGGATACATACTTATACCAAGCAGATGGAAGACCTAAATGTAGCATATGTATCCCTTCTAAAGACTGACACAGCTCTTTCATCTTCCAGCCACAGTAACTCAGGTTGTTGTACTGACAGAAAAGAATTAACTCCTCCGGTGGTTCAAATCACTCACACAGCCATAACACCACAAAACAAGGGTGGCCTTCTAATTGGAGATCCCTCTGAGTCAAAGGATGGTTCCGCCCTCACCCTTGCCTCTTGTCCAGTACTCACTCTTACAACCTCTTCTGAAATGACAACGGCAGCTGAAGAGACTGGCGCAGTTCACACCGAGCATGCTGAGTTGGCAAGCGGGGCTTGCCAAAGTGTGGCTGTGCTATCAGACAACACTCTTGAGCAATCAACATCTTCAGTTTCTTCGATACCCCCTGAATCGCCAGTGGTTGTGGTACCCGATCTACCAGTAGTTGCAACACCTGAACTGTCTGTAGCTGCTACAGCACCCAAACTTCCACTGCTATTCATGATCTTCCTGCTGCTATGGCTCCTAAACTCCCTGCCACATTTGAGACACCTGAAGTCCCTGCTGCGAATCTTGAGGTTGCTATAGCTACTGTGATTCCTGAAGCTACCGCTATTTCTGATGCTCCCGATGCCCAGATTTCTACTTCCTTCGCAGCTGTGCTCGCTGCAGCAGAATCCTCTGCTACACAACCTGATCCCGCAGCACCTTCTCTTCCTGATCCTACATCCACCATGCTAACTGTTGCAAAGTCAGCGAAGGGTTTCCCTGTTAAGACTACTGCTCCAGTTGTTCCTGCTGGTGTATCCATAGCACTAAGACTGCCAGACTCTACTCTACCAGTCTCAGGTGCGTTCCAGCCCACTGGTTCTCTCATGACACCCACACACCCAGTTGCTACAGCCTTGATACTCTCTACAGCCATTCAAGATCTCACTGCTGCTGTAACCTCTGAACTGTCTACTAATCATGGGAAAACCGCCGCTGTGACTCCTGAACTCTCTGCGGCTAATCCTAACGTTGTCATTGCTGCTCCGGATGTCTTGGAAAGCCTTCCTAAAGCTACCAACTCTGCTGTACCTATGGCTCCACTTTCCAGCACCATATTGTTGCCCGTCAAAGCAAAATCTATCATGGAGCCTGCAGCAGTTTTTCGCAGTTCCTCTTTTCATGCACACACAGTTGGGGTCTGTGTTCCAAAGACTTTGTCTATTCTGATTGCTACATCAAAGGTTCTGAACATTGGCACTATCTCCGTCATTCAAGACTCTCACCTTGCAACCCGTTTCTGGTGCTTCATGATGTGCCTTTTTGGATTAAGACTCTTGTACGGTGTGACAGACATTCTTCCTGTAGGTCGGTCTTCAGGGAGCCTGGAGAGGGGCCTGGAGAGGGGCATACTGTCATGCCTGCGCCATGGGCGCATCCATTTACGCTCAATTTGGACTATATGTTTATCATTTATTTACAACAGACTCTTGGATCCATCTATATTTACTTTGGGAACTTTATTTCCCATTTGCGAGACTTTGGTGCTTTATTATTATTTCCAACAAACTACGCATACCATAATGCACCTGGCTACAAGCATCGATTCCTGGCTGTTCCTATTGGTTATCAAAGGAACTACACCCCCCAGAAGCCCTAGGGACTTGCCCTGCTTCCACCAGCCCACGAACAGAAAGGGAGGTGGCCGATTGCCTGCAGGTGTGCTTCGCCAGGTGCAACCAATTAGCCTGCCCCTGTGCTGGGCTAGGCAGTACAAAGGCTGCTGCCTGCAGTGGCTCAGCTCTTGCATCTGAGAGTCCTTCCTCCACCTTTTGCATCTTCCTACGGATCTTGTATGCTGCTTACCTCCTGCTTGACCCTGCCTTGTTGCTTGCTCCACCCTGCTGCCTCCAGCCACAGCCTTCCAGGCTCCCTGCCTCACAGCCCTGCTCCTCTGGGCTCTCCACACTGCAGCTGATCACGTTCTGCTGCCTTCCAGTCTCCGCCCTTGCCCTGCCGGGCTCTCCACACTGCAGCTGATCACGCTCTGCTGCCTTCCAGTCTCTGCCCTTGCCGTGCAGGGCTCTCCACATTGCAGCCGATCACGCTCTGCTGCCTTCCAGCCTCCGCCCTTGCCCTGCCGGGCTATCCACATTGCAGCCAATCACGCTCTGCTGCCTTCCAGCCTCCGCCCTTGCCTTGCCGGGCTCTCCACATTGCAGCCGATCACGTTCTGCTGCCTTCCAGCCTCCGCCCTTGCCCTGCGGACCCTCTTCATTGCAGCTGATCACGCTCTGCTGCTTTCCAGCCTCAGCCCTTGTCCTCCGGGCTCCCTGCCCTGCAGGCTGCCTCACTCCGACTGCCTTCAGCCCTTGTCTTCTGGGCTCCCTGCTCTGCAGCCTGCCTCACTCCGGCTGCCTTCAGCCCTTGTCTTCTGGGCTCCCTGCTCTGCAGCCTACCTCACTCTGGCTACCTACAGCCCTTGTCCTCTGGGCCTTCCTACTTTTCAGCTTATCACGCTCCGCTGCCTACTACCTACCTTTTCCGCTGGGTTCTCGGCCTAGCAGCCCTCTACAGTCCTCTGCTACCTTCTACGTTCAGCGGCCCTGTCCCTCAGGGTTCACTCCTTACTGCCCGGCCCTTACGGGATCCTTGCCGTGCAGTCTGCTTTACTCTGCTGCCCTAAGCCCTTTTCCTCTGGGCTTTCTACCTTACAGTCCTACTCCTGTGGGCTTACTCATTGCTTCCCTGCTCCTCTGAGCTCTCAACCTTGTTCCTTACTGTCCTCTGCTATCCTATCCTGTTACACGACTTTCCCTTCATTTCCTTCTGCTAGTTTGCTATCACCTCCTTTCCTGGATTTGTCTGTAGTATCTTCTCTTGTACTGTTTGTAGACCCTTTTGTACAGAGCTTGTCTGTTGGTTCCCATCAGTCAACCTCTGCCCCTTCCCTTGTCTCGTTTCTACATTACAGACATCCATAGCTGCTGTTCCAAGTCATGAGCAAACAGCGTGGGCCTCTGTTATAGCAAACTGTGCAGAGGGATAGAGTATTTCCAAGGTTCGTGGAATACTCTTTTCCTATATCTGCATACACCCCAAGAGGGTATTCATTCTGTATCTTTTCCCTTGCTACTCTTGCCTACTCTTCGTTCTCTTTCTTTTCCGCTGTGTGTGTTCTTGTCTGTCCACTTTATTTGGCACAACCACCCAAACCCTTTCTGGGTGTCCTGTGCCACTCTTAATAGAGTGCCATCCTTGATACATACTTCTGTTAAATGTTGCCTATGGTTCTTGACTGCTGAGTCTGTAACATGGGGCACAGGCTGGAACCGCGGATGATACCCATAGGTGCCATAAAACGGTGTCACTTTAGTGGAGGAATGCATGGCATTATTATACGCCAACTCAGCTAACCAAAGGGTTTCTACCCAGGAAGAATCATTGTCGTAGGTCATACATCGTAGGTATTGTTCTAATGTCTGGTTTACTCGCTCGGTCTGCCCATCGGTTTCGGGGTGGTAACTGGTGGACAATCGCAAGGTAATTCCTAATGATTCGCAGAACGCTCTCCAGAAGCGAGAGGTGAACTGTGTACCCCGATCAGAGATGATGTTCTGTGGAATGCCATGTAGGCGTACAATATTCTGGAGAAAAAGGTCTGCAAGCTCTTTTGCCGTGGGAAACCCCTTGCATGGTATGAAGTGTGCTAATTTGCTCAAAGAATCTACTACCACCACTATGGCGGTGAAATGATGACTTGCTGGTAGGTCCACGATCAGGTCCAAGGAAACAGTATGCCAGGGTACTGGAGGAGTGGGCAGGGGTTGCAACATGCCAGCCGGTTTTTGGTGGTCTGATTTGTTTCTCAAGCAGCACTCGCAAGTATGCACATACTCTCGAATGTCTTTCCTCATTTGAGGCCACCAGAAATGACGCATTACCACTTCCTGGGTTTTGACCATTCCAGGGTGCCCTACAAAGAGCGAGTCATGACACCACTTAATGGCTTGTTTACGCGTTGCAGGTGTTGGTAAGTACAGGGATGATCCAAAGAAGGGTAAACCATTTTTGATTGTTTGTCTTTTCCCTGGATTGTTCCACTGCACTAATTCTTGAGCTGACATGGCTTTTCGTATGTTATTGAACATATCATCTACTACAATACTACCCACAATACGTGTGAGTGGTACCATTGGCTTTGGTTCCTCTTTTTTACCCTGACTAGGGTCGGGTTCCGGGTAACGAGACAGTGTATCAGCCTTTCTGTTCTCCGTACCCGGACGATATGTTACCACGAAATCGTACTCGGCAAAGTGCATCGCCCATCGCAGTTGTCGGGGACTCAAAGCCTTGGCTGATTTTAGGAATTGAAGATTCCTATGGTCCGTCAGTATCGTGATCGTATGCCGAGCACATATCAAGTAATGACGCCACTCGTCAAATGCTACCTTGATGGCCAGGAGTTCTCTATCGGCAATCACATAATTTCGTTCAGCTGGTAACAGGGAACGCGAATAGAAAGCCACTGGGTGCAATTGCCCGGAGTCGTCTCTTTGGGATAAAATTGCACCAAGAGCATAGCTGGAAGCATCAGTTTCTATGATATAAGGACACGTGGGATCGGGGTGAAATAGCACAGGAGCAGTTGTGAATGCAGTTTTTAAAGCTACAAAGCTTGTCTCAGCAGCTGCATCCCACTGAAAGGCTACGCCTTTTTTTAGTAAACGGGTGATGGGCTGTACTTTGGCTGTGAATCCTTCAATGAACCGACGATAGAAATTTGCAAACCCCAACACCGTTTGTACTTCCTTAACAGATGTGGGAGACGGCCACTCCGTGATGGCTTGGACCTTTTTCGGATCCATTGTAATACCTTTGGGTGATAAAATGAACCCTAGGAATTCTATTGAGGTTTGGTGGAAAGCTCATTTTTCCAATTTTGCATAGAGTTGATGCTCACGCAACCGTAGTAACACTGCTTTTACATGAGCCTGATGCTCCTCGATGTTGCGTGAATAAATTAGGATGTCGTCAATATAGACCATAGTGAACACTTCCAAATATCCACGTAAGACCTCGTCCAGAAAATGCTGAAAGGCGGCGGGTGCGTTGCAGAGGCCGAATGGCATGACTTGGTATTCATATAGACCGAATTTGTTTCGAAAGGCAGTCTTCCATTCGTCCCCCTCACGCACCCGCACCAGATGATAAGCTCCTCTTAAGTCTAGCTTGGTGTAAATCTGGGCGTCCCTCACCTGGTCTAATAGAGTTGGTATCAGCGGTAAAGGGTAGCGGTTCTTTATGGTTATCCGGTTAATAGCCCTATAGTCTATACACATTCTTAGGTCCCCGGTCTTTTTAGGAACGAAGAACAAAGGGGATGACACTGGTGACTTAGAGTGACGTATAAAGCCATTGGCCAGATTCGTCTCAATATAGTCTTTAAGGTGCTCGTTTTCAGATTCTGTCAGTGCATAAATCCTGCTACAGGGCAAGGCCGCTCCTGGTTCCAGATCTATTCTGCAATCGAAAGTCCGATGAGGAGGCAAAGTTTCTGCAGCGGCTTTACTAAAAACGTCCCTAAAGTCTTGATAAACAGATGGGAGGCCAGTTTCAACACTCCCAATGACATGTTTTTCGTAGGGCATTACGCCTTTGATCTCCTCAAGGTGGCAATTTGTTTTACAATGGTCTGACATGAAACGCACAGTTCCTTGGGTCCAATTAACTTGGGGGTTATGGGTCCTCAACCATGGCAGACCTAAAATCATGCCAAACTGGGCGCTGCTATTACGTCAAAGCTGATGTTCTCAGAGTGTTGTGGACTACATTCTAAACGTACCCACCGAGTTTGCTTAGTAATTAGGCCTGAAATCAAGGGTGATCCATCTACAGACTTTACCTCTTCACTCCGTTCTTTGAACAGTAACGGAACCCCTAATTGTGTTGCTAAGGTTTCATCGATAAAATTTCCAGTAGCACCTGAGTCCAGCATCAATGATACTGGTATCCGATGATCCTGCCAGGAGATATGACCTGAAACGGTCACATGTGCTACTTTACTTTGCAGGGTATTAGCTAAGGAACTAGGGGTGTTCTCAGATTGGCTCGCCGGGGCCACCCTTACTGACGAGCTTTCGCGTTTCCCGACTGCTCACCCTTGGGCTTTGCTAAACATTCTCGAACAAAATGTCCGGCCTTCCCACAGTAAAGACAGAGCTTCTCTCGACGTCGTTTGTCTTTCTCTTCCTGGGTTAAAGGGCCTCGAACCGTCCCTATTTGCATTGGTTCATCTAAGGGTTTTTCGCTCTTACCTGGTTTCAGTTGGTGATCCAGACGGACCATGGGCTTGGGATCCCACTTACGCTTATCTAACCTCCTCTCATACTGTCTTTGATCCAACCGTAGGGCCAGGTCGATCATAGCGGAGCATGTTTCGGGTTGGGGATCTACCTGAGCTATTAAGTCTTTTACCTCGTCCCTTAGTCCTTGGTAGATTAGTGCTAGGCGCGTCTCCTGAGGCCAGTCTGTCTCCACAGCCAACCGATTAAAGGTGGTTACATAGGAAACCAAATCCCTTCCCCCTTGTCGTAAAGTGAGCAATTCCCTGTCCTTAATTAGAGTTGCAGCCCTTCGATTGAATATTTTACCAAATTCCTCCAAAAACAAGTCCCACTGATAGAGAAGTGTGTCATCTTTCGTAACCAGCGGAGTGGCCCATGACGCTGCATCACCCCCAAGATACGAAATCATAAAGGCTGTGCGAGACTGAGCCGTGCGAAACACATTTGGTTTGGTGATGAAATGCAATTGGCACTGCATTACAAACTGGTTGAATTTTTGGGGATCCCCATGATAACGTTCTGGAGCTGACAAAGGAAGTGTAGGCTTGGCGGACACCTGTACCTGGACTGGGATGGGTGGTGCATGGTCCGCGAGCAATGGGGTGGCCTGTGCATTTGCCTGAACTGTTAACGTATGGACCTGGCCAGCCAAATTTACATAGTCCTGCCTTGTGGCAAGCAAATCAGATTTCAAGTCTCTCAGGGCTTGCAATACCTCCTCCATGGTGACGTGCTACCTGGGCGCTTAATGATACGTGGGCTTGCGCTCCTGTCACGATCTTGGCCTTGCGCAGAGGTAGCACGTACACCTACCTCCCCGTTGGGTCTTGGGGCCTGGGAGTGTTTACAACACAGGCCTCCGCGACCCTCCGGGGAAAGAGGGTTAGGGTCCGCTGGTTGGTTAGGTTGGGGTGATTAGGAAAACCGGGTAACAAGGTAGGGAAAGGGAAGAGGAGGGATAAGGGAAAGCTGAATGGTTCGATGTGTTGCCCCTCCGGGGGTTCTGCTTAAGCAATTAACACTGCGCACACTAAGAAACACGCTATCTAGCAGTTTGCATATTACCCACTGATCTGCAGAACATATGATCACCACACATAGGAATCACAGTGCCATAAGGTAACAAGGGAAAGCACTTAGCTTCGGGTGTCAGCAGGAGACTCGGGGTTAATTCACCAATGTTCTTTCTTGCTGAGCGAACAACGAAACTCCGCTACAAGAACCAAAAAACAGGAGTGAGCACACATACGCTTACAATATGGAGCACTCTTGACATGACATACCGCCGGAACCCGGCATAAACGTTAGCCACTTTACAGGTAGACAAATACAAATAACTTGTGTCTGATAAACGTTAGCCACAGTTAGATCAAACACGAATGACTAGTGTCTGAGCTCCGGCTCGCAATGTAGCGAATGAGCAGTGCCGGTGCTCCGTTCGTGAATTAGCTGTGCCGGAGTTCCGGCCGTAAGGGCTGCAAGGGTTAAAGTCGGGAAGCCCGACTCCGCGCTTCGCTACTTGGCGTGGAGCTGTGCGGCTTCAAATATCACAATGCCGCCGGACTCCGAAACGCCACTGACTACAAAGCGTAATGCACACGGAACGAGTGTCAAGAATTAAATGCACTTATCTGTAGGACTCAGCGGGGCCTGCAGAGTTCGCAGGCGGGGTGTGGCCCCGCTGATAGCTGCCTGCAGGAGCCCGCTGGAAACACGTCTTGCCTCTTCAGATCCCGTAGCGCAAGCAGCGCTCCACGTGTTTCGGGCGCGCATGCGCGTTTGTACTGGGCGGGGTCCAGAAGCCTTCCAGTGTCTCTCCTGCACGCGAGGCTGCTGGGAAATGTAGTCTGGTGCCTCTTTTCCTTGTTTTGGAAGGGCTAGGGGGCTGGTTTGTCCGCGCCTAGCCCTTTGCCTGCAAAGGACACAAAGCAAGGTCCTAAAATAAAGGGGTTTTAACCTCTTGCCACCACTTACAGTACTTTGGTGCTGCATGCTCCCTCCAACCACCTGGGGTATCCTGACAAGCACGTTTTCTGTAATGGTATAGTTGGCTTCATAGGCAGTGAGTTTTCTAGAATGGAAAGCTACTGGGTGTACCTCTCCGTTTTCCTTGCACTCCTGTGACAATATAGCACCAACAGCTATATCAGAGGCATCTGCCTCCACCACAAACGGGAGATCAGGGTTCGGGTGCATCAACATACGGGCGGTTGTGAACGAGGATTTGAGATGATCAAAGGCCGCTTGGGCTGTTGGATTCCAAGAGAAACGAGACTTTGAACTGGTGAGTGAGGTAAGAGGGGCCACAATACTAGAGAAGGCTTGAATAAACCATCTATAGTAATTGGCGAAACCCAAGAAAGACTGTAGTTGTTTCAAGTTTGAAGGTGTTGGCCATTCCAAGACTGCCTTGACTTTAGTGTCGTCCATTTGTATTCCTTTGTCCGTAATGTTGTACCCCAAGAATTCAACGGATGTCACATGGAACACACATTTCTCTAATTTGGCGTACAAATGATTTTCCCTGAGTCGTTGAAGGACAGAGGACACGTGATCAACGTGGGTCTTATAGGATGGGGAATATATGAGGATATTGTCTAGGTAGACCACCACATATGTGTCCAAAACATCCCGAAACACGTTGTCGATAAAATGCTGAAAGGTGGCAGGGGCATTACAAAGGCCGAACGGCATGACACAATACTCATAGAGACTGTATTTCGTCTTAAAAGCCGTCTTCCACTCATCCCCTGTGCACATTCTGATGAGATTATAGGCACCCCTGATGTCCAATTTCGTGAATATCTTAGCCGTGCCTAACTGGTCCAAGAGCACAGATATCAAAGGTATAGGTTATTGGTTTCGTATAGTAACTGCGTTCAGTTCCCGATAATCTATACAAGGACGGAGATCCCTGTCACTCGCAGTCGCGGCCATCGCCGTGACTGGCGATTTCTTCCGCGTTGGAGTTTGAGGAGACGCAGAGGAAGGTTACTTTAGTCCCTTTTCTGTGTTCGCAGCCGCCGCTCCAAACGCGGGACGCAACGCTGCCGGGAGTATTTAAATCCCCACCCCCCGGCAGGTCGTTGCGTTGCAACCCCCTCTGTTGTTTACCTTTCGACTCTGGGTCCTTCGCTCTTCCTCTGCACCTCGCTTTGGAATTACTCAGGAGTTTTTCCCCGTGGTTACTTTCTCCGGTGTCCCTGTCCCCGGAACACCGTACTTTTGTTTTCTGTTTCTCTCCGCCGCCTTCCCTGGGCGGCGCTAGCTGTGCCTTTTTCTCTGGCGGTCGGGCTCTCTCTCTCTCTCTCTCTCTCTCTCTCTCTCTCTCTCTCTCTCTCTCTCGCTCTCTCTCACCCTTTTTCTTTCCCTTGCTCTTTGAGTCCAGACAGCGTGGGGTTTTTCTCCCGTGCTTCTCCGCAGTGCTTTCTTGGAAGATTTCTACCTCCACCTCAGCCGTCAGCTGCTGCCTTCTCCGCCTGCTCTTCAGCCTAGTGCTACCATTGGACTTGGACGTTTTGAGGGCCACTACCCTCAGTGTTGGAGATCCTTCGCTTCCTTCTTCATCTGTGAACAACTGGCCTTCTGAGACAAGTCTTGACACCTCTTATCAGGGTTTTTTTTCCCTTGCGGGTTTTTCCCTGTATTTTCTGGCTTGATTCCGGAAAGGAGGTCACTGTACCGCTGTTCTCACCCAGCGGCCACAGTGGCTTCTCTCCGTGACAAGCCCACGCACCAGAAGAAGGAGAGAGACTACCTGGCACGTCGAGGCCTGCAAGATACCATCGACTCGGAAAGCTCAGGTGAGGAGAGCGTGTGCACAGGGGGGACTCAGCCAAGGGTACTGTTCAAGTCACAATCCCCTTCCTTTTTAGGAACAAAAAACATGGGTGAGGCCGCCGGGGACCGGGACGGGCAGATGAAACCCAAATGAAGGGCCTTGTCAATGTATTCCTTCAAAATGGCATCTTCTTTGGTAGTTAAAGAATACACCCTGCCATTAGGTATCTTTGCACCCGGAATTAGGTCTATCGGGCAGTCATATGAGCGATGAGGTGGCAATACCTCTGCACTCTTGGCATTGAAGACATCCTGGTACGAGATGTACTCTGAAGGCAATGTCATGGTCACGACCGCTCCCACCGTGGGTGCTACCCCAAGAAGAGCTTGACAAGGGTTCTCCCCACACGGGCGGGTGGAGTGACATTGTTTTGTGCAATACACTGATGGAAATGACACAGTAGTCTTGGTCCAATCGACACTTGGATTGTGTTTTTTAAGCCATGGTATGCCCAGAATGAGCTTAAACTGGGGTGCCGCAGTGACAACAAAAACAATAAGTTCAGTATGGCCTGTGTCTGTCTTCATGGAAAGCGGTTCAGTTTGTTCCATAACCAACCCTGACAAAAGCGATGAGCCATCCACCGCGCTAACCATTTCCGGGGAACTCTTGCGTTGAACATGACCCCTTTCTCACAAGCGTAAGAAAGGTCTATGTAATTCCCGGTAGCTCTGGAATCCAGAATGGGTTCCCCGACCGAAGTATTGCCTGAGACAGGTTGAAAAACCGCTGTGACCGTAACTGGAGAGATGCCTAGGTGTTCTAGGTTTGTCGGACTCAGTAGAGGAACCCCAACTACTACCGAGTCAGGGCGTTTCCCGATTTCTTGGGTTTCTTCGGGCACGCCTTGACGAGATGGTCCGGAGACCCACAATAGAAACAGAGGTTATGCAGACGCCTCCTTTCTCTTTCACTAGGCGTTAGTGGACCTTTAATGGCTCCAATTTGCTTGGGTTCGGGTGCATTAGACTAGACCACAGAGGGGGTAACCAAGACAGGCATAGTTTCCCTCTTTTCACCCTTCCTTTCCGCCCTTCGGGCATCGATTTGAAGAACCAAATCCAACAGTTCATGAAAAGCTGTTGGTACCACCGGAACCGTAGCCAGTATATCCTTCAAATTCTCTGATAGTCCTCTGTAAAACAGAGAGGACTTGTTATCCTCTGGCCATGCCGTTTCAGCAATCAACTGGTTAAACTTAGCTATATAGGCCAAGAGTGACAAATCACCTTGCTTAATCCCCAAGAGTTCCAACTCGGTAGCTTGAGTTCGATAGCGGGTATCAGAAAACACGTCCCATTGCTTCCAACAAAGCATCGCAGTCAAATAGCAGAGGACTAACGGCTTCTAGTAACGGATTCGCCCATGTGGCGGCGTTACCAGCCAGATGGGACAAGACAAAGGCCGCCTTGGTGGCTGAATCAGGAAAAGCAGAGGACCTATACAGAAAGTGCAGGTGGTACTGATTCAAGAAGGTGCGGTCAAATTTGAGATCCCCATGGAACCTTTCCGGAGGCGCCAGAGGATGAGGCGAGGCCATTACCAATGAAGGCTGGGCCGGACCTGGGGAGGCCATGGCGGTTGAACCAGAAGGAGCCGCAGGGGGGGTGTGGCTGTACTGGACGAAGCCCGAGCCTGTAACTTATCAATCCTGGCTTGGGTGGCAATATGTGCAGCCATCATATCGGTCCACAATTCTGCCATGAGCTGCATAAGATTGACCAATGTGTCATTGACATCCTTCTTTCGGCTATGTTATATGAGGTTTCTAATTCTATCATGTTTTGCCAATCCGGAGCCGAAGAACTCTCGACGTGTAGCCGTAGAATTCTCCCTGCCAATGTCTCCCTTTGTATTCCGAAAGGAAAACTACAAAGGTAGCAATTAGCCTAAAGACAGGATCGCTGCAGCAGCCGATGAGCAGGAGCCGAAAAGTGGATCCTCATAAACTCGGAGGATGACAGATGAAGACCCCCCGAATGGAACTCAGGAGACAGGATTTGTATGCAACTTTACAAGAGCAAGAACAAAATGCAATAAACACAGGGACCAAGCCTAACTAGGAAAGAACGTGCCAGTACATCAAAGAACATCAAATTAATGGGTTTAGACACTTACCAACAGCTTTCCGATGTGTAGTTAGTGAGGAGCTCTGCACTACCCAGCCTACCCTATACCCGACGGCACGAGGACGCCTAAGCGGTACAGAAGGCAGTCTCTAGTCGAACCTGTCCCGCTGGAACGAGGACGCCTCTCGAGCTAAAGCGCCAAGTGGAAGTCTCTAGTTCGGGTGCAATTTACTGGGCAATGCAGGCTCTCTCCAGGTACTAGGTCAGAAAGCTTTGACAACTGTTTGACAAGTTGCGGGATGTTCCGTTTGCAGTGTAGAAATGAAGTCTGGGTCAGTGATGTGCGGACACAGAGGTAACCAATTCGATAGGCGGGGCAAGTCCACATGGCGTTCCGAGTTAGCAATATGCAAGCAGCAAAGTACAAAATCAGCAGGCAGTAGCAGGTAAGGTGGCGTTCCGAGTCGGTAATGTGTAAGCAGCGAAGTAACCAATTCAGCAGGCAGTTGCAGGTAAAATAACGTTCCAAGTCGGCAATGTGCGAGCAGCGAAGTACCAAATCAGCAGGCAGGTAAGGTAGCGTTCCGAGTCGGCATTTGCAGAAAGACTTAAATCGAGGATCGAGAATACAGGGCGGTTCAGGAAAATGGACGAGGACAAGGTAGGTCAGAACAGGGTAACGGGGACAAAGGGGAAACAAGAACAAGAGTTGGAGCAAACCAGCTGGGCGCTAAGATTGAAACAATCAGAAGCAGCGAGTGCGGTCACCCGGAAGTGCTTTAACGGGTGGCCGTAAGAGCGCGTGACTCCTCCCCCATAAAGTGCAATAGTGTTGTTTGTGGAGCGGCAGCCATAGTCACCATGGTAACGTGGTCGCTGAAGTCTTGCGGTGATATTGGCGTTGTAGAAACTTTATGGCCTTACGTGTAGGTTACACGGAAGAAGGCAAAGTTCGAATGGGAGCCTTCCTCGTGGTATTCCTGACAGTTAAACATTGGCATGACCAGAAGGCCAACATGGTTGAGTTTACTCAAGACCAGCTAGTTCTAGTTATAGTACCTACAAGGCAGAGGGCCGTACAGGACAAATGGATTAGAACCTTCAAGGTTGTGGGAAACCTTGGAGAGGTCAATTATTTTGTGGACTTAGGCAATCCTAAGGAGGCCCCCAGGGTCTTTCACACCAACCGCCTAAAGGCCTATGTCTCTAGATCAGAACTTGGAGCTTTGCTTCTATCCTCTGCTCAGGAGGAGGAAGTGAGTGAGCCTCTACCTGACCTCCGTAGGCGGCACCCTTTAGATGGAAAGATAGAAGGAGTTAATCTCTCTTCTGATCTGACACTGGAACAACAACAGGAGTGCAACATTCTGTTAAATCAGTTTGCCCCTCTGTTTTCACTATCAACAGGCTTGACCCCTTAAAGCCAGCATAAGATTATCACTGGTGACTGTCTACCTGCCCAAAGCAGGGGTTACAGGATGTCAGACCATGTAAGAACCCACTTAAAGGAAGAGGTCAAGAAGATGCTTGATCTTGGGGTAATGGAGCCATCTACAAGTCCATGGGCTAGTCATGTTGTATTTGTGCCAAAGGCAGGATCCAAGGAGTTGAGATTCTGTGTGGACTATGGAGCTCCTAATGCAGTCACCACGACTGATGCCCATCCTTTACCTAAGACAGATGAGCTGGTGGACAAACTTGGTTCAGCCAAGCACCTCAATACATTTGACCTAACCTCAGGCTATTGGCAAATAGCTCTGACTGACCATGCCAAGGAGAAAACTGCATTTTCAACCCCAGGAGGCCTCTACCAGTTTAAGGTTATGCCTTTTGGACTAAAGAATGCACCTGCTACATTCCAAAGGATGGTAAATCATGTTCTGAATGGAAAGGATGACTTCTTACGAATGCATTACTTGGATGACATTGCAGTGTTCAGCCCTACTTGGAAGGAACATATTCACCAATTAGGATATGTATTGCAGGCTCCTAAGCAGGCCAATCTGACAATAAAGGCAAGTAAATGTCAAATTGGTCAGAGTAAAGCGGTCTACCTTGGACATGAGGTAGGAAAAGGTGAAATGAGGCCATTGCCTAGCAAATTACAAGCTGGACAACACTGGCCCACCCCTACTACTCAAACCCACGTGAGAGCCTTTTTAGGTCTCACAGGTTACTATAGGAACTTCATAGAGACCTATGGGACCATACCTTCTCCCTTGAATGTGATCTCCTCACCCAAATTCCCCAAGAAGGTCAGGTGGAATGAGGAATGCACAAAGGCATTTGAAGGACTTAAGAAAGCCCTTTGTCAAGCTCCAGTCTTAAGAGCTACTGACTACAACCAATCCTTTATTGTACAGACAGATGCTTACAATACAGGTATAGGCGCAGTTCTGGGTCAGCTAGATGAGAAAGGCAGGGAACACCCAATCTGCTTCATCAGTACAAAACTGAAGGAACCTGAAACAAGGTTGGTAACCATAGAACGTGAATGTTTTGCCATTGTGTAGTCTTTGAAGAAGTTTAGACCATACTTCTATGGATCTACTTTTGTGATTCAAACAGACCACCAACGCTTGAGATGGTTAATGCAGATGAAGGGGGAGAATCGTAAACTGTTCAGATGGTCAATCAGCCTACAGGGGTTTGATTTTACCATAGAACACACGTTAGGGTGTAATCACCAAAATGCTTATGGTCTCTCCAGAAAGTATGAACGACTGGAGTAAGGAGATTCATCCAGGGGTGGATTAAATCCTCCTGTGCCTTAGTATAGGGGGTGGGGAGGGGCGAGTGTTAGGGAGAATTCTCAGAAATGTGCTAATTCCTTTCTACCTTAGAGACCCTCAGCAGCTTTGCTGGATTTGGAGGAATTGAATTTTTAACCTGGAGAAGGTTAAAGCCTTTTTTCCCACGCTCTCATGTATTTTAATGTGATTTTGAACTCTGTGTTTCTTTTGGTTGTGGAGTCTGACAAACTCCATAGGCATCATCTTTTACATTGTGTCACACAGCACCTTCAGTGCAGTGGCACAGGGAAGTCTTTCAGATTTCCCAAAGATTAAAATACCTTCTCTTGGCTAAACTACTGTTTCCAAGAGCAGTAAAGTGAAATTGACTTTCTAGATACAGCACACACTATCTTACAATAGGGTGATGGAGGGGTTACTTAGTATCCTCTTTGTCTAGCTTCTCATGTAACAATATTATGTTACCCTTTCCTCAAAGAATGGCTGGTGTCAGTGGATTACTTTTAACTACTGTGGTGTGCATTTACCGCGGGCTGCGTTCGCAGCTGCAGTAAAGCACCCAAGGGTGCAATTTCTGTCAAAATGGCCCCGGTCTTCTTTTTTCGCCATTTCTTTGTGGAAAGGTCCTTCATGAGATTTACTCTGCGCGCCAAACCAGGTTTGGTCCCTTTGTTCATTTTGCCTTTGGCGGGATTCACAAGTGAAGCCAGCCTGTGGCTCCACGGTGTCTGGCGGGGGCAGGAAGCATCAGAATCACACACACCTGACGACTCTTTCCCTTCCCCCAGGGATAAAAGGTGGAGCCAGAGAGCACAGTATGAGCAAGGCGGTGTTATGCTTGAGCTAAAACATGGCGCTGGTGCGCAGTGTATTCTGGGAGCACTCAGAGCCATGATGATATTTACTTCATGCCGCAGTGAAAAGCTGTACTCATTTTGCTGAGAGCTAGATTCACGATGCTGAAGAAAACATGCTTTCCAAACCTGGTATGCAGTCAAGGACATTTCTGCTGGGAAAGCTAGCTTTGTTATGTCTTGTTATAAATTACGGGACTGTTTTCCGTGGTGCTTGTTTTTAGAGGAGGGAAGCACTTTGCTCCTTGAGGTTACTGTCGGTTGACCCAGCTGGCATCCAACGGCTGCTCATCAATGCGCAAGTGCGTTGCCAGAAGGTTCGAGAAATTGCCACCCCTTTTTGAGGAGTGCATATATGCGGAACCCCTTAGCGGTCAGGTGAGACCTCAGCCGGAGGGAGGACGCTTTCGTCCGGCATACCTGTGGGCTGTTGTGCTCTCGGCCTGGCTGTCATTGGGGTCTTCCAACCACTTCTGGCGAGATGAGGGATCCAGTTACGCCCACGGTGATGTATTTTCTTTTGAACTCTCTGTTTCTTCTGTGATTTATTACTATGTTATCACTTGTTGCTTCCAAGCTTTGAATAAATAGCCGTATAAGTGCTCATTATTTTCTAAGAGTGTGTGTAGTTGCAAGTTATTGCGTCTACCTGCGTTTAAAGTATTGGCTCCGTAATTGCACTGGTGATTAATGACTGTCCGTGCACTCTGGGCGAGTATTACAGGCGGGGAAGGCGAGAGTAACAGACATCACGATGAGATGGCTACCAAGAGAAAGAGAAATGCCGCAGGAAGCAAGAAGGAGGCGAGGAGTGAAGTGACCTTGCCCTTTTCACTCCCGGTCTGCAGAACATTTGTGGAGAGAAATGTAAGACCGCGAACAATAGCACAAGTGCACTACTGCAGATATCAACGGTACATGGGACAATCTAATGTTGATAAGGCAGAGCAGGGGAGACTCCCGCGCCTGTCGAACTGGCATTGACTCCAAAGAAGCAGAAGGCCAGCGGTTCATCACAGCAAGTGAGTCGAGGGGAGTACCGATAAGACCTGGGATGTGTTGAGAGAGAATTGCAAAGGCACACGTTTTTGAAACAACTGTTGAACTATAAGTGAACTGTAAAGGTGTGAAGGAGAGATCAGCGGCAGAGTGAAACCGCCACCATGTGGGTGTCAACTCAAGAGTCTCTGGTCGAGCCCCATCTTGAGAAACTACAGAAACCAAAAGGACACAGAAAGGCTGCCAAGGGAACGAAAAAGTGGTCATACTTGAGGGTTGAGCAAAAGCCCTGTACATTCAAAAGACTTTGGTTTGTGAATTGGCAGGAAGGCAAGGGAAGTAAATCCGGTATAATAAATAAGGAAAAGGGATGTGAAGCTGTCACCCTATCAGAGATTGTAAATTACCGTTGAGAAGGGTCAGCCCAGAAGAGGGGGACCCAGGGGTGAAACCATCACCCATACTGAACTTCTGAAACAAACTTTAATTTGTTAAAGGAACTTTTGTTTTTGCTGTTTGAATACATCAGGCCCTGACGGCAAGAGACTTTCAGAGGAAATGAGACTTGGCCATCGATGGTCCTGAGAACAGCCAACGGAACTGTCGTTTAGTACTAAAGAAGCCTGAGACGGTACTGTGCTCCAAACTTCACCTTACCCCGTGCTCGAAAGGTGGGGAAGGAAGAGCCAGCCAACCGCCATGTGACATATTTTGACAACGCTTCTTTCTTTTCATGAGAAATCTCCCACACCCCTTTTTCTATTAGTTGTGAGGTTTGGCAATAGGTTTCTTAGTATAGGCCCTTTTATTTGTTTTGATGCCACTAGGACTGCCTTATTTTCATTTGATTGTTAACATTTGCTTCCATCGTAGAGTTAGGTTTACAGCATGCGTTTTTCCAACCTGCATACCTTTTTTTCATTCTTCAATAGACATCCTTGAACTGTGATCACTTGCTTCTGTCTTACTTGTTGTCACCATAAGTTCCTCACAAAATCAGGCCCTAAAAGTATAATTATAGTGAGTTTTTATTATAATTATAATCTTAATCTGTATTTTTGTGTTTACTCTCAGAGGATACATGCGATTAATAGGGGTTATAGGTCAAAGGTTCTACTCAAAAGGGTCAAAAGGACCAAAAAAAAGGGTTGAATATTTTTCTTTATTTATTATTTTTTTCGGGGGTCCCCCCCAAACCCCTGTTTTTGGTGTAAAAACACCTTTTTTTACCTATACTAAAGCAAAAAATATATATATACATTTAAAAAAAAAATTCTACCCTTTTGTTTTCAGCCGAATTGACTCGACCCTTTTGTCATTCGACACTTTTGAGTCGATCCTTTGACCAGACTCCATTAATAGGATATCCCATTGTAGATACATTGGTGGTATGGAAGCCAGATTTACTGAACAGTTTGGCCATTGAATGACAACTTTGCAGAAAGGGTCTTTTTGGTTCTGATATTGAAGATGGAATAAGAGAAGATGAAGTCTCCCCTGCTCTCTAAATTGGAACCTATGGAACCAGGAAGACCTGGCTCAAATCCCCGCATTCACACTTCACACATTATGTGATTCTGAGCACATCACTTTTCCTCACTATGCTTTTTGTTCCTTGACTATCTATAGAGAAAGTGTGACTCATATGGGTTTATAATGTATAGTGTTACTACATAAATAATTATAATTGTAACCATTTATATAATGCAAACTGGTAGGGAAGCAGGATGCCATTTGAGGATCTTATCCTGTGGAGGGTTTGAAAACTGGGTGCCAGGTATGGGTTTTGTCTTAAGAGTTGGGGAGGCAGCAAGCCACGTACGGGTACTTTGCTATGCCAGCTCATGTTTGGCTCTAAGAGCAAAGCCATACCCCCAAAACATGTGTTCAATAACGTGCCTCTGCTTTAAATGTAATTTTTGAGCGATGAGAACTACTTCTCACTATTTGAAAATGTTACGGTTTCCCTGTAGATGTATGGCCTTTTAGATAAATTGGTTGTATAGTGCTGAATCCTTTGCCTACTTCTTCCAGCAGCCAATGGTGTTTAAAGTGGGAAAATCACTTGTATTTTGTTTTCTTTCTCATGGGTGGTCCTAGCCCTTGGCTAGGGAAGGCTTAAGCCCTCCTACTTTCAGGCAAAAATCATCCTTAAGTTGTGATGCCCAGCCCCAGTGTGATGTCAAGAGCCTGTCAAATTTCTCACCTCGGAGAGATGTGTATTTACTTAACGTTTAAAGTGCAATCCTTAATGTGGTGGCAACAATGTGGTGGCAACAGCAAATGGACAGTGGCAGAGGGCAAAAGCCGTCAATATCAGAAACACCCCAATGATGAAGACAAATACTTAGCTACGCTGACCAGATTTTAGATGCCCCAGGCTTCCAATGATTGGCATAACGAAATCGCCTATGAATTGGGATAAAGGATGCATATTATGGGCAGAAGGAAGGCGTGAGAGCTAGAGAGCCTCTTGGGCTCAGAGGAAGGGGGCAGGGTACAACAGCGCTGTGGCACCGACTGCCAGCTTTCAACACTGCAAAATGTTGAGGCTGACTCCGCCCTGCTCTTTCTATGAAACAGCGATGTCCAGCTCATTGTGTGATTTTCTTTGTTGCTCATTTATTTTGTGAACACCATCTGATGAAGAAATCTCTGGGACTTTGAAAGCTAATGCATACATTCCAACCCTCCCGATTTAGGCGGGAGACTCACGATTTTTCCGCGAAAAATCGGGCTATTTTTCACTGTCTCCCGCCTGAAATAACTCTAGCCCCAATACATTCCTATGGGGAAATGTTGGTCTCCCGATTTCCCTTTGGAAATCTCCCTCCCAGCTGTGTCTGAATGTTGGCATGTATGCTAATGAAACTACCATCACAGCATAATTCAATTAGTCCATGAAAAATATCAAAACTTGGATTTTGTTTGCCACATACATGCCAACATTTCAACCCACCTGTGCGGGAGATTACGTCTGAAAAATCGGGAAACCATAGCTCTCAACCATTTGTGTCGCAAAGGTGGGTGAAAACACCCGATTTTATTTTTGGCGGGTGAGAGGCCCATTGAAATGAATGGGCGTGCAGGAGGCTTGGCGGGTGAGTCAGCTGTTTAAAATAAATCTTTGCCCATAGGAATGTATTGGGCAAAGATTTATTTTAGGCAGGAGAACGTGAAAAATAGCATTATTTTCCACAAAAAAATCGGGTGTCTCCCGCCTAAATCAGGAGGGTTTGCATGTATGTTGCCATCACATCACCCCCCCACGCCCCTCGCTAGACACCATCCGTCCCTCTCCTCCCTGCAACCCTGTACAGATGTACCCCTCCTCTGTGCCCCTCTATATTCATACATGCCATCTCCTGACTTTTCAGTGAAAAATATTCCTATTTTTCACATTCTCCCACCTAAAATAATTCCAGCGTCACTGCATTCCTATGGGGAAAATTATGTCTCCTGATTTCTCACACAAAATCTCCCTCCTATGTGCGTCCTATGTGCGTCAGAATGTTGGAATGTACATACATGCCAACCCTTCCGATTTAAGCGGGAGACGCCCGACTTTTCGTGAAAACATATTGCTATTTTTCACATTCTCCCGCCTAAAATACTTCTAGCCCCAATGTATCCCTATGGGAAAATGTGCAACTCCCGATTTCTCTGATGATATCTCCCGCCCAGGTGAGTTGAAATGTTGGCATGTATGCATGTATGGGTATTCTACCCTTCCCTGTATAGCTTCTCTGTTGTTACCTCTGAAAAGTGCTCCATTATGCAGATGTCATGTTCTGTACCTCTGTAAAGCACTCTGTGCTATCTGTATTGTTTAGGGTGACCAGACGTCCCGGTTTTGCCGGGACTGTCCCGGTTTTTGCTGCTCGGTCCCCCTTTCTCAAGATTATGTTCCCATTGGAAACTGCAGTGGTCCCGGTTTTTGGTAGTGGGTCTTCATAGCTGCCAGGCATAGCTCGCACAGAAGAAATGCTGCATTTTACAAATTAAGATAGTGTTCGTTTGTTAGAAATTGATTATAAAATGTGTTTATTTTAACAGTAACACTTAAACCCCCTCTCCTCCAAACGCTACTGAAGTGTAGTGCCTTGACAGCCACTTTCAAGGGTTAGTCCTACTTTTATGTTAGTTGCCCTGTCCCGGTTTTTTACTTTTTAAATCTGGTCACACTAGTATTGTTGTATACATATGTATGCATATGTAAAGCGCTCCTTGCTTCTTGATCCTAGGTCCCCGCTCAATAAATACCATAATAATAATTTACAGAGTCAAACTGATTGGCTTTGCCAATGCTAATTCTATAAATGTATTCCACTGAAATTGAAGTGTAGATCTACAAGATGGCCGCTGTATTAACGTGCACTTTCCCGTTCTTCTCCATACCGCCTCAGAACGCGGGTCGCTCTTTCCTGTCGAACCAGTCTCGCCTCTTCTTCCTTCTCGCGCGATCGAATGTTGGGACTTAGGCGAACGGAAGTGACGTCCGTTCTCTTTTCCGGCGGCCATTCTGGTTTGAGCGGCTGGGTAAGAAGTTGCGGAGAGGGTGAAAAAATGACAATCTGCTGTCATCCTTACACTTCACTTAGTGTGTGGTTCTAAGATCTGTTGGAAACTGAGGCGATAGCGGCCGCCGATCGCTACGCAGGGATATTGGAGTGTGAACGCAAAGGTCTCCTTTATAAATCGGCTCCCACCTCGAACCCTCTTGCTTTTTGCCTGTGCTGAAAGTATGACTCCATGAAAATGCCGCACGTAGTTACTCACGCCGTTTTATTCCCAGTCCATGTCATTTATGTTTCAATGAAAAATGCACGTTCGAATTCACAGGGTTTGCTGCGTCCTGTGTCGGATATTCCATTTGAAATAAAGTTTCACATACATTCTGAGCAGCGAGTTCTCGTTCCAAGTTATGTGATAGCATGTATTATATTCTTGTAGTTTGCTGCTTTTATAAGTCTTTTATTACGCCCCGTTCACTGTTTCTTAAATGTTTGATTAGGCTGTAGTTTGTATTTTGCTTTCCCTGCATGTGGGCTCACCTCTCTAGTTGTTCGGCCCCTTTCTTATGCCTTACTTCCTGGCATCACCACGTGTGCTTCTCCTGGTTTTGGAATTACTATACGTCTTCAGCCTTTTAAGTCTGTAAACAAACGCATTTTGTGTTGCCCTCGCTTGGTGCAAATTGGTGCTCTCTGGCCCCCACCCATATCGTGTGTTGTGGCTCCAGAGTGGCTAATGTATTTTGTATATGTGTATAATAATGCTATGCAACTTACATTCCACCGTTAGCTCAGCGTTTTATATGTACACATGTACACGCACAGTTGATCTTTCACTGCCCAATAGTTTGTCGGTTTGGGTACAATATAGTTCTTTTGATAACTCGTAGCTATTTCTGACTTTCACTTGCGTGTGTCTTACCACGTCATTACATTACTGGTGCCCGCGCACGTTTAGGGGTTGATATGAATTGCAGTGCGATTAACATGCCAAATAGGAATGCGTATCACCTGAGTAACTATTACTGCATGTAGCAAGTAATTCGTGGCCATTAAGGATTGCTGAGCAAATCCAACAAGAGAGGCTACATTTAGTTCAAGCAAATCCTCCCCGACAAATCCCCTTGTTTGCCTCTTATCATTCCCCATTCGCTTCACCAGCCACACCGAAGACTAGCAACGTCTCTGGAGGGTGTCACACCTCACCTCTTGGACAACATTCTAAAGAACAAACCACCTAAAAAAAGTATTAATCAATAGACTGACAATGTTAGTGTTTTAAAGCGCCCGGTAATATGTTCGTGGTAGTAGGTATGGATGTGTCTGAACTGTGATTAGTAATCGATAAGCGCGAGAGCACGTTTGAGAAACGTACAACTCTGTTTAAGTACACAAGCTTACTGTGTTGACATTATCTAGACCAGATGATGCTTGATGAATGCACGTCGATTGACCTTGTAGTGGGGGGCTTTCACCAGGTTGGTTTGTTAGAAACACTGCTTGTAACTGGGGAGAGAATTTGGTTTGGCAAGAGTTTGTGTATGTATATATTGGATGCATGGGGAAAACCTTAGTGGTGCCCATTCCACAGGTCTTTTATACTAAAATATATAGGGTAGGTATGGTAGAGATGGCAGGCTTGTGCAAACATGGTTGAGGGAATCTCAGCCCTTGATGTTAGTAGTGTGTGTAGGTGACACGAAGTGTGAACAGGATAAGGGGATTGTTACTGAGCTGCAGCCTGAGGAAAATGGTTTCTTGATAACGAGGGACACATACAGCATACTGCAAGTTTCCTTATGGGTGACAATGGCTGGGGTTTTTGAGTTTGTTGTGGTGTAAATGTGCATTGTGTTCGAGTGGTTCGAATATTGTAATGTTCCCCAGGTGTGGTTGGTCAAATGAATGCATCTACTTCCATCCCAATCGCCACGAGGCACGGTCTTGTGTCTAAATTTTGAAATAGAGATAAAGTGGGGCAATCACTATCTTATTACTTAAGCATGGATTAAAAAAATAGTTTTTTGTAATAGTCTGTAGCAGGTTCAAATGCCCAATGAATCCTCAAGTTATCGGTCAAGGATTTTAAATATTAAGCATGTGTAATAGTGCTAACGTAACGTCTGTGTGTGCAGTTTAGTTATTCGCTGTCTTTCTTTTGTGTGTAGCCATCATGAAGTTCAGTCCATTTGTAACCTCTGACCGCAGCAAGAACCGCAAGAGGCATTTCAATGCGCCTTCCCATGTGCGCAGAAAGATAATGTCCTCGCCTTTGTCCAAAGAGCTGCGTCAGAAATACAATGTCCGCTCTATGCCAATCCGCAAGGATGACGAAGTCCAGGTATGTATGTAGAATGTGTTGTCCATATGTCTGTCTCTTTAGAGTTTGACGTTGTGGTTTTAGAACGTTGTTATATTTTGAATTATTGCTACACAGTATGACCAGATTTCTCTGAGTACAGCGTGATTGTAAAGCTTGCGCCAGGCATATTTAATCTATTCATGACGCAATTTCGTGCAGTGTTTTTTTAAGTTTATATTCCATGGACACATTTGGTTTTGTGCTACATTGCCATGCTAGTTTCATAGTCTTATGGTACAGGGACAAAGTGGGTCTGGCTGGGTTTGGGTAGTGGGAACTGAGTAGAAAATGCAAGATCTCTTTGGTTTGTATCGATTGGTGTGGGTAAGCATCATGTGCCCACCTGTTGTGCAAGGTTACGTTAGTCAGATCTGTGATCTGCAAGTTGGGAGCATTAGTCGGAAGTTTGTGTTTTGGGAGGGCATGAATTACTGGGGTCGGTATGGGTAATTGGTCTTGGAAAGTAACGTTTGTGTTAGTGCTAGGGAGGCTGTTAGGGGAGACCACAAAGCTCCCTAGAGCAGGTTGGTATTTCTGCCAGGGACATGCCCAAAATCAGTGGGTGGGGACATCCAGACTGGACTGCAGTAGGTACCAAGTCCCAGCAGACCGGTAGAAGCATCTGATATCCTACAGTAACGCCATGAAGGAAATGCAGTTGTGCAACGTGGCTCCATGTGGATCTCTCTGAACTGATGCAATAGAACATAAGGTGAGCACTAAGAGTGAGGCAGCAATGGTGCATTTTGAGACATTCACTATATTGCAATCCAAACCAGTTCAGGATACAGAGTTAAATGCAGAAGGTACCAGTTGAGCCTACGTATCACACTGCAGGGCCGAAATAAGGATTTGTGGAGCAGGACCTAAAAGTTTCACTCAGTAAGTAGGAGCTAAATTTGGGGGGACTGGGAGGTAGACCATAGCTGTTTGGCAGTCATATGTGGGAGACTATAAACTTATGCCCATTATAGTTCAAATCCCTTCTAGGTCTGTTATAATGCTACTTCAGACACATTCCTAAACACCAAGATTTAGAATCGCATGGCCATGTTTCTATAGGACGATTTGGCCTGGGGAATCGGAAGTAGCTCATGGTGGCTGTTGGCAACAAGCTCTACTAGCCTTGAAGCAGGAACTACACAGCTCCCTGCAGTAGGTTTAAAAAGGCCCTCCTCTAATGCTTTGTGGTGAGGCCAGCATCAAGTTGGTCGCACCTTGTCATGCAGCCTTTGTGGGGAGCGGGGGGGGGCTACAGTTGTCCGGCAAGATGGGTTTTTTTTTATGGGGTTGCGCTGCTAATCTGCCTCAGGCCAACATGTGCAGAATCACTATAGTGTAGCAGCTCTGGCTGAACTGTTCCTTTAGCAGTGGTATTGGGAATTAACCACCTGTTGCATATCAGTTGGCGGGCAGCAGTTACGCTTGTGTAGGATGCTGATGATTTTCCTAAATAGTTTTGTTCTCCAAGAGCAATTGGGCATGCATAATGTTGGCTCCTCTGTGAAAATAGTGTCTTGTATGCATGTTTTTTGCAAACCTTGGTAAGCTAGCCTGTAGAACCTGAAGCTGAGCTACTTTTGTCACAGATGTTCTGCAGTGCTTTGTCATGCTACCTTCTCCTTTGTTTTAACATGTGAGTGGATTTCTGTTTCTCCTATGTTTTTAGTCGATCAAATGTATTGCCTGCAGTTTGCTCTGCCTTGTTAAAGCCTCCACATTCGTTGTGTGCTACTGCTGTTTTCATTTAGGTCGTTTATCTCATTCTGTTTAATTGTCGGCGTAATGCCTAGATTTGGTGCCAGATGAAAGTTCGTGTGGTTTGTTACTTTGCGTTTCCATGTATGCTTTATATTTTTCAAAATGACGGTCTTCCCTAAATAAAGCTTCTTGGCAATCCTCGTTTCTCCATACTCTAATGACGAACTCCTGATGGTTGGTGGTCTTCCCTCAATTTCCTTCAGCCGGCCTTGTGTGGCTCGAGGTCTTTTTATCGGGAAGAAATATTATATCATTTACACTGGAGCGGTTTTCAGCCTCTGTGGTTGATTTCCTCAGACACAGATGAAACATTCTACTGCTGTGGTTGCTGTATGGCATTCAATTAAGAATATATTTCCACTGATTTTTGTCTTTGACCTTGCAGGTCGTCCGAGGGCACTACAAAGGTCAGCAAATTGGCAAAGTAGTCCAGGTTTACAGAAAAAAGTATGTAATTTACATTGAGCGTGTACAGCGTGAGAAAGCCAATGGAACAACTGTCCACGTTGGTATTCACCCCAGCAAGGTATGGAAATACTATTTCTTTATGATCGTTGAAGTGCTCTTGTTCTGTTGGGCCAAGACTTGACTGTGATCCATTACATGCCTTGCATTAAAAAAAAAGTTAATGCTGGTCGAGTAACTTCATTTACCTGCTATACCCAAGAGTAATGCACTTGACCCATAACATGTGACTTTTACTAGCGTGTTTTGTAAATTTTTGCTTGTCACCAAAAGCCCACTTTGTTAGGCACAATGCTGTCACTCAGATGACAGCCACACCCAATAAAGCTTTTATTTGACGTTTACTGCAAACCAAGCTTGTTTGGAGTCGGTCAAGTTTCAAACATCCCAGGATTTCATGCTACTCTAGCAATGCAGAAGTGCCAAGTAAATGGTACTTCTGCGAGTGGTCGAGCACTACATTTTGCGGTGGTAGCTGCTTTGCTTAGGACTTTTTAAATGGCCTGCACTGGGAAATCCTTACTCTGCAACTGTATATTGGAGGGCGTATCTTTTAGTAAACTGTTTTGAACTTACTTTTTCATGTAAGCCTCATGGTTGAAGAGCGTGTGTATTGTGTATATGGGGTAAAACATTTTGTAATCGACTCTTGACGAGTGAGAAATGGTATGCTGCTTGTATGTATATACTTGAGGTAGAAATTGACCTTTTTTATTTGTCTGGCTAGTAGCTCAGTAAGTTTTCCCCCATTTGGGGAATTGGGAGGGGTGTATGTATATATACAGATGCCACATCCCTATACATAACACCATATTTCTTAAAGCTCATGACGCCAAGCTGATGGGTGACTCCAAACTTTTGACATCCCATGGGACTTTAAAATTCGGCCCTTTGTGGCGGGCGGGGGTTCAAGATTTCAGTTGTCTGCAAATTTCAGTCTCAGTGCCGCAGGTTGTTGCAATGCACTGCTGATCTAGCTCAAGAGGAGCATAGACACCTTTTAAGGAGTTCTGAGCGTAATGGTATCTGCACATTTAAGGGTGACACACAAGCCGACCAAGACCTTTCCTGTGCTACATCAATTTCAGTCGGTATGAGAGCCCTACTGTTCGCAGGGACTCTAAATATTGTCAGCCCAACTGTCACTAATCCTTTTCCTCCAGGTTTTTTTTGTGGTGGCTGCAGTAATTAAAACAGTGCTTAGCTGGAATACAAGTCCCTAAAGAACATTACAAATGGGCATTCAGAACCTCAATGGTTGCTTTGGTCCACTAACCGGTGAAGTAGATGTTCAACTATGTTTTCTGTGATCTTCCACTTTGTACCCATGATTTTAACGGGCAGGTATTTTCCGTTTTTTTTTTTTTTTTTTGTGGTTCTGGCTGTACGTAGAATGGCAGAAATTTACTTTTGGAGGTCCAACACTCCACTTTATAAACAACTGCACTTACTGGGTCAGGCTTTTATTTTATTGGTTATTTACATGGCGCTTATACAACAAGACAGTGATTCAAAGCGGCACAAGGGAGCAAATGACCAATTAAAATAACAAATAAATAGAAATAAACTATCCTATGCCTTGACATTTGGAATGTGGAAGTGCAGTGAATAGAAATGGGAGGGGGTGAGGTAAGTGCTATTAGGGTCTCCTAATGGATGCGGTGCACATTGGAGGGGCAACAGGTAAATGCTTGGGCAGGGATTCCCCAAGCGATTAGGGAGGCCTACCGCCCAAAAGGTAAGTGCATGGTGGAGGCAGACCGCAGGTGTGGGCCCAGCGTGCTGGGGCAATGGGCCGAAGGCAAGTAACCGATTGGACTCTTGAGGGACAAGGCCACCAATCTCGGCGACAGAGGGGGTGGTTTGCGCAGGAGAAGAGGAGGGTGTTGAGCTGTTGCAGAACTTGAGGTGGTCTGGTTCAAGACGGAGTGAGATTGTTCCATGGGAGAGCCACCCGAGGAGAGATCTGCCCCCAGCTTTCTGCTTGAAGCGTTTGGTCAGTCGAGTTGGAGCAAGAAGATCGAAGGGATCTGGAGGGAGAGTATTTAGTAAGGGAGAGTTGCAGGTAGCATGGTCTCAGTCCCCAGACAGCCTTGTGGATGATGAAAAGGGTATTGAATTTGGTCCTTGCAGCAACTGGGAGCAAGTGGAGAGATTTTAGAGCTGGAGAGATACAGTCCCAGGGCTTGAGGCCAAGGATAAGTCTTGCAGCCTTATTCTGGATTAGTTGGGGAGGATGGAGCGAAGGAAGAGGCTGTTCAAGTAATGTAGCCCGGAGAGGACCACAGCTCTAGAGACTTGGAGCTTCTGTGGGAATGTGAGGAAAGGGGAATATAAGGAGGTGAAGTGGGCCTTCTTGGCAAGGTCCAAGATGTGAGAGAGAAAGGGGTCAAAGATGACCTTGATGATTGTGGCCTAAAGAGGGCGGCACAGAGGACGGGATGGAAATGGGGAGCAGGTTTAAGATCTGTCCTACTGGCATTACGGCAGATCATTCGAGGTGCTCTAAGGCTGAATAGCAGTCGGGGATGAGAGGAGGAAGAGGGGAGGTTGAAGTTATCATCTCTGTAAACACTGGAAGGGAGCAGAGGAGGCTGAGATCAACCGAGCAGGAGGTTCTAGGTAGGTCTTGAAAAGCCAAGGCGACAGGATGGAGCCCTGGGGAACACCACATCTAGAGAGCGGTGAGGTAGCCCAGGAGTGCCTGATGAGGAAGGACGTCGACCAATCGGGTGTCTGGTCTGAGATAACAAGTCCAAGTGTATCTTGGAGCCGCTTTGAGGATAGAATGGTTGACTGTGTCAAGGTGGAAGAGGTGTCAATGAGTGACAGAAGCACGGGAGCTAGAGTCAAGATTTGCAAGCAGTTCTTCCCGGTTGTAAAGGGGAGAGCAGTTTCCGAATGATACAAGATGACGTGGAAAATTGTGTAGTCGGAATTGTGACCATGAAGGTCCTTGGGATGTCTTGCAAGAGGTAATTGGGCATAACAACGGTGGTTGGCCTCCAGACAGGTTAAGAAGAATACACAATTTTTACATTTGAGATGAGGCAAGGTTTGAAAGAGGAAGATTAAACAAAGCTTATACACCAGTTGGCCCAGGCTGGAGTTTGTGGGGAAACAAACTGCCAATGAAGGGCAAATTGGAGTTTGTGGGGAGGAGAAGCCACTTTGGGTACACTTGTGGAAAAATGGCGTAATTGTGATGCATCCAGCAAATGGTGGAAAGGGACGACTCTGGCATTACAACTATTTAGCTTATCCTCACTTGCCATGTCATGAACGAGTGACTACTTTTGGGCCTTATTAGCAGTGTTAAGTAGTGAGAAATGGCTTTCTTTTTGTGGTCTTATTTTCAAAATGGTTGTGGAAAAAGAAAATCAACAAAAGGACTACAGAATTGGTTTCCAAGATGTTAAATGCAAATGTGTTCACAAAGAAATATCTATCTGAGTGATGCCATCGTCCAAATAAACACAATTCCCTAAGATAATTGTTACGGGTGTACATTTTGTTAAGTATACGGATAGTTGGGTAGGCAAAACCCATTGATGTTTGAGAGAAACATTATGGGGGCGATTGTCAATTTGTAATCATTCAATCATGGGACAACATGCCTCATTACTTATGAATTAAGATGACGCTAAATTTGTCCAGCATGTGTAAAAAAAACCACCCTGAATGTAGATTTCAGAATGGAAATGAATCGGGCAGGAATACATTTGGAGTTCCGCCAACTCATTTAAATGCAACTGGAATAGCTCTGCAAAGATTACTGCATTATGAATATACAAGAAATTTGTCAGTGTTATTCGGGTCTAGTGCGCATTAGAAATAATAAACAGACTATTTGTACATATGATTGACCATTTCTGAGGACTTAAAATGGAATGCTCAACCAGCGCAAATCAAATAGTTGCCCAATTTTGAAAAGTGATCATATTTGACAAACAAGGATTCTCGATTGCCAGGATGGTAGAATTCATTAATGTGTAAAGTTGCTACTTTCATAAAGTGTGGTGGTTTGGGTGCGCGATAGATTGAAACAGCGTATTAAACTAGGAAGATTAATCGTTTTTTCAAAGGCAGTTCAGTAGAAGCTTTAATTGCAAAGTTGGGAATTTCAAACTGAGCGAGATTGATGGATTTGTTATTCGGTTTATCTAGAAAATAGCTTTAACATTCTCTAACTGTGAAAATTCTCTTCAGGTGGCTCTATATATGAAAACGTTATTGAACGTGTCAAAAATGGAACTAACGTACAGGCCAAAGCAACTATTCGGAACAGCATTAAAGTTTTAGTGGAATATCCCAGTTCAGATTTTGGGGCCTGAATCTGTGGTGATTGAAAATGTTGATACTGCAACAGGGATTGATAAGGGGGTTTTGTAAACATGAGTTAAAAGCAGCTTCTGGGTGTCTGCCATCAACTAATAAACAGGAGTTGCATCAACTAATATACAGGAGTTCCCTCTTGGGATCCAGTTGCTATAATATAGCTTTAATTAGCCTCTGTCGATAGCTAGTCCATGTACTGTTATTGAGGCTAACATTTAAATTGGGAACCATAAACAAGTGGTTTATCAACATGCTATGTGTGGGACCAAATATAAAGTATTGCGTTCCACTGTTCAAAACGAAATACAAGCTATGAATGTATGTATTTCTCAGTTCTAATGTTTGTATGAGAAGTGTGGAAAGTTAGTAACTATCACACTTTAAAAACATAGCGCGACACACATTTGACATACATTTGTGGCCATCGTACGTGACCCATTATGCTTTTAATGTCTTTATATGTCCTGATGCTCATGTATACACTTTCCCGGAGTTCATTTCTCCTAGATATGTTTGTACGGCACCATTTGGTGTGGGTAGTCAAATTTAGCTGTCAACCCAACCCGGCTTTCCTATGCTAGAAGTCAGCCAAATGGACCTTGTGAGGCAGGTGGCGCTGAAGTCATGTAGCTATGAAACGCATACCTGTGGTGTGCCTTCTTCGGCTATGTAGGCCAAGAGTCCAGCGTTTTCTTTGCAGCAGCAGTTCTCCACTTCGATTGGTATTACCTTGCAGCGATGCAGGTACACCAGGTGGAAACGTCTTTGATGCGACTAGGCTCAGGCTCATGCTCTGGTGATTCATCTTCCCAACTATTGTTCGATTTTCCCAGTTTCCGCATCTCAATTACTTCCTCCTCGGAATACTCAGGCTCGTACTGGTACCGCTGTATTGCTGCAATTAAACGGCAAATTTGACAGTGAAATGATTGAAAAAGCAACTGTTGTCTGATGAGAAGGGATCTGTTCATGCCTGAGAAAATGGGCATCCAGCCATTTCCAAGGAGACGCGTCGATACCTTGCGCACAGAGAACCTTGACATGAGACGTGCATTGGCTTTGTGAAAAAGGGGCGTAAGCGTCTAGTGATGTCAACTTCAGGGGTGGGGGATATGATTTAAGGCCGATTCTGGAAGAAGGTTCTCTTCCAGCTACCCAACCTATGAGCATTATACGACATTAATTTGGCTTGCTATCACTTAGCATTGTCTGCACATGGAAACGCTCAATTTGTATAAGAAATGCATGTTGGCATTGGATCTGGACTCTCTGCTGTCAATCTTGGTTATCTATCCAAATTCTGCTGTGGACCGCCCACCCATGGTAGCTTGGAAGCAGCACATTGCCGATAGAAAGTAGAATGTTGGCAGCTGATCATTTCTTTTGAACTTTTGACAACCATCCCAGACCGTGCCGAAAGGAAGTTGTGGCTCTGATTGGATGACTCAACAAAAATGCATTCAATACCAGCAATTCAAGGATGGACATTTCAGAATCAAAGGCCTCAACAAACCTGACCTGTACTTAATCAAATTCCTGGGGCCTATGTTTCTCTGCTTTCGGCTTAATCTGTGGCCTACAATGGATGTTCTGGGAAATCGGTGTAACGCTTCACAACTAGATGAAGCGTGCATGTATTGTGAAGAACCTGAAACGCTGAAGCATCTACTTATCTATTGACTGATATGATATGGCATTTGTAACGCGCCTATACACAAGGGTTTCAAGGCGCGACGAGGCAGGGAGGGGGGGAAGACAGACAACGATCCTACTAGGCCAGATGTCATTCAGATAGTGCAGGGGAAGGGAGAAAGTGCATGGGGAAGGGGAGGGGGAAGTGCAGTACAAGGTAAGTAGAATAAAATAAAGGGCCAGCTAGTGGCAAGTGCAAGGTAGGTGCAGACAAGTGCTGGGAACAGGGGCTGTAGGGATACAGAGACAGTCCCGCAGTGCAGGGGTTGCCAGGGAGGCAGTGCAAGTGGAGAGTGGCTGGGCCCAGGACCGAGGTCAGTGAGTGGCCCAGTTGCAGATTCAGCGAAGAATTAGCAGGGGAGAGGGAGAGAGAAAGCAGAAGCAAAGAGGAAGGTTTCGAGGTGTTTCCGGAACCGGAGATGGTTCTCAAGTTTCAGTGAGGCAGGAAGGCTGTTCCAGAGGGAGGCCCCTGCCGCGGAGGGAGATCTACCCCCAGCTCGTTGCTTCGAGAAGCGGCTGACCACGAGGGAGTTGGAGACGGATGAGCGAAGGGCTCGGGAAGGAAGATATTTAGGAAGAGAGAGTTTAAGGTATTTAGGCCCCAGGTACCAGAAGGCCTCGTGGACAATCCAGAGGGTTTTGAACTTTATCCTCGCAGCCACTGGGAGCCAGTGTAGAGACTTCAGTCCTGGAGAGATACGGTCCCTGGGCTTGAGGCCAAGGACAAGTCTCGCAGTTCTGTTCTGGATGAGTTGCTGAGGGCGGAGAGTGGAGGCAGGCAGATTAAGATAGAGGCTGTTACAGTAGTCCAGCTTTGAGAGAACCAGGGCTCGTGAGACAGTGAGCTTCTGGGGAAGGAGAGGAAGGGAATAATACCTCTGAGGAGGTGCAGCTGGTAGTGTGACTTCTTAGAGACGTCAGATATATGAGGAGAGAAGGAGAGTGTGGAGTCGAAGATAACCCCGAGGTTTTTTGCCTTGCAGGTAGGAGCAGGAAGAGGGCCAAGAGGCCGGCCAGAGCCAACTGTATTGTCCAAGAGGAAGCTTTTTTTAAAAACATTTTTTTACAGCATTTATTTCAGGATTATACGTTTAACTTTATGGTATAAAATCTTCAGTGGTGAGCGCACATCTGTTATTGTGGCAGCAAAGAAATGTCTAGTGTCTCTTGGGCTTGACTCTAGAGGCAGCTTTGAGGCACATATTGTTGAATAGATGTAGTTTCTGTCGTACTACACATTTTAAAGACCTGATTTTGATGCCTCTTATTGGCAATTGTGTTCTGTATTCTTTCTGAATGTGTCTACAATATTTGTATTTAGATACATTTTCAACGTTGGAATACCAACCATACCAATAAAAAAAGAATGCATTCATGCAAGCCGGAGCGTTTGTAGCGGTTTTCTTTGCCCACCAAAAGACCGGTGTTGCCAACGGTTAATCTCGCAGCACTCTAACTTGGAGTAACTTCAATAAACGCCCTTTAATTCCATTTCTTGATATCAGACGTTCAAAAATGAACTTCAAAATATAAAATTCAAACACATTTCTTTTCGTTTACCTTTGGTTCAAAGGTCTCATGCGTATAGATATGTTCTGACACATACTAGTGGCCTTTCGTCTAACTTGCCTAACAAACACCACTTTTGTATGTTTTATCTTATCTAAACAATAAATGATGATACAGTTGCACATTCTCTTCACTGTATCCACATCACGTGATTCTGTACCTCAAAAAGACTTGGAACATTAAAGAATATCAACACATTCAGCATAATATCTTTTTAGATGTTTGTTGCTGCCAACGCGTTTCGGGTCTAACTTCCTTGGTTACACTGATGTTTCTTCCCTTTTTTTTGCATGTATTCTCAAAACTTTCCTTGTCTTCTCCCCAGTTGCCCGAATTTGTCAGCTACTCCATTTAGCCAGTTTTCAGCACGTACGATCTGTGTTCATGCTTCTAATGCATATTTTCACTTTGGCGTGCGGAACGCGAGACATCCACTCGGTCGTAGCCACCGATTTTCATTTTTTTTGTTGCTGATTTGTATAATTTAGCTTCAATGTGCTGCATGCCAGTAGACCCTTTCAGACTCTTGCCATAGTCTGAAAGGGGGGACAGTGTATGCAAGAGAAAATGTAACGTCTGCTAGGGCACCTAGTCACATCCAGGGCTGGGGCCTAATGCTGCATGTGCACAGAACCTGTACGTTTCAATTTCTGAATGTCGATTTTGAATGCTGAATTTCTTTATTGTATCTGGAGTTTGGATTATGTGTTTGTTATGGGGGAGGGGCTGGATTTGCTGCTGGGTGGGTGGTTTTCTTGTGAGTCATGGCAGGCCTGGTGGGCAACAGGCTCTTACGTTTGGCACACTTAAAATATGTACAAAAAAGGTAGCAGCCGCCAATCTCTAAAAAGAACATGGCATGATAACCTATTCTGTGCTTTTTTTACCACTTTGAAATTCAGCAGCCATGGGTTTTAGCTCACTGTACTTAGCCATTTGCATATCAGTCTGTCCCACCCACAATGCCAGGCAAACCTTGTTTGAACGTGTACCAACAGCAACCCCATACACGCGTTTCAGCCTTGTTGGGCCTCATCAGTGAGGCGGAGCTGTGCCTCTCTGAGCGCAGTGAGCAAGGGGTCCATGTCTAGGTCCCCTCAGGTAACATAGGATGACCAACCCCAAGAACCTTAAAAAAAAATACAAAAAAGGTAGCAGGCGCCCTCTAGAAAGAACATGGCATGATAACCTGTTCTGTGGTTTTTTTCCCCCACTTTGAGAGTCCGCAGCCATAGCATTTAACTCACTGTACTTTTCACAATCAGTCTTTGTCCCACCGACAAGGGAAGTCCAGCACCAAAATGCCAGGCAAACCACCTTTTGAACAAGAGTACCAACAAATGTGTGCTGTTTTGGGTGGGTACCGCTTATTGTTTGTGATGGGGCTGGATAAGTGGTGATGTGATGTAGCGGGATGGTGCTGGATAAGTGGTGGGAGGTTGAGTGCTGGACCTTACTGGGTCGATCAAATACTGGGTATTGTGTGGCTCACTGACAATGATTGGCAACATGCATGGCTCTGGTAGGGGTGGGAGGCCAGAGAGACTTGCGGACACTCGGTGTGGGGTGTAGAGTGAGTAGGTTAAGCCTGTAGGGAATCTGGTTCTGGCACATGCCAGCGAGAGGGTGGTGGTGGTTGTTGGAGGTGGAATTGGCTCTGATTTGGCTATGAGCTGTGTCTCCATAGCAAGCCTTGGTTAGATGAGTATTGCCCAAGGTTCACCATGCAAGTTTTTGCTTTGGTTTTAAGGCAGGGACCGTATCCTTTTTGTCTGAATATCTTTGCAATTAAGGTAACATATCCCCCATCCCAGACCTCTCGAACCCCTCATGCACCCAAATTGGTGGTATATTTTCATATATATCAACAAAGCAATCTCCATCTTTCGACCACTTGCACACCATGCTCGGTGCCGCATTTTACTTTAGCACATTTCTTGCTCTGCCCCATTTTCTGGTCAATTTGTCCTTAGCGGACTGAAGCCGTGGTGTCCTGTTGAGGGGTGCCGGGGGGGATTTTAATGCACCTAAACTGACATGTTTTACATGCTTTTAGACTACTACAGTGGTGAGTTGTTGCGGTTCTGAAAAACGAATACAAATAGTTCACATTCTTCTCATAGCCTGTCTAGAGCTGGCTGGGATCTGGAATTGTAACTTTTTTTCCTAAATTTAGTAACCACTAACACTTTGGTAGCCGAGTTGCTCTGACTCTAAACCTAGTGTGTGAGCGCCTTTGTTGGAAAAACTGAGAAACAAATGCACACACCCAATAAGTATTGCTGCCATCAACTTATTAAACAGATCCCTTAACAGAAGATAGTCTGTCGCTGATAGAGGATGAGTTGGAGGGGAAGAACAAAACATGTCTGGATTTTTTTCTTCTGTCATTTTATGTACCTCGACACCAGCTGCTACCTTGCTCTGGGGTTCCACCTGCAACTGCTCCCCGATAACCCTGCAATAACCAAGCCGCTGACTACTGTCGTAAACACCAGAATGGTTGGCATTTTCTGGCGAAGTGGTGGGTGCGGCTGAACGATTTCAGTTCTCCGTCCTTTTCAGCCCATAACTGGATTATGAAATATATACTCCTTGCACATATTTTTCTGAAATGATTTAGTCCCAGAAACTAACTAGGCTGTGATCCCACAGTTGGTCCTCAAATTGGATTACAAGCATTTAAACTTGCACCAGGACTTTCATCCATCCTGATTTTCCCCACCTATAACCGAGACAGCATTGGGGAATATTCTTTGAATAAATGGTGTATCCAAAAAGCATTAGTGTGCTTTATTCCGGTTCACCTAACAGCACTATGGGTGCATGGTCTTCTTTGCTTTACCACCACTATTAATCAGTGAGCCGAGGATGCCTGGACAACATTCACTCTGCCCCCCCCCCCCCCAAAATGTTTGTATCTTCATAGTTCTGCAGCGTTCCTATCCCTGTGAGGTTGGGACTGAAAATGCAATCTTTGCCAAATTAAAACAAATCTGTCCACATTAGCATCAAGCTAGAATGGATGCCAGGCCGGACAAAAAGGCGCTAACATTCTCTGTCTAGTTGTAAGTCAAGTAACGGGTGCACGCCTTTCCACACCATATTGAGGGGCCTTAGTGCAGGAGTAACCCCCAACACTTCAGCCCCTTCGGCAGCCAATATGCATTACATGTCGAGGAAGTTGCCCAATGTCTCCCTTGGTCTCTCCAGTAGATTGTGATGTGACTGGGGACATGCAGCAGTTTCTTGTGTACTGGTGCAAGGCTGCCACCCTCTGGTCATTGGTGTCCAGCATCCCTGTGTGACAGATACCCCCCTCCTCCAAATGAAACTGCATGATCTACCTCCAAGAGGGCAGGGATCCCTTGGCAGCCTAAAATCGCCATGGTCCTTTTCAAATCGGTGATTGTATAGAGTTGTGGAGAGTAGGTGTCCAGAAAGCTTGTATCTGCTCACCAGTGACTGCGTGGTTTTTCAGCCCTTCTCCCCCTGGAAAATCTGGGCTGCGTATGTTGCGACATGGTCCTAGGTTTGAGAGAAATGGCATAGTGTTCCCACTGCAAAGAGCTTCACAGGATTGAACCAGCCACTAAGCAGTAAACCCCACATTCGGCCGCCCACACCCCCAGGTTATGCATACTCTAGCAGGTTTAGCTAGTAAGTGGGGGTGAATATACTTGCTACCTATTGACTTTTTCACTTACACTGAATCCACCGACCATAAATTAAAATTAGCTTGGGAATGGGGATATTGAAGTGAAAGAGGAAGGTGTAACTGAGCAGTGCTGGGGACCCCTATCCAACACCCACCATGACCTGTATTTTGCAGCTGCACGTAGATTACTCTGCGGTTAAAAAAAAGTGCAGTAAACAAATTCAGCTTTATAAACTCATGGAACCAAGATAATCGGTGTATGCGGCCTGGGACCTCTCCTAGCCAGCAGCAAAAGGAGTAGCCGAGCAAGCCGTGCTGCAAGGCTCTGTACCCCTTTTTCTCCCCTCGTCCCACTACTCCAAGGGATCTGTGGGGGTGTAAATGGGTAAAGCCCTTAATGTTTAGTGTTGATTGGGAAGTGGGTTGGTGCCAGAGAACCCTGAACTGGAGGCTGGTGGTGCTACTGGGCCAGAATCACTTCTCATGTGGTTACTCCGCACATTTCTCTTTGCTTAAGTTTACAAAGGTTCTGGGTAGATGTGGAGCATTTCTCCATGCTTGTTTCCTGCATGTTGAAACCTTGTAGAAAGTCCCGTCGACTCCGCTACATCCTTTTTGGGGTTCGAAGGGCTCGATTTTTGCATGTTTTTTTTCCCAATGACGTTGTTTCAGTCGAGTTTACCTGCTTTCTTAGATGATGGCTATGTGCACTCGGTGTGTAGGAATGCGCAAGTTCTGGCAGATTTACTGCACCCATGGTCTAGTGGTGCATGGCCCTGAAAAGCATGATGGGTATTTTAAGAACTGCCCCGGAGCAGAAAGCAAAATATCCTTCATGTTTGTGTTCCTCAGATGTGCACAATCTGCTGGCATGGCTTAGAATTCCTGCATGCCACTTTTAGTACACATTTCAATGTTGAATAATTATCACATTGTGCGAGAACAGTTGCAGTGCTTCAAGTGGGAGGAATGCAGCACAAAGCAGTACATAAAATCTTTTGTCTGGAAGCAGGACTGGTTTACTGCAGGAGTATATGTTTAGATATCTTTGGCTGAAGTAAGAACCCGTCAGACTGGCAATTGAGGATTGTGTGCAGCCTGCCACAGGTAATCTCATACATGGTAGGGTTGAGTTCTGAGTCTGGTAACTATTCCACCGCCAGTTGGAATTGGGTACATGTTCTAATACTATGTTACCATCTTGGTGAACAGTTGTCTTTTTCCTTTTTGCCTAGCTGCTTTTTAAACCATTTTGACTGGCATTTTTGATTAAGATTGGGTGGAGTGCCACGAGGCTTATTCTGAAAAGCATTAGAAAATGTTACGGTCTGAACCCAATGGTAACAGCATATTGCTTGTTGGTCTGTGTACATAATAAGTATTGGACAAAATTAGCATAAGTGAATTGAGGAAAGCGTTTTAGCGGTTCTCCTTGGTTGATGTATGAATTGCCTGTAAAAGACACTTTCTAACAGGCATTTGGTAAAGCAATCCTTGAAAAACTGTAGCGCACTTCACACTGAGGTGCTTGATCATCTGTCTTTAATTTTGTTAGGCCGTTGAAATTTGGGTGCATTGTATTTGAATGGAATGGATCGGGCGACTGATTAGCATCGCAAACAAGTAAAATAAAGTCGAGCTCCACCCAACCGCTTTAGAAGTGAATCCTAACTTGTGGATTGCCTCCTGCTTTGTAGCATTGCTCAACAAAGGAAAGTTTTTATAATACCCTATTACTGGGTTTAGAATGTGCATGTAGCTGCCTCATAGCGATGGTCTGTTTTATGGGTGTGCTTGTGGCTCATTTTTTAAACAGCTATGATGGTTTGGCTTTTGGCAAACGTTGTCCAGAAGTATTTGTTGGGGTGTCTGATTGCTTTTAATGTGGTACTGTAAACTTAAAATAGTACTCTGCTTGCAACAGTGTCCAAATAAACTGTCAGTCTATTGTGGCATACAAAAGAGCAGAGATTTCAAGGCTTTTGCTGTTTGCCATATTTTTTGATGGGTATTGCATTTGCCCCCTCATCCCCATTGTATTTGCTATAGATCTAGTTGAGCTTTCTGGTGCAATTAGTTTTTCTACCTCCCCATCAACTAGTGAAATATGAGTGATTCATATTCGTTAATAAGTTTGGTCTTCAGTTGATTGTGAAAAGCGTAATTTTTCCCTGTGATCGTGAATTTGTCAACCAGTTTATTCAGGATTGTTTGCATCATGTATAGTACGGGCTGAGCGTCATGCCAACCTGATCTATTCCTTGAGGTTTCTTGGTGAAGGCCAGTTTTTTGTATGAGCTTTTTTTTTCGTGGTATATGCTTGCCTTTTGTAAGTGTCGAGAAATGATAATTGCAACACTTCTTCTGTTAAACATTATCATTTATGAAACCATCAAACTTAACTTAGTTTTATTTTCTCCCCCACCCCTCAGGTTGTGATCACCAGACTAAAGTTGGACAAAGATCGCAAAAAAATCTTGGAGCGTAAAGCCAAGTCTCGCCAAGTCGGCAAGGAGAAGGGCAAATACAAGGAAGAAACGATTGAAAAGATGCAAGAGTAAAATGGTCCGCTGTACAGTATCAATAAAAAAACTTTGGGAAACCTTAGTGCACTGGTATATTTTTGCGGCTCATTTACATAACTTTGGCCGTTGCATAGTAATAGTCTAAATACTTGACTGGAACAATATGATTCTAAGCTGTCATTTTCAATGTAAAGTTATTTTGTAATTTCTGAAGATGCCATTAAGTAGCCAATGTGGTTTTGGTTTAATCTAGACATATACATTCCATATCTTTGAACATTTATCATTAATGTTCTCCACTTGTTCAGTAAGCTTTCTCACTCCCACTTTACATCTCTTCCCCCCCCCCCTCCCCACCCCCCATCATTTGTGTGTGAAAGCAAAGCAATCTAATTTTAACTGTGATTGCAGGCTACATCTTAATGCTCCTTTTTAATCCCCTCAGTACAATGTGTGGTGCGCCCAACTTTGTGCAATCTGCGGCGGCAACTCGTCAGGAATACATCTGGGAATGCCAGAATTTTGGGGGTTGAGCGAACAGACATGTCTGCTTCCTTTACTCTCCCCACCCTCTTCGTGTGCCTACACTACACATTTTCAGGAGCAAAGCCATGAACATTCACCATATTATCCAAACCCACCCCTTCATTTACCTATTTCATTTCGGTCAATATTTTTTTTTTCCAGGCTTTTAACATTTCATGAGATCCTAGAACACTAGCAAACATTAATATAGAGCAACAAACCTGCATCTTCAATGTTTGCACAAGAAACATAGTTCGTCCGTGCACATGCCCTAGCTGGAATGACCCACGACCTCCCTGGGAATACTTGGCTCAGTATTGTTTTCCCCTTATTAGTCTTGCTCTTCCGAATGTGGAGAAGGACTGGCAACTTTCCTTATGTAGTTAAGGTGGATCCAGCATTTATTTCCTTCCACCCTCAGAGCGCTAGTGGCGGCATAGACCACTGTCTGGCTCATGGAAGCGGCTCTCATTCCAGCGTTGGACAAACAAAGCAACATGCAAGCTGTCGCCAGGAAAGGGCTATGGCTGTGGAAGAACTCCAGAATTTTGATGCAACCTCTGATATAATTTGCGCTCCAGTTCAGTCCCTAAGGGAGGCCCTAAACTCCTTTCCTAGAATCTTTGAGAACTTCTGAACATATGCTGTGCGTGCGGGTGAGATTGGTGTATCCTCCATGTCACTCTAAGGCGGGACAAAGGGTTACGAAGATGAAAGCCAGGCGAAGGCAATGCACCCAGTTCTTAGGATCAAGAGTTTTGACAATCTGGTTTTCAGCAAACCATTCATGCGCTCCACGAACCTGTTGGCTTGTGAGTGATGCACCGAACACAACCTGTGCTTTATGCCAAATATGGACGTGCTTTCTGCGAAATGCTCATTAAAAAAAGTGAGTCCCATAGTATGATTTCAACTTCGCATATACCCGAATTTCACAGCTGATTTAGCAACATGGTCCCACCTACAAGTCATTGGGCGAGTGGAAAATGATGAGATAATGAAAATTACTGCACCTATCCACATAGTCCATGTGCAGTTCTCTGAAAGGCCATGAAGGTTGGGGTAAAGTGCCTTTAGCTTTCAATGGTATTGACATGTCACACAGTTCTATATGAACTTACTTGCCTGTTCCTGCAAGTTAGGAACAAACCAATACTCTTGGAGGTCTGCTGCTATTTGCCACTGAGACGTGTTAGAAGGGTAATGCAACTGCTCTAGAGCCACAATAAGTAACTCCAGAGGAATTGCTACTTTGCCTGTAAGCTCCTGTCTACACAACAAATCTATGAGGGAACAAACGTGTTTCACCCATAGCTCTTTCTCATCCTTTGATGCTCTTGCATTTCTATAATTTTTAATCTGAGGAACTGCAGTATATGGGACTGTAACTGTTGGGACACAGTTTCTGTGGTCTGGGAATCTAAATGCAGCCTCCTTTGCCACTCTATCAGCCACATATTCCCAAGCACAATTAAGTCTGTATTGTTGGTATGCACAGCACATTAACGATGGATATTTCTGCTGGTAGTGTTGATTCTTTAATTAGTGTGAATAGTAGTGCAGCATGCTGGATGGGGGAACCCAACCGATCTCCTAAACCCTGTCCTCTGGCATCTAGACAAACCTGACTGCACAGTGGATGTGACGTACGTGGGGTTAGTGATTGCCTTCCCCATCTCTAGCGATCAGTGCTACCAATGGTGCCACTTGCGAGAATGTGAAGGCAATCATCCACAAGACTCAACTGCTGCTCCTGCGTGCCTTTCACCAATGTCCTGATCAATTTTGTCAGCCGTCAGAGTACCTCTCCTCCATCTACTGCATCTTCCTTGACATTCATACTCCTCTGCTTCTCACCTATAAGTCGTACAATCATGTGCAACATTGTCAGGTTTTCACTGGTTTGGCTATGTATTTATTGCATTTAATTAAACGCCCAAACCCAGAGGTATCACAGTGTACAATTAGTATTGTAGTAGAAACTTTCTGGTTACAGGGGAAAAGCCCTGTGAGACAAAGGCAATGTGGTTACAGAGATATGGGTTGACAGAAAATAGTACACAAACGGATACAGCAAATCAGTTATCAGTCAATTAGTTACCGGCGAGACTTAAGATGCGGTTAGGTTAAAATTTGTTAAATAGCCAGGTTTTTAGAAGTTTCTTAAAGTGGGTGTGGGGCGGTGTGTTGCTTGTATTTTCAGGGCGTGCATTCTATAATCTGGGGGCTGCTACAGGGAAGCTGGAATCTCCTGTTCTGGAATTCTTGAAGCAGGGAATGAGTTATGTGCAGTATTCTCGCTTGTATGGGTAATCGGTGTATCTCTCCTAGACTGATGTGGTCCCTTTTTTGGATACCCAGTGCTGCTCTGAGAGCATTATTTTGCAGTAATTGCAATTTGGCTAGATTTTTCTTGGTGCCTAGTAAGAGTATGTTACAATAGTCTCACTTAGACAGAATAAGGGCTCTTGCTAGAGTAATGCAGTTGTGTGTAAAAAGGAACTGTCGACTGGGGAAAATTAGTTTGGCTGTGAATGGGGCGAGTAAGTTGATGTGTTTGATCATAGTCAGGCTTGAATCTAGGGAAACGCCTAAGGTTTTGACTTGGATTAGAGATGGTAATGGGAGTACCATCTATGACAATAGGTGTGTAGTCTTGGATGTAATTGTTTCAATTAGGCTGGGGAACCGACAAGTATCTGTCTTTTCTCCATCCAGGCAGAGACTGTTAGTTGCCATCCAGTTCTCGATAAGATAATAGATTTTATTCATGAGTATGGTGTCCTGTTCTTGGTTGCCAGAGATTGGGATGAGTATCTGTGTATCATCTGCAAAGTTAGTATAGATGAATCCAATTGCATCTAATGCTGCAAAGAGAAGTTTCGTGTAGGCATTCTAGAGTGGGGGTGAGGCATGATCCTTACGGTATGCCTTATGGGAACTGTTACAGGCTCTGCCGCCTCCTCCCCTATGGCGACTATAGATGAACAATTTCAGCCAAGTGGTTGCGTTGTGTGAGAATTGAACATTTTTGCTTGGGGTTAGGCAAAGTTTGTCATGGTCCACTAGGTCGAACGTGGCGGAGAAGTCAAGGATGCATATATTACCTGAGTCTTAGATAGCGTCTATCTGGTTTTGTAGATAAAGTAATGCTGTCTCCGTAATGGTTGGGACGAAAGCCAGATTGTCTATCACCTAGTAGGTAGTCGTTTTCTATGTGAGTTTTTACTTGGGTGCATGCGATTTTTGTCGCTTATTTTGAGGAGGAATGGGTCTAATTGGTGGGGGTCTAGGGTGGGGTTTTTTCAATAGTGGTGTGGCCCAGGCCTTTTTGAAGTCTGCAGGGACAGTTGGTAATGAACAAAGTGTTAATGAAATCGGTGATGATGGGGAGCTAGCATGGGAGTACAAGAGTTAACTAATTTGCCAGGAAAGCTGTCTCCTTTGCAGTGTAAAGGTTTGACTGAGGCAATGGTCTTTGGAGACTGGGGTGAAATTAAACTGTAGCGGATGCTATGTTGTCAGTCAAGACACTTGAGGCGGTGTCGGCACTGTGGACCAGTAATTCTCTTTTCATAATGATTTTGTCTTGGAGGGATTTGATTTTGATGGCTAGGGCTTTCTGTATAGTAGTACACCATGCTTTGGTGACGATGACTTTGGTATGAGGAGGGATTGGTGTTTCCAGTTTAAGAATTGCATACAGTTTTTTATTGGATGCAACATTAGTGATGCGTAGTTTCAGGGTGCTGGCTTCGTGTGTAATAACAGTTTGTATTTATCTGAGTAAGTACAGCTCTTTTTTGCTTTTCGATGGAGGTATTTTTCTGGTTGGATGTTCTAGTGCTCTTTTGCTTCTTCCAAGTTAAAGAAGTTAATCATTAAACCAAGAATTGCTACGTTTAGGTCTGGGTAGTTTAGACTTGAGTGGGGTTACTTCATCTATAGTGGTTTTCAAGCAGGAATGGTAGAAATGGGATATACTGTCAGGGTTAGAGTTCATTATAGGCTGTGACTCAAATAGTTTATTAAGGATAGGGGGGTCAAGTTTTCTGGTGTGAGCTTTCGTGCATTTCTCACCAATATTGGAATGGGAGATGGCGAGGGTGATACTTGGGTTTTTGTGGTTAATACATTAAATCTAATGTGGTCTGTCCACAATTTTTAGGATGTCTTCGGGGCATACTTTAGTATTGAGTGTTAAGATCCAATCTAGGATTCTACCTTTGGTGTGGATGGGTGCATTGACGATTTGGGAGAACTGCATTTCTGAAAGGCTGTGGCTTTATGATCGCGAGTCATTGAAACCCAGGTTTAAATCGCCTAGTAGTATAAATTTAGGCTTGGGTTTGAGGAGGGGGTGACAAAGGGAGCTCTATATCAGGATGATTGGAAGAACTAGGCTCTCTGTAGATGGAAATTGAAGGTTGTCTTGGGGTCAGTCGTTAGTTTAAGGGTTAAAAGCTCATAGCCGTCCATTTTGTGTTACAGGCTTTAAACTAAGGAGGTTTAGGCAATGGTGGCTACTCCTCCAGTACCATCTTGGCAGTCAGTTCTGAGAATGGTGTAGTCCAGTGGGATGGCTAGAATCAGAAGTGGGCCTGATGCTGAGTTTAGCCAGGTTTGTCATTGCTAGGAAGTCTAGTTGGTGCTCCAATATGAGGTTGTGTACATCAATGGCATGTGCCTCTAGGGAATGGATATTCAATAGTGCCCCTTTAAGGTGAGTGTTGGGTGAGGAATTGTGTAGGTCGGGTTGATCTACGTGTGTTAGTAGGCTGCAAATTGGGTTGGTTTGTGGTGGCCATAGTGGTTGACCTCTGATTTGGGGATATTCGAATCCTGGGTGGGTTGATGATGTGGTTTGGGGAAGATTTGGTGGTGCGCTTCTGTTTCAGGTGGCAGGGTTGGGGGGCGCTGGTGGGTGCGAGCGTAGTCCGAGTCTCCTGGTGGTACCCAGTAAAGGCCTCAAGATTTTAGGTGAGACCTATGGATCCTAAGTATGGGGTAGTACGGTAGGTGGTGAGGGTTGGCAGAACATACTAGGATGGTGTGGCGTGAAGTGTTTTCTCTGCCTGTTGCGCCTGTGGGGGAAGCTTGGGATATGTTGGTGGTTTTGTTAACTGTAGTGGTGGATTAGTTTACTGTAGTGGTGGATTAGTTTACTGTGTGTTGGGCTGCTGTTTCAGGCAGACGTGGCGTAGGACGGGGGGGTGAAAGCTTGGGCATCCGATACGAGCCAGGCCTGACTCTTGGTGGATGTAGGCACCTTTGGTGCATGATAAAGTGTAGGCCAAGCTGCTGTCCTGCGCAGGGGTCATAAGCATCTGGTATTGCAGGGTGTAGGTAATATGAACAGAACAAGGTTAGAGAATGTAACATTGCAATATTAGCTTGGTGGGTTTATACCATAGATGAGTGGGACATTAGTGGGCGTCTCCGTGGGAGCCAATAGTAGGGAGTAGTTCCCCTAGTGTGACTAGTAGGGAAAGTAGCAGTAATATTGAGTACAAGATGGGGGTCTAAGAATGCGAATGAGGCAGCAATAGGTGCAATTTAGCTACAAAATTTCAAGTTGTGCCAGTATACAGTGGGCAGCAATGAAGTATGGGTCAATATGGGGATGCAGTTAAAATTTACAGTACAGCATTTCAAGTTGTGGTAGTATACAGTGGGCAGCGTTGTGTACAGATAGTGAAATGTAGCAATATGTACAGTCGGTCAATGTAGCAAAGACAACAAAGCGGTTTCACAATTGCACTTAGTAACAACATATGCTTCTGGCTATCGCTAGCGTGGTGGCTATTTGAAGGAGTACATATCCAGGAGAGCCTAGGTAGAGACGAGATGTCAAGCATTGGAGTACAGCGTTTGCTATTTAGATCGCTTACCGCATAGTATGGTCTGTGTAGGAGTCGCCGAGGAAAGTCCTTGCCAGATTTTCGCTGTGCAGGCAAATCGGGGGGGTTGGGAGGGGGGGGGTCTGTAAAGCCTTTGATATTTGTACAGCTCAAGAATGTGGGGGTTGAGGGATGTACGTAACAAGGATGGAAGAGGGTTGTGCAGTGTCCTGCGGCCCGGGCAGTCTGGGCCTTGAGCTCTGGGGGCCTTGGGTGAGGGGGGCTGGCTAACGCTTACCGGCAACCCTTTTGCCCAAGAAGAGCGCAGTCGGGGTTGGTTGCAAGGCAAGCATGATTGAACAAATGGATCAGGTCAGCAGCCATCTTGGAGGCTGTATGGCTCGTGTCGCTGCATTCAGACTCAACACGTCGTGGAGGTTCACTCTTGGACCCAAGCTGGGTGGGTCTCAGTGGATGTTGCAGTATTGACTGTATGACACCTCAATGGGTGTATGGAGGCATTTGACAAGATGACCTCGTAGCCTGAAGCCCTCTGTGTGGTGAGGGTTGATTTTCCGTGATTGCAAAAACTGCATGTTTGAATCGATTGTCCTCCCACATATTACTCCTCTTTATCTCCCATCCAGCGTCGGCTGTCTGGAAACTTTGTTCTTAGCAGTTGGTGTTAGGAAAGATTTCTTAATTGTGGGCAATTTTCCTTCCATGTGGCAACCCCTAAACTTTTTGCTGTTTTCACCATGATTTAGACTTTTCCAGAGATGTGCAGCCTTCTGCCGCACTCCTCTGGGCTTTCGCTCCATTCTTACGGGGAAACTGACATGCCCTTAAGACAGTCAATACCGGGAGATGTTGTTTTCCTAGTTTCTTAATCATGTTGCAGCTTTCGCGCAACATGGCACAAGAGGGCACTGTAAGCTAAGTTACTGCTCTCTTGGGTCTCTAGTCTTCTACAGTCCCTAGATACTCTTTGGATTGTTAATGAACGGTGCAAGTGAATCACGGATGGGACTGGTGGCAGCGATCGTTTCTTTGTGTTTTTGAGCTCCTTTTGGCGTTTCAGTGCGTTTCTCGCGCTTAGCCCAAAATGGTGGCCTGGCCCCCAAAATGGCCAGACCACGAGGCTTTGTCCTGCCCGTCTTGCCCCCTTCACCTTCCCCAGGTCGAGCCGGGCCTTCCTTATTTGGACATGTACTTTCCTGCGAAACAGATGCTTTGCGGGCTTCTACAGGTCTTGTGTGTGCCGCCAGGATGTGGGCCGGGATGTCTGGTCCCAATACACAACCTGGATGCCAGAAAGTCTAGTGTGTCGTGAATGCCTGGGACAACCGTGGTCCGTGATAGGTCCACTTATGGTGTGAGTGTTTTGTAAGCGGATCTCTCCTTGGGTCCACTCCGTTTTGGCGCGAAGGGAACCGTGGTTAAGAGGAGGCTGGAAACACCACTCCCATGTCGATCTCCTGAGTTCTCACGAACGAAAGAATACAGGAGCCAAGTATCCTGCAACTACGAGGCTGAACCGAGGAATCGCTGGTGACCCGCTGAAGGACTGCTCCTCTGTACTGCTGTCGCTTGGTGAAACCCTTTCTACCTCTGATCGAACGAGAAGGCCTGTACTGGTACTTCGACCCCTTGGAATAGTGGGAAAAACTATTCTCGGCATCTTCATCTCCTGCACGTAAGCCTTCGGAAGTGTCTTTGGGCCATCCAGCAGACTGACCAGCCTACCCAGGAGTCTTGCTCTGTAACCGCCATCAGGTTGTGTTGTATTACGAGTCCTTGTCACTCATACGATTTGTACACTTGCCATTCCCAGGTCTGAAGGAGTAGTGTATATTGGGCTGAAATACACACGGCCACTCTGTTGCCCTGCTGTGGTAACAAACTGTGCGGGTTCACTGCGTTTGGGATATCCTCAACTCTAACTTCTGCTGCTGCGGAATCTACACAACGCCGAGACGTCCCCTGCTCGTATGTGAACCTGCCAGCACTGAAACTGACGCGGAGAAGCCTGGGTCTGCCTGCATCGGGGACCGGTGAGTAGCATCGCTAGGAACTGGTCGCCCTCCTGCAGTAGCCCATAGCTTTTCCCCGCTGTGTCTAACAGCATGCCTTTCCGTACTCGCGCTCTGCTTCTGCCCACAGTGGAGGCTGCGCTTGAGTCGCGGAGCTCTGTTCATCTTTTGTTCAACGAACTAAACTGCCTGATTCCCTCGAAGAGGCTCCCCCTTTTGCCCGTTGGCACCAGTGTGTGCAGGTACTTTTGAGCACAAGGCTCCACTCTTCGTACGGCTCGGACTTCCTTTTAGTTAGGTGCCTCTGAAGGCGGACTGGGTCTAACTATTATTCGCACTGCCTGTTTTCCTCCCCATCTAGGTGGTCTTCACATTTCGTGCGTCTAACTCGTTAGACTCGTTGGTAATTGTGTATATATATTGTATTTGATTGTGATGTGTTGGTTTACTTGAGTTTTATTGTGATTTCTCCCTACGGTCAATGTTACAAAGGCCTTGTAATGTGTCTATATTTTTAATATAACACCTGCTTGGAGTAATTTGTAGGTGTCCTTGCTTTGTGTGCTCATTGCGGGCTTCCAGTCACCCTCACCCCTCTTGAGACCTAGTCTTGACCGCCGCGATCGCTACCCTGATTGGTCTGGCTTGTCCAGAGGTTACCCTGTTCAAGAAACCAGGCTGGCCTTCTGAACCTCTGCCCTTCCAGGACAGAGTTCAGAAATCTGGCATAGACTCGGTCCCCCTCGGCAGCCTGCGTCGAGTCTCTGGGCAGCCTGCGTCTAGTCTCGGGGTCACTGACTATAGCATGCACTGCTCTGGTTACTTCAGTTCTATTTTGCCACTGCACTGTTTGCTTCTGGTCATGTCAACGGTTGTTTTTCAAATGTTGACTCACGTCTGTGTGATTTACAGAGTGTGAGTTGAAGATGTTTATTAGACCCACACTGCATCTGTCTGATACCTGGGAATCGAGCACAAAATAGACTGCGGTTCTTGTCGGTTCATGGCGGAAAAGGTGTTGGAGTGGAATGGAAAACTTGCTTTGGGTAGGCCCACTTCAAAAAGGAGGGCTTCTGATGAGATGACTCTCTGGGTGAGTCACCACCTTGAAAGCGCTCCTGGTCTCGAGTAAATAACATCCCTCTTCGTATTCCCGGAAGAAGGCCAAGAAGAGGCATCCTAAATCAAGCTTTTCGTCCTGACTCATCGCTGATCGCAAAAGGCATGTGTTCAGGTAAGTCGGCTTCTAAAACCCAGTGGGAGGATTTTGTCCGTATGTTGAAAGTATTTGAGAAGGCAGCCTCTACTACTCATTCGAGAGAGCTGAAGAAGAGCTCAGACCCTGTTGAGCCTCGTAACGCAAATGTTTTATAAGGTTTCTGCCTGAGCACCCTCGAGCCCAGAACCGTCGACCCGCCCCCCCCCATAAAGACTCGCCCGTGAGAGGGGAGGCCTAACCTTCATTCAATTACCTCGACAAGTCTTGTTTTGGGTACTTCTACATCATTGACGAAACCCCCAAATTTACCAGCCTTAGAGTGGACTCCATTTTTTTAGGCAGATGAGGCTTCTGAAAAGGACACACCCCCTTTTGGCTTGGAATTTTGGGACACCTAATTTTCCAGAAGCCTTTATTTCAGATGCAGCTTCTGGTAGACTCATTGAGGGATGCAAGTTGCCTCGACATTGTTCTTAAGGTAGAGTTGAAGAAGAGTGCAAAGGCCAATTGGGAAGCCTCAGATACTAACCCCGCAGTTTAGATCTCACGAAGTATAAACCTTGCGTGGATCCGTGCTAACCACCTGTCCCCTGATAGTTTGGTCGTCTAGGCTACTGCCTAATCTTTGGCTGCTGCATAGCAAACTATACCACCTGACAGGGCGGACCAATTTTGACGCCGCCTTAGCTAAGAGTTTCTGCCAGTATGGATTTAAAATCGATCACTACTACTTGTGCTCTGACCAAGTTTTCCTTTATGCTATGCGATATCATAGCTATGGCTGCAGAACATATCCCTCCTAGAAGGGGTAGAAAGGGATGGTTTCTTAAACATCGTTTAAGTTGGAAAGGAGGCCTTGTGCGACCCACTTCAAACTGGACTTGGTCCAGCGGACGGTGGCAGCTGGGCAATTGCAGCTAGAACTGTTTCTCGCTTGGCTACGCAAGTCTGGATTTGTGCCGGACATTCCGTCGAGATTGTTAAACATGCCCTTCGATGGCACCCTTTTCCCGCTTGTTTGGTAGCAAAGCTGATGAGCGCTTTGAAAAACTCCTAGCATCAAAGGTGGCTGCAAAGGTGCTTGTTGCAGCAGTTTTGTCAGTTGCAGCAGTCCCGCTCGGCTCCTCAGTCTTGTAGGAGCTGCCCCTCCATCATTCAGAAGGACGAGGGGCCAGAGAAGATTTCCTCAAGGTGGTTGAGGTGGGAAAACCACTCAGTTGCAGCCTCCTTACCATAAGCTGCCACCACAACACCAAAACCTCAAAGGCCTTGGTCCACTAGACCGTAGTGGGGGCTTGGGCGGACAGGCTGAGTCAGCATTTAGAAGAATGACTGAGCATTATTTTGGATGCTTGGGCTTTACAGACAGTAGCCCAAGGTTACTGCCTCCCTTTTTTGGGAAGGGCTTCCATATTGACCACCAGGGAGGCACTCCCTCGAGGTTACCGTTCTGCTCCCACCCTGCTAGAGAAAGGTGCCATAGAGCTGGTGCCTGGACATGAGCTGCTTGAGCAATTTCCTGAGGAAGGGCAAGTTCAAGGTGGTTACTTTTTCAAATCCTCAGGCCCCCTAGCTCCAGGTTTGGATGGTATTGTTGGACCCTCAGGATGCTTACTTTCATGTGCCTATTCATCACAAGCACAGATAGTACCCAAGGTTCGCTATTGGCAGTTCTCATTTTCAGTTTTGGGTTCTGCCATTTGGGTCTCACCTCCGCCCCAAGGGTTTTCACCAATTTAATGGTGTCAGTGGCAGCAAGTATCTAGAGGGATTCACATATACTCCCCTACCTGCACAATTGGCTGATCAGGGGCCTTCCCGCAAACAGGTCCTGGAGCATCTCTGCGTCACCTGCCGCTCTGAGCTTCTCCCTCAATTTCAAGAAGTCCCACATGGTACCTTCTCAAAAACTTCAATTCACCGGAGTGGTCCTGGGTGCTTCCTCTGCGAAAGCCTTGCCACCCGAGTTGACATTCTGCAGATGTTCATGCAGTTCCAGAATGCCCCATGTCCGGCCTTTGATTTTCATAGGTTGCACAGTCTCATGGCATCCTGCATTTTTCTGGTGCCAAAGGCCCGTCTGAGTTCTCTTCATTGCGCCTTTGGATCCCAGTGGTCAGTTCTCTGGCAGAATGACTGATCTATTTCAGATCCCAATCAGTCACACATGATCTCCTGTAGGGGCCTGCAAGGAGCACGTGTTGAAGGGGAAACCTGTTGTCAACCATGGACGGAGATTGCAGTATTTGCCTACGCCTCCCTCACAGGTTGCGTAGCCCACACCAGTGATTTGACCATCGGTCGTTGGTCTCCATCAGAGCCCAAACTATGCATCAACCTTTTGAAGCTGAGGGCAATCAGACTAGCGCTGATGGCCTTAGTGCCCTCTGTATGGTGAAAGAATGTATTGAAAATGACTGACAACAGGGACCATGCATTCCCTCCAAGAGGTGCTGTGCGGTCACTACCACTGACCAGCGAGGCAATGCAGCTCTGGTTTTGGGCACTGCAAGGAGTCCACATAGTGGCTGCTCGCCTTGCGATGAGAACGGCGGCGAACGCTGTGAGCAGGCAAAGCAGTCTCACGGTGGGAGCTAGCTCAGGAAGTCCTTCAAGAGATCTTTGCCCTTTGGGGAATCCCTCGAGTGGATTTGTTTGTGTCCAGTGTCCGGCAGTGGGACCTGTTCTGCTCCAGGGAATTTGAGTGCAGCGCTGGGAGACTTGTTTGAAGAGGACTCGGGCTTTCCACTCATACAAATTTCCTCCTGTCTGTTTCATTCCTCACATCGGGAGGTTTTGGAAAACTATGATCCTGATGGCTTCAGATTGTTCCAGGTGGACACGTGGTACCCAAATCTTCTGGACATTTACTTTTGCCCTCCAATACGTCTTCCACAAAGCAAGTACGTCCTCTTGCAAGGAGGAGCTCAATCGGGACCCTGAACCTTCACGTCTGGTTTCTGAGAGGTTAAGATACAAAGATTGGGACCCACCGGAAGATGTAAAGGAGGTGTTTCTTTCGGCCAGAAGACCAGCAGCAAAGTCTTCATTTGTCCCATCTGGGCCTACAGGTTGCGACTGCAAGGGGCTTCCTTGCCACACTATCTGTTTTTAAGCGTTTGCCAGAGCAAGGGTTGTTCTTTAAGATCTCTATTGTGTTCCAATTTCTGAAAGGTTTAACTATTTTCCTCCGGTTAATTCATTGTTAATGGCTGGATTCTGAACCTTTTTATTTTAATTTGTTTTATTGATTTTTAGAAACAGTACAGGCATTACATGCATATAGAACAGGCATTGCACAACCACATCTTTCTCTGATTTGTATGTCTCCTGCTACCTCTCTCAAAACCCCCGCCCCTTCAACAACCTGTCACCTATGTACCTGCTTGACCTAGTGCGCATGAGTTCTATTTCAATGCCAATGTCTTATGCCCACCAAGTATTCAATTGGCTCCTAGCTAGCAGCACCTGCTGAGGCTTGCAGTTCATGTAGTAATTGTCTCCAGCAATTTAAATATGGTTTTTCTCTCATTTACCCCATTTTTTGGCTTCCTGCCACACTGCAATATCAGCTAGTGTATTTCTGGAGATCTTTCCACCACCCCTTCGCGTCCAGACCTCAGCGTGCCTTCCAGCTCATTGCTACCCTTCGTTTAGCCAGGATGTATGCCAAGTCTTTCAGTTTGCTAATATATTTCTTCATCTTGGGGCGTGCAAATATGCTGAGCAGGCAGATCTTGGGGGACCCCACATCCAATTTTACGTCTGCTTTTGCTAGCCTCTGCTATCTCCACCCTGTATTGTTGTATCTCCCTGCAGGCCCAGAACATACGGACCATGTCTGCATTATGGAGCCTGCATTTCAGGCACTTATGTTCTTTGGTTTGCTAAAGCTCGCCATTACCTTGGCTGTGAGGTATGCTGTATGTGTTAAATATAATTGAATGATCTGCAGTTTTGCATTCCTGGATACCTGTTTGATATGTCAGTGCTCTACCCCACTGTTTCTCTGTGATTGATCCTTGCAGGTCTTCACAGCTGCGTCTAGTGTTTACTAGTCCATCATTGTCTTGGGACATTAGCAATTCGTATATTCTAGATGCCTCGTGACCGCCCTCTGAAATATCATGTCTCTATTGCTGTTATCAGTTTAGGCTCTCTGGTCTGCACCAGCCACAACAGCTTCAGTTTCACTAAGAGGGAGGCGTGTAATATATATGCTGCTACCAATGTGTTCAAATCTAAAAGCTCTTCAAGTAATCGCCGATCATGACAATTCCTAGGGGCTGCCAATATTTTCTCACCTGTGCTGCTCATCTACTTTGAGGGCTACCAATGGGATCTGGGGCGAGTAAGGTGCCTGAATGCCTAGCAGGCGACCATCTGTTCCATTTTGCTTTACCTACTCTCAGCAGAAGCGGGGGCTTAGTCCAATGCTCAAATGGTATCCAGACTATTTCTTTCAGGGAGAAAAGGGTGCATGATGTTTGCAGTAGGTGGGTGTCTTGTGATGGCTCATTTGGCTTGCCACAAAATGCCTCAAAGTTCTGTACTTTTATACCCCCCTGAATGTATGGTCTCTGCAGTTTCGCTATGGCTAGTCGGTTTCGGCCCTTGCTCCACAGTAATCCTCGGCATTTCCAGCTTCTTGAAGAAGCTTTTGGGGAATGTCATACGGGACGCTGGCAAAGTAGTGTAGCAGCCTAGTGAGCACTAACATCTTGAGCAGTGTGGCTCTGCCCATCAATGATGGGGGGGGAAGGAAGGGGCAATGTCATGTACCTCTTTGTTCTCTCTACTGCCTTCAGCATGTTTGGTACATATTCCGTCTTGGGGTTGTGGTAGATATAGTCTCCCAGATATTTAAAGGTCTCTGTTGCCCACTGCACCAGTAATGTGTTTAATGTTTTCCCTTTGTATGCCGCCAATGGGAACAGGCAAGATTTCTTTTCGCTAATTGTGATGCCTAAGAGCCACATACTGCTCCAGTACGTCTAATATGTATTGTAAGTTGGTCTCTGGATTGTGTAAGTAAATGAGCATGTCATCGGCATATAGGGAGATGAGATTCCACCCGCCCTGCACCTCCATGCCGGCCTCCCGGTATCCTTCCCTAAGGTACACTGTTTGGGGTTCCAGGGCTAGTATAAATAACATCAGGGACCATAGGCATCCCTCTCTTGTGGCCTTTTCTAGCGTCCATTGCTCGGAAATCAGGTTGCCTGTCTTTACTCTGGCAACCGGCTTGCTGTACATTAAACACGCCCGTTTCGTGTATGAGGCCTATGCCATAGCTATTTAATGTAGCGAGCAGCCATGGCAATCTGACTGAGTGAAAGGCCTTTACCACATCTAATGAGGCTATTGCGCAGAGTCTCTCACTGTCTTTGGTATGGTCTACAACGTGGTGTGGTCTGTGCAGGTTTCCTGTGATATTCCTGCTCGGGTCGTATCCTGTTTGATCTGGGTGTATAAGCTTAGCTATCACTTGTTTGAGCCTATTGGCCAGCAGGGCTGTTAGTTTCTTACCATCCTGGTTTAGAAGCGACAGGGGTCTATTTGAACCAGTCTTATCAGTTTTGTTTGGTTTTTGCAGTGATGGGGATTAGGGATTCTCTGTGACAGTGGGAGACTGTGTCAAATGCCTCGTTAATCATTGCTAACATTGGGGGCAGGACCTCCTCTCTGTACTCTTTCTGGGTACCCCCTCCGTCCCGGGTGTCTTGCCCATTGGTTGCTCTCTAACAATCATTCTTAAGTGCTATGGGGGCTTCAACTTTGCCGCTGCATCCTCATCTAATTGTGGAAGGCTGTGGAAGGATAAAAGACAATGACCGATAATTCCCCTGCCTATCCTATGCATACTTGTAAATATGTATATTTTAAAACTGTTTACCACTGCATTTGTCGCAACTGCTGTAACCTATGTATACATTAATTATTGTACAGCACTGTAACCAAGCTGAGAGTAACCCTGCTTCTCCTGCGCCCTTATACCTTTGGGTCTGGCGTGCAATATAAATGAATAAGCATAAACATGTGTGCTAGGGCTGCCTCCTGTGTCCGCAGGTTGTGTCACTGTTGTGTCTGCATATAACTCTTGATAATATTTGAGGAAGCAGTTATTTTCCCCCCATCTTGTGTTGCAGGTATTCCATCCTAGTCTTTCACTACCTTTATTAGTTTGCGCTTGGATTCCCTTCTATATAGTCGGGCCAGCAGGCGACCCGGTTTGTCACCAACCGCATGCTGCCTTTCGATGTATTTGGGATAATTCAGGGTGCCTAACCGTGCTTTAAGCAATAATGCTTCAGGAGATCCGCCTCTTATATACTTTCCGTTGACTGTTCCCCTGCCCTTTCTATTTTCTCTATGGCGGCTTCCGTTTTCATTGTCTGACTATTGTAGCTTTCATACCCCCCACCTGAGCTATTGCCATACCTCTAACAAGTACTTTCTCAGAAGTGCTCCCGAAACTCGTCCTTCAAGGCCTGGCTTCTGAGCTTCCAGGCTGGGATGCATGCTCTGGGTGGAAGCGCGCACCATGATATTATAAACTATGAATTATCTGATCGTACCCTCGCTTTATATTCTATGCAGGCCACTTCACTTAGTTTCTCCGCCTGTAAATAAGTAATCTAGTAAAGTTTTGTTGGGGCAACATAGTGCGAGTATCCTAAATCTCGTGGGTAGCGTGCTCTCCATATATCCACCAAGTTGAACTCCTTTAGCAAGGTGTTCAATGCTTTAGCTGCAGGGGGTGTGTGTGTGTGTGTGTCAGATCTATCTAGTTTAGGGACTAGTACGCAATTAGTCCCCAATATTCATGTGCAGTTTCTATGTTAGCCTATGTGGGGCTAAAGTGTAAGGAAGTAGGCTATAGTGTCATGATCATCATGCGCGGAAGTGTTTGATGCACAACTACTTATACTCCAACATGCCCTTTATCATGACCATCCTGCCATCCCTGTCTTTATCTATATACAGCACCCTTAATGGAGCCGTAGGTGCTATCCATGTACTCCCCTCGCGTATTCTGAATACGGGGAGCTCGCCGTAGTGCCCCCGCGTAAGTATGTCATTGCTCTATTCCTTTTGATGTAGCTTTTAAGGCCGCTTACATTCCAGGAGGCTATTTGATTTCAGTCATCATTGTTGAGTTTTTCTGTGTCCTAGCAGTAATCTGGGCTCGTTGTGTGCATGCTGTGTGGTCCTATCGGCTGTTCCCCAACTTGGGATCTGAACCGTAAGATTCCTCGTGGACGATCTGTTTGAGGCCCTTCATTCAAATCCTCCAAGCATGCTCACCCTCAAAACTGTCTTTATGGCCATTACTTCATCCCTTTGTGAATTACAGGCTCCATCTTCAAAGCCTCCATTTACCACCTTTTACAAAGAGGTTGTGTTGAGGGTCTGCTCTGCTCTTTCTTCGGAAGGTAGTTTCAGAATTTTATCTAGCGCAAAATATTCAGCTTCCCACCTTTTGCCCTCCTCTGTATCCCTCCAAGGAGGAGAGACTTCATAGTCTGGATCCTAAGAGGTCCTTGAGCTTTTACATCTCTAGAATGGCAAAGCTTGGGCAAGGCGACCAGCTTTTTGACGGTTATGCCAGTCACAAGCTAGGGTTATCCATACCGAAGCAGATGTTGTTCCACTGGATTATCCTTTTGTATATCGGAATGCTGCAAACTAGTGAGTAAAGCGGTCCCTGTTGGATTGCAGGCACACTCCACTAGAGGGGTGGCTACTTCATCAGCTTTGCAGAGAGGGCTTTCAATGCAGAAGTTTGTAATGCTACAACCTGGTCCTCTATTCATACTTTAGTAAAATATTATTGCCTGGCCTCTGCATCGGGTCGAGGTTTGGGAAGGCTGCGTTAACAGCGTTAATCAAGAAATTTTGTTCCCACTTCCAATAACATACTGCTTTGGGAGGTTATCCAAGATGAAGAATATGTGGGAGGACACCATCATTAGAAGAACAAATTACTTACCCTTGGTAATGTTTCCACTGGATGACTCGTCGCCTCTCCCATCCTGCCCCTCAAGAGAATTTGTGTATTAATCTCCTTCAATGTTGGGTCATTCCTTAGCCTTGTGAACATCTGTGCTTTTGAGAGAGGAAAACTAGAACTGCACTAAGGGCTGCAGTGCATGCTATATACAGTTGGTGACGACATGCCCTAGAGGGAACAGATGCCATCTAGGGGTTTGAGTTGACAGCGCCCTCAGTTTCTGAAGCAGCTGAAGCTGGATCGAAGATAGCAAAAGGACTAAGGAAGTGCTCCAAGAATATAGTGTATGCACATTCTCTGCTAACCTCCCAAATACAATATTTATTCCAGCATCTTTTGTTAAAAGCTAGCCTTCAAAATCAACGGAATGCCAACTATTACATCACCATATTAACTATTACAATTGCTATCCCTACAAAAATTGAGGTCCCCACGAAGGAGAATATAAAGCAGGCACATACTGTACTTCTCCAATACAAGGCCAAATCGATTAGTGTGTAAAGCTTTAACCTTCATAATTTAGGGGATACCAAATACCGCACTGAGTCTCTTGGAGGGGTTAAGGTTTAAAGAGGGGAGACGAGTTGAGCAAGAAGGAGTAGACCATGAGGGGAGTTGGCGAGCTTTTAGAGGGTGATGACAATAGTCAAAAATATTGCCGCAGTACAGGTGTAATTGCAGTTTTTTTAAACAATTTTTATTATTTTATAACAAACACGTCAACCATGGTAACATTTTAGGACATACATAATCAATATCAAAACATCACATTATACAGTGTCGTTTTCCGTCCTCACCCCTCCCTCCCCACAAACTCGAGCCATCTCCGCCTCATCTACATGAGCATTTTCAGGAATCTCCGTGTTCGTTGACTCATCTGAGTCTTCTGTATCATGATTGACCTGGTGGGGGCTTGCCATTGAGGTCACCAGCTGCCTCCAGGCTATCGGGGGGGCCCGCTTCCTCCACTCCCCCCTTGGTGACAGCTTCAAACCATACCACAGTTTCTGCTTCCGCCCATCTCAAGAGGTCCGCCCACCATATCTCCACTCTGGGTCTGTTGGCGGCTTTCCAACACATTGCGATTCTGCGTTTAACTAAAATATAGGCCAGGTCCTTCATTTTACTAATATGCTTCGAATGACGTGGCCTGGGAAAATTCCAAAGCAAGCCAGCCCAAGCCGATCCTACGTCCAGTACCACTCGCCCACCAGCCATTTTCATCTTTATTTCCTCCCAGAATCTGCATCTCAGGGCAGGCCCAGAATATATGCAGTAGTCCTGCCTCCTCCTCCCCGCACATGGGGCATTTTTGTACAGCCGAGCCTCCAAACCTAGCTATTCTACTGGGAGTCCGGTAAGCTCTCAGTGACATACAATTGGATCTGCTGGAGTCTTGCATTCCGGGACACCTTTTTATAGTACCTTTGGGCTCTATCCCACTGTCCTCTGTCATGGGTTACCCCACCTCCTCCCCCCAGTCATGCCTCAATTGGAGCAGCTCCTTCCCCACCTTCATCCTCAGCTCATATATCCTAGATATTTGTGTAATTGCATTTTTATTTAGGGGTAATTCATCAGATGTTACATTAGTAATCTTGGTAATTGATAGCATACACTTTTTCCAGCTCTGTATCTGTTTAGGGAAGGAATGCATGTCAATGGCTATTTCTGAATGTACACTGGGTAAATTTGAGTCTTGTGATTCCCGTTCCACCTTCTGTCCTTAATCTACTCCATGTGATTCTGGGCCTAGCACTCAATTTTCGAAGTCTCTTCCTGATCATTGCACCACAGTAGATCTTTGAACCAATCCTTGGCTTGTGGTGATTTGGCACTTGTCAATTTAAGGGCTATCTGATGCTTCGCTAGGAGCAGTGCTATGGCAGTGATTCTCTTAATGATTGACCAAGTTATCGGGTCACACTGAATCTGATACCATAAGTGGACATTTTGAGGATTGCCTCTTAATGTTTCAATTTTGGGGGTATGATCGTGCAAGGTGGCTAAAGTCAGTTTCTTATGACTGACATTTCAGGGCAGCACCAGTGGGGAATCCTCTCTTTAGTGCAAACATTTTAAAGTGAATAATTCTAGGTTTGTAACATAAGGAAACCTTTTTTGTATGTTTGCATGCACTATTCCATGTATTATCTGGTATAGAGCACTCAAGCTTTTTTCCTATCTCTCGCTCCACCTTGGGGCCATGTTCCATTCTGATGCCATCATTTTGTACGTTATGGAGATGGAGTGGCTTTGGAAAGGGGCTTTCATAAAGTAGGTGACTAGAGGCTGCCCTTTTAGGAGCCTTCAGATTGGAAGGGAGATGCTCGGCTATCTCACCAATTATCCGATAACAAAACAAGTTTCATTTCCCACTGCTTCTAAAGCAGAAAGAATGAGCCTCTCCTGTCACCATGGGTGCTCCTCATGCTCCTATCAGTTTCAATAGTAGTGGTCTTAGTCTGGCAAAACATGACTTGGGGACCATTGTAGGAACATTGATAAAGATGTAATGCAGTTTGGGGCGGTTAATCATTTTAATAAGATACTCTAGCCATCATGGACCAAGGGTGCCCTATCCATTTCATCTTCGATATAGTTGAGACTCGCCATGTAGTTGCTTTGGAGAAGTATTTGTGGATCAGTGGCTACCCAAACACCCAGGTATTTACCTTTTTATGATTTCCACTAGAATCCAAAATAGGCATCTCTTTATGCTGTGCGGCTTGTTGGCGATAGCAGGTCCGATTTTGACCAGTGGCTTTTCAGCCCTGATTGTTTTTCACCAAATTGTTTTATTGTCTCTACTATTGGTGCATCATTCATTTGGGGGGTTTAGAAACGTATGAGGCAATTGTCAAATAGACACAATTACTTTCTGATATTTGTATCCCTCTTTCAATGTATTGCTCCCTAAGGATGCAACTCATTGAATGAGGGATCTACTCGTGATGGCATTTATATTGTGTCCTATCCTTGCCATGTTTTGGGAGTGCTATTATTGAGGCTTCCCTGCGTGTTGCTGGTAATATTTTCACTTGGGCTGCTTCTTGGTATATCTCCACCAGCAGGAGAGTGAGTAGGTCAGTATTCTTTATAATATTCGGCCGTGATCCCATCGTGTCCCGGGCCTTAAAGCATGCGAGTTTAGAGATTCCTAACTTTAATCTTTAATATCCGCTTTGACTGGTCAGGAGGCCAGACTCTGATAAGTGCACTCTTGATAAGCCTAAGGGGTTAATTAAACAAAAAGGAAAAAGGCCAATCTTACCTTATGCTATAAGGCATCCCGACCTAACACAACTAGCAATTGTGCTCATTCGGCATATGTGAATGTCTTAACCAAATCGGTCCTTTGTCCAAACTAAGCCTAACTGACCCTACCACTATTACAACTAAAAACAGGAGAATGACTCCATTCTCCTGTGTTTTTGCTTCTTGCAATGTTCAGTTTCAATAACTGATTCAGATGGTCTTTGGTGACTATTTGTATCAATTCATACAGTTCATGCAGCACTTTACTGTGCTTTTGTTTCCTCTATCCTTGATGGTTACTTTTTATGGTGCTATTATTATCCTCTGGATTCCCTCTACAGAGTTTCTCTTCCTATGATGTTAGCCAATATTTCAGTCTCTTTACTTTGACGAGTAGGACTAATCCATAACGATTCTGTCACTCCTCTGGGTTTAAGTATCACAGGCTCTTTACTTTGACTGGGACAAGTATGATTGATTTCATGCGATTTTCTGCTCCCTTCCCTGTTAGCTTATGCTCTTAGGGATAACATCACCAGGGCTTCTAATTACTCTGGGTTTGTTCTCTCCTTCGCCAGTTTGGTCTCTTGTGTTCCGACAATGTTTTCTCTCATATGCCGTCATTTAGGATGATCGCACAGCATTTCTAATACCGCTAGGTTTTGTCATTTGCCATGGGGGTTCAAGTGTTTGTTCAACCCCTTGTCCACCACAAATCCGTCATGGTCATGCCACTGCTTTCTCTCTTAGTACTCCCAAGACTTTGTCTGACTTCACTTCTCTCACGTACCTCCAAGTGAGATGCTGCACGTCTAATTCTTGCTCTTTTCTGGTCACATGAGGCTGTGCGTCCATCTCCCTCTCTTCCCTCAAGCAGTTTTTGTAATTCGCTGGCTTTTTCGCCAGTCTCCTCACTCCGCTAACATAACGTTGGGACTTCACCAGTGTACGTCCGGGTCTTCCCCCTTTCTCTCATATATGGTTCCTCTCTTCCGTATGTAATCCTCCTTGTCCCAGTTGAATGGGCCTTTTCCCGTAAAGTTATTTACACTTTTTGGGTGACGGGTAGTAGATGTTTATTCTTCATACATGTTCCCATAGAAGACGTTGTTTAGATAGGTGGTGGTGGTGGGATGTTTCATCGGGAGTTCCTTCACAGGGACAAGAATCCTTGTCCCCAAAGGGAGCGTCTCGCCTGGTGAGGTGCCACTTGCCTCGACTCGTTGGGAGAATGTTGCACAGCATGCTCATATCCCTACCCTCACAAGGGGGCTCTACTTTGGGGAGACAGGATGAATTCCTGCGGTTTGTCAGTGATTAACACTGGAGACACACTTTGTGGGACTGGGATTCGAACCTGGATTGCTCTGCTTGGTCTTGCCTCCAAGATGAGCATGTTGCCCCTGAGCTCTACCCTCCCAACCTTCTCATTTATGGTGATATGTTTATATAGGAGTTGTCTGTGCTGGTCAACTACCCATTTGAGTTACCAACCTATCTATGTATTCCATTTTGCTGACTAGTATATGACACTGCGTATAACGACTCAAGTGCCCTTAACTCACTCTCCGGGTTGACGACTTCCCAAGTGGTCTAAAGACCCCAAACTTGGTTACAATGCAAAATCCCTAGTGCTGTATGTGCCTTCCACATAATGCTGACCCTGGTCACGGATTATAGTGCTGGAATGACCATATCCAACCGTCAATTCCCAAAAGAATATGTGCAGGCGAATAAAAGGTAATTACCACCTGGGGCGGGGGAGCCAACCAATCTGGTTGCGTGGAGTGCAAGCAGAGTCCCATGATCTTAGCTTGCGTTCCAAGCAGCCAAATGGCTGCTCCCATGTCCTGCCATCTCCCCCACACCTCGTCCTCCCCTCCGGTAACGGTTACCTTCCTTCCCCATCCCACTCGCCTTATTCTTTTGGTGGTGGTCTAACTGCACCGCCAGCCTCCCTGGCCGCCATGGAAACTGAGGGGGATCTGCATGGAGCCCTGTCTTCCAGCTCCATGGTGGCCATCTTGGATGAGTTTTTGTGTGAACAGGACACCTGTAACTTGAGCCTGGGCTATTACCCGATCCGCATCCCCCCCACTCCCAGTTTGGGTGTGATTGCGTCATTATTGTAAGGTATCTTGCAGCGTATGCCATGCATCAGTCTGACCATATTCAGTTTGGGAAAAGCTTTGGCTGCCAGCCCCAGGATATCGCGTTTATCTATCTTGCTAGCTCTAGGTCTGTAATGTAATAGTCTCCCCCCCCCCCAATAATGTAGGCGTCTGAGTCGGACTGCGGTTGTCTTAATAGTGCTTGAGTAAACACTGGGAGTTGATGTTGGGCCCATATATTAAAATAACTTGGTGTTCCAACCAATGCATGCGCCAGGATTAGGTATCCGCCCACAGTGTGGGTGTTCACTTGAGTACATTGAATTTGGATACTATGATCTAGATTGCCCCTTCACCCCACCCCTCTTTTTACTGTGATGACAAAGGCACTGCCCATTTGTTTCTACCCCATTGGACTGTAAACTGGGTGTGTTGGGAGGGGAGATGGTTGGGACGGTGTGTGGGAGGGGGCATCGGCGGACAGGGTGTGTGGAGGGGGCACAGGGTGTTGTAGTTTGAATTTTGTTTTTCAATGTATACTACTTTTTACAGGAAGAAATGCGTGAACATTCCTTATTTTGGTGCAAGAAAGTGCCTGGCTGGTGCTGCATCATCCTAATCATCCTCCTTCTGGCTGAGGAATGTCCAGATCTGGGTGCAGAGGTATGTTGCATCTGGCACAGATGTTATGCAACATTGCACAGGCCAGAACTATCTGCCCCACCTTCTCTGGCCTGTACATGAGTGTACCCCCAGACCGGTGTAGGCATCTGAAATGTGCCTTCAAGAGCACGAAAGTCTGTTCGATGGTCACCTTATTCCTCACATGCACCCTGTTGTATGCCATTCCCTCCTGCATCTGGGAATCCTTCAGAGGGGTCATCGGCCACAGAAGCAGCAGGTATCCAGAGCCACCTGCATTGTTGGCCTTATTGTTCTCTCTTGCTTGTGGCAGGATTGTGTAAATTTGCCATGTCTTACACGTGGCATGTCTGTGTCGGTTAGCTACATCGTGCCCAAGCATTATGCTTCCGGCTCTCCCCTGAGATGGGCCCTGTTTCAGCTGTATCATGCTGGGTTCTGCTCCCTGAGACCGCTGGTGTAACAGGGGCCCCCATCATGTCTGGGGAGGTGGCCACCGCAGACTAAAAAATACATTAAAAATAAACCTTTTATAATTAAAAAGCAGAAAGCAGGTATCTTTTTGTGGTCGCTCTGCCTTCATAAAGCAATCTGTTACATTGTAACAATTTATTGATGAAGGCAGTGACTAGAAAAAGATAGTTCTTTATTAAGTCTGAGGGCTCTTCCACCCCATGACTTGAAAGCCTACAGGCTGGAGGCCTCCATGTCATGGGGCAAGGGAGCCCCATGACTTCAAAAATAGTTTGTTTGAAGTCACTCTGCCTTCATAAAGAAATTATTTCCGGTCCTTCATTTCTTTTTGAAGTAATGGGGCTCCCATCCACCCCATGACACGGAGGCCTCTAGATCCTCTGCAGATGATGAGAACCTACATCCCTGGCTGCTGCAGGGAGCTGAAGTTCTCGTTCCCTGGACCAACAGATCAAAGGTAAGAACATGGATTTTCTTGGTGTATGTAATATATATATATATATATATATATATATATATATATATATATATATATATATATATATATATATATATATATATATATATATATATATATATGATGCGGCCTGGGTATGCCTATGTGAGTATATGGTGAAAGGGTGCACACACAAATGTATGGATGGCTGTGTATGCAGTGTGTGTGCTTGTGTTCAGGGGCTCAACAAAATCTACATTTGGGGGTGGGGGCTAACTCTTCAAATGTTGGGAGGGGCGCTAACTTTGCAGGTGGTGGGGAGGACAAACTTATTTGTGCGCGGCATCGAACTTCTCTATGCATTCCAATGAGACTATTCTAGTACAGCTTCAATGTTACGAGCAGTTGACTCTCCTTTAAGTCTGAAAGCACCCACTTATGGACTTCTGAGACTGAGCGGTCACCTGTTCCCTGTACTCTTGTCTAATCGCCATGCAAAATTGGTGTGCTGCCAACAATCTTGGTCCAAAGACTGAGATCCTCCTCATCGGTACACCATCTCCATCCTTTCCCCTCACTCTCTGGCAGGCCTCCCTTGGCCGCCCTACTAACCCACCTGTGCGGCAAAGTACCTCAGGGTTATCTTTGACTCAACACTTTCCTTCTCCGCACACATCTCTGACGTCCCCAAAAAATAAAACAGCTTATTGCAGCTCCTTAGAGGTACTCTGCCTTTCCTTCCCTGAAAAGCCCACTGTCTCCCAAGCTCTAGTTCTCCAGGCTGGATTACTGTAACAGCCTCTTTCTAAATTTGCCTGCCTCCACTCTCTGCCATCTACAACTAATCCAGACCCAGATTGCAAGGCTTGTCCTTGTCCTAAAGCCCTGGGATCGTATATCTCCAGCCCTGATATCCCTTCATTGGCTCCCAGTGGATGCAAGGATTCAATTTAAAACCCTCTGCATTGTCCACAAGGCATTCTGGGGCTGGGTCCAAAATATCTTCAACTATCCCTCTGTAAATACCTCCCCTCTTGAGCCCTACGCTCCTCTACTTCCAACTCCCTCAGGGTTAGTCGTTTTGCAAAGAAACGAGTCAGGGTTAGATCTGTCCTCGGCTGGGACCTCCCTTTGGAACAACCTCCCGGCCTCCCTAAAACTTAAGGAAAACCATCTCTGGTTCCGTAAGCACCTCATGACCTTCCTCTTTGCCTTTGCCCCCTTTCTCCCCTGTTGATCGGTTTGCTCTCTTGGCATCATGCACCTGACCACACCATACATATTCAGGCCCAAGTACCTGCTCTCACCCCACCACCCTACTGCACTGCCTCCATGCCACCCCCTGCACTGAGGTTCTGTAGCCATACAGTCCCCTGAGTATTTATTCTTTTCTCTCCTCTGTTCCGCTATTTATTCCACTCCCCCAGCCCCCCCACCCCAACCCTTCGATTCCCTTCCCCTTTTCCATGCACTTGCGCTTTCTTAAATGTTCATTGGGCCTAGTAAGATGGCATTTTTTTTTTGTTCTCCCTTGTTCCCCTCCCTTTAGCCTGGTCGCACTCAAACACTTGTGTACGAGCTGGATATAAATAAAATATCATACATCTGAAATCATTCCCCTGGCATCTAAGTACTAAACCCACATCACCATTTCAACTGCCTAATAACAGCGAAATGCTTTTCGTTAGTAATTGCCTGGCCTTTAATGACGAAACCCAGACGGTTTAACATCTGTGTCCAGTTCTGTCCGGCTTTGTAGGTCAGCCAGGTTGAATCAACATAGCCCAAAATTTCAGGGGGGGGGAGAGAGACTGAAGCCCAGTCAGTTCAATGGTGGTGTGCCACTACAATTACTTATTGGTAATCTTCATTACTCGTTGTGTGATAAATCATAATGGTAATCCAGCTCCAGGCTAAGCAGGCATAATATGTGGTATTAGTGGCTAGAGAAGCATTTTGGTGCAGCCAGTCTAGTAATTTCTTCGTTAGCTTGACATTTTTAACTGGGCATCTCTGATAAAGTAGTTCTGTTAAGTGTAATTACCTGACTACACTGGCATTTGGGTGCTGCCAGTCTAGCTGTTTCTTACTGTGGCATTGTTGATTTTTCTGGGCATCTCTGATAAAACAACCATGATAGGTTGTTTTGCTTTACTAGCATTTTAGGTCAACCAGTCTGGGTATGTCTAAATGTTGCTTGGCATGCTTTACTGTAATGTTATTACATGTCTTGACTGGTCTATGATGTGAAGCCAGTTGGACAGGTGTTCACTGTAGCATGACATTTTTAATAGCAACCATTACATTAATTAAAGCATTCATGTTCCTATGCACTGTTGGTGACTTGCATGTATTGGTTTTTTGGACTGGTGTTACCCTACAAAATAATTGCAAACGCTGTGGCTTTTTAGCCAATTTTTCTCAGTGTGATGTATAATGCATTAAAACACATACATATCCTCCTAGTACAGTGGGTGGCGTAACCCTGCAGCAGACGTTTGTGTGTATTGTGCAAGCGTGGTAATCTAAGCTTGCCCAGAGTGTGATGCGACCTGTGATTTTCTTTTTTTAAAAACTTTAATCAACTTGACAACCCATTGAGGAAAAACGCAAGACACAGAACTGATCAGAAGAGGTACATCACGGCATCAGCCTGCAATTCACACAAAGCAGATTTCACAATACAATGCAACATTATTACATGAAACATTCGGTGCGGATACTGAAGGGAGGATTATGCCCAGGAATTGAGAGGGGGGTAAATCCCGCAGAGAGCTATTGAGGCGAGTGGGGGTTCCTAAGTCTGAGCTGGATGACAGGGCGGACATGTGTTTGCGAAATCGTCGCGAGGTGTCCCTAGGTCTGGAGTGAGGGTGTTGCGTAGCCGCCCAGGCCTCCTCCGTATCGTGCACCCAGGTGACTGCCCGGAGCCACTGGGCGTGCGTGGGCTCGTTGGTGCGGAGCCAGCACAACAAAATACAGTGCACTGCCAGCAATATACAGAGGCCAGCCAATTTCCTGGTTTTACGTTTCAGACTGGGTAGCTCATGAAATAGGCAGCGCATACGAGAAGGATCTATGGAACAATCTAATATGTCTGATATAGAAGAGCATCTATCATGTCAGTATTGTCAGGTGTGAGTAGTGCCAGATCATATGGAGATAAGTAGCTTGGTCGCTTCCACATCTGGGGCAGTGAGGTGAAAACTCTTGGAACATGTGGTGTAATTTAGCTGGTGTGTGGTGATACCTGTGCAGTATCTTGAACTGTACTAATTTAAACCTGGAATTGTAGGACACTTCCTGGGTATGCAAACACATTCGAGCCCACCGCTCATCAGAGATCTCGACTCTGAGGTCTTCCTCCCATTTGAGTTTTAGCTTGACAAGAGGGGGGCGGCTCTATTCTGCAGCATGTTATAAAGTCTAGATACTTCCCTCTGAAGGCATCGGAAGAGCACTGTTCAGTTATTATGGGGTCATCCGGAGGGATTGCAGGAAACTCTGGATACTTGGCTTTGAGGACCCTCCGAAGTGAGGAGTATTGCAGCCACGCTGATGGCTTACGCCTAAGGGGTGGAGGAAGGTCCGACCACTCCAGGAAGTTGTCCCGTTCAAATACATCGCGCAGGGTCAGGAAGCCTGCTTCCGACCAGCGGGAAACTATAGATTGGGGAATATATGGGACATCAGGGGAAAAATTCCAGAGTGGAAGGTCGCCATGGAATGGATTAGGTGTAGCGACCATTACCCATATTTAGGTGAGTGCAAGTGATGTGCTAACCACAGGGTCCGGTGAGTTGGGATCAGATGGAACGGGCTTAAAAATTAGGGATCCATCGTTCGTTCTGACCTTTAGTTTTTCAAGTCGGACATGAGGGGGGGTGGGGGTCCTCTGTACTGAACCAGTAGGAGGTGAATTGGGATTGAGCAGCTACCCAGTATCTGAGGAAGTCGGGGGCGCCAAACCCACCCAATTCTTTAGGAGTGGTGAGTGTAGTCAGTTTGAGCTGGACTGCACCGGAGTGCCAAAGGAAGGTATTGTAATGCCGCGTAGCCTCTTGAAGAAGTTGCCGCCTGGCCATAGTGGAATGTTTGTGAAGCGGTATAGGAGTTGAGGCAGCACAACCATTTTAAGGATACCAATTCTACCAGCTAAGGAAATGGGGAGTCTAGTTCAACTTGCAGTTTTGGTCGTTAGGTAGCTAAGTAATTCTGGTAGTTGTCGGCACGCAACTTCTCGACGTGCCGGGAGACCGCCACTCCCAGATAGGTGAAGGTGGAATGGGACCAAGTGAAACCCTGAAGGTCGGTCGGTGGGTGGGTGGTTGTGTATTGTCCGTGAGTGGAAATAATGTCAATTTAGAGTAGTTTACTTTTACTTTGAGACCAGACATCTGACCATCGGGTCACGTCATGTAGGGTTGGAGCTAGGTTGGCTTCTGGGGAGCGGATGTAGAGCAAAGCATCATCAGCGTATAAGGAGATATCTACCTGTCCCGCTGTGCGTACGCCCCTGTGAGAATGTGATTGGCGTTATGTCTGCGAAGGGTTCAATTGCTATAGCGAAAATTAGCGGGGGAAAAAGGACATGCCTGTCGCGTCCCCCTGGCTATCTGGAAGAGGGTGAAACATCTATCCTTGGTGCAGACCCTGGCGACTGGGTTGGTGTAGAGGAGTCTGACCCAGGATTGAAAGTTGGAACCAAACCTTCATTTTGCCATGACTCGCCACAAATACTCCCAAGACACCGAGTCAAATGCTTTCTGTATGTCCAGAGTGGCTGCTACCACCTGTGTATTTGAATTAATCCTACTGATCACATTGAAGAGCCGCCTAAGGTTTAGGAATGTGGACCTTCCTGGGACGAAACCTGCCTGGTCGGGATGTATGATGTGAGGCATGAGTGGAGCTAGGCGGTTAGCCAGTAGTTTAGCAAATAATTTAACATCAGTTTATTAGCGAGAGGGGGTGATATGAGCCACACTGGGTAGGGGGGTTTACCAGGTTTGAGGAGGACTGTTATCATGGCCTCACAGAGGGAGGGAGGGAGTGTGCCTACTTCGCAGGCCTCCTCCCATAATACTAATAATTGTGGAGCCAGAGTAGATTTATAACGTTTGTAAAAGTCCATGGGGAGACAAGTCAGGGCCAGGGACCTTCCCGCAGCAAGTGCCTCGATGGCCTTGGTCAGCTCTTCGATGGTGAAAGGTCTATCTAGGGAAGCAGAGACATCAATAGATGGGGCCGTAAGAGGGAGTTCCTCCAGGTAGGCGTCGATTTCTGAGATATGAGGACTCCAGTTCAGAGGCGAAGGTATGGTCCATGAGGGCATAAGGCCTCATTTTCCATTGTCTCGCCTTTTTAGAGTCATGTCCCCAGATTAGAGACACAACCACCGGGGAGTGATCGGACAGCGTTCTAGGGAGGATTTGCAGTTGGGATAAACACCTTATTAGTATTTTCGGACACGAGCCATCTATCTATTCTAGAATGTGAATCATGTACCGAGGAGTAATAGGTGTACATGTGGGAGTCTGGGTACATTAAGGGCCAAGCGTCGACCACAGCCAGTCGGGGTAAAGTAGTGAGGATCGTGTAAGCTGCCCTTGAGAGCTGGCGAGGTCTGGAGCCCGACCTATCTAGGGTAACATCTAAGAGCGTGTTGAAGTCTCCACCCCATATGATCGGGATCTGGGGGTAACTTTCAAGAATCGAGGCTAGTTGTAGATAAAATTCAGGGTCGTCTGTTAGGCCCATATATATTCACCTCTTGATTTTGCAATTTACCAACAATGAGTACATATCTCCCAAGGGGGTCTACAGGCGACTGGGAGCAACTGAATTTAAGGTTCCTGTGAATTAAGGTGAGGGTACCTTTGCTTTGAGTAGAATAATTTGTGTAGTACCTCTGGGGTCCCCACGGTTTTGCGAACCTCACTGTTTGGAACGAGCGTGGGTTTCTTGCAACCATAGGACATGGATACCATGACGCTCCGCATAGTTGTATTTGTTGCATCTTTCTGTAGTTGCCTAGACCCCTGACATTCCAGGTCATGAAGGTTATGCTATTATCCGCCATCTGTGTGGAGTGGCAGTCTGGATTTTGTACCGTGGGTTTGTGTTGGTCCACGCCATCTCGGCTTAGGCCAATGCGTCACCCCCATTTAAGGTCCTGTGTAGTATTAGTATGTCACGTGTGACCTCTCTGGTGGTTGGCAAGATTTTTTCAACTTAACTCCTTATCCCCCCCCACCCACATCCCTCCCCCAACTTAAGGAATGAAACCCAATACGCAACAAATCATCAACAAACAACTTGACATCAGTGCCTGGGGGCCTGTTAGCAGTCCTAGCCTTGGCACAACGGACTGGGAGAGGGTGAGGATAGTGCAAATACAGTAGGAATAACAAGTGCGTTCAGCTTAGGTTACTTGAGTGGAGGATTTGTGGTAAAGACAGGTGGGCCACCGCAACATGTTTATACATTTCGATAGCTTCCAGCCATGACATATCAAAACTTGTAAGCATTTCATTGAGACTGGCTCCCCTGCAGGGGACCGGCCTGCGACAAGCTCTAGAGGAACTGTAGGGTATTAATAATAATTAAACACAGTGAGATCCTTCCCTGCGGGAAGGCCGGGACTCGGATGATCAACCCAACAGGAATAACCAAAAGAGCATCCAGAGTCGGTGTGCATGGCCTAGAACCATTATGAGTGGCATAAATGTGGCTCATCGTTGCCCCAAACAAATATAATAGGTACTGTAACAGGTTGGTGCTGTGGCAGCAGTGGATCAGCCAGGCAAGTGCTTGTCGAGGAACTTGGAGGCCTCCTCCGGGATCGTGAAAAAGAACGTTTTGTTGGAATGTTCAATAAGTAATTTTGCGGCAAACAGCATGGAGTACTTGACTCCTAAATCTCGAAGTCTCTTTTTCACAGCTATAAATGATTGGCATTCCCGTTGCACTGCTACTGAGTAGTCTGGGTAGAGGTGGATCCTATTCGCACCTAGATGTTCTCCCTTGATCCTGGCCGCTCGTAGGAGGGCATTGCGGTCCCAGAAGTTTAGAAACCTGGCTATAATGGGTCGCGGTGGTGAGCCCGGTCTAGGTTTTGTGGTCAAGGAGCGGTGTGCGAATTGCGAAGAGAGTTTAGGGCATCAAGGAGTGTTATTAGGATGCGTTCCACATAGTCCTCCATGGGCTCTGTAATATTGTCCTCGGGTATTCCAATAATGCGCAAATTGTTCTGTGTCGAGCGGGATTCGAGATCGTCATTTTTCTTCTCCACTGCTGACACCCGGTTGGTGAGCGTGGAGACTGCAGCGCGTAGAGCGCCCAGGTCATCTTCGGCAACTTCCAATCTGGTTTAGACCTCAGTGACTCTTCCATCTGTTTTTTCGATATGAGCTTTGATGGAGGAGATGGTCCCATTCATATAGTCCAATTTTGTTTGAAGTATAGAGAAGCCATCCCGAATATATTCCAGCATCTTCTGCGAGTCGTCTGAAGCCGATGGGGCAGAGGTAGTAGGTTGCCCCTTGAGGTCATCGGGGACAGGCTTGGAGGGCATTTTTGTGAACATGTTCAATTAACTTTTTTTTTCCAGCTCCCTTGGTCATGTTGAAGGCCGGGCTCAGGGTCCGGGACCCCGGACGAGAGTAGGTACTCGGAGGTAGTAAGATTCCCACAATAATAGTAGCAGATTAGGGATACTTGGCCTACAGTTATGTAGCTTTCCAGGCCTGTGGGTCAGTGGCCAACTTATGGCAAAGTTATGCTCCCTGCCTTCTTTCTAAGTAATTTAAGTGTGTCCCGATGGACAGGGCCCGTCCTCGTGGAGGCCCCCCCCCCCCCGAGGTAGAGTCTGCGGCAGCGAAGGCACCGGTTGTTCAACACAGCAGTGCCGGTTTAGTATGAGACTGGTGCTGGGGCCCAGGGCGGCACCCTCTCTCACCAAGTGAGCGTATGGCAAGTACCGAGATCAATGCTGTGTGGGGTTCACAGGGTTTGACTAGCCGGCCTGGTGGGTATACAATCTAGAGGAGGTGCCCCAAAACCGATCTAGTATCAGAGTGTCTCCACTGATCCCAGGTCCCCTGGTGGAGCAGGAAGCACAAGACAAGTGGTTCGGTTCTGGGACTGGGAACCTGCGTGAGCGGGGGCCCCCAGAGGAAGTGTGGCTCCCCCAGTAACAGCTGTATATTAGGAATATCTGGGTCAATGTAACTTCGCGGGCCTGTTGGTCAGTGTCCAATTTGCAGCAACGGTGCACTTCAAGCTTTCCTGCTAAGCCATAGATGTATCCCAAAATGTGCAGGGCTCAGACCCGTGATGGTAACAGTGGGAGGGTGACCCCCAAGGCAAAGTCGGTGGGGGATGAAGGCGCCGGTGGCTCAGTACAGCCGGGCCAGCTCAGTATAAGGCGGGCGCTGGATCCTAGGGGCGGCACCCCCGCACCCAAAGAAAGTGTGTGGTGAGTGTCCAGGCCACTGCTATACAGGTGCATAAGGTGGATTTGCCGGCCTGGTGGTCATGGATTCAAGTGGGGGTGTCTCCAGAGCCGCTCAGGAGTCGGGGTGCCCTCGCTCAGCCAAGGCCCCCCAGGGGGGCAGGGAGCGTGCAATCAGGGATTCCCTCTTTGGTCCTTCAGTAGGACGTCAGTTCATTGGGTATGATGAGGTGGGGGGAGAGGAGGCCCCCACAGAATCCAGGTTGACGAGGACTCCAGGCCCCGAGCCGCTCCTCACGGGGCACTCGGGTAGTACGCGGTTCAAACAGCTGCGACGAGAGGGCTGATTGTTGCCACCAAATCCACACACTAGCGGGGGGAGAGAGGGCCCCAGGCCAGTCCAGGCTGCAGGAGTAGGATCCCTGCTCCGGAGGAAGACCGTCCGCTCCCCGCTACCCGACCTCCTTACCTTGATGTTAGTCCATGGCCGGGCCGCCACAGGAGGGGGGGAGCGAGGGAGAAGGGCGGATGAGCCGGACAGCAGCGAGGGTCAGCTGCGGCAGCTCCCGCCGTTCGCGGCTTCTGCTTTGTTCGAGAGGGAGCACAGGTCTCCGGCTCCGGGCATCGGCCCGCGATGGTGCAGTCGCAGGCCCGCCAGGAGATCGGTTTTTGTGGCTGCTCGGCACAGGACGCGTGCTCAGATGCCTCTCCCCCACACAGGCCGCCTGCGCCGGGTGGCTCCACTGATCTGAACTCCATGGAGCTCTGTCCCCGGGCGAATCAGCCGTCCGCAGCGCCATGTCGATGGTGATAGCGAGGCTCACAGGGTGTCTCCAGATCCCAAAGTCAGATCGCGTGTGGAATACAGCTTAATCTCACCGCCACGGCAGCAATGGATGTAGTCCGGAGCTTCGTAGTCCGGAGCTTCACACTGAAGCGTCCATCGTGCTTCGGCACAACAGCGCCCCCCCATGCGACCTGTGATTTGATGCTGAGCTGGGTGGAGCCCTCTGCATGGTTCGCAGAGGGGTCGGGGGGGGGGGGGGGGCGGGAGGAGTGATTTTGTGCTGTGCCACTTCCTGAGATTTTTGTTGGGTGCAGGAAATGTATCGCACTGAGATGATTTGTTCAGGGGGGGAGGGGGGGGTGGAGTGCCACACTTGGATGGATTGCTGGGGGTAGGAAATGTATTGGCACTAACTGACCATAGTGAGAAGAGGACTTGCCAGTTTGCATGCGCACCCATAGTGTGAACTTAAGACAACCATGCCTCTACAGCACCACTGACTGCACGCACTTCGACACCTGCAGTGAGAACAAACAATGCACAATCATGCATCAACATCTACCAAGCATAGAAGGCCCCAGCGCTCAGTGACCGGTTCAGCAACACTGTAGCTGCCAGCAGCACATCAGAGCCCTCTTGCTCGTATCCCTCTAACAATCCGCCTCAGCACTACTTTCATTGCAGAGCGCCAAGAGACTTTGCACGTGGCAACAGTGCGCGGTACAAGACCCATTGAAATTCACATTTACATATGTGAGTAATGATACTCGGCCTGTGACAGCGGAATCTCAACAGTCAATCTGTGCATGCAACCCCATGCCTCACCAGGACCTAAAGCTTGTGGCCCTGTCTACTTGCTTTGGAGAGGTGGTGTTGTTGCATTCTGGTACCTGTAGTGCATTGCATGTGTCCTTTTGGGTTTGTAATGGCCTGGTCAGGGACTGCTACGTCGCCAGTCATATGCTACTCCTGTGTGTTGTGGCCTGTCTAAGCAGGCGTGCGCTGGTGGTCCTGCATGTGAAGGGTATTTGCTAGACATGCATTTGTGGCATGCCCACCCCTCTTTGCTTGTGTCCCATGCTACAATCTAGCTGTAAATGTACATGTACTCACTGTGAGGAGTTGGAAATGAAACTCGGGCACAAGTTGACCATGATTTTGTTTAAAGACAGGGTTGGTGGGGGGGGGGGGGAGGAGGAGGCCTCTGACCCTGCTCTAAGAGGAATTTCCCTACCTAAACCAAAACGAAGGATCTGTCTGTCGGGATGTCCAACTGTCCTGTGTCCAAAGTTCTATTCCAACCCTAACACTATAAACTAAACAAGGTGCCAATGGAAATGTCTTTAACCATGTGTGATTTAGAAAAGTGTAAAAAAAAAAAAAAAAAAAAAAAAAAAGGAAGAATGCATGGCTCCAACAGTTCTTTTTGGATAAAGGTCCTTGCTCTAGAAGGTGGTCTTTTCCCTTGGATTCCTCTTCAATACAAAAGTTCTTCAAACAGTTCCTTGTGCCTTTCTTGGCTCACAATAACATTGTCACACAAAGCTGTTTGAATTGGTAATTCTATTTCTTTCGGGATTCCTAGTATACCTTTCTGCCATGGTTTTGCTTTTGGTCGACAGTTCTGATATTAATTCTCAGGGTTTATGGTATACACACACCCGCAATTGCCTGGTATACTCTTCTGTCAGGGCTTCTGTTCATACGGGGGATTTCTCCCCACTCCCACAGTTGTAAATCTACTTGGTTGGATAATACATCTGCTTGATATATTATTCTGTTCAGGTTTTCTATGCATTTGCATTGAATACATTCCCATATTTGCAAAAGTCTTGCTTGGAATTCATTTTCCCCTTTTACAATGAGTGTCTCCGCCTTTTCTGTTGTTCTGTTCATTTGCACTTAGCGTGGTCGCCGATACGCCCCAGTGTCCCTGCTGTCTCTGGGTGGACTCACTGGCTGTTGGTGTTCGTTCCTGGGCTCTTCCACAATCAGCCGGTGAAGGTACTCCACCTGCTCCCTTCATGTGATTGGTTTCTCTTTACTCTCCTACGGTTTCCACTGGACATGCCCGCTTCACTCCAGGCTTCACTAAGTGAAGCCCTGCTTTCTGTTGCCTGTGAATGCCCAGGATTCTCTCGCTGGTTCCTGGTATTCCCTCAGCATGTCCTGCTCGTGCAGCGGCTTCAGTCTTCTCCATCAGTGAGCTGCCTGGCTCCACCACGCCTGTCTGGCCTTTTTGGTGCCTTGCGCCTCGCGGAGAGGTGCATCTTTCTCTTGCCAACAGCAGCCGTTAACGCTCTACTCGTGCTCTTTAAATTTCCCGGGCACTGGTGTGTGCGAGCAACAACTAGAGTGCTCGCTGAGCTTGTGGCCTATTGCGCTCTGTATTGCTCGATCCCTTTGCCTTGTCCCAGTATTTGGGCACTTCTCTGAAAAGAAGTCCATTGTTGGCGATTGTTGTGAAAAACATGGATACGCCTTTTCAATAGTTTTAAATGGCAAATCAGTTCTGGAGGATTGAGTGGAACTGGAGAAGGCGTTTTTTTTGTAAGTTTCACAGGGCAGACAGAAGTTGAAAAGTTGGCCTTCTAGTCTGGCGGGGGAAAAGGTGCTCTATCCAGAGGCATGGCAATATGCCATGATGGTGTTGGACATGGGAGGGGTACCATGGCTCACCTGATGAAGCTATGCCGTCACTCAGGAGGTTGTCTCCCCCCATGTGATCCTCCCTCATATAGCTGCCCCCAGGATCAGGTAGCGGCTGCTGTCCCCTGCCCACCTGCGCGGAGGTCACCGATGGGAAGTCAGTGATGACACCATCCGATTCATCACTTCACCCAACATCCTGGTCCTTTGTCCTCCGTGATGCGCAACTCAGCAGTGTGCTGTTCTGCAGGACCATGTACTCGTGGGTTGACCCTGGTAACCAGGCACAGCAGTGCGTGATGTTCGGGTTGGTGTCACAGGTCACCTGGACATGGAGGGAATTGCATTGCTTTCGGTTTGTGTGAGGTGTGGGGCACCAGCTATACGTGCATGCAGTTCAATGCTGCCAACACATCGGGCATGCCTGATAGCCTGCCAGCATAGAAGCGGGCTTTGGTGGCATTTACCTCGGTCTGGGAGGGTGATCTGCTGGCCCACATGGTGCAGGAGGGCCTCCAGTACCTGTACCAGCACTGGAGAAGGCAGGCTGTGAAATGTCATGCAGCTGGCTCATAGTGGTGGAACGTGCCAGTACCCAGGAAGTGCAGGACTGACGCCAGCTTCAACGGTGGTGGTATGGCTGTCCTGATGCCCATCTAGCTCCCAATGTAATCCTGGATGAGGGTCAGGAGGTCATGAATGGTCTCCCTATCTAGGCTGTACAGGGTGTGTATCTGGCTGTCTGTGAGAGCCCAGGATGTGGCCCTTGTGTGACTGATCCTGGCATGCCTCTGCCTTGCCCCCTGTATCCCTAGCCTCCTGTCACCACTGCAGCTTCAATACCATCAGCTGCACATCAGCATGCAGCGCCTCCAGGTCCATGGCAGCATGGTTGTGTTGGAAAGTGTTCTTGTGGTGGGTGTGGCCTTTTAGTACCGCTCCTGTGAGTCTGTGGTGGTGTTTACTTCACCTGGGTCCACTTACAGGCAGCTCTGATGTGGTGTATCTGGCATGGATTTGCCAGAAATACCAACAAATATGTGCCTGTATTACTGGCATGTGCATGCTTATATGTTGCCAGTATTTGCATTGCCTGTGTTACCGGCGTCCGTAATTCTGTCAAATGAGGTCGATGTTACACATACTATGCCGGTCCTGTGAAAGTGCTGGTACATGGTATTACCGGACAATTTTAAACGATACCGGCAAACATGTAATGAGCCCCAATGTCTTGGTTCCCCTCTTTGCCAATATTCATTACATTTTCTCTGGCTCCCTTTCTCCTTTGGGGTCCTTTGCCCTGTTATTTGTTTACTCTTCCTCCTAGCCATCTGGCATCCATCGCTCCCTCAATGTACCTGTTTCTTCAGTGCGCAGCATTTCGGCAGGTGTGCTTCTCTCCATCCTGTTTGTGGCGGTTGGGTTCCTTTGGTGGTTGACATATTCCTTACTGCTTGCTTCCCGGTTGCTTCTCCAATGGGATCTCGCTTCTCAGAGGCAGCTTAGCTTGCCTCACACTTCACGATTGGCTCTCCCCTGACTTCTGGGGAATAACCGCTTCCGCAGCTGGCTTCACGTCTGTGGATACTGCTCCCCAGCCACAGACAGGTCGGTGCTCCAATGGAAGGTTGCTTTGGGCAGCGTGACAAGGGAGTCCTTCTCCCCATGTTGTCCTGTCTCTCCTGTTCTCTTTCCTCTTCAGTGGTCTTGGCTGCGCGGGATTCCTCCAGGCAGCGGTCTCTCTCCCAGTCATGCTGGATGCGCCTTTTAAATATCCCTGCACCAGTCAGCGGTTCTTCACAAATACACTGTATTCTGGGCTTCTCAATATCTGTGATCTTCATTGCTCTATGTATACAATGGGTTTGTCCTTTCCTCAGAATTACTCTTGCAATCAATTCTTGCAGTACTAATTAAATCCTTCAATAGCAACCAGAAAACGAACTTACAAGTTTGAGTCACTGGGAGAAATAACCATCCAACCACTAAGATGTGTCTACAGTTGCCTTTTTATTTGGCTACACATATAGATTTTTTTGTGTAAGTTTTATAGGCAAAGTCAAGTTTGGCTCATAACAAAATACAGAGCTTTGATCGTATGTACAAACCAATCTGTGTGATGCATACAATCAAATAATGAAAGCAAACAAGTGAGGGCTTTAACTTGCCTCAGTTCTGTGCCTATTCATGTACCCATAGTTGAACAATCAGACAAAATATAACTTCATATCAGTCAAAACCTGCATGCTCATTAGCAGTTCATCGGGTACTTTTAACTATTGCAACTTAGTATTTTGAATTCAACATTTTATGTACAAAAATGCATACAACTCAAACAAATGCATCTCAGACACCTGATATTTTGTGTGTGTGAACATTGTCACTTGCACATTCAACCATAGACAGGGTGGCTTTGAGTCTGAAGGTCTAATGGCTGGGTGTCAGTTAGCAGGGGTCTGATGTATTAGTCAACTGCGTGTGGAACTGAGACCTGGCGTTGGATGGATGACCAGGAAACGTCATTGCTCTAAGCAGCTTTCTTGTCAAAGTACTTTAATTTTAATCAGAATGATAGTGAGTTTTAGGAAATGTTTGTCCAACACAAAGGAAGATACATTGGTTTCTCTGGGTGGTGGAAGGGAGTAATGGCAATATTAGGCATGGGGAATAGGAGGGGTATCCCTAAAAGGTACAGGGGATACCATGTTCCATCTAATGATGCATCACCCTCTTGAAGTTCACCTCCCCCCATGTGATTCTCCCTCATGTAGTTACATCCACCGTTGGGATCAGGTAGTGGCTGCTGTTCCCTGGCCTCATGTAAAGAGGTTACTGCTGGGAAAGGAGTAATGACACCATTCGATTCATCACAGCTATTAATATTTCTTTATTTGCGTAGCTCGTTCGTGGGTGTCTTTGGATGTTTGGGGTGCTTTGATAGACACGACACAGGTCGTGCTTGCCATTCCTTTTTTGGCTGGGCGTGTGCAGGCTGTCTGACTGCGTCAGGGGTTCTTGTGGTGGGCCCAGGTGCAAGGGAAGGTGGCCATGGCATGGGTTTGCCTCATTTAAATTGAATGCCCCTGCTTATCCTTGTTGACTTATTTTATGGGGCTTTTATGGGGCTCTGCTTGGGTTTCTTTGCCTTCTTGTCTTTTGACTCTGCTGGTCCATGGTGCTTTGCTCTTGGCTCCTGCTGTGTTTTTTTTATGGAGTGTCTGCTGCTGCTGCCTAGCAGACATTTTGACTGGTTGTTGCCTGAAGTTTTTCTGCCTGTTTTACCTGGTGGCCATGGCTCCTGGAAAAAGGCAGCATAAGCTGAAGCATGTAGCGGTTGTGGCGACACAGCAAGTTCCCGGTCGTTGTCTACAGACTGAGACTGGCCTTCCTCCTGCCAGTGTAAAGGGGCAGCTGTGCTGTCAGGTAAATTGTAGGTCTGCATTTGTATGAAGGCCTTTCAAACTTTATTTATAAGATCGTCCTACATCGAGCAATCCACAATACAACATTACAATGGATGTACAGAGCACATATATGCATTTCAAACAGTAAGCACGAATCAAATAGCGGCCGTTTCGACATTCCCATTACGGGCAGTATCAGTTAGTCTGCTAAATACAATCTGTGCAGAGCCCAAATATCCTTGGGTCAACATGCAGGGGAATACAGATGAGCCAAATCCCTCTTCACATTTTTGACAGACTAATTCACTCAACCATTCCTCGTACTTGGGTGCTTGCTTGCATTTCCAATGTTTTAAAATGCATCTCTTATCCACCGGACATGCAACATTTAAGAAGTGCCTCGTAATGACAGAAGCTTTCCCAATGTCCCTGAGTAGATCTTTAAGGGGGGGGCAAGTTACGGTGGAATAGCCACCATATCATTAATTGCACTTTCTATATTAATCGAATTCCTGGATCGGGGACATGCCAAATACATATGAAAGGAGTCTGCTTGTATGCCCCCAAACTTCAGGCACTTACCAGTATGTCTGGGGAGAATTCGGCCAGTCTAGCAGGAGTGTAGTGTAAATGGTTAAGCACCTTGAACTATATTAACTGCAGACTAGCATTCAGAAATACTGCCTTCGTCAATTGGAAACATTTGCTTCATTTCTCCTCGCCTAGTGAGTCCCAAATCACTTTCCCAGACCTCCCTGATAGTATTGCGAGAAGCAAGGTGGGACTGCATTAACTTGTAAAGCCTGGACTCCCCACAGTGTGTGCCATCCGTTGATACAATGTCGCTGATACAACTGTGTGTCTCAGGTTTGAAATGAGGGCCATTATTTTGCGAAATGGGGCCTGCATCCATGTTAAGTTACAGATTACGCCACACGTTCTAATTTGTAACGGAGATTTATTCCTGAGATAACAGGCAATGGGCCCGCAGCTCAGCACAGCTCAACCTTACGCTGCTACACTCCAACTGCTGAGTTGTGAATCTTAGATATAAATATACATTCTCAACAGTGCATTCTCAATGGAGTGTTACACCTCCAACACTCCACCCAGTAAGCAACATCACAACAATCCGGTAGTATTGAAGCATCCGGAGGGGTCCACCCCCAATTTACTGGAAAAAAACAAGGGACACAAAAAAGCCCCTCTAGGAACATGACAACTATGTTCAATTGACCTTCGTCATATGTGGGGCAAATACCAGGGTAATTCAATGGGGTACCAACCGATTTATAGGGCACCTCCACACCCAATTTCGTAAATATCCTAGACCAAGCATTTACTGTGGTTCTGATGGGATCAAAGGTACAGGAATCGACATACCTCTAGCCAAATATAACTGACCAGAGAGAAGTGGGGGAAGCTCCGTATCTCTCAAATGATATGTGAATGGACCCCATCGTCAGCTGAATACCAGTACCCAGCAAAGTGGGCTTGGGAAGAAAAACAGTAAAGTTCAGAATCGAGTGCTGCCAAACCCCAATTTCTGCCAGCTAATCCTAGCCACCCCCTGGCGCCAGACAAACGCAGAGGGCAATGTCCTCAGTCTAGTGAAAAAGGCCTGCCCTGGCCACGTTTCCGAAGATGTACAGTAATTTGGGGAGCACCACCATCTTCAACAAAGCTCTGTCCATACAACGAAATCAGCAGTTTCGCCCAAAGCGCCAGCTTGGTGGTCACTTGTTATCAACATATAGGGATTGCTGACTCTGAACACCATAATTCCCCGATACCTAAAATGTAAGGGAGACCAACGGAAGACAACAGGCTCCATCGGCTGAGTCGTAACTGGTCTAAGGTGGAAAAACATGGATTTAGAATTGTTTATTCTATCTCCAGAGTATCTGGAGAACTCATGTACATCTCGCATAATTGGAGCTAAGTTCTGCTCTGGGTCCCAGGCATAAAGTAATGTCCGTGTGAAGGGAGATTATCTGGGGTGGACCGTTCATCCTAATACCCCTGTGCCCATGTACCTAAATAGCAGTGGGGAAAGGGGGCACCCCTGCCTGGTACCCCTACCAAGAGGAAATGGCACTAGCAGTGTTTGATTAGTATGGACCATGGTGAGCCGGGTCCGAATATAACCAGCAAATGCATTGCAAAAAATAAGGACCAAAACGATTGGACTACGTAGAGCAAGTAACACCATGAGACTGAATCAAAGGCCTTTTTAGCATCTAAAGCGGCCTTGATCGCTCTAGCCCGGGGATTCCCTTGAGCCATTACACGGAACGATCCATTTAGGTTTAGTGCAGTGAACCTAGTCTGTATAAAGGCGGACTGGTCCGGGTGCACCAGTTGAGGCAAGAAAGAACAATCGCATAGAAAGAATTTTTGCAAATATCTTGGCGTCTGTGTTAATTAAGGATAGTAATCTATAAGACGCTGCATCTTGGGTAGGCCTATGGGGCTTGAGCAGAACTGTGATGATGGCTTCCCACATGGACTGCAGGAGCGTACCACCTGGGCTATCTTCTGACGGGGCATCCTCCTTTTCTTCTGCGGTGCATGCTGATACTGAGGATCCTAAAGGTAAGTATATGGATAAAGAGGTGCTGGTTGCTATGTTGATGGCCCTGGCGGAGTACATGGGGTTTGATCAACTGGCCCCTGTGCCTAGTGTGGTGTCCGGGTCCAGGCCTCCTCCACGTCAGTTCAAGTATACTATGAGGACAGGACTGCTGTTGCTTACTGAGATTTGGGAGGAAGTCCTCAAGGATTGGTGGGAACCTGGAAAGGTATGGATTCCCCAATTTATGACTAGGCTTTATCACTTGCATGGAGAGGAGGGTGCTCTTCTGCGGGGAGTGGATACTAGCCTGTCCAGTCTGGTGGGTCGCTCGTCGATGGTGGCTGAGAAGGTGGTCGTACAGGATCTGGTGGGCAAAAAGATGTTTCATCCCAAGTAATTTTTTCAATTTTTTTTGCTGAAACTTTTGTACTAAAAAAACTCAGCAATGTTTTTATTTTAATGGGCCATTCCCCCAAACGTTTCCTCCCTTATTTGTTTATTTTACCATCGCCCTGCCCCTTATATCCCCTTACCCCCTCACCACCTATGTTTTAGATTCGTTTTTTGTAGAAAGATTTTTGACAAAGAATAATTGAAAAATATATACTGGGGATGAAACAACGTTGTACCACCTATTAAATGTCTGTTTGGATGGTTTTCGTAAAATGGCTCAGCTTGTGCAGGACTGGGCAGACTGCGCTCCCCTGTTGCAGGCTATGCAGTCTCAGGTCGGGCGCCTATTGGATTTGGTGTATGATGCATGTCCATGCTGTGGCAGGGACCATGGGGGCTGCAGTCTTGCATCTCTGGGACTGGCATTCTGATGGGCATCAGAAGGCTGTGGCCTTCAAGATTCTATTTGAGGGCAAGATGTTTGGTAATTCTCTGAAGGACAGGATGCCTTGCATTTTCAAAGCGCATAAGTATACTGACAAGCTTTGTTGGCACTCTGAAATAAAGCCCGGGACTGGGGCTTCTGGTGCTGCAAGACGTTTTGGAGTCTGCTCTGTCCAGGGGGAATTTTCAGAAGCCTACTGATGGAAGTCCAGAGGACCACAACTGGCAAACCGTTTGTGCTGGCGCCTTCACAGAAGTCCCAATACCAAATGTGTTGGGGCTAAACTCTGTTGGTTCTGGAGAGCCATGTCCTCTGACCTGTGGGTGAACAGGATTGTTTGGTGAGGGTACCGGATCAAATTTGTCCCACTCCCCTTGTGCTTGGGAGCATTGGCTACTCCGAAGGGAGGAGTGCGCTCTGGCCATGACTCAGTGTGTCCTGGTCCTTTTGAAGAAGGGGGCAATTGAAGAGTTTCCCAGGATGGAGTGGGCTATGGGGTTCTACTGTGTTATACTTGTGTCAAAACCCAATGGCAAGTTCCGGCTGATCACACACCTCAAACGTGTGCAGACTCCACATTTCAAGGTGGAGAGTCTGCAACAGGTCATCCCTTTGATCGAGGAGTTGGACTTTTTTGGCATCCCTTGATCTACAGGACGTGTACTTTCACGTTCCCATTTGGAGGTCGCATTGAAAGTATCTGTGTTTTCTTTTTCTGGCAGACATTTCCAGTTCTGGGTTGTTCCCTCGGGCTCAGGACAGCTCCCAGGGTATTTACAAAGGTGTTGGGTCCAGGGTTAGCACTTCTGCATGCCAGCGGGATACAGGTGCTTCTGTACCTGGGTGACTGTTTACTCAAGGCTTCCTCCAAGGAGCTGTTGTTGGAGCAGGTAACTATAGTCTGTGGAGTCTTGGAATATCTGGGGTTCCTGATCAATTAGGACAAATCTTGTTTGGATCTTTCTCAGGATCTACAATATATAGGGGCCCATTTGTGGACCACGCAAGGGCGGGCTCTTCTTTCAATAGACCGTGCAGTCTGTCTGCAGCATCTTTTGGGGCTTCTCCTGAGCAAGAACTGGATTACAGCCAGGCAAGTTCTTCAGGTACAGGGTCACATGGCAGAGTGTGTCTTTGTAGTCCTGTGGGCAAGTCTGCACCTGTAACTGCTGGTGTCCCAGTTAAACCGCTCTTGGAGGACGGATTCCCAGTTGCACAAATCTCAGATTGCCACTCTCTTGGATCTCGGGGTCCAGCTCCAGTGGTGGATGGATCTGAACAATCTGTTACAGGGCTTTCCGTTGGCTCACCCCTTACCGAACATGGTTACTATTGGCACCAGTGGCCTGGGGTGGGCCGCAGTGTGAATGCTCGGGGAGCTGGCTGCTAATGCAGGTTTGCAATTATCCAATTGGAAGGAACTGGCAGCGATCTTTCTGGTTCTGCAAACGTTTTTCCGTGCCATCTTGGGGTTGGCGGTTCGGTTTAGGTCGGAATGAATGAAAATAAAAGGTCGAAACGACCAAAAGCTCAAAAAATGCTGCCACCAAAGGATCGAACACCAAAAGATCGATCCTTTGGTGGTAGCATTGAAAAGAACAGGGGCTGCGGGGGTGTCCCCGCATTGCCCCGCTCACTATACTTTATGGTATAGTGAGCGGGGGCTGCAGGGTCACCCCCGCAGCCGTCTGTGTTAACTGTGTTAAAAAAAAAAAAAAAAAAGGGGGCCTGCAGTGCCGGTTTCCGATCACAGAAGTGAAAGGGAACTGGCGCTGCAGGAACCAGCGTGAAGATGAAGGTAAGTGGGGTTTGTGTATGTTGGTGGTGTGGGTGGGGGTGTGCTGAGGGTGTGGGGGTGTTATGCGTGTGTGTGAGAATGTGTTTTTTGCCAAATTATTGGGGCTGAAATGTCCAAAAACAAAGTGTTCCAACTTTTGGTCATTCAAACACTTTGTTTTCGGATATTTCTACCTCGATAATTTTGACTTCGGTCAAATCACTGGGATTCGGCGGTTCTGGTCAGGACGGACAATACATTGGCAAATGTCAATTGTCAGGGTGGTACAAAGTTGCATCGCATGGAGTCTCTAGCATTTCATTTGGAGTGTTGGGTGGGGAGCAATCTGCTGTCTTTACAAACTGCTCATGTGTGGAGGGGTTGGGGGTGGGTGTGGAATCGACAGAGCAGTCCGATGGCCTTAGCAGGATGATCCCGCCATCTGATTGGATATTGCGCAGGCTGGTGTTTCACATGATCTGTCGAAAGTTCGGGTCACTGGTGCTGGACCGATTTGTGCCGAAGGATGCTGAACTACCCTGTTTTTGCTCCATGTTCCCTCTTCCGGGGGCTTGGAAGTGTGGATGCCTTTACACTGGAATGGCCATAAGGGCTTCTTTATGCCTTTCCTCCAATCCTGCTGCGTCCCTAGGTGCTGCTGAAGATTCAAGACTCTAGTTGATTCTGGTGGTGCAGGTGTGGCCAAGGTGTTCTTGGTACTTGTCTTCTTGACCTGGCTGTAGCTCCTGGATGGTTCTGCCCTCGTTCCTGTGTACACTCTGGACGGGGAGGGACCCTGCTGCTGCCTTTTGGATTCTGACTTGGTGGAGCGGGGGGGGGGGGCGTTAAAGATTGAGAGGCAGAAATTACATAGAAGGGGTTTGACTCCACAATTGGCATAGGTAATTCAGAAGTCCAGGTGTCCCTTGACGCTGAAGGTGTATGAGATGCATTCGAAGAACTTTACAAGGTGGTGCACTCGGAAGTCTTTGCACGCACTGGACTGTTCCGTACCTTTGATTTTGCAGTTTCTGCAGGTCGGCTCGGACTTGAGTCTTGCACTTTCCTATTTTAGGGCCCTGAGGGCAGTGATCTGGGCTTTCACGGATGCCTGGGTTCTCAGTTAATTGTGTGAAATGTTGTCTCCTGGCTGTTAAATGCTTTCTTATCTAGCCCTGTGGTGTGTGCTGGTGTGCCTCCTTGGCACCTTTCCTTGATTTTGCATGCTTTACAGACCTTTTCCTTTGACCCTATGGAGTCTGTTGATTGAAAGTTTCTCAAATGGAAAACTGTGTTTTTGGTGGCCATTACCTCAGCACGTGAAATTGGCGCTTTGGTCTGCATGGCTCAGTTCATGCGAGTTCTCCCAGATTCTCTGGTTCTTCAATGTGATTGAAGTTCCATCAGACACATGATATTGTGTTGCTATCCTTCTTTACCAGTTGCACCTTACCTGAAGAGGAACAATAGCATACACTGGATGTGAAACAAGCTGTCTTGGCGTACCTAAACAGAATAGCATAAAGAGGTCTGGGAAACCCTCTGTTGGTACGAACACGGCCCATTGACCTGTTCTTGGGTGGATGGCCCCTGGGAGAGTCTCAACCACACTTTAGCTCATTATGCTTTCCACAGAGGAGACATTTCCATACACATCAGTCTTTGTCCCACCCATAAGTAGTCCGGCACCGAAATGGTAGGCAATTCTCCTCTGAACAAGAGTACCAGCAGCAACCCCAGACACATGTTTCAGCCTAGTCGGGCCTCATCAGTGTGGTGGAGCTGTGCCTTTCTAAGCATAGTGAGCAAGGGATCCACATCTGGATTGCCCTGGTAACTTAGGATGAGAACCCAAAGTACCTAATGTTTGCATAAACAGGTCTGAACCGAATAGCATCTTCAACAGTCTAGCAGTCTGTGACATTTGGGGGTTCGAAGCCTGGTCTGAAGGATCGGTCACTACCATTAGCCATTGGATTAGGCAGGCCATTGCCTTAGCCAATTCTGGGGCACAGGTCTATTTGCTGGCTTTTGTTCAGGGTCACTCTGCGAGAGGCATGGCAGTATCTTGGGTGGAAGCGAGGGGAGTGCCTATTCAGGAAATCTGCAGGGCGGCGGACCCAAATACGTTTATCGGACATAGTCGCCTCAATTTACACGTGCAAGGGTCTTCCTCCTTTGAGGAGTGCTTGCACAGCTATTCATGGGTGTTTGGTTCCAGTGTTCTGAAATAAAATTGCTGAAGGAGTGTTGCAACTGCACATTGGTTGGTCTATTATGTTTTTGTATTCATGGATCATTTTTTCACCAATATCTTTGGTATGCACCACAACTAAGTACTGCGCCATATGGTCTTACCTACCAGGTTCTAAAAAATGAGCCGGTTATGTGGGTAAAACTTCTAAACCAACTATTTAGGGAAATCCTTAGACAAAAAAGGTTCCCTTTATCATGGAAAACTGCAACTGTCATACCACTCTTCAAAGGGGCGACTGGTTGAATCCGGTGAATTATCGCCTGATCGCCCTCCTCGATATAGACAGTAAAACCTTCATGAAAATGTTACTGAGAGAAATAACAAACTGGGCAAATTATGCACAGATCCTGTCTTGTAATCAAACGGGCTTTAGACGGGGCCTTTTCACCACTCTCAATGGACTAGTGCTAAATTTGGTCAGTAAAAACACAATGGGGAAGAACGAAACCCCACTTTATGGGGCCTTCGATCAGGTGTACAGAGTATATCTCTGGAATAAGTTAAGGAGATGGGGGATTCCGGAGGCTCTACTTGCAATGTTAATTGAGCTCCACAAGGACACCACATTCAGAGTTTGCCTTGACGAGCAGGGTCATCTGTCGGACCCAATCCGAGTAGAGAGGGGAGTTAGACAAGGGTGCCTAGGAGCGCCCCTGTTTTTCAACCTTTATCTGGCCGACTTGGGAATATTCTTGGAAGCATCTGCGTTGGCAAGCCCGAAGATCAATGGAAGAAAGATCCATTGGTGGCTTACACAGATGGCATTGTGCTGCTGGATAGAACAGTAACAGGCTTGCAGCATTTAATAACAAAGTTTGGCGAATACGGCCGAGAAAATGGCTTGTCAATCCTGTAAAATCTAGGATTTGGGTTTTCAAGCATAGCTAGGAAAAGATACAGTACTCTAATTGGGTTCTAGATTCTCACACAATCCCCCAAGTGGAAGATCAGATTTATTTAGGCTACAGAATGTATGCCTCGCCAGCAGTCTATAAAGTTGAGACGGATGTGGAGTCGAGGGTCTTGCAACTCATTCCTCAGATGAAAAAGCTTTATAACAAATACTGCAAGTTCTCAATCCTCCCTCTAATCAAATTTTATAGAGCAAAGGTGATACCAGTAATCCTCTATGGCTTGGAGGCTAAACCTCTACTCTGGAATACAAACTGGGATAAAATAGAGGCTCTTATGGAAGAAAGTTATTGGTCTGCCGTCGAGTACACCATTATGGAATTTGAGGTTCGAATTGGGCCTGAATTCACTGAACTCCCTTGTAAACTGGAGGTTGACTTCGTTGAGTCACCAGATCATCACTGAAAAATACAACACACTGTATGGAGATGTCATTTGCAGCACCTGACTTCCCGGACCGCCGGGGTTGTAATCCCCTGGTGTTACTGGGAAGTCCGGCGCCGGTAAATCATTATGGGTCCGGCGGCAACCTGCCGGTAGCACCGGCACGGTTACCGCCAAACCCGCAATGAGACCCAATGTTTCTTTTTGAAGTCACTCTGACTTCATAAGGAAATTATTTCTGTTAAGGACTTAACCATACCGGAAATAATTTTATTTTTGAAGTCATAGGGCTCACCCCATGACATGGAGGCCTCCAGCCTAGGGTCTTCCATGCCTCGGACTTCAAAAAGAAAGTTTCTTTTTGTAGTCCCTCTGCCGTCAGTATTAACTTCTTTATGAATGCAGAGTGAATTAAAAAAGGAAAAAAAAATATATTTTTTTGGAACAAAAATATTAGTCTTTTTTTTTTCCTCCAAGTGGGGCCCCCTCTCAGGACATGTTCTGGTGGGGGGCCCCGCACAGTGGGGGCTGCAGGGGCCCCAGTTACACCAGTTGATGGGTATATGGTTTGGGAGTGAGGGATTGTTCTCACTAGATACAAGCGGGCAGATGGGTGGTGGAGGGTTTGTGTGGGTTTACTGGGACTTGAGATGTTTGGAGCGCCAGAGAGCTCCTCTGGCTTGTCAGTTTGATATTGCGCGTGGTGAATTGATGGGGAGTATGGGGTTGTTCTCACTAGCTGCTTGAGGAAAGGTGTTTGTCTGTGTTCGGGAGGGTTGAGGATAGGGAGATGAGTGAGGAGACTGGAGTTTGGCGGGTGCTCCATTTACTTTTGGATTGGAGGTGGAATGATGGTAGGGCGGTGGGCAGGTGCCTTCCGGCCGAATCATTGTTCGGGGCAGGGGTCATGGGTTGTGACCAGATGCAGGATAAGTGGGGGGTTCATTAAGTTGGGTACTAGGGCGCATGTTTTGCGCCGGGAGTAATGAGTTATGCGCGGGGGTATGGTGCAGGGAGGCCAGGATTGAGGAGGGATTGAATAGGTCTTCTTTGGTGATGTGGGGTCTCCATCCCGCATGGAGGCTAAGGGCAGCACCAAGAGATTGAAGTATTTGTAGGAGTAGATGCAATGACCTAAGATGTAATACCTGCGTCTAGATTCTGGACAGCAGAACAATGGGAGAGGGTCAGACAGGTGGTAACACAGAATGTGGCACCTCTCGATGAAATAGCAGTGCCTAGATCTGGGACACCTAGACCGAGGGACATAGGCCTAACGCAGGGCAGCAAACAGCAAAATATACAATCACCCTAAAAGCAGCAGCAGAGCCTAGACTTGGGATACCTGGATAGAGGGAGAAAGGGCTAATACGGAGACATTAGTGAATGTAGTATCAGATAACGCAATGACCCTTGAAGTGACAGCAGAGCCTAAGCTCGCGAGACCTGGATGGGGGGAGAAGGCAAACAAGACGACAACAGGAAGTGCAGTAGCAAATAATATACAATCACCCTAGATGCAATAGGAGCGCCTAGACTTAGGACACCTGGATAGATGGAGTGAACCCTACCACAGGGGACAGTAGTGAAAATGACAGTAGATGCAAAACCGTAGCTTTAATAGTGTCTAGAAAAGGCCTAACATGGGCACACAACTAAATTCAGTAAGAAAGGATGGAGTAACCCTAGATGTAACAGCAGCGCTTAAACTTGGGACTATCAGTGTGGCACTTTCTAGGTGCGAGTGAATGCAATACTAACAATTTCTAAATGTGTGACGCAGGCCAGCACTCGCAGAACTGTTTTATAGCGGCTCAGCAATATTGTTGGCTCTCGCCAGTTGTGAGGCCAACTAGTATTAGTAGCCTGGCCTGAAATGTTCAGAGGGTAGGTAGAGTGACAGGGCTTCCGGAGTACAGTGATCGCTCTACTCTGCACCCAGGCCACACCTACCTTGGTAGTTGCTGCTGGTTGACGGCTGGCCACTGGCTTCCCCTGCAGACACTATCTGGAGCCACCTCTGTGGGAGACAGCCTTTGTCTTGGGGCCCTTAGCCACAGGGGCTGCCGGGCAGAGGGCTGCCCTGGGAAGGTCAGTTAAGAGCAGCGGTCTGACCTATCAGGGTGTCAGTCTAGAAATACGGATACCTCTCCTTTGAGACCGCAAACGCATTTTGGTGGCCGTGGGGCAACCGTCTCATGCACGATAGGACAGAATATAGGTTTTCGAGTTTGCCAATGAGCGGCCATTTTGATGTAACAAGAATCGCCATTTTGTTTTCTAACCATTGCTCATTGCTTTCTGTTCCTATTGCTTCGCAGTATATTTTCCGCTTACACTGCTCGACTGTGAAACATTGTTGTCTGTATGTGAAAAGGACAAGGCCACAGGGCCGTGAGGATAACAAGAGTTTGCTGAAACACAAACGTAGGCAGCGCCAGGAAGAATGCCCGGCTCCCTCCCGAATGTAGCCTTGAAGCAGAGCTGCAGGGCATTTAATCATTTCACAGCTGCCAGTCAGTCTATTTATATGGTAGAATATGTTAGAATAATACTGCTAAAGGCTTGAATTATGCTTTTCTAATGGCCCCCCTTTGCTGAGCCTGCTAGAGCATGCCGGCTCCCAGGACGCGAATAGCACCTGTTAGATAGCAAGGTCCGGAATGCAACCCCCCCCGTATGTAGTTCGCTTCCAAGAACAGAAGTGCCGTGTTCTATTCAATAACCGAAAGATGCCTTCGCACTCACAAATTGTTACTAGAATAGATGTTTGAAGGTGTCAGAGTGGTCGGAGATGTCCATCATCACACCAAGTTCAAAGAAACCCAATAAAGGGGTGTGTTAAACATGTCATAGCTGATTGTTTGATATGCATTTTGTATATATGTAACTGATGTACGTAATTTGCTCTCTTGCGTCCCTCGAGGTCTAGAGATACACGTCGCGGGGCGTGAGACCGAGTTGGCCAACTGAGACTTTTGCTTTGCAATAAAACCCTAGCTTTGGGAATACAACCTTGTGTCTGGCGTCTCTATCATGTGTGGTGACCCACCTTGTTTCCATAGATGTCAAGGTCCCCTAGGGGCCCCTTTCAAGATGGCGCCCGAATAGGGACCCTCCCCCACTTGTTCCTTCGCGTAACGTAATTGAGAAAGGCAGAGAACGGCGAGGACGGGACGATAGAGCCGGGATCAAGAGGTGTTGGGGGCGCCCTGTAAAAGTGATGAGAGACTCCTTTGCAGATCTGCACACATCTGATCCCTGATCGACGTGCCTGGCTAGAGAACAAGGAGGCGAGAGTCCTGAAACGAGGCGGAAGCTAAGAAACGCAGACACAACGTCCTTTGGTGCGTCAGTATACAGACGACTTGATTTATCAGGTGAGTCATTCCCCGATTCAAAGCATCCTGATATTGGTTGAGAGTTGACTTTGCAAAATCAAACGCCCTAGGTAAGGTTGATTAACCAGGGGGAAGGTTGAAACATGCCTGGGGTATTGTCCACCCTAGTGGGGTTTTTCCGGTGTGGTAGACAATCTTTGGAAGATGGCCAAATTGTACCACCTGGGGGAACGCCGGCGTATGAGATGTATGTGAAGTATGGAGTGGGTGCGATAATATTCTGTGAGACTTGGCATAGGCAAACCAGAAAGCAACAAGACCATCAGTGGCCGATTAATGGTAGTTTTGAGATGGCGAGGATAGATAACTTGGAAAGGGTGTTGATAAGAAAGAAAGCGCGTCCTGCAGCATTTGAGACTATTAAAGACTGGAGAAAGGAAGCAATGCTCCGATTTAAAAGCAGAGCAAAGTATGTGTGCAGGCATAAATCAAAAGATGAGGTAGCGGAAGAAAATGAAGAGGAGGAGTGGACTGAGAGCAGGCGTGCCCAGCTGAATATAGAAAAGATATACCCACAGCGAGAATTACACATAGCAGAAGAATTGATAGAAAATATATTGACCCATACAAAACAAGGCCCAAGATCAGAAGTAAGACCAGACACGTCAGTAGCTATTGCCCAGAGCCTGCCCGTAGCCCAAGCTCCCCCTTCGGTAGCTCAAGCTCTCCCACAGCCACAAACCGCGCACGTAACACTTCCTATTAGCCAACCAGGCCCACAACAGACACTCCCTGTTCCCATTGTCCCACCCGCACCTCCCGCCTTAGACACAGACCTGGTACCGTCTGTTCCTCCCGGGGTTGAAGTTGAAACTGCGGGGGCAAGAGGCGGGACTGACCAACGGGAGTGCACAAGGGTAACCCGCAGCGCAATCAGCAAAGAAAGGAAGGTGGAATTGCAGCAACAGGCAGAGATGTATATAGACGGGAATGATGGGACGGCAACATTGGCTTCGATATATGACTTTCGTAGAAGCAACGAAAGACGGGTAGTGTTGGAATGCATGGGTGAATATTTGGTGGAGAAATGGAAATAGCTGATTGGGAAATTACCACCACAGCGATTGTTAGATTTGAATGCATTAGCACGCTGTAGGGAGAGGGATGAAGAAGTGAGAGAACATGTGTATAGACTTTTTGAGCTTAGAGATGAATTGGATAATGATTATGTCGAAACATTTACTGCACCTGTCAAAGTGTTTACTACACCTGCGTACAGGAGTAGGGAAGTCGGGAGACCTGGGAATGGGGAAAAGGGGTCGCATAATAAACAGCAGCAGTTACCATCGCCGGGGCAGAAGGAGATGGTGAACGAGTTATCGTTGCTAAAACAGGTGGGGCAGACTTGAAGGAATGTCTAATTAGAACACAGGTACTATTGCAGCAAGTAACAGGACATAATAGAGGGCGAGGGAACGCACAAGGAAGGAGTAGTTCGAACATGCATGGGGAAACAGTGGGGCCGAATCAGTGTGCATATTGTAAAGAGGAAGGACATTGGCGAGCGCAATGCCCGGATCTACAGAATAGAAATGGGTCTGTCAGAGGAGACAGCATAGAGGACACCTAGGAGCAAATGGACCAAATAGGAATAGTATGCAGCAGCATCCTAATAACGGCGGTAATCAAAACCAAGGCCAGAGCCAAAATGCCCCAAACCAGAGTCGCGGACAGCAAATTCAACAATATGGAAATCAGAGTGGGGGAAATGGATGGAAGAGTGGAAATGTTTTCGATACACAGCCAAACACGTATTACAGTAATAGTAATGATTACACATCAGACGATGTGTTATTTCCCCAATAGGACAGCCCAGCCCAGGACAGGGGTCGGAGCCAGTGTCTATTCCCGTGAATCAGAGAGGACCCTACGTAGAAATGAGAGTCGGGAATGAGGAGCACCGCTTTCTTGTAGATACAGGAGCACAGAAGTGTTCAATAGACCATCACTTGGTTCCAAATATACCACTGTCAGGGCAAAAGAATATTTCCGTAGGGTTCGCAGGTACACCAGTCATAAACCCAGTGTCCAAACCAGTCCCAGTTACCATAGGACCATTTACCGAACATTGTCCTTTCCTTCTAACAGAAAATTGTGGAGAAAATTTGTTGGGATTAAATTTGTTGAAAAAACTAGGTTCTGTTATACATTGCACGACAGACGGAGTGTTTCTAACGATATGGCCACACAATGCCCTGGTTTCAGAATTCATGTCTGAAGCGTTACCAGGGGAACTAAGTAAAGTACCAACCTGTATATGGGCAATGCATGACAACGATGTGGGATGTTTAAAGATAGAGCCAGTAAAGATTATTTTGAAAGAAGGTGTTACCCTACCACGAATACCCCAATACAACATTTCGGTTGAAGGTGAGAAAGGATTGAAGAGTATTGTTACTGATTTGGTGAAATTAGGGGTAATAGAGGAAATCACAGGCAGTACATGCAACAGCCCGATTTTTCCGGTTTATAAAAAAAAGGAGGTAATGAGGTACCATACCGTTTCATAATTGATCTACGCGCATTGAATAAGGTAGTAGATCCGCAATTTCCTCTAGTGCCAGATGTCACTACAATATTGACAATGAGACCTGTTTCAGCAGAATATTTCAGTGTAATAGATTTGAAAAACGCATTCTTTAGTATTCCAGTGGACAAGGACAGTACATATTTGTTCGCGTTCACATTAGGAGGACGATCATTTACATTTACGCGGATTCCGCAAGGTTATACGGAAAGTCCAAGTATTTACAGTAGAGCATTAAAAGAACAGCTAGACATGCTGGAATTACCCATGGGTTGTGTACTTTTGCAATACATAGACGATTTATTGCTAGCTGCAGACAGAGAGGAGATTTGTAAAGACAGCACTGTTACTACTGTCATACCTAGCGGCACATGGCCATAAAGCTAGTTTGAAGAAATTTCAGTATAATCGAAAGGAGGTGGCTTATTTGGGCTACCTACTTTCGAAAGGAGGGAGAAGACTAACGCCAGAACGCATAGAAAGTATTTCTTGTATGCCTATTCCAAAGACACAAAGACAAAAGGAGTCAGAGCCATAATAGGCATGGCTTCACATTGCCGACAATGGATTGGTAATTTTGCGTTAATTGTGAAACTATTAGTGAATTTAACCAGAAAAGATGCGGTTATGCCTTTGCAGTGGGATGAGGAATGTCGAGAGCATTTGATGGATTTAAAACTGCATTATGCTCGGCTCCAGTTTTGGGTACGCCGAATTATGAGAACATTTTTAGACTATTTGTGTGTGAAAGTGAAGGATGTGCATTGGCGGTTTTGACACAGGAACAAGGTGGAAGAAATAGGCCGTGCGGCTATTTTTCTTCTGCGCTGGATTCTGTAGCGCGCGCACTACCACGATGTTTGCGATCTGTCACGGCGGCTGCTGCGTCAGTGAAACAAACGGAAGGGATGGTATTGGGGCACACTTTAATTCTGATGGTGCCACATGCCATAGACGTTCTATTAAATAGGACACAGACGCAACACCTCACCTCTGCTAGATTGACAAGATATGAGATTATCTTGTCGCACCCCATATCGAAATTATGAGGTGTAGCGCTTTGAATCCTGCAGAATTAATGCCACTAACCATAAAAGAAATTGGGAAGAATGAATCACCCCCCCCACGATTGCTTCATGGTCACTGAGGAAGAAACCAAGGGAAGAGTTGATTTAAGTGATATTCCACAGAAAAAGCCGGATGGAGAGTTATTTTGTGACGGCTCATGTTTTAAATTACCAGATGGCACGACAACTGCTGCATACGCTATCACTACCCTAAAGAGTGTTGTAGAAAGTAAAAGAAACCCCTATAATTCAGCACAAGCTGCAGAAATAATAGCATTGACCAGAGCCTGCGAGATTTCTGAAAATTTGAATGTGAATATATATACTGATAGTCAGTATGCTTTTGGAGTGGTTCATAACTTTGGTCGACTCTGGGCTGAGAGAGGGTTTCTGACATCACATGGTGCCAGAATTCAACATGGCCCTTTGATTGTATGATTGCTGTCTGCACTCACGTTTCCAAAGCGCCTAGCAATAGTGAAATGCGAGGCACATAAAAAAGCAACATGCAAAATAGGAGAGGGAAACGCGTTTGCAGACAGAATTGCGAAACAAACTGCCACTGATTTGAATACCAAGATGATGACGGTTCAGACAGAGGAAGTACCCTGCATGATAGAAGATGGAGTTGCGACTGTCAAAGAAATGCAGGCCGAGGCTACGGCTGATGAAATACAGGGATGGGCAGAGGGATCTGCTGAGTTGGATTTGGAGGGTTGTTGGGTGGACAAGGGAACTAGAAACTGGATGTTGCCAAATTCACATGTGACTGCAATGGTCACAATGGCCCACAGCCCTATGCACATCTGTGCCAAGAAAATTATACAGCACCTTTCTACAGTATGGCAGAATGTAAACATAAAAAAGAATGCAGAGAGGTTGGTGTAGAACTGTATCACGTGTTTACAACACAATGTAGGAAAGGGAACAGTGACTCCAACAGGCAGTTTTGGCCCGCCCTCCATGCCGTTTGAGGTAGTTCATTTTGATTTCATAGAGATGGAGAGGTGCCAAAACTTAAAATACGTCTTGGTGGTAATCTGTGCATTCAGTAAGTGGGTGGAGGCATATCCTTTGAAAGATTGCACAGCAATGAGTACGGCAAAAGTACTGTTGAAGGAGTATTTTTCCAGATTTGGCTTGCCCCGGGTCCTATGGTCTGATAATGGACAGCATTTTGTGGGTGCAGTGGTATTACAGATATGTGCTGGTCTCCAGATTGATGAGAGATTCCATAGTTCAAGGCATCCGAGTTCTGCCGGTCTTGTGGAGAGGCACAACGGGATTCTTAAATCAAAGATTAGCAAGATTTGTGCGGGAAGCAAGTTGAGTTGGGTGGATGCATTACCAATAGCAATATTATGCATGCGTACGTCTGTACAGGCTAAAACTGGGCTCTCCCCGTACAAAATCGTAATAGGGAGGCCGGCAAATGTTTGGTGTGCACCTCAGCCAAAACGACTTAGTGAGATAGAACATCCTGTGCTTAGTACTTATTCTGGCCTTTTAATGCAGAAATTGCGTTTGATTCATCAGCAGGTGCAGGAGGCATTACCAGTAAGGTACACCAGTCCGGGGCATGCGCTGGAGCCAGGAGACTGGGTGCTGCTAAAAAACTTTGAAAGAAAGTCATCATTAGCACCCAGGTGGCGCGGGCCCCATCATGTACTTTTGGCGACGCAGACGGCAATACGGGTGGATGGAAGGAAGTTGTGGATCCATGCCACCCATGCCAAAAAGATTCCCACTGCACTGAGTCTTGCCTGACACTGATGACCGGAAAGAGACAGCGGTCCCAGAAACGAAAGAAACTGTTGCCAGTGAGCAGCCACCTAATCTGCCAAAACGAGAAGTGAAACTCGAAACAAAGCCTGAGACGATTGCCAAAAAGGGGGAAGGGCAAAGAGTGCCCCAACGTTGCCCAGCAGAATCGACATCAATGCTGACCGACGTGAAATCTGCCTTGCAAAAACTTGCAAAACCAAATCGTGTACCCCTTTGGCGCCCACCAGCACTTGCCAGCACGCCAAAAAATGGATCTGCATCATTGGCGCGGGACACACCAGCACCTGCAGTAGCGCCACAGGCTAACTTCAAGCCTGAATCTGAAAGTGCGCTGGCACTGTTCACGGATCATACGATACCAGGAGCAAGGCAATACAACCTGCGGCCTCGGAAGACAAAGTGATCCACAGTTTTTTTTTTGGTGTTCATGTCAACCTCTGGTTCAGCTCATGGACGGAGAAGGAACCAGGGGTGTAGAGGAGAGAAGTGTGAGAATTGTGCAAATCAGACAATTCAAGACTCGCGGCCCCTCGGTGCGATCATAAAAAGTACATGTGTCCGGAACCAGAGCGGACAAGCTGGGCGCACATGATACTGAGGTGATAACTGATCAAAGGTCCTCTGAGCAGTATAAGAAGAGACAAGTGATCTCGCCTAAAAACGAATAATCGAATCCAGGCTAAAAAGGACAGGCAAAACTGAACTGTGACAATTCCATTGAACTTATTAACATCGGAGCAAGCGCGATGAAGAAAGATATCCACTGAGCTGTGATAAAAAAGGACGACGACGAGAAACATGCCGGGACTGGTTCCAGCCTCCTCCTCCACCACCACCCCTGAGAATGAGTCAGTTATAAAGACTATAAGTTTAAGAAAAACGCATGGTAAAACAAATTGTATGCTGGCACTAACGATAATAATGTGCTTTATGAGCGTGGTAGCACCAATATTGACAGCCCTAATATTATGGTGGGTAGAAACAATACACCCATTAGAAATTTTTTTACCAATAATTAATATATCCACTACTGAAAGCCCGGTTCAGGTGATCACTTATACCCTACCCCCAATGGAAGAAAAACACAGGGAAGGTTTTGGAAATAACACCTTACTGCTCATAATGAACATGACACATGCAATCCTAAAGAAAACAAACTGCTGGGTATGTGCCCATTTACCACAGCATGCCGGAAAAGGAACAGGGTGGTATGTGCAGCCATTACCATTAATTTCTCCATGTAGTGCATCTTTAGGTGCAATGTTCTATGGGAAATGGAATGAGAGTAATACGGGTCAATTAGACAGAACCAACATGAATGAGTTTGAGGAGATAATAATGAAGCCTGTGGGTTGTTCCATTTTCCATAAAGCACAAGTAATAGGTCCAGAGCCCACGAGGAAAAGAACATGGAAGATAACACGACAAAATAGACGAGATAGATTGTCCCCACCAGAAAAAACATCTGTAATGACGTTTCATGTAAGAACAGAAGGGGACAAAGATGCAATTCCCCCATCTTATATGGTGAATTATAGCCCAAGAACTGTCCCTTTTTGTCTAAAAAAGAAAGGCTCTTTTTCAGTCGGAACATATACTGAAAATATGGGAAATAGAACCAGTATACGTAGGTGATCCAGTTTATTTTATATGTGGAGAGAAAGCATACCCTTGGTTGCCCAGAAACTGGGGAGGTATATGTTACCTAGGGCTACTGTTCCCAGGAGTATTCCTCTTAGAAACAGCAGCCATGGCCAGATTATCCAGAACTAGAGTCAAAAGGACTGACAAAGGTGTTTTAATAGCAACTGATGTAGCGAAATCATTCATTGCATTCTTAGGACAGATAGTGAACTCCTATAATATAAGGCAACTGTCCAGAATCCTAAAGAATACAATAAACACAATAACAGATATATTATTTAACATGACGTTGGAAGAAAGAGGAATAAGGTTAATGGCGCTGCAAAATAGAATGGCTCTCGATGTAATCCTGGTTGATCGTGGGGGAATTTGCAAAATAGTGGGATCAGCATGTTGCGTTTATGTCGATGACTATTCCCCCACGATCTTTGAAGCAATAAAGAAAATGCATGTTCTAAATTCTGAACTCCCCTTTGGAGAAGGGAGCTGGGGAATAGGATCTTGGTTTTGGGAAATACTACGATCTTGGGGATGGAAGTTGATCTCAATATTAGTAGTGGTATTCGGAATATTCCTGACGTGCTGTTGTATACATTGTTTACCCATAGTTTGTGCAGAGGTAACTGAGGGATGTACGGAAGGATGCATGCATATGATAACAAAGAGAAAACAACCTCATGATCGAACTAGCCCAGACCCAAATGAGATGAGAGCAGTAAAAGAGTTGATGGCAATAGATATTGATGAAGACAATGATGTCCACAATAGCATGCAAGACATAGACATAAGTACTTCAGATTCATCATCACTAGAGGAGGTTTCAATAAATAGATGAGACATTTGGCATACGGCCAAAGGAGGGTTTGTCAGTCTAGAAATATGGATACCTCTACTTTGAGACCGCAAACGCATTTTGGTGGCCGTGGGCCAACCGTCTCATGCACGATATGACAGAATATAGGTTTCGAGTTTGCCAATGAGCGGCCATTTTGATGTAACAAGAATCGCAATTTTGTTTTCTAACCATTGCTCATTGCTTTCTGTTCCTATTGCTTCGCAGTATATTTTCCGCTTACACTGCTCGACTGTGAAACATTGTTGTCTGTATGTGAAAAGGACAAGGCCACAGGGCTGTAAGGATAACAAGAGTTCGCTGAAACACAAACGTAGGCAGCGCCAGGAAGAATGCCCGGCTCCCTCCCGAATGTAGCCTTGAAGCAGAGCTGCAGGGCATTTAATCATTTCACAGCTGCCAGCCAGTCTCGTTATATGGTAGAATATGTTAGAATAATACCGCTAAAGGCTTGAATTATGCTTTTCTAACGGCCCCCCTTTGCTGAGCCCGCTAGAGCATGTCGGCTCCCAGGACACGAATAGCACCCGATAGATAGCAAGGTCCGGAATGCAACTCCCCCCGTATGTAGTTCGCTTCCAAGAACAGAAGCGCTGTGTTCTATTCAATAACCGAAAGATGCCTTCGCACTCGCAAATTGTTACTAGAATAGATGTTTGAAGGTGTCATAGTGGTCGGAGATGTCCATTATCACACCAAGTTCAAAGGAACCCAATAAAGGGGGGTGTTAAACATGTCATAGCTGATTGATATGCATTTTGTATATATGTAACTGATGTACGTAATTCGCTCTCTTGCGTCCCTCGAGGTCTAGAGATGCACGTCGCGGGGCGTGAGGCCGAGTTGGCCAACTGAGACTTGCTTTGCAATAAAACCCTAGCTTTTATTTATTTATTTATTTTTATTTATTTAATATTTATATTGCGCCGGTAGCTCGCGAGCCTCGGGGCGCAGAAACAAGGACACGAGAACGGATTTGGGAATACAACCTTGTGTCTGGCGTCTCTATCGTGTGTGGTGACCCGCCTTATTTCCATAGACGTCAGGGTCCCCTAGGGGCCCCTTTCAAGGGGAGTGGGGTGGGCTAGGATTTGAGGAAGTAGTGAAAGGGAAACAGAGACACGGAAAAGCTTGGAGGTGCAATGTTGCAGGCAGGGGCTGGGGTGCCTCAGCAAATATGTAAAATAGAGATAATAAGGCCCTAGCGCACTCCCCTGAAAATGCCTGAGACCAAAAGAAATTAAGGTTTACAGAGAGGCTCTATGGTCAAAAGGCAGACAATTAATGGCCCAAATGATAGACGTTGCAAAACAATATTGTCGCTTCTCAGTTAGGCCTCTCGTGCAGTTCTATCGTTCTAAAGCTGTACCTGTCCTGATGTATGGCCTAGACATTTACTCCAGAATTCAGAGCCTCAAATTGGAAAAACATGAAGCCTGGATATGAAGAAAAGTGTTGAGACTACCTAAGTGTGTCCCTATAACGTTAATTTGCTTTGAGTTGGGGTTGACTTCTTTCCCGGCCATTGCTCAGTTGAGGATTGCCTTACTATTTCCCAAGATAGTGGTGAGAAGAGAAAACTCGATCTACAACACATTAATGAACGAAATGGAATGTGGGAGTGGTAGAGGCCCTCTTGCAGAGTTTAAGCAACAGTGCAAAGGTATATTGAAGCAGGACGAGGTGTCCTTAGAACCTCTGTGTGAAAATCCAGGTCAAGCCAAACAGAAAATGATGGAAAAAGATTGGTTTATTTATTTTACATTTGTTACACGCCCAGACCCTTAGGTGTAACAGCGAGGTTACAGACAGCTTATTAATACATTAATAGGACATTCCAGCACTGTTACAGTGGTGTTTACAGCAATGGAGTGGTGCAAGTCCAAGATATTGAATACAAGGCATAAATCAAGCAGAGAACACAATTATTTACAATAAGATATCTTGCTCATGAGAGGAGACCTGTTGCCAAAAAAACAATTATTTACAATAGGCAGTGGTACAGCACAAGAACAGAATTATTTGTAGCTACCATGGTAGCAGTTTTAATGGTATTGATTAAATAGCCATGTTTTTAGCAATTTTATGAAACCCGTGAAGGTTTCCTCTTTTTTGATGATGAGCGGTAGTAAATTCCAGTGTTTGAGGCCTAGGTTTTGTAAGCTATTGCCCTCTGCTCTAGTGTTTTTGTAGTGGGGCACTGCTAGGAGTGAGTGGTTATTGGATCTTGGGGATCTAGTTATTTCTTTTTTAGCTATAGCATGGCTCAAGTAGATGGGGGGTATTTTTATGGAGGCATTTGAAAGTGATGAATAGAGCTTTGAAAATGAATCTAGCTTTGATGGGCAGCCAATGGTGGTCTCTTCTGGTCTTGGAAATATGGTCAGATTTTCTTAATCCTAGGGCAGCTCGTAGGGCTTTATTTTGTATGAGTTGCAATTTATTGAGTTTCGAGGTGGAAGTACCAAGTAATAGTACATTACAGTAGTCAAGTCTTTATAAAATCAAGGCCCTGGCCAGGGTAATGCAATTGGTAGGGGTCAGGAATTGGCGGCGTAGGGCGATGAGTTTGGCGGTATAGGAGTTGGAGGACGAGAGGGCGCTAATATGTTTGGTCATTGTGAGGTTAGCGTCCAAGTAAACTCCTAGAGTTTTTACATGTTTTAGTACCGTTATCATGGTACCATCTATATTGATAGAGGAGTAGTCAAGATGAAGATTGCCTATTTTAGATTGGGGACCCACGATGAGAATCTTTCTTCTCATCGTTGAGGCAAAGACTGTTCAATGGCATCCAATTTTGGATTATGGCATAGATTTTGTTAATAATCAGTGTTTTAGGTGTAGTTCCCTGAGAGTGGGATGAGGATATGCGTGTCCTCTGCAAAGTTGGTTTAGATGACACCCATATCATCTAGAGCTGGGAAGAGAAGCTTAGTGTATGTGTTAGAGTGTGGGTGAGAGGCATGAGCCTTGAGGTACGCCAACGGGGACTGGGATAGGGTCTGCAGCTTCTTTGCCTATAGAAACTCTGGATGTTCGTTCGGCTAGGAAGGATTTAATCCACATGGTGGTGTCGGAGGAAAGTTGAAGTCTTTGGCTAGGGTGGAGCAGAGTTTATTATGATCCACGAGATCGAATGCTGCGGATAAATCCAACAGGAGGAGAATGCATAGTTTGCCTGTGTCTCTGATGGAGCCCATCTGGATTTTGAGGTCCAGTAAGGCCGTTTCCGTACTGTGATTAGGACGGAAGCCAGATTGTCCAAGGAGCTGGTTCTGTTCCAGATGTACTTGGACTTGATTGTATGCTATTTTGTCGAGGAGTTTGAGTAGAAACAGGAGTGTTATTGGCCTATGATTGGTGGGCACAGATGGAGCAAGGCTAGGTTTTATTTTTAGAAGAGGTGTAACCCAGGCTTCACCAGTTTGGCATTATAAAAGGTGTTTACAAAGTTAGTTATTGTCACGCCCTCTCACGCAACCCATCTCTCACTTCCCCCCTCACACCTGTCTCCTTCATCAGGCGCTTCTCGCCGTCGTATTTCCCATTCACACCAGCGGGGGAAACACGGCAGGCGGAATACCATGTTGGGCGGACCTGCCTCTTTTCGCCCTTTTCCGCGTTGGCGGTTGCCATGGAGCCTCCAGCACAGCCGGCAACGCCAGGATACCAGGACGTACCGACAGCCCCAATCGCTGGCCACGTTGCGCTCCACGCGATGTGCGCGAGCAGTCACGTGATGCGTCACGTGATACCGCTCCCCTCTTCAAAAGAAGCCGGCAAACAAGACTTGGCTTCACAGCTACTTCTACGGAGGACTGCCAGGCGTTACCTTTGCTTCTTGTTTTCTCTCCTTGCTTCGACCTCGGAACGCTATTTGGAACTGCTCTTGGATTACCCTTGGACTCTGGCGTGCTCTCGGATTTCCCGGACATCTGACATCTATTTGTACTCTGGACTTGCTTTTGGATTGCCCTTTCTGTTTTGCAACCCTCGGATTGCTTCACGCTTTGCCACGGATCCAGTCTTGCTCCACCAGGTGCTTTCAGGAGTGTTAACTACATCATTCCAGCCTGCTGTGGGTTCCCCTGCATAGGTTCCTTACCTACACTCCACCCCTGTTAGGTAAGCTGGTGTCACTGCATCTTGTTTACTGCTTCTGTCCATTGCCAATTGCCTTTTTGAGTGTTTTCCTTGATTATAACCCTTTGCCTTACAGTACTCAGGGGTCCTTCCGGCGTTCCCGATACCAGGCTGACGACAACACTCCCACCTGTGGCCTCAAAGATTGCTTGGGCAGTAACTTACTTTCTGCTCGAGCGGTACTTGGGGACGGAGGCATTACATAACTGCACGACCATCAAGTCGGACCCATCAAGTTAGAACAGACTGTGAAGCCTTATGGTCGTCCAGTTATGGATGTTTCTGCCGGGGACCCTGTGACCGCTTTAATGCAAGCAGTGACATCGCTTAGGACAGATATGGCAGCTGCTACCACTGCCCTCCGCACTGACCTGGCATCTGCCACCACTGCACTGAACCACCGTCTTGACGCCATGCAAAGCACACGACATCCATTACCTGTTTACGCCGAGTTCGGCAATGCTGCCCCATCCCAAAACCCGATTCCCGTCACACCACCCATTCCGCCAACCCCGCCTGTGGTGGTTCAGACCCCATTTCCTCTAGCAGCCCCTGAGAGGTATCTGGGGGATCCCTTGAAATATCGCACCTTCATAAATCAGTGCAAACTGCATTTCTTATGCCGACCCCAGGCCTTCTCTGATCCTGTCTCTAAGGCGGCTTTTCTTTTATCGCATTTGTCGGGTGTGGCAGCCACATGGGCTAATCCGTTGTTGGAGGGCAACCACCCCGCTATGTATGATTTTCAGTTATTGACCCAAGAAATGGCCAAGGTTTTTGACACTAGATATAAAGCCCAATCCAGAGACATGGAACTCTTAGATCTTACTCAAGGCCGATCCACTCTCATAGAATATATCACCAAGTTCAACCAACTGGCTACTGAGACTTCATGGCCAGAGAACAAGAAAGCAGTGGTCTATTATAGGGGATTGTGTGGGTCAATGAAGGACGCTTTATCTGTGGTGCCTTCTCTTCCCTCACTATATACCGATCTAGTCGATTTGACCTTGCAAATTGACGCCAGACGGGCAGAACGTAAGGGGGTAGCAGGGTTATCCCAGACCACGCCTTCAACCTCATCTGGCACCCTACCTGAACCCATGCAGATCGGCGGGGTACGCAGTCCTATTACTCATGTCGAACGAGAGCGCAGAAGGGCGGACAACGCTTGCTTCTACTGCGGTCTCCACTGACACTTTGTAAAGGAGTGTCCCCGCCGGCCAAGGAACAAAGCTCCGGGTTTTCCGAAGACTCGCCCTTGAGATCAGGGGTTGGGGCGAGTCCTATACAAAATACCTCTGATCCAGCTTTTGGTCCCGTCCGACCTGTGGTGGTACAAGCTACCTTAAACCCAGCCGCAGGGGTCTCCCATGCAGTACAAATAGTGATCGACTCTGGAGCAACAGGCTGCTTCATTGATATAGCTCTAGCCAGTTCGCTAAACTTACCTCTGATAAAAAAGAAACACCCCGAACCGGTTCATGCAGTAGACGGGACGTCCCTAGCCTCTGGACCAATCTTACAACAGACAGCCCCTATGGAATTAGTCATACAGGAAGTCCATAGAGAGACCATGTCATTTGATCTCATAGCCACGCCTCAGTTCGGTGTTATCCTGGGCATTCCTTGGCTAAAGAGGCACAACCCCCTGATAAACTGGGGCACGGGTCAGGTCTCCTTTGAATCAGAAACGTGCCAATATTACTGTCTGCTCGAGACACCTCGGGTTTCTAGTCCCGCAGACATTCTCGGGGTAGTCGCTTCTTTAACCATAGAAGATGGATCCGATGCCCAGGACACTCACATGATAGGGGCGGTCATGTACAACATACCTCCTGAGTATTCTGAATTTCGGGCTGTGTTTGACAAAGGCTCTGCGGAAGGTCTTCCTCCGCATCGATCCTACGATTGCCCCATTGATTTAGTCCCAGACGCCCCCATCCCAAAGGGGCGGATCTACTCCCTAACCCAGACAGAAGAACGAGTCCTGCAAGAATACATACAGCAGGCCCTGCGTCTGGGTCACATTCGCCCATCAACATCCCCAGCTGCAAGTCCTATCTTCTTTGTGCCAAAGAAGGAAGGGGATCTCCGTCCTTGCATTGATTACAGGCGTTTGAACGCCATCACGGTAAAAAAAACGCTATCCTATACCTCTCATTACCCCGTTGTTAGACAAACTCACTCATGCCACAATCTACACTAAACTGGATCTGCGGGGAGCATACAATCTCATACGCATGCGAGAGGGAGACAAATGGAAGACGGCCTTCTGCTCACGTCAAGGGTTGTTTGAGTATACAGTTATGCCGTTTGGCCTCTGTAATGCTCCTGCTACGTTTCAGCGCTTCATGGATGACATATTTTGCGATATCCTGAACGCTTACGTAGTAGTGTACTTGGATGACATATTGGTTTTCTCTTCCTCCCTTGACGAACACATCACGCATGTCAAGGAAGTGTTGTTGCGTCTTCAAACCAACACACTATTTGCTAAACCCGAGAAGTGCATTTTCCACACCAGTCAGGTTGAGTTCTTGGGGTTCCATATCTCTCCTGGGGGTCTCTCTATGAATCAGTCCAAAGTCCGGGCAATTAACGAATGGCCAATTCCGACCACGCTCAAGCAACTGCAATCATTTTTGGGTTTCGCCAACTTTTACCGACGATTCATAGCTGGGTTCTCCTCTATTGTAGCACCACTCACTGCGCTCACTAGCCCTTCAGTCCCCTATGTTTGGTCCGTAAAACAACAAAACGCCTTTGACTCCCTGAAAACTATGTTCACCACTGCCCCGGTGTTACAACATCCTGACCCTGAACTCCCGTTTGTCCTCGAGGCAGACGCATCCTCTTATGCACTAGGAGCTGTACTGTCCCAACCATGTCCTACCACTGGTCGTTTGCATCCGGTTGCATTTCACTCTCGTAAGTTCACGGCAAGCGAATTGCATTACACAGTCACAGAAAAAGAACTATTGGCCATTAAGGACGCCCTACAGACCTGGAGACACCACCTCCTGGGCGCAAAACACCAGACAGTGGTGTTCTCCGATCATAAGAATCTCCAAGACCTTGCCTCCCTGAAATGTACAAACAGCCGACAAGTACGTTGGCATCTCTTCTTTGCCGCGTTCGACTTCGTGGTCAAACATAGACCTGGTGTCGGGCATGGGAAAGCAGACGCTCTGTCTCGTTCCCCTGGGGGGGAGGTTCTCCCATCCTTCCCTGAGACCTTGTTGAGTGAGACTCATGTAGTTTGTGTCTGCACACCATCACCTTCATTACAGTCCACCATACGACAGTGGGTCTCCCGCTATCCACAGTCACTAACAGAATGGGATCCGGTCATGCAGGATGGGCTGCCCTTTGTACACGGGAAGCTCTTCCTTCCCACAAGCGAGACCAGGAACCTGGCGTTGGAGTGGTCTCATGATGCTGCCATTAATGGTCACCCCGGGCAGCATCGTACTTTGGAATTACTCAAACGCTGGTGTTGGTGGCCGACTATGAAACGCGATGTACAAAATTACGTCAACACCTGCTCAGTCTGTGCCCAGGGCAAGTCACGCAGGGGCCGACCTTTGGGTCTTCTTCTTCCTCTCCCGGTTCCTCCACGTCCTTGGCATACGGTCTCAATGGACCTGATTACCGACCTGCCACGTACACAGGTTTTCGATACTATTTGGGTCGTTGTCGACTCCTATACCAAACTGGCCCGTTTCGTACCATGCAAGGGGGTACCCTCAGCCCCGGTCTTAGCCAAGCATTTCTTTAGGTCTGTCTTCTGTCTCTTTGGCCTGCCCCATGTTTTGGTGTCCGATCGAGGTACACAGTTCACCTCCCGATTCTGGCGGGCCCTCACCTCTCTGTTGGGTATTGATGCTCATTATTCCTCTGCTTACCATCCTGAGAGCGACAGGCAAACCGAGAGGGTAAATCAGTCATTGGAGCAGTATCTACGCTGCCTGACGTTACAGTATCAGGACACTTGGCTTAACCTCTTGCATCTCGCCGAGTTTGCTTACAACAATACACTGCACTCTGCTACTGGGTTCTCTCCTTTCTTCGCCCTCTATGGCCAACATCCCCGTACTCTTCCCATTCCGGACTTCTCCTCTTCTGATACCCCCGCCGCTTCAGCCTGCACTCGGGATTTGGTCTCGGTCCATGCCCAAACATTGGTCCACCTACGTGAGGCCCAATCCTCCATGAAAACCACTGCTGACAGGAAGAGGACGGTTGCAGCTGCATACAAGGTGGGGGACCGGGTTTGGCTCTCTACCCGCCATTTTCACATCCCTGGCTGTCGCAAACTTCTCCCTTGGTTTGTGGGTCCATATGAGGTGGTCAAAGTCCTGAACCCGGTGGCTATGCGCCTGGCGTTGCCCCCCGCCTGGCGGATCCATCCGGTTTTTCACGTCTCCCTGCTTAAACCGTGCCCTGGTCCTACCCGGTTGGCTACCCCTCCTGCCCCGGTCTCTGTCTTGTCCCCCGATGTATTTGAGGTGCGAGCTATTCTGGGTTCCCGTATTCACAGGGGCGGATTACAGTATCTCGTGGACTGGAGGGGGACCGCTCCTGGGTTGCTTCCCGGGATGTTCACGCTCCCCGCCTGGTGGCCCGGTTTCACCGGGAGCATCCTTCCAGCCCACGCGGTCGTGGGCCTTTGAGGGGGGGCTCTGTCACGCCCTCTCACGCAACCCATCTCTCACTTCCCCCCTCACACCTGTCTCCTTCATCAGGCGCTTCTCGCCGTCGTATTTCCCATTCACACCAGCGGGGGAAACACGGCAGGCGGAATACCATGTTCGGCGGACCTGCCTCTTTTCGCCCTTTTCCGCGTTGGCGGTTGCCATGGCGCCTCCAGCACAGCCGGCAACGCCAGGATACCAGGACGTACCGACAGCCCCAATCGCTGGCCACGTTGCGCTCCACGCGACGTGCGCGAGCAGTCACGTGATGCGTCACGTGATGCGTCATGTGATGCGTCACGTGATACCGCTCCCCTCTTCAAAAGAAGCCGGCAAACAAGACTCTTTGCTTCACAGCTACTTCTACGGAGGACTGCCAGGCGTTACCTTTGCTTCTTGTTTTCTCTCCTTGCTTCGACCTCGGAACGCTATTTGGAACTGCTCTTGGATTACCCTTGGACTCTGGCGTGCTCTCGGATTTCCCGGACATCTGACATCTATTTGTACTCTGGACTTGCTTTTGGATTGCCCTTTCTGTTTTGCAACCCTCGGATTGCTTCACGCTTTGCCACGGATCCAGTCTTGCTCCACCAGGTGCTTTCAGGAGTGTTAACTACATCATTCCAGCCTGCTGTGGGTTCCCCTGCATAGGTTCCTTACCTACACTCCACCCCTGTTAGGTAAGCTGGTGTCACTGCATCTTGTTTACTGCTTCTGTCCATTGCCAATTGCCTTTTTGAGTGTTTTCCTTGATTATAACCCTTTGCCTTACAGTACTCAGGGGTCCTTCCGGCGTTCCCGATACCAGGCTGACGACAACACTCCCACCTGTGGCCTCAAAGATTGCTTGGGCAGTAACTTACTTTCTGCTCGAGCGGTACTTGGGGACGGAGGCATTACATAACTGCACGACCATCAAGTCGGACCCATCAAGTTAGAACAGACTGTGAAGCCTTATGGTCGTCCAGTTATGGATGTTTCTGCCGGGGACCCTGTGACCGCTTTAATGCAAGCAGTGACATCGCTTAGGACAGATATGGCAGCTGCTACCACTGCCCTCCGCACTGACCTGGCATCTGCCACCACTGCACTGAACCACCGTCTTGACGCCATGCAAAGCACACGACATCCATTACCTGTTTACGCCGAGTTCGGCAATGCTGCCCCATCCCAAAACCCGATTCCCGTCACACCACCCATTCCGCCAACCCCGCCTGTGGTGGTTCAGACCCCATTTCCTCTAGCAGCCCCTGAGAGGTATCTGGGGGATCCCTTGAAATATCGCACCTTCATAAATCAGTGCAAACTGCATTTCTTATGCCGACCCCAGGCCTTCTCTGATCCTGTCTCTAAGGCGGCTTTTCTTTTATCGCATTTGTCGGGTGTGGCAGCCACATGGGCTAATCCGTTGTTGGAGGGCAACCACCCCGCTATGTATGATTTTCAGTTATTGACCCAAGAAATGGCCAAGGTTTTTGACACTAGATATAAAGCCCAATCCAGAGACATGGAACTCTTAGATCTTACTCAAGGCCGATCCACTCTCATAGAATATATCACCAAGTTCAACCAACTGGCTACTGAGACTTCATGGCCAGAGAACAAGAAAGCAGTGGTCTATTATAGGGGATTGTGTGGGTCAATGAAGGACGCTTTATCTGTGGTGCCTTCTCTTCCCTCACTATATACCGATCTAGTCGATTTGACCTTGCAAATTGACGCCAGACGGGCAGAACGTAAGGGGGTAGCAGGGTTATCCCAGACCACGCCTTCAACCTCATCTGGCACCCTACCTGAACCCATGCAGATCGGCGGGGTACGCAGTCCTATTACTCATGTCGAACGAGAGCGCAGAAGGGCGGACAACGCTTGCTTCTACTGCGGTCTCCACTGACACTTTGTAAAGGAGTGTCCCCGCCGGCCAAGGAACAAAGCTCCGGGTTTTCCGAAGACTCGCCCTTGAGATCAGGGGTTGGGGCGAGTCCTATACAAAATACCTCTGATCCAGCTTTTGGTCCCGTCCGACCTGTGGTGGTACAAGCTACCTTAAACCCAGCCGCAGGGGTCTCCCATGCAGTACAAATAGTGATCGACTCTGGAGCAACAGGCTGCTTCATTGATATAGCTCTAGCCAGTTCGCTAAACTTACCTCTGATAAAAAAGAAACACCCCGAACCGGTTCATGCAGTAGACGGGACGTCCCTAGCCTCTGGACCAATCTTACAACAGACAGCCCCTATGGAATTAGTCATACAGGAAGTCCATAGAGAGACCATGTCATTTGATCTCATAGCCACGCCTCAGTTCGGTGTTATCCTGGGCATTCCTTGGCTAAAGAGGCACAACCCCCTGATAAACTGGGGCACGGGTCAGGTCTCCTTTGAATCAGAAACGTGCCAATATTACTGTCTGCTCGAGACACCTCGGGTTTCTAGTCCCGCAGACATTCTCGGGGTAGTCGCTTCTTTAACCATAGAAGATGGATCCGATGCCCAGGACACTCACATGATAGGGGCGGTCATGTACAACATACCTCCTGAGTATTCTGAATTTCGGGCTGTGTTTGACAAAGGCTCTGCGGAAGGTCTTCCTCCGCATCGATCCTACGATTGCCCCATTGATTTAGTCCCAGACGCCCCCATCCCAAAGGGGCGGATCTACTCCCTAACCCAGACAGAAGAACGAGTCCTGCAAGAATACATACAGCAGGCCCTGCGTCTGGGTCACATTCGCCCATCAACATCCCCAGCTGCAAGTCCTATCTTCTTTGTGCCAAAGAAGGAAGGGGATCTCCGTCCTTGCATTGATTACAGGCGTTTGAACGCCATCACGGTAAAAAAAACGCTATCCTATACCTCTCATTACCCCGTTGTTAGACAAACTCACTCATGCCACAATCTACACTAAACTGGATCTGCGGGGAGCATACAATCTCATACGCATGCGAGAGGGAGACAAATGGAAGACGGCCTTCTGCTCACGTCAAGGGTTGTTTGAGTATACAGTTATGCCGTTTGGCCTCTGTAATGCTCCTGCTACGTTTCAGCGCTTCATGGATGACATATTTTGCGATATCCTGAACGCTTACGTAGTAGTGTACTTGGATGACATATTGGTTTTCTCTTCCTCCCTTGACGAACACATCACGCATGTCAAGGAAGTGTTGTTGCGTCTTCAAACCAACACACTATTTGCTAAACCCGAGAAGTGCATTTTCCACACCAGTCAGGTTGAGTTCTTGGGGTTCCATATCTCTCCTGGGGGTCTCTCTATGAATCAGTCCAAAGTCCGGGCAATTAACGAATGGCCAATTCCGACCACGCTCAAGCAACTGCAATCATTTTTGGGTTTCGCCAACTTTTACCGACGATTCATAGCTGGGTTCTCCTCTATTGTAGCACCACTCACTGCGCTCACTAGCCCTTCAGTCCCCTATGTTTGGTCCGTAAAACAACAAAACGCCTTTGACTCCCTGAAAACTATGTTCACCACTGCCCCGGTGTTACAACATCCTGACCCTGAACTCCCGTTTGTCCTCGAGGCAGACGCATCCTCTTATGCACTAGGAGCTGTACTGTCCCAACCATGTCCTACCACTGGTCGTTTGCATCCGGTTGCATTTCACTCTCGTAAGTTCACGGCAAGCGAATTGCATTACACAGTCACAGAAAAAGAACTATTGGCCATTAAGGACGCCCTACAGACCTGGAGACACCACCTCCTGGGCGCAAAACACCAGACAGTGGTGTTCTCCGATCATAAGAATCTCCAAGACCTTGCCTCCCTGAAATGTACAAACAGCCGACAAGTACGTTGGCATCTCTTCTTTGCCGCGTTCGACTTCGTGGTCAAACATAGACCTGGTGTCGGGCATGGGAAAGCAGACGCTCTGTCTCGTTCCCCTGGGGGGGAGGTTCTCCCATCCTTCCCTGAGACCTTGTTGAGTGAGACTCATGTAGTTTGTGTCTGCACACCATCACCTTCATTACAGTCCACCATACGACAGTGGGTCTCCCGCTATCCACAGTCACTAACAGAATGGGATCCGGTCATGCAGGATGGGCTGCCCTTTGTACACGGGAAGCTCTTCCTTCCCACAAGCGAGACCAGGAACCTGGCGTTGGAGTGGTCTCATGATGCTGCCATTAATGGTCACCCCGGGCAGCATCGTACTTTGGAATTACTCAAACGCTGGTGTTGGTGGCCGACTATGAAACGCGATGTACAAAATTACGTCAACACCTGCTCAGTCTGTGCCCAGGGCAAGTCACGCAGGGGCCGACCTTTGGGTCTTCTTCTTCCTCTCCCGGTTCCTCCACGTCCTTGGCATACGGTCTCAATGGACCTGATTACCGACCTGCCACGTACACAGGTTTTCGATACTATTTGGGTCGTTGTCGACTCCTATACCAAACTGGCCCGTTTCGTACCATGCAAGGGGGTACCCTCAGCCCCGGTCTTAGCCAAGCATTTCTTTAGGTCTGTCTTCTGTCTCTTTGGCCTGCCCCATGTTTTGGTGTCCGATCGAGGTACACAGTTCACCTCCCGATTCTGGCGGGCCCTCACCTCTCTGTTGGGTATTGATGCTCATTATTCCTCTGCTTACCATCCTGAGAGCGACAGGCAAACCGAGAGGGTAAATCAGTCATTGGAGCAGTATCTACGCTGCCTGACGTTACAGTATCAGGACACTTGGCTTAACCTCTTGCATCTCGCCGAGTTTGCTTACAACAATACACTGCACTCTGCTACTGGGTTCTCTCCTTTCTTCGCCCTCTATGGCCAACATCCCCGTACTCTTCCCATTCCGGACTTCTCCTCTTCTGATACCCCCGCCGCTTCAGCCTGCACTCGGGATTTGGTCTCGGTCCATGCCCAAACATTGGTCCACCTACGTGAGGCCCAATCCTCCATGAAAACCACTGCTGACAGGAAGAGGACGGTTGCAGCTGCATACAAGGTGGGGGACCGGGTTTGGCTCTCTACCCGCCATTTTCACATCCCTGGCTGTCGCAAACTTCTCCCTTGGTTTGTGGGTCCATATGAGGTGGTCAAAGTCCTGAACCCGGTGGCTATGCGCCTGGCGTTGCCCCCCGCCTGGCGGATCCATCCGGTTTTTCACGTCTCCCTGCTTAAACCGTGCCCTGGTCCTACCCGGTTGGCTACCCCTCCTGCCCCGGTCTCTGTCTTGTCCCCCGATGTATTTGAGGTGCGAGCTATTCTGGGTTCCCGTATTCACAGGGGCGGATTACAGTATCTCGTGGACTGGAGGGGGACCGCTCCTGGGTTGCTTCCCGGGATGTTCACGCTCCCCGCCTGGTGGCCCGGTTTCACCGGGAGCATCCTTCCAGCCCACGCGGTCGTGGGCCTTTGAGGGGGGGCTCTGTCACGCCCTCTCACGCAACCCATCTCTCACTTCCCCCCTCACACCTGTCTCCTTCATCAGGCGCTTCTCGCCGTCGTATTTCCCATTCACACCAGCGGGGGAAACACGGCAGGCGGAATACCATGTTCGGCGGACCTGCCTCTTTTCGCCCTTTTCCGCGTTGGCGGTTGCCATGGCGCCTCCAGCACAGCCGGCAACGCCAGGATACCAGGACGTACCGACAGCCCCAATCGCTGGCCACGTTGCGCTCCACGCGACGTGCGCGAGCAGTCACGTGATGCGTCACGTGATGCGTCATGTGATGCGTCACGTGATACCGCTCCCCTCTTCAAAAGAAGCCGGCAAACAAGACTCTTTGCTTCACAGCTACTTCTACGGAGGACTGCCAGGCGTTACCTTTGCTTCTTGTTTTCTCTCCTTGCTTCGACCTCGGAACGCTATTTGGAACTGCTCTTGGATTACCCTTGGACTCTGGCGTGCTCTCGGATTTCCCGGACATCTGACATCTATTTGTACTCTGGACTTGCTTTTGGATTGCCCTTTCTGTTTTGCAACCCTCGGATTGCTTCACGCTTTGCCACGGATCCAGTCTTGCTCCACCAGGTGCTTTCAGGAGTGTTAACTACATCATTCCAGCCTGCTGTGGGTTCCCCTGCATAGGTTCCTTACCTACACTCCACCCCTGTTAGGTAAGCTGGTGTCACTGCATCTTGTTGACTCCTTCTGTCCATTGCCAATTGCCTTTTTGAGTGTTTTCCTTGATTATAACCCTTTGCCTTACAGTACTCGGGGGTCCTTCCGGCGTTCCCGATACCAGGCTGACGACAACACTCCCACCTGTGGCCTCAAAGATTGCTTGGGCAGTAACTTACTTTCTGCTCGAGCGGTACTTGGGGACGGAGGCATTACATAACTGCACGACCATCAAGTCGGACCCATCAAGTTAGAACAGTTATAATGGGTGTAAGAGTGTAAGAGAGTGGGCACATGATTTAAGTACTTGCGCTAGGACAGAGTCTCTTTTCTAGTTTGAGGCTTTGAGTTTAGATATAGTGTCAAACACTTATTCTTGAAAGACTGGGGTGAAGTAGAATAGGGTGTTGGTGTTCTCATTCAGGGTGTAATTGGTAGGAGCAGATTTATCTGCCAGGAGTTGCTTTTTGGTTGCAATTTTGTTTTGAAGTAAGTTGATCTTTGCAGCAAGGGCCTCTTTAATGGTTGTACACCACTCTTTGCTGGTATTAGTGGAGTTTATGGCTAGGACTGGATTTTCCAATTCTTTTAGGATTGAGAATAATTCTTTTGAGTCGGAGGCAGCGTTACTGATCCGAGCATTATAGGCTTTATAGGTGATAAAGGCTGTTTTATAGGCTTTATTTGCTTCCTGGTTGGCCTTTTCAGTCTCTGTGGTGGGGTGTTTTCGGAAGGCATGTTCGAGGGTGCGTTTGGTTCTCCTAAGTGCGACTAGATCATCATTGAACCAGAAACAGGATCATTTGTCGGCACGCTTAGTTTTAGTGGTGAGAGGAGCTACGGCATTGATGGTAGAGGTGAGGCAGATATGGTAAGCATCTGCTAGTAGGCAAGGGTTTTAATTGGGGGTTGACAACGTAGCTAAGGCTTTGGAAATCAAGGACACTGGATTTTCAGGTGTACGATTGTGTGGATTTCTGTTTTCAGAAGTGTTGGTTGTTTTAGGTTTAGTTGGAGGGGGTTCATTGCAGTTGATGGTGAATTTGATATTGTGATGGTCCATACAAACTAGAGGAGATATAGCTGTATTGAGCGAGAGGATCCAATCTAAGGTTCTTCCTTTGATGTGAGTGGGGGCATTCACGAGTTGGATAAAGCTCATGTCCTTAAGGGAAGAGTGTAGTGCTTCTGCTTTAGGGTCTAGGCTGTCATTAAATCCTAGGTTCAAGTATCCCAGGATGACACATTTGGTGTTGGGTTTGATGAGTGGAGCTAGTAGTAGCGGGATGTCTGTTTCAGGTATGGCTGTTGGAATGTGGGGATCTATAGATCACTATTATGTTAATAGTAGTTTTTTCATTTATGGGCAGTTTGGCAAGCAATATTTCGTAGCCTGCAATATTCTCAGTGGGGCACAAACTTAGCTGGAGATTAGTCTTGGCAATGATGGCAACACTGCAGGTTTATGACCTGTGATAAAAGGGGTTGATACTGCCTTAGTAGAGAAATAAATAATGAATGCAAAAAGAAAGGAACACTCCATAAATATTTAGAACAGTCTCCCGATAGCCGACGCATTTCCAAGCTTCTGACTCAATATCCTCCTAACCGGACAGATTAAATTAATACGTGAAATCCAAAAAACTGCACAGTGTTGACATTCTCGAATAGCAGTAGAAATCCTCAAACATTTAATGATTAAGTGTGAGGCACTTTAGAAGCTAAGAGAAGACCTTTTTTTCCCAACTTGACTACTCTATAGACTCACTGAATTCAGAGTACTTCTGGAGATGCATTTTACAAGGTTCTACCTCTTCCTTGGTGATTAGAGTAGTGAATTTTCTGAAAATGATTAATATTGTTGATTGAAAGAATGAACTCAAGATTGTAAATAGCTCTGTACTTTTTCCAAGCACTACCTATCAGAATCCCCCTGTCGTTTTTCCGCAGAATACAAAGAGCTGTTTATATATGCATATGGCAGAAGAAAAAAACAAGGGTAGTCTTAAGTACACTGATCCTTCCAACAGGGAAGGGAGGGATGGGCCTCCCCTATTATTTGAAGTACTATCGCGCTGCCGAAATAAGGGTGATTAAAGAATGGTCCATGGGTGAGTCGGGCAAATGATGGGTACATATAGAACAAGCGGTGGGAAGACCTAGGCTCAGGGATGCACTGTGGTTGCTGAAACAGGACCGCCCGGCTAAGATACACGCAAGTGATATTATGGGTGTAGTAGAGGAAACTTGTGACACATTAGTTAAGAAGCACCGTTGGACTACATACTTCTCACCACTAACACCTATGGTCTTTAACCCTGAGTTTATCCCAGGCCCAGAATCTAATGCATTCAAGGAGTGGAAACAGGCAGGATGAGAAAACCTTAGAGACATGTTTCTGGGGGGAGATGTTAAATCATTTACACATGTAAACAAGAGATTGGTCTGTCTGAAAACTCTAGATGTCAATATTGGCAGATAGCTTTGTGGCATCCGATCCAGGGTTCAAAGCCCTTCCCTCGAATTTATACAAACTGATGGGGGATGTAAAATCTAAGGAGGTGAACAGCTACAGGCGATGCTGGCAGGTAACTTTGGGTGCAGAGCTTTCCGACTTAGACTGGGAAAATCTCTGCAAAGCAATTCTCAAACTCGCAGATCAATCCACACTAGAGAGTTCTGGTACAAATTAATGGTGTAATGGCATTACACTCCGGCTTGGTTGGGGAAAATGAAACCATCAAAAACGGACAAATGTTGGAGGGATTGTGGACTGGTGGGGACTTAGGAACACATATGGTGGAGCTGCCCAGTGTGGACACAGTACTGGGAAGTAGTGAATAAACACATGAGCAAAATGTTCTCCTCTCAAAACCCAAGATCTCTACATTCATGCCTCTTAGTAATGATAGAGGAGGACTTTAGGCAGAAACCGAAGCCAACTCAGAAGGCCTATGTAATGTTGTAATTGGCGGCACTCTTAGTGGTTGCTCAAAAATTGAAGGTGAAAGAGCTGCCTCCATATCACAGAATGGTTCTCCAAAGTCTGGAACTTTTTAGCGATGCAATGGATGACGTATTCTCTACACTGGGAACATTCCGCATTCTCCAAAGACTGGAAAGAGGTGCTGGACTTCCTACATAAGGATTATAACGTCATGTATTGCCCTCAGAAACTGCGTATATTGCGCACTGCTTGAGATGGTAACTATTGTTTGGGTATGCCTAAGGGTACTTTCTTTTCAAGGGAAACAATATGTTTGCATATCAGGCGGAGGTGGAGAGGGTGGGGGTGTTGGGTTAAAGGGGTGAATGGGGAGGGTTGGGGTTGTTAATTGTATGCGAGAAATGCAAATAGAAATGTTAAACAAAAATTGGAAGGAATGTGTGTGTGTTATACTACCCCCGCTTTTTTACACTAAGATATGACAATGGCAGAAGGTTTAAGAACAAGGCAGGGTGTTTGGCACGCACTGCAAATACTAGAAATTTCAGAGTTTTTGATTTCAACAGTAGGCAGGTTTGGCTTGACATCAAGGGGCAATTTTTGTCAGTACCAGCTCAGCTTTTCATCATTCCAAGGTAAAAGAATGTTATGCCTACATGCCAACCCTCCCGATTTAGGCAGGAGACTGAAAAGTATTGCTATTTTTTACTTTCTCGCTCCTGAAATAATTCAAGCCCCAATTAATTCCTATGGGAAACTTTGTTTCCCGACAAGAGGCTTGGATTATGCTCTTGTTCATTTACTTCAAACTCGAGCAGCATTATAACAATCAAAAATATATAAGAAATTAACACAATAAAAGAACTGCATTTCCCAAGAAATTGTATTGAAAAATGTGATACCCTTAACCAATCCCTTCTCTGCTAGTCCATAAACTTCTCTTTTTTCTCTTGTCCTTCTTCTTTCTTTGCTGCTCAGTCAGCAGCTAGGTACTCATGTATTTTCACTATACTAGTGTGTTATTGACACGTTTGTTTGATTTACTGATGTAGTTTAGGATTGTGTTGTGCATGCAAATCTGTCCACGGGGGCTTGCGATGGAACATATCCGTGCAGCCCCAGAGGACAAGAGGCTGGACGGGCTGATAGAAGGTCTGGCGCTGAGATCCTCTATAAGAGAGGGCGATCTCGCACGGAAGACAGGGCAGCACAACGGGATTCTAATACCTATACCGACCAGTGTCATTTCTTGCGAAGAGCGCCTTGGGAAAACATAATGGAGAGTTGGAGCAGCAAATGAAATAATTTAATCTTTCACTTGGCTACATAGCAGGGTATTGGCTAGGGACCGGAGGCCCTGCATTACAAAGCGAGGTTACGGCTAGCCAGACTGAACCCTCATCGCAGTGAAGACAGATCAGTTTGGAAACAAGCTAACAGCACCTATTGCAGAGATTAATACATTGTTTAAGGAAACAAATTGCCTGCATTAAGAGCAGAGAGCCGGCAGAAGAGAGAAAAACAGTAAGTGTGCGCATAGCACTGCAGACGGGCACAGACCCATGCCAAACTGACCCTGAAGATGACACACCAGACCCACATTGAGCTGCATATTCCAAGATTCCAAAAGTGATCCACTAGAGTGTCAAAGATGCACAGCTCCAGTGAAGAATGTGGAGCCCCATGCCAGCAGAATGTGGGCAGAGTCCAGCACCGGCAGGCAGTACAAACAGTGCTGAGCATAGACCTGGGATCATTAGCCCAAGACAGGATCATGGTGGAACCCTTAATCTCATTCTCCCAGGGGAGACAAATCCTAACAAGAGAAGCCCCAGAGAGCTATCACGAGGGGCAAGAGGGAAGAAAGAAAGACTGAAAGGGCTGCAGCAGCCCGACCCCACGGGCACACTACACAGAAAAAGGTGTTGAGAAAGGAGTGAGGTTGTGTGGAAGGAGAGGGAGATGGTCATGGATGAGTCGAATTCAGAGAAAATGGACGAGGAAGAGTGGGACGAAAAGTCCGAAGAAAGCTCTGAGAAGTTAGAGTTGTCATCCCCAAGCTCTCTTAAAAAACATAAGGCTGCCAAGAAAAGGAAAAGGCAAAGGGACGAGGGAAGAGATGGGCGTTGGGTTTCACCTGGACTCTCGCATCCATCCCAGGTTGGTGCCCCCCAGCCATCCCCCCCTGCCAAGATTGCCAATTATATTAAGAGGAGGATTCGAAATCCTCTGTCAAAAGGGGCCAGGAGCAAACTATGAGTGGAACGCCAAAGACCACAGGTGCCAGACACTGCAGCGGAAACACCAGAGTATGACGAAAAAGTGTTTTCCTTCATGGGAAGGTACGGCAGAGACATTAAGAAGGGCATAGCTAGATCCTGGAAATAATGCAAAGGTTAAAGTTTTAGATATTCTAGGCCTTCTAACAAAGATCTGGCAAATGGCTGAAGAGGCGAAACAGCCGGAGCAGAAAGTAGACCCTGAGATCCTAGCCGGATGGGCACAGAGGGCAATATGCCTACTAGGCAACGCCAACAGCGCACTAACAGAAAGATGCAGATCTAACTTGGTCAAGATAGACCCCAAGATTAGTGAACTGGCCACCTCAGAGTCTGCATCAGACAGTAAAGGCAAGCTCTTTAGGGGTGCCTTCATTCAAGAGATGGTGAAATTTGCCAATACTTATGCCGCTATTGACAAAGTGCCGGGCCTCACTGAAAAACAGTGTTTGGATAGAAGGGTTTTGGAAGGGCTGGCAGAGGAAGGGGCCGCTCGGCCAGCTGCTATTAATCATACAGGTCCAATGGTATGGTATGGTATGGTATTGTTTATTTATATAGTGCCTATACACAAGCAGGTGTTTCAAATCGCTCAAAGAGGATGGGGAAAAAACAACAGTCGCTCAGAGTCCTGAGACGATAATAATCTGCACAGGCAGAGTAAGTGCGTAAAATACATTGAACAGTTTGAGATAAAGCAAATAGGCCTGACAGCGATTCTGCAGTTTTTACCAGTGCAATTGAGAGTGAAGACAGGGAGAACAGACAGACGAACTTCAGGTACGGTGCGTACGGATCTTGCAAGTGCATAGATGGTCATAGGGAGGGGGAGGTCCAAGTGTGGCCGGTTAGTGGAGACTGGGGTAAGTGCAGAGAGAGTCACTCTCTTTGGTTATTTCACAAGTGCAGTGAGTGTGGATGGCGTCTAGGGCCCTGAGGCAAGTGCGTAAAAGGACTGGCGGGGGTGCCAGGGAACTGTGAGACTCTGAGGTACACCCGGCGGCCAGTCAGCAAGCTGTAGGAAGAGGAGGGAGAGAAGGAAAGAGCAGAGAACTTGGTTGGTAGGGAGAGAGAGAAGGAAGAGAAGAGGAAGGTCTTGAGGAGTTTGTGGAACTAAAGAAGATCAGGCTCAAGAAGGAGGCACCTGCTGAGCGTAACAATCTAGCTTCAAATCTGCTTGGAGAACCGGGACACTCGCAGAAGGTTGGAGGTAGATGAGTGCAGGTCTCGTGAGGGACAGTATTTAGGGAGGCAGCGTGGAAGTGTCACCGGCCAGCGCTGGAACTTGTGGAGAAGGTGGAAGTTCCTCCATTGAGGGTTCCACTACGTTCTCACTGAACATTCATCTCTGGGCTAGTCTTTTTACCTTGCCGGCTCATAAGCAAGCCCCGCCCCTTTCTCCCTGCATTGCATCCTTGCTACTTTGTTCTATCTACGGTTCAAACAACGCTAGTTTGTTTTCTTCCTTTCTGTTCTGCCTGCCTTTCTCCTTTTATCTCTGCGCCCTCTCCAGCTAGCTACTGGCTACCCCAGGCTCATGTGTTTCTACCAATTCACAACTCCACTGTGTTTACTTCTGCCATTTGTTGCCTTCTGCGTCCCACTGCGGTGTCGGCTCCCCCACGGCTCTCGGCCATGTTGGCTCCCCCACAGTGCCTCCTTTCTCGCGCCGGAACAACCAGAGTCTTTTGCTTGCCCACACGCTGGCTGAAGCGTTTTCCCCCAGGCTTTCACTTTTCCGTATGGGGCTCGCCACGTGGCCCACTGCAGTTCTCCCTCAGAAGCAGTGCTACGGGCTAACTTACTGCACAACAGTTTCACACGTTGTTTTCATGTGCCTCCTCCACGTTCCATGTTGATCCTTGCTCACTTTCTGAGGATTTCTGTGCCAAGTGGTATTGGGAACCATCAATTATCCTATTGTCTTTCTGGCACCTCTTCTCTGCTATCATTCCAGATTTAGCTATTTCTTTTGGGTCTGAGAAGGTCTTTATCAGAGCTTTTTCTTGCCTCTATACTTACCTCCTCTTTTGAATCCTGGACTCTGACAACACACCACTGGATCCAAGGACACCATCTTCTACCTAGGGTTTTTTTATGACTCCGGCTTTTCCCTTAGGCGACTTCGGAAGGTTGGCCTCTTGTCTTGTCTGTCCCCTCAGATGACATAGTGGCTTCCTCTCTGGGTCGGCCGTATCTCTTCAAGGAGAGGAAGACTTCAAAGAAGAAGGGATTCCAGGCTCCATTTGTCAAAGAGGTATTATCCACAGAGGAAGATTCAGGTGAGGAGGGGTTACTAGCCACTAGCTGTGACAGGCAGGTAGGTAGGTTACAATTACAATAACAGAAGCAACTGGAGAGATCAGGAGGCACGCAAGCCCAACCCCTTCTTTCAGTCGAGAGGAAGGAGTAGAGGCAGAGCCTGGAGAGGCAACAGCAGAGGCCAACCAACTAACAAACACAGGTGATAATAACTGCAGAAATGCTGAATCGGCCAGTGAAGCCAGAGACCCCAGATATGGGGGAAGATGGCACTATTCTTAGAAAAGTGGAGAGAGTTATCAGGAGATGCATGGGTCAGACAGACTATACAGGGCTTCCAACTAGAATTCTATCAAGAACCAGTACACACCGACCACCCGAGACCTATAATGTTCAACAAAGAAGACGAAGTTATGTTAGACAAAGATTTTAGATCTAGAGAGGGAAAGGGCCATTGCACATGCATCTGACTGATCGATCAGGTTTATAAGCAATATGTTTTTGGTAAAGGGCAAAAGGAAACAGAGACCAGTGATGAACCTGAGAAGTTTAAACGCATTCAGAGTATACAGACATTTCAAGATGGAGGGAATCCATCTTTTAAAGAGATGTATTACAATGGGGAGGATTGGCTGGTGAGGAGAGACCTCAAAGATGCATACTTAACGATCCCAATCGGAAGGGAACATCAGAGGTTCCTTAAATTCTGGTGGGAAGGTCAGAGGTGGGAATTCACATGCCTCCCGTTCAGCCTAGCGCCAGCACCTTGGGCTTTTACAAAACTGATGATGACAGTGGTTAGTCACCTGAGAGAGCAGGGCATCAGGTTGATAGTATATTTAGATGACTTTCGTCTGATGGGGCAGGACAAGGCAAGGCTAGAACAACAAGTGGAGGTAGCAATCCAACTATTGTAGAGCTTTGGATTTTTAATAAATTGGGAGAAATCGGAATTGGAACCGGCTCAATTACTGGAGTTCCTGGGTTTCGTGAGCGGCCATGCTCCGCTTACCAATAGCAAAGATTAATCTGACCAAGAAGGAGATCAGGACGATACTAGCGAGGGAAGAGATATCACTGAGATAAGGGGCCAGATTGGTAAGGAGACTAGCATCATCCATTCAGGTAATCTTTCCAGGGCCTCTACACTACAGCGCACTGCAGCACCTAAAGATTCAACACCTACGAAGAGGGTTATCGTACGAACAGAAAGTACCAATATACACGGAGGCAAGGACAGAACTATGGTGGTGGTTCAGACACATGGATGCCTTGAACGGGAGAGCAATATTTGGCTCATCCACGGACCTCATCATAGAATCGGATGCCAGGCATTGGGTATGGGGAGCACATTGCAGAGAGATGACAATGCGAGGCAGGTGGTCAGGGAAGGAGCTAGAGCTCCACATCACTTGCCTAGAGCTGATGGCAGAGTCCTTCGCAATAAGGTGTTGGACCCAAGACAAAGCAAACTGTTTCGTATTACTGAAAATGGGACGTCTCCAAAGTACGCTACATAAACATGTTGGGAGGGCCAAAGTCCAGGATACTGGCAGAACTAGCAGAAGATGTATGGCACATGTGCCTTCAGAACAGGATCAGCATTACAGCGGAATATCTCCCAGGTCAGCAAAACGAAGTAGCACACTGGAATTCGAGACAGTATTTCAAACCCTAATGAAGATGAGGGGCCCATGCAAGACAGACTCATTTGCATACAGTTGAATGCTCAGCTAACTCGTTTCTTCAGCTGGAGGCCAGCCCCAGCAGCGAAAGCGATGGACGCATTTCTACAGAAGTGGGGTCTGGCGAGAGAGTACACTTTGCCTCAGTTTGCAATGATTCAGAGAATAGTATCTCAGGTCAGGAGACTGCACGCCACTTTAATTCATGTGACGCCAGACTGGAGAAGTCCAGTGTGGTTCCTGGACCTTCTGGAATTATCAATCGACAAACCACTGTTACTCCTGCAATTCAGAGAGTGAATTTGGGAGAGATTCATCCCCTGATTCAAGAAGGCAACTTGAGACTGAAAGCACGGGTGATTTCCGGGGAGCCTGGCAGAAGTCAGGACTTTCGGGAGACACTGAGGTACTAAGAAGGCCTACAGGTCGGCTTGGGCAAGTTGGAACAGCTAGTGTGTGGATTGGCACATACATCCTACTATAGCAAATATAATTCAGATAGTGAATTTTCTACCGGCTTTGACGGCTCAAGGCAAAGCCTACAGTGCAGTGAATACTTGTAGATCGGCCATTTCAGCCAGTCACCCCAAGATAGAGAATGCTCCAGTGGGTGAATACCCTCTAGTATACAAACTCTTCATAGGGGTAAGGCTTTTGAAACCACTGAGGTCCAGATATTCCCAGACATGGGGCATTAATACGGTCCTGAATTTGTTTAATAGCTGGCCAGATAATTAACAGCTTTTGAGGAAGGCATTATCAGCAAAGCTCCCTACACGGCTTTGCCTCATATCTTGTAAGAGAGTGTCTGACATTAAAGCACTCAAAGTGGACCAGAAATCATTTAGCCCTTTGGGGGTCACATTCTATGTTAACAAGAGCACTAAGACAGGTAAGATAGCACCAAAACCATTTCTTACTCCGCCTTTCCGCACCAACCCATGCTATGTCCGGTTCGTTGTTTTAAGTCTTATGAGGAAATGACAGGTAGCCTTAGGCCGGCTGGGATAATCCAATTTTTCATTGCGCTAAGGAAACCATGTGTGGCTGTTGCAGTGGCAACTCTAGCCAGAAGGGTCAAATGGTGTATGCTACAAGCGGGTATTGATTATGGGCTTATGGGGCTCATTCAATTAGAGGAGCTATAGCATCAAAAGCATATAACACAGGAGCTAGGTTAAAGGACATTTTAAAGAGAGCAGACTTGTCAAGAGTCAACATTAAAAGAATTTTACTTCAGACAGATAGATCAAATGTCTACGTTGGTGATGAGTAAGCTTTGAACAAGCATAATACGAGCCTCCGGTCTTGACATAGAATACTGATATTCCATACTAACATTATAGAAAGTCAAGATTCTATTAAAGATACAGAGGCGAAGGCTTATCCCGCCAAGTCAATCATTGTTTGCGTTAATTGAAATACTGATGTAATGTATATGGAACAAAATTGTTGTGAGGAATTGTATATTAACGATTGCCCACCCTATCATAGCTAGCCTCAGCTTTATTTGATTATTTAGCAGGAACGCAATCTAAGGCAGCAGTACCCTGAGACAAGCAAGAGGAAGACACACTTATGTTTCAGCGTCTACCGGTTGGGGTGCATGACTTAACATTCGAGACAGACAAAGAGGAAGGACAAGAGAAAGAAGAGAAGATTATGGACTAGCAGATAAAGGATTGGTTAAGAATATCACATGTTCCAAGTTAACATAGCAAATGTTGACTAAAAAAGACTATTTCTTGGGAAATGTAGTTCTTTTATTGTGTGATTTTTTAAATATTTTGTATAATGGTGCTCCAGTTGGAAGTAAAGGAAGAATAGCATAATCCTTTGCCTCTGTCTTTAATAGAATCTTGACTTTCTATAACGTTAGAATGAATAATCAGTATTTTGCAGATGAAATCTCACTCCCAGGTGCCTCGGAATGTTAGCATATATGTGTGTTATATCATTTTGTGAAATGTCATTTTAGCCATACATAATTGATTTTAATAATGCAAATTGCTTTAAAAAATCAATATAGGTCAGTTAAAAACATAACTGCCAGCATGATTTTTGTTCTTTCTCCTTGCTATTGTACTGCAGCTTTTGAATCTGCAAGGGATGTGTCCAGTGGTAGGGCTTCTAAAATGTGGGTGTGGCTAAAAGTCTGTTTTTTGCTTAAAAGGTAGCAACCTTAGTTGTAGACCTTATGATGCTTATCAGAAACTAACTTTTCATTAAAATTCGAGGCTGCCACTGAGTAAGCCATTAATGTATAGAGTGAATCACACACATATCGTTAAAGTCTTTCCCCTGCAGTCCAGATTAAATGTGCAGTGAATTTGAAAGACTCCATGCTATTTGAAATAACATGGTACCAGAAGTCAACCGCCAGACCAGCAGGTAAGTTGATAGTAGGTGTATTGGTAACTATGTGCTAGGAAGACACTGGCACGTCCCTTCATGCCAGCTTACATCTCCAACTGTACCTGTTAGAACAGTGCATTCAGAACATAACACTTTAGTACTCCACACTCACTGACATCACTACATTCCACCATCAGTGATGTCACCCACACTCAGAGACACACTACAACACTTCTCCTTCCTTACATTTCTTGAAACAAGAAGGACCTCACAACTCTACAATTTCCACCCACAATAATACCCCCACATATACGTGTGGCCAGCACGTAAATGCACCAAGACACCAGGGCCCAAATGGACACCACTAATACCCCTAGAAGACACTGTCCACCTGGAGCTCGCTCAAAACCCCAAAACAAACCATATAATTAAATCTCACTGTGCCTCAAATAACAGTAAACTACTGCGCAAGCAACCATAAACCTAACGTGGCACCCCATGAATCTGCACCATAGATGTGCCTACAAACAAACGGAAAAACCTAACAACAATGGAAACAACCTGCACCATACCCTACAATTTGGCTGGCTAACTACACCGAAGAATACCTTCAACTCCACTCTGTCCCCACAAAAACACAACAAATGAGGAAATCCACCGAAGTAGAATAAGGGCTAACACCTCCCCAAAACCTGAACTGGAAAGACACTTGAGAAACATAAATAATAAACTATGCACTCCACATGTTTCAAGCTGCCCCTTGAAACCTAGAGCCTGCACGCTCCAGCGTTCTCCAAAGCTACATTACACTAACACTCTAAACCATTCATGCACCAACATCCTTCCACCCTAGTCTGCACCCTAGGGCACGAGGGCTGCTACCCCTGGGCAAAATCCCAGCTCAACAGGAGCAACAACAAGCACATCACCCACTAAACATCAGTCCACCACAGCACCCATACAGAGCACAACCACAGCACAAACACCATCAGTTTCTATGGTCAATTACAACAACGCCAAACATACACCATACCACTCCACAACAACATGAGACCCCAGGTCCCTGCCAACTGCCACCAAGCAGTACACCAAACGCACAGCTAGGACCCTAAGTCCTTGCCAAAACCACATCACAGTAACACTGTAGAACTCCACCACAAGACCCCAGGGCCCCTAGCCCCTGTCCAACTGCCTTTGCAGTAACACCATAACCCACCACACAGGACCCCTAGTCCCAGCCAACTGCGCCCAAAGCAGTCCACGCCCACAGGACACCCAGTCTAAACTAGGCTACCGCAAATACTCCACAGAACGCCTAAGGTACGGAAAATCCTCTATCCAACCGGACTCCCATTACACTGCAGCCAATGCAGAACTACACCCCTTGCCAAAATAAACTCTCACTCTCCACACCCACGCTCACTGCCTTCATATAGAAGACAGAGACAAAACGACAAAATGCCTAAACAACCATTTCCACTATGTTCACTGAACAACGAAAATCACAAATCTCCTGTGGAAATGTTAAATCTCAAACACAGTGCATTGCTAAACACTATGCAAAACCCATGAGTGCCCCCCCCTTAGTGAGTCCCGATGTACTCACCCGTGAGTCCAGGTTGACCAACCATCAGGCCCCTCCATACCTGCAAGGAAAATCATGTTAACAATGCAAGTACACATTTTAGAACGTCAGGTACACCTTTTTTTAGAATCTCAGATACAACACAATACAATTAGAACCCGCAACCCACGAGTCTGAGTACCCACACTCAACCCACCTGCAAAAAAAAAAAAAGAAACAGGTTACTCAAGAAAATACAATTAGCATGGAAAACATCTCAAATGGAAAACATCTCTTTAAAGCAACACGTACCTGCCGGAGCGCCCACTGATGACATGCCCACGTCATCATTTCGCAAACCGCTCCACGGAGCTCACCTCGCCGCGGCAACATGCCCAACAGCAATTTAGTTGGAGGACATGGGGCCGCGCGACTTCAATGCCGGTGCCCTCCAGCTCTGCACACAGATGGCACGAACAACTGCAGTATGCCTCCTCATCAGCCGGCCGTAGACACGGCCAATGAACCAGTTTGTCTACTCCTGGCCTGCACACCTCCTGAAGGATGCGATCCTCCATGCCCCCAACAACAGGCTCAGGGCGAAATGGTTCTCCCGCAACTCCCTGTTTCATCACACTGAAATGTGCGCTATCCTCCTCCGACTCCAGGGCTCCAAAACTGCCAGCCCACAGCACCGCCCAGCCTGGATGGGCTCTCACTGCTGGCGCACACCGACTTGTGTGCCGCTCAGCTCCTTTCAGCACCACCCGGCCTGCTGAAGACACTTGCAGCGCCCAGTTCCGACAACCTGCGCTAACATCCGCCGACACCTTCAACGTGGGACGTGAACTCAATGGAGGGGTATGTTGATCCAGCACTGTCCCTCTCCGCGACAGGATCCCATCCTCGTCACCAGTGAAATAACATGGTACCAGAGGTCAACCGCCGGACCAGCAGGTAAGTTGATAGTAGGTTTATTGGTAACTATGTGCCAGGAAGACACTGGCACGTCCCTTCATGACAGCTTATATCTCCAACTGTAACTGTTGGAACAGTACATTCAGAACATAACACTTTAGTACTCCACACTCACTGACATCACTACATTCCACCACCATCTGTGATGTCACCCACACTCAGAGACACACCACAACACTATTCCTTTCCGTGCCGCCCAACATTCCAAAACAGTTAAGATGGTAATTTTGAAGAGCTGGGGCGAGGTTTGATTTTCGCCGTTGACTTGCATTCTAGGAAAGTCAATGCTCGGTAAAGAATGTGAACAATAAACTCTGAACCTTTCTTTCGGCAGTGCTGTAATCGGCCGGTCTTTTGCGATAGTCGGGCACACACTTCCGGTTTCCCCTGGTCTCTGGTTGTGCGCTGCCCCGCTCGTGTAGAGCTGTCAGAGGAAGCAGCAGAGCTCTCAAGCTTTTGGCTTTCTTTCATTCTTTGAGTCTACCATGCAATTTTATTGAAAAGGGCCGTTCTTGGATGCAGCTAAAATTATTTGACATCGTTCGTGTAAGGTGATTGAGCAATTTATGGCAAGGAAGGTGTGGGCTAGTAAGGAGTTTCCGTTTACACGCCGCCAGTGTCAGGTGACTGACGTTGGTCACGTGACCCATACGAGTGCTTATTCCGGTGTTGGTGAACTGGTGCGCGTCAGTGTCTTCCGTGCTTTCCAAGGCTGCAGACATGGTGTATGTTGGGATAGTGGTGCCTGTTATCGTCATGAGCGTGTTTTGGGGCGTCGTGGGAGCCGTGGTGCCCTGGTTCATTCCCAAGGGACCCAATCGGGGGTGAGTGATTGCGCGAATTGAGGCAGGAAAACGTTGAAGGACGTAGACGATGAAAGGGGTAACGGTTTTTGCCGGGGCTGACTCGGTTTCAGTTTGGAGGGGTAGAGGGAGTCGTGGGGGTAGAGAGGGGGGGGGGTCAGGCAAGGGGGTTGAGGCCTCTGAAGTCCAGAGGGATTAAGCAAACTTTTTTATGGAATGGAGAGGGTAGAGTTTCTGTAGCCTGGCACTGGCAGTGAGTGGGGTGGTGCGCGCTTGACGTTTTCTGGTGAACAGGAACTAAAGCTTGGGTGAGGTTAAATGGGCTGCCTGGCGAGCACTCTACTTTGTGTCTGCTTAAGTGCTTTGAAAGAAAGTTATGCAGTGGTCAACGGAGCCCCACCGTTGAATGTCAATATGTAGGTCGGTGGAGGCTATTGTACATGTGTATTTGAATTTGGGAGTTTGGAGGTGTCTGGGGTAAAGAATGAAGACTGGATGGGTTAGCTAGCGGAACGTGGGATTCGTTGTTGGTATTATTTCTTCAGTGAATGAAGGAGCAGTGGGGTAACTTTGCTTACAATTTTGGGGGGGACATGACATCTAAAGGAAATGGGCCCCTGCCAAATGAGGGGAACAAACTGGTGTGCCTCGAAAGTTGGGGTGGGCAAGCATCCTTTACCCCCATTCCCCCTAAAAGTACGCCCATGTGAGGGAGTGTTTCTGGAGGCCGTATGTGAAACTTGTGGGTTTATATGGGGACGCTTGAAGGCTGGTGGGTGTGGATAATTTGTTGGGCATGTGACCTGTTTCCTTATTCAGTAGGGAAGTGTTATTTTGCAACGCATAAATGCAGTCTATGTAGCTACACGTTACCCTGCAACTCAAGTTAGCGATATTCTGCGTTTCTTCCTGTTAAGAAACGCAGATCTGTAACGTGTTATCTGCACTGCACTCTTTTAGGGTAATTCATTGCATGACTCTTTCCTGTGGTATTTGATTATAGTTTTTCGTTTGGAAAATGTATTCCCAGGTTGGCGTTTAGAGACCTTGTCCTTCAGTTTGCTGTGTTGATTTGGTGGATTCTGCTAATCCCCAAGCATAAGGTCGATCACTCACTCTGTGACACACATTAAGTGTGTCCCTTGATCACGTTTTCAGTTTCGTGATATTTTAAGAATGGAGTTGGTTCAACTAGTAAAACCTGCTCTTCAGAAATCTGCATCCAATGTGCTTGTTCATTAATTATACTGCATCTGATTCTAAAAGTGTGGAGTCCTGTTCACAATATATTGGTGGGTCCATGTTTTATGTTATAAGTGTAAGATAATTGGCAGAATGTGATTATCAGACAACTGGATTCAAGGAAAAGTTGATATTCTATTTGACGAGCACCCAGATAGGAGGCGGGCTATGCCATTTTTTTCAGTGGGCAGCTTATAGCTGCTATTAATAATTATCCATCAGCAAGTATACGACATAGGTTGTGTACGATTTATTCGGAAAGTGTATTGTTCTGACCCCAGTCAGAAAATACACTAGTTTTGGTGGATTTGCTTGTCATCTCATGTTTTACCGTGTGCCACTTGTGGCCTTGGCTGATGGTGGACATGAGTGGTGTTTGGGGTTTTCCCTTGATTCTCCCTCTGAGCACATCGCTTCTTAATGTGAACAGGTCACAAGTTTGTTTGCCATTACAAACGTTTTAAATAAGGGCATGCCCTGAACTCTCAAAATCCGTGAGCATTACTGATGCATACTTTATACAGGAATCGAAATGTGGATTAGAGGGGCAGGAGCTTAAGTGCTAAGGGAGAGCATGTCCTTTTGAATTCCGAAAAGGAATACTTGTAGGCTGTGCCCACGCCTAACTAGCAACCTTAGGTGGCTGCATCGCCAGGTAAGCAGGCACTAAATCTGGGGAATCATGCACTAGTATACAATGATGTATGTCTTGCTGCCATAGCAGACTTGCACTATACATTTGTGTGTAATCCATGGCCCATTATGTTAAATGTCTTATAAATGTGCCATCGGGCCCCTTCATCCACAGTTTAATATCACATAGAAACGTTTGCATGGCACTAGTTAACCTTGGGAGTGGAAAATGGCTCCTGATGACTTTAATGTCATGCTACTCGGGTTTTCCTAAGCTCCAAAGGCGTGGCTCAAAGCAAATTTGATCCCTGTTGTGGTAAGGATAAATTAAACGGTTTTCTGAAGACTAACGTGATTTATCCTGCTGAAGACTGGTAGCTGATGAAATGAGACACGCAAGGAGAAGGGTATACATTTGTTAAGTTGCAATACAGGAGAGTAAAAGAGACCAAGCCAAAGTGTTTTGTTATTGGTGTTAGATAATTGGTAGGATGTGATTATCAAATTAGATTAACTGCCATTCCCCAAACACATTTTGTGACTCCACAGGGAATGTAGGACAGCCTGTGTTCTAATGAAGCTGGGAAGAAAATGTATAACTGTAAACGAAGGCAGTGTTGCAGCTTAACATTCCAGCCGCTCCATGTTCTCTAACAGGCTAGGAGTTCTTAACCCTGGTCGTTACAAACGGGAGCACTACAGTTAGTCTGCATGAAAAGTTAAATGAGTTTACCCAAATACAGCATCCTTAAACGCATTTGTTAGTCTACATGTTTAATTCGCAATGTAATTAAGCATTGTGAAAATGTTTTCATTAATGAAGAGAATTCAAATGTTTGCCAACTTGTGTAACACATCACTTTATTTTTTTTGGTCAATTTTTAACGTATTGTGAATGGGTTCGAAATTGAGATTTGATCAGCAGGAGCTAAATGCAGCTTTTGGGTTCAGAGCATCGCCTACCTGGTAGGTAGGAGCCCCCTATGGGGAATCTGATGGTAGTATTTAGCCTGCCACAAAACTATCTTGCACCTGAAAGGCTAACTCTCATCTTTGTTGGTTTCATTGTGGTTTCTTTACTGTCCCCTAGCTGTTTATTATACGCATTCCCAAACAGTTAATTTCACATTTGTATAGTTGTGTGTCACAAGTTGGCAGTTGGAGTCAAAAGTAGCTACAGGTGTCAAGCTAATTAGGCTACAGCCATGAGTGTAAATGGGTCCCAGTTAGCAAACAATTTAACGCCTTACTGTGGACATGAGTGAGAACGTTTCAGCACTGGGAGCATAAAGTGGAAAATGCATTAAATTTGACCATAAATGGACGTATATTCCTTCAATGTGTTAAAATTGCTTGGTGACTGAAACCAGAGTACTCTGCACCTCTCAGAGTGAACCCAGCAAAGAATGCAGTGGTTTTTGTTTGTAGCACCATACTTTAATGGCCTATAAAGAAGACTGCATTGTGCGTGGAGATGGACTAGCTTGCTCCCCTTTTTTTCTTTCAACTAGTCTGTTCCCCAACATAAGTGCAATCCCTAGCATTCCAGAATAGGATCACAAAAAGGCACTCCGGCATTATCACTTGCATCCATGAGGCACGTGCCCACCAGCATTTTCATCTGGCGCATTACATTATTCTCTGCTTGGTATGCAATTAAGTGATGATGTTTTTGTATTTTTGTTTTAGTGTCATCAATACGATGCTGGTTACCTGCTCTGTTTGCTGTTACCTCTTGTAAGTATTAACACTACTGATTCATCCAGACAGGGCTGGTAGCCTGTCCGCTTTAGTATTCAGTGTGTGCTTCATGAGAATGTGTGTCCAGTGTTGGTTGACATCTGCTTATCCAGATTGGTCTTCTCGTTTTGCTTCCTGCTCATTGAGCTGCAGATCTTTAATGGGACAACAGAAACAAAACATTGGCAGCAAACGGACTGAATGCAGCTTAAATTCACCAGTAGTAGTCTTTGAAATCCCCTGCAGGCTCCCCTCATTATGCAGTTAATTGGCGAGGCCGAATTCAAGGTTGCTATCCGGAACACTGCAATATATTCTTGCTGTCTGTTGACCTTGCATACTCTTAATATAGAGAAGGTGCAAGGGAGCAAAGGCTGGCAACTTTCATCAGCTGCAAAAGGGAAGGTTTCCAGGATAGACTGGTGGTGGGACCCACCATTTACACTGACCAGTAATTGGAGATGGTAGCGTTAGTGTGTGGGGTAATTATTTTTTCATTTTTTTTTTTAATTGTGTTCTGTTTGAACTACCAGGAGTGTGGTTGGTTCTGCTTTTTGATGGAAAACCCCTTTGCGAATTGTAAATGTTGCAGTCACAAAAGTCGTGTGATGCTGCCTCACAATTAACCTTGGCGTTTCCAAACGTATGACCCTTTCTATTAGTCATTCTGCTAGACCGAGACGGTCAGGTCTGGGTGAATTATCCATGCGTTCTCTAGGCGTCCCTGAAAAGACTACCTTGCTCGTGTTACCACTGTGTGGGTTTCCGACTGCCTTGTTGGCAATTCTATGGCTATCACGTGTCAAATATTTTAGAATTGAGCCAGACGTTTGATCGTTCTTGCACACGAGAGGAGGCTCGCACGATATTGTCTTGAAAGACAGGTCGCCAGTTAATTGTTTTCATTTTTTAACCTATTCAGACCGTGCGTGTAAGCTCTCAAATAACGTATTCCTCGGACAGCTTTTAGGGGTGCACGCCCCGCAGCTGTTTGTGCAGTAGATGGAGATGTTATTTCTACAGGTATTTTCTGCTGTAAAGATTGCTACATGAGAAATGTCACTGTTCCACAATGTGCCGAGCTCTGGCGAAATAAGGGATTTGGTTTCTTTTGTGGGGACCTGTCCCAGCTGTGGATTGTTTACAGGCATGGCCACTAAATCCATTCAGACTTGCTGCGTGTTTTCTTAGCACACTTTCATTGTTTTCTTTTGTTGCAAACTCGCCCGCATCCGCGTTCTCTCCTGTAGGATGACTGGTGGTCGCCCGCAAGCTGCACAAACATCATTCGTGACGATTCTTGATTTTACCTGCAGAATGCTTCATTTGCGCACTGGCGTCGATCTCCCTGTTCTGAGTTCCGATCTGGGGGACCTATTGTACGCTGCTTCATAATGGAACGATCTAAATCTAGTCCCTTTCCTAACTGTTCTTACTTGCTAGAAACCACACCAATTTAAATATGTATGCATATGCGCGAGGGAACTTGGCTCTAGCGTTGATGCGGTTTAGCCCTAGCAAGGAAGGAGGGTAAGCGCCGATCTGTTTATTGTCCACAGTCGTCCCTACTTAAGTTGCTTCACACCAGACCGCACTGGTTGGGGCTGCCTCTTGCAGTGTGGACCTTTGTTTGGTCCTGTTGCTTTCGGGACGGTATTTTCCAAGATTGTGCTTATAGGTAAACAGTGCCGCTGTTTAATGTTTAAAGACTGACCTTTCGAAGGTTGGTTGCATGTTTATCCTGTCCTGTAACCGATCTGAAAGGCAGTCTTGTCGTCTCGCAATATACGAATGCTTTCTTGCCATGTAAACTCGGATGGATTGTTCATGGGTGTCTGACACAATTACATTGTGAAGAAATGGGAGGTAAATCGAGCATAAATGTACTTTGCTGGGAAAGCGTTTAAAAGTAGTTTAATTGAGACCAAATCTATCTTTGGCAGTTTAAGTTTACAACCCCTTCCGGTTCAGCACCACCCTGGAGAATCGTTACAAATCTTCCCACCTACTGTACTTGCAAATGACCGTTGTAAAGTTCCTTTATTGGCATCTCTCAGTGTATCTCTGATAGACCCGGGACACTCCTTATAGAAATGCTGCCTAAAGTTTCTGCACTAGGTGGCTGTCAATGGAAAGGGAGGGAGTGGATGGTTGCAATGGGAGATTAAAGCTATGCATTTTCATGTACATGCCGTGGCCTCAAACTCGCTGATCACAAGCGGTCTGTCATTCTCTGTAACAGCATTGGTCAGCTCCTAGCTGGTGTATGCTTAAAGATCGCACTGAACGACAGCCCAGTGCACCCCTAACCAACTCGATCCCACATTCTGACCCTCTCCAGTACTATTTTGAATGTTTTCAGAAACCAGTATATTTATCACCCAAGCTAGTTTTATAGATTACTTTGATTTCTACCTATTTTATTATTGTATGTTTTTTAAAATAACAGCCAAAAAAAGTGGATCACCCTAGCCGTTGATCCCACAGAAGGCAAGGAAAAAGCCGTGAAGGTGTACCCCTTAACCTTGAATGGAAAGGGTTAGCTGTGTGTTATTGACTGCAGAGCATACAGAACTGTAGCTCGGTGATGCAACGGAGTAGAGCTTCTAGGGTCTTTCTCAGCCCTACTCCACTAATATAGTACGCCGCCTTCACCTCTTAAGGGGCTTGGGCTCAGGATAGGCTATGTTTTTATAGGTCTCAGCCACCCTTGATGCGCCCAAAACTAAGATCTTATGGTAAGTGCCAAAAATAAAACCTTTCCAATCAAGGTTCTATCTAAAGAAGACTTTAGTTAGACGAAAAGGACAAGCTATTAAAAACCTTTGCAGACCTCCACTGGTGAGATTCACAAAGGCACATTTTGTGCGAAAGGGGCACTTTGATGACTTTCTACAATGCTTAAATTTCAGGAATGTATCATAACCTTGGAGTCTTCATTGTCACGTCACGTAGGGGATATAGAACAAGTTCAGGGGTGCGTCTAGTTTGTTCAGTAGGTTTAGACCATGCAGTGAAGTTTGACAAGTGGCAGTGATATATTTTATTTGTATCACGCTTATACACACGTTTTAAGAGCGTGAACAAGTGTTTCAGTGGGTTCAGGCTATACACTTCAAACCAGCAGGTGATGATCTGTGTAGCTCAAACGCGCAATGGGGACTTGAAGTGAGGAAAGAAGGTTCAGCTTAAGTGGTGAATTGGTTTGACCTGGCACCAACAAAGCAGTGTGATTCAACAAGTGGCAAATGCTCGTTGCTTGAGAGAACCTTGCTAAGTTACATCAACCTAAACCATCCACTTGCCCAAAGGGAGCTCAATTCGAGCTTTGCATCAGCTCGAGTTCAGAGCACTTAAACCGTTTAAATATTGCAGAGAACAAAAGACAGTAGTTTTGGTCATTGAGGTGGTACAGGGCCGATCAGCAGGTCCTGGAGGAATGGGGAGTATGTCTTCTAACCAGGGAGATTGTCAGGACGAAGGGAACACTTCCAGTACTGCCACTAAGTTCTGGATACCAGTGTCCAGGAGCAGTTGAGCTTTCATCCAGCAGGTTGCTTCACATATTCCCCAGAACCAGTTGGGGGGAGAGTCTGAATCCTCCTCTGAAGTCCTTATCCTCACCCAATGGATTGCACTGCCTGTAATTTTCCCATTAAACTTCAAGTTGTTGGATGTTGATTCTTCAAGATGGTCTCAGGCAGATCCAAAGAATATTCAGTTTGGTGGCAGTTCCCCCTTATGTAATCCCCACAACCCCCACTTTATTCAGTTGATTGGGCCACTTCAAGCCTTCTATTGGGGGCCAATCCTGGCAGTTGTAGCAAGACTTAACTGCTGGTGATGTCGTTTCCCAGAGAACCTAGTCTGCAGGAAGTTGGGGTGGTAGTAACTTGGGGAATGAAGTGTGACCTTAGCATATTAGATGGTGGGTCTCTCCCAGCCACACTGTATTCCCACCCCATGTCCGCCTCCAATTAAATTGACTTCATTCCAGTAATGATCTCCCCATTATGTTGTGGATGCCCTTTTTTTTCACGACCTCAATAGAAGGGATGTCTTGGGCAAGGTATCGAAGTTTCCCAGCACAAGACACCGTTTAGGCCCACTATGTGTGGAAAAACAAATGCTGCAGTTCACGTTGGAAAGCAAGTGGATAATAAGGGCATCTCATTGGTATGACACTGACCTATCTACCCTCAAATCTGCCTCTGGCTGACCTGACGCGGCCCTTTCCATGCTCTACTCTTCTATCTCTGATACTCTTGAGGCTCTTGCCCCTGTCATGAGGATCAGTTTGAAGCCCAAAGCCAAGTGAATTTCTTGGTATGATTCTGACGTAGCTACCCTCAAACATAAGTGCCGTGTGGCCGAGAGGAAATGGAGGGCTTCTTGTTCATCCTCTTGACAAACTGGCCTGCAGTCTGCTCCAAAGGCAATACTGACTCTGTCCATGCAAAAAAGAGCACACATCTAAGCCTGTGTCTGTGCGGTATCTAACAACTCAAATGAACTCTTCAAAACATGCAAGGAGTGTTTGCACTGCACTTGCCTCTCCATCTAAAACACCAGGACATCCTGTCCCCCCCCTTCTCCCGTCTCCTTCTGCAAAAGCTGGCCCTTCTGCAGCCTCCCCCCTTCTCATCCTTTTCTCCCCTGATGAGATCTCTAGACAAGTCCAATCTATCAAGGACCACATTGTCACCCTTGCTCCTTCCCTGGCTGATTTCTGCAACCTCTCCTTCGCATCGGGAGCCTTCCCCTTCCCTCTGAAGCACTCTTCTTAAAAAAATAAATACATTTTAAAAAAACACAGCCACCCCTTCTTACCTGGCAAACTATCACCCAATCTCACCCCCTTCCTGGGCAAAGTCCTGGAAAAGCTGGTCATCTCGCAGTTTAACCGGCAATGATTCTGTTGGCTGTCTCCACGGCCATCAGTCTGGCTTTAGAGCTGCTAGAAGCATGGAAACTGCTCTCCTGAACATCCATGAAGGTCTGCTCTCTACCATCCCCTCTGTCCTCCTCCTACTCTCTTCTGCCTTCGACACAGTGAAGCATACCATCCTGCTCCACCGTCTCCATGACAACCTGGGTATCACAGATCAGGCTCTGGTCTGGCTGACACTCTTTCCCCTCTGATCAACCCACCCAGGTCCAACTTGGGTCCTTCTTCCCTTTATCTCCCTCTCTACCTGTGGTGTTCTAACCTATCACCCTGGCTTTCCGCCAATACCTGGAAACTCTCCCCCATCGCATTGCCGTTTTCTGCTCCAATTTTCAGTGCTATGCGGATGACGCAACTCGTTTTCAGGCTTCCCTCGGCCACCTCTTCTCCTTCTCTAATCTGATTGCCTGTCTGCTATTCAGGATTGGTGTGCCGCTAATGATCTCTGCCTGTATGCCAGCAAGGCTGAAATCCTCCTCAGCACACCCTCACCCTTCTTTCCTGTCACCCTCTGGCCACCCTAGCCCCTCCTACGAGGCTAAGAACCTCAGGGCTATCTTCGACTCCACGCTTTACTTTTCTGACCACATCTGTCTCAAAGTCAAACTTCCAACTGCACCTCCTCAGTTATTCTTTCCTCTCCTTCTACCAGAAGTTCACTCTCTCGAGCCCTGGTTCTCAAGTTTAGATTACTGCAACAGCCTCTTCTACATCTACCTGCTTCTACTTTGCCCTTTGCAACTCATCCAGAACAAGACTGCAAGACTTGTCCTTGGCCTCAAGCCCTGGGATCGTATCTCTCCAGCCCTAAAATTCTTCTTTGGCTCCCAGTGGCTGCAAGGATTAAAAATACCCTTTGCATTGTCCACAAGGCTTTCTGGGGCCTGGGTCCAAAATACCTTCAACTTTCCCTTCGTAAACACCTTCCCTCTCAAGCTCTTTGCTTCTCGGCTCCCTCAGGGTCAATCGTTTATCAAAGAAATGAGCCGGGGGTAGATCGGTCTTCGGCTGGAGCCTCCCCCTGGAACAGCCCCCCCCCCCTCCACACTCAAACATGAGGAGAACAAACTCTGCTTCCGGAAGCACCTCAAGACCTTTCTCTTTGCTTCGCCCCTGCTGATCTGTACTGCTTCGGCATTGTGCACCTGGTTACCCTCTGATTTTGGGCCCAGGTACTTGCTCACCCTGCCATGCACCCGCACTGCCTCCTGGCAACCCTTGCACTTGGTTCTGTAACCCTACATCCTCCCACCCCCTTTTTCTGCACTTATCAGACACCTTAAACCTAGCACTTGCCACTTGCTGGCTGCACTACCACTGTTTTTAGTTTCCTTTGCTTAGCACTTTCCACTTCCACCCGCCCTTCTCCCCTGCACTTGCACGTTCTCAATGTCACTGGGCCTAGTAAGATCGTTGTTTTTGTTCTCCCTTGTTCACCTCCTTTGCCTCGTGCTCTGAAACACTTGTGTATGAGCGTGATACAAATACAATTTCAACATATAGGCCTCATGTGCCACTGTATCATATTGGCTTTGTTTATATTTTACCAAGTTCCACCACAGACAAATGAGCAGTTAAAGGTATTTTGAACTTGGCTGCCATCACTTTTAAAGGCAGCCCAGGGCTTGTGCAATTAGTTTGATTCAGCAGGCTGTTTAGGAAGAAACCTCTTGTTCTGCAGCTCCTATGTAGTAAAAAAAAATCTGCTTGTGTCGGTAGTTGGAAAATGTGGTCTGTTTTAGCAGAGTGAACGTTCTAGGGAGATAACTGCAGTTTTACATAATAATCCCTGCACAGCCTAGAAATGCTTCCTGAAAATTGATGTCTGACCGTCTCCAACACGGGCTTCTGTTTTTGACAACTGTTATAACGTTTTCTTGCAAATTTTCTAAAATGTTATTTTTAAAAAAAATACTCTACTCCTGCAAGTTTACCGAGACTGATGTGACTGAGCAGTGAAACTTGTAAAGGTCCCTCTTGATATTCTGAGGTCATGACTCTACAAGTTAGCAGCACCATTAATATTTTTTTGCGACTACCCCTTGTACTGAATCTGGTGCATTGCATCCTGGGGTGCCACTAAATCTGCTCATTCTGATTGGCAAACTGGTTTATGATTGGCTGATATGATCCTGCCGTACCTACCATTGTTAAATCTAGATACAATGTTGTGAATGGGAATCAGTTGCATAGGTTGGTACTTGTAGGCGAATGTGGGCTGCCAAAGTTAACCAGTTTCTGAGTTATACAGCAACACGTCTGGTTCTACAGGCGAGCAGGGCGGAGCAAGGCCCGTTTGAGAAGGTGCTGGCACCAGAAGGACTAACTTGGGGTGCTAGGGTATGGTGTAGCTGGGTTGTTCCCAGTTTGTATGGTTCATGTACTGTAAGATGGATTTGTGGCAAGCATGCACATTTCTGGTTAGAAATAACCTTTGAAATTCAACAACGCTTCTTCAGTTCTCTAAAAGTGGGCTTCAGCTTTACCTGTGATCCTGCCTCTTGATTACTTATCAGACTTTGATCAATAAGGCTTCTTGTGGGAACAGGGGTGATCTTGCACTCTTGCTGTTCTGCAAGGTTGCCGAGTACTATCAATATGTTCTCTGGGCTCCTGAACTGCGCTGAACGAGGCTTCCTCATGCTGCTTGTTTGGAGTAGCATCTTCTCGTGCCTCGGGACTTGTCCCAAGAACCAGCAAAACAGTTAATAAAACTTCTAGGTTTAACGGGAATCTTGGGTATCTGAGTGCACCATCTTCCAACAAACGTTGTAGTGCTTCGGTTGGTGGGCTGCACATGCTCTAGCCATTTTGTGTCTGCAATTTTCATTTGGTGAATATCTGCATTTTCTCTGCCAGACTTACTCTTCGGAAGTGTCTGCAGTTGATGGTAGGAACTAGTATGGCAGGGTACCGCTCTATTTACACAGGGGGGGAGGGAAAAGCTCTGACCTTGATATGGTAGATTACTGCCATGCATGTTTCTGAAGCTAGTGGCCTTTGGAGGTTCATCTCACCACTCTGCAATCGCCTCAAGTAATCTCCAGTGTCTGGCGTACATACCTGTATTTCTGCAAGTCAAAGTGTGGAATAAGGTAGAGCACTGGGCTGTGCTTTTTACTTCTACTTTGGCATTTTCTCTGCCAAGGCTGCTAAGGAAAGGACAGCTTCCCTAGTCACTTGGTATGCAAGGGCTTTTTGTTACACAACTTCTTGGGGTTGGTGTGCTACTCCCTTTGCTATTGCTCCCTCGTTGAATAATATTAAACTCAAAGGACATACATTTAATTTTTTGACTAGCTATCATTCCACAGCTTTCTATAGTAATGCACTATCCCAAATGTGTAGCGGTAGTCGGTAGGAAAAGTCGCCCTCTTTAATCTTTCTTCAGTTCAAGCATGCGTTAATGCTTCAAGCTCTGCCACTGGGCTGAAAGCTAAGCCCACTGCATCGTTTAACCAGATTTTAATTTCTCAAAAAAAGAACCATTAACAAAATTGCTTATCTGACTTTTGCAGCAGGATTTTAGCTGATCTTTAGCTGATCTATGTGGCTTAGTGAGTGCTGTTATGGACGAGGCAGAGTTTAGCAACATTCATTTGGACTTTTTAAGCAGTGATGCAGAAGTCTTTTTTGTAATAATGCTGTAACTGCCTGGCAGTACTGTTAGAATGAGGGGCAATATTGATAGTATGTTTTCGGAACTCTGCGTAGCCAGCATACTTACAGGTGGGGTGGCAAACGGGCAACTGGGCGTATGCATGCACTGTTTTTGGATCAAAACTGCTTGGGCTGCAAGATCAAAAACATTCATCCTTTTTATTGTCTTAAGGATTGACGCAAGAGCTGGTGCACCCGCAAGCGCGTTTATTACTTGATTTGCTTCTGCTGCTGACCACTTAAGGGCATTAAGCAAAAGTTCGACCCAGGTGTGGGTCCCCTTGTACTATATGAAGCTTACATATGGATTGTTTATTGGCACCCTCAGTGGGGGTACCAGTTAGGAGGCTAGGAATGCGGGCTGAATCTCCCATTGTTAGCCCGTGTTCCAAGCCGCCTGATGGCTGCTTCGACTGGCCCCCTTTTCCCCCCTCCGACCCAGGAACCCTTTTTAACTACTCTTTCCCTCACCTCCCCACTTGTCTCATTGCAGAGGCAGAACTTGCTAGTGCTGCTTCCTAGAGGTCTTCAAGCGTAATGCTGCCATGAAAATGGAAGGGGGGGGGCTCCATATAGAGCCCCGCATTTCCTTTCAATTGCGGCCATCTTTGAACAGTCTTTTCGTTCCATGAATGGGACGCAGCATCCTGTTACAGAACGAAAATACTTTAAATTGGCCCTGTCCTAGCCCATGGGACGGGTGCCAATGGTGTTAACCACCCGTTCCAAGGGCTGGAAACGTCCCACGGCTGTCGTTAAAAGCCCTTGCTTCGCTCGGGCCGTTTGACCCGGGGCTGTTGCCACCCATTCCAGTCCTTGGAATGAGTGATTTACGCCATAGACGTGGGCATAGTACCTGGACAGAAAGTAGTGGTACTAAGCAATTGAAAATAAATGATACCATGCATAATTGTGATTACGTTGAAAGTTAATATGGGCCTTTCAAAATCAATGTAGCATTCAACATTAATTGGATTACTCATACACACCACTTGCTATATTATTGACATTTCCCACTACCATTAAATTGAACTATTGCAAGAGCATATATTTAGATATTAAAACAAAACCTGAATTCATACATTAAATGGAGTGGATGGTTGCGGATACCGGAAAATTGCAGAGAAGTAAATCGAAACAGAGTAAGATTTCATAATATTAGGCATTACTTAATTACGCATATAAATACTAGTTCAAAATGGCAGTGGCTCAAAGCCACAACCGCCACACAATATTGAACATCGCAGGATGGAACAAACCACCAATCTTGTATATTGAGGTAAGCCAAAAGCTTGTAATTGCAGGATAGTCGGTAGCAGTCTGTATAGAAGAGTTTCTGAATGCTGCCATCTACAGGGTTCGAAATTCATATTGGATAAGCAGCAATTAAAAAAAAAAGTGGCTCTTCAGTATCCCTCAATAACCAGTGACCGGGAGCTACCACTGGGGAATGAAGAACCAGTACATAGCATTCCCCAAACCAAACTTCCACATAAGATGCAAATATATAGCTTTGTCTTATGTATTACCTTTCAATGCTTAAAAAGTTGTATAGATGTGTCCAAATATTGGTTTATAGATTGCCTCCACGCACAGAGTTAAATTCACAGTTGTTTGTTCAGCATCAGTTGCTCTGGGTAGCCAAAGGTAGCTGTTGGTGTCAAGCTAACGAGGCTCTACTAGGCGAAAGCTAAATGGCTCCCAGCTCCCCTCAATTTCGAACCGTGCTGTACCATAAGGAAGCAATTAGACTTATCAATCCATCTATTAATACATTTCTAATTGATTATTAAATCCAGCTAGAAGCATATTTGTCCAAAGACCAGGAAGATAAATGTAGGTAGGGTGTTGAGAAATGCCAATGGTTATTGCCAATATGGTATTTTTAATGACCGTAGTAGGCCCTCAGAGGGTACCTGGAGGCATGTTATTCTTTAGTAAACAGGATGATTATCCATAAAAATGTTTTATCCTTGTGAGTGTTAAAATGGAATACTGTGAGTAAACCTGGATAGTCGTAACTAATGAATACTGAGATCATAATTAGCTGAGATTACTCAGAGGACTACATATTAATACATTGTCATTTCCCTCTGCCCTCTAATATCTCTTCTCTCTATTTGTATTGCTCTTCTAGACAATGTTGCTATATTTTCTTCCAACTTTTAACATATGCGTGTCTTGGAGAACAGCTCCACAACTAAGTGCATGGACGATGCCTTGAAAAAGACGTGGATGGTTGAAATGTGTTAGCTAGTGTTAGAGCACGCCTGGCTAGAACAGTTCAGGCTGAAAAATGTTATATTGAATGGAATGAACTTAGGTTGTGAAAAATAAAAATCATCAATGAAAATGGGCTTGGAATGAACTGAAATAATGGAGCAATAATAGATTGAGTGCAATATGGTAAATGGAAGATAAATTGATATTGTTCAGGTGTAGTAATGAGGCATAATTGGATAGATTTTTTGAATAAAAAGCCCTTTTTAACAAGGTCTTGTGCAAATGTGCACTTGGTGGCACTTTTGTTAAAGTGCTTTTGCTGTCACTGATCATTTTAATGGCTCGACTTATGCAAATGAGTTCTCTTTAAATGGACCCACTACACTTGCATATCCATATTTACGGTTGAACTCCGTTACCCCTAAAAACAACCTCCCATTTGAATGATTGCAATTTTAGAGCAGATTCTATACACTAATCTGTGAACTCCTAGTTCCTGCTGATGTAGTGTGACCTAAATAGGTGACTGCCCAAATAGTAATTTTTGTTTGTTTTGTACCCCTTGTCTAAATCTTCTGCTCTTACGCCTTGTGAAAGGCAACACAAACGGCAAGTTGTCAATGTATTTTACCACTGGGACAGAATTCAATTAATTATCCGAGAGAAGACGGTCAGACTTTCTATGTACCCTTGTCGGAGGCTTGTTCATTCACAAACGATGACTATCTGGATGTATAGTCGATGAGAAGAATGCAGAATTTAAATCTAACACTGTAGAGTATGTTGTAGGTGGCATGCATTATAGTCTAGTCTGGGTTTGTTGCGATTGGAAATGTGATGCATGATTTGCATTTACTTCCCTCAAACCTGGCAAATATTTAATTTCTGCCAGCATTCTTTACTTTCAAAGTTGTTAGTACACAGGCTTGTGGATAATGACCATAATCCCTTGCTGTAGCAGTGAGTGATTTAATCACCATATAAATACTATAATTTGCTTTGCTTCTGGCTTCAATGGATTGTGCAGTTTTTGTGGCAATGGTTTAGTAGGGTCCACTTTAATATGTACTTGCTCAGCATTTGACTTCGTCCTGCCTCGTTCACATGTTGCAACTACAATAACTTAGTTTTTTTTACCAATCCTGCAACTGTTTGCTTTTCCTGTTCCACTACAGCAGGGGTCTGCAACCTGTGGCCCTCTTTCCATCAGACCGATCGGCCATAGTTAATGGGCAGGGATCATGGGAATTGTAGCCCAAAAGATCTGGGGGACCGCAGGTGCAGACAGACCCCCCCACCCCCTACAGCTTCTGCTTGCAACATTTGGTGGAGTTTTCTTACATATCCCAAATGAGGAGTTAATAACAGAGCACAATGTACACAACAAATCTCGCACTAATAAATGTACAGTGATGGCGACACGAGGAAAGCAGGCATATCTGGGCACTGAATGCTGTGGCTTCCTCACATAATTAACTATCCGGTATCAAGGTATGTATGCAATTTTTCCCATTTGCTTTCCTAGCCACTGTGCTGTTTGGTTTGTGGCTGAAGTTTGATCATGTTTGGGGGGAAAAGGACAGTCGGAGGAGGCAAAGTAAGGCTCAAGTTGATGGACCACACAGGTGGATGGCATCCGGCCACTCTTTCTGAGTGGGGGCCCACCCTTGTGTTTTGACAGAATCAAAAAAAAATCTACACGCACTTGAACACAGCCGGCAATCGAGGAGCAAGGCAACATGTATTACCCAGCCCCTAACCACTTTCTTCCCATGACTTTCCCGCCGGTGCTTTCCCCTCCTGCTCTTATCACTGTCCATCTTGACCCAGATATAGCCAAGCCAGGCAGGGCTTACAAGTCAGGGCTGGATATTTGCTATCTTATTAAAGAAGTAGTGCCCAGATAGTATGAAATTGGTGAAGCTTCCCCTCCCTGGCTGCGATTACTCTCTCCGACACTAGCACATCCCAGATCTTTCCCCTCCAGGAAATCATGTCTGGGCCCTCTGAGGCTTTCCAGTGCCGAGCAATGGTTATGCGTGCTGCCAATAGCAGCTGTTAGAAGTTTAGCTCGCACCCCTGCTTTGGGATAGACCCCCCCCCCCCTCCACTGGACATTCCAGCAACATAGTTTTGGGCCAGATTGGGAGTTTGCTCCCTGTTATGTCTTCTATCGCCCCTGCAAGAGACTCCCAGAATAGCTGGACACGGGGCAGCTCCACAACATATGGAAATATGTCCCTTGTTCCCCACAGTTCCGCCAGCAGGTGGAGGGAATGGATGCCTGAAAGTGGTGAATCTGGGTCTGGGGGGGGGGGGGAGGTTAGGGGAGGTTGGTGGAGGCAGGGGGGAGGGGCAAGGTTGGTGGAGGCGGGGGGGGCTTGATCTGAGCTGCCCCTTGATTACATAAGGCAGGCTTTTGTGCAGCCCAAGAAGAAACAACCTTCACAGGCATCCCTCCTTCGAAACTGTTATTTTTATTGTTTTAAGAGTGTTCAATTGGTGCTCCTACATCACCTGTGTGCATTAGGGAAAGGCCCACCACTCCGGATAGTCTTAGCTAGGCATGACTAATCTGAATGGCACTTTTTTTTGCAAACCAGCCGCACAGTAATCCATTTAGGAGCCCAAGCAACCAAGGTACATTTTTATTTTTTATTTATTTTATGATTTATTATCAGCTGTATGGAAATGGGCAGGAAACCGGTAGAATATCATGTCCTACAAATGTGTCCCTAAAGCGCATAAACCTCGGTTTTTAATAGGGTTTTACACAGTGGGCCTTTTAAAGACTGTCAATAAGATACATTGATACATGATTCATCTCTTCAGAACCTGAAGGCATGGCTTGCCGCATGATGTCACCCCTCTGCTCTGTACCATTCCTACTTGCCTACCCATGTGACGGTGCACCACCACCATAAGTGGAAATTATCATTGCACTTGATTAGACCTGATATAGCGACTATTAAGGTGACCCCAGTTCTGATTCTCGGGTGATAAAATATGCCTTCATTGATGTTCTAACATGTAGCTGGGCAGAGGCTAAAGTCATGGCGTGGCAACCAGACTTCTCCCTGCACCACCTCTACGGCAACTAATTTCGTCTTCTGGTTTGTGTCAACGCCTTATTGTGAATCTGAGCTCGCAAAAATTAGGCCACTCGCACAAGCGACGTGGTTTTATGGCAGATGTGTAGCATTTGCAAGGAACTCTTCCTTGCTCACGGGTATAGGGTTTTTTGAAAGTTTAATTTGCTTACTTTGCACTAAATGGCAAATAAGTTTCACTGTACGTTGCTGCCCTATGGTGGTAGCATTGCACCAAATGAGAAGTGTGCTTATGGGGAAATGCACCATTTTACAGCGAGTATGCAAACTAAGGAACTTGCTCAGAGGTGAGTGGATTTATTTTTTATTTTCCGAGGCCTTCAGGTGTAGCATGTGGAAGGATGCAAAATCTCTCACACAGGTAAGGTCACTTTATTCTCTCTATTACCTATACTGTATATTGGCTACTTGTGACAAGGAGGTGACCTGTGGTCCCAGAGGATTTTCTGCATTTTTTGACTCTGTAACGTCATCTGGATTCATGAGTTCAAAGATTATCACCGATCTGCTTGTTTCTGCGTACAACGCTGCACATGTACGCTGCATAAGGGCAACAGTAGCGTCCTAAATCATGGAGTTTTTCTGGGGGTCTTCCTTCCCTTTAGCGCTACGCTACGTGGTCGGGTATCTTGCAGCTGCTACCACCTGCTCATACTTTGCATGCAACTATAGTGGAGCTTGACAGTCACTTTAGGGTTCTGTTCACACCTTATTCCTTGCTTTCCTAGAATAGCAATGCTCACCCGTAGAATACAAAAATGTGGTCGGCTGTGTACATAGTCTCTTCCAGCTCCTAATCACCTGCACTTCCTTCGATATTCGCCCTTCATCTTCCAACGTAGCTACACTGTGTGACAACCTCCACTAAGTAGTCTGCTCTGCCTTTCCTTAACAGTTTGAATTTTCCGGAATAGTTTGTTTCTACTACTACTATAGTACTCTTTTGTACACTACGATCTTCTGAAGGTGAACTACCTACAGTGATTTGTGGGTAGAGTGTCAAAAAAGCTCCGTATTGTCCCAAGCGCTCCATCTGATCCATCTCAGGCTGGTGTAATACATCCATAGCTACAGTTTTGTACAGTCTCCAAGCTCACTCGTGTAGGAAACTGGGACACCCATCCTGACAAAGGGTGCAGATATATTGGTTATGTTTAGTGTTAATGGTGAGTCGGTCTATGGAGGGCCGAGACCCACAGGGTATTTCCTAGTCATTGTTCAGCTTTTGTGAAATTCTTATTCATCACTTCATTTCTAGAATGGTAGTTTTCCAACTGCCTCAGACCTGCTTTTTTTTTTTTTTTTTTTGGTTAGATTTCTATCATTGTTAGTTTTAGTTGCGGTTTAGTAGTACAGCTATTGCAAGGAATCTGATCAAGCCGTTCCAGAAGTTCACCAAACGTAGAATTGGCCATGTGACTCATATTTAATCTCTAAATGGGACAGAAAAAAAATCTGTTGCAACATGCGCCAGAAATGTATCCAAGTTGTTGTAAATGCCAGCCTTTACCAAAGTATTTTCCGATTTGAACCTCTTCTAGATAATACAAATATAATTATCCTTCATTACATTTTTAAAACGCTGTCAAAAATGACACTGAACTCTGCTGCATTGTTCACATCGTTATGGTGGGTTTTTGTTAAAATTATTTCCTGGTTTTATTCTGTATAATAGCAACTTATATTGATTACTTTAGTATTTCTTCTAATGGCACTGATTCATCCTTCCTTTTTTTTTTCTTAATATTCTGCTAGTTATTCCCACCCATAGCTTTAATTTAAAGTAAATGTATATTTGGATGGATTAGTGTAACGCTTCATGGATTCATGTCACCTAGAGGTTTTTCCATTGGTGGGTTAGGGCATGGCATGCTGTTTCTGTGGCTCTGTCTTTTTTTGAGTTTGGTTTTTCCTTGCTCCTGCAGCCCTGCTGTACAAATGCTCCAAAAACCACTCCTTATTACCCAGTTGACAATAGTGCCGCACTGTAATCCCCACACACACTCCATATTGGTTGCCTGCATTAGAATGTATCGCCCCTTTTTTCAAGTTACCAGTATTTGTGAATAAAGGATGAGTAAAGATGACTGCTGGTGAACAGCTGGCTACACTCGAGAGTAACCTAAAACACCATCTAGAGCGTCCACCAACCAAACCTTCCCTGGCTGCTTGTCTAGACACAGCAGTTAAAATGCATGCCAAACGTTACCATGGGAAACATTGCCTCTGAGCATTTTATTGCAGCTTCAAGGATCCAAACTACTCTTCTTGCCCTGCTGACGTCAATGTTGGACACACCATGTAGGTCCAACTGCAGCCTATGTGAAGGGAACAATATGCTGGTAGTAACCAGTTTAATGAGCTAGTGTCAGATTGAGAGTTGAAACTGTATTTTGTAGTGTGCATGAATTCGCCATGTTTTGGTAATGGGTGATCGAGCAAAGGCTGTTTGGAATTTGTAGCGCTGAAGCCCATGTTCCATAAAACTATTGTATAGATTGAAGGGAGTTCTTACGTTTGTCATGACACGGAAGTGGCTCTGTGGCATGTACAGTATGACCCACCCCCACAAAACAATGAACAGTATGTGAAATGTCCAGGAAGTGTTTACTTGGAAGAGTGGGCAGTGATACTATATAATAGTCCTCATCGTTGCACGCTTTTTCATTGGGCTCTCTGTGTGTGTGTTCTGAGATGCTTTCAAAGTTTCTGCAGGATCTGAGCTCCATGTGGTTGTGTATGTAGCTTCCACATCTTGTTGTTTAATGTTCAAGCCCATCCGTAAAAGGGGGCATCCGTGCAGTATGTTTGGGGGAAGGGCCATACTTCATGTACACAACTGAAATGTGACCGGAGGCGAGCATTGCTTGTAGTAAAAAGGGGCATAATTTGAAGTCTGTTTGATTGCATGCCATTGCATTTGGTGCTTGGCCAGCCTTCCTGTTCGTAAATCCTTGTTGTGCATCCCTTTGAAATTCAATCTGACCATTCCAAGATGGAGACAGTGTTTCTATGGAGGATTGAGACTATGGAGAGCATCTTGGGAAGAGCAGGTGTGCAGAATGTCCCCCCCCCCCCCTCGAAAAGCTAGTTTGTGGGAAATGTATACAGTGTAGGATATATTTTAACAGGGTCGACACCTAGGTTCCGATGACCACAGGCCTGACTTGGCAAATCTCACCTTGAATGAATTTGGGCAAATAAGACACAATGGATGCCCCAACTAGCATCAGTTTAAATACTGGACTCATTCTCCAAGGGTTCCCCCTCCACCACCCTCTTCTCCTAGACTGTGACAGATGAGAGGCTGCCTTTGTCAGCCTGACTTCATTGCGCTAATGATCAATTGGCAAGGGAGTATGTACCCATGCATCTGTATTTCCAAACATACTTCATGGGCAATATGGCTGGGGTCATCCCTAAACCCATTTGGTGGCTTAAAACACCTAAACAAGCTGCCTTAAAATGATTGTACTCTGCGACACCATACTTGGTCTTTAAGTTGGACATATTAATCAGTGAGCAATTGTTTGTGGGAGATCTTTTTGTTTAATTGAAGATTTTTGAAGGGGTGGGAGATGGAGCCCCTGAGTGTAGGCAGATGTTGTTGGTATAGTGCCAAATTGTGATCGATGGGGTTTTCCAAGAAGCTTGGGTTTGAGGTACTTTGAGGGGATTCGGGATAAGTGGCCCATAGTTGGGCATTGGTGTCCATTTGGTGACTTAGTGAGCAGTAAGTTGGTGGTGAGAGGTAAGTTGGTGGTTTAATTAAGTCCGGGTGGGTACAGGGTTGCTTTATGAATAACCGCATTGGACACACTAGGCGCCACCTTGGATTTAGTGGAAGAGCAGAGAGGCCTTGCATTGTCGCCAAAGGAAATTATTGAACCTACTTGAGATGTATGCAAGGGAATGGCGCTGGGACAAGGTTTGCCTTTTAATGTTTACATTTTTCCACAGGTGTGGAATGCTAATAACTTGAGACAAGTGTACACTTCACTCATGCTTTCCCAGTAGAGATCCAGCTCTGCATTGTTGAGTTGCCAATTGAAATGGTGTACTGTAAGGGATCAAGAGTAAGACTTAGACACAGTTTCATGGTATTTGTTCTAGAATGCTATTTTCGAGAAAATGGCAAGGTTGGGAGGAATCCTATCTAGCACTTATCCGAAGAGAGGTTTCCATGTCATAACAAAACTAAGTACGTGTGTCAAGATGTTCAACAAAAGAGCGTCCTTTGTCCAAAAAGCCTGAACCGACGCTTGCACTCGACTCAATAGGTGTACATGGGGATTTCTATAAGCTATGCCCGTGTAGCTTTCTTTCAAAGTTCTGACCATAACCTCTTAAGGTGCCGACACTGCTCCAGGTTTTGTGGTGAGAATATTTTTCTCACTATTTTTGTAATTGGAGAGTAAATGCAAAATTAAGAGTAAAAATTACTTTTCTCCTTTGCAAAAAAAGTATTACATCTATCCAATAGGTGCATGAAGTTAAACTTGTATAGAAAATGTTAGAATTCAAAGTTGTGCTGCCCCACATAATTTGGTGTTCCTCTGGTGTCAGTCCTACATTGTTGTGATTAGTGCCTTGTTGACTCTGTTTAGCTCAACATATATTGGTTTCCTGTAGCAGACCTATATATCTATATATTATTCATCCAGACCATATAATTTGAAGTAAGTTAAGTAGGGCTGGTATATCAATGTATGTGTTGCTGCATTGCAACTGACAGGCTGAAAGCAATGCTCCAATTACTTTCCTTCCTATACCCTCTGGATCGTACCCCTCAGTCCAACCCTATGTTCTCTTACGGTGTGACGTGCCAACCTTCCCTTCTGCTACAGATGTTCACCATCATTCTTATCTGTGCCCCTTGATTCTTCTGTGTCCAACTGCTTTTACCAGTTCCAAGTAGTCAGTCTCCCCCAACCCCATGGTTCATGTGCAAACCTGTTTTAACAGGTAACTGCACGCAACGTTAATGGAAGATTGGCCCTTCCTGCAGGAAGCCAGAGGGTCTCTTTTGCTGTCCACAAGAGTTCAGGGAGAAAGAATACATCTGTTATTGGTGTTAGCAAGTCTGCATCGCCTGGATTGGTTTGCAGATTCGCTTAAGGCCTGCCAGGTCTGACTCTTGGTAATTGGCTGCCATTTGAGACGTTACATTCTGCTGTATTGCGCATTGTTGCAGGGCGATTAATAGATTTCTTAGGGTCACACTTGGCAGGTCTGGTTAAAGACCCTGCTTCCTCCTTTGAAGATACTGTATTGCATTCAACTCAAGGGCACAGCAGTCTTCTTACAAGGCTGGACGTGCTCCAATGCCATCTACTGAAAGAAACAGAATCCATTAAAATGTATTATGTGCCGCCTGTGGAAAAAGTACAAAAAGGAAAATTAAGTGTGGCGTATTTACAATGTTATATGGTGTTAAAAGCCCGATACTTATCTGGAGAGCTGAGTGCCGAAAAGGAATGAAGATTCCATCAGAGAAGGGGGATCTTCCTTTCGCCTACATTTCATCTGGTAGTATGAATGAATGTCACTTTATCACAGTTTACTCAAGGGTGATGAACCTTCCCTTAGTTTCCTTTTTAATATTGCAGTTCTTTTGAACGTTCAGCTTCTCACTCTTTTACCCCTGGTGTACTCTCCCTCCAGGGTATCACAACTTTATTACTGTTCCTTACAAGGGGTATGGGTCTTCCCTTTCGTATTTGTTTTCACTGTTGAGGTTTACTTTTCCTCTTGTTCCCGGTTTACTCTCCTGCCAGGATATCGCAACTGTTTCTTGGGTGCACGTCCCAGACTCGCACAGTGCCTGATTTACTCTTCTGCTAGGACTTTATCCTTTCATGGGTGAGTCCCAGACTCACTGTTTGCCTGGTTAACTCTTTCCACTCTTGATTTAGTCCTAGAAATAGAGATTTTCCAACATTGGGTCTGACACTATTCGTATTGGTATTCAAGGCATAAAATCAGTTTCACATCGCAATTCACTAGACAAGAATAATTGATTGCTTTTTCATTTTATAAATTCATTTTATAAATCATGTTGCACTATCTGTAATTTCAGAGAATGTGAGCATGTTTATTATTCTTTGTACCAAGCTCCAGGAAAGTACATAACAAAGGAAAGCAGAGATCCAGGCTGCAGGCTGACCCCAAAGTTTACTTTTAATGAGCACTTTGGCTGGTGGAAACTGCAAATAAGGATGACCATGGGAGCTTGTCTGTCTTCTACTGTAAATATTGTGAGGGAGTCAGGATGGCATTAAACAAGTTAGCACTTTCTCTCTGATCGGTCATTGCTTCCACCTCTCTTCCCCGGCATTTTCCGATTTCATGTTTTTGCTCACTTTTGCACCCTTAAAGGGTCTACCCCCTTTTTGTGTTTATTTTTCTCATGTATCCACTGTCCCTATAACTGTCTCTTGCCCATCCCCCCTCATCACTCCTGAGAGGCTTTCATCTATTTCGATCTCACACATCTTTCTTCCTTAATCAATTGTCTAATTCCCCTCTCTCTGCTGTCCACCTTTGAGCTCTATATTCCACTCAGACTGCAATGGCCTTAAACATGCTGGGCTTTCATGTGTGCATGCAAAAGGCTATTGCGTGCATGCATCTGATGGGATGTGAAAAGCTGGGTGTGCACATGTGCATTTTTGGTCTGCATGCATGTAAAGGGCTACAGTTTGTGTGTCTGACAGGCTATGTGTGCACATGTAAGGCTGAGGTCTGTGTGCATGTGAAGTCTGCTTTGCTCATGTAAAGCTGTGCTACCATGGCATTTGTTGCTGTCGATATTGTACGTGTTACTATTTGGACACGTCTGAATTCAATGACAGCACCAAAAGCTAAATTATGGTTAAGCCATCTATTACCAGGTTGTATAGTCCGAACCAAGCATGCGAAGCGTAGGCTAGTCTTTTTTTAATTCATGCCATGTGATGGGAACTTGATATGCATGCTGGCATTAAACCCATGACAGGGGGCGTGGCCGTAGCTCATGGAGTGAGGCAGAGCTGAGCTCCCGTCCTGATTCTTACATTGATCCTTGAAATTGCTTCCAAAGGCAATATTTTCTGGCAAATAATCACTACACCAGTTAGAACCAGCGCTGCTGTGCCTTTCCGGCGAAGACCAGAAGAACATCGGACACTGCATAAACCGAAACAAGGTTTGCGAACGGACCCCGGGGGTCCCACTGTAATGGCGGCCTAATTGAAGGCTCCAGCGGGGGAGGAGCCTATTCGGACGCTCTAGGCCTGAGGAATGCCGGAGATTGCCACGGCCCAGATCCGTGAACCGCCGACGCAGAGAGACTGAGGAGGGCGCAGCGGCCCTCCGAAATAGCCACACGTTGAAGCCGTCGCACATTGAGCCCGTCTCGGCCCACCACACCTGGCCGCACAGCAGTTGGCGGCGCAGCGGTGCTGCCGTGCTACAGACCTGCTAGAGTACACCCCCCCAGCTGCCGCACCAAGGGAGGAAACCGCCAGCAATGCAGATATACTGCCGGGGTAAGGACCGACACACCGTCCTCCCCCACGCATTCTGTTGGTTCCCCGCGCGAATGAAGATCGGGGCCATGACTAGGTCTCCGTATCACGAGTGAAATACTTGGAATAGCAGGGTTTCCTGCCGGGGCGCACACTCAACAGAACACTAACGCTGGAGCTCACTTGCAGGCGAAACCCGTGCAGGTCTGTGGGGATGCCGTGAAAGCAAGGATAGAGCTTTTGGACTGCAGCGCTGTTCGCGCCCTCAAGAAAAGCTCCCCACTCGAGGGGCCTCATATACTGGGCTGCAAGGGTCCCAAGCACAATATCAGACCCAGGTGTCCCCCACCTCGCAAAGACACTCTGGTAGAGAGCGCTGCCCGCCCTTTCTTCGTGGGCGGTTTGGTGGGAAGTCCCAGTGAAGTACAGTGCCCGGGGAGAGCTTGGAAGCACTGGTGGACAGAAGTCACTAGCGTCCAGGCAACACAAGGCCTGACACCTTGGCGAAGGATTAACGCTAATACAAGGGAGTGAGGGCCCATCATGACATGCTAAGGGCTACTTTGCACCATGGCGAGCTAGAACCTGCTGGAAAACCCTACACAGCGCAAGATGTCCACCTCACGACACCAGAATAAGTTGGCTTCAATTATGGACTCCTTTTCTGGGACAAGGCCCAAACAGCAACTCCAACATGAAATTACCACGCAAACGGAGCCACCCCGCTCGAGGACGACCCTAAAAACACTCGGGTACTACAGGCTATTGCAGCACTCCAGACATTTATTGAGACCAAAATAGGCGAATTCAAGGCCGACGTGCAGCTCATTCGCCAAGATGCCTGTAATCTTACAGATAGGGTGAGCAAAGCGGAGGTGAACTTGCAGGAAACCACGGATACCGCCACAGACTTGAAAAACCAAGGTAACTGAACTAAAAAGGCAGGTTGCACGACTAGAGCCGAGATCAGAGGCGGCAGAGGGCTCGCCGCAACAATATACGTATTCTTGGAATTCCAGAGGAAATGGAAGGAACCTACCCAACAGAATGCGTAGAATCCATGATACTTCAGGCGATTGGGCCCAGCAAGCTCACACAGGGATTCTCAGTCGAGAGAGCTCACCGATCTCTTAAAAAAAAAAAAAGACCCCCACCAGGATCACACCCACGCCCGATGATTGCGAAGATTTTGAATTTCCGTGACAGAGAAGATACTTAAATTCTCGAGAGAGGGAGGCGAGATCAAACGGAATGGCTCCAAGATCGTCATGTTATCCTGATTATACCCCCAATGTGCAGCGAGCCAGGAACTCGTTCATACCAGTTAAAGCATGATTACGCAAACTCTATCTCAAATACATGCTCCTATACCCCTCCCGCCTCAATATACTTTACAAAGGGAAGGCAGTTTTCATGGAAACCCCAACTGCAGCCAACATGTGGCTGGAGCATAATAACCTAGCCGAAGACGATGAAAGCACTTTAGGGGCCGAAGGTCTAAGCAGGAATCCGACGAATGAAACCTCATCATGTTACGAAACCTGAACATTGCATCTACAAGGTGATACTCTGTTGAAAAGGCAAAATGTGCTTCTATGGACGGGAGCTCAGACGATCACACATGGGCACTGTCACAACCCACCCCGTCGCAACCAGTGCTGGCCTGTTGCCAGCACTACATCCGCATCTCGCGTCCTGGATGGGCCAACGGGAAGCAGAAGCCCCCGAGCGTTGTTCTCCCAAAGCAGCTGCTGGGGGCAGTTCAGTTGTTCCATGTTAATCCACCTCTTCGTGTGGACGTTGAAAACGTTAACAAGTCTCCACTTTCTAAAGCAATTCAGTCACTAAAGACATGGGAGGGAATAGACTATCTACCAATACTGATCAGCCATGAGGGGAGGCATCAAAATACAAAGCCAACAGGAGGGTGAACCGGTTCGGCCGGGAACGAACACCCGGACTTTTCTTTGTACTAACATTGCCACATGCATCAAGGGTTGTAACCTGGAACGTGAGGGGTCTGGGTACCTACCTTGTCGCAACAGGATTAAATCCTACCTCCACAGGAAGGTGGGACTGGCCCTCCTACAGGAAACCCACCTAACGAAGGAGGCCATCGCAACGCTTCAGACACACCGGGGAGGGCAGGGGTTTGGATCCACATACTCCAGATATGCCAGAGGGGTATTCACATGGATTAGCCCCCATATCCCCTTCCAACTCAACAGAGCTGAATCAGATCAAGAAGGAAGGTATGTGATATTGTGGGGCCACATCGAGCAAACTGAAATGTGCATTAATTCATACCTCCCCAACAGCAACATACCAGCACATTTAGACCGGATGTATGCCAAGGTCACACAGTATAGGAACGGATTGTTTATTTGGGTGTGAGATTTCAACTGTCAGCAACCCAGAACTCGATTGGTCCACCCCTGTCCCTGGTGGCCCGTCGGCATCCACTGCGGCACTGAATGCCATGCTGAATCGCCTAGACTTGGTGGACATCTGGCGGGAGAAACATCCAAGAGACCGGGGCTACTCCTTTTTTCTCGTCCCCACATAACCTCCACACCAGGATTGACTACATTTTCACTGGCAAAGAAACCCTACCCCAGATCGACGCGCAGTACTTGGGCCGGACCATCTCCGATCACTCCCCTTAATAGAATGGAGCACCGCAGGGCCCAGATCTCCAATTCCCACATGGAGGATGCCCACTGAAGCGCTAAAAGACCCAGCATTGAGAGACAACCTCGGAGTCCCTGGAGAACTACATAAAGGAAAACACAGATAGCGTTGACCATCTAAGCACATTATGGGAAGCCCTGAAAGTAGTTATACGAGGGGAAATCATAGCAAAGGCAGGGGGAATCGGGAAGCACCTTAGAACCGAACTGGAGCAATGGGAAACCGATATTGAAAAGCTTGAATCCGGCACCCGAGTTTCCCTGCAAGCAGAGGATGAGCTCGAGCAGAGAGCTGAATGCAAAAAGGCATGGGACAGGCTAGCCAAGTTTGATTATACTACCAGGACCAACAGGGCACACACCCAGGCGGACAAACCCGGCAGACTATTAGCCTGGTTGTGCAGAAAAGAGCACCCCACATACCCAACCACATCCTTGAAAGGTGCAGACGGCACACTACACCAGACCCAACAGGGCATCAATGACACTTTTAAGCAATTCTATGCCCAGCTGTACTCCCATGACGCCCACAGGCCCTTGTGCGAGATATCGGACACCTTGGAGGAAATTGGTCTGCCTAAACTGCTGCTTGCAGACATCACCAAGGACGATATAACCGAGGCGATCAAGTCCCTGGCCACATGCAAAGTCCCGGGCAGCAATGGTCTGCCCACAGAATTTTACAAGACTTAGAACCTGAGTTAACCCCGCTGCTGCATGAGGTTTTTCAGGAGGCTTATGAACTGGGGATGCGTGAAACGCTGGTGATTCCAATGCTTCAACCCAACAAACCTGCTGAAGATTGTGACTCTTACTGCCCACTTGTAATGCTCAATAATGATGTCAAGATTCTGACAACGATCCTAGCTAAGCGGCTTTCCAGGGTAATAGGAGGGGTGGTACATCCTGACCAGAATGGCTTTGTACCAGGCTGCAACACCACTGCCGACCTCTGTAGGTTCCAACATGTTTTGTCTCAAACCAACCTAGACAGGCGTTCCTATGCTATGCTCTCCTTGGATGCCATTAAGGCATTTGACCCCATCTCTGGGAGTGGCTGCTGGCGGTGCTCCATGAATTTGGCTTTGGAGAGAAATTCATTAGGTGGGTCAAGGTCCTTTATACTAAACCAAGGGCACAAGTGAAATCCGGACGGCTTATCTCTGCAGCCCGGGACATACAAAGGGGCACTAGGCAGGGTTGCCCACTCTCCCCCATGCTCTAAATACTTATTGCCATCTATTTCAGAAAACAATTTTTTGATGCCGGCATACGGCTAGACGGGACAGATCATATAATATCCCTGTACGCGGACGATGTCCTCCTCTATAAATGAGATCTGCACCTGAATGTCCCAACCATGCTGGAAGTCCTTGGCAACTTCGCCAAGTATCGGGCAAACAATTTAGCAGAAGTAAATCCTGCCTCTTCCCATTGGGGGGCCTCAAAAGTAAACCCATGGATGACCTGCCTTCATTGGAGGTGAATTGGCGACTCACCACATTCCGCTACCTTGGAGTCAACATTTACCACACGCCTGAACTCATGCATGAAAATAACACAGCATCAGCGCTGCCCCCTTTACGCAAGTCGATAGGGTTCTGGAACCCGACTCCCCCCCAAACCCCCCCCCCCCCACCCCCCGTCAATGATGGGAAGGGTGTCCATCAAAACGATTGTTCTCCCCAGATTTCTCTACCGATTTCAAAATGTGTTCTATTATATTAAAGCTCCCTTTTTCCGACTACTAGAGACGATTATGGGGGGAAGGCAGACACAAATTGGCACTATCCACGTTAACCCTTCTGTACAGAGTGGCATTCAACTCCCTGACCTGGAGAAGTATGATTTGGCAGCCAAGCTCAGCTTCGTAGCCAAATGGCTGGCTGATGACGGCACTACTGCAGCACTCAATCGCCCCAATCCGGCTGAATGAACTCATCTCGGCTCCCCAACACCTAACTGGCCGGACCCCCTTTTTTGCCGCCCTAGGAAAAAAAATATGGCTTAGAACAAAATCGCTTCTCCACCTGAAGCACGCAGATACCCTGGACATGCCGCTCCTTTCCGACTTGTGCCAGAACAGTGTCGATCTAGCGGCCATTAGATATTGGGAACGGCTGGGAGTGTACACCTGGGGGGGGGGCTTGTATAATGAAGGCTCTTTCCGAGACTTCTCCTCCTTACAATCTGAAGATGATCTGCCCAGTGGCCAATTCCTTTGGTATCTAAAGATCCGGAAACTAGCGCGAACCAAATGGGATACTTGGCCTGAAGAGCCCAAGTCCAACCCCTTTGTGACACTCCTGTACAGTCTGGGGGAGGGGTGGAGACCAGGGTCTCAAATATACTGTCACCTCATAGACAGGCCTAATCCCTGCAGCCTTGAACTAAAACTCAAATGGGACGAGACCTGGGGCGAGAAATGACCGATGGAGAATGGGAGAGAGCACTAGCGTTCCCTAAAGAGGTTTCTAGGAATTCAAGATTCAGATTGATCCAGCTCAACGTACTGTATCTCTCGTCCCTAACACCGCACAGAATAGCGAAGATCTACGAGCAACCCCAGCATAACTGTCCATGGTGCAACAGACAAAGCGGACCTAATGCACATGTTTTGGGAGTGCGTCAAGGCCCGACAACTCTGGGCCGAAGTTGAGCGTACCTGTAGGAGAGCTGGCATGACCAGGTATGAGTGGACCCCTGGAGAGTACCTCCTAGGGACTTATCCCAGATTAGCTAAAATCAAGCACACAGTAAAGCTCATGGACCTGGCATGCATCTTCACCAAAAAGACCATTGCCATGGCGTGGAAGCGACCAGATGGCCCATGCTTCCATGCATGGTGTAACGAACTGGAACGCAAGGGTCGGGGCGGAGACTTCGGCCTGGGAGGAAGCCATTGCCAGGTCCTCTGAGGATGCGAGTCAGGCACTTGATGCTTGGAAGGCCCTCACAGGGGCTCTGTTCCACCCCTCCAATGACGCACCCCCTTGAATGATTCACCCCTGTGCTTAATGACCTATTCATCACATGACACCTGAATGGACCACCGCCTGAATAAACCTGGCCCCCCCCTCCTTTTGGACTCCTTCCTTTCCCTTTCCGTGTTGACCCTCTCAAAATGAACTATTTATCGACCACTTGGAGACAATTACTCTTGTTAAATGCTAATGCTTCATGTTGAAGTTGTTTATTGTTCATTAAATGACTGGCTTATATGGACACATTTATTCTATGCCGCAGTTGGCACCCACTGCCACGCTGCTGTTGTGCCTATTATAAATGAATGCCAATAACGAAATTTAATAATAAACTCATGAAAAAAGTGAACTTTGCTTTCCATTAAGTGGCCAGGTTTATAATTTGCATGGCTGTGCAATACATAACTCCTCCCCTAATTTGCATGTTTTGACATCACTGGAAGTGATGCTACAGAAAATTAGCTCATATGTAGCCTTGGATACTCAATGTGGTGATGGTAAGTTACTTTACAAAACGTTTTTTATAAGTAAACCAAGAGACAAAACTTTGCTGTGCAGATTAACAACTGGCATTATTATATAGAGCAGTACCTTGAGTGATTTTTTTTTTTGTTTTTATTTTTTTTTGCATACACATGTGGTTTATGGGCACTTATGTGAGATCAAATGATTTGCCAATGATCACACACTTTAGTTAATTGTGAAGCTGGGATTTGAGACCAGTCTGCAACAGAAGGCCCTTAACGAAATATCTTCCCAGCTTTAGTTGGTAGAAATGGTACTTTGGTTTTAAATAACTGTTTTGTAGAGATGCTTTGAAACTTAGAAAAAATCATCCAAGCTGAAAAATATATAAATCCATGTTGAGAACAAACACTATGGTCCTAGCTTTATTTACTAATTCTTGAATGGAAAACTACAAGAACGCTAAGTAATGTTAAGCTAAAAACCATCCTATAAGTTTGGGAAATGTACATTTAATTAAAGACGCACTGTTTTGTTTGATAAGGTCACCTTCTTGTAGTCCTTGTTTGACAGAATCCTGCTTGCTACTGCATATCTTGTGAAGGGGAAAGTGAACACTTGCCAGAAACAATGGTTCATCAATGAACTGCCACTAATGAGGAGCTTGCCATTTAAAGGCTCTGCTGATAAGTGATTTACATTTGTATAGCGCACAAAGCCCAAGAGCATCAAGGCGCTGTTGCATGACCAGTTGCTCAGAAATGTATAGACATTGGGATAAGCACAGTGTAATAGTTATTCAGTAAAGGAAGTTCAGACCAGGTAAATGTGTCCAGCATGCAAGCAACAGTAGTGTTTTTAGACTTCTTCAGAAAGTCAAGTAGGAGAGTTCAGCACGTAGGGTGGGAGGGAGGAGGTTCCAGTGTTTGCCACCTGTGGCTGTGAAACTAGAGCCTCCAGCTTTGGTCCTCTTGAATTTAGATGGAGGGATGACGTTGGCATAGGCAGCTCTGGGTATTGACTATTTGCGAGGCACAAGTGGAAAGCCCTGTTAAATTTGCAAGGGGTAGTGGTGTTTGGTCAAATGTCCAACTAAAGGCATCCTAATTATAGCACCAGAGGCAAAACATGCCTGCGAGGTCCCTAGGCCCACTGCTGCCGTACATGGAAAACGTGTCTTGCATTGACCCTGATTGAAAGTAAGGATATAGAAATCTGCTAAGCAAAATATTTTTATTTAGCAGTCTCAACTAATCAATTTTGTATGACTAATTTAGGCCTTGGTATTCTTTCCAAGCATTGAATTGCCTACCCCCTTCACTGTTCAAATTTATATTGGTCTCTCTCCAAGCATTGGACCATCAACCTTGTCTTCAAATTGTTTGCTTGTATGGGATCTTTTTTACTTCAGTTGGGCTTTCTCGTGTTGATAATGATGTGCAACACTTGCGCTCAAACGCTCCAGTGACCCACTTGCTCCCTCAGGACTTACCTGGCAGCTCGGTGTTGCTCGTGTCCTTCTGTCTCCTGTTCCTTCAGCCCACTGACTGGGAGTGCGTCCCGTTGGCCGTATAGCTCCCGCTTTGCTTTCGGTGTCTCCTGCTGCCAATAGTGCCAAAGCTGCGACTTCTCTTGGCCTGTTCGATCTGCATGCTATTCTCCTCAGTCCCCATACTGCCTTCCATGCCGTGTTCACCATCTGCGTTTCCTTGACCATCAGCACTGTCTCTGCCCTTCTCTCATATGTGCTCAGCTGTGTGTATTTGAAACTTCCCGGCATTAGTCGACACCTTCCAAAGACTAGAATGTGGCATTTGCTTACCACTTCTGGTCATTCTTGTTTCGGTATTAAGATATAGGGCAGTGAAAAAGGTGTTTGGTTGGGAGAACCTGGGAATTCTTTATATACACAAATCATACAGGTTTGTTGCAAAGGCACATAGATGTAATTAGGAATAATGGTTGCAATATTATTTTGAGCCAGTATTTTCCTGCCTCTTGAGTTTGACCTCCCCCTATGTGGTCCTCCTGCAGATGGCCACCTAAGGGTCAGTCGGGTAGCTTCTGCCTTTCCCTTGCCACATAAGAGAAGCTTCCCTTCAGAGAATCAGTGAAGATATTGCTAGATTTGTCACTTTAACATCTCCCACACGTCTGGGTTTGGATTCTTGGAATGGGGTATGTGTTGCATGTCTGGAGATAAAACCCAATTTGGGGTGGCAGGCTGTTGGAGCAGATGCCAAGAATGCTGTAGGATTCTTGGAAATAGGACAACTTTCTCTTCAAATGGATGTGTTGGGTAAACAGACTAGGAAGACAGGGATTCATTCAGCAGGTTGGAGTGAATGCAGACCATCAATTTGTAAATTAAATGCTGTCTGATGGGAACAGTGAGTAAGTGCGAGGAACCTGGGGCACTGCCTTGAATTTTAATTCTGGTATGAAGAAACGAACAAGCATGTGTACAGTGAGTCTATTGTGTTTTGAGCAGGTGAACGATTCCTACGAACTCTTGTAAACCAGCCTAGGGCAAGCTATCCAACCTATCGAAGCTAATCCAAGAGAACAGAGCATCTTGTAGTGGCCTTCAGTGTTTATACGTTTTCTCTCAATCTGTAGTTGCTGAAAGTCACTGTTTGAAACCGCATAAAGATAATGGGTGAAGGTTGTGTGTGTGTGTGTGTGTGCGCATATATAGATATATCAAAGTTGGCGTTATTTTTCTAGCGTTTTTACTGTAACCACTGATTTTAAAAAAAAAAGAAACCAAGGCATTGGCTTTGGAGATATCGGGATTATTCTGAGTCCTGAGTTTGTGTGATTTATCCCAATTGCAGATGTTGGGCTTGCACAGAAGTAATTTGGCTACTGTCCTTGACCTGACTTTTGCTGCAGAGGGAAAGATGGGAAAGATGGCAAAGAAAATGTGGGCTGAGCCGAAAACCACTGTAAATCTGCATTTAGTTGCGCAGTGCCATTCCAGCAAATTATCTCTGCAGCTTTCACAGTGCATCTATATTACATAGGCTGATGTTTTTTTCATGCTCTATGCAGGTCTCCTCTTCACTGCAGTGAAAAAGCCAGACCGAGATGCACATAGCATTACAATGCTTTGGCTGCACACCAGAAGAATTGTAAGAAACCGCTCAGACCCTTCTCTGTGCAGTGTACAAGCCGCCTCATACAACCGACTGTAAATTGGCACTTTCAACAATGCTACTAGATGTTCAGTTGTTTGTCGGTTTTCTTTTTCAGCAGTCAGTTTGCTCAATCTATGCTTAGATGAATATCCAAACCTGACGCACACCCTAAGCAAGAGTAGGTTGTGTGGGTGGGAGAAAATGCTTGCCATTTTGTTAGTGAAGAATGTTGGTCGACTTTACCTGAGACTGTGGCAAATGAGCGAATTGAAGTCCTTTAGGAAAGGGCTTCCACATATGAGTAGAACACCCCCACCTTCCGCTGACGTTTTTGTAGTTTTTCTTTTTCTTTCTTCTAAATCACAACTGGTCCATTACAGGGTTCAGACCACCGAACCTAGTGCATTTGATAATAAAGATGTCCCAAGGTACACCTACTGGAGCATTCCCAAGGTACTTCACTTGTAGTATCACTGGTGGTCCCTCGGACCCCCAAAAGGGGGTACGGGGGAAAAACAATGCATGCTTATCTAGTCCCAAGCTGTCCTTGAAAGCAGCAGGCTGCAAAGGTACACCAATCTAGTGTCGTTTTTAGAGGCTGTGTAAGCCTATGATCAGGGCCTCTCCCCTAGATCTTGGACCCCCAAGGATACACTTTGTGGAAAGGATCAGCAAGATTGGAGGGGGTGACTGAGTAGGATGAATAAGTCATATCATAAGATCTGCCCTGCAGGCATTTGAGATATTCATGGAATGTGGAGAAAGTGATCTCCTCATTTTGGGAAAGGAAGTCTTCAATTGGCGAGTAAGGAATGGTATGCTGTATGTACAGAACTGTAGTGGTGACTGGCTGACATATGGATGGCTAGTAACTTGCCAATTGAGTTTCCCCTTGCTGATAAATCTGAGGAAACTTAACTGAGGATGGAAGAAGTAGGAAGAATGGTTAGACCAGTAATGTTGGGGGTAATAAAGACGATTCAAGAATACTTGTTTCTCTGCTTTGGAGAGTAGATGGAAGCAAAATTAGTTTGACCACAGTAGAGTGATGAATCAGATGGTGTCTGATTTTACCAGTTGGGACCTCCTCCCATGTGGCCACCGTGTGATGAATGAACTTCCGGGGCACCAGTAGTCTAGGGATTAATATCTGTTTCTAAACCATCAATCAGCCCTGCACCTCTAGTCCACCAGAAAGCATCTGAACCGATTGGCAACGCAAGTAAATTATAAACCACCTTGTCCAATTTTTGGTAACGTGGATGAAACGGCAGGCTTATCTCTGCAAGGTCGTGGATTGTGGTTTAGTTGCAACACAGCAAAAATCCAATATTACCCAGTGATAAAAGGGACTGTCCAGTCAAGGTTGTATAAGAATATCTACTTTATTATTCCAACAGGCAATTCTAGCACACTACAAAATACAACCCACCCTGTAAAGGAACACAGAGGACGGACCGTTTCACGAAGGAGAGGGATGCACTTTGGATACTGACAGGAGGGTAATCGGTAAAGCATTCCGTCTTAACTGTTCAAGGTTGTTTGGTTTCAGCACCAAGGGGTTGTAAATGTTACTGGGGGCCTTCGGAGAAGGGACAGAACCACAATGTACCTAGTACTTCAGATGATCTTGATGCTCGACAGCGTTGAGTTGGTTTCAGGATGCTTTGCAGCTCCTGCAACAGAATCCAAGAAGGCGACAGCTGAGGGCATCTGGCGGCAGGCAATTCGCCAAGGCTGGACGGACCACTGCAGGCTGGCCTACACGTTGGCTCAGGGTCAAGAATTGTATCTGTGCTGGTTGGCAGATCTGGAACACTGAGGTGCCTCAGGCTTTAGTGATTGAAGCGTGACAACAGTCAGAGGTGCAGCTGGTCGCGGTTTGAGGGCTTGACCAAATTTCCTTAAAAGATGGATGCTGGTTGATGCTTGTTGTGGCACTCCTAGCTTCTTCACAGGGCTTTTGTCATCCTTAAAGGCGGATGGCCCAAATCTAAGGAGTGATGCCGGGCAATGGCCTTGTACTTTGTTCAGAGACTCGCTGCCACTTCCCATCTAGAAAGCTTGCTGGCGGAACCTAGCAGGGCATGCTCTGTGCTGGCTGAGTACCGGTTCTGGAGCTGCTGGATGGGTCCTCTGAATCTGGTATCTCCCTCTGTTCCCCAGGAGATGTTTATCTTGCAGGAGGAAGAGCTCTCTTGAACCACCCTCTGGAACAACTTTTGTGTTGGAGCTACTTGTGAATTCTTTTTCTAAACCTCTGGAGGGTAAAGGCATTTTCTGTTTCACCTTCCAGTTTTAGTTTTGGCCTGAGCGTCAGAAGACAGATCATTAAACTCTAACCGGTCAATCTATGTTCAAACCAACACAAGCAATGCAAATTAGAATGTTCACTCTGTCCTCAAAAGTGGGTGTTACCAAAGCAACGCTGAGGTTGAAGTTACTAATTTGACATGTTAAGAAAGAAGCAAATACTTGTTGCAATCACGAACCAGCCAGCTTTCCAGCCTTGATTTATCTAGTTTTGGGCAGGTTCTTGAGTACTTCATCGCTGGATGCAAAAAGCAGTTTGGATTTAAAAGTTGCCATCCAGTGAGACTACTCATTGCTGACCTTGCATTATGAGGATCCTTAAATATCTGACCTTGCAGTAACTTGCCCAAGATTAGTGCACCAAGAAGTCTTGAACCGTTTTTCTCCTTGCTCCAACCCCCAAGATCCTGATTCTCTCCTTGGAATAAAAGGAAAATGTTTGGAGTAAGTCTTGTTTTCTTCTGTTGTAATTTTCTCAACGTTCTAGGTGTTTTGTAGTTTGCAATTGAGACATGGGCATAATTACTAGTTTTGTGATATTTGCACAGTGAATATGCTGGAATACTGCCAAGCTCTATTACTGTTACCATCGCTTGGTCCAATGGATTTACAGTGGGATTGCAAATCGTGGTAGGGCAGTTTAAGTCCCCATTTTCGAAATGCATGTGGATTTTGGCAGAATTACATGAGTGATAATTCTGCTTTTTGGGTAGGGGGCTACAGCAGTGGGGTTCGAAGTGGAGTTGCTTTTGATCTGTTCAAATAGTATATTTTTAGTTGACAAAGGCAATCTGGGCCACCTGCAGTGTGACTGACACGTCCAGAGCTTCTGACTTTTCATAAGCATCAGCCTGTTAAAACGGCATTCTATGCCCCACTTCAATCCTACCTACGCATTGACAAAAGGCAGAGTCTGGCACATCTAAAGTGACTAAACTGACAGTTCTTCTTGCCTTTACAAGGTGGTCTAATCCCATGTAAACTCCACATTTTAATCATTTTCAGTTGTATTACTCATCTTACCTCTCTGCCTACGAGGCTAAACCCAGACGCCACTGACCTGTGGTTGTTCCTGCCCGCATTACTTTGATTTGCAGAGGTACCAATATTTTATGAATTACCCAATTGGTGTTGGCTGTCAAAATTGTATTTTCGGCTGCCCCTTACCCACTATCGTCCATAGAAGTATGAATCTAACACCAGGCATGTGACAATTCAGGAGATGCAATCTTGCAGGCTGGCACCTATGAAGATAGTCTGGTTTGGAAATACTTTATTATAGACCAACTCAATTGTACTTGGACATAAGGACTGAGCTAGTCACATGACATGAGTGCATGTATGGGTATGAAGATTTTGTTAGCTGGCACTAAGTCTCTCTACACGAAAGCCACCTATGCGCTCCTAAGGGATCCGAGTCCCAAAACTGTAGACTACCCCGGTACAGAGTTCCAAATCAGCAGAACTCCAAAACCTACAATTTATTTTTTATAGATTTCTTTTCAAACAAAAATAGAAAAAAGAAGAAAGGTCTGTTATGGTCCTCAAAAGGAGGCAAGTGCTTAGTTATCTATACAACATTTAGCATTATAATTCAGTGTTTTTGTTTTGCCAGGTATAACAATCATTTTCAAACAACCTGTTTCAAATAAATACAAGGTTTTTAATTCAAAAAAGGTATTTGTCTTTAAACAATTGTCACATAATTCACATCTAACAAATATTGAAGCAAAAAATGCTTTTTTTTTGTTAAAAAAACAAAACAAAAAACGCCTTCACTTGGCGTAAACATCAACATAAGAAACTCAAATACAAGAGTCCTGTCAACCAAGGTATATTGCAAGCACAACTGCAAAGGTTCTCTTGACTAATGTTCACAATATCCACATTTAGTCATGTGAGAAATCTTGGGTTGGATATCTATTGTCCCAAATGACACCAATCATTCAGTGTTCTGCCAACGCGTTTCGGACTATACAAGAGTCCATCTTCAGGGCTAGGATTGCTAATGGTTCCAATTAGTAGGTGTATCTACACTGTGGGTTCCTATGGGGAAATGTAAGGGGGGTTGCTATTATTGCCGTCTTTGGATCAGACTATGTCCCACCAAAAGATGCTTAATTAACGCAAACCTCTTTGTTCCACTGATGGGATTTATCACTCTGACTTGACCACACTCGTGTGTAGAAATACACTGGGGCTCGGTCGTTCTCGTATGTAGAAATACACTGGAGTGTGTAGTATGTGTACACCTCAGATGAATAGACTCCAATAGCTCTAGATATAAGAAAAAACAATTCAGTAGTCTAAACTTCAAAAATTCTGATGTGTAATTCAACACCAGGTAAAGCTACCCCGCCGTGAGCATGCATATTACTGCTGTTTACAACGTGTCACCAGTGTTCCTATAGATGCATAGAAACTACACCCAAGAGTAGAGGGCTGGTCTCCATAGGTATAAAACCAAATCATATTGGCATATTTTCCCAAAAAAAGGGCTTCATAAGCACCAACTAGGCAGCGGACTTGATAGGATAGTGCGAAAACTGCATGCCCTTACGAAAAGGTGAAAGGTGAGTACGAAATAATAACCATAACATTTGCGAGGGTGTTTAAACAAAAATGTATTCCCCTAGAATATCATCGTTCAGGTAGTCCAACAACTAAAACGGGCTCTGAGCGCCCGGCTAGTATACAATTCTGGAATTGCTTTCTCTTACCTCTACAGGGAAAGTATTGCAATCCAAACATCGGCCGCGAAGGTCTCGCACTTTCATCCGGATGTTATTGTCTGTCAGTTCTGCGCATTCGTAGATGAGTAGCATAGCGCCATCTTCGAGTGGGATCAATGTGTCTCAACGCATGCGTGCATGAATTACTGCACCATCTTAAAATGAGATAAACGTGTAGCATCCTCTGTCTGCCGCTCACTGTTTGGATTTCTCTTATGAGGTCCAACTGAAGTTGAGGCAAGACATGCAGCGTATGAAGTAAACGGCCATATACAGGACCATATTGTTCCAGCCCTTACCACTCCCCTATAATGAGAATAGTTTCTCATGCTATCCTCGTTTGGAAGAACAGGGAAAAGCCGCAGATAAGTCTGCTTGTGTCCCCGTATTACCAACTGAGGGGTCGGCATAAGAAAATGGTCTGTTCACGTGATGTAAAAAAAATATATTGAATTAAAACCTCATTATGTACAACATATACAATGGAAGCTCACAATCTTGGCGACTGATCACATTTCAGATCCAAAGTTCGTGCTGGTGGTTCAAGTTTGCTCATATTCTTAGTGTGCACAAGCCACTCACATGTCATTTTACCATCTTTAGTAAGGATGCCTGCTCATGATACCAGCATTCGAGAAGGTGGGGAGGACGCAGACCAAGTCTGCTCGGGTCCCCATGTTCCCAAATACGGGTCTACATGAAGCAGAACAATCACACCATGTATACAACATAATCCGTTGATCCCACATCTTGATCATTATTACACTCATAAATCCATATTTCAAGTCAATCCTCAGCCTCTAAAGACCATTTACACCTTAGGCCAAAACTGGCAGTAAAAATCAGCTTGCACTCTTAATTCTACATGTATAACTGCCGTTGCTGGAATTTAGATTCACAAGACTACCAATCAACGTTCACAATCTGAATCCCTCTAACCCAAATGGGGCAGTGTCACGACCTGCGCCAGTATCGATAAACCTTTAAACCTAACACATCAAATCAAAATCATAGTTCATGCCTCTAGGGCTGAGGCAATCAAATAGATCGATCATACAATTTCTCTGTTGTAGTTTTCTCACTATATCCCGCCCCTAGGGCTCAGTTTCACTTGCTCAAGTATTACGCATTTTAGTTGCGCTACAGAATGTCTGGCTTCTGAAAAATGCATTGCTACGGGTGACTTCTGATTCCTCATGCGGATGTTAGATTTGTGTTCTGCCCAGCGTGTTTTTGCTTTCCTAGTGGTCATACCCACATAGAAAATGCCACATGGGCATTTTAGACCATAGATAACGTCTGTCGAGTCATACGTACAGGAGTGCTTTAGAGAGATAGGTTTCCCTGTATACGGATGTCTAATGCTGTTACATTTTATTATGTTACTGCAATGCTGACAATTCAAACATGGTATAGTCCCCTTGTATGTGGGTGTTCCTGTTTCCATGGGCGTTATTTCAGCTCCGATTAGGCTATTGTGTTGTGATTTTTGGTTCCTGTATGCAAAGGTTGGAGTTTCTGGGAAGAGTTGTTGCAATTTAGGATCCATTTGCAAAATGGACCAATGCTTCTGAATAATTATGTTTATCCTTTTGCTCTGTGTCGAATGTGTGGTGAAGTATTCCAGATTTTCATTGTCTTTAGCTGCATTAGGTGTCAACAATGTCTTTCTCTGTATGGTACTGACTTTTTCCTTCACTTCAGAGATCAATCTTCTGTCATATCCTCTTTCTATTAATTTTGTTTGTAATGAAGATGATTGCCTTGTATACTTTGGAGATGTTCCTTTTTATACCGTAAGAAATGGCTTAGTGGTACACTGTCCAGAGTTCTGTGGGTGGAAGCTTGTTGCTAAGAGTAAGCTTTTTCTGTCCGTAGTCTTTGAAGAGCTGTGTTTCTAATTTCCCTTCCTTTACGTAAACTTAAACATCCACAAAGTTTCTTCTTGAGTTCATATGGTTCATAATGAAAAAAAATTCCTGGAGTTCTTCTTTTGGACCCGTCCAGACACCAAAGATGTCATTGATGTAACGTGTGTATAGTGAAAAGTATCTTGACCACCTTCGAGATGTTAATACGTGTTCATGTTCTAAAAAGGGCATGAATGCTAGCGTAGCACGGAGCCATCGCCGCCCCCATACTGGTTACAGAAATCTGTAGAATTCTTTTTTTTCCAAACTTGAAAAAGTTGATCATTAGAACTAGCTTTAGGAGGGTGAGGACAAACGCTCGATCTGCTTTAGTCTTCTGACCTTAACAGCCATTCGACAGCCTCCAATCCCGATTCATGGGTTTTGTTTGTATAGAGCGATGTGACGTCCATTGTAAATAGTGTTGCACCCCTCTATGAATTGTACACTCTGTAATTTCTTAAGAAAATCCATTGTGTCCTTCAGATATGTTTCTGTGCACTGAATCAACAGCTGTAGAATTTTGTCCAAATATTGGGCTAAGGGTTCCAAGATACTATTGGTTGCCGCGATGATCGGGCACCCTGGTGGTTTCACCAGTCTCTTATGGATTTTTGTTATATGACGAGAACGGGCGTAATCGGGTGTTTATTGTACAAAAATCTTTTCTCCGAAATCGCTTCCCTCTGTTCTGCTTCATCAAGGGTTTCCTCGATCAATGACATAATGTGGCTAGTAGGGTTGAAATGTATCTCCTTGTGTTTCCATATCTGACGGTTGTTTCCTCCAAATAGTCTTTTTCTATCCATTGGAGCAAGTTCCCCACCTTAATCTGCTGGTTTTAAAGATTGTTTCGTTCAACAAATTCTTTAAGGTCTGTCGCTCACGTGTAGTGAAGTTCCTGTTTCTTCAAGTCTTGAAGTATTTTCTCAAAAGTTGATGTGGTTCTGAACCTGTGGTTTAAATCTGCCCTGTGTCACGTGTATTTCATACCAACTGGATATTCTCCAACTCCATGATACTCTTTTAATTGCCTTGCGAAGGATAAAAGGCTCAGACTCCCCAAACATGTAAGGGACTGTGCCACAAGTGTTCGATCTGTGAGGAGGTGCTAGTCTGTCGAAAGCTAATTGCTGAATGCACCCATATGCGTGCTTCATTCTTCTGTGGCGATTGAATGCAGCTTGATTCCTGGAGCTTGTAGCTGTGGTCAGGATTGGATGCAGCTTGCGTCTGATGCAGTTTGGGTAAGCGGCTGTGTGGGGGTACTAGTTGGCCTGACCTCTTACATAAATCCTCCTAAATGGAACCAAGGATCCCCAACTCTTGAAGGGGGCAAAGAACACCTGTAAGTGTCACAGCACTGCCAACATGCCCATTCACCAAGTCCTTGAGTCTAAGCTAGTGTCTCCATTCCTTTGAGCAACCACTCCATGGCTGTGTCTGACCTCTTCCATTTTGCACTCAGACCCCTGCAGGAGCAAATCTCTCCTATATGGAATGAGGTGGGCACATGCAATGCATAAAATGGTGCTTACTTTGGATTGCAGGTTCTTGGTTTGCATCGGAACGCTATATGGGCGATTTTAAAGTATGACCTTACCCATATGCTGCAGCCTTGTTTTCAGTGCCTGTTGATCCAATAACTCAATTTTTGACAGCTGGACTTGTAGTTCCTAGCCCTCTCCTTGACCGGTTCAAGGTTCTGCAGACCAGCTGGTTGTTTAACGTCCTGGGATATAGTGTCCTACTTAGTTCTGTAGCCAATTCCAGAATCTCACCTGTCCCGGACAAAGCTCCTGTATGCATCTTTTCTATGGCTCCTTGGCTTCTTCAGGCCTTCCAATCTGCTCACCACCCTTAAGTCTGCTTGGGGTTCCTCCGCTCCTTCTGTTCGCTCTTTTGGTAACTGCCACCCTCAAAAACAATAAACTGTTTGACTTGATAGTTTTGCCTCTTGATTAGATCCCTTGGGGCTATGTATATGTTTGGCACAGTGGACCCTTGTTTTCGTTGGTTGATTATCTTAATATAGTCAACTTAATTTTGTTACACCTGTTTGTGTTGTGAAATGGGCTGCTGTGGGTGTTTGTTTTTTAGCTCTTGAAGTTGTCTAATTTGCTTCATGGGTGGATGCAGATCTTGCTGATTTGTACGGGCAATAACAATGTTTTGAGGAATCTGTACCTGGAGTGTTGAGCTTTATTTGAATGCTGCAACCTCTATGGCAAAATGTGAAGAGGCCGCATATGCAATCAGTGGCTTGAACTGTCAGCTGACTTGCATGGTGAAACCTGCTACATAAAGTTCATTGGAAACCAATTTAACGAAGTGAAAGTCCTGAGAAGATTCATCTTTGTTTTTCTATTGTGTTGTAAACCTGATGAAGACTCACATATGCAAAAGAGAATTGGCCCGCAAAGATTTGCAAGTAATGGTACGTTGGGCCATATAACGGCATGGTAAGCTAGTCCTGCTCATATCCCAATTGTACCTCCAATTTCACTGGGACTGGAAAAATGGCATGAAAATGCTTGACAAAAAGAACCTGGATCTGGGGAGATGTGCTGGAGTAGGGAGGCGGAATTCTCTGCACAAAATGCATTCTGCCTGGCAGAATGAGGGGCAGGATACATAAGTACGAACGTAAGTGAAAGGGCAGATGTTGAACAGGATAACTACTACTGCAATTGAGTACCAACATAAGGGTACATTTGTTGGAGAGCGCTTGATGAAAGACTTTATTCTGACTTGGGGATGTAACAGTATACCGTTAGCAATAATAACCGTCACATTGTTTATACCGTTAAGTGTGCTTTTCAATCTGATTTGGAAAGGCTGCAGTAAGCAAGTGCTACGCAATCTTGTTCTTGCACTGTTGGATGTGCTGTCGGCCAAAGGGGCCTTGTTTGGCAGACAAGAGCATAGGGAACGTGAGGCCACATTAGTTAATGCAGCTTTGCTACTGTGATCGCTCTTTCTCTGATCAGTAGAGTCTGGTCAAAGATCAGCTGACTGCGCGCATGTGTTGAAAGCTGCCCAGTGCCTGAACCTTTGTGTTCCCCATGCAAAGCTGTTAACGATGAACTGACTGGCTCTATAAGCATACCGGAGACTCCAGTTCATATACTCAGCCAGACCTGGATTTCATGGACAAACTAGAAGAAAGTTATTTTGTTTCGGGCATTATTTATTTGAAAGGCAGCATACAGATTTTAAACGTTTTCAGTCATGCTGCTCCGCGCTACAGGTCTAATCTTCTATGGTGATTGTCCCGATTTTCAGTTTGCAATTAGCAAGACCACAAGGACATTACGAGGGTGTGCTGAGGGCCTGAACTGAAAGTGAGCATTTTATTTTTCTGTTTGGTCCTATGTAATACAACGTTCAGTGACTTGCAAAACAGTGGAGCCAGGAGCACTTTGCTTTGCAACCACTCTGCCAGCAGTGGCAGAAATGTATCGCTTCAGCCAGGCCTGGCATCATGTGCCATTAGTTCAGTAAACTAAGGTCCTACTGCACTGAGCAAACACACATTGGAACAGCTCTTGCTCTGGCTGTGCAAATTGTTAAAAGAAAGGACGGCCAGTGAGGTCGTGCATATCGAATTACTCTCCCCAAGGTTTAGATTCAAGGAACCCAAGTTTCTCATGGTCATGGATCGGATAGCCACTCAGTTCTGTTTTAGCTTAGAATTCTGGGATTTGTAAGTTTCCCACTAACTTGAAAGATGGGGAATTACACATCCCTGAATTCAAGGGGGAATGACTGGGTGCCCTTCTGATGCATGTCCACAAACAACCTTAGCTCTGTAGACCAGGCATGGACTGGACTTTAGGGTAGGAGGCCCATGGGCGAACTAAAAATGCGAAATGCTTGTGTGGGGCAGTATTTGTCAAAGTGGGGCACTTTTTTGGCCAGTGGGCCAGTTTGAGTGACTTCACTATGCGGCGATGGTCTAGCACTTAATGCTAAGACCGAGCTTATGATAGATGGGCAAGCACCCCAGCTCCATAAGCTAAGTCATGAGTTTCAGATCGCAGGCTGTGCTATTGCTACACTGGCTCAAATCAAAACACTGGGAATAATCGTAGAACAGGAACTCAACAGCCTCTCCAGCACTTCATATTACCTTAAACTGCTTCTCCACTAAGGCCTTTCCTTAACTCTGCAAATTATGACGGCACTTTGATCCTGTTAAAGAACACAAGAATACTGAGACCATTCTGAGGAAAGGTATTGATCAGCATTACACCTCTACCTTCTGTTTTTAGATGCGGCTTAGAAGTAAGACTTGCGAACAAGATTGGCTTAGTTTTTAATTCACTGGTGTATGGGCTATGAGAATGGACTAGCTCATAGGGTCGTACCTTTTAAATAACTCTGCAATGGAACAGCCTTTTACAAATAAGTAGGGTCACATCCAGATGACTCATGATTGAACGATTTGTATACATTTAGTGGATTAATGCACGTATCGCGACTTTCTGAATACAATGCCTCAAAATTCAACAGTTTTGTACACTATTCCAGAATGAACAAGAAACTGACATGTCCTTGTATATTTTTATTTGCAGTCCATAAGGCTCGAGAGGTACAAACCTTGAAACGCGTCAGCCAAAGAAATCTGACTTGTACTTTGTTTTTCCTGACATTGTTTGCTATTAAAACTTTATACTTTTTCTATAAAAACTGGATAGACATGTTGTCTTTGATTACCTGGACTATAATGTGGAGAGTTTGATGGTAAATATTTGACTGTTTTGCACAATACCTGAAAGTGTGCAGAGGGACTGGAGGATTCGGCCTTTGGATCTTTTCTGTATCTTGTGGTGGATCTGTGCCAGGACCACAGTTCCTCCCCTGCACCTGAAGTATTATTTGAGCAGCAGAATTTTGAAAGCGTGACTTCCGAAAATTGGTGAGCATTAATATTTCTTAATTGTGCCACCCTTGCAAGGGTGATTATTGTGGCAAGATTGGATTACTGCTAAAGTCTCCTTCAGAGCATTGGCAAGGGCGAAATTACTCTGCTACAAGTCATTCAGAATAGCGCAGTATGTGTCATTTCGGGCCTGTGCAGCTCTGACCATGTATCGGCAGCAAGGAGGGCTCTACACTGGTTACCCATGAGTAGCAGATACTCCTTTCAGACTTTGCATTATGCACAAGTAACTTTTTTATATGGCAAAAGCCCTAGCTACCTTTCTAACAGACTCTCCTGGCTTCTTGATCGAAGAGAGCTCAGGTCAAATTATTCTTACCTCTTACAAATGCCAAGGTCTAAACTGACGCTAGTAATCCAGGGATCTTTTCCCTATTCTGTTCCTAGGAGTTGTAACGCCTTAGCTCCAGAGCTAAGAACATGCCCCTCCCTTGCTAACTTCAAACATGCACTGAACACTGCCTTATTCCAATGATTGACACTGTCACACCCCCGAGCTTGTGATTTAGGCATTAATCCCTCCTGGAACTGTCTCCTTTCTGTTGTCTGTCTGGTCTAGCACTATAATGGCGAAGGGCAACTTCCCAGCTCTTGATTAATAAATAAAATCAACAAGTGAAGGTAGAAAACCTCCAGTCTTTCTCGAGTGAAGTACGGGGGGGAGGTGGGCGGGGTTAAGTCTTTGCGTAGTACAGGAGAATAAAGTAAACTGATAATGCAGTACACCCTATAGATGACTTGGAGACTGTTTTCTGCTACCCAAGACTTCTGGAGTCGGTTTTTGATGCAGACCTGTTCTAAAATAGAAATGATTGAATCATGTTAAGAAAAATGTGTCCAGAGACCCCAAATGGAGTTTTCGGTTTGAGAAGCTAGTTGAGGAACCAATCAAGCAGCGTCGCATACTTGGCACTGACTAATAGAAAAGAACCTACTAAAAATATGCCATGCTTTCTTGCAGAACTAGGGCCATTTTAAAAAAGAGCCTACCAAGTCAAAATGGAGTGATTCATCCATAGCATCAATTGGAAAAAGCAGCTTCAGGGAAAAATGGTGAGTCTTGCAAAAGGTAGGCAAGGGATTTACTCCCCAAATTCTAGAATACTGCAATTCTTATCGCAGTACTTATCGCTGCCCTGAAGTATATGGTTGCTTGTATTGCTTCTCTAGTTCAGCCTGAGGACAATAAAAGGGACCAGGTTGTCCCTGTCTTTAACCTCTGCGTTGTTTGGTTCACCAGAATGCTTGTGCTGCAGCAGCGCATGGAAACACTGCTTTGGGGCTGTCTGCCCTATAGCATCTTTACTATGTATATCAATTTTCAAGATGAAGGATAAGGGCTCCATGAAGGATGCAGACCCCACATTCATTGTGGGTTTTAGAAGCTGGAATGTTTGGCACAGTCGAAACCGAGAAGAGGCTGTGGCAGAGAGTAGGAAGGGATGTAGAATAAGGTGGGTTGGAGCAGAGGCACCAGGTGGAATGTTTGCTGGCTCAGGAGTTGGGCAGACTGAGAGAACCTACAAGGTGGATGACAGAGCATATCGGAGAGTAGGTGAAAGTTTGTGAGGATATTGGGCGAAGTTACCAAGAGGGTGTTGGGAGGTTCCTGATCAGAACTGTGAGGTGACATCAAGAAAGAGATGGGAACAGGAGAAAGAGACCCCCTTAGGAATTAGCCCATTGCATATTATCGAAGGGGGGTGGGGGGAGGAAGGCTGGTGCAGAGCAAAGACCCTGGGACATACTGATACAAAGGCTGTATACTAAGCCAAGTTGTGTCACACTTAGGAAAAGCCATCCTGTGTGTAGGGGCCGAGCATTGACGCACTGAACAAGTAAGCTAAGTGGTTCAAATTATTCATCACTTTACGGAAAAGGTGGCATAAATGTCTATGGGACCTATGGTAAATCCTAGAACGGTTGGCCTACAGACGGTGGTCAACAAAAGTGGTGTTTCCTGCAGGTGTGAAATGCTGGTGTTTCTTCAACTAATGTTTGGACCTGTTTTAACCTACTCTTAAAGTCCTGCTCTACAACCTATACCAGAAAACCGTATCTAACGAAGTGGCCAATGAAATGTCCATTCCTACTTTTTTATTTATTTTCTTTTTTGTAGCCTCATGGCCTAAACAAATGTTTCAACTTTTTCCATCTCTAAGCTACCAGAAACTCATCAACCGGTGCCTTATTGGCAAGGCTCTTATGTCTATTCAGTCCAAACTATCTGGTTCTTTCTGAACAGGATTTACAACCGGTCTTCCTGGACCTTGGCTTTCTCGTAATTTGCAACAGCTCTACCCCTCTCATTAGGGTCCTTTTCAGGCACTCCATAATCTAAAGCCTTTTTGCATCTGTCGGGGTCCCCATTTACTACCCCACCCTCCCCAGGAGTTGCGGATGAAAAGCCTTGTGGCTTGGGCAGTCCACGCCACTCCTCGTCTCTCTCCTCATCCCTTTTTCTCTGGGTGAACCTCCATTTTGGTCATTGAATTATCAGGAAAGCTTTGGCATTGGCTAGTGATCTGCTTCTCCCTCATGAGCCGGCAAGCCTTTAATCTAGTGATCTCGTCACTGCTTCCCTGGAGGGAAGCGCCCCTTACGTGGCCAGGGAAAGGTAGAAGTGACTGACCCTGGTGGTGGCCATCTGCGGAAGGACCACGTGATGGAGGACAAACTCTAGGGGGACATTGAACCCACTAGATCGGAATAATTCTCTACTTGGATACCTTGATAACCATTTATCTCATCCTCCTCCCCATTCTTGTATGGTATATTATAGTGTGGATAAAGAATCTTATGATCCACCTGCCCCCTTATAACACTGACGAGGAAGAGTGTTGGAGTGATGAATATCAGAAGCGGCTGGCCAACGCTGCGTTCTAGAAGTTAGGAGATGTTACAGGTGCCGGGACATTAAAATTTGGCACACCTGAAAAGAATGGAAGACTGTTCTCCCAACGATGGCGAGAGGGAAGTCGGGCAGGCGGGTATTTGCTATGCTGTCGTCATGTACAGCAGGAGCTGCCGAGTCAAGAAGGCAAGGCGGGAATCGAGAAGCTGACTAGACACAATCCCATTCAGCAAACTGGCAGCGAAAGAAACTGAGAATGAAGGGACACCAAAGCTATTAAAGACCAGTAAGCCCAGAGAAGTAGTGGGCTCTGTTTCAGGGCGAAAGCTGCGCACCTTTTAGGCAAGAGTATAAGCCTGAATGAGAGAGCTTGGACATTTAAGTTGTCAAAGGGTCGACCTGGATAGAAGTTCCCCTCTGTTACTACTTAAATATTTATTTAGGAAATTATGGGTGAAACCTTGTGCATTTGAGATATTGTATTATGTTCTATTGCTTCTGTAAAGTTCTAAATGTATAAAGTTTAAAAAAAAAAAAAACAAATAATCCCCAAAAAAAAAAGTGAATGCTAATTAAGTGTAAACCTTGGATTTGCACTCTAATATTGGATTCAAAGCTCTGGCATGAGTGTAAATGGGCACACGGCCAGCCTCAAACCCAAGTAGCAAGATAATAGAAACCCCAGTGTGAGAGTAAATCGGGCTTTGTAGAAAAGGGGCAAAGACCCCCAGGCGTAAATTGTGAAACTGTGGCAAAGTCGAGAAGGCTCAGGTGAAGATCCCCCCCCCGACCCCCTTTTTGAATTGTGGATTGGAAGGGAAGACATGCACCTTTTTACAAAAGACATCTGTAGTTATTTGAAAGTGTTCTTTCAACTGCGAGAACTCTAGGGAAGAGCCTTGCACCTTGTGATTGTGTAATAGGGAGAACTGTAGATTCCGAAGTACTGTGGAAGGCTACGACGTTCTTCATTGCCAGGCATTTCAAAGCCTGTAATTTAAATGTGTACAAAATAACATGAAAGTACATCGAATTATTTTGGGGGGGGGGGGGTGGGTGGAAGGGTTCAGGTATAGTTAAAAATGGGTGCTGGGGGGGTCCCCCCACCAAAAAAAGTCTTCGTTATTTCATACACGTTTAAATTGCAGGCTTTGAAATGCCTGACGCCGAAAGGACAGAACCTGTGCAAGTCGAGAAAACTAAAGAGAAGAGCCATTTACCTTTTGAATTGTAGAACGTACAAGAGTGACTTTTCAATAGCCAGAACTCTAGAGGAGAGGATATCCTTATCCGATGGGACTTTGATTCATTTCTTCATGTCAGAACTTTGTTTTCAATTTAGGAAAGAAGCTCCAGGTATTCAGCTAAAAGACATGCCCATTTCATGTTACATTGAGTTTAGTGGGAGGGTCAGGGTAGGACTTTGGACACAGGACATCCTGATACGTTCCTTAGTTTTGTTCAGACATGGAACCCCTCTTAGAGTTGTGATGGGTAGGATTTTCACAACCCCATTTTTAACTTATTTTTTTTTTTGAAGTCCTTGGTCAATACCAAAAATGCCACTGTGTCCGAGGCTTACTCTTGATCTCTTACAGGAAGGTGCTTTGTGCAGCACCTGGACCAACCATGCTGCCTGCTACCCCATATCCAAATATGTGGAGTCGTGTTTTTCAAAGCTGTTTTATGCGGCCCTGTGTTATTTGGCCCAATCTTGTAAATGTACCGAATAACCCAGATTTGTAAGAAAATGTCTGGGTCTGCCTGTTCATGCCACGCTGCTTCATAGCACCTACAAAGACATCCGGCCCAAAGGTACAATGTAGAATACAAGGAGGTGACGAACCTGAGTAATATATAATCCAAGGGCAATGAATATTCTTCTTTATAGAGGATGAACCAGTGTGTGTAGAGAGACCCAAAACTAGCTACTTTAAGAACTTGTGGAGCCTAATAAAAAGCAGGGATGGAAATGGTTTGTTAAACTGAGGAAATGGAATGGGAAGCACTGGTAATGAACATGCAGGATATGCTGGAGTACGTGAAGGAGCCTGTTTTTTTATTTTGTTTTTTATTTTTTATTTTATTATATTTTTTTTTTACTCCTGGAAAATCTAGCTTCATACATACCCCTTTAGCTCACTATCCACAACCTCATTGGAGCCTACTCTACTTATATGGCATAGAGCCATTCTATGCCTCACCTTTAGACTTTTCGTATCATTATTTGAAACCTTTTAGCTTTCCCTTTTGGCACTTCTAAAAAATATATATATTTAACACTGTCATTTTGTTTGATTACATGGTCCCCCCCCAGTCACTTCAAATCAACAAATCCCACATGGACACTTTCCTTTATTTTTTATTTTGGCCCTACAAACCTTGTAGAGGTATTTGTTTTTTACATTACCTCATTTAATAGCAGCCTCTTGAGTGATACTGTTCTCCCTCCCCCCCCAAGAATGTACTCCCTTTTTAGTTATTTTAAGATGTTATACACTCTGTACTGGCCTTTTAATGAGGTTTTCCATTTCATATTGTTCACATTAGTAGTATAATCTTAAATATTTGTGATTAATGGCTTGTCCAACAAGCATACCTCACCAGCACTCTGCCCCTGCAACTGCACCACTGTGCCCAAGCCCTACTGGGTGGTCTTGGTTACTGTGCTGCCCAGTAATATCCTAATTTTATTTTTCTAATATTAGTAGTGCTCCTATCTGAAAGCACGTTAGAATCTGGCACTTTTTTTTTCTTTGTGAATCGAAGTTACTGGCTTGCCTTAGTTCAGTGGCTTCTAGAAAGGCTGGCCAAGTAACATTGTTTAATAAACAGCTTTCTCCAGCATTGGATCTTTCATGGATCCACATGCTTAGAATATCCCCGTCGACAGACTGGGAACCCTCGGTACGCTTATAAAGCTGTTTCCCATAGGAAAACTTCTGCCACTTTTGTGTCCTATCTATGACGTTTTTGGGGCTGCCCACGCATGCCCCACTAGGACGTAGCGGTATAAATGCCCCGCCCCGCGGCTCCCTTCAGATTTCAACCATCTCCAAAGTAGTGGGAGCACCTTGTCTACTATTTTGTCTAGGTTGTGCTGTTGGAGTTTTGTCCTGATGTCAGGAAAAGCGCTGTTCTGCCTGTGCGGGTTCAAGGTGTACGAGTGGGACGTATATACACCCTCATGCAGTGGACAAGTGCGACATATGTAAGGGCTTCTCCCAGAAGACTCTTAAAGATCAAAGACTAGTGGCATGGTTAAACGATGGAGCAGGGGCATACCCGCCTTTGGAGGTAGGCTCCACGCGCAGCGTGGCCTCAGTGTCAAAATCTTCAGGGGCCCCCGCGCCGCTCGACATCGTCGGAACCCCCGGTGAAGAAATCACGACCGGCAGAGAAGGAATCATCGAGAAGCCATACTAAGGAGTCTTTGTTGAAGAAAGCCTCGTCATCCTCATCTTCGATGAAGAATGACAGAAAAGAGAAGTCAAAATCCTCCTCGGGCGATCATCATAGATTGACCTCGAGTCGAGGTGGAGAAGCGTAGGTAGAGTTCGGAAAAGGCGGGAATGCCTCTGGGACCTACGTGACCACCACCACCACCACCGTCGACGGCAGGGCAGTAGTTGACCGCTTCTCTGCCACTGACACAATTGGTCTCGACTGTTCTTGGGCCGCAGACGACGATGACTCGGCCAGCTTTAGCCTCATCGACGGAGATCCCACAGGAGGCCTGGCGACCAGAAGTATTCGACCCGGTTTTGCCGGACCTACTGCAGCAAGAGGCCTTGTCGGTGTCCTCGGGAGATGAGGATGCGAGTAGCGGGCCCTGCAGACCTCGGGTTACGAGGGATTACCAGGCCTCTCTCCGGGAGCATTCCGGGGTCTACCCCTCTTCTCAATCCGCAGTCACACTTGTCGCTGGAGGTTTTATCCACGTTACAAACGTTGCTGAAGACATCTCAGCTCCATGCCACGAGGAAGGAGAACTGATAGATTCGGACTCGGACAGGAGAACCTTATCGGATGTCTCACTTCCCCCTCCAGGGATCCAACCTGGGAGTCTGAGGTGGAATTGGAAACACTGAGAAGCCCGGCTCAGCCGTCTCTCCCGGACGTCATTGGGTCATTTCACGCCATGATGGCCAAAGCGTGAACAGAATTCGGGTTGGCCCAGGAAGAGGAGAAAAAGGACTGCTTTCTTTTCGACCACATGGGAAAGAGAAGGTTGGTGTTTTGGTACCCATCCTGGATCATGTGTGGCAGGAGGGGTTACAGGCCATGCGTCACTCTTTCTCGGAACCGGCAATAAAAGGTTGCCTGGAGAAAAAATGTAAGGCCCCAGAAGCTACCCCCAAGTGTCTGTCCTCCCAACCAACCCCTGACTCGGTGGTTGTGGCGGCGCCGAGAAAGGCGAGGGCCCAGCACAAGTGCGCCCCCCCCCCCCCCCCGGAAAGTGAAGCCAGAAGACAGGATGCCTTTGGCAAAAAAGTGCTGTCGGTAGGAGCAACCACAGTGAAGGCGGCCAATTCTCTGGCCATAGTAGCCAGATACGACAGGGAGATGTGACACCGACTGGCTCCTATGCTGGAGCATCTTCCGGAAGAACATCGTAAGGCGGCGATGTTACTAGTGAAGAGGCCTCCAGTCATGCGATAAACATCGCAGTGGACCTTGCGAAATCGGGGTTTAAACAGGTGAATAGCGGTGTGGTTCTCCGAAGGCAAGCATGGCTAAAATGCACCAACTTTAGACCAGAGGTGCAATACAAGGGAGGGGGGCCCCAAAGTGGTCGAAGTTTCAGGTCTTTTTGTCCCTTTAGGGGAGCATCGGGAAACTCCAGATTCTTGGCATCGAGACACAGGTCCTTTGGTAGGCCAGCATACCCCTCCCAGGGATACAGACGGGCTTCTAAAGCGGCAAAACTACGCCGAGACTACCAGGCCCCCAAGAAGAGAGCAGGTTACTCGTCAACGAGGGATAAGCAAACCAAGGACCAGCAATGACGGGCATCGGAACGTTCTGGGAGGCAGGGTATCGTGCTACACCGACAAATGGGAGCAAATAACAACGGATCAATGGGTGTTGGACACTGTAAGATACGGACATTCCCTGCAATTCAAAAGCAACCCTCTGCACATTCCACCGGCGTTTATAGCTCAACCCCCATCTGAGCGTGTTGCAGCAGGAAGTAGCACTTATGCTACAAAAAGGTGCTATTGAATTGGTTCTGTCATCGCAGAGGGGTCAAGGGGTTTATTCCCAATACTCTGTGGTGAAAAAAAACACGGAACGTGGCGCCCCATTCTAGACCTGCGCGATATAAACAAGACGTTGAAAAGCCTAAAATTCAAGCTGCTCACGCTCCAGGAAGTGATCCGGTCAGTTCAGGAAGTGGACTTTCTGGCGCCTCTGGACCTGCAGAACATGTACTTCCACATAACAATGTGTCGACGACACAAAGTTCCTAGGTTTGTGGTAGGACGGACTCACTACCAGTTCACAGTACTTCCTTTTGGGCTGAAATCCTCTCCCAGAACGTTCACAAAGTGTTTGGCCCCGGTGGCGGCCTGGCTGAGAAGGCCAGGCCATCATGTGTACCCGTATCTCGACGACTGGTTGGTGAGGGGGTCCTCCCCTATGTCGACTCTGCAGGCCACTATGCACCTCTTACAACGGCTGGGGTTTGCGGTAAACTTCGAGAAATCCTTGTTAACGCCGTCGAGAAGCTTGGTGTTCCTGGGCCCGAAATTCGAGACCCAGTCAGGGTTAGTGAAGCCATCCCTCGACAGAATCGCCAAACTCAATCGATAGTCTGGTATTGATTTTCAGCTGACCTGCCAATCAGTGAGAAAATGTGTCGATTCTGGGCGCTATGCCGTCCTGCATTCCTCTGGTGGGTAACTGCCGCCTGTTCATGAGGCCGGTTCAAGAGTTTCTGGCGAACCGGTGGACGCAGGTACCAAGGGCTCTGGTCGGACAAACTGACCGTCGACAGCGAGCTTCTACTAGCTCTTCAGTGGTGGCAGAGCTTTCAGAATCTATCCAAAGGGGTACCCCTACAGGAGCCGGAGTTTCGGCTAACCATAGCGACGGACGCATCCCCGACAGGCTGGGGAGCACACATGGGCACTCTACAAACGCAAGCTCGTTGGTCTCGGAAGGAGTCTCTCCTGCACATCAACGTTCTGGAACTGAGAGCAGTGCGCTGGACCTTGAAGTCTTTCCTGCCGCACATCAGAGGGTCCATAGTGAGAATATTGACAGACAACATGACAGCGATGTTTTACTTGAGGAAGCAAGGGGGCACGCGATCCAGAACCCTTTCCACCGAGGCTCAGGTGTGGCATTGGGCTCTGAAACATGATGTATCTATTGTAGCTCATCGTCTTCCGGGAGTAAGGAACGAGCAAGCGGACTCGCTCAGCAGAAAAATGGACCAAATACACGAATGGGAGATACAGCGTTCAGTTTTCGAAGGTCTTCGAGAAATGGGGACGGCCTCCGCTGGATCTCTTCGCTACGAAGAGGAACAAGAAGTGCGAAATGTATGCCAGCAGGTGGCCACAGGCAGGTTCTCTGGGGGAAGCGTTCTCCCCGTGGACAGACCAGTTCCTCTACGCCTTCCCTCCGTTCCCTCTGATAAGGAGAACTCTGCAGTGGATACGCAGGTACAGGTGCCAGGTCATTCTAGTGGCACCATGTTGGCCGAGGCAGCCGTGGTTTTCCGACCTGCTTCACCTGTCAGTGGATCAACCAATAATGTTCCCGAAGGTTCTCCATCTCCTGTCCCTGGACGAAGGAACAGAGTGGCATCACAATCCAGTCAGTCTCAATCTCACAGCTTGGCTCCTGACTTTTCGGAATGTGGTGCCTTGAGCATTTCGTCAGATTGTCCGAATCCTGCAAGCAGCACAAGCCCCTTCCACCAACAAGGTGTACGCGTGTAAGTGGAGAAGGTTCTGTATGTGGTGTCAAGGACAGACGGTAGTGCAACCTCTTAGGGTAACTCCGGAGCAGCTGCTACCGTATCTGCTACACCTGGCGAAGAGCGGATTATCTTTTTCATCAAAGGTACACCTGGCGGCCATCTCTAGGTTCACGAGGAGGAGGCAGTCGTCTCCCTTATTTAGTGACAGGCTGGTGAAACACTTCATGAGGGGTCTGTTCCGAACGTTCCCGTCGGTTAAACGTTTTCCACCAACGTGGGGTCTTAATGTGGTGCTAGCAGGGTTAATGAAAGCACCCTTTGAACCAATGGCCACATCGTCTATGAAGTTCTTGTCATGGAAATTGGCTTTTCTAATAGCTATAACATCAGCTAGGTGGATCTCGGAATTGCAAGCATTGGTCGTAGACCCGCCGTACCTAAGGTTCTTTACAGAACAAAGTGGTTCTGTCAACTAATCCTCGTTTCATTCCAAAAGTTCCTACGGCTTATCATAGACACTCATCCATTGTCTGCCTACCTTTTTCGCGACCCCCTCATCGGCTGCGGAAAAAGTCCTCCATACCTTGGACATGAAGAGAGCTCTAAAATTTTACCTTCATCGGACTCAGCAACTTAGATCTACGCAACATCTCTTCATTGCATATGGTCCGTCGGCGTGAGGAAAAGCAATCTCAAAGCAGGGACTGGCCCGATGGGTCTCGTCGACGATTGCCTTCTGTCATTCCAAAGCAGCAAAACCGCTACAAGGGCATCCGAGAGCTCATTCCACAAGGGTAACTTCGTCGTCTATGGCGTTGTGGGCAGGAATCCCGCTGACAGACATTTGCCAGGAGGCGGCATGGTCGGTGCCTCACACATTTACCCGCCATTACTGCCTCGAACGGCAGCATGCAGACGAGATACAAATGGGAAGAGCAGTCTTACGCCATCTGTTTCAATAAGGTAAGCCCTTTTCAAGAAGGGTCTGTACTTATTTTGGCATATGTATATGTATCATGTACTGTTGCGTATTTATAAATTGGCAGTTTTACGTAAGTGTGGTTCGCTATACGTATGCTTAGGAGGGTGCCGGATTGCATTCACACCTCTTTTTCAGGATCACTGCTGTGCATTCTATTCTAAGTAAGTGAATCCATGAAAGATCAATGCTGGCGAAGGGAATAGTTTCTTACCTGTAACTCCATTTCTCCAGCATTAGTATCTTACATGGATTCACATGCGCCCGCCGGCCTCCCTGGAATGCAATCGACTTGTAGAACTAGGTTTTAACCCCATTCTGCTTTGGAGGGGTCGAAATCTGAAGGGAGCCGCGGGGGCGGGGCATTTATACCGCTACGTCCTAGTGGGGTATGCGTGGGCGGCCCCAAAAAACGACGTAGATGGGACACAAGTGTCGGACGTTTTCCTATGGGAAACGGCTTTATAGGTGTACCGAGGGTTCCCAGTATGTCGACGGGGAATATTCTAAGCATGTGAATCCATGAAAGATACCAATGCTGGAGAAGAACAAGTTACTTACCAACTGTAACGTTCTTTCGACTGGATGTTCCTCCCACGTATTCCTCATCTTGTGATAATTCGTTATCTCCAGCTTCGCTGCTTTGGAAAAATGATTTCTCGGCAAGGGGTGCTGTGCTCGAGGTCGTGGCGTCGATTTGTCCCACGACGGACTCCGTACTCTGTCGACGTCAGTAATGGTATAAATAGCTCCAGCCGCGCCCGTTGCTTCAGTTCTGTTTTTTCGATGAAACATATAGGAGGAACACCCAGGCGTGCCCCATGACCGATACATTCTTCGTGAGAGGAAAGTGTAAGAAAACGTAAACTGTACTGTGGGGTAGGATGGGAGGGTTGATGAGGAATACGTGAGGAACATCCAGTTGAAAGAACGTTGCAGTTGGTAAGTAACTTGTTCTTCGAATGGATTGTGTCCTCCCACGTATTCCTCATCTTGTGATAGGCTCCCATAGCAGTAGCAATTTTGGAGGCGGGAGTACTAATTTCAGTTTGTGGACAGAATGCAGAACTGCCTTGGCAAATAAACCCTCATTAGAGGAGGCAGTATCCAAACAATAATGTTTAACAAAAGTATGCATTGTTTTCCAGGTTGCAGCTGCACAAATATCTGCTGCTGGGACTCCCCTCTTTAGAGCCGCAGAAGTAGCCATTCCCCTTGTAGAATGGGCACAAAGCTCATCTGGTGGTTCTTTTCCCGCTAATCTGTAGCATTCAACTATGGCTAATATGAAACACTTGTGTATAGGCGCGTTACAAATACCATATCATATCAATATGATCAAGCGGGAAATGGTCTGTTTTGTTACAGATAAGCCCATTTTATGACCAGTATAACCCACAAATAGTTGGTCATCTTGTCTCAATTTAGCCATCCTTGAGATGTAAAAACTAAGAGCCCTCTTGGGATCTAGTCTGTGTAATCTCTCCTCTTCCTTGCCCAAATGAGGAGGAGGAGGATAAAAAGTTGGTAGTACTATTTTTTTTATTTTTTTTAAATTTTTTTTTTTTTTTTTTGTGACAAATGGAAGTCCGAGACTACTTTTGGCAAGAACGAAGGTTTAACTTTAAGGACTATAAAAAATAGTATATGGTGGTTTGCATGAGAGAGTCTGAAGTTCACTAACTCTGCGGGCTGATGATAGGGCCACCAGAAGGACAGTTTTTAGAGTTAAAAGCCTCAATGGACACGAATGCAGGTATGCAAGTCAAGAATTTTAGTACTAAATTTTAAATCCCAAGTTGGTACATGAAAAGGTACTGGAGGGTATACATTAGTAAGCCCTTTTAAGAATTGAATTATTAACGGTATTTTGAAACATGAAACCTCTTCCGAGGAGCACTTGAAAATGGACAGCGCAGCAAGGTATCCTTTGTTCTTATCTGGAGCCCCAGATTAGCTAGATGTAATAGAAAAGAAAGCGCTATTGGGGTGCCACATTGAAAAGGGTCCACATCCTTGTCTTTGCACCAGTTATTAAACCTGTTCCAGCGACATCGGTACAAAGATTTTGTTGCTGGTCTTCCGGACGAAAGCAAGATTTCCATTACGTCATCCGGAAGATCCCAATCCTTGTATCTCAACCTCTCAGAAACCATGCGTGAAGGTTGAGTGTCTTGACCTCTGGATGGAGAACCCGACCTTCCGCCTGCGAGAGAAGATCCTCTTTGCGGAAGACTTATTGGAGGGCAGATGGACATGTCCAGAAGGTCCGGGTACCACGTCCTCCTGGCCCAATCCGGGGCAATTAGGATCATGGTTTTCCTGAACTTTCTCAACCTCCTGATTACTTGAGGAATCACGGGGACTGGAGGAAACTCATACAGCAGTGGAAACTTCCACTCCACTACGAATGCAACTCCCAGAGCTCCTTTGAGGAAATTCCCTTGAGCAGTACTGATCGCACTTCCGGTTGATCGCGGTGGCGAACAGATCCACTTGAGGCATTCCCCAAAGGGCGAAGATCTCCAGAAGGACTTCCTGAGCTATCTCCCACTCGTGAGAGACCGTGCTCTGCCTGCTCAGAGCGTCTGCCGCCGTGTTCTTCTCTCCGGCTAGGTGAATTGCCGATAGAGATTCCTTCTCGTATTGCCCAGAACCATAGCTGCATTGCCTCTCTGCACCGTGGTAGTGACCCTACTCCTCTTTTGTTGAGGCAGTACATGGCCACCGTGTTGTCCGTCATTATCAGGACATTCTTTCCCTGTACAGAGGGCAGAAAGGCCTTCAGAACTAGTCTGATTGCCCTTAGCTCCAAAAGGTTGATGTATAGTTTGGACTCCGATGGAGACCAACGACTGCTGATTGTCAGATCGTTGGTGTGTGCTCCCCACCCCGTGAGTGAGGCATCCGTCACTATCATCTCCGGCCATGGTTGCCAAAAAGACTCTCCCTTGAGAATGTTGTCGTTGCAAGCCCACCATAGAAGATCCTGAGAAACTGCACTCGGGACTTGCAGAAGATCCGACATATTCCCTGACAACTGGGACCACTGAGTTCGGAGTGCCCATTGAAGGGATCTCATTCTCAACCTGGCCTCTGGTACTAGGAAAATGCAGGATGCCATGAGGCCAAGCAACCTGAGAAAATCTAAGGCCGGTAGACATTGGGCATTCTGGAATTTTTTTACCATCTGCTGGATGTGGAGAGCTCTCACCTCGGGAGGTCGAGGCTTTTCCCGAGGAAGTGTCCAAGACTGCTCCGATAAACTGGAGCTTCTTGGATGGTATCATGTGGGACTTCTTGAAATTGAGGGAGAAGCCCAATTTGTGGAGGAAGTGGCAGGTGATCGTAAGATGTTCCTGAGCTTGTTCTGGAGCACTTGCTCTGATCAACGAATCGTCCAGGTAGGGGTAGATGTGAATGCCCCCTCTCCTGAGATTTGCTGCCACAACCGCCAACAGTTTGGTGAAAACCCTCGGGGCGGAGGTCAACCCCGAATGGCAGAACTCGAAATTGATAATGAGAATTGCCATTCGCGAACCTCAGGTACTTTTTGCTTTGGATGAATTGGCACATGAAAGTAAGCATCCTGAAGGTCCAATGATACCAACCAATCTTGGAGTTGGAGAGCCTGAAGGATCTGAGAAAGTCACCATCTTGAACTTGTCCTTGTGGCTAAGTGTACAGATGCCGCTCCTGAGGCTGATTTTGCACCTCTTCCTCGTGCTCCAAGAGGCAATTTTCTTTTGCCCCTTTGAGAAGCCTGTCCTCTTCCAAAAGAGGAGTAGTATCGAAAAGAATGACCCCTCCAGGAAGATGAGCCAGAATAGGGTTTTAGAGGCTGGCGCTAAGTGATTTAGCTGCTGCTTTCTTGGTCTGAAGTTTTTCTAGGCTTTCATCAGCCTTTCTGCCAAAGAGCCTCGAGCCATCAAAGGGCATGTTGAGGAGTCTAGCTTGCATGTCTGGTGCAAACCCCGACTTCCTCAACCATGCAAATCTGCGTAGCACAACGCTTGCAGCCATGGATCTGCTGATACCATCAGCAGTATCCAGTCCAGACTGGAGACCTTCCCCCATTGCCTCCTTCCCGTCTAACTATATTCAGAAAGCCTTCCCTTTCCTCGCCTTCCGGAATATGATCAGCTGCTGCCGAAATACAGTCCCAAAGGGTATGGGTAAACCTGGCTAGGGTACAGGTGACATTTGCCGACTTAAGTGCCATACTGCCTGACGTGAAAACTTTACGTGCCCCGGCATCAACTTTTTTATCCTCTCTATCTGGAGGGATAGTTGGATAAGCAGTTTGTTTTGAAGTGGATGCTGCCTGAATGACTAAACTCTCTGGAGTCGGATGTTTATTCAAATATTCAGGATCTGTTCCAGTTGGTCTATATTTTTTTTGGGAAAAGTGCTATCTGCAGCAGCAATACTCTTCTGGTTTCTCCGTTTTCTCCAGTCCTTTGAAGGGCCTTGTGGAAAGGGAGAACGGGATCTTTCTGAGGTCCCTTGAAGATTATATCCATCATGTCATCTTGTTCAAAAATGGGTGAAATATTACCCCATCCCATATACTCAATTACCCTGTGCTCTGCAGGATCAGGTCTGGCGAACTCCAATTCTGGGGATGTGTCAATTCCACTGGCAGAATTTAGAGTATCACTCAGGTCTCTCATTCTAGATTCCTGATCAATAAGTTCCTCAGGAACTTGTCTTGTACCATAAACTGAGGAGTAACGTTGTCCTCTTCTGAAGCAGATTCTTCATAAATTAATGACATAGACTTGAAAAAGTCTGATTTGGGCAATGGAGTGAATCTCCTTTCTTCCTCTACTATCCGCATCGAAGGAATTGATAAATCCTTCGAAATTATCGAAGGGGTCTTCGAAGACTTTGAAGATGACTTCGATATAGGCGTCGAGGATGTTTTTGGTTTTGGAGTTGGAATTATCGACGCCAAGGGCGTCGACTAAGTCTTCGGCTTGTGTTTTTTGTATGGCACTGGAGAAGTGCTCGACTCTTCGATGGATTTACGTCGACTCGAGTTCTTTCAGATTCCTCGACGCTACCGGTCTTTGCCATGGTAGTCTTGGACTTCCCTTTGTCGTCCAATGGAGCGAATTTAGCGGTATGGCTTTTTCGAGGGTCTTTCGAGGGGGTCGGGCCGCGTTCTCAAACCTCCTTTTTGCGAAATTCTTCCCACTTACTGGGAGAATCCGATTTAGTCGGACATCGAATTTCTTCGGTCGACTCTGAAGAAGATGAGGGAGATCTATGTCTCTTTTTTAGATGACGAAGAGTGTCAATCTACTCCTAGATCGAGATCTGAGTGCCTATGGCAATCCGATTCCTTCGAATCAGTTGCTTTCTTATGTCTTTTTTTTTGACATAGCCTTCTTAGAGGCTTCCCTCCCCACCGACCGTTTACCTCTCCTCTCACAAAGAGCTTTCTCGGTCATGGATTGACGGGACCCGCAGTCGTCGGTTCGTTGACTGGAACCGAGACACCAGAGACCCATCCGGTGGGGATCGGTGATCGACATTTTAGATCCACAATCTACACTCTTCTTGAACCCCGTCTTGGGTGTCGAAGGAGTTGAAGATAACATTTTCTTCACAGAAAATAGAAGCACGCCGTTCTCGATAGCGTAGCGATTGGAAAAACGGAACTGAAGCAACGGGCGCGGCTCAAGCTATTTATACCATTGGTGATGTCGACCGAGTCCGTCGAGGGACAATCCACGACCTCGAGCACAGCGCCCTCTGCCGAGACTTTTTTGCAAAGCTGGAAAAAACAAATTATCACAAGATGAGGAATACATGGGAGGACACAATCCATTCGAAATGGAGTTACAGGTAAGAAACTATTCCCTTACCTTCAAGACATCTGCTTGTGGGAGGAGGGCATGTAATTCAATTGGATCTGAAATGAGTTCACAAGGAATCTAATCAATGAAAAATTGTAAGGCCAGTTCATTTCTTTTTGTTTTGCTATTTTGTTTGGGGGGGTTTTATGTAGGGTCTTTGTGGCAATCTGCTAATGACATATAACCAAAGTTAAAGATAACTGGGGCAAACTGTGATATTTAGCCTATTTGATGAATTATGGTTTCTACAGCTTCTAGAACTTAATGTTTGATTAAGGGCATATAGCGCACCAACTGGAACGGTGCAGGATCCCAGGAGGAGCTCAGTCCTTGGTAAACCCAAAATGTAAGTAAGTAGGCTATTTGTTGGGGTGTAGCTTCACCTATAGTTTCCGAAAAGCTGTCATTGAAATCTGATGGTACCTCACTTCTCAGATAGTGAGCAACATAGCTGGCATGGTGGAAGTTCATGGTTTTGGTGGCTGTTGTAAGGGTGTGGAAGTCGGAGATTGACAAAGTAGTGGTATTGTTTTGGCCATAGACATTTATGTAACGCAAGAGGGTTGGGAAAATGCCCTTCTTTCCCTGCCTCAAAATAATTTAAGGACTCTTGTTGGGATGTCCAAATCATATCTGTCCACCATTGTCTGAAACCTACTTCTAGCCCTCACTAAAGTGAAAGACTTTGAAGAAGAAAAAAATCCTAACTTTCACACACAGTTGCAATATGTTTCGGTAGTCTTGCTGGATCCACGGAATAGGTCACCAGTTGAAGTGGACAACCTTCCCTTTAACAGGGTGTCGCTTTCCTTTATAGTAACATTATAAAATGATGTACAAAACAATTTCCAATTGTAGAGTCGTTCCATTCTTTACTTTTTGCTTCCAAGTTCACAGAATGTTGGATCAAGTGTCCTTTCCTGTGGTTTCTTTCACAGTCAACCTGCTTTCTGTTTCTCCCAGGTACTGTGACTCTTCTTTGGACTGCTTTCTTGTGGACTAAAACCTCTGCTGGAATGCTTCCTGGCCCCTACTTTCCTTCCTGTATTCAGTCGACCTGAATATTACTCTTCCAGGTACCATGGTTATGAAACTACAATGTTACCTCTTTAAAGGTAGTGGTTTCTTCCCTTTGTCTTCTGCCCAGTTAAGGTTCACTCTTTACCCAGGAACTAGTACTATCAAGAATTGAGGTGTGAATGAGTCTTCAACTCGCCTGTGATTCTTCTTTAAGTAGACTTGGTTTACTTGCCTGCCAAGTACCACTTTTGCTGAATGTTCCTTCCAACAGTCGCCTTGTTTATCTTTCATCAGGCACTGTGATTCCTGAAGATGGATAACTGCTTTGTGGGTACGAGTCCAAGGCTCTTCTGCTTTCTGCACATCTTCTTTCTGCCAAGTGTTACCATAGGCAACTGTATTGTGTAATGTCTCTGTATGTGGGTTCCAGACATGGTTCTTTGGGTATTCCTTGCCCCTCTCCCTCTGCCACTACCGCTTCATGATCCAAGAGCCTTTCTTCCCTCTCACGAACTTGTTTCTGCTTCCTGAGAGCTTCTGCTCCGTTTGTTTATCGGGACGTGTTTTGCTCTGCTGATTTACGGGAAGTCTGTGCCACCTATGCCAGACGAGTCTGCTTCTGGGAAGCGTTCTCGCTCCCCTGCTCTCTGGACCGCCTTCTGACTGTTTGCTTGCCGTTTCGTTCTCCTTGGAATCTGCTTCGGTTTTCTGGCTCGCATCCCGGAGCTCTTCGTCTCCTTGCTGCACCATGCTGGCTCATGCGGTTCCTCCTGGGACGACTGTGTTCCATATGCAGTGCTTATTCTCGTTACTTTATTGTCCTATAGAAATTAACTATCTGATAGTCTGGTCCATTCACCTAGGTCCCACAGGTTGATCTCCATAACTGCACATCTTCATAGTATTAATATCATTATTCTCTATATATACACTCAGTCACACTCTCCGTCCCAGTTGAGTCAGAACTAAAGTCAAGTATGCAGCCCGTATTCTTCCTCATCCCACTGCTATATAAACGGATGAAATGTGGCTCAGGATACATGCAGAGTCACCAGCATGCATTCTGTGCAAGACTTCATTTTATTGCCCGTAACCACTAGGTTGGATACCAGTTATGTGCTGAAGTTAGAATTTCTATGGCCAGCTCTCCACAAACCCTCCTCGCAGCTTTCCATCCCTGCCAGCGTGATGTTTTATCACTGGTTTTGAATTTGCTCATTACCCTACCTACAGTATAGACAGTCTTGCTATAAGGCTTTATCCAGTCAGTCCCTCCTGAGTAACATTACACTGGGACACTAGACTAGAATGTACTGGAAATCTGAGAAAAATGTGTGATTTTATTTGCTGGGATGTTAATGTAACACAACCCCTGAAATTCAGCTAAAGCCACCTTAACTTCGTGCCCCCTGTTGTGCAGCCAGCCTATGACCACAATGATGGATACTCTACAGTGGCCCCTCATTGTGGCGGGCACGACCGAACGTCCCTGTCACTGGTCATATTGTGGTTACATCACTAATACTGTCATGTATGACTTCACTGACATCACTAAAATAACGTCATATATGACCATTTGATGGCATCCGACATAAGATCACTCTATGTACTTGCACATATTTGGACCACTTTTGCGTTTCTACATATGTGTTTTGGGCGTTTTAGAATAGTTCACAACAATGAGTACATTGTGACAAATTGACAGCAGCTACACATGCATCATATCTCTACTTGAGAAGCTTTTGTTTGTAGTAGATTGGTGAAAAAGGATATCTTAATTAGACGTATGAAAGCGTGAGAGGTAGAGGAGACCCACTGCCCCCAGAAGTCTTATCCCACCACCCCAGGTGAGATTAAAGGGAGTAGGAGTTGAATGTCAGAGGACAAACTGTGTCCCACAGCAGGGGCAGAAGCAGGGTGCAACGGCATCATGGCGAGAAGCAGACGGCACCGGCTGGCCAGGGTCGGGGTCTGCGATTGAAGGACCATCCATAAACCAGAAGAAAATTGTCCCTGTACCAGAGTTCTAGACTGGCTGCTGGTCAGTGGAGAGCTGATGTCATCAGGGATTTCATCTCCGATGTCCTCATTGTGGTCATAGGCTGCGTAACAAGGGGCACAAATGTAAGGTGGCTTTAGCTGAATTTCAGGGATTTTGTTGCGTAGTTCTCACCATAAAGTCCCTGCAACTGGTTTATTTTCTCTTTGCATTTCCAACATTTTGTATATTTTTTTCCTTCCTGTGCCACTGCCATGGCCTCTGGCCATGCCCAGTGCGCCAGATAAGATTTTAATTTGGGAGTATTTTACTCCCTATTTTTGGGAGTAAATATGATTTTAAGAGTAAAAATGACTTCTGTTTTGCAAGAGTGAAATGTATGTGGCATCCAGCCGACGTGTGAAACTGTATGGAAATCATTATTATGCGGCAGCTTTCTGCATTATGACAGAATACACCTTTTATTATTTCTGTAAGGTCTGGCCATTTGATTTCTCCTGTATATATTTAAATGTTGAAAACCCAAAACCTTAGCCAATTGCATAGTAAAGCAAGCATGAATTGTATTGTGTGTTTTGAGGTTCATAGCAGAATTGTCTTTTGATGTTTAAAGTCCTAGTTTCCTGGAGCTATTACTACCTAATGGTATGCCAATGTTATGATACAACAGTGCAGAGAAAATAAGACTCCATGTTAAATTCTATATCTAATCTCATGATGAAATGGTTATTTATATAGCTTTTTTGGCAAAGCGCTGTACATGGAACATATTTAACACAATTCTCACCAAACCAAAGTCTGTACTCCTTTATCAACCTTGAAAGGAGGAGTTGGCCTTGCTGGGATTCCAACCTGCAACCTACATCACTGGCAGATCACAGCGAGTGTTCAACCGGCTGAACAATGTTATTCACCGACATCCTTCAGAGGTCGGTCAACTGAGTATCCACTGAGGTATAATAATCGGTGCCTAGATGTTGGACGAACCACGTATGAAGCTCTACATAAAGTTAAATATCGATCTGGATTACCACAGGCACTGCCGAGTTTCTATTTCAGTTACAAATGTAACTTTAATTTTGAACAGCGCTTACACTTCCTGGATATTCAGGCTTTGGATATTTTAATTGTCTTGAAGATTTGAGAGGCCAGAACACCTGTAATTGTAATGACAATCACTCACCCTTGAACAAAGACTCTGCTGCCACTGACCATTTTTAGTAATGTACCCCAACAATTCTTTTTATCAGTGTGCAGTTTCGTTTTTTGAAAGGCTTCAGAAAAATACATTCTGTTTCAGAGGCTTTTATACATGGCTTGCACTTACACCCATGTAGATAAAAATCAAAAGAAGCGTTCTGGTTTCTGACAAGTAAACTGACCTTCGCACTGCCATCTGCGTAAAAAGGCCTGGTACGCACATTAGCTGGACCCATGCCCACAATTTATTTGAGAACACTACCGGACCACTAGCCATGGCCAGTTTTGTAAATCCCTCCCAGAACACTATTGATTGCCTTCAGCCATGGCCAGTGCCTACTGTAGATTTTAGAACACTACCATACCATTAGCCTTTGGGCATGCCCACTATTTTAAAACACGTGCTACCCACAGTGGTGTTGTGTATAAAATATGGCGCGCTTTGAGAACTTACATTTTTTTTTATTTATATAAAGGCAATGCACTGTTGGGACAAACTCCCAGGTATGCCAAAGGGCCACTAGGAGTTCGCAGACTCTCTGAAGGCCCAGCACTTCCACGGGACAAACGGAGGACTCAGTCAAATGGCAAGTTCAAACTGCAGTTTATTGCAAGCAAAACTAACAGGTATCAGCACAGGGACAGAAGAAATCTGTGGCCATCTCAACTTCTCCTGGCTCGCAGGCCAGTTTTGTGTACCCTAATTATATCAGTGATGTCACGTCCGTGGCCCTTCTCCAGAAAATCTATCGGACCACTGGATTGGGTTCTGAGTAATATACCACCTATAGTGAACATTATACATGGACCTTGCATGCCGGGTGGCTGGCCTGGTCCATCACCAAGTCACTATCAATGTTGCAATGTGAGGGTTTTGCCATTGATTTTTGCCCATTGCTACCCACCCCCAGGATACTGAACTGTGGTTGGCTAGGGCTGTCGTCCCCAGGCTGTGGTTGGCTAGAGCGGACTTCCTCCTGCATGGGATCTGTAAAGGTTCTCGGCTCTTGGTGTACCTTTTCAAGGTAATATGTGTCTACATTGTAACTGGTGTGTACCACCTCCGTCTGAGAATGCTCTTTCCCTCAGTGCAACACTTGTGTCACATTGTAACATCTTTGTTGCAGCCTTCTGTCTGGTAGCGCGAGATCGGCTCCCTTTCTCAGTGCCGATTGCTGTCCATTGTCTGCATCGACCGGGTCATGTTTTCAGAGACCATGATTTGGGGGCTGTGCAGCTCTGAATTATGAAGAATTATTCGTATTTACTGCAGCTGGTGCTTTTGTCGTTCAGGGAATGGAATGACATCCGTATCTTGTGGCCTTTGCTTGTCCCGTCTCGCATGTTTTGCTATTTGTCCAGCCTGAATTCAGCTCGGCTCTGGCTGAGAGGCCTGTGGCCTGCTGTAATTTTCCTAAACCATTATAATGCGGGTTCTACGGTGTTCATTCTACACTACATTCCCCATAGGTTAGTCACACTTGGTTCTGTCGGGTCCAAAAAGGGTTCCATACGGTTATTCACATGTAAGCATCTGCAAGCTTTGCTCAGGCTCTCTTGTTTCTGCGTTTTTGTAATAAAAATAATAAAAGCAAGGACAGTATGTATGTCTGTCCTCGAACTATAAAACTGTATGCTCGTCTTCATGTATTAGTTTGTTTTCCGTGGAGTGTGTATGGCACATGTGCTTCATGTCTAACGTTGCTAAGTCGTGGTCTCTAACGACATCAGCAAGATGGCTTCTTGGCACTTTATCAGTACTGTCGATTGAGGTGTTGTAGCTTGGGGCTCCTCGTCCACTCTAGGGTATATCTACTGTACTTGGTCTGTAAGGCTGGCTGAGGGGGTACCTCTCGACATACCCAGCGGGGAGGGGCGGGGGGCAGAGGGATTCGTTAAATAGAATGGGTTGTTATGTTTCCTGGCCTTTGTCTCGGTCATGAATTTTGTAGGAGGAGATGGTAGGATTCCCCGTCCCTCTTCAGTCCCCCCGGCCTGCCCTCTGGTCGGCCGCATCCCTATACGACAGTCCTGTGGCTCTGGGCTGCCATATCTTTGTTATCCCTCCCAGGTGTCCATAATAACTTGCGTGGTCGTGGAACGACAAGTGCATTTAACGGCGCTTTCGTTACACCCAGACCCACTTCCTTTCATAGTACTTTGGACCGTGCGGGTTGTCCAGCTTCATGGATTCCGTTGAATAGTTGACACTGTGCAATTGATCTGAGCTCATCCCGTTCTGCAACAATCTTGTCCTTTGTGCCCCCCTATGTCTACATCCACCAGCATCTGCATTCCGATAGTCGCGTCTCCTTTTAAAAAAAAAAAAATCACCTTCACTCTGTCTGACAGCCATGATGGCATCAATGACCATATGTATGCCAACCAGCCCTTGTCCTTCCCTGTTCCACGTGCTTCACCTTCCATTTTGGCATGCATCCATGCCAGTTGTGCCACTGCATTTGATAGAGTTCCATATCTTCACTGGCAGGTATGAATGTGCAACAGAAATGTCCTATCTTTGCTCAAACTCCTCCTTCCATAGCTGTGATGAGATCCAGAATGTATATTCTGGAGGGCCACCAACCTTATTGCTATGCGCTCTTCCTTTATTGCGTTGATCGCATTCACTGTAGAGTTGTTACCATCAGCTCCCAGCGTGTGATCTGTAACCACTTGGCGTTTGTGTATTTCTGCACCCCTGATAGTATTGATGCGAAGAACATTTGTGTCCTGCTGAACAGCCTGTGCTCTGTGGGGATCTCGTCCAGTGCCGTCTATGATGCTTCTAAGAAGTAATTCCCCCGAACCCCCCCCAACCCCCTACCCTCTCTTCACTACGCGCAGTCCTTCACTTTTCTGACCTTTCTGTCATGGCCGTTGGTGCTGCCTTGACTGATCTTTTCCTTCACTTATTGTTGCTCATTTTCGGGAATTCGTCGAACTCTGCATCCTTCTTTGGTACGACCAACGAGGGCCTGTTGGTGTGCATCAGCGAGCAAACTCCTCCCAACTCAGGTGGAAGCTTCTCAAATGCTGTTGTTCCACAAGCCCATTAGTGATCCGTCAGTACTGCTGGTCCTGCTTTCATTGATGCAAGTTCAATTATTTTGCTCCCAACTTTCTCACCAACTTCAACCTCAATTGTTCTGATAGCACAGGGCTGGTGTCTTCCGAGGGATTATCTGCATCGGTCCAGCTTCATTTTCTACCCATGTCAGTAACTTTGCGCTTGCGTCCCATTCCTTTTTTCTTCCTGCACCTTATTCATCAACTGGGCTAGTGTCAGTGCCTTGCTTCCCACCACTCCATCTTGCCATTCCTCATTTGTGTACACTTGCCTGTACACTAGTATCTGTGGCCTTTCCCAGCAGCCCGGCTCTCTTCCTAGCTCCTTCACTCTTGTCCAGGGACATGGCCGTTCCTTCAATGTGAGACTTTGTTTTTCCCTTCTCGGGTCCGTTTATGTACTGTGTGGCTTAATTTAGCCTCCAATGCCTCCAGTAATTGTTCATCATGTCTAATGTCTAATGTCTATAATTTCCGTATAGGAATGTTCCTTTTGACATCTCAATGTTGCTGACTTCCTTTGAAATCTTCCTTGCGCTTGTACCATTGTGCTCTTGCTGTGGTTATTTCAGTTGCTATGAACGTTCTAGCGGCACTCATGGCATAGGGCGATTAAAGAGCAGACATAACTGCTCTTCCCCGTTGGTTTCCTTACGTACTTTTGTCATGCATTTGTACCACATGAGACACACTAGCAGTTTCGGTGAGATACATGTCTACTCACTTCATGTCTGTCAACACTGTGCTTACCTCTCCTTACCTTCTCAGCAGTGTTCTCTCGTCCACCTGACATGGTCGGGCCACTTGCTTGGGTTGGGGGAATGTTAGTAGAAAGTACATTGGTAGCAGTAACAGCATATATTGCCAAAATATGAATCATCAATCCACTGGCAATTAATAGACCAAACATAACGATAATGTTCTTTATTATTCCCTTCATTGCCACTTACGCTGCTTGATCCTTGCCTGGTGATAGTTGCCCACCTGAAATGCACAGAAAAAGGTTTTACTATTGTCTGTGCCCTTGAGCCACGCAGACCAAATAATCACTTCCGGCAATGGGATTACCTCCTCCCAGACCTTTGGGGTCTCTAAATATAGTCAGCACTGGGGGCTTACCGTGCTTAAGTTGTGGGTAGGTTTGGCTCAAATACTCTACAAATACCAATTAATATACTCCAGAGGGTCATGCTCTGAATCTGTTGGGTCTACTCACATAGTGTACAAACTGGTTAGAGAAAGTTTCTGGGTGGTAGGTAACATGGGTGAAACAAACCATACAATCCCCACGACTTTGACGTAGACCCTGCGTGTGCAGAAAGAGAAAATTAACAGTCTCCTTAGTCGATTTGTATAAGTATTCCAGTCGCTGCTTCAGATGGTGTGACCATGGGATGTCCGTGTCCCCCTAATCGGGTAAGGTCTTTACGCACTTGTAGTTGAGCTATGTGCTGACTGTTGGCCCTGTCGGTCATAGAGACTTTGTTGCCAGGTGAGGCCACTTCTTTGTAGGGGTTGTCTTGTAGGTGGTTCCGAACTGTGTTCCCTACCAGCTTGACAGCACAGTCTGCCACTTCCTTGACCATATGGGGTCCAGTAAATCTAGGTGCGTTCCAGCGCCGAATAAAATTTCATAACCCTATCGCCCACCTTCAAAGGGTTCAGTCTTGTGGTGCATCTTCAAAGTCCTCTTCGTCTTCTGGGCCACCCTAGATTCGGATTTGCTGTATCTGGCTAGAGATAAAGGAATCGCTAGCAACCAGAGAAGTAATGCACTCCTACATCTCCTGTTTTACCACATCAGCACTATTTTCTCTTGTGGGAGGAGCCATGGGAAGGTGCATGCACCATCCTGTCGCCACCTCATGGGCGTTAAATGGTGTTCAGACACCGACTTATTGCGCAATGCAAACAAGGCAAGGGGTAAGCAGTGCAACAGATTTTTCTTGGTGCTTTGAGTCTTGGCAATGCACTCCTTTAGGAGTACATTCAGGCGTTCACACATCCAGTTTGCTTGTGGGTGGTATGCACAGGCAAATTTATGCTGGATGTCTAGAAGGGTTGTGATGTGCTGAAATAGTTTGTTGGCGATGTGAGGGCCATTGTCAGACTGCAGGACCTCACGCCCTATCTTGGGAAACCTCCCTGACCAGAAACCTAGCTGCTCGAAGGGCATCAACATGTGAACAGGGGCCTGCCTCGATGCCGCCTAGAGACTGGGCAGACAACCAGTATCATGTAGCGATAGCCTTGCATACTTTGATCATAGTCCACGTGGAGATGGAGAAATGGGCCTAAAGGTTTTGGTATGGCTCCTCTCGCAACTCTTAAAGTATGCCCTGCTGTAAACTGCTGGCATGTCATAGTTACTCGCAAACGCTGCTACATGGTCATTTAAGTTTGGACAGAACCGTGTAGCAATGACCTTCGCTGTGTGTTGGATAGTGCAATTGTGCTAATGGTTTCTTCAATAATGCTAGTGGCATGACCCCTTTCCATGTGTTCTGGCACCATAAGGCAAGTGTCAGACATTGAGCACCCTCTCTTCACCCACAGCTTTCTCCTCCTTGGGCACCGCTCCATAATCTGTTTTTCTGGTAATACATTGTGCCCCTCTTCATTACCCTGTTTCTCACCCTCCCTGAGCCTTTTGCCTCTATTCCCACAATTGCCCACTACGTGGTGCATTTTGCCTCTGCTGCTTCATTTCCTCATAAAATCGCGTCTTCCCCTTTTTGTGTGTGCCTGGCACTTCACTATTGCTACTTTTTTTTTTTGGGATAAGCAATCACTTCTATCAATCTGTCCAATAATAGCGCATGCTGCACTGAGTCCCATCTGTTCTTCTGAACCTTCTCATTTGCCATAGAGTAAGTCATTGGTGTACTGTTGACGTCCCGCAGGCAGAGTCAGAATAAATTGTCACCTCCCTCTCTATGCTGCTTTCCATTGCTAATGAGAGCCACTAGTTCTGCTGCTTGTACTGAATAGTGGGATGGTAGCCACGCATTAGCAACCACCGCCCTTGTCCCGCCCTCCTTCAGTCTTACCCATCAGTTTGCTAAATTGTCAAAGTACCATCAATGTAGAGCACGTCTCCCCAATCAAGTGTCGTCCTCTACCTTGCGTGTCTCACTGAACATCTGTTCTTTGTGCAGTCATGTGCATAGTCTCCTGCCTGGAGAACATCTACCAAAAATGTTGCTGGATTTAATCTTGTATCTTACTATCGAATGTAGGATTGAAGATGGTATCACCTCGTACTGTGATGCTGTGTGTGGTCCGTGTGCTCTTTAGCTTGTGCAGTATCGCAAAAAGGGCATGCTCCACGTAAAGAGTTGTGGTGCACCCCATTGTTACTGCTGCTGACTTCTCCACTGCGAAGGCTGCAGCTGCCAAAGGTTATTCGCATGGATAATGCCTCTCATCACTGGGTCAAGTTGTCCACTGTAGTAAGCTATTCGCTTATGGCCCATGTGTGTCTTCTGTGCCAGTACTACCTTAATCACTATACAATCAGTGTATGAAAATAGGAAGAATTCCTTTTTTAGTCTGGGATACCTAGCACTGGGGCAGTGCTTATTGCTTCCTTCAGTTCCTCAAAGGCCTGAAGTGGTCTCTGTGGTCCATGTCGGTGTCTTTGTTCCACTCTGCCTCTTTCAGGGTGCACAATAGTGTTCTTGTGTTTGTGCTGTAGTCCAAGACCTGCTAGTCTCAAAGAAGCATGGGTACACCCCTTCTGAAAAACCCCCATTAGACCCAGCACAGCCCAATAACTACCGCCCCATCACCACCGTGCCCTTCCTCCTCAAATGCTGGATTAAGTGGCCCACTGTCAGACCTTAACGCTTCATTGAGACCCAACACCATTCTTTGGGGGGGGGGGAGAAGAGACAATCTGGCTTCCGCAAAGGGCACGGCACAGACAAAAACAAATCGTGGATAAAGGCAAGCTAGCTCTCCTGTTACTTAGACCTCTCAGCTGCCTTCGATCTTGTAGCTCACAAGACACTAACCTCCCACCTCACCCACTCAGCCAACTTCTCCAAAGGAGTTGCCTCCTGGATCACTTCTTTCCTGGAAGGCAGGGCAATGAAGGTATTCTCCAACACAGCTTGTGCAGACCCCACCACCATCCACTGGGGAGTCCCCCAGGGCTCCTGCACAGTCCCCACACTGTACAATCTGCTCACAAAGCCCCTCTTCGACAAGCTTGTCGCACTCTGCATAGTGTTTACCAACTAGCTGACGACACTCAAGTACTCCTGCCGCTCTCCAGCTCCTACCACGATCCAAGCGTGGATGGCGGCCAACCGCCTTTGCCTCAATGGGGACAAGACCGAAATCCTTATTCTCGGTCAAAAAGCCACACTAGCCAAACTCAACCTCTATTCCAACTTTTCCATTGACCACACCATCACCCCGTCTCTTCCACAGTGAAGACCCTCGGGTGTACTTAGATTCTACCTTATCCATGACAAGGCAGGTAAGCGCCATTGCCTCAGCCCACACCACTAAGCTCATCAATGCAATTAAACCGTACCTATCCAGGCCTAACTGTCTATCAATAGCTTATAGCTAGAGAAACTATTGGTGCTAAACTAACTATTGCAACGCCCTCCTAGCAGGAACCTCTGCAAAAAATCGAAACTGACTCCAAATCACTCAGAACAATGCCTTAAGAGCAGCATTAAGTATTCCTAAAAGGGACCACCTCTCGTACGCCAGGCAGGCAGCACACTGGCTCCCTAGAGAACGCATTACATTCAAAATCCTCACCCTCACAGCTCCATCATACCCATCCGACCATCGCTAAATCCACGTCCCACGAGAACCTGCTACTCCAACCGATTGTACACCCCCCATATCAACAGGTCTAATGCAGGCGGGATTGGCTTCCCTTACGTAGTCGCCAAGCTTTGGAACTCGCTCCCCAAAGCTCTGAGCAGAGAACGCCCTGCCTTCCGATTAAAATAAAAATAATTCTCTTTAATCTTTGAATGCGCTGTATATATTTCTTGTCTGTACAAAGAAATGTAACTATTACTCCTGCATCTAAGAACCATTCTGGAACAAGCGCCACGATGCCCCCTAGCTGCGGCACACTCTACAAATGTGAATAAAGACTGATGTGCTACAATAATTGCATAAACCAAGATCTGTTGCATCTCCCCCACTGTGGTTGTTTAGGGTGTTTTGCGTATTGTCTCTGCTCTCTGTGGGATGATCTGTTGGCCGTCTTTGGATATAGTCTGTCCAATGTATAACCCCTCCTTCCGACTACGGTAATTTGGCTTTGTCTACTTTGTACCCTTTGTCAGCTAACATTGTCAGCATGTGCACGGAGTCTCTCCTGCACTGATCTGTTGTCACACTGCAAATCAAAATGTCTACCTACTGTAATACTGTGCTTTCGTGTGTATGTTGCTTAGATCCATCTGGATCACTCTTACAGATGGATGATGACTCGCAGTACCCCTGTACTTAACGAGTGTGCTTCCACTTATAAAACAGAATCATAGAGGATACAAAAGAGCTCAGTACAGTGTTTAAGGCAGAGTCCGTTGGATGAGGTAATTCTTTCATCAACTTCTCTCAAATTGTGATACATTATCAAAATGATCCCCTGCCTCAGCTGATTCTGGTAAGAGATGGGCGTGGACAGTGGACATCTGGATCATTAGCACTTTTATATTTATCAATGAAGTTTATAAGTTCCATTGGAGAACCAGCTACAGACTTGTGACATAGCCCACATTCTCAAGAGTTGTGGGGTGGGGGGGCCTGTCAAATGTCGTTTACCATTGCCTGTTCCGCAAACTCGATAATGCTCGGGTACGTAAAGGTCCTTTTGCCCAGTGGATTGTACATGCACCTCATCACCAAGTGATCCAGCATCGCCTTTCCTCTAATCGAAGGAACCGATTTAAGTTCTGTGCTTGTGGCCGCTGTTTTCACGAAGTAGTCTAGAAAGCGTTGGCCCGTGATGGGCGAAAATACTGAATTCACTAGAGTTTTAAGGAATGCGGCTGTTTTTTTTTTTTTTTTTTTTATGGTTCCACTTGTGCTGGTTTACACTTGTTGTTTGTCATTGTTAAATGGTTGAACTGGTCATCAGGGGTTGGTGGCAGTTGGGGTATCACTTGCGCTGTGCTACTGAGGAGCAAGTCCTTCCACAGCACCTCAGAGTTGATGCAAGGGGTGAAAACCTACAGAGAGAGAGTTACCTGTGGAACTTGGGGCAGCCGGGGTATACAACTGGTTGACCATGCCCCTTCCTGGATGTCCTCAGATCCCTGTGACGCTTTCGGTCGTGAATTAATTTCTTTGTCGACTACGTAGGTCTGATCACATGTAATCAGGCCGCACAGAAGCAGATGGTAGTATAGGTGATCAAGACCACATACAGAATAAAGAAAAATAAAGTTGCACTTTAAGCGTTGCCTAAATCAAAGGGAGCTAATGTCCCTGCAGTCTCTGGGTAAACGCAGTTTAGCGATGGGGCTTTAGGCCAGATACTGTCACACATCCACGTCAGTGGCAGGCTACATAGCTGCGAGGTATCCCAGATCAAAGGATAACTTTTCCCCAGTCTGTACGCGAGCTGTAAAGGAATTGGCATCTGTCCCAAGGAAGGTCTATCTTCCGCCAATAACGAGGTCACTTACTGCTCCGGGTATCCCGGGCGTCACGCTCCCTTCAGCAAACCATGGCAAAACGAGCAGCATTTGCGGTCCACACCACAGCCCTCAGTCCGCAGACTGTCCACTTTGCATGCCACTTTGCAGGGGGTTTCAGTTAAGACTGGGCGTTGCAGACAGAGCATCCGAAGCACAGTAGGCACAGAAGAAACACTGCAGGTAGCAGTTAAAATTCTGCAGATACTGCAGTGTCTCACTCTTTGTAATCTATACGTTTTGTTCGATTAACCTCAACTGTTATTTCAAAGGGGTATCTATGTTTTTACAGGTTTGTTTTTTTAAATGCAGCTAAAACTGTTTGCATGGCCTGTGTTTAACTAGCTTTTAGGGCCGTGTCTATACCTGCGTTGGGGAGTTAATGTTGTGCAATGACAGTATGGTGGATGCACCTCATGCACGAATAGGATTTCGCAATGGGGGGGGGAATATCGAAGGGGTGGTGCGCAGGCCTTGAATTGCATGCTTTCGTGAATGGCACAATGTAAAATTGCCGGGTCTGGCTGGTGTTTTGCGGCCAAATGCCATGGACTTTATCGAGGAATCTCAATGTAAAGCCTTTCTAACAAAACCTGGCTCTCTGCATTCAGTCCAAGCCCACATGCTTGCCACAATGAGCGCGGTGGGTTAAAGTACCCACTGCACAGATCTGTATACAACGCTGCACGCTATGGGTCCACATCTCCGCAAGATGGAACTCGCCCTCTTACTCCTGGGGTCCAAATATATAACACTTTATTTTTCAGCACATAGAAAATCTAGTCGGTGTGCTGTGTGGAAAAAGGAGTCCTTTAGTGTAAATGTCATAAACTAGACACGCATTGCTTCTTTTGTTGGCATTGCGTTAAATGTTGTAGGCTCCGTTTTCTAATGGTGAATGTTGTTCTGTTGACTGGTTTATTTTTAAGCGTTGAAGTCCACTTGCGTGTCTGTAAATCTTGGCGTTAGTGGAATTTTCCACGAGCAGTGCTGAAGGCTTTGTTGGTGTTTGTTTGAAATGGGAGCGTATCTTTGATAGACTTGATGGCAGCAGTCTCATTCAGCAGCACATGGCTGCATTTTAAGTTACCCTGCGGCTGTTGGCAGAGCTGATATTTCTGCAGCTCCCACCATCGCAAACTGCGGTCCGGATCATGGTTTTATCGGCCTCTTTGGTGCAGTGCCAGCCTCGAGGCGGATGAAAGCTGCAGTCACGGGGAGGTCAGAACATGAGGCGGGAGAAGAAGCTATTAATAGGAGCGGCCTGTTACATAATGTCAGTCTTTGAAGTCCGTGCCCCGGCTGCAAACGGGACCTTCGTTGCATGAGCAAAGTGGCAGTTTTCTCAATTCTCTGACGAACGGCATCAAATTTAGTTGGGGGACAGGGGGACGCATATAAAAGGGCAATGTGTATGCTTTTGACAAATGGACGTGGGCAAAGTAGTTCAAAGTGGTCCAGGGGAGATACATATCGGTATATCTCCAAAATTCAGTATATTGCCCAGCACCAGTTCAGATGTTGGCTGTGATCATTGTTTGGTAATGGACACCTGCCATTTTATGTATTTTGGAATGATGGTGTCCATATTGTGTCCAATCTCATCTGTTGTAGGTGACCTTTCACAAGTGTGCCAGTACCACCCATGTTTCACAATGCCTTTTTATGCATCTCGCATCTGGCTGTGTGCTTTTCTGGAAGGTCCGTGTAGATCGCAATTGGGTTTGTGGATTTCTCAGCAGTGTCCTTGTGTGGACATTTTAGTAGTGCAAATGTAGCAAGAGCACTGACAATATCCAGATGGGCATGTGAACTAGAGCTGTGTGTTATAACAGCGGTCAACCAGCAACAAGATATGATCCTTTTAAGCAGTGTCTTCTGCAGAGACGGAGCCACTGTGATGTCTTGAGGGCAGTGTCACTTTCAGTCCAGAAGAAAAAACGGCTGAGCAAAAAAAAGGCAAACGTACAAGTGACGCTGGGGAAAGGAGGACAGCAGATTAGATCACTGAGCCCCTGCTTCCCTCATCAAAGCTGTGTGCTCGGATGGAAAACCCTTGTCAGGGGCGAGCTACCTGGCAAGACCCCCAATTCGAATTTCAACAATCGAAGGCCGGGACGGCCCAATTGTTTAAATTTAAATTGGTGTCCTTTTTTTTTCACTGTGCCCTCACTCCGTTAGGCAGGGCATGGGGTAGGGCTTGCTTTTTCAGCTAGTTGAGTAGGCCTTTTCCTTTGTCGATGGGGAGCAGGTGCCAAGTGGATCTAGGCTACCTGGCCTAGGTTGCCGCTCTTTTTCCCCACTAAGAAACCCCCCCCCCCCCCACCAACTGCTTACAGCCGACTTCTGCAGGAGTCTGTCCTGATACATTCTGGTTTCATCATCACTGCCTTGTGGGCAATGCTGGATTTGACTTTATGGACTTCAGTGCATCACCCTTTCAACTCTCATGCTGGACTTCCATTGCATCTTGTACTCATGGTGGCCCTGATGCTGTTCATTATATCTTGTATCCTGGCTTGCAACATTATGAGTTACAGACTTCTGCAATTGTATTTGTTCTCCCCACTTGCTTCTCCACTCTTGACTGCTTACTCTGTTCTCTCCTCCTCCCTTTCCCGTCTCCTCCCCTTACTTCTATGCACTTAATCTATCGTGACCTTGTCTGTCTCCTAGCCCCTCCCCTTACTTGTCCCCCCCCCCCCCCCCTACCCTCTTCCTCCCCTCCCAGCACTATCTGAAATGTTGTCAGGGCCTAGTACAATAGTTGCTTGTTTTGTTCCTCCCCTCCCTTTCTGCATCCCTCTCCCTCACTTTTTTTTTCTTTTCCTTCTACTGCTCTACCAGAAATGTCAGGCCTAGTACGGTAGTCGGTTTCCATTTCCTTCCTACTCTCCCCCTCCCTATCTGTCTTAGCTCTTGACACTATCTGAAATGTCGTCAGGCCGAGTAGAATGGTTAATTTCACATTCTTACTGTTCATGGCCTGTAAGAATGTCATTGTCTTTTTCCCTTGTTCCCTCCCTTGAAGCGCTTTGAAACACATAGTTTATATAGTGCCTATACACAATCATGCAGTAGCAATGGCAAGCCGTGGACTCCAACTGCTGACCATCAACCCTGTGCTCCTGTTCTGTGTGCACCTTTATGATGCATTCTTCACTGCATTTCCCATGCCTTTAGCCAGCTCCAGTGGCAGCATTGAGGCCCTGTGTTTTGCGGCCCTGTGTCTCTTGCGGGTGGACCACAGGCAGCACTGCAGAGAGTTGCCCAGTTAGGGGGGCAGGGAAGTAGCCAGCATTCAAAGAAGAAAGTTCTGCTACTCCCCCCCCCCCCCCCCCCCCCCCTCCAATGCAGTGCGCCCAATTCCATACGGTCTCATTCATGTCCCCAAACCTCTCACCCCTGCCCCATTTTACTTTTTTGGTAACCTTAGTGGCAGACGACATTTTAACACAACGAAACACTAGAATCATTACAAATGCCAAGACACTATTGGAGCTCTGTCAAGGTGCTCTGGGGCAAAATGCATGCAAACCTCCTAATTTGCATATAGATTGCACCAACAGAAAAGACTTCACAGAAATGCACATCGCAAGAAGCATCTCTTTGAGGATCTATGTGATCATTGTGACCCTCACAATTGCGACGGTCGAAAATGCCAACCTTTTTATTATTTTTAAACCCCTTTACACCACATATATATGTGGGGAGGCCCCGCACCAGCATTATTATATCCTAAACCCCCCACATATATATGTGGTGTAAGGGGGGGTCTTAAAAAGTCTGCTTTTTCGCCGTCATTGTGAGGGCGATATTTTTGGCCATTACCATCTTTGATACTCGAGGCACCATGGAAGTGACTTTAGAATAAGTTGCCGTAAGTAAGCCAAATGGCAAATTACTTTGTGGTGCAAAATACAAAATTGCACTATTGTTTATATATGGAGCAACTATATAGTAATTGGGCGTTTTTTAAAATAACCGCATGATATATTAACATAAGCTATGAAGTGAATCACTTACAGAGCTGCGGATAAGATGGTGTGATTAAATGATTAGCCCAGGATGACACACTTAGGTTAAATGGTGAAACCGGGATGTGGACAATTTAAGTAACGGAGCACATCTTCCCAGGTTTAGTTGATATTGATTTGTATTAAGGTTGTGCTTTGCATTTTGTCTGCTTAAAAAAATGTATAGCAATGCTTTGGAAGCAAACCACATTACATAATAAACTTTGCTTTCATACTAAACTAACTATACACCTTGTCATAGTACGTTGAGCAATACGAGCATGGCTTTAGTTTTATTCTGACAGAGCAACGCGAGACGTAGCACCCGCCCCCCTAGCTATGCCACTGCCTGCAGTTGGTGACATATCAACTCTGTGAACGTACTGCTACTCCGTGCTCTCATTGTGAGGATGCAGTTTGTGAGATATAGAGCTAGCACTGACTGCCTTTCTCATAAACCGTGACGCTGCAGTTAGGGATGTGCAGCCTCGGATGACTGCCTCTGTTCTTTCATAGGGGGAGAGATGGCAGTCACTGGTGCAGGGCTGGTAGCTTGTGGTGAATGAGGCTGCAGTCAGCAAGGTAGAGGACTCTGGACAGTGCAGAGAGCAGCCCAGCTGAGGTAGGGGGGGGGCCAGGATTTCGGAGAAGGGGGAACTCCCTCCCTAGCGATGCCACTCTATGGAAGGCAGCCTGTTGAGTACCATGCGCCCTACGTGTACGGCCAAGGTGTATTATCGTGCTCCCTGTCCTTTTTTTTTTTTTTTTTTTTTTTTTAAATGTATTTATTTATTTTTTTATACTTGTTTCTCCGCATGGGTAATGCCAAGTTCGTTGGTTATAACGGAGAGGAGGGGGACGGAGGGGTTTGATCGGAAACAGTAAGCCCATCGCTGGGGTACGGATTCAGTGCAGGAACAGCACATCGAAGCAATAGAGGATAGAGCATTGATGTGATGCATGTACCTGTATTTTTCTCCAAGCCCTGCCTTGCCAGTGTTTTCGTATTCTGCGCTCATTGAGTTCGCTTGGCAGCCGATTTAGACGGTGGTAATAATGGCTGATCGTAAGAATATCTTTTTCCTCATTATACATGAACGAGGTCAAAAAACTGGACCAGGTTTCTTCACCAAATGAACAAAGACTGCACAGGTGTGCGAGGAATTGTAGGTGAACTTTGCCATATTACTATACCATTTTAACCTTTGAATGTCACCATATTACCAGTGCTGGTCATTGGGCCGGCTCACGCCAGATCCGAGATCCGGCACCAGGTGTGTCTGAACTGCGCTGGGGAGGGAAAAAAAGCGCCTGCAACAAACTATCTTCCTCTGGTGACCCCATGCAAGAGGTCACAAGAGGAAGTTAATCCTCAGCCACAACTGGTCCTCGGCCACAACCCGGTTTATTTATGCAATGGGATACCTGTAGCCAACAAACGGTGCATAAATAAATATACAGGTATCCGACAAACACTGCATAAATACATACTCCTATTAACATCACACAAGATGCAGCCACTCAACTGCTTTCAGATGGGAGCTGCAAGAGCTGTGCCGGGGGTGGTTCAAGTAAAAGAAAACGTTGCTTATGGCGAACAGAAATCACCCTGTTTGAATAGTACCCAAGGGGATTTTTTTTTTTGTGGGATGTAAAGTGTGCATTTTAAAGAATATTTACTCTGCAACACTGGTCTGCATAGTGAAGTAACTCCTCACCAGTGCCATTGAAGTGGTTTTAAAGCGGAATTGATATAGCTTGGAAAAGAAGCAGCATGAAAGAAATGGCGCCGTTTAAACTAAACTATTTTGGACATTTCCTTAGCCCCGCCTCCTCGGCATCGCGCCCACCACAGCCCTTATGGGATCCCCCATTTTTTTCCCCATTTCAACCATTGCATATTACTATACCCTTTTGACTGGGCTGGGCGTTCGAAGTGGCTTTTTCGCTCGAGACGTACACGTTCATACATTATTCCAAGTGTTCAGTACCAGGGGGTGGGGATAGCTATAGGGCAACACTTTGGTCTTGGAAGCAAGACAATGCGGTGCTACCAAGGTTCCGATCCTGCGCTTAGAAACCACTCGCGTTATAATTGAACAATAAATAAGTATTCCGCCATATCTATGAAATGGCGACGTTTGAAGGTCGCAGCAAAACAGATTGCGAACATCCTACAGATGTAAAGAAACGTTTGCGGATTCTTGAATCATGCCACTTTTGTAAACAAAACCAACCTTTTGAGATGTCTCGGACCATTGCAAAGCCTTCTCATTCTGAGGCCATAAATTGTGCCTGCACTGACGTCTACCATTTCGCCATCAGCCACTGACCCTCTTCTCAAACCGCTGACAAAGTTCTGATGTTTGTTTTATTTTCTTTCAGGAATGGGTGCATAATGTTTCTGGATCACAACCATTTGTCAACCTGATCGGCGAACCAGATGGGGCACCCAAAAACCTTTACATACAAAGCATGGTCCACCCCTCAATCTGAGATCCCACACTACATGCAAGTGCACACACACTAAGCTACACATTTGGTAACGCAACTTCTAGACTTTCTCGCACACTGAGCATCAATCCCACCACTTTGTAATCCTCAGAGTAGCCAACTCATGTCAGTCTGTTTTTTTTTTTCCTCTACTTTCGCCAAATTCAATTTTTGTGAATTTCTCTGCAAATTTAGACTGCTTTTTTGCCGCCGTTTTGTTTTGCCGCAAAAATTCCGAATTCTTTAGGAGAGGGGGTTGCCCCCTTCAGCAATTTGCAACCTATTCCCCACACAGCCATATTTTACTCTGCAGCAAAAAACTCAGCAGCGGTGAATGAACATTGTACCAGAAATGGCAAGAGATGCTCCTTTTACCACATCTACGAAGAGACCGAAATAACTTTGTTAATCTGTGCTGCAAGGTCTTTTAAATGGCGGAGGGTTACCAGCTCAGTGTCTATGATGCAGAGGGTGGGTGACAGTGTAACTGCACGGTCACCATCTGTCCCCTCTGCATGGGACTGTGCAGGATAGGAAGGTCCATGGTGTGAGCGAGGATGTGGAGGTTCTTTTGTATTCTCCCATGCTGGCTAAAGCCAGAGGGACTCTGAGCACCATATAAAGTTAAAAGAAGAAGAAATTAAGAAGTGGCAATTGTTTTCTTTGACAGGCTAGCAAAGAATAGATCGAGGACAGTTGGTCTGGCTAGATGAAATGTGGGTGAAAGGGCTGTATTTTGAGGCTTTTTCCAGAAGCAATGATGGAGGGTGTAGTACGGGTGTGAAGTGGGTTTTCCATTCTCTGGGTTCCAACTGGGTGAATGCTTGTTTTTGTGTGCAGGTTAGTTTGCAGAGTAGAATGTGTAGGACATTTTGGTTGCCTGATCTAGTATTTGTGTGGTTGATGGGTTTCAATTTTCTGTAATGGTAGAATGCATCATAAACAAAGCCATGCACCACAAATCCCTCCCACCCTACCCTACCCACCCCACCCCCCCCCGGAGTCCTTAAAGCAATTTTCTGGATTTAATTCCACTCCATTGGCGCTGGGACGGTTGTGGCGATGTGACTTTGTTTAGGGTGGTGCAGGATTTGCCTTGCTGCTGCGTTCTTTATAGCTGTCGTGGGGGGGTTTGGGGGTGGGGTGGATGGAGCGGGGGACGGCCCTGTGAGTATTTTTTTTCATGGGGGTTGGAGAGCGTTATGTATTTCAGCGGCAGTGTAGTTGTAGGTTGCATGTTTTGCTGACTGCAATTATGTAGTGTGAAGGATAGGTGCGGTGGTGGTGAAGCTTGGGGATGTAACACGTTTGTAGAGGGATATATGTGGGTTGTCAGTGGCAACTACCTTAATTCAGGGGGTGAGGCTGGGTTTGTGCAGGGGGGTGGGCAGATATTCACCATTTCATGGGTTAGGATTGAAGTGGTTGGCCATCCAGCTGGTGATGCTGGAAAGACTGCTTTTGAGCGTAGTTTAGGGAGGAGATTTGGATATATAGTTCAGTGTTGTGTGCATATAGGTAAAAATGGAAGCGGCATTTGCTAAGGGTCTGTCCGAAGCATTCAACATATAGGTTGAAGATGATGGGTGATTGGGTGGATCATTGTGGATACTTGACTCTACTGGAGTGTGGTTGGATCAATAAAGTGGCATGGAGATGGTGTGAGGTGAACCAGCCAGTCCCTGAGTTTCATCCTGTGGGATAGGATGTTTATAATTTGTGCGGACATGGTGCTGTGTACAGGTCGACAGCCTAATTGGAAGGGGTTGAGGTTTGTTGTGGTGATGTGTTGTAGAGTAGTGTGATTAAGTGTTACACGATTCTGGTGAGGTATGGCAGCAGTGATGGGATAGTAATGTGGGGGTCGATTGTTGCTTTTAGAGGAAGACTTGCCCTGTTCTAATGCATGGAGGATAGTACCATGTGAGACGTTGATGACTCTGTGGAGCCAGGGTAATGATGCAGTTTGAGGTGGGCATGCATCATACAGGAAGTTGCTGGTTTCGTTTTGGCTGTGAAGGTTTTTCGATGAAGGGGTCCCACCCCTATTGCCAAACATAAGGGGGATTGCAGAGGGAAAGGCCTTGTCTTGAGTCCAGGAGGGAGTTGCATACTGCAGTGGAATGGGTATAGGAGGAGTGGGTGATGGTTTAGAGTGACTTAATTATCTTGCAAAGTTTGTGTGCGGATAGTGGCAGATAGGATTTTTTGGAGGGAGTGGGCAGCCTTGACATTCTCTATGGTAATCTTGTATTTGGAGCGGCAGTGTTCGAGGGGTGTCCTGGTGAAGGGGCATGGGCTCTCTAGAGACTTTTCTTTCAAGGTGGCTGGCTTCCTGTTTGATGGAAAGGAGGATGTTGTTGAAACATGTTTTGTGTATGAGGTTTGTGTGCTTTGAGGGGAGCTATTTGGTTGAGTACTTGGGTGCTGGTGGTGTAATTGTTGAGGTCTATTGTAAGCAGTGATATGGTGGTGTGAGGGCTGTGCCCAGAAGGTGTTTGATTTATCCTGTTGTGGAGCTTGGGGAGATATTGTGTGGCAGTGAGGGGATCGCAAAGTGATTAGACGGTACCCAGCTGTGATGTTTGCAGTTTTATTTTTATTTGGCATGAAATCAAAAGGGAAAGGGTGTGCCTTCTGTGTGCGGGGTAGGCAATGTGTTTGGTGAGCTCATAGGGTGTATTGTAACGTCTGTGCTTTATTCATCCACCAAATACGCATGCAACTGCATGTTGCCCCCCACACTCAGGCTTTCTGAAAACCTCTTAAAGGAAAAAGGTATTTGGACATAGTTTTGACTGCATGAACATGCCTTTGCTGCCAACACTCTGCAGACAGGATGCTTTTCCAAGCAGACAGTGGGGGTAGATCTCTCTTCCGCAGGAGCCTCCTCTGAATGGCATCCCTGCCTCTCAGACTTGAGTTGGATCTCCTTAGCTTCTCAAGATTCTCCTTTTCTCTTCAGTCCCACTCACCCTGCCTTGCTAATGTCCCCCTCTGCTGCATTTGACTGGCTGCCTGGTTCCTTCTGATTCTTGGGTCCAGGCCCCCTGCCCAGTCTCCCCCAGCACTTCGGTCTCGCCTGACAAACTTCACCCCAAACCCCCCCCCCCCCCCCACCTGCCCTACCAGGCTCTCTTCCCCCTTCACTGACCTGGCTGGTCATGCACCCATTGAGCCCATCCAGCCCCGTCCTCGCACTTAGCATGTGGGCCCTCATTCCCCTGAACACATTGCATTCCCCTGGTGCTTGTCCACCTTGCCTCCCCCTTACCACTCAACTAGCCCAAGGGCTAGCCCCCTTTCTCCTCCCTCCCCCAGCACTTTTGCGCGCTCCACTCCGACCTGCTCTACATTTCCCTCCTTGGCATTGGCGCATTCCACTCTGCCCGACACCCCACCCCTCACCTCCTCTGCACTTCTTGTTACTGCACTTGCACGATCCGAAGGACACTACCTAGTTGGATCGTATTTGTTATTTCATCCCTGTCTCTGCACCCCCTCTTGTCTTTTTGCGCCTTGACACACCTTTTGCTGTATAGGGGCATTAGAACTACGCAATGAATGATTGATTAGCGTGGGGTGGGTCAGTGTTGGTGCAAATTAAGTGTTTCAACAAGCCATGGTTTTAATTCTCTTTGAAAGATTTTTCCAGCTTCTCTACTGACCAAAATCATCCTTTTTATCCTGCTGCTGGGTCTGTATTATACTAAACTCGTTTGTGTTCTGCCTGGTTTTAATTAAAGCCTGCATATTTCTTTTAAAGCAGCTCCAAGTGTATGACCTCCTCAGATGACCATTTCTCATGCTTCAGCGTCCATTGTTTGTTTTTTTTTTTGCAGCAAATTATAGTTTCAAGCCCGTTCGTTGCATCCCATTCGGCCCCTTTTGGGCCTGGATAATGCCCTGAGATTCTGCGCTGGAAGACTGTACAGTGCACTACTAGAAAAGCAACTTGACCACTAAAAAGAGCTATTTTTCACAAAGCCATCTGGGGTTCTGCCACATGTTAAATTAACTAGGCAACTGCAGCTTGGGGGGAGGTTGTAAAGGGGTGGTTTATATCCAGAGACCAGCTACTAAAGGGTTCAATCGCCTCAACCAAGCAATCCTCCAAGGTGTGTTGGCATGGCACAATGACTGCTTTGGCAGCAGCCTCCGGGATGGATCCTCAGTTGGGAATATGCCTACTGAAGCGTGCCCTAACCGGGAAGTGTATTCAGGGTTACCCATTTATTACTACTATAGAACTGGCTGTTTGGTGGCAGTGTCCCTTCGTGGTTTCTCTTTTGGCACATTGATGCTTACAATGATGGCATGCAGCTTGACATGTTCTGTCCCACTCATCAGTGCTTGGAGGTGAAGTGACTCTGGCATGAAACTATACAGAACACAAACCTTGGTTACTTTCCATCTGGGGCAGACCCATTTTTACTTTAATTCTGTCCATCCTGTTCCCTTAACTTGTTGATACCAACTTGCACCTCTTGCCTTTGAATTAGGCCACCATCATAGTTGTCTTGGCTGCTCCCAAATTATTTTTCAAGGAATTTACTGTGGTGCCATCAATTGACAGGAATTTGAAGCCTCTATATGTACCAGGGTTTCCGAATCTCTTGCGTATGCAATACGCAAACTGCCTTGGAATCTCAGTCTATACGTACTCTCTAGATGTATTTGTATATCTGTATACACCAACCAAGAAAAGTTATGGTGAGTTTAGAAAGGTTTGGGGGGGAAAACAAAAAAACCTTCACTTGAAATGTGAAAGTGGGAAAGTTCATTTAGGCAAAGTCGCCCACTTCACAACGCTACCTAGTAGCCATTCACCTCCAGTTCTGAGCCACAAGTAATCGTTGTGGAATGTGTGACTTGGGTCAAATGGACTTTCCTACATATATATATGACCAACTCCAATCAATTCTAATAAAAACATGTAGCCCTGCCTAGCTCCCTTTCTCATGCCAATCTACCCAGCAGATTGGGGTCTGACCCCATGCAGTGGCACAATGTTTCAGACAAGGATTTGATCCATTGAAACTTCTACAGTGGTTATCTGGCACAGTACAAAAGCTAGTAACTTAACCTCTTGCAAGACCATAATTCGTTCTCCCATCATTCACTGTTTGACACCCCGCACATCGATATCCCCCTCATACTTATCCTATCAATACCCTTGCTTGCTCGCACACAGTTAATCCCCCAACCCACATCACCCATCTGGCCTTCAACTAGTCTGTCCATTGTTGCATATTCCTGCATGCATGTGGTCATGTGCAGAACCAATATAGCCATCTACATGTTTTTGTTCGAACCCATCCCAAATTCGCCATCAGTTCCACCTTCCAAACTCACTCGCATATCTTGGTTATTTTTGGCCATTAGAACACATACACAAAAGGCCTTCACAGCCTGACTCCACATTTGCCCAGTGTTGATGATGGGGCTCATCGCTCAAATACCCCAACCTCATTGCGTTTTAAACAAGCTCTTCCTCCCCCCCCCATCAACTTCACACCACCCCTCCTCCCCACACCTTTATTGCCCTCTACCTCCCTACATCACCTCCATACACTACTGGACCATCTGTGAGACCCACCAAAAAAAGAATTGCCCTTGCTCCCCCTTGGAGTCCTGCATACTGAAAGCAAGAGCAACCCACTCAGACCGGTGTTCAACATTTTAAAATAAGAAACCGAATTGGTTATAGATAAAAATGTAACTCATGCAATCGTTGCAACAGGAAAAGTACAGTTCTCCAGCATGGGGTCTGGCATGGATTCACATGCTCATGAATATTCCCTGTAGTCAGGCTGGGAATCCTCGATAAAGAAAAAAATCAGTATCCGTTTCGTTTCTGATCTGTCTTTCTCAGTAGTAACCAATCACTGGTCTCTGGGTCATACTGCCCCCAGCCAATGACTGCCCTCTCCCTAAGCCCCGCCTCTGGCAGCCATCTTCAAATTTTTACCGCACGCTCAAGTGTTGGAGTCCTCGTGTTTATCTCTCGAGCTTTTGCTGCATTTTTGCGTGTTTTCAAAGAGAATTTCTCATTCTCTGGTCAAATAGAGCCTCAAGCTCCACCGTCTCTACATCCGATTAACGGGGATCCGTGTCGGATTTTTCTACGCCCCTCAAGGGTGAAGATTTTGTCGAGTTACGCTTCTTGGAGGATTCCAGAAGTTTCTGCGGCCTACCCGAACATGGCCCAGGAGAAAGGAAGCTCGACGCCCGGAAAGCTGTTCAGGGTCTGCCCTGGATGCCAGCTACAGAATGTGTTCAAGGAGGACGAGCATTCGAAATGTCTCTACTGCCTTCATGAGGACAAAAAGCACGTAGAGAAGGACTGTGCGTTTTGCAGGAACATGTCGGAACGGACCATCAGGGACCGACACCTTCGTCTCTCCAACTGGCTGGAAGGAAGGAGTCCGTCAGGTGGGAAGAAGTCTGAGCGGTCTTCTAAGTCCTGTGAAGGCGCCCCAGTGACTGGGGCCCAACAGAAGGCAAAGCACCGCAAGTCCGCAGGCACCGGGAGCGCCGAACGGTCGGGCTCTTCGGCTGCCAGGCTGGGCGCGCTTTTCCCTGGCACCATCAACCACGCGCCCAGCCTGACGGGGAATATTCATGAGCATGTGAATCCATGCCAGGCCCATGCTGGAGAACAGTTACAGGTAAGTAACTTGTTCCTTCTGTGGGCAACCATCTGTGTACAACTGGCATGTCGTTCAAATCACACCATGTAGATTATTTTTTTTTTCCTTTCCACCCCATGGATACATGCTCATTTAGATTTGTCATCCTAAAAATAAATCTCTACATTTGCTCTTTATTCCTTTAATTGTGTGCCCAGTTTGAAAGTCCCAGAATCTAACAAGTGCGCTTTGTTTTGCAGCTGGCTTATAGCCATCCTGGCGCAGGTCAACCCACTTTTTGGCCCACAGCTGAGGAATGAAACTATCTGGTATCTGAAGTATCACTGGCCATGACCACGTGCTGCCACCGTGTTGCTGACTGTCAGGTATGAAAGTTCGGGCGAGAGGATGGTTTAAAATGAGAAAGTTGAGCGTCAGCAGTTTTCCACTCTGTCCGAATCCTATGATGGTTGCCTAGAAATTGATTTTTAAAAAAGAGAACTGGTCTTATCAAAAAACGTTTACCAAACTATTCTGCAGCAAAACGCACCATGCGAATTGCAACATGCATCTAATTTTTCTATGATGTTCTTTGCGATGTTGCATTATTTGGGATCACCAGTCAACTCTGATTTGCTTCTTCACCACATCACTGTCTTGATTTCTCTGGTCTATAAAAGACTGGGGCACCTTTTTGAAAGTCTGATAATGGTGGCACAGTGTAAGCTATCTGCACCTTGTGCAGTGCTTACTGCAGGACCCAAGATGCGGCTTTGCAGTATCGGCACTTTTCTACTTGAAGGGTGGTATAAATTGCTGTTTCAAGCAGCATGGTATGGTGGTGAGAAAAGGATGCTGCTTGAATTATGCCCTTTGCATATTGATGGTCTGACCATGCATAATTCCAGGCCTCAAAGTGCACCCGCCATCAGCCATTGGCTAGCGATAACGGACTCTAGGCGAGTAACAAATGGAGCGCCTTGTGTATTTGGAGAATTCAGAGTGCTAGTGACATTTTAAGTCCTCCCTAGTTGTTTTGAACATCACATTTTTACCCCAGACAATACTGTTTATGAATTTCCACTTGTAGGCATTAATTATTCAAGTGTCAATCACATTTAAAAGGGTCGCCTGCGATGCATATGCAGGAGTACTCGTTTCAAGCTCATTGCCAGAAAGTCGATCGCCTCTCGGGTCATCGCATGAACTCAATTTCTTACAAATCTATCACTCGCCAATGTCTAGTGGCGAGTGCACATTTTGATCCCACATATGAACTTATTTGTAGAACTGTCCCTTTTGGCATACTGGATCCTTGCATGTCGTGGAGTTTGAAAAGGCGTGCCCAGATGTTGTAAGGAGCTCCGATTATGATTACGCAAACTGTATAACTGTAACATATGGCTGGTGTAAAACGAACAATTAATCCTATGGGTGGTGTAGGCATTAATTCCTTCTGTGTAAAGGCCAGGGGCTCCAACATCTGGTTTCAGACTGTTCAAATCACTTTAGATATGGTTATTGATGGGCCAATACATAGCCTAGTGCGATTCAGCAGTGGCTTTTGTTTTTGCATTTCCATTCCAGAAGGCCATTAATTGGGTTACATTTGATAAGATGTGGTCTTTTCAAATTAAGTCGGGTTCAGATTAAGACGAATGTTTTTCTTTCTTCCAATGCATTTACTTGCTGATCGAATGCTCCCTTGAACTACGTCTGCTAAACCACAATATACGAAATGTGTGTTGTACTATGGTACATTTAGTGTTTTCTACAGGATCTGCTGTAGCCTGTCTCCAATAGCAGCACATTGACTGGTTCTATTTAAATCGATTCTCGTCTGCTTTGATAGTGTAGGCAGGTCTACACTTTGAGTTGAAAAGCCAGTTTGTGTAAACATACGTGCAATAGAGAAGAATTACAATGGCAATTGATGCGAAGCATGAAAGGAGTAGAGGTCCAATAGATGTGTTGGCTTAGATTGCAACTATTCAGAATGAGAAATTACAAATTAACCACTCCCTGACAGTTGTGCATTATTTCAAGCCTTAAACACTAGGGGTGGGTACCATGTGGGATCAGCGTTCTTCTTTTTGGGGGCACTTTTTGTACAAATTCCAAAGGGCCTAGAAGCACATGTACTTCATGCTTAAAATATTTGGAAAGTCAATAAGTGGGGTCACAAATTCTACTGACTTCACAACCTTGCCATTACACGGTCGGTTTGACACTAATGGCATCCATCAGACTGCAGGGGACGTTGAGAAGTGAAGCCACACCTTAAGTCCTACCATACCTGCATCTCGATCTCAACCTTCTGCCCTAGCTTGATGCTGCCAGTTCTACACCCTGTTTGACATGTCTAATTAAAATGGTTTTTATTGAAGGAATGGAGTGTGGGTGGCATTCAGGAAGGGGTTTATGGGCTAGAAGAACTTGTCTCGCAAAGGTGCAGAACGTATACATTCTTTTACTGCCTTCCCTTTCCTCAACACTTGTGGGAGGTTACTAATCGGCCTTTCAAATAAGGTGGCAGTCGGCTAAGGATTTCTTTCAGGCCAAAATTATTTTATGAAGATTGGCTTTAGGGCAAATGCCTAGTAAAAGATGTATTTATTTTAATTCTTAGTAACGCGCCAGATCGCCCGAAGGCCTCAAGGTGCACATGTATAACAAACAGTAAACAGACAGTGGAACAGCGTCAGAATAAGTGGAAACTAGATCGAAGGAGCCCTAAAGAAAGGTTTTCAACTTAATTTTGAATTCGGCAAGAGACGTGGTCATTTTCTGATACAAGGGGATGGAGTTCCAAGTGGCAGGAGCCAAAACACAAAATGGTCTTCACAAATTTGGCGAAGTGAAATCTGGGTTGACAGTTTGGCCTGGTCAAGTGACCGTGAGGGCACAACGCTTGATGCGCTCAGAGATAGACAGGCGCAGCAAGTGTCAGGCCCTTAAAGGTAAGCTTCAGGATCTTAATGGAGACAGTGCTGGACAGGCAGCCAGTGCAGATTTCTTCTGGCTTTGGTGATAGACTGCCATCTGGGGATGCCTAGTACTGCTCTAATTGCACCATTGTGTGTGACCTTAAGGGCTGCAAGATTAGACTGAGCAATAGTCAAACATCGGGTTCACCAAGGCGTAGGTTAAGATTGACAGGTTTCCCACAGAGAAAGGGGCGCAGATAACCCAGCTGTTTGTTGATCGTGCCACAGGAGGCATGTGTCTTGGCTACATGCTGCCTAATCGGCTCTGAGTCATGGTGACGAAAGTTGGCATACTCTGTAGAGAGGTTTTTCAACTTAGAATTGGAGGCAGTGATGAGAAGCTTGGTCTTATCTGCATCGAGAGCATGGAATTGGCCACATGCAAGAATGAATGGTGGCATAGATGGAGTTGATGGCCTCTGAATCCTGAACATAGGTGCCTCAAGGATGACCTCTGTGTCATCGGCATAGTTGGTATACCGGACACCCAGGTCATTGAGCATCGTGAGAAGAGGGCGAATATAGATATTGAAAAGAGTGGATGAAAGTGATAAGCCCAAGGAACACCCCACGTGAGTAGAGTAGGGGAGGAGCAGGCATCATGAATGGCAACTCTAGCATTGTGAGGACTCAAGGAGACAAGCCATTGTGTTGATGCTAAAATAGCCCACAAGTGATTGCACCCTGGAAGCCTGCAGCTCGTGGTCGACCGATCGAGTAACATAAGGAGCGCTGGATGACCTCGATCGATGATGGCCGACAAGTTTGTGACCCCAAGATGGAATTTTTATCAAAGAATCTCTGCAGCTGGAGATACGCCACCCGATCCATAACCTTGAGGGGGAATGGGACGTTGGTAATAGGATGGTATTGCTTGAGCTGGAGGGGGTTGAGATGATCTTTAAGAAGGGGGGTGATCCTTGCTGCTTTCAGATCAGTTGGAACCCAACCCTCCAGGAATGATTGGGTGATGAGCTTGGGGACCCAAGGGCTGATGGTGTCAAAGCAGGCTGGAGGACAGGATTCGCCCTTACATGTGGTCTGTTTCATACCCAGAACGATCTTGGTAATTTCTGACACCGTGCAGGGAGTACTTGGGCTTGGCCGTGGTTTGGTGATTCGTGGGGGCTATGCTAGATGGTGACAACAGGTAAGGGTATGGGAGCGTTGTGGGAGATGCTAGACTGCAGATGAGAGGCAACTTTGGCTGTGAAGATGTCATGAATGGTTTGGCACCATGCAGGATCTTTGGGTGTACTAGTTTTGATAGTATTAAAATTCAAGTCCCGAAGGATGGCAAAGAGATCCTTGGTACTTAATTTAGCTTGCAGAATTCTATTGTAGTAAGTGCATTTGGCTAGTGTCACGGCAGCCTTAAAGATTTCACTGCCAGTTTGTATAGGGCAAGCAGAGCTGGTGTCGGTTGCTTCTGCAAAGCACATTCAGCTGGTCTCCGATGGTACCTGAGAGCAAGGATGTCATCCTTAAACCAGTGATGGGACAGAGGTTCAGCTTAACACACCTAGTGGTAATGGGTGTAAGATCGTCCATGAAAGAATCAAGGGTGGTTTTTATGTGGGCAGAGGACAGGCGAACTATCAGTTCTGTATGTCACCAAGCTTAAGACTCAGTGCCTGCCAGAGATTTTGAGGAGTGAGGTTTTTGAAACTTCTGACCTTAATAAGCTGTCTAGGGATGGAGTCGACTCGAAGGAGGCAGGCAGGCTGATGGAAAAAGTAAGCAAGGAATGATCAGACCAGGGACACTAAGCAATCGATGGAATAGAGGAGGACGCCTGGTGAAGTAATATCCAATCAAGAGTATGCCCCCCCCCATATGGGTGGGCTCCTTAACTTGTTGGATAAAGCAGATGGTAACAAGTGCAGCCAGCAGTGACTGGGCGCCTTTATCTGTTGGTACATTGGCCCAGAGGTTAAAGTCGCCTAGTAAAACCACTAGCGCCTTACCACCACCAGCAGCTTTAAGTAGGTGTAACAATTGTTCCTTGAACAATGGGAGGTGTTTTGGTGGCCGATTGTGGGGGGTGAGGGGAGAGTGGTGTCATTCATTTTTAATTTGGCAACTAATGAATCGCTCATCTAGAGGGTTCTGAGGCAAAAGGTGACATTGAAGTTTATTCTTGAGGAGTAGAGGAACACCCCCCACCCTTGGCATCTTTGCGGTCACCCTGCAGGAGCAAGTAACTGGGGGGCAGGGGAGAACATTTCGTTTGGGATGGTGTCACTAAGCCAGGACTCTGTGATAGCCACAAGGTCCTAGATGGACTGTGTGAGTAGGACTTCAATCTTTTTTGGAGGAATACCTTTCAGAATAACATAAAAAAAATCCAAAGTTTTTGAGAGTCTGAACTCAAAACAATGAATAGGTTTGGCTACCTTGGCTGAGCATGTACTGCCAAATTATGCAAAATCTGTTCACTCTTAGGAGGATTCTGGAAGAAAGGGCTGAGGCATCGCCTGATTGCGATGAGATTGAGGAGGGAGGAGACCTAAAGGGTGGCCCTTGTTAAACCGACCCCACTAATCATAGTGCACATTGTTTATGGTCCCATCTCTTTCATCGTTGATTTATCGCAGTTGAGGATATAGGCTTGCAGTCAATGGATCAGGTTGACTGACACCATGCAGAAGCTAATGGTGTCACAACTGGACTCTGGCGTAGATGCGTAGGACATGAAGCACATATGCACCCCTGCACAAAGCTACAGACACTTTAGATTCAATTGCTGGCAGACCCGAAGAACATGCTTGACTCACTTAGGAGACGGATACGCCTTTGTGCAGAAACCATAAGTTGCTCAAGAATACATATGAACTGCTAACTGACGCTAAACGCAACTAACATGGGTGGCCATGTAAATCGAGATGGAAGCCACATATGTTGACGTGAATCGGGGAAATGCTGAAAGGACTTGATCATAGAAGGAGGAGCTGACTCGCAGAGATGTGCAGACCAGGCTTCCAGTGCAGCCACTGAGCACAGCCTTGCCAAGGATACTGAGGGAAAAGTATATTAAGACTAGATGGGACTCCTGCAAGAATTCAAGCTGAAAATACTAATTAAATGCAGGCAGGAGAAACTAGTTTGTGGTCCCTACGCACGTGATCCGAACCTGCAAGACTGAGCCTATTCATTAGAGTCAGACTGAGGTGGCTGTTCCCATCCAACCGAAGGCAAAATGATACAAAAGTAGTAATGGGTACAAAGCCGAATGTTGTGTCTCAAGCCTAGGAGATGAGATGGTTACTTGTCGGGCACATGCAGCACTTCCAGGGCTGTTCTCAACACTTTGAATAGTTGCACTTGACCTTGTAACTTTCCAAGGCTGAGAAGACCATCCTTTTTCCAATCCCTAGTTACCTTTCACGTTAAACTCACTTTATTGGATCACCCAGTTGCAACTACAATATCCTAGGTTAGTGTACTGTAACATTTAGAGGGTGGTCACAGGAGGGGCCACCAGATGTTTTACACAATCCATGAACTAATACCCTATTTCATTACATGACCTGCGGTAGCGGCCATGTAATTATGGTTAAGTTGCTAAACCCATAGGAAGAGCACTGCTACTTTGCTCCCCGTGGACGAATCTGCACCAAACTGCAAAGTATATGGCCTGCTCTGTTTTGTAAAGTTTGGTGAGATTTCTTTCAGAGGGGGAAAAGTTATAGGAGGTGTTCCAAATTTTCTTTTTTTTTTTTATATATACACAATGGGAAAACTGGTGCACATGGCGACTGCACTGCAATGCTTTGTCCCATCCAGTAAATGGCATTATATACCGCCCGGACATTGTGATCACTAAGCATACCTACAGCAGAGTCGAAAGGCCTACTGTTAGTTTCCTTTGTACATATCGACACTTGTGAAGTGCGAAAACACGACCGCATGCAACACTCAAAGGTGTGTGTTCGTGCGCAATGACCTTTTCATAAATGTGTGGAACATACAGGGAATATGTTTGGCAAAAATGTGCATACAGAAGTCAAAGAATTAGTCTTCTAAGGAGTGGACAAAATCACAACAAACCCTGTGAGGCGAAGTGCACAAAAGGTAGAAATATTGCAAGCAACACCATTACCACTGACCTCTGCACACATTTTTGTGAAGTGTCACAAGGTGAAATAGGTAGTGAGAAGGTATAAGGAATCAATCTTTTTGAAATGTTTTTGTACAGCAAATATTTTTATTGATCCTGATCTCATTTTTCCACTTTTGGAAAGATAGCAAATATGACAACATAGCGTCTTCATGCAGAACTGCTCTTGGTAATTGGGGCATCTGGGTAACAAAGTACCCTAACAGCACTAAAGCATAATACATGGCATTGAGCCTTACGTTGTCAAAGCAAGTGGTATTCAATAGGGTTCTATATAATGTACCTTGACAGCTTAAGAATTGATTCCATAAAGACTTGTGTACCATGATATGGCACCTGGTAAAGAACATACTACAACCTGCCACATTGTGAAAAGAAACATTAAATGCTTAAACGCACTAACATGTAAAGTGGTAAGGTACTTTTATTTCACAATGCACAGCGGTAAATCATCGCCCTTTCCTCAGTAGCAAAAATATTGGAAGTGTCTCTGTAACACTATGAAAAGGTCAAGTTTGACGGTGACGTTGATTTCTTTGACGTCAGTTTTTAGCACACACAGTATTCACTTGCGACACAGTAGTCGGTTTCCTCTCCCATTCATTGACAAGACAGCGGCAATCGCTGTGAAGTAGTTGTGAAGTAGTCCATCAGAAAGTATGGCATGTTCTGATGTTAATCTGCTTAGAATCACATGCTGTCCATAGGTCCGACATCCAGTGGTCACTGCGGAGTATTGCATTTTGTTTTTCGTAGTCGAAAAGGGGACGTCGACAAGGCGTGTCTGTAACACTATCCCTATAGTGACGTGCGTTGTACCCACAATCCCTCACGCATCAAGGTCGTTTTCTTCCGCCCAGCTACTGGTCGCCTTTATGCGGAGCTCCTCGAGAGACATTGCCAAATACTTTCTTCGACCTTTGGTCGTTTGTTATTCATATTAATAACGTAGATCCCTCCCTCGACACAGAGCCGTTTCTCCGCCGAGCAAGATCTTCGACGAAAGGACGAGCGAAGGGGATTCTTCGGCGCTGCCGAACACGTGGCCTGGCCTCGCCGGCCATACACAGTAGGGAGAGTGGGGTTTTGTGGTCTCTTTTCTTTAAAAATGCCTTTCTCTTTCCCCTCCCTCTCTTTCGAGGTCGTAGTCACTTATTACCCTCAGCTATGGAGAGGACGCCATTTAGGTTTTGCCCGCTTTGCATATACCTGGAAGGATAAACACAAACGGTGCAACCGTTGCTTACCCCTCGATCACCAGGAGGACGGCTGTGCGGCCTGTAAATTACTAAAGCCCAAAACTCTAAAAGACCGCAGGGTCAAAAGGCCTGACTCTCGCCCGCCGCCGCCGAGTGTGATGAGAACAGTGACTACACAGCCCCCGTAACGGAGGCTGTAGACCTCTCAAAGCAACGTTCACGCTCCTCGTCGTCCGTCCCCGGCAAGCCCGGCTCTTGCCCAGCTTATGGGGATGAACACCCCGGCGACAAGGACGCACACAGAAAAACACCAAAGCACATACCCCCCGGCACACTGTCGAAGACGAAGGCAGCCATAGCGCCAACGGGGACGCCGGTCCCACCGGCCACTGCTTCCGCGACAGGCGACTGGGCACTCTAAAAATAAGGCCGCTAACACCAAAATCTCCGGCGACGCGCATCGCAAGAGCGCTCACGTTGCCAACAAGGACTCGACGAGCAAAGGCTCGACGTTGGATAGCGCGACGGCGACCGATCACTCGGAAGAGAGAATGATCGCCGAAAGCCTCACGCGCATAGCATCTAAGGACGGGCAGAGATGTATGGCGAGTGAAACGCCGAAAACCGCGCACAAGGCCAAAGATACGCCGAAAGCGCCGGAAAACAGATCAGGCCAGTTCCCGACGCCGACAGAAGGCCCTAGCCAGCAAGAAGGCTACTCAGAAGGCAAAGGCTCTCTTTCTTCGACGTTATGGGACGGAACCAGACAGTTACCGGAGGAAGAAACCCCCTTTTCTTTCCCAGACCGTCCTGGCCAACCTCAGTGGACCTTTGAAAGGTTCCAGACCTGTATGGTCAAACTAGACAGGTTCATGTCCATCCCAGAAGACAGGGCACCCAAAAGACCAAGGCAGGCACCCCTGGAGAGTCCAAGGGCTAAATACCAGAAGTTTTATAACCCCATACAGGAGGACATATACTCTTACAATCCCACTGAGGAAGACGCCTTCTTCCAAGAGGAGGATGAGTTCACCTATGTTGAGGACCAACAAGAAGAGGAAGGTTTTCACGAGAAAACTAACCTATGTGAGGAAGGATTCCAGGAAGACACAGGCGAGGGCGACCCAAATCCCTGGCAGTCACCGGCTAGGTCGACTGACACAGGCATTAGCAGTATAGTCATCAGGTCTACTGAAACTACACCAGTCAGGAAACCTTCGCCTGTCGATGAACCCACCTTCAATGCACTGCTGAAGAAGGCAGCAGCACATGTCGAAATCGAAACTGGGGAGGTCACCCCAGACACCGATTTTGTGGAGAGGATTATCAAAGAAAACCCCCCCCCCCCCCCCACTAGCCAGATTATACCCACCCTCACCTCAGTTAAGAGACGTATTTCACCTTCTCTTTCCACTCCTGCATTGGTGAGAGGGGTCAATCCGAGGATTGAGAAACTGTTCTCTCCCTCTCAATCAGACCCATTATATATTAAGGGTCACTCAATCCTGGACTCCCTGGTCGTGACCAACACCAGGAAAAGGGCAGGAGTCCCACTATCTACTAGCGAGGCACCCCCAGATAAAGAGGGGAAGAAGCTGTATGCCCTAGCCAAGAGAATCCCCACCTCTGCAGCATTCTCTACCAGAATCGGCAATAATACCCTATTGGCAAGCTACGCCGATGCTCAATGGGCTAAGCTCACAGGACATCGAAGATGTTCCCGAACCCCTAAGGACTCGTTTACTGGCTACAGTTAACGAGATCTCTCTGGTCAATCAAAGCATCGTCAAGAATACCCTCGATGCAGCAGAGACGGCTGGCCGCACTTTGGTACAAGGAATTTTATTGAAGCGTCACATCTGGCTTCGCAATTCCGGATTTAAGGCGGAAACACAAGCGTCCCTTATTAATAAACCCATAGAGGAGTCCAACCTCTTTGGGAGAGCAGTGGATGACGCGCTGGAGAACGCGAAGAAAGAATTTGATACAATAAAGACCTTAGACCAAATTTCAAAACCCCCTAACAGGCGGGGATTTGGTAATAAGCGCTTTTTTCGTGGATAACGCCAGCAACATAACCAACAGTACTCTGCCAGCAACTACCAGGGTAATAGCGGCCAGTACAATCAGAGGGGTCAACGTCGTGGCAAGGGAAGAGGCCGGGGTTCCACCCCCAGAGGCTCCCAAGCCAACACCACCAAGTGACGCGAAGATTCACGTCCCCTCCCATGCAACGCCGGTCGGGGGCCGGTTAACATCCTTTCTTCCAGCATGGGAGGGAATAACATCAGACCGCTGGGTACTTTCCACCGTAGCCCGCGGCTTACTGTAGAGAGTTCAACAGTTCCCCAACATACAGACCCCCGACGGGACGCCGCATGACACCAGAACACCTCGCCATCCTTCTCCAAGAAGTGGACCAATTGCTGGAAAAAGGAGCCATAGAGGTTGTGCCTCTATCTCAGGTAATGGAAGGTATTTATTCAGTGTACTTCCTTGAACCCAAAAAGGATCTAACCATGCGCCCTGTATTAGATCTGCGCCCAGCGAACAAGTTTGTCAAACCCCAAAAGTTTCGTATGGTGACCTTACAGGAAGTGATCCCACTGCTATCACAGGGAGATTACATGACAACACTGGACATGAAAGATGCATACTTTCATATTTTAATGTTGCCAGCGCACAGAAAATACCTCAGGTTCATGATAGAGGGCAAACACTACCAGTTCAGAGTGCTACACTTCGGCATAGCATCTGCACCAAGGGTATTCACGAAAGTACTGGCAGTGGCAGCAGCCCACCTGCGCAGGTTATCCATCCCAGTATACCCTTACCTCGACGACTGGCTCATAACGGGGGATTCTTACGAGACCTGCTTCTCAAACACCCAAAAGACTGTAGACCTTTTGTTCCAACTGGGCTTCTCCAACGAGAAGAAGTCCAGCTTAGACCCCAGCCAAGTCAAACAATTCCTAGGGGCTCTAATTTGAACAAAGGACGGCCTCGTCTTCCCCTCCAACGAGAGGGTCCAAAACATGCTGTTTCAGATCCCCCAATATGTGGCAGGTCGAGAGGTGATGGTGCGCAAAGCAATGCGATTGCTAGGAATGATGGCGTTGTGTATTTATTTGGTACCGCACGCGCGCCTGCGCCCAATGCAAGAGTGGCTCAACAGCCAGTGGTGTCAGGCCAGCGGACAATGGGACGATCTAGTGGTGGTCTCGCAAGCCTTGGTTCTCTCGCTACGGTGGTGGACAAAGGAAAACCTGATAATAGGGAAACCCTTTGCCACACCTGCGGTGGAGGCCACTCTAACCACGGACGCATCCCTCACAGGATGGGGGGGCTCACCTATCCCATCAGACTGCTCACGGAGTGTGGACTCCGAACGTAGCATCCAAGCACATAAACCTACTGGAGCTACTGGCGGTGTTCAAAGCACTAAAAGCCTTCCAGGAACACCTACAAGGGAAGACAGTGATGGTCCTTACAGACAGCACCACAGCCATGTGCTACATCAACAAGCAGGGGGGCACCCACTCTCCAGGACTGTCCAAGCTGTCCCAGAATATATGGAAGTGGGCTCTCAAACACAACATGTTCCTACTGTCACAACACGTACCAGGGGAACTCAATCTGCTAGCAGACGAACTCAGTAGAGACTTCCCCCTGCCCGAAGAGTACGAATGGCAATTGCACGAAGACCTCGTCTTGGACGTCTTCACGCAATGGGGATTCCCGGAAAAAGACCTGTTCGCAACTCTGGAGAACTCACAATGCCAAAGTTACGCCTCCAGGTACCCCCGGAACCAGTCCAAGGGGAACGGTCTGTCGATTCAATGGTCAGGGAAATGTGTTTACGCCTTTCCCCCCGACTCCCCTTCTCAACAAAGTGGTGCACAAGATGCACCAGGAGCAGGTTACCATGATACTAGTGGCCCCAATGTGGGCCCGGCAGCCATGGTTCGCTCACTTGATGGAGATGTCCCCATCTCCCCCAGTGAAACTTCCCTGCCCGTACAACATGCTGTCACAGGACAAGGGCAGGACACTGCATCCATGCCCTCAGACCATGAACTTAGCAGCCTGGCTCCTGAGATCATAGAATTTGGACATCTACAACTCCCGCAGAGATGTGTGGACATCCTCAGGGAAGCCAGAAAACCTAATACTCGCCACTGCTATTCTAGCAAGTGGAAAAGATTTGTCATCTGGTGTAGAGGAAAGAGCATCAACCCAGTTGACTGCTCTCCCACACACATTGTTCTGTACGTGACCCATTTACTGGATTCAGGACTAGTGTTCAATTCCATTAAAGTCCACCTGGCGGCACTTTCTGCATACACCACTTCCCAACTTAAAGTGTCGTGGTGGAAGATACCAGTTATCAAGGCCTTCATGGAGGGGGTAAAGAGAATACACCCTCCGATAGCTAACCCAGCTCCCGGATGGGACTTAAATGTGGTACTTTCTAGACTCATGGGCCCTCCTTTCGAACCCATGCACAAGGCAACTCTTAAAGACCTCACTCTTAAGACTGCTTTCCTAATAGCTATCACCTCCATTAGGAGAGTAAGTGAACTACAGGCTCTTTCTGTGCTAGACCCCTTCGTAACAGTTCACAAGGATAAGGTGGCTCTACGCACACACCCAAGGTTTGCACCAAAATTCATCTCGAAATTCCATGTAAACCAGTCAATAGAACTACCAACGTTCTTTCAAAACCCTTCCAGCTTGGGAGGTAAGTCTGCATACACTAGATGTACGCAGAGCTGTCATGTTCTACATGGAAAGAACCAGACCACTGAGAAAGACTAATCAGTTCTTTGTCTCGGTGGCAGCAGGAAGAGAAGGAGATGCAGTCTCAAAGTCCACTATATCTAGATGGATTGTTCAATGCATCACTCTGTTTCTCTCTTGCTAAGAGAGAACTACCCTTCAAGCCAAGAGCACATTCTACTCGAGGCACTGGGGCTTCCATAGCGTTCATTGCAAATGTTCCCCTTGAGTCCATCTGCAAAGCGGCTACCTGGAGTTCTGTGCACACCTTTACAAAACACTACTGTTTAGATGCACACTCTAGATCTGACTCACAGGTGGGACAGGCAGTATTAAGACCTCCTTTCTCTACTGTTCCTTCTCATAACCCACCGCCATTTCCGGGTACTGCTCGCTAGTCTATGCACAGCATGTGATTCTAAGCAGATTAACAAACATCAGAAGACAATGCATTACTTACTGTAAAAGCATTTCTGATGGTTGTATCTGCTTAGATTCACATGCGCCCACCCTTCCTCCCCGCTCGGATGGAAGGAACATAGACACCTTTCTACATCTCTTTTCTGTACTCACTCACGTATAGAAAGCTCCCTCAGGGCAGAAAAAATACAGAGGGACCTCGACGCGTGAGGGATTGTGGGTACAACGCACGTCACTATATGGATAGTGTTACAGACACGCCTTGTCGACGTCCCCTTTCGACTACGAAAAACAAAATGCAATACTCCGCAGTGACCACTGGATGTCAGACCTATGCACAGCATGTGAATCTAAGCAGATACAACCATCAGAAATGCTTGGTAAGTAATGCATTGTCTTACTTATGTTAGTGGCAAAGGTGACCTTGTTTGACCGCACTCAAATTAAGCGTTGATACAGTAGGCGTATTGCTGTGACAGTGATTTACAAGGCGACATGAATGGCTCCGAACTAAAACACCAGAAAGGACGCTATGTTGCTTTGTACCGCTACAACTGCATACGGGCATAGAGGTCTGATGCGGTCATCCCATTGAATGATGAAGCTCATACAACCGGTGACGAATAGCTGCACTTGACGGTTAAAAAACCATCACTTGGACGCTGAAAACCATGACATTCACAAAAAGGAAGGAAGTAACTGAGGAGGGAAAAAAAAAAATCTATCAATACGAAGCCTTTGTGGAAATGTAAGGTGTAACACAACATTTATATAAACAAATAATGTTATATGGGGGGAAAAGTACAAAGTCCCTACAATCAGTGACAATGTACTATCGGCATAATATATCAATGCCACAACCATTTCGTAGGTAAGTGGAAATTGTATTGACAGTGTACATACGGCAGTAATGTGCAATCTGAAATGGCAACGGCACACAGTTTCAAATGCATTACTAGGAATAAATATTTTTTTTCCGGACTATGTAAATGACAGATTGGTGTATAGGCCTGGAAAAATGACATTACATGATATGCACTGGCTCCATTTTGGCCTCCGCAGTCCCACAGTAGTTCTTTGCAAGAAGACTTCCTATGCAACTGATATTTCATGTGCTTCACAAACCTTTTTGAAGCATAACTTATCAAAGGGAATGTTTCACAAACTGTGACTCCCTACATTCTTTCTGTCTCCATTCCCTGTAAGTCAAGGTCGAAAAACAATTGACCCTTATGAGGTCTGCTACATGTGCGACCACACTGGGCGCCTACTGAAAAAATGAAATAAAATAAACTGACCTTCACTCCGAACGCTTAAACATTCTCATTTTGCAACAACATAGCAGTCAATCATGAGAACCGTTACTCCCCACCACGTGCCGACGCGCTGTATTTACGAAACCGTGCAGGTGGCTGCCTCAGAATCCAAAATATAGGACGCCAGTGTAACCGCAGTACTTTTGGTGGTGGTTTCTTACATACACGCTGTAAGGACTTGTCGTACAGCAACTACCAAGTGTCACAGCACGGTATGATAGTGGTAACAAGAACAAAGCACGGGTTCACTTTCTACTGCCACATATAAGTAATGCTTACCTTTGCGCTCAGTGTTTCATAAAGGTTTGTTTGCGGGGATTTTGGCGTACAACACAAACTAAATGACCATGGCGGGCGTATCAAAAGAACGCTACGCACTTGACGCCGCGGCAGAACCAATCGGTGAAAGCGCAACATGTTGCCATACGGCATGCCATCGATTAGCCAAGAGAAATATGCTCCACTGAGCGAAAGGTAAGTGCGACCACGGAGCGGACATAGATATCACTCATTCTTGGAGTGCTACTTTTTGATCGTTTTAAAGGAAAGTACAGTAGCAATTCTCACAATTTACAAATGCACGCCTTTGAGAACAAGCCCCTGCCAGAAAAAGGATGACCATCCGTCTAGTGGTGTGGCCTGTAGCCGTGCACAAAGTCCCCCCCCCGCCCATTTAGTCTATGGGGGAAAAAAGACGTTTTGGGACCCCCTATGACTTTGGCCCCCCTGGATGAATCCTTAGCAAACTTTGGAAAAAAAATCAGAGTGGCCCATATACTTGCAAACTTTGGTAATGATTCGTCCAGGGCGAGCCGAGTTATAAGTTGCCCAAAAAGTGTTCTTCATGTGGAAACAGCAACTTAACCATGTATGTATATATAACCAATCTGAATCCACTATAGGTTTGTAGGATGTACCTTTATTTTGTGACTTTGCACCGTAAAACACCTGGACAAGCTTGTGATTGTTGAGAAAGTTGTGGAGAATGCTGTATTGTCCATTGCTTAATCCCTGTGAGGGCTCTCTAATAAAGTAGTTACATTGTTGGACTGCTCTGTTCTTGGAAGTGGAATGGGATTTCCTCGGCCCTGTTCCTCTTGCTTAGAACCAGGGTGATTTTATTATTTTTTTTAAAAGGAAAAAAAACCTGCCGCCTTAATTCAGGGTAAAATGCTATGAACGTCTGGCAGGGCGATTGGGTTGGGCTAAAGCCCTTTTTTTCCTCAACATTAATCCTGTTAATTATTCTGGCGCCTAGTTGAAGTGATGACCACCATCAAGGCCATTTCCAGGTAACCAGCATTAGCCCAAACAGAACAATTGACTTAGTAGCCAATGCCTCCTAAAGAACACTGACTTTTCCTACTGGGTGAGGACTAGAAACATAGGGTTCTAGAAGAGCTGAAGATCAAGCATTCCATCATAGTGACACTTGTTTTGCAAGTGAAAACACAATGTAATGTGCAATATGCCCCAGATCTGCCAACTTGGGTTTCAATCTGAATTAAATTAGATTTCTGTCATACTATTTCCAGCCGAGCTAAGTCTTCATCTGGAAGAATGTGGATGTTCTCACAGACTTGTATAATAATCGGCAGCAATACTGTTGTGCTAATTCAGCAGCAGAAAGTTATGTAGAGAGGTCTCTGTGATCGATTAACCATGCATGCCTGAATCTTAAAAATCCTTCCACACCTGCGGGTCGGGTAATTTGGTTTATATACTTGACCTAAGAGAAATGCACTCGACCCATTAACTTGATGGCATTGTTTTTGCATTGTGATGCATAAAGAACAAACCCTTACCTGCAAAGAAATGTTTTTTATATTCTCATTGACAAATAAAATGTCGTGTAGGCATCAGGGAGTAAATGAGCCCACCCACCTCCATATGTAAAGCACATTAGGCAAGAGTTAAAATCATTTGGATGTTGGGAGCAGTTTGCAGTAGCTTGTATTTGAGTCTTGAAAGTTGGGTTTTGAGTTGACAATCCCGTACACAATGGGCTGCGAGATGAGGCCCAAGATGTGATTAGTGTGTAGATTAGTAAATAAAACGAGCACTAAACAGTATGCAATGTTAAGAGAATATGGTTGGCTGCAAACTGATGCAGAATTATATAGTAATGAGTAACCATGCATCAATTCAGCTGTTCACTAACGATTTGTCACATTGCACAATAGCGGTTCGAGAAGGTGCTGCAGGCTGTTGCCTACTGTCTGCTCAATTTGTACTCATGAAAATTGATGAACCGGGCCATTCATGAATATATCTGTGCTGGGAGTCTGCCATCTCTATGCTAAATCTAATTAAAGGCAAACCTACTCGTTTTCAGCTACATATTGGTTAAGTTGTCAGCCTCCTCCCGACCGGAGGGTCTGGAAGTGTAAGGGACAATGCAAAATGCATCCCAAGTGTCTAACTTTTGATCTGTTTATCAAGAATGTACAAAGTATCAACATTGCGTTGTCCTCATTACGTCCTTGATTTCTTTAGTCCTCTGTTCACCCCCTTTCCTCCATGCTGCTCCAGCTTTGGATCTTTGATGGATTCACATGCTCATTGAATATTCCTCATCTTCCGGCTGGGAATTGTCGGTAATATTAAAGCAGTTTTGCTTAAAACTGCCTGTCTCTTATATATCCTATTGCTGTCAATTTGTCATACTGCCCCAGCCACTGACATTAGTCCTCCTTAGCTCCACCCCTGGTTGCCATCATATTTGTATCACACGTTTAAGCGTTGGGAGTACGCGTCGTTTCACTGAAGGAAACGATGGAGGGGTGAAATGAGGGCTCCCAACACTTACCTGCTTTGGGACCATAATTATGGTGAACAGCACTATAACAAATGACTGAATGACTAGCGGCTATGGGGACCCATTGCAGATGAAGATCCAGACAATCGACCGATCTTCTCGACCGTGTGATTCCTCTTCTTGAGTTTGAGGCCTGCCTCACCTGCTGCAATGACGGACACAAATTCTTTTAAGGGCCTGTACTAAGTATTGCCTCGAACTTGTATGAGGACCACCATGAGAGGTGCTCGTACTGGCTGCATCCAGACCACGACATGAACAGCTGCTCCATCTGCCAGTCTTTATTCAAACACTCAAAGGACCGTCGCTGTAGGTTGGTGATTGGGATGGAAGACAGTGCTTGGGTCTCTGACTCAACCTCAATCTGCAGTCATGCCTCTACCAGAAACTGCAGACCCATGGAAATTCCTTCCTCTTCTAAGAGGTTGAGGTCCCATGAAGAACCTTCCATGGGAAAAACTTAAAGGGCCACAAGTCTCACACTTGGGCTGTCCCCATCAGCTACTCTGATGCTTCTGGCACCCACCACCCTGTCCAGCTCATTGGTAGCCCTGTCAAGTCTTCGTCTATGCCTAAAACTACCGTGTCAACAGCTGCCACTAAACTCCAGTCTTTGATGCAGTCTTCATAGAAGCAACATCTGTTGATGTCCTCAACTACTCTGTGAAAAGTCGTCAAAATCAAGAGCCTCGTCGACGACTTAGACGGTCTAAAGACCAAAATATCCACATCCTCATCGACTCCTGCCCTGTCAACGATGGCTTCATCAACGCCTACGTCTACCATCTCTACCAGCAAACTGACAAGAGTTGCTCTGCTCTGTTGACATCCCTGCAGACTGCGTTGGTTACCACTTTTCCCAGGGGTGCTAGTATGGACCGCGACTTCAGCACAAGAGTAGACCCTTCCAAGGCCCACAAAGGCCAAGCCACTCTTCACCATGGTACCCTCTGTCTCACCAGCACCCAGGGACCTTTCTATTAATTTCTCATCAACCCTGCAGACATTGGTCACAGACCTACAGCACAGGGTTCCTCATCTGGCTCCTCAAGGAGCCCAAAGTAGGAGCCCTCCAACATTACCTTTTTAAGAGAAGTTAGTTCCACCTCAGCCTGTTTCTCCATTCTCTCTACCAGTTGCTACCCTCGCCAACTGTCCATGGTCCCGAGGACCCTGTGTCCTCATACCTAATTTATACTACTGCTGAATGATGATCCCATCCCGGTTGATGGGAGGGGGGAAACTCCAGACCTGCCTTCGTGTGACTACCTGCCAGATGACTCTTTCCAGGCACTCTTGACACATGCAGTTAAGCTATTTGGTCTAGTTCCTGAAGAGCAGAGGAAGGAAGGTTTCCTGTTTCAAAGGCGTGAAGCCTCCAGCAAGTCTGCAGTCGCAATCCCTATTCTGGACAACCTCTGGGAAGATGGCCTTTTGGTGATAAAATCTCTTCTTGGCTCCTCCCAAAAGGATTGCTTGGAGAAGTATAATGTGCTGGATAAGTGTCTATGCACCCAGGCCTATCGGCAGCTGCTCAAAAAAGATCAGCCAGTACTTTTCCATGCATGGTGCCCCCAGACAAAGAGGGCAAGCGGCTAGACACCTCTGGCAAAAGTTAAGATTTTCAATGGCTGCTACAACATTCAATGCGGCAATACTCTCCCGGTATGACTGCGAGTTGATACATGGGTCCCATCTTCTGACGGACTATAAAAGGGATGAAGATCTGGCTCTGTTGTGGGAAGGTAAGCCACTTCGGACTACGCTATTGCAGTCGCCAACCTTCGCTGAATGGCAATCTGAGTTATATGGGATGGTTAAAGGTAACACATTTTCGTACAGAGGTGCAATCCAAGGTTGTGGATATGCCATTTGATGGAGTTTACTTTTTTGGAAAAAAAGCTTTGATGGCCTGCAGGGTTTTGTCCACCTGATACTGCATGCTCCCTAGGCATCCAGCAGCATTGAAGGGAGTCCTTTATTTCTGCAAAAGGAATGTTCTCCAGGACCTCCAGATACTACAGACCCTCCTACCAGCAGAGGTCACACAGGAGGCTTGCAGGGAAGGTCACCAACATACAGAGGTACTCTGCGGATCTTCCTCCAGAACAGAACCCCCAAGGAAGCCTGACTGGAACCGGGACCCATGCCCCCACTTCAGCACTCCAGTTGGAGGCTGGTTGTTCCAATTTGTTGATCAGTGGGAAACCATCTCCACTGACAAATGGGTGCTCCATATCATTCGGCCAGGACATACCCTCGAGTTTCTGGGCAAATGCCCCTCCATTCCTCCCATAGATAAAAAAGAACAACCTCTGCCCCTCCTCCTACAGGATGTTCGATCCCTTCTAAAAACGGAGCGAGCTATAGAAGCGGTCACTGCACCTGCGGGGCTCTAGAGTGTACATCGGATACTTCCTGGTGAGAAGTCCGGTGGGTGGAGAACCATCCTGGACTTCTGGCATCTCAAATACCTACAATCACAGGTTTTGCATGGTCCACCTTCAACACATTATTGACCAGCTCGATCAAGGAGACTTGGTCTCCTCTCTGTACTTGCTTATCTCCACATCCCCATGCATCACAAACCACAGGCCCTTCCTTGGATTCGTACTTCAAGGCTAGCATCAGTTCAAGGCTCTGCCCTTTGGTCTAAAATCAGTGCCAAGGGTTTTCACAAAATGCCTAGCTCTAGTGGCAGCCCGTCTATGGCGCGCAGACATTTAAGTTTACCTTTACCTGGACAACTGGCTGATGCTCGATCCCTCCCAAACGCTAGCCTTGTAACGCAGAGAAACATCTGGTGCCTAACTTCTATGGGGTTCCCCTTACACCTTGCAAAGTAATGCGTATCGCCCTCGCAACACTCTGTTCCTAGGCTCGTGGCTCAACATTTACATATCTTGTTACCCCTTCGTAGGATAGGACCAACTGCCTACTCCACAAGATTCGACAACTGTCCACTTACAGGTGACAACCGCTTGCTGCATCAAATCTGTTTAAAGATGTCGTCCTGCATTCCCTTAGTTGCTCACTGCAGACTGCATGTGAGACCTCTTGAGGAATTACTAGATGCCAGATGGCAGAATGTGTCAGGCTCCTGGAACAGCCAGATTACCCTCAATCCATCCTTCCACCGAAATCTCCAGTGGAGGAATCATTGCGAGAACCTCACAGGGCACTCCATGTTCACCTCCCAGCACACCAGGCTACAGTTGCTATCAATGACTCCCTAGAGGGCTGGCGGGGCCTGCATTGGCTAATACCATGCTAGGGGTCTGTGACAGCCAGAAGAAAAAGCTCTACACATAAAGAACGTAATGCTACGAGCAGTGTTCTGGGCCCTGAAATTATTCAGACCGTAAACTCCAGGACAAAGTGGTTTGTATCCAGAAACAGGCTAGACCTATTCACCCGTACTCTGAATAAGCACAAGCGCTATCGAACTGGGCAATATTACAGAACATGTTTCTCCTTCCGTTTTGTGCCAGGGATCCACAATACCATTGCGGATTCCCTCTGCAGGGAACTACGTTCCTGCCACGAATGGGAGCGTCATCACAGCCAAGTTCTTCTGCCCTTCTCTGGGTGACCCCCACAGTGGGAGACGTGTTTGCCACAGCAGCCAACACCAAGTGCTCCCAGTTTGCCAGCTGATGCCCTCAAGCAGGAAGTCTGAGGGGACGCTTTCTCGATTTCCTGTTCCTATACGCGTTAACACGAATTCTGCTCCTATGTGCTAAATGCACTCCTACGGAGTAGCTGCAAGATGATCCTAATTGCCCCAGCATGGCCTCGCCAGATTTGGTACTCTGAGGAGCTGTAGAGAAGTTTTCTGGGTTCTATAATTCGGTGCACAGGCTAGCAAGAGTCTGAAGTTGAAGAAGCTGGTTCCAGGAGGAGGAAGCCGTGGCAGAGACTGAGGGTCAACTCCCACCTGAACCGATACTGCATACCAAGAAGCATATTTGAACATGAGCAAGGAAGGAGTTGACGGCAAGAGATGTTTGACAGTTGCAGCCTCGCAGGAGGAGAAAGGCGCCAACCAGATGACACAGCTCCAATACAAGAAAGGTAACCAAGAGACGGTCAATCATACGTGTCAATCATATTTGCACTAGGGGAAAGAAGCAAATATGATTGGGATACTCTCCTAGTCTGTGAAAGCTAAAAGTTGCAAGTGGCACAAATTTATATTCACAAGTAACCAAGAGTGAGCATCATTGCTGGCGTCATCCTACTTGTCCAGTAACAGCAAGTAAACAAGGAAGTGACAATACTCTTCTTTGTGAGACTACATCATTTCTGGAACCCTCATATACAAAGTGGCGAAAACTGAGAAGGCTAACAATAAGATTGGTTTGAATTCTCAAGAGTGAAGTTCGACATTGAGACTTTCAAGCACAATTAAAGTGGACACAAAAAAAGACCAAGGCAAAGAACGCAGAGTAAGTATCTTGCAAGCGCAGGAGAAGGGGCATCCAGGGAGGTGGATAAGTCTGCGAAGTGAACTGAACAAATGATTGAACTGGTTAGCCAAGAACTGTGAAGATTCTATATTAAGGATGTGGAAGCCGTTGCAGGAGCAGGGAGTCCTTTCCATGGACTCTAGTTGTTTTGCATTAGTGGTAGGGTGAGCATAGCTAAGCTTGGATAGAATTCATTTGGACTTAACAAACTGACAAGTATCCTAGTTAGTTGTTAGGTAGGGAAGTCCATAGATTGGGGACAGCGAGTCCTTTTCCCATTTCAAATCAAAAGGTTGATACAAATGGCATGTTCTAGTATGTCTCATCCTTCTGACCCACCACAGGTCTAAACATTGACAATTTTGAGACTGTGGTAACGTGAGTCAGATTTGTCAGAGGCCATGGTGGTTTTGGCTGTTATTTTAGGAGCTTTCAATGGTTCATTTGCCCTTTGGGGGATCCACATTAGAGCCAGTAGATGCAGATGAGCATCCATCCGTTTTGCTCCCTCAGACTGGCTGGTACAATAATCAAAAGGAAAATTTCCTCTCCTAACTGGGTCTAGAATCCACTATAATACGCTAGGGATTTGTACCCAATGTGGTTCTCTGCATGACAGCAGTCGTAACTGTTCCATTTGTATGTGAAAACAGTCAGAACTCCTCAGAATAATTGGGAATTCCTAAAACTGGAGCTGTGCAAATTGCTTTTTATCAATTCATCAAGCCCATCCTCCATTTCCTCAGTCCATTCAATGTTTTCCTTATCCACCTGTGCTTTCTTCAAAGCCTGTAAAAGTGGTCTTGTATGTGAACTATAGTCAAATATACATGCTGATATAATTAGTTCCAGAAACTGTTGCATTTGCTCTATCGTGTGCAGTTTTGGTGTGTTCACGATTGCCTCAGCTGTTTCAGTCTTAACTTCATGCTAAATTAACTGACCTAAAATAACACCTTCCTGACAATATTGCAATTTCTCCTTATCCACTTTGTATCCTTTGTCTGCTAGAATAATCATTAATGGAGTCTCGTCTGCACTCTTCTGTTCTACAGACTAAAATATTGTCTACGTACTTCAGCCCAATACTTGGCAAATCAATATTGCTTAAGTCCATCTGCAGGACCAGGTGGTTGGACTCCCTACCCTTGAGGCAAACATGTGCTTTTCACTTTAGTCTGATGGAACGTAATTGACGTAAAATATTGGGAATCCTTTTGCAACAGGATTGAGAAACACATTTTTTTGAGTCCAATCACTGTGAAATGTGATGCCTCTGGGGGATTACTGCATAAAACCATTGCAGGATTCGGACCTAGAGGAAACTCTGCCTCTACAATATGGTTAATAGGTGCCATGTCCTGAATTAAAAACCATGACACCCTGCCCCCACCCTTTAATTTCTTTTTTTGTCCGAATACACTACAGTATTACACGGTGACTGTCACCAAGATGCCTTGTTCCATCATAACAGATGGTCTTAAAAATGCCCTTGTCTGCCGCTCGAGACATAGGATAATGCCAAGTGTTGTGAAAATGTTAGTACTTAGGTAGCCAAATTCCATAATTGGAGAAGAAATCTGCTGGAACTGGCCAAACATTAAGTCTCCACAGAATTTTGAAAATCTGTGCTCATGAGCAGTCTTTTCCTGTAGAAAAATCTGCCACGTGTATTTCGCATTCTATAGTTGTAACACGAGTCTGGCTTTGCAATGTGGCGTCTCTTAGCACAGTGGAATTGCACTTTCTGTAATGTACACTGGTAGTACAGGGTGTTACTCTAACCATGCAGTGGAGAAAGCTAGCAGTGTTAATCAGTGGAAAGTGAATAATCCAGGTATTGCATTAGTCAGACCAGCACTGCGTTGAAATGGATTACCACACAGTTACTTTTGCTAGGCAGTAGGTATAATGGTGGTCCTGGTTAATTAAACTATTGGTGTACTAGCTGTATAAGCAATGGGGAAATGATTTCAGCAGGATTTTCAGCAGGATTTTACTATGGGTATACGGTTTTCTGCCATAGTAATCTTTTATCCTTTACTTCATGAGTGGTTTACAAGCGTGCACTGGTGTAGCTTCAAATCATCTTTGGGTGCTTGCATTACTGTGGCATAACAAGATTAAGAGAAATGTAGCATTTGTTTTTTTTTTTACTTGTTTATTGGTGCTCTGAAGTGAATGGCATTGAGACCAAAGAATGGTTAACCCTTGTCCAATAGCGAAATGGGCCAGGGGTCACCATTACACACTTAAGTGGGATTCTATGTTACAACCTTATACACATCACTGAAAAAGCCCCTGGTCAAAATGCTCCTACCACTGATCAGACCCACTCCTCTTTGATCTTCACTTAGCCTAGAGCAAACTCTTCTTAAAGCTGAACACTGCTTGAACGTGTAGCATACAAAAACAAGTCTCCCTTCTTATTTTGCAGATAATTCTGATGCTTCCTCCAGACGTTCCTATCCGAAGACTGCCTCGAAGGATGCCATTGCTCCAAACTTCAACAATACTTTAAGCCTTTCTTGTATTGCAGGATCTTTTGATCCAGACTTTTCCTTTTGCGGGGAAACCCTCCTGATGCCTTAAACTTGTATTGCATGGGCTTGCTACCCTTGGTTCTCCAGATTTTTTGCACTGCTGCTCCTGTTGGTCCTTGCATCGTGAATGCTGATGAACCATGGGAGTTGTAGCCCAAAACCCATGAGGAGCTGCAGGTTGGGGATCCCTGTTGTATTTCAAAATCTCTTGTTCCAGACTATGCTCCATTGTGGGTGAAGTTATCTGTGCCTTTTCACAATCCTGTGCCTTTTCACAATTCTGTGCTTTATTTAAGTGTTCGGTCTAAAGAATTGTACATTAAATTATTCTATTTTCTTCATTAAAAACCTGCTCCTTTTTCATGGGCTCTGACATTAGTACCCTGTTTTACTTGTGCTGTGCTTGCTTAGTTGGAAGTTCAATGTATAATTCTGTAAAATTGCTGAACCGAAGTGCCACTGTAAAATCCCATTCCAGTTCTCATCAATCTGCTTCCATTGAAGCAGATTGTAGGTTACAAGCTGAGTCGGTAATGCCCTCACCGCGAGGGTTCTATTGCTATTAGTACCCCAGTCTGCATTATTTGCGTAACCGGTGCACTAAAAAAAAAACAAGAAAATGGCCGCCGCCATGGAAAGGGAAAAGGGAGTCTGTTTTCCCTTTCCATGGCGGCCATCGGGAGCGGACGCGCTGGGAACACAACTGTTCCCAGCGCGTCCGCTCCCGAAAGGATCAAAAAGAAGGTAAGTGGGGTTGGGAGGGCGGGAGTGGGATGGGCGATGAAGGGGGGGACATACCTGTGTCCCCTGGCGGGGGACGAGGGAAGCCCCCAGCCGTGTGGAGGCAGAGAGCGGGGATGGCCCTGCTCCGAGTCTCCACACGGCTGGAGGCTTCCTTCGTCCCCCACCGGGGACGCAGGACCAAGAAGGTAAAGTTGAGGAGGGGCGGGAGGGAAAGGAATAAAAAAACTTACCCGAGTCCCCGGCGGGGGGCGAAGGCAGCACCTCAGCCGCAGGGAGGTTCGGAGCGGGGATGGCCCCGCTTCGAGCCTCCTCATTGGCTGAGGGGTTGCCACGCCCCCCCTGGCGGGGACAAAGGCCGTGGAATCCCGACAGAGGGATTCCAAGCCGGGTAGGGACCTGGAGAGAGCCAATCTGAATGCTTGTTGCATACAGATTGTCTCTCGCCGGGTACTAATGAGGAATATCGTGAAAGCCCATCAGGATTCCGGCCCACACGGCCTGGAGTTGGACAACCTTGGTTTAGATGTTGCTTTTTAATTTGAAAATCCGAGGATCTTATCCAGGGTTGAGAGAAGAGTACTTATTTTCAGGCATTATAGCTTTGCCAAAAGAAAAACCTCATGTGGACTCTCGTGGGCATCGTGAAACTGCTGTTTTGGTAACTTTTTTTTTGTTTGGTTGATATTCAGATACAAAACAATCTAGCTTTTCGGTTGCGTGTGTGGCGCTGGGGACTGTGTGAGGAGCACTAGCTTGGCTGAAATGAAAGGAAGCAATTAAGAAAAATCTTGAATCAATTTACTTGCTATTATTTAGCTCAATGCTTCATTTCCGTGAGTATACACAATTTGTATCTGTGCCGAGTTGTCCTCTGGGACTGAAAAATGATACAGAATGCAAGGAGCTTCATTCAAAATCAAATGCCTGAATATGAAAAAACCATGATCGCTCGCCACCTTAGAAACAGTGCCAACTTAAGTGGGGACCACGAATAAACACAAGGTTCTGCACAAAGTATAGTCTCCGACACCCCTTTGTGTCCTGTCCATGAATGCAAATGCAGAACAGCTGCACTAGTCGAAAGCAGCACTTTTGTCCATGGCATTCGTATCTAGCTGTGCAGATTATGTTTTATATTTATCCTGGCAGGTAGGAACGTAGCATCCAACTGGCCGATTCCATATTATAAAAATGAGTTATAATGTCAAATGGCTCTGGTTTTGAGTTTGCCTGCCAACCTTGGTAATGAGAGCACTAACTGCGAGGGTCACGTTTTGAACTCTTGGAGTCAAACATTAAACTGAGTTTTAACATGGTGTCCAAGAACAAGCACTAAAGCGTTCTTCACATTCTACTGCGCAACGGAAATAAAGGAACCTCAATTTTCGCTTTTTCAATAATCTAGGGTTTGATTGTGTTCACTAAGAGCTGAAAGCCTGCTAGGTGTTTGGCCCAGTTCAGGGTGTAGATGTGGTGCCTATAGAAGGTTCTGAATTAAGGATAGTGGTGTATGTATAAATGGAACTATGTTTGTATGAAACTAACCTGTTTTTGTACTCTCCAAAAAAAGCCTCAACGCTGGAATATCGCTTCAGTGGTAGGTTGCTTTTTATTGCCACCTTTCCATCAAGTTACACTGCCCATCATTTAACCCCTTCCACTCCTGGTCTTGCTCCCTCAACCCGTTGTATTTTATTAGGCCCTTTTTGTTCCCCCAAATCCGTAGACATTTACTTGGCAATCCTGCCACCAACCATGCTTGCAATCCTGCCACCATCCTTTTTGAGAGCCTTAGCCGTATAATGGAAAATTACTCTTCCCCACCCCCTCCATATCAAGGTACTTAAACCTGAGGATCTAACTGAACATGCATGCCGAGTAAGAATCCATGCATCCGACCGTTATAAGAAGTTGAACAAAGGGCTTTTTTCACTTTCACAGTATGGGTAGAACTATATCTCTAAATGGGCTGCAATGATTTTTGGCAAACTTATCCATTTACTATGAATAAATTGTCTGCTAAAAGTAAACCGGGATTTTATGTACATTTTCTGGCATACAGAACACTTGTAAAGTGTAAGCTGTACGTATTCTTATCACCTGCGCCCTGATACCTTTGGTCCGGCGCGCATAATAAACCATGTTATGAGAGCACATGAAGTGTGATATTGCAAAAAAACGCGTAAATATTATGCAGAAGCAATATTCAGATTTTTGTAATGCTACAGAAGAGCAGAAGCGTATGAAGAAGCTAAATGTAATATTGTAAACAAGCAGAGGCCTACAAATAAGACCTCGGTGGCCCCTGTGTTCCCGATGGACAGGCACAAACATGGGGAAGTATTATTTTATGCAGAAGTACATTATGAACAAGCGCCAATGTATGAATAAGAGACCAGCTCAAACCTGGCTAGGTGAATAGATGCACATGTCATGTGTCCTACATAAATAGAAAAGCAGACGATTAAGCAAAACAAATCTTTTGGGATATTGACGACAAGCACAAGTATGAAAAGCAGAGTTGTTCCTCCTTGCTCTCCCTTCTGCTTCCTCTGCACGATTCTCCAGGTTAGCTACCAGTTGTTTCTGTACGTGAACCTCCTTTGCGTGAACCTCCTTTGCATTGTTGATGCTAGTGTCCGTGTTGATTTTCACCACACTCTCCAGGCTGCTCGTTCTCTCTGCCAACGCCCTAACATCTTGCCTCAGCAGGGTGACTTCTATGCCTACTGCATCTATTTTAGCCTCCAAGGAAGTGTGCAAGTCTGACATCGCTATCCCCCATGAGTCTCTCAGCTCTGTAATAGCCGCTAATATCTGGTGATTTTCAGTCGCTAGGGTGCTCTCCACCGGTGCTATCACGCCTTTGGGCGCTGTGGTCGCAGGAGATTGTTGCATTTTGGCAAATGCCTCCATTGTGGATTGTTCTTGCTTACGGCCCCTCGCCCTGTCATTTTACGGCCTCAGTTATGTGCCCAAAGTTGCTTGGTCTCAAGTGTATCGATCCTGCTCCTCTGTGTTAATGCGGCACCAGTGTATCTCTCCAGATCTGGGGCAATTATCCCAGAGGAGCCCCAGCGTAAGCTTGTGTGTGTTGGGCTATTTCTCAGAGTGGGTTGTGTCCTCCCATGTTTCAAATTGTCTTGGAGACCACACCTTTCACTTTCACTGGCGTCCACCTTTGAGCTCTTTGACTTCTCAGGGGCCATCTGCTTATCTTCAGTCCCCCCAGAGTTCCCCCAGCTCCCAATATTATATTTCCCTTTGTCACCAGGAGCACAAGAGCACCTCCATCAGAGCCAGCCCAGTGGTCTGTTACTGTGTCCTCCAGTAGCCGTTGCTACCAGGTGCCCGTTTCCACCTTTATCAGCTGCTAGTGTTATTAATGAGCAGCCGCCGTTTGCATCGGCTGCCCTTTCTGCTGGAACACCATATTCTGTGTTTCAGCTCGGCTCACCCGCGCCTCTGTCTTCCGCGCAGCCGTCCTGAACTTCAGCATCCCAGTACAGGCATCAGCTGTTAAAGTTACATCGCATTCCCGCTACAATGTTTCCTGTAGTCTTGGTGCGCGGCTCTTGTTCCCTGCGCAAAGAAGGTGTTCGGATGGCCGCTTCGTCTGATCCCAGTTCCGCAGCGCCCGGCTGCATCAGACTCACGCAGCCAGCTCCCACCGATGGATCTCTTGGGAGAGCCCTGCCCGCGCTACAATGTATATTTAATTCGCCACCCCCAGGCTTGCTGCGCCCTGCTGCTCAACGCAAACTGCAATCATAATAAACAAATGCTCCGTCGGGCGCCCCATCTGGAGCAAGCTCTCCGCTCTCTGCTTATAATCCAACTCCGTGATTCCAATTGTCGGGGGTCCCGATGCCTTTGTTGTCTGCCATTTTGTAGGACTACGTGCCCACCAAGTCGCACGTAGAAAAGCAGATATCTTCGGCATGCTTACTCCGATTAGCTTGCAATTTACTACAGTCGTGGGGCACTCCTTCCGACATCTTGGCTAATATTTTCAGGAACTCTTGGATCCATTTAGGTGCGTTAACACGGATCAACGTCGGATCACCAGGAGCTGCTGCACAGGAGCACGTTCTACTCCATGGCTAGTTAGCCACGCCCCCCAAGTATGAAAAGCAGAGTTGTTGTAATTTCTAATAGTACAAACATGCAGACGTATAAGCAAACATTCGTAATTTGCACTATTACGGGCACAAGCATAATAAAAAGGAAAACGTCACTTGGAATGCTACAAATGGCAGAACCATGTTCAGCGCATTCCTAACTGGCAATACGACTAACAAGCTTCAATACCAGTAAGCATACAAATAAGATAAAAGGGCCCAAAAATAGATGGGATCAATTGTAGTCCTAAAGATAGATATTTTCAATGTGTCCTAGTCCGTCCCAAGCTCACACGCACACATACATAGATGCACAAGCACAAAGTTCTCATCCTTGTCCCAGTCCTCAATTACCCTCCATTCTCCCTTGTCAGTCTATTACCCCTACATCCCTCATCCTGTTGAGTCCACATAACTCATCCACCCCTCATCTTAGTCCTTCCCATGGTACCCCTCAATCCCTTGTCTGTCCCCCATATACCCGAGACCCCCCACTCCCTCATTTCCACCACGACCTTGTTCCTCATCACATAAGCAGAACACTCCTCGTGTTGTATTGCGAGTAAGCACAAGTGTGCAAAATATCACATTTGTTATATTGCAAACAGAAATTAGGCAACCAACAAGCAAAACACTTGTAATGTGTAAAATTATGATGCAGCAAATTGCCCCAACGATATCGGTATTCACAGGACTGCTAATGTTTTATAATGGTATCTGACATCCGAACACACATGCGTCCCCATATGACCTAAGGAGAATTGCCTATAATGAAACATTAATGCTTGTGATGTTTTTTTATATGGTGGTTTCGCCAGTGCTTTTCCTAGAACACGTGTTACATAAAAATATACCCAACCTAAGTTTGCACTAATTTATCGACCACGGAAGGATGAAGGGCTCAGCTGGGTTTGCCGGGATTCAGACCTGCAGATTACACACACATTGCAGTAGTCCAAGCTCCACTCACTGTGCTATCTTACCGGCTACACAAATGTCTAGGCATCATGCCAAAGGTCTTGACTGCTACCCGTAAAGAAGTGACTGGATCATCGCAACTTGTAAGCAATCACAATACATTCCTTCAAAGAAAACTGAGGTAGTAAGAAAGGTTTACCTTCAAAACTTTCCATATTCTAATTAAGAGACACTTACAAAGTTAAAACTTGCAAACATTGGAAAGACCATGTTTAAAGAAGCTTCTCACAAACTATAACCAGGTACCAACAAAAAATAACAAATACAATTCTATAAAATTATGTAATTGTAGTTCATCCTATAAAATACTGATAAGAAAAAATGCCCATCTGTACGATGAGTCTGGTAAAATTTGCAGTCATTCACAGTTAAATATGCATCTAAACCTCAGCCCAAAACCTTCACTGATCAGTTACATTATAGCTGTTGTCGAAGTCAAAAACTAACCACATGGTATGTGGGCATCAAGCTAGTCTAGTTTCCAAGTTCTATCTGACTAATTACTCGATGGTCGAGTCTTATTTGAACCTGGTTTCATCCAATAAATTTAAATGGGCAACCCAGTCGGCAAGGAGTGCTTTGACTGGTGCACGCCAGTGTGGCCTTATCAGTAGTATGGTTTCACTATTGAGGTGGGAGGGAATCTCACTACTCCTAAAACTATACTCTATCAAAGTGGTATCTGCAATTACCTATGGAGCAGAGTTAAGGGACTGGGTTGCGCCTATCCACGTGGTGTAGAATACATTCTTAAAGATTACTTGGGTTGCCAGTTAATGCTTCCTCTGTGCAAGTAGCATGTGAAGTAGAGAGTCCAGATCAAATTTTTAATAATGCTCTTGCCTTTGTTATACTGGATGAGGATCTGGAACTCTGAGGCTCTTGTACTGTACAGGGAAGGGTTGACTGACTTGCTTTCTATGGCTCGAGGTCGATAGCTCCCTTGGTTGTCACATAGACAAACAATGCTTCTTAATATTCACCTTGTTGGGACCTCGTTCAATCATTGACCCTGGGGGGAGGATGATGGTCTCATGTCTTGGGAGCAAGCATGCGGTTAACTACCTCTTGATTTTAAAGTCCTGGGGATTTGAACAGTATATGGATTTTAACTTGAACCCAAAAATAAACTATTTGCAAAACACCTGCATATGGGGGGACAATTTGTTAGCCAAGTGCTCTTGTTTGGCCCCAGTAAGGCACCTTTTTTTCCCCGTTTGGTCCTTGCCTGTGTTAGGGAGAGAGCCCGCTGGCTGAAGCTGATTTGGTCTCGTCTTGGTGAAAAATCCTCTTACTGCATTGAAAATATTGAAGTTGCACCCTTATAGTAGAAGTTAAGGTGATTGTAACCTTTTTTTAATCCTGCTTTTTAGGAAACGTTTATACTTAATGTTACTATGCTATTTATGATGTGTTCTAATTTACTGAAAGATTGTCTGATTTTGATATGGTCCTGTGTTGCTTTATGGTGTTCTTGCCGATATAAAGATTTTTACATATTATAGCCGTTGATTAAATAAAACCATACATACCTTTGCTCCACAATCAAAATATAAAATAACCAAAAATTAACACCACAGACAATAGTAATCAAATTTAGCGTGATTTCATGTAACATCAGTAATTTATTTTTTTCTTTTTTACTTCTGGGTATCCCGTTCTACTAGTGTTCTTGTGAAAAGCTGCTTGTTGGTATTTCCAATGTTTTTATGGGTCTTAACTTTTTCAGCACTAGCATCCTTTAATTATGTACTTGCATTGACCCACCCCTCAATCCTTATCACTACCCCCTTTACTATTGTACAACCACTGCCTGTATAATTACTACCAGTCCTACTGGCACTGCTGCTAGTACTGGTAGTACAAGTACTAGTAATAATGGTAGTATTACTGTGTGTTGGTCGGTGAAAAGGAGAAATTTGTGTCATTGAAGAGATGGGGGGGGGCATTAAATCTAGCAGTTGACTTAAAACCACTGATTATTACTTGTGTTACCTGTACTAATAGTTATATACTACTAGTTATATAATACAACACTATGTACATCGTTAGTGGAAACAAAGAAATTTACTTTGAACATTTTGCTTCTGTAACATTTCTGGAAACTTCACTTCCTCTACTTTTTTTTGAGGATTGAAGAAGGCAGTTCACAAAATGGAAGGCAAAATAAGTACAAAATGTGAAAAAAGCATCTTCTGTAGTCTTAAGTTTCTTCACAAATTGGGATGCTATCCCTGCAACAAATTGAGAAGCTATCCCTGCGGATGGTATCCCTACTTCATGTTAATGTTAAAGGTCATTTGTACCGCGCACTATCACCACCGAAGTGGTCCCCTGGCGCTCTGGCGGCTCTGAAAAGGGGAGGAGGGGGGGTGGGTTAGTAGGAATAAGCTGGAAAAGTGCAAGAGAGCAGTGATGTGCTGTTGGCAGCCTCAGCCCGGTGGGTCCGTCGGCTGGGCTTGGGGTGTTTTATGGTCCGTAGTCGTCGTGTGCTGTTGTGCAAGTCTATGTGTGGTTTGTTTTGTTGTTGCATTGTTGTGAAGTTTGTGCGGATTGCTGCGTTTAAGGCTTGTGGTTGTGTTTGGTTATAGTTTGAGAGGTGTATGCAGAGGGATGGAATTGTTAGTTAGTTGGTTAGTTGGCATTGCTGTCCTTGCAATTGTGGGATTCCATCTAGGTCCGGTACATGCTAACAGTCACATTTCTATCTAGATGTTGCGCAAGCTAGGTTCATAATTCTAAGTGTGGTGCATGCTAAGAGTCACATATGCTAATAGTCACATTTCTGAAATTCTATCTAGGTGTGGTATTTGCTAACAATCATATTTCTATTTAGATGCAACGCGGGCTAAGTTTGAGAATTCCGTCCAAGTGTGGCACATGCCAACAATCATGTTACTGCCTAGATTTGGCGCAAACTAAGCTTGAGAATGCCATCTAGGTGTGGCATATGCTAACAGTCACATTTCTGAAATCCCATCTAAGTGTGGCATATGCTAACAGTCACATTTCTGAAATTCCATCTAAGTGTGGCATATGCTAACAATCACATTTCTGAAATTCCATCTAAGTGTGGCATATGCTAACAGTCATATTTCTGTCTAGATTTGGCGCAGATTAAACTTGAGAAATTCCATCTAAGTGCGGCATATGCTAACCATCGTATTTCTATCTATATGCGACGCGGGCTAAGCTTGAGAATTCCATGCAAGTGTGGCACATGTTAACAATCACATTTCTGTCTAGATTTGGCGCAGACTAAACTTGAGAAATTCCATCTAAGTGTGGCATATGCTAACAGTCACATTTCTGAAATTCCATCTAAGTGTGGCATATGCTAACAGTCACATTTCTGGAATTCCATCTAAGTGTGGCATATGCTAACAGTCACATTTCTGTCTAGATTTGGCGCAGACTAAACTTGAGAAATTTCATCTGAGTGTGGCATATGCTAACCATCGTATTTCTATCTAGATCCGACGCGGGCTAAGCTTCATGCGGACGTTATCCCTGCTTAACACTTTCCATAAACGGAACACACTTCTCTGGGACGGTATCCCCCTCTTTACCACATTGGCAACATGCATACATCATGCAAACATTTGCAATAAAATATCAGTACAATACTAGTGTAACAATACTTCCCGAAGATGCGCGGTCCTAGTGATCCTAAGATCCTATGAGTCCTTGTTGCTTTCAACAACGTAGCCCTGAAATTCCTCAACTTATTTCTAGCCCACTCAGGCCAGGCATCCTTCATGCACTCAAAACCTCTCACTTGAGGTCAATAACTATATTCTCTCAGAGTCCCTTGGCCATTTCTCTTCATATCAACCTTAGAATCCATAGAAGTCTATTTCCTAAAAGTCCTTAACGGGTTATGATACTCAAACTTCCCGAAGATGCACAAAACATACATGCTTTCTCTCATTGACCTTTGCATCCTCCTACAATTAAAGTAGTTACATGCACGGACTCAATTCATATCATGTCACTTGTGCAACACAACCAGTCAATATACTCAATAACCTTAAAATTATACCCCTACAAAGATTATACATTTTTCTTTTTGTAAAATGCAATCCACATCTCAAAAGGATACGTGCATCTTATCTCGTCTACATCTCCGTTGCAGCATAGAAGTACATGCATACTAAAATTAATGCATGTGACAAGCTTACATGTCTACAATCTCCAAGGAACACCATTACTAATCTGTCCCATGCCGGCACCAACCGCAGTCAAACCTTGCCACAAGCAGACCTTCAGTTGTCGCGCCTGTGACACGCCGGCTGACTCATCCCCAAATCCAATGTCCTTTATACGTGTTCTCCCACGGGCTCATCGTTCTGCTAATAGTGCACTGTTTGCTTCACTTGATGAGTGTGGGATCTCTGCAATGTTCACTTCGCCGCTTCCTTGCCATGCTAAGGCACGTCGCACTGTGCCTTCTTCTAACTTCCTCAACAAGCGCTAGGAGCCTCACAACAGCAGGCTCTCCCGAACATGGCGAACAATAGCTGTAACATCGCCGACCCCCACTGCACATTCACTGACGTCATCATTGGGCATTCTGACACAACCAGTCATGTCGCCGAACACCAACCGCCGCCACTTTCCTTACCCACCTTTTGGAACCCTTATGGTGAGCTTTTAGAGGCGCTACATCTGTGCTGCACTATGATGTTACAACTGGAGCTTTGTGTCCCAATACACTATCCCTTCTGATCGTAAGGCAGCTCATTTCTTCATTGCGCTGCTATGCTTGGATCTCACTTCTCTGATCACCCGCCATGGGGCTGCGCGGGGCTTACTTCACTCCCCATTCCCCCCCCCCCCCCTGCGCGTCACCCCTGCTTCAAACTTCTGCCTTGGGGCCTGCTTCACTTTTTGGGACTTTCTGCTTAACATTACTTCCCTCTTTGCTTTACTTTCTTCTGCTTCTGCCTTTGGAGGCCTGCTTGATTTTGGGCTTGCTTCACTTCCCATTCACTTATGCTTCAAAATCTTTGCCCCGTGTGTCTGCGCTGGGACTGCCCCCCTTCTCCCCTGGGTGATGGGACTTCTGTGTTTCTGGGGGGCAGTGGGTCCTTCTCTTGCTCCCCTCTCCTCGGTTTCTTCTTCACATGGGTTCTTAGTAATCCTTGTCACCAGTATATTAACCTTCTGTAGTCTTAAGTTTCTTCATAGATCTTTATTAGTTACAGCAAGATAACTGGAGTCGAACCACTGGGTCCCATCATCCAGGCTTAACTGACCTTGTCTGGAACACTTGCACATCATTCAACACCAAACATTCCACATGACATCACCAGCTCTTACATACAAGGACAAGCACTTTACAACACAAAACCCTTACTAAAATGTTAAATATGATAGATGAAGACACGTTTCACACTGAAAAATGGGGGAATGGGGGGTGAAGGGGGGGCGGGGGGGGTTGGATGGCAAATCTGATTTGATTGATATGAGTGCTGGATCTGTTGGCTGCCTTCAGCACAGTCAGCAATGCTATTTTCCTAGGTGACTTGGTGCTTTCGGTATCACAGGGTCTGTTTGCCTTGCTCAGATTTCAGGCAGACTCGATCGGTTACATGAGGTACATTGGAGTCGCTTACCTTACCAGTGATCTGGAGGATGCCTCTGGTAGTGGCATAACTTTAACCCATTTCTTGCACATACATTTATCCAAGGATCTATCCGCAGTCCATAACTGGAAGTTCAGTGCTTGAAAAACCAATACTGCCTTGGGGCTCAGTTGTCTGCTCTAGGAATCCCACCCTCTGTGTTGCATCCCTGCCCCTCATCTGATGGACATTGCATGGAATGAAAAATCAAATGGCTTTGACACTGCTCCCCCCTCGCCCCCCCGGACCTCCACCAAACCTAATTAAGTGGGAGGTGCCTGCTTTGAGCAATTAAAAAAAAGAGGAATTTACTAAATCTCACCTTTTAGCTATTGGGTTCAGCTTTGTGAAGCGTTTGTCGCCAACTACATGCCATCCATCTTCACCAGTAAAATGTCAATTATAAACTTTGCAAAGTTGAGAATGAGTTGGCAAGAACTCTACTCAAGCTCTCTTGCAGAACATGACAGTCCCAGCTTGCGAGAGATTTCATTGGCTCCCATTTCAGAACACATGCATTTTAAATCCCTTTACATACCACACAAATGCACATCCTCCAAGGCTTCTTGTTTATCAGTAACGACTTTCCCAGCTAAACCAGCAACACGCTATTGTAATGTTTCACCGTAGAGGACTGCCTAGTGCCTTACTGGTGGAAGTTGGCTATCCACAAAGTAAAAAAACGTATTTAAATTATTTAGCTACGTCCTAATTGAGAATCATCCTGCACAAAGAGGAAGTATTTGTAATGATTATTTCGGCAAATCTTCTTAGCATGTGATGAGCGTTACACTGAGAAGCAAAACTGGAGGATGTTTGGTATTGGGGGTATCCATAGTCTTGGAATGGGGCAAGCTCTGACATCCTCTATGATTTTAGTGTTTGAGGCTCGAGAGATTCAGCACATCAGTGGTGAAATGAAGGGTGGGGGTGTTTAGTATAAGTACAGGAGATGCGGTTCTGCATTACAAAAGCAATTTGAGGTGGTATAGTGAACCGCAACATTGGTAGTACTGTAAAATGACTGCAGGGTTTTTCTGTTAACATGTTCTCCCATTGCATTGTACAGATGTTTTCCCTAAGTGTGGACACCATCCTTATCGAGTCGTGAGGTAGCTGTGCTATAGAACAGATCGAGAGAGACTGGCAAGCGGGTAATCCCCCCTGGTCTTGTTCTATTTGGTAACCCTCACGATGCAAAGGCGACATCTGCCCAGCCTCCCTTGTAAAGGACTGTGCAGAAGCCTTACTCCCCCCCCCCCCCCCCCTCTCATCACAGCCATCGTTTAACTCTTTGAGTGAGGGTGAACGGAGCCAGATGCAAACAGTCACGGGTCACCTCCTTATTCAAAAAAACCTACTTTAGACCCTGTTGCTCCTACAAACTACGGTCTCATCACCACTGTCGCGTTCCTTCCAATAATCGACTGGTTTGCGTGCCATCAAATCCAGGAGTTCCTTGAAAAGCTCAACATCCTGAGCCCTTGCCAATCTGGCGTCCGCCCTAAACATGGAACGGAGACAGCCCCTTACACCTAAAAAATCAACTTGACAAGGCTATGGATGCTGGCATCCTCTCTTCCTACTCCTTGACCTCTCGGCTGCTTACGACCTTGTCGACCACCAAACGCTTACCAAATCACTTCATCCGCACACTTCTCTGAAGAGGCAGCTAAATGGATCTCGGCATTCCATATGAATAGATCCTGCAGGGTTTTCGCTGGTGAGGCGGCTGCTCCCACTCCTATCCCATGTGGTGTCCCACAAGGCTCCTGTGTCTCACCAACCTTCTACAACATTTACACAAAGCCCCTATTTGGGCCACGTCGACGGGCATCACTGACACAAATTATGCAGACTATACTCAAATCCTCACCCCCTCTTCTGAAACCACTCACAAGACACCCTCAAAGTAAACATCTATGAATTCATTCAAATCTGGATGGCTTAGAGACAAAATGTCTGAAGAAAAAACAGAGTTGCTTCTCATCGGATCGCCTACCCGGCTTGCTGAACTTCACGCAACCTTCTGCCACTTTACCATCAATTTACACGCCATCCCAGTCGCCACTTTGGTAAAAACCTCAGGTATCTACCTAGATACATCTCTTACCATGACACGCCATATTAATGGCGTCACCTCGGCCTATGCCACAAAGCTCATCACTGCTTGTAAGCCATACCTCTCCTCTGACAACCGCCGTACCGTTGCATGGGCACTCATCGAATCTAAATTAGATTACTGAAATGCTCTTCTCTGCAGTGCCTCAGAAAAAAAAACATGCCCAAGCTACAAATAATCTGAAACGTTGATCTCCGTGCTGCGCTTGACCTGTGGAAGCATTAACATCTTGGAGACCAGAAGATCAGCCCGCTGGTTCCCCGCCCAAGAGAATCTCATTCAAAATCCTCATGACACATCGATATTTGTCCAACAATGCGCCTTCATACCTCACCCGGAGGTTCAAGAGATGCGTGCCTACCAGACCCCTCCGATCTACCCACAACCGCTGCCTCAACGTACCGAGATTCAAGTCAAAAAGGGCTGGCAGCCCTAGCTTCCCGGTTCGCTCTGCCACTCTATGGAACAAACTCCCCCTCCCACTACAAGAACCCTCCTTCCTCCAATTCTGGAAGAAAATGAAAACTCCCCTGTTTTAACCTCAGATCAACGGTCTCTCCTGTATTATCCGATACGCAATCTCATTGTCTAACAGCACCCAGATGCTTATTGGCTGTGTGTGCTTATATAACTGCAATAAATAAATACAAAATAAACGTTCCAAGTTGACGTTCATATTTTGTGCAGTTGGAACCCCTGATGCAAGGATGAAGACCTACATCAACGGCGAGGCCAGAAGCCGTATTCTCTGAGCAGTGATCTGCTTGGGATTTTAAAGGGACATTGTATTTTCTGCTTTGGAAGGGACCTAAATCCTTCTTTTTGGGAGAGGAAGTAAAAAAATGGAACTTGTAGAGAAATGTGGCAAATGTAACCACAGTGGGATTAATAGTGCAGGCTTTCTATGAAAAACGCATGGTGCTCTACCGTTTACAACACAGATTTACAGAAAATTGCGTGTCTCATTGTGGTGAAGTAACTACTGCTGACACCGACTCCTTGTTGCACTACTGTAAACCAGCAGTGACTCCAATTATAAAGGTAGAACGAGCTCAACCCAAAAGGAATACCTCCTTCGCCTTATGTGGTAGAGCAGGCTGAAGGCAGGCATGTCTTCAGGAAAGATGTGAGCTGATAGTCGTAGCAACCCAAACAACTTGAGTACAATAATTCCTAAAGTAAAGCCTGTACAATGTGGGTTCTATAAAAATAGACTTCCAATAAAATGCAATAAATCAGGACACACTAGGAAAACCTGCCGCTTTTAAAGGAATGGAAAATGCAGACTTTTGAGAGGGTGTTCTGGGTCGATGAGCAGAGGCGTCGCCTGCCTATAAGATTGTATAGAATTAATCAGCATGGCTTTGAAGTCCATTAATGCCACGTGTGCCTTAGCTAAGTACATGTTTACTTTGGGAGGTGGCTGCAATGGCTACAGAGCGCATTCCGGAAGGGGAGGTTTCCTTAACATCAAGGATGGCAAAGCTGCTATGTGCCAGTCTTTACAGACTTTAGATTTCCTGAGGTTGCTCAGTCTCATGGCATCCTGCATTGTCTTGATGCCAGAGGCCCGTTGAGGATGAGATCCTCCAGTAGGCCCTTGGATCACTATTGAGGCAGAAAGAGATCTTCTCTAGATTCTGAGCAGGTTTGCGCAGGATCTCTTGTGGTGAGAATGGGATGAAGGGCCATCTTTTTTTACAAACCTGGCCGGAGATGAAAGTAGTTATGCACACCTCCCTCACAGGCTGGGGAGCTCATGCAAACGAATTCACAAGCAGCGGTCATTGGTCTCTGTCAGAGTCCAAACTACACACAAACCTTTTACAGCGGAGGTCAGACTGGTGCTGATGGCCTTTGTCTTCTGTATGGGGAAGAATGTCCTGATGGTGAATGACGACAGAGCTGCCATGCACTACCTCAACAAGAGAGGTATAGGGTCACTACCACTGTGCAGAGAGGCAATGCAGCTCTGGTTAAGTGTTGCAGCTGATGTAGAGCTAATGACATTGATCCTTGTTCTTGTGATACACCTTCAGTGTCATCTCTTACATTTGGCCAATCAAAGGCAGCACGTTTCCACTGTGAAATGGGAGATATCGTGGTGTTCTCCCTCTAAGAACTCGCGGGAACAGGGTTCTTATTTTTAAGGTTCCCTTTGTCATCCAGTTTCTGAAGGGGATGACTAACATGTTGCCCACCTGTTCCCAATCTGGAACAATAAATGGATCTTAATTTAGTTTTACATTCTTGGTGGGAGCTTCATTTAAGGATGTTGACTCTTTTTGACAGCAATCACTTTGGTTTGCAGGGTAGTTGAGCTTCCAGGCCTTGTCTAGTAAACCACTGTTTACTACCTTTTATTTTTTGTTAAGGAGAAGGTGGTTTTGAGGGTTTGTCCCTAGTTTCTGCCTAAGGTGGTGTCTGAATTTCACCTAGCACAAGATCGTACTACCTACCTCTTTTATCCGCATCATTCTAAGGATGAAGAGGGGCAACACTGTTGGCCCCTAAAAGGGCATTGAGTTTTTACATAAACAGTTTTGCTAAGATCAGACCAGCCAACCAGCTCTTTGTTGCATATACTGGTCAAAAGCTGGGTCAGGTTGTTATGAAACAGTCCCTATTCTGGTGGATTATATTATGGCTCACTGAATGCTACCACTAGGTGGGCAATGATGTCCCTAATGGTTTGAGGGCACATTCCACCAGAGGTGTGGCTACTTCCTTGGCTCTTTAGAGAGGGGTGTTAGTGCAGGACATTTGCAGTGCTGCAACTTGGTCCTCACTGCATACCTTTACCAAGCATTACTACTGCATGGATTCTCTTATCGGATCAGGAGGCAAAGTTTGAAAGGCTGTGTTACACAGCAGAAATCAAAAATGTTCTCCTTTCCCACCTCCTTCTACATACTGCTATGGGAGTACATCAAGGATGCGGAATACGTGGGTATGTGGAAGGACCCAATCCATTAGAGGAACTTACCCCTGGTTTCTGATGGATGTTCCTCCCACAATTTCCATCACTCTCCCAACCTACACCCTTCTCCCCCCCCTCATCTTTGGGTGAATTTCCATTATTTTAAAACGTCCTCTTTCAACGTCTGGGTTGTCGGTGACCTTTTGAGATGTTTGTGTTTAAAGGGGGTGGGGGAATCATGAACTGAGGCAACTGGTGCACTGTGTGCCATTTATACCAGTGCCAATGTCCTAGTCGAGAGTGGGATGAAAGCCACTGAGGGACATTTTAGTCAACGATGCACGGCACCCTGTACTGTAAAATGTTTCCGAAGCCACTAGCAGGATGTTGGATATATCAAAGATGAGGAATAAGTGGGAGGAACATCCATCAGAACACTACCAGGGGTGAGCCATTTCTTCTCTCTATGCTGATGTGACTGACCCTCTCCTACATATTCTGTTTTTGGGCAGCCCCAAGCCAGCATGAGAAATTCCCTTCAGGTTGTTCTGCTTCTGGCTGTTGTACAAAGACCGACTTTACTCTGTAAATGCTCACACCTCTTGTGAGTAGATTTTAAATTCAGGCAGCATCTGGGACATTAACCAACAAGATGTTGTGAGTGGACTTGGGCTGGCTTATATCTATTCGCTAAAATGAGTGGTGTAGTAAGGTTACCAGATGACTCCGTGCACCAGTCCTCACCGTTCATGTCCCAACCAATTGCATTTTGGGAGCGGTTTTCTTGGGTCACTGCACTTGAATTAAATTGAACGCATTAAGAATAAAGTAATAGCAAAGCCCCGCACCTGGATTGAGGTGACCAAGTTGACATAGTTTTTATCTGGGGTTATTAGATGACCCCATGTAATTGATTGTAGTTACAAGACTTTGGTTTTGCCCAGTGCTTAAGTTGTTGAATACTGGTGTGTCCTAGTTGTGTGCTCCGTGTTAGTAAGACTCGGCAGCAACTTCAGAAAATCTCTTAAAAGAAAATGAAAGTGTACAACAGCCTTTTAACATAATTTGTGGAGGTCGCAGCATAAAACGAGTTGGTGTTTAAAGATGACCAGATTTAAACATGTAGCCATTACTAAGTCAGCTTGAACTCTGAACACCAAAAACGGTTGCTTGCACACATGTAATGGTAACTCCCAACCTACCCCGTACAGCCATAAGTGTCCACTCCTGCTTATCCCTCTCCTACCAGTACCTACAGTGCTACTTTTTTTTTCTTGCAGGACCCAAAGTGGCAAGAGGTGATGAAAATTACTTTTTATTAAACTATTTTGATAACTGTTGGGCTACTGTCTCTCCTTCACATCTGAAAACCTCTTGCCTGTTGATTTAGACCATTTAATGCCACAGAAAAAATGCAGATCACATACTAATTAACCATCTTGCTTTTGTCTCTTAACCTGTCAACCTGAGCTAGTCATACCAAGGTATGACTAGCTCACAAGCTAAAGCAAGCGTGTTGTCTGATCTTCTGCAAACTACTTACTTTTGTGTCTGATATGTTTGTGGACTTTACAAACGGGCATATCGCTATTAAACAGCTCTTATGTAGTTTAAAATGTATTTGACACAGGCCTGCAAGGTGACATTGCTTTGCAGTATTTTCTTTATAGAGCACCGAGAGAGGTTGTGCTTTGGTTTAAAGATCACTGTTTCCTAAATCGATCTCTGATGTGCAAATGTGATTTACATGGTGACCTATTTTTCAAGTACAAGACATTAAGCATTTAAACGGCCAGTGCTGGAAATGGAAACTATTTACCCTGAGTCCCCACCTGCCTTAGGGGCGTATGTGGGCAGGTTGATGGTGGAACCCCAGCCCAGGTCATGCAATACTCCAGCTCTTCAAGGCGCCTAAGCCTGGTGATTAGCATAAAAGCAAATGGCATTTTGGTAGCAATTTTAATACGTCTGGTATTGATTTAGCTAGAAAACTTTTTGAGCATGTGATGGAGGTTTGGCCCGCTACCATTTTTCATTTGTCAAAATGCTAAAGAAAAGTCTAAATTGCAAGACCTATTCAGTTGGATAGCTTGTCACCAGGATGTGAGGCTTTGGCTGATTCTGCTCCGAGCTTGGACGTTAAACATGCCTGAGTCTCCTGAAGCATTGGCTTCTTGTGGGTGAAGGCTTGGCTCAGGAACATATCTTGGCGTTTCTTCAGCTATCCCAAGGGACGGGCGGGGGTTGGGATGGAATGACACTCTGGTAAGTGAAACTTTTCTGGAGCGGAGCTCTGTCTTGTTCTGGACCATTTCCTACCCAGTATATAGCATTAGATTGGTAATGCATTTGAAAATGTGCTAGGTTTTGTCAGTGATGAATTTGCACAAAGATGCGCTATGTTTGAGGCCTAATCAACTCATCGTGTTTACTTTTTGGGGTACATCCCCTTGACTAATGAACAGAATACTTTTTGAGTTGGTTGGAATTATGTTTTAGAGTGCATCTTCTGCAGTGCAATTTGGCCATGCATTCATTTTGGAAAGTCAACACCCCCTTTGTAGTCCTCTTACTTGATCTCTCTTCTGTCCTTGACACGGTCAACCATGCCATCCTGCTCAACTGGCTGTGATAACCTGGGTATCACCGATCAGGCCCTGGTTTGGCTGACTTCTTTCCTCCGATCGATTTCTCCCAGGTACAACTTGGGTCAATCCTCTCTCTACCTGTGGTGTTCTCCATGGGTCTAACCTCTCTCCCTGGCTGTTCAACCAATACCTAGCCCTTTTTGGCAAATCGCATTGCTGCTCTCTGCCCCAACTTTCAGTGCTATGCAGATGACCCTCTGCTCATTTTCAGGCTCCCTTCAGCCACCTCTTCTCATCTGTCTGCTATCCAAGAGTGGTGTACCTCCAATGATCTCTGCCTTCATGCCAGTAAGACTGAGATTCTCCTAATCGGCACACCTGCTCCATCCTTTCCTGTCACTCTGGCTGCCCTTTCTTGGCCCTCTTCCTGCTTCCACCTCTGAGGCGAAAAGCCTCAGGGTCCTCTTCGACTCCACTCCTTCTCTCTTCACATCTGACGTCTCTAAGAAGTCACACTATCAGCTGCACCTCCTCCAGAGGTATTCTTCCTTTCGTCTACTTCCCAGGAAGTTCTCTGGGTCTCTCTAGACTAGACTACTGCAAAAGCCTCTTACTAAATCTGCCTGCCTCTACTCTTCGCCCTCTGCAACTCATCCAAAACAGTACAGCAAGACTTGTCCTTTGCTGCAAGCCCAGGGATCGTATCTCTCCAGGATTTAAATCTCTGCACTGGCTCCCAGTGGCTGCAAGGATTAAGTTCAAGGCCTTCTGGGGCTTTGGGCCTCAATACCTTCAACTCTCTCTTCCTAAATATCTTCCTTCTCAAGCTCTTCGCTCCTCTGCCTCCAACTCCCTCAGGGTCAGTCGCTTCTCCAAGCAGCGAGTTGGTGGCAGGTCTTTCGTCGGCTGGGGCCTCCCTTTGTAACAGCCTCCCTGCCTCTCTGAAACTTGAGGAACCATCTCCGGTTCCGGAAGCACCCCAAGACCTTCCTCTTTGCTTCTGCTTTCTCTCCTCCTCTCCCCTGCTGAACTCCTGGCTGAATCGGAAACTGCACTGTCACCTGGCTACCCTGTTCTCGAGCCCAGGTGCCATTCCTGCCAGTTGCACATCTGCACTGCCCCTGGCGACCCCTGCACTCACAGGCTGTTTCTGTATCCCTACAGCCCCCTACCAGCACTTGGCACCTGATGTCTGCCCTTGCACTTGCCACCAGCTGGCCGCACTTCTTATTTATTATTTATTTAATGGTAATCCTATGTACTGCACTGCCCCTTCCCCCTCCTCCCCCGAACTTCAATGTCACCTGGCCTATAAGATCGTTGTCCATCTTCCCTCTGCAACCCCCACACACCCTTCCCTTCCCTTGCCTTGAAAGACTTGTGTATAGGCGCGTTATAAATGGCATATATCGTATCAATACAACATGGTGGGGGGGGAAATGGAGCCCAATACTTATTTGATTAAAACTAGCTGTTTGGTTGAGTATTAGCTCTGGGTTACTGAAGCTTTGTTGTGAGCTGAGACCCAGATTACTGGACGTTACCTAATTTTCATTAATTTCTTAGTCTTTTTCTTAAAAGGCAATGTTAAGCTATGGAGAAAGTGTTGCCGACTGGTCTAAAATATCGGATTAAGACACTGTCACCCCAGATTAAATTGACTGTCCGGGTGTTGTGGGGTTCTAATAAGACCAATTTACCCTACAAAGGAAGCTCCAGTGGGAAGTGGTAAAACTGAGCTTCCTGTTTCCTGTGGGCTGATGAGTCCATGCTGGGCATAGTTGGCAGGCAAGCGGAACCTCGCTGTGTGATGACGCTCTGTAAAGAAGCAGCAGCTATTCTAATGCAATTTCCAAAGCATAGTACACGCTTTTTCTGTGCCTAAAAAAAAAAAAAAAAAAAAAAAAGTGGTTTTCAAATGTATTTCGTGCATGTTGTTTTTGTGCATGTGTTATACCTTGCATGTTGTATTTTTGTTAGGTTAACTTCCAACTATTCTCTGGTCAGTGGAAATACTGAGCTATGTGTGTAGTAAGCCTGTGCAAAGTGCATTTAAAACTGTCTGCTCCTCCTTGCACCTGGTTTCCCGGCCAGGATAAGAGGACCCACATATGCACTAGTGGATGAAAGAACAATCTGTAATAAGTAACACTCTTTGGGCTGCATGTATGTAACCCTTAATCAAGCCTTCTTACGTCTTCTCCTAGCGCCTCAATGCCTGTGGTGCACTCTACAGATCCAAAAATAAATCAAATATGTTTATGCGAAAAATCTTTTATACTCCTTCAGTCACCACTTTAGTGCTCTTGCTATACTACGTCTTGTCATCTGGGAAGCACCCCTTTCTATTTAGTTTTGTTCAATGTGTCTGCTCCACATTTATTCTACGTATAGGCGGCCATTCAAGCACAGATGAGACCCAGCTTTTGTACCCTAGACAGATGGCTGGGCAGATTCAGCACGCTTTCTATCTGTCATCGCAGCAGTGGAGGTGTGGATGAGAGCAACTAGTTGATTCATGGCTTCAAACTTAGCTCCTTTTCCTCAGAGCTCTGATAAACCTATATCACGGGTCCTTGATGCCTTCCCCTTGTCAATCCAAGAGAAGGTCAAGAACCTGGGCATCCTGCCTGATGTATGGCTGCCCATGTTCAAGCCACCCTTTCAGGTGGTCTTTTCCAGTTCTGTTGGGTTATCATTGTAATCCTTATGTGCTGGGCTAGTGAGCAGACTGCTACAGCAACTACAGGCAGTTGCCATCTCCCGAATTGCTTCACAACTCCAGCTCCTGGTCTTCCTCAGCAGTCTCCCAAGCCCATGGAGGTGTAAACTGGAAACTACAGAATGAGGGCGAGAGGGGGCTGTTTCATATTTGTGGAGTAAGTGAGGAAACTACTGATGTCGCCTTTTGCTGCCTCCCGTTAGGCAGCAACAAGTGCCTGTGCTCTTTTAGTAAAGACTGCGCTGAGGAAGATCATGCAGAGGTAATGGGGCCACTCCCTTGCCTAACCTGTCCCAATACAATCGAAACATTCATACATCTGGCTGAATGTCACATGAAACGATTCTATCCGTATAGACCTTTGCAGAATCACGAGGATGTTAGGTTAGCACTAAATGACTTATACACATCCCAGTGGAAAAGGCTGGGTTGATTGTAACGAAACGGTCTAGGAAAGCGATGATAAATACCGCCGACAGTGACCCGCAGCTGCTCTTACTAAAACTAGAAGCTTGAGGGCTTTGTGGCAGAGCCTCCAAGTCACAGCGTTCTATGGTTTACTCGGCGACAAAATTGGTCTACGACAAAGCGAGTACTTTTTGTTTGACTAAGTCTTGGGCTCCTAGCCATGTGTTCTTTCCAGAAGCCTCTGGCGTGGACACGAACACGATGCCCAGCGTTTGAAAGGGTCGAATGTTCTCTAGTCTAAAAGATGCACCTGGCAAGCCAGTGCCTTGCTCCACTTTCAGTTGCAAGGCGCCATCTCGCATGCCCTTTGCAACTTTCAAGTCTAGTGCGTGCAATTTGAACTGTTGGGCCTCTTCGGTTATTACCAAGGGCACTGGGTTTTGGCTACGTATTGTAGGAGTCCTGGGCTTTTGAAAGGTGGCCCTTTTTATAAAGCAACTGTGGCGGCATACATCACTTTGGTGTAAACCCCTTGCTCTTGAGCAGGGTGGCCAAAGTGACCTGCTGTGCCGGGAGTGCTTCGTGTCCACTTTAGGAGCTGGGTCTGTAAAGCTGAAACAGTATTCCTGCATTTTAATGTTTGCTTGATGGCCCACAAACCTCTTAAAGGCGAGTGGCCCGGGGCTGTTCTTTTTGCTCAACGCCAAGGAATGTTCTGCTGCCCAGTTGCCAATGAGTTTGATTTCCGCATAATCCTACCACGCTGCAGGGCACAGCTGTAACTTGACCGCCCGGTTGCTGTACTTGTGATATTTCACGCACCGCCAGACTCTCCTTTCACTGAATTATTGATCTTGTTACACGCGAACCTGCTTGTTTTGCTTACTTCCCAGAGACGGGGCTTTGGAGAGCATCGCCGCCATCTTGGTAGTTGTGTATGGGTCCAGCTGCTCCTTTCCATTGTTAAAGTAGCCTCTACGTGTATTCATCCTTCTTGTATACTATGCACAGCTGCTGTGTACTATGGATAGGAGTATAATCCCAAAGAGGAAGGGAGTGAATGAACAAGCCTGGTAGTGTTTTAGTGGGGGGAGCGGTGCAGAGGGTGACGGATGATATTAAAGACAGAACCGTAATGATGAAGCCAGACTACCAAAATAGATGGAAAAAACTTTAGCCACAAGCTTTATTGTGTAGTGAGCTATGTGTAAACAAAACAAACCAACAAAAAACCCCAATGTAAAACCAAAACAAATTTTAGGGAATAAGGGATTAGGTGAGCAGGGTCCCGTCTCCCACATAGGGCCAACTCGAGGCTGATCCCTGCCGCCCTTCATACTAAAGCTTACGACATTCTGTGGACCTAGCATGTGAGCAGTGTCTCGTTTCTCTTCTGTTATTTACATCTTGTCATTTTCCAATTCAGTCTTTAATTAAGATTTGACTCCATGGCTTAGCCACCGGCTTCCTTCTATATCCCATTTTGTTTCAAATTTTCTTCTTAGTGAGACGTTTGCCTTTTTCAATTTTTTTATGCGTTTTACTCCATATTGAGGCATTATTATCCTTCCTTTTACAACATAATTCCATTTATTATTGGCCCCCATGCTCCTCTTGTTTCCTTTGCTTTCCCCATGCTTTTATTATTTGTGCCTCTTGAGAGGCTTTAGTAGTTAGTAGATACTTAGCAACTGGCTTTATTCTTTTGACCAGCTTTTCGTTTGTATTTTTTCTGCTTTGTGGGGAGTTTGCCTTTTGGGGTCTTATAAGCATTTTCCTCCTTAATGAGGTGATTATTGGGCTTCTTTCAAATACCTTTTGTAAAGCCCCCTGCAAGGTGGGATTTGATCATTTAGTTGACTCTTGCGAGGTGTTTCATTTTCTTTCAGCATTTCTGTGATATTTTGAGACTGTTTTATAATTTTTTTTTTGTTGATTTTGTATTGGTCCTGCTCTGCTTCTCTATTTCTACCTGCACAGTCGTCCCCCCCCCCCCCTAGTATTTGTTTAATATAGGCGGTCTACCTGCCTGCACTACTTTGTGGGAGGTTTTAATTACTTTCTTCCTTGGAGCAGGGGTCAGCGGTGCGCCACTGCTCCTCCAGTGCTGTGGGAAAGGAATGCTGCAGGGGCTACCTTGCCCTCCTCAGATATATGCCGAAATTTGCCTGAGGGCAGGTAGCCCCCTTTTGAAGAGGCTGTCGGGGGCAGGGACTACCTGTTTGACAGGCGGTTGTCATCTGCCCCTTTCACCTCGCAGGGCTAGAGCCCCCCAGAAGTCTGGGTCCCTTTTGTGCCCAGGCCTAGTGGCCCACCTTGCTCACATGGGTGCTTAGGGGCAGGCACCTGGTAGGTGCTGTCCATGTCTGCTTCCCCTGCAATCCCACCTCCCATCTTGTGCCCCTGGGCCTTCCACCTCGGGGGCCCATGTAAAAACGTTATATTGATTTTCCATTCCTTTCCTGGTGCAATACCGCCTTTAAAATAAGTGTTTTTTCTTTTTTTTTTCTTTCATGTATTCCTATTCACGTTGGCATTTCAGTAAATTTGAGTACTTTAGTTTGAAGCATATTTTTAATACATGGCTAGACACAATTTACCAAATGGCAAATCTATAAGGAAGTTGAATACTAAATAGTCCAATAGTTAACCAGTAAATTGTCTTATTATTAAACTTGTGCTATGTGACGTAACTTTTTTCCAGTGTAATAACACAAATATTCTTTTGTTTCATTGCGTGTATAAGTAAGGTAATGTCTCTCAGAGCAAGATGTTATGACCACTTTCCGGAGAATAAAGATTAATGTGCTAATCCAGTAATATCGAACTCCCTTTGCTGGAGATATGGATTATTTTGACTACAAAAGAAATGCCAAGCAGATAACTGTTGCAAGTGCTGCTCACGAAAAACTAGGAGTGAGTCTCATTAATGTACGCCCCTGAGGCTTGACTGGAGGGGCTAAGCAGGCCAAAACTGTTTGTTGGGCGTGGGAATATCAGGGGATCCTATAACAGAATGTTGAAAAGGCAACTCAGGTTAGGTGATTGTTGGGAAGTTAGATGTATACCTTTGCGGTAAATCATATGGCTTTTTTCCTATTTCTCCAACATGGGCTTTAAAATGTGGAGTTTTGACTGGGGATGAGCATGGCTCTCTCGCTTGGGAACCTTTGACCCCATATCGAAAATCCAAAGCTGGCACCCATGAACATACTCGCAGTAAGTGAATATATCTTAAAATGAAATGTACAAATGTAGTTCCCCTTAGAAGAAAGAGAAAAGAGCATTGGACTTTAAAAAAAAAGTAATTGACACCAGAAAAATAACCTCAGGAAATGTTACAATAAATGAAAAGTACTTATGCTATAGCAAGGTATTCACACAAACCTATAAATCCTTATTGAGCTATGGTAGGGAAAAATAGTACAATTGTGACATTATTCCCCCATCCAGACTGGGAGACTATAAATACCAGATTGCAATTCAGCAAAAGGCAAAAGATGGCCTTTGAAAGGCTTATAACCAAATGTAATGTGTGAAAGGGTTACCTGTTTGTTTTTGACAAATGCAGGTTTCATCCAAGATATGATTCTGAAAATAAAGTAGTTAGTTTTAAACTGTTCTGTTACATTTGCCATAGATTTAGGCAACTTACTTATGCTTTCTGTGTGTTTTCAGAATTAAATGACCATTTGCATTTCTTTACATGGAAAGGTTACGAGTGTCTTGTCCAAAACAATGGTCCCTTTAATAAGCCATCATTTATAAATTGCTCCTAATTTTAAAATTCTACTTGAAGAAAGTGCTACGTAGCAATTTGGGGGCCTGCAGCTTCTGATTGGCTGCTGGGTGCCGGTGCTCTAGAGAGGTACAGTAGGTTGAAACATGATCATTACTCTGTGGCCTCATGCCAGCCTCGTAAATGGAAGACTCGCACAGCTTTCCTTTTAAAGCTGACGGGCAGCTGAACCTTTTCAGCGCTTCTCCAGACAAACCCATAGAGTATCTGTTGCTACAGACACGGAAAAATCCATGTTAAACCATTTTTTGTAAATACAAATATTTGCCAGTAGTCAAGGACTACTCTGAGTGATTTTAGCCAATTTTAAGATGTGAATCATCAACCACAAAAATAGCTCAAATTTGCCTACAATTCCTCAAAATGGCTCTGAGCAAATATGAATACAAATATTTTTTCTTTGCAAGGAAAATGATGTAACATTGAATGTGCAGTGTTTTGTAATGGGTGGTGAAGCAATGGGGAAGGCAAACAAGGATACATGGGGAAGTAGTGCCCTTTTCCTATTGACTACCAATCCCCCTCTCCGGCCAACCTTTCACCCCAAACGTCCTCCCATCCCTGCTCACACTAGAGCACTGCTGGACGAGAGGAAAGTGTTTTTCATTTTAAACCTATGAGGCACCTTTTCTTCCTGCAGTGTTTTTTTTACCAGTGTGTATTGGATTTCACTGAAAACCGGAAAGCCTATCTATACGTCAAAACCACCTGGGACATTGCTTGATAAGCAGTACACATGAGGTATGGCCGATGTTAAATGCCTTAAAGGCAGAGAACCTAACATTTAATTTGCACTTGATAAAAGTTGAGTTCATTGCAAAGTGGGGTCCAAATTTGTGTAGACAATCTTTGGCTTTTAGAAATATTGGGCCAGAATGTGTATACGGCTACATGTTAGTGTAAAGGGGTGCAGTTTTTAAATTCCCATTCTGTGTGCTGGTGGTTGTACGGTTTATCTTCTGGGACAGGGAATTGGCACTAGAGTGTGTGGCATCGGGGAATCTCTTTATTTGAAAAGTGGGTTGGGTTAAGAAGGAGGCAGCAGAGTTGGCTCAGTTTTAGAATCCCTTTTTTGCACACTACAGGTGGAAATGTTATGTAGGAGCTGTGGTGGCAGGATTTCTGTTCAGCGTTCTAGGGGAGAGAGTTTATTTTAAATCACTTTGAATCTTTTGTGTATGGCCTTAATACACCAAGATGCTATATCTAAAAATCCTATTCCCAATTCTCCTACTCAAAAAAACAATTGTCTGCAGAGTGGTTTGAAGGGGCAAAGTGCAATAAAAGCGAGCTTCATGAATAATATGTCCCCTTGTCTCCTACAAGCCCATTCCCCACCTCTGGTGCCCCTGTAAAGACCGGTAGGGGGTGTCTGTACTTCCGTACTCTATATGGTAGAGGAGAGGCACAGAGGACCCCAGCCAAGATTCTCTATTGTGGTAGCAATGGACGAGCAATCGAGGCCTAGCTTCTCAGGAGGTGATGCAGGCTGGTTCTTAAGTACAGTGTAGTCCCCGAACCCCCACAAAGGAATGTCCACACACTGTATTACTGAAAACAGTCTTTATATAATTAATATTCAAAGGTATGTACACAATCACAATAACGCACTTTGTACTTGGAAGTCAATAATGATAAATATATACACATCTAGAGTGGTACCACTAATGTTATCAAATCTCATTAAAGTGCATCAACTGTACGGTTAAAATGTCACACAGATCAATAACGAGTAAACCAGCAGTAGAGATAGGCAGGAACGTAAGATGGTTGAAACAATAGGCAGAATGCTGGCCCCATTACGTAGACACAGTTCTGTGTGGAACCCCCCCCCCCCCCCCTCCCCCCCCCCCCCCCCCGGGCAACATGTAAATAAAGATATATAGCACAAGCCCAGTCCATATAATGTTCGATAGTCTTCTTCCCATTAAGGTTTACCCCCCCAATGTACCTGGTGGAGTAGAGTTCTCTCCGACGATGCACCGACCAATCCTTCGGATCATCGAGAGGTGTCGGGGAACTTGGCATTCGGTGTCGGGGGAATCGACGGCCCTTCTTGAGTGCCCTCCCTTTAAGGCGGGAGTCACGGGTCGTCGAACGTCCGACGGTGAACAGGGTGAACTACGGCAGGGAAGTGGCAGATTCGTTCCTAGCGGTGCTCGTCGACGACAGAAAGTTGGCGTCCTACGAGGAAGAGGCGTGCGGGGCACCTCGGTGACAATAATTCTGGACCGCAGAGAGATGAACTGTGGCCCAGCAAGGGCATCGAGTCGTCGGTGTCTCTGCGGTCTGTAGGTGGCGGGAAACCCACCGGTGGATGCTCCTCGGCGCGTCGACGGTCGGGCCTTCTCCAGCGGGAGACAAGCAGATGGCGATGCAGACGAGAGCGTCCGATCAATGAAAGTTCTTAGGCAAACGGGAGCACGGCGGCTCCGGTTGGCGACCGCGGTCGTCGACAGTGGCGGACAACAGTCCGGGTGCTTCTCCTTGGAGTTCCGCAGCAGTCCCCGTATCGGGTCGGCAGCCTGTCGAAGGTCTGTCTACCAGGGAGCGTTGGCAAAGATCAGCTGTGCACGATGGTCTCTCGTAGCTCGGGGAAGAGGGCGCCTTACCAGGTACTCTCTGGGTCAGTCCTTGGAGGCACAGCAGCTTTCAGATTGTGAAGGAGAGCAACAGCAATTCTTCTCGTCCAGCAGGGCTTCAAGGTCCAGCGTCAGTTAATCCAGTTACTCGTAGTGGACTTCAGCTTCTGAACACGATTCCTAGCAGTGAGGTCCCCAGATATACTGTTGATCTCCCATTCATTCCGCTGGGTCACACTCAAGCATCCAATCATGACTACGGGCATTCATACAGGCAGGCAGCCAATCGGGCACACGAGGTATTCAGGCCATTCACTTCTCTCCAGACACTCACAACAAGTTATGTGTATTGGGACAAGTACCGAGCCATTCAACACTCCAAGCTGCATTCATACCGGTTTCGGGCAGGGTTGTCTCAGTCATTGTGTCAACCACCAGATACTAGACACCCACAACACAGAATGCATATCTGTCACACACTCTATTCACCCACGTCCCACCCACAGGAGGTACCCACAACATACATCACCGGGAAGGCTCCAGCTAGTCTGGCCTGGCCTTCACAAGAACACCATATATGGCACTTCCACCTAACAGCCAGTCAGGGGGAAGGGACAGAGTCAGGGCTTCCCAGGACATTCGGAAAAGAAGGTAATGGGTAATAGAAAGCAAGAGGCCACCGGGGCCATCTTGTTTTCCATCAGGAATCAACTGATCCCAATGGCAGGGCCGGGGTATCCCAAAATGGAGGATACTCCGCACCTGTCAAATTCAGCATGGAGCTGCCACCAGCCCATACCCTGCTCTGTGGGCCACCCACAGGTGCCCAAAAACATACGCTAGGGGCAGAGGGTTGTTCCCCCACCCATGGGTGCCATAAGGGTCCGTTCACCAAACCAAAAGAGAGCTGCACCGCCAGGAGTCCCACATGAACTCCTGCGCGGAAAACACGACCGAACACACGATGAAAAGCGGTAAAGGACAAGGATACGGAGGCCCTGTCCCTCCGATGCATTTCCAGCATCACAGCCCCTAAAGGCATTAGGGCACCCTACCCAACCACAACTGTCACCTAACTCAGCAGTTGTGGTTTGTGCCGGAGGAAACCCTATCAATTAAAGTCTAATCTCAGTTTATTTTAATTTATATTTGTAGGGCGCCTGTACAACAAATGGTGTTTAAAAGTCAAGGCGCCACAAGACAAAAAAAGGGGAGGGGGAGAGAAACCAGGGAGAACGACAACAGTCTTACTAGGCCTTGTGATATTCGGATCATGCAAGTGCAGTAACAAGAAGTGCGGGGGAGGGGTGGGTGCCAGTTTGTGTGAATGCAAAGTGCTAGGGTGGGAAGGGACATGCAGGGAAGAGGAGAGCATGGGGGTAAAAGGAGGTGGGGAGGGGGGAACAGGGACTAGGCGACTGCCAAGTGGAGGCCAGGAGCGTAAATGCCAGGGAAATGCATGGGGTTCCGCGGGTGAGGGACCACATGCTAAGTGCAAGGAGTGCGGGTGGGCAGCACAGGGTGGCCCTTGTGCCTGTATAACTGAGGCAGCCAGTTACTAGGCAGATGGGGTTGTTGGCAGGGGAGGGGGAAGATAAAAGGAGGGTCATGTGAAGCTTCTGGAACTTAAGGAGATCTGACTCAAGCCTGAGAGAGGCAGCAAGACCATTCCAGGGGGAGGCTCCTGCGCAGGAGAGCTACCCCCTCTCTGCTTAGAAAAGCGTCTGATCTGCTGAGGGTTGGAGCTAGAAGACCTAAGGGCTCTAGCAGGGTGGTATTTTGGGAGGGTAAGTTGGATGTAGTGGGGCCCCAGAAAGCCTTGTGGGTAATGCAGGGGTCTTGAATTTGATCCTAGCAGCAACTGGGAACCAGTGGAGAGATTTTAGGGCTGGAGACATGTGGTCCCTGGGGTTGAGGCCAAGCAGAAATATCGCAGTCTTATTCTGGATTAGTTGAAGGCGACGGAGGGAGAATAAAGTAAGATTGAGGAAGAAGTTGTTGCAGTAGTCCAGCCTAGAGATGGTCAGAGCTCTGGAGACATTGAGTTTGTGGGGGAAGGTGAGGAAAGGGAGAATGCATCCGAGGAGGTGCAGCTGATAGTGGGCCTTCTTGGCAAGGTCTGCGATGTGAGGAGAGGGAGGAATCAAAGGTTGAAACCAATGTTTTTTGCCTCATAAGAGGGTGATGGGAGGGGGCCCATAGAGGGTGGCCAGAGGGTAGGAGGGAGCAGGGGTCCCTATGAGAAGGATCTCTGTATTACTGTTTGTTTATTTATAATGCGCACCAGACCCAAAGGTATTAGGGCGCAGAAGAGGAAAAAGAGGATTGTTCAGCTTAGGTTACATTGCTGTACGTTACAGTGCAAATAATAGTGTTGGCCTCTATCGTACAAATGAGTAAAGGAAAGGATAGCGATGGGTATCAAACAGTTATATACAAAATATACAAATATACAGATGGATGAGGTTGGATCTGAAGCGTCTCTTAAAGAGGGTGGGAGTGAGTTCCAGTTTTGGGCCGCTTTGACCGGGAAACTACTGCCACCAGTCTTCATACGTTTGAATCTAGGCACTTGAAGTAGGTTAGCATTAGCTGTTCTAGATGGGCGGTTAGTGGATTGTCTCCGGAATCTGGTAGTAAGGTACTGGGGGGCAGCCATGTGTAGGGATTTATGAGTTAGGAAACTGATTTGAGGAAGATTCTGTCTTTGGTGGAAAGCCAGTTGTTCGATCTTCTAAGGTCAAATATGTGAGCTTTCTTGGGGATGTTCAGGGCTGCTCTTAAAGCATTGTTTTGTAAGATCTGTATCTTGTTGGTAATGTATTTCTTGCAGCCTATGTATAGGGTGTTGCAATAGTCCAATTAATGCCAATAGTGGCATTAAGGCAGAGATCATTGGCAGCACACCATGCCTGTATAGCAGACGGTCCGGGATGAGAGAGGATGAGGAAGAGGCAGTAGAGGGAAGCTTGAAGCAGAGCTGCGTGTCATCTGCATAACGCTGAAAGTGAGGAGAGCAGGTGATCAGGTGGGCCGGAGGGGCAAGGTAGTTGTTGAACAGCCGTAGCGAGAAGATAGAGCCCTGGGGGGCTGAGGGGGGTGCTGCAGGAGGGGCCTCTGTGATAGGGGAGAGAAAAGGGCCCAGTTGAACCTGGAAGGGTGGTTGGAGAGGAATGAGGTCCACACCCTTTATGCCAAGGGTGTTTCGGAGCAGAGTTATTGGGGTGGGATCATTGACTGTGTCGAAAGCCGAGGAAAGTTCCAGAAGGATAACAGGAGAGTTGGGACCAAGATTTGCGAGCAAGTCTTCATGGGTGTTCGGTAGCGCAGTTTCCGTACCTCTGGCAACTCTGAAGCCAGACTGGTGGTCATGGAGACAACCAACATATTCAGTTTGTTGGATCAGTTGGGACATGACAAGCTTCTCCAGGAGTTTGCCCAGGAAGGGCCGATAGAGGGCAGGATGGGTCAACAGAGCCTTTTTAAGGAGAGGATGCGAAAGGGAGTGCTTTAGGGGGGTAACAGGAAGGGGCCAGTGGCAAAGGAGTGATTACAGAAATCTGCCAATGCAGCCACAAGGGAGGTAATGTCCTTGAAGGTCCTGGAGGTGCAGGGGAGCACCTGTTTGGAGGAGACTTTCATATACAGGACTTGTCTAGAGACCACATCCGGTGTGTTTAGGGTGAGAAAGAGTAGGAGGGAAGGGAGAGAGTGGGGTGAAGGGAGGCATGAGATCTGATGAGGGATGGAGTAGAGGAGAGTGAGGCCAGGATGTTTGAGTTTTGGTTGAGGAGTAGGCCAGTGAAGTGCAGAGGGTCAGGGATGGCAGGGGAGAAGTGGAGACTGCAAAAGGATTGGCGTGTTCCTTGCAGATTTTAAGCAGTTTGGCCCCAGATATGGAGGCTTGGCTTGGATATGGGCCCTCTTCCTCGAGCGGATGGGGAGTGTATTGCATTTGGAGCAGGCCAGTCTGTCGGAGGATGTGCCTGATGCCTGCCACTTCCGCTCAGCAACTCTGCACTTGCGTTTCCAAGAGGCTTGGTTGTAGTCATACCAGGTGTTGCGCTTGGAGGCAGGCTTCATGTGGATTTTCACGACTGGGGCAAGGATGTCCAGGGTGTTGGTGATAGTGGTGAAGATTCACAAGGGCTGAGTCGGTGGAGTCCGAGGCAGGAGTGGGAGGGGGAATGAAAGTGGCGGCAACAGCAGCAACTGACACTCGCTTCATTGGTTGAATGACTGAGAAGGGGACTGGCAATGGCAATAAGTGATCCAGCTGAAAGGACAGGAGAACTTGGTCAGACCAGGAGAGGGGTGTAGTGAGATGGTTGCAGATGAGATGGGGGGGGGGGGGAGATATCTGCTGAAATGATAGAATCCAAGGGATATTCGGCTGAGTGCATCGGCCAGATGGGGTGAATCGTGAGGGAAAGAGTCAGGGAGGCTGTGGAAGAGTACAGTGGCTGAATCATGAGTCGAGGTGAATATTCAAGTCACTGAGGAGGAGAAGCTTGGATGTGTGGGCAAGAAGAGGTTAGACCACTCGGAGGGAGATCGGGCCAGGGGTCCTGTAGATGGTGGCAATAGTCAATGAGAGGGTTGGGGAGACACCAAGCCTGCAAACGAAGCATTCGAAGGAAGAGTAGGTCTGAGTGGGAATGATGGTATCAGGGACCCAATCGGGGAAGATCACGGCCACTCCACTTCTAGATTGGTTAGGCCTGGGTTTAGAGAGAATCCTGTAGCCGTTGGGGAGGGTTTTGTCCAAAGCAGTGATGGAGCTGCAGTGAACCATATCAGAGGAGTGTTTAACAGCAGAGTGAGAGTTGAGGGTAGCTAGGTGAAGCTAGTTGCCACCTTTTTTGAGGGTCTTCCGAGGAGGGCTAAAGGGCTGCGGTGCACCAATCGGTGATGAGTGGCAAGAAGGGTGGAAGACGTAGGAGTGGCCTGTGAAGGGAGGACGTTTATGAGGGACAGACCCCTATCGAGGAGGAGTTAGGCTGAGAGGACCTTGACAGTGCAATTCTGATAAGGATGAGAAGCTTGCCATGAGTACTTCCCATCTGGTGCCACCATTAATGGACAACACAGAGGAAGGGGAGAGGACATAGACCATGTGGGGAGTCCATAGGTCCGGAGAGGGAGCGACAAAGAATTGTTGTCTGTGACAGTCAGCCCGGAAGAAGCGTTGACAGTGGTGTCAGCAATGGGCAGGCCTGGGTTGGTGACCAGGAGATTTTTCCTTCCAGATTTAAAGAGGTAGGATAGGTCAAGTCCAGCCCAGTAGAGAGAGTCTGGGGGAAGCTTGAAAGGAAGAGATTGGGCCGATGCCAGATGATATGAATGGCCAGTCGGGCCGTACAGTGAAAAGTCCTGCATGCAATGCAAGCAACTATATCAGCGAGACCATTCTATATTTGTTTTAATTAGTTATTTATAACCCGCTCAATATCCAGAGGTTTCTAAGCATGGACCCTGGGATCGAACCAATGTTGCTGCGCATTGTCTTGCTTTAAGGTGAGCATGTTGCCCCTGAGCTTTTCTCCTGAGACTTTTGGGCAAAGTCAGAAGAACAAAGATTAGGGATGCACAGAAGCATGACTGACAGGACTTTGGTGGCTGAGCACGGGGGCTGCAAAAGCCTGGCTTTCTGCATCCGAGCTCAGATGGGGCCTGCAAATAATGGGCTGGGTGGATTTTGTGAATAGGGTTTTTTTTTTTTTTTACATGTTTTATTTTTTCTTTCAAAGCAGACTGTACTTATGAAATGTATGTGCAAAAGAGGGTACCAGAGTTTGCAGGTTACTTGCATGGACTTGGACCACTTGCATGTAAAAATAAGTACCTACCTTTTTGGTATGACCTCGGCTGTTTAATTTTAGACCGCCTCCTACTGCTGCGTGATGGCAGTGAGTACACTTTCAGGATAAAATGTGACCCTCGAAAGCAGCCCAGGCAGCACAAATCATGACTCCTGCTTGAGTTAACACTATGACCATCAACAAGGATTCACAAGTGCAGCTTACAATATTCTGGCGCTTGAGGTGATTTTCCCACCCCCACCCCACTCAGGTTCAGTGCAAATCAAGCTTTGATCGAGACCACTCATGCCAAGCCTCTAGCCGCCTACTCCCTTTTCACTGTGATGCCAGCTCAGGGGCAGTGCCCAGGTTCTAGTACACATGCAACATCTGCAAGTCTCCATTTGCCACCACCTCGCAGTGAGGGATGGAGCACACGGCTCACGCCGGTGGTTGAAAGCCCTCTCTGCTTCGATGGGCTGTAGAGCAGAGCAGGGACTACCGCTTGCCTCGCTGTTCGAGACAACACAGACCCCTATGCTGTCCAGGTGCTGCCTGCAGCTACTTCTGATCTGGTGCAGACCGCAGTGAAAAAGCTGTCTTGTGAAACAGCAATTCCTTATTGCGTTCCTCACCTGGACTCCCGTCCTCCCCTGGTTACCGCTCCACGACAAGTGCCGCTCAGTACTCTGCCGAGAATCTCAGATTTCACAGGGGTGTGCGTAGATCAAGCTCAAAGTAGACGCGCTAACGGCTACCTGTAGTAGTGGGTCCAGAAAGGCTAAGATTGTTTCCAGACTATGGAAGGCAGTCAGGAACTCTTGGGCTCGCAACCATCTGGTGGCCAACTTTTTTGCTTGTCCCGATCAATTGTACCGTGACTAGATCATAGACAGTCATCATGCATGCCAGTCAGATTCATAGTTATGCCCTTAGCCAGCCCATAAATGTAATCTTCACTGTCACATCCCACCTTCTCCTGGCTCCCTACTTGGGACCATGTTGCACTGCTCTGAAAACCGGCCACACTGCGAGTTTGATATCCCGTTTGCCCCATATGTCTCTCGGACGCAGTCCCTGCCTCTTTCCTTTTTCCGCTTGCGCTGATCTTTTCAGATGGTTCTTTGGCCAGGACATGCAGGCTTTGAATTCAAGTTTAGCAGAAGTTCTGCCATAGAGAAGATTGAAAGGTTTTGCAGACCTGCATCCCATGTCCTTCGTTTCTGCAAATCGCTTGCTCCCAGTTGAATCAACCCAGTTGATTGTTCTCAACAGCACAACAAGAGGATAGATATAGATTTCTTTTTTCTTTAAGGGAGTGCAGTTTTTTTATGGCTTAAAGAATGAGTTCAGCTGCAGCCGGCCAGTTATTTGCAGACCTACATTGTTGTTGTGTCCTGCAACAAAATCACCATAAAAGTAAAGGTTTATTGTCCATTACTGGGTAGGGGTGGTGGTACCTGAGGGCGTAGATCGGTTCTGGGATTCTGACAGAACTTGCAAGGAACCAGTTTGTGGGGCCTACAAGCACATGTGCTTTTTTTTCTTCTTTTTTTTTTCCTCTTAGTATGTATGAATCTGTACCAGATCTACAGGTTCACCAGCACTATCTATCATCGGCTGGAATGTAAAATTAAACATTATCTTGGTACTTTTACAGAAGAAACAGAACACTGATTTTTATAAGTGTCAGGTCTGGGTGTGCTGTTTTGATGTGTTACTGAGTCCATATCTAATTATTTGGAGTTCTACAATGGTTATTTTGGGTAAAAAAAAGGGACTCGAGTTGGTCTGTGCCTTAACAAGTTTGTTTTCAGCATGTGGGTTTAGCAATCTGTCATGGTGGATATGGTGCAGGACACTCATTGGTGCAGATTGTCACCTGATGCTCTAGCCTACGTTCTAAACTGCCTTTCATTGTCCAGTGAAGATCGGGAAGGTCCTGTTTTATTTATGCTCTAGAGTTTAGGCCAAGAGACTGAGTTTTTACTTTTTGAAGAGTCAAAGTAAGAAGATTGTTGTGACCCCTCTGTGTGGGACAAGATATCCTGAATAACTGGTGGAAGCGTAGCGTTTCTATAAAAAACAGCAAAAGGTTTCCTTTAAGAAAAGAAGTCAAGCCTTCAGTATCTGTAATAATTACAAAACCTGCGGTAGTGGCCCTATAGTTATGGTTAAGTTGCTCAACTCGAAGGCAAAGCCCTTTTTGGGTGGCTTATAACTTCGCTGCCCCTGGACGATTCCTTACCAAACTTTGCAAAAACAATTTGCTCACACCTACAGCCCAAACCGCTGGACGGATTTTCACCAAATGTGCGGCAGGAGCAGCGGCTTGGTCCCGAAAGCATGCTTTTGTAAATTTGGTGTAAATCCGTCCAGTAGTTCTTTAAAACAGGAAAAATGTAGGTAAAAAACAGTGATATCTGGGTCCACTCCGCGGATCCATTTCCCTGTTCGCTCTGTGGACAGGACTGTGATTGGTCCAGAGGGCGGCGTGATGTCCGCGGACACCCAACGCGCCCGCTGATTGGCTGGTGAAAAGCCTGATGTGCGTCCTATTTTTCTCGCACGCGCGCCATGTTTTATCCACGGATATCTGCAGCTGTCTGTGGACAGCGCGGGGGAAACGGGCTGGGAAACATATTTTTTGTTGTTGGGAAGAGGGGCTGGGAAGGGTGGTGGGAGTGAAACAAATATGATCTGGGGCTATTTGTTTAGGTGGAAGAGCGTGCGGGGCGCAGCAGACACTGCGGTAGTCCGCGGACCGGGTCTTAGGCGGACGGCTTTTCTGGTGACTGCAGGCAGGCTTTATTAGGGTAAGGGTGTGAAATGTAGATGAGGATGTTTTTATAGGTTAGAAATGGGCCATGCACCCGAGAATATAGGCACTGGCACAACTACCACAGTCAAATACAGCCATTCTAGTAGTAAGTGTTTGGTGGGTAGTTGGAGAAACACGTTTGGGGTTATTTGGTGACTACAGGAGGGCTTGTTAGAGTAGGCAAGTGGAATCTAGATAATATGGCGAAATAGCCTTTGGTGAAAAATAGGGTTGGTGGTCTATTTTGATGTCTGTAGATGGTGTTTGAATTGGGAAGTTAATGGCAAGTTGTGGTGTTGGTTGTGGCCAGATTCTTGGGTGCATGACTGTATTATGCTGTGGTGTTTGTGGGCCGTAAGCCATGCACCCAAGAATCTGGCCACTGTCTACGAGCATTGTAATGTGTACAGAAATGGAATTCGTCCATTGGAAAGGACCATTACAATCAGTAAGTCCGCTGAGTCTTTGTGGTCCTTGGAACCCTGCAGGAGCCATGCTCTTTTGTTGCAGTGGTTGAAGGCGGAGCATATTTAAAATCTTGCCGCCGGAGCGCAGCCAGCTGAGCCTTTGCGGTCTGCATAGGGAAGCGCATTGGAAATCTCTCGCCCTATCTTCCGCAATGTCTACCCTAATAAGGTGTCTGTGCTACTGAATACGCTGGTCAGCCCCTGTAGATACGTGGGCACGTGGTTCACATTTAGGTACACTCAGCCGTAGGGCAGCAGTGGTGCAGTTAGTGGAGCACCCGCTCTGACTGAATTTTCCGTTTGAAATTCTGTGTAATCCATTCCCGTTTTGGGCGAACGGGGCTGTCGGCCTTTTCTGCCAGTTGAACAATTGTACCTTATTGCCATCTATTTATCCAAAGATTTGAGTGATTTAAAAGGGCAGGGTGGGAGAGAGACTCTGGCGGGCTCCTCAAGCCTTCGGGCGTGCCCTGCCCTTTGCTTGATATCTGGCCTTTCCATATGACTGTGGGGGGAGGGGTGGGGATGCTGACTGTCTAAATAGGGAGCAGGAGCATGTATACTGGCATTATTTAGCCTCTCGCGTTTTGCAAGTTTGGCCGGGTTTTCAATTGGGGCATCTGTCACCTGTCCAGTAACCACCTAGATAGGGGCTGCAAGTTTCTCTCCCTATTATATTAGTGTTTACAGGTGGTGGCATTGGCAGCTATTGCAGTGGTTGTGTGGACTACTGGTTTATTGGTTCCGGTGCTTCCTTTTTGCATTTTGCACTGTTCTTGGCTCTTTGACTCTTTATTCTGGCAGACTTATTGTATTGCTTTGTTAATTGTTTATGGATTATCGTTGTTACCGGACTGTTCTCATAGTACTGTACTGTTCACGTTACTGTTTTTACTTTATAGCATTTGCGCAGCATCTTTGATCTTTTACGGCATTGTAACATTATTTTTGGCCTTTTTATTGCTTTGTACCCCTTTTTATAGTAGTTCAGGGCCACGTTCATTTTTTTTTATTAAATAAGGCGGCTTTTATAAAAGTGTTACTGTTTTATCGTGCTTGCTGAGTATTTATGAGCTGAGAGAATGTTGTTACTGTGGAATGTTTAGGTGAGTGTCTGGCAAGGTTGCAGCTTTAGTCATTTGAGGACAAGTCGACCTCAGTGATGGGACCCAGTGGTTCGCTCTGTACCATCTTAAAGAGACTTAAAATAAAGCAGTAGTCTGCTGGGGGGGCAGCTGGAAAGAAGAGGAACCACTGCCCCCCTCCCCACCCCCAAGAAAAGGAAGTCCCATCACCCAGGGAAAAAGGAGGGAGAAGATTAGGGGAGGATAAGCCCCAGCGCAGTTTACAGGGGGTAAAGAAAGCATAAGCCCCAGTGCAGTACCTACGGGGAAGAGAAGTGAAACACAAGCCCCAGTGTTGTATCCAGGGGAAAGAATTGAAGCAGAATCCCCGGTTTGGTGGTACCCGGGGAAAAGAGCTGAGACCCTGGACAGTATATACCTTTTTATAGAGGAAAGTGTGATCATTTTAAAGTGTTCGGAGCAAAGATGAAGCAGCTGCAGCACTGCCACATACAAGGAAATAAAAGGGGATGAGCGTATAGGACGAGGAAATGTACGCATGGGGGGGATGCGGGGGGGGAGAAACCAAAGTATTGAAGTGCTCCGTGTGTAACCGTACTTGCTGCTGGGGTATAAGCACAGTACCGGACATCCATCGTTGATGGAAAGCTGATGCTTACATGGAGAAAGGGAAGCCAATGACTGCCTCCTTCAATGGCAATACGTGACCAAGTCTCGTTTGGACAAGGGGGGTGAGATAAAGTGGAATCCTGATGTGTTGCTCAGCTCGTTCTCTATTACTGTCGGAAAGGGCTTGAATAAAGCAACCGTTTCCTGCAGTCATGACTGGTCGCCTTTGAGTGGTGATCTTGAGCACCACTACAACGGCCAAATGTGATACATTTGCAGGATCTTTATTTACTGTTCCATTTAAGGCATGGTTAGAGAGCATATGGACCAGTATCTTGAAACATGCAGAAAAGTTTGATGAATTTGCTTTGCATCTTAAATGTGGAAATGGTAAGGTTAGTGGCTGAGTGGTGTATTAGAGGTGAGTTTATGGTTATGTTTAGTTATGGCAGGACTTAACTTTTTTGAGGAATTTCAGTGTACAGGTGCTAAGCATCCAAGGACTTAGGAATTAAAGTGATTTACAAAAAATGGGAATTGAAGTGCTAGAGTGTTGGGAGAAGTTAAGAGTTGAAGCAGTATTAACCTTTTTGAGAATTTTCAGTTACAGGTGCAACGCACCTAAGGACTTTTGGGCATTAAAAGGTATGTGGGATAACAAGGGCATGGGGAGTGCCAGAGTGCTGTTAGAAGCTACGAGCTGATTTAGTATGAATCTTTTGAGGATTTTCAGCACACGTGCAACGCACCTAAAGACTATTGGGCGTTAAAGTCAAATGTGGCAATGAAGCACCTAGTGGTATTAGGAGTTTTGTTGAAGATGTGTAAGTTGAGGCTGGTATTCTGCATGTAAGATTAGGGCAAATGGCTTTGAAGTGGAGTTGCTTAAGTTAGTTAGGTAACATGTTTAAAGCAGCTAAATGATGCAGGTGGAGAAGTATGTAGACGTTGTGAGGAAAGTCGGGTAACTCAACAAGGTTTGGATGGGTTTCCCCCTCATGTAGAGAAGGGATTTTGGGTCAGTGTGGATGTCGCGCCTTCCTAGCATGTGAAAATAAGGCTGTGGATAGATGGTAGCGCCCTCCATGTTTGAGTGAAGTTGAAACCAAGTGAAGTTGAGGTTTGGTTATTTACTTCTGGTAGGGAAGTGTGTGAAAAACGTGTGTAGGAGTCGCACATAAACAATTGGATGGTCGCGCCTCCTGTTTGTGGAAGAGTGATTGTGTTGAAGTGTCTCACAAGTACGGCAGGTATCTCCTTCTGTGTTGAAGTCCTAATCGGTGGTTGTGATATTTAGGTGTAAGGATGGTGATTTTGTTGAGCGATCACCAGTAGTTTACTCAATTCATCAGATTGGCAAAGATGCCACTCATGCACATTTTAGAGTAGTTAGGGTTTGGTAGGGGACGCCCACCGGCCAACTTGCGTGTGTGGGCATGGAAGTTGTGATTTGTTTAGTTTGGGATTTAAAGTAGAGTTAAGTTAAAAAAAAAAAAAAATGTTGGAATCTAAATCAACTGTGTTCCATATTTTGTAGGTGTGTGATTACAATATGACTCATCCCATCTGCCAATTGGGTGTGTAGGTTTGCAACCATCATGGTTGTTGGTGATCCGATTGCGCCTGGCCAGCACATTAGGGCTGTATGTGAGTGCAATGTGCACAGTGGTTTTGGCGTGTGCGCCCCTTTGGCGGAGTCGGTGTGTTAGTGTGTGTGAGGGTTGTTGATGTTAATATATTTCTGTCAGCTCTCCCGGTCTCACCGGAGTTCGTGTGATTTTTCTCTTGTCAGTACAGTTCCTTGGTGATACAGATGTGGCAACGTATTGGCATATTTAGAGGCTTGGCAGTGCTCTGGGTTGGCAGTCTGGTGGTCCGTCTGTGGCAGGGATGGACGGAAGGTTGTGTTTTGTTTACTCATGGCAGAGTAATGTAGTTTGGTAGCCCATTAAGGTGTAGGTGTGTACTCTAGTGTGGGAGGCTAGATGCCCATTCGTGTCAGGAATGGGCGGGAGGAGTTATGATCTTGTTAAGAGGGGTTTTTATGGTTATGCAGTGGTTGGATTTTGTTGCCATATTTTGTAGGTATTTGTTATGCTTGGGTGGGTGCATTTGTTCTCTGGTGGCGTCTAGGGGAGGTATGAGTCTCTTGTGAATGGTGGTGTACTAAGCAGTGTCTGTGTTCTAGTTTGTTCATCTGTAACGGAAGGAGATGTTGTATCGTGCTTGCTGTGTATGTATGAGCTGAGAGAATGTTTGTCACTGGAATGTTTGGATGTGAGTGCCTGGCAAGGTTCCAGCTTTACTCAGTCGGGGACAAGTCGGCCCGGGTGATGGGACCCAGTGGTTCGCTCTGTACCATCTTAAAGCCATATTAAAGAGACTTACAATAAAGCATAACTTAAGGAACCTAAAAGTCTAAGAAGCAGCTTTATTACAGTTACATTAGTGTTGGTTTAGTTCATACATTTTATAATGAGCTTTATTGCACCCAGGAGATATTTTGTAAGACCTATTGTGCACTATCGCTGTTTATTACGAATATCCTTGTACTTTAGTACCCTTCTAGAACGTCTGTAATAGCCAAAAAATTGTAAAAAGAAAATTGAGAGGAGAGCGGCCTGGGGAAAATGGCAACAAGTGGCAAAAAGCCTAAGGAATCAAGAGCTCCGAAAGCCACCCCCATGGCCAGGACCCAAGGGCCAGAAGTGCCGTTGGCCAACTCTCATTGGACTATGGCTGGGAACCTGGTGGATGGGATTCAGGTTACCGAAAAAGCCATATGGGAAGCTGCATCTTCAATAGGGGTTACTAATGACTAGGGGGAGGGGGTAAGGAAGGGGCTCGGCTGTGCCCAGGGGAATTATAAAAGGTGAGCAATAAGGATGTTGAGCCCGACAGGGATTTGGGGATGGCCTGGTTTTTGGGAAGATTCCCTCGAGTAAGGGCATTGGCCCGTCTGACAATAAGGGGATAGTATAGTCCCATCAACTCTATTAAGGGTCTGGGGGGTGGATGAGCATAGGGTTATCCCCTTATTAGACTTTTCGTTAGCCTCATAGATTAAAAAACTGAACTACATTTGGCCCCGAAATCAGGAACCTCCAATAGGGATTCATCCTTGGAGGTAAAGTGGTTGGAAAAAACAAAGGCCACCTTTGCCCTGCTCTAATCCTTTAAAAGTGGGGTTATGAATACCCTAGCGATATTAGATGACTCCATTAGAGAACGAAAATCGAAAGTGAAGGAAATTGGCCAGGTTAGTGGGAGAGGAAGGCTAGGGCTGTGGCTTGCCCCGATAACTGTGTCTAATGAGGGGCAGGGTGTTTTAGGAGGCACTCCTCCTCCAGTTGGTAGCGATAGTTTGTCAAGAAGAGGCTTTGGTCCCAGGACAATAGCATTAGGTATGACCAAGCCCCGACACGGTGCCCCCAGTGAATGCTCTTGGAAAAGGACGGGTCTGTGGGTAGACAACTGTGTTAAGTCTTCCCCCTTGTTAGGGGTGATAATGGGAGTTCAGGGCTTGCTTCAGGGTGTTCTTGAAACTACTACAACCTTAATGAATAAAGCCACGCACTGGATTAATTCTGACCACATGGGCCTCAGCATAGATCCAAACTTAGTTATAATGGCCAGCAGAGTGGGATGAATGGACTCCATGAGAAAATCAGTCAAGGGTCATTGCATTGTGGTGTCGTTCTCCAATCCTATAATTGCTAGGCATATGGTGACCTCAAACCTAACGATAGGATTAAGGGCAAACGGCTCAAAATTCGATAGTAGGGTGGGTGGTCAGGATCACTTCTATCCTCAAGTGTGGCTGTTGAGACAGCTTTGCCGGATGGTCCCAGGGAAAGGCATTCATTTGGGGTACTGAGAATGGAAGACTGGAACACCCCAGTTGCCCAAAATGCAGTTTGCCCGCCACCATTGGTAACAGTGGGTGGGAGCAACCCCCATAGATCTGAAACGGGTGTATCTGCTGTGGATTTGGGATTTCAAAATAGATTTGAGCCCCTATCCTCAATGTACAAACAGGATTGACCTTGGGTACTTCCGTCTTTGACTCTAGAGGTGGCACCAGTAAGTATGCCCGGAACGGGGTATGAGCCAACTGTGGCTGCTCCTGATGTCAAGATTGTCTTGGAATATAGCTGGTTCTAGGGGGGGGGGGGGGGGAACTGAAGCTGGATGAGAATCTGGAATTTATGCGGTGCCACAAGATCATTCTATTACAGGAAATTTGGGATTTAGAGATCCCCTAATGGACTGTTATGCCTCATATGGCATTCTGGACAAAAAAAAACAGGAGGGGTAGGAGCTATTCAGATGGGGTGTGGGGGATCTGGTCGTAATGGTCAAGGTTTCCCTACCCTGCAGGGTGGAGGTGGTAGAGACCAAGATGGACTTTCTACAGCTCTTAAGGTTTCATTGGCCCGGTAGCGAGAGGTTTGATGTCCTAAACCTCCCTATAATAGTGCCGACATGATAGAGGGGGACAAATGGTTGAAGTTAAAGGACTTTTTGACAAGTATCAGACCGATATAGGCGGGATCCAGCACAGACTAATCTGGGGGCGGGGCAGCGGGGGCGGGGTGGGCATCAATATTAAAATAGGATGTGGGTTAGCAAAAGATCTCTATGAACCCTTGGAGGACCAACTTCTAAAGGTTTTAGATCCTCACATGGAGGATACTAGGGTATGTTCTAGGGGTCTCCAATTGAGTGTTTGGTTGATCAAGTGGGGCATGAGATCAGTGAGTGGGCTTATTGACCCAGACATCCCAGATAAACCTATGTTTAATAACCATGTGTTCTTCCACTATTGACTTTTTTTGCCTATCATTACATGCATGTTAACTCATAGTGAGTTTTGAAGTACCCAGAATAGGTAACCGTGATCACTAGCCCTGGGTTTTTAACTATGTATGGCTTGGCTGCGAGGGTGGGGCAGTGTTACAGTACACCGTGCCAAGTGGAAATTGATGCTGTCTCTTAGAAGGATCAGAAGAAAATTCAAAGTTCCGGCCTACATTTAAAAAATGGCTGGGCTCAAAATCGTAGTAATGGGAATCCTCAAATTCAGCTGGTCCCAGGTAAGTGGTGGGTTCCTTTGTGGTCATTTTTGAAGTCCTAGCTGGGGGCTTTCTGGTGGAGCCCAAACAAAAAGTTGTGGGAAGAAGGGCTGGTATGATCGGGCTGGTAGAATGGAAAGCCCATTTAAACGCACTAAGATGTCCCACGACGGACAGATATAGCATTGTTTGCGCCTGCTCGGATTATGGTAGGGTCATTGAGCAAATGAAAATGGTGCTGGAAGATCAGGCCTGGGAAGAATTTCTGGAGGCAAATAGGCTCAAGGATGCCAAAGCATTCTGGGAATTTAAGGGAGGTCCCATCGATAATGGAATGCAGGGTCAGAAGGGTACCCATGTTGGGGAGCCGAACTGGGTAACCTACTTTGGGATACTGTTCAATAATGATTGTGGCCGTATGGAGAAAGAGGGCGGGGGTGTATCTTTGTTTTTCTTTGGAAGAGGTCTCGAAAGCCATTGGGGCCCAGTCATGAAATCGAGCCCCTGGTCCAGATGCTATACCAGCAGACCTCTTCATGGAACAAATAGACCTATGGGTCCAGTGTGGATCTTGGCTTTCAGTGCCTGTATGAGCTCAGGGCATTATCCACCATCATGGAAGCTGGCGACCAGTTTCCCTTTTTTTTAAAAGGGGAGACCTAACTATGCCTTTATCATATTGCCCCATATCCCTTTTGGACACTTTAGCATTTTTGGACGGGTTTTGCTTTGATACATAGAGCGTTGGCTTATAGATGGAGCGATTTTGACAGATCTAGAATTTGGTTTTCGCCCCAGTTTAGGTACGATGGAACAGATATTGCATTTGTACACACTGGTGTCAAACTTTGTATTTTGCAGGGGCGAGGTGTTTTACCTCGCTTTTATGGACTTAAGCACGGCCTTTGACAAACGTCGATCGTTCAAAGTTGTGGGCCATGCTTCAGTCCATGGTCTGTCCTGAGGCAACCCTGGGGGTGCTGCGGGAGATTCATACAGATGATGGAGACAATGTGCGATTTGGAGCTCGCGGGCAGGTGTACTGAGTGTTTTAATATAGGTTTGGGGGTTCGGCAGGTGTGTGTTCGCCCTTAAAACGCTTAACCCTGTACATTAAGGGGTTATTGCAGGCGTTGTTGAGTACTGGATTCTGAGGGGTAGGCCCTTCCCGGTATTGGCATACACCGATAATCCAGTGCTTTTGGCCAGAACCCCCTGGGCTCTACAGGCCTTCGATGCTTATGCTTCCTTCATGACTGGCCTGGGACTCAAGATTGATACTGCAGTGATGGGTTGTAATGGAGGAAGGAAGCACATCAAGATGTGCCCCATAGTCTGTGGTGGGGAAGTCATTCCAAGGGCAGCTCAATATGATTATCTGGGGGTAAGGTTTTCAGAGACCTTGTCGGGTAGTGCCCATGTAAAAAAAAGTCCCTGAAAATGAGCCAATGCCTGGGATGCTTATCTCACTTTTAGCAAAATGTAAGGGCCAGCATATGCCATCAGCTCTTAAGGTCTATACTTCGCAAATAAAGGCAGCTAAACAATATGGAGCAGCCTTGTGGGGTTATCTGAAGCCTTGTGACCTGCAGGCTAAGGAAAATCATTTTTTCAAAAACCTTTTAGTGTTTCCAGGCTCATCATCCTGTGCTTCGGTCCACAGAGAACTGGGGATGGCCTTTTGGGAGCATGATTGGGCAGCGGCCCCAAGCAACTTATGGCTGAGAGTTTGGGGAAACAAGAATGCAACTTTGTCATTTTATTCTAAGGGAGATGTTGAATAGGGACAGATGGGCGAAAATGCCTTGGTTGAGGACTGTTAAGAATCTTTTGTGTTTGTGTAATGGTCCTGCTCAGTGCCCCCCTGTTGCAGTGTTATACTTGGTGGACGTAAGAACATACAAGGAGGCAGTAACCCAGGGGATTGGGGTGAAACGAACCCTTGCAGTGCAGGTGACACGTTGACAAGTTAGCACAGGCTTGTAAGTGAGATCCCAATATTCTGCCGTATCTTGTATGGGCCGGTAAAAAACATCAGTTGGCTCATTATTAGGGCAAGATTTGATTGTTTATTTCTGTGGGGAAATACTGAGAAATAGCTTGGATATCCAGATGATCCCAGCTGCCCCGTTTGTGGAGCTCCTAGAGAGAATTTGAGCAATTTATTTTTATTGTTTTGCCCAAGTTATGGGGAGATGAGAAAACTGACAATTTTGCAGATTTTAAAATGTACAGATGTACATCTGTATAGGCCTGCATGATCATCAGTTCCTGCCGTTAGAAGGAACTTATGGCATGGACCCTTTTGTCTTATTTGAAGGCTGCTATGTATAAAAGAGGTTTTTTTAGAGGGATAGAATGCTGCTTTTTACTAATCTGATGATGTGTTTTTAACGTTTTTCTTTTAAAGAAATAATGAATTTGCTCTGGTGAGTGATTCCCCCCATTATGTATATTTTGGTTATAATTCTTTTTGTGGCATGTTGTGTTTAATGGATGTCTTATCTGAATAAACTTGACTTGACAATGTTTATAGTCATTATACATACTGTATAGGCAATATATAGTTTTTGGAACCTAGTGACACAATACTATTGAAGTGGAAATGGTACTTTCATTGATGCAGCATTGGGGGTACAGGTTGACTTTGTTGTACATGGTAATGCAGGAGAAATCTTTGGTTCTTTCTCTGAAAAAAGCATAGCATAACATGCTAGGTAAGGTACTTCAAAATGTCACATTGCACACAATCTCGCATATCATTCACTTTTTAGACTCATAATTGGTACGTTGCAAGTACTATGCTTCAAAAAACATTACTGTGCGTTTTGCACAGTTGCTGTGTTTGGTTGCACAATCATTGGGTCTGTGGGGCAAAAAAAATCCATCTAGGTTTTTAAAAGAAAACCTGGTACATTTATTTGACGGTACATGTTGCACTGTTTGTTTGTAGTGTGCCGTACTTAAAGGCATGTTTAAGGTGCACAAATAAGTGTATTCGTTGTTACAAGCAGTGTTGCAGTAGGAAGAATTGCAATGGTGTACATGTTCTGCTTTTCGAAAGTGCTGGTGGTATGGCTGTGGTAGATACCAGTTGGTGTATTCTAACTGTTGATAGTTTTACAGTTTTGAAGGCTATACTTAGAAGCACTTTCATTCCTGATGTTGGATTCCAACAATTCTACTATTGGAAAGTAACATTGCAGTATTATGGGAGCAGTTAGCTAGCAGTTGGCGTATTGTAACGTTTTACAGGTTAGTGACTAAAGTTTGTGGACCTTCATAATCATCAGTACATTTTAAGTATTATGCAAAACACACACTAATGGTGTTTCACCCAGTTGTTTCAGTTTGTATAATCATTGGGGGAACAAATCTGTATAGCATTATCAAAACTGTACGACATGTAAATCTGTTGGCATATTGAAACTGTTTTCCATTTCACAAACAGCATTGTAGCACTATGGATGTAGCTGGATATCATTCGGTGCATTCTAACTGTTTACAGTTCAGAAGGGTATTTTTTGTAGCACTTGGATACCTGTTGGTGTCTATCGTGCATTAACCTCTGATAGTTTTACAGGTCAGTGGCTAAATTTAGGTTTAAGGAATATTAAGTAGGCATTTGTTAGGATTGCTGGTAATGTATGTTTTAGAGTAATGGAAATGTCATTGCATTCAAACCAACCACATGTTTTTTAATGTATGCAGTATAGTGACCTGCAGTGGTTGTGGTACCAGTGTGGTAGATTATGCCTACTGTTGTGAAGGCTTTCTTGCCAAGAGATACTTGCCCGTGTGTGAAGCTAATAAGATAGCATTTGTTTTTGGTACCATCTGAGTTGTACCTTTTTAAAAGCATTACTTTTACATATTGGCCCTGTGAGTTTGTGTGAGGTTGAACGATTGTCTGAATTGTAAATGCTGCAAAATATGCCATGATTTGTATTTTGCACAAGCTGATGGAATGGATTCACAATTAGGTATAGATACATGCACAAATCATTCATTAGGGACCTGTTCCTGTGCAGCATGGTTGCAGAGTGCATGTATGCTTCCACATGTATGAAATCTGGAATACTTCATTTATAGGTATATTTTTGCTTTCTAGTACTTGGTAGGTACATTAGAAATTCTTGTGGATATTCCTGTTGATGAATTTACCCTTCCTGCACTGTAGTCCAATTATGGCCTTATTCCTGAGACTGTGTTGTCTGGATTATTTGTTGCATTTCTATGAAGGATGAGCATTTGCGAACGCAACTGGTTTGAGCCATTCAAGTAAATGTGTTGAACAATTGGTGGCAATTGGAACAGAAGATTGATGGCCTCATTTGCATAGCAATTTACACCATTTGTGTTGGAAAATTTAAATGGACTGGAGAGTTCTGTCCATTTGCTGGACCTCCACTTGTTTGTTTAGAAAACATATTTACTTGTTTGTGCTGTTGGATGTGCACTTGTGTTTGTACTAGATAGTTTTGTGGTTGTGCTACTTGATGGAGTAGTGGTTTAATTTCTTTGATGGTACTGTTGGGAGATCTCTTATGTTCTGTTTGCCTTACTTTTCTTAACAGGTTTACCTTTTTGAAGAACAGAGTGCATATCGAGATGGGGTGTGTAGAGAGCACGTAGTCTGTTGTAATCTATGATGCAAGGAATGTCAGCCTTGACTTTGTTTGCATCAAAATGTACTCGAAATAGTCCTTTGCGTGTACGTAGACGTGACAGTGCTACATAACTCATACCTTCTTTAAAGACTGTGCTGCCAATGTCCATCAATGCCTGATTTAGGGTTAGACCTAGAGATTTGTGAATAGTGACTGCATATGCAAGAGACAGAGAATTGTTCTCTGCGTACATGCATGTCATTGAAAAGAAGGAATCGTGCTGTTGAGCGTCCTGTCCTTTTAACTTCTGAAAGTTTGACAACATGGATGTTGACAAACTGAACTTTAGATATGTCTGGAAGACAACTGTTCCATTTGCTCAAGTAACTAAACCTTACTCCACGTCAAGGTAACATTTCAGAATTACTCTGCAGTTTAAACACAACATTAACATTTTCTCCAAAGCAGCGGTGTTGGAGATACCTTTTTCTAAGCTGTTCAGTTGTGCTGTTGCTTGTTGACACATATGGAGTGTCATGCCGTGCACTTCCAGTTTGTCTGTGGAGTTAATATGCACTATTGGTTGCATTTCGTTTTTCAACATTGTCTCATTGAATTGCGTACAGCTTGCTAGGCGGGTTGGCATTAAGCACATACATTTAACATTTTTGTGTGATAATTGTTTCATGACGTCAAGAGCCGACGTGTCATGCCCATGTAGCGTGTTTTGAGTTGGTTCTCTGTATTGGAAATGTTGCCAGAGATTTATATTTCCTATGCTGCCAAGTGTGTTGTGGCATTGGTTGTGTCCTAAGGTTTTAAAAATAGTTTCACCTTTCACAGATGTTAATTGTAGGAGATCTCCAAAAACAATGTGTTTTTTTTCTTGAGTTCTTCATAGTCTGTTTTAAGGACTTCTTGTAATCCGTGGTGAATTAAAGCCAACATTAGGTTGAAGACCATGCTCACCTCCTCTATTAGGAGCATTTTCATTTGTTTCAGAATTCTGCGTAGTTAAGTAGCAGCATCTGTTAGTTTGTAGTTTGTATTCTACTAAAAGAAACAGTAGTTGGTGTGAAGTAACACCTCCTATGTTGTAGGCGGCTAAACCTGTGGGGGCTGTTAAAACAGCTGAAAGCTTGTTACCTTTTGGAGGAATTTGCTGATTTTAATTAAGAATGTTTTGCCTGAGCCAGCTTCACCACTTACATAGGGGAGTACAGGTTTATAATTTTGACAGCTACAAGTTTTACTTTCATGCTTCAAACCATGTTCAATTTCTTTAGTCACTTCTAAGAAAATGATAATTTGCTCATCATTGAGTTGTGATTTGAGCAGTGCTGTGTTTTCTTCTGATTACTCATATGGATACATGGTGTTTTCTACTTCAGTCACAGCCAATTCTGCTTCATTTACTAAGAGTGGCTCTCCAAGTGGTTATTGGCTTCCTGCAACAGGATATTGACTGCCTTCAGGAGTGTCTTCATTTAGTTGTGCTTGAACTTCTTCCTCTTCTTGGTGTTCGAGTCCAACATGTTTTTGTACTGCTTTAAATTGACATTTGTTATACTGCTTTTATTTGCATTGAAAGCAGCTTAAGTCATTGGTGCCAAATGAATCTTTTCTCCATGGTTTAAAAGGTTGAGTAAGGGCATGTAGGAAAGTTCTCTATGTTGAGGAGTTCTAAATTATAACTTTATATTATTAATTAGGCTGGGTTTGGTAAGTTTAACAAGGCTACCTTCACAATTTTTGACTATGTATTTTCCATTTTTGTCATCTGGTTTAATATTCTTGTTGAAATCGTGGGCTATGTGGTATAGGCACATGTTTTCCAAAGCAGTACTCTGTTTGGGTAGTATGTGTCTAAAAAATTGTTTTTCAAAATGTCCTGGATGTTGTTTCTATGTCTTGGTACTATTTCTGCACTCTTTTTTTATTTATTTTTTTTTTTTTCTGGATGCAGCAGGCTGTGCCTATTAAACATTCTGCAGCTTCGTGGCATCCACATTCTCTATGGGAGCATTTTATGCCAAAGCTGTACAATTTTTGTGACATTGTTTTGTCAGATGTCATCCCAGAGGTCTTTTAGCTGTTTTTTCAGCTTTGGTTAGGCAGGCTGTGACATACCTTGTAACAGCAGTGCAATTGTCTGCAATGTATTGTATATCTATGTTTGCGTTCCACAAGAGGGCAGTGATTGCATCGTAATCATTGATGTACTTTCAAAGCTTCTTTTCTTTTAATGCCGTATGTGTTTTAAGGAGACTTGCCTTTCACACTGTGTCTAACAGAAGACATGGAGCAGTTCACTTGTCCTTTTTGATGAAACTTGCCTAGGGAAAACAAAGCAGGGTTTGGTACATTTGCCTTTGGTTTTATATCTGCGTCAGCAATATTTGCCATATTTATGTTTTGGAAGCGTAAAATGTTTGTAGCTCACTGTGTGCGTTCTGAACGGAAGTCGCAGGTTACATATTTGTGAATAAACTGCAAAACAGTGGCATCACTGTCATGACAAAATTTAGGAGCATCTTTTATCCACAAAAGCATGTGGTTGTGTTGCTCATCTGGATTGATATTCTTCTCTCCAAAAGAAGTGTTTTTTTCAGAGGGTGTAAAATTTCTTAGAGGGGAGGAATTGTTTTATTACAAATTAAGTGCAGCATGGCAATAAAGCAGTGGTGATATTTTGATACATTTACGGGGACAAGAGAGCAGAGTTCATTGGTGTTTTTATGTCTATCCCTTCTTTGTTTTGGTGTGCTATGGGTAGGAAGCCGTGCATTCCTCTCATGCATATTCTGCACAACTCAAAGTGACCAATCATGTGGGTGGGCCAAGGTTCCGTAGCATACACCGTACATCAGCGTGACGTCAGAACCAGTGGTCTTTTGTACCACGCATGTTTTCCAAGAGATTTGTGATACTTGACTGCAAAACTTAATATTCATAACTTTTGAAGTAGTTGGGTAGCAGGCATGTTTAAAAAAATAAATTGGAACCTGTGTTCAATGTATTTGCAACTCACTTTCAAACAGGAGGTGGAATATGTATTCAAACTTTTGTCTGAATCTGGGGGCTTCAGAATACATTCGTAAAGAGCGGCATTCTGATGTTTGTGTGCTTCAACAGATCTACCCCCTTTTTCTGTAGGAAAGTAGAGTGGAGGCTTGTGCATCTACTTTTTTTTTCCTCATATCTGATTAGAGATTCTTTGGTTTGACGCATTTGATTTGTTTCTAGTGCATAGTCTATGGTGTCTTTGGAGTGTAGTGGGTAAATTGTATACTGGTCTAAAATATTTGATGCTGTAATAGGATCTACAAGTTCAAATTGGCCCGTTTGTTGAGGAATCCTGAATATTTTGGTGGTTTCCTAATAGGTTTTGTTCAATGTTTATTTCTTTTTAGTAGTCATTGTTCTCTTTAAGATATTGTAAAGCTTCTCTAACTTTGTTGAAGTCTACTAGTTGTTGCCACCATTTTTTCTGTCTTTAGTTGGTACACCATTCACTATGATAATCAAAGATTGATCTATTGGCCGTTGCACTCGTCTACATTTTCTTTAAGATCTAACGGCAAATAAACTACTTTGCTACAAATGCCTTTTATTCATTCAGAAGAAGGCAATTTGACTGTTTTGGGTTGAAGGCATACTATAGCTTGAAATGTGTGTACTGTGTACATTATAATGCTCTCATACAAATTAAGCTGTTGGTGAGATTTTGGAAGTGGGAATATTTCCAAGTTATTAGTGATGGCCCGTAAAGGTATTGCATTATGTGCAAAGTATTGAGGGGTTAGTAATTTTGTATTTGTTTTCTGCTATAAGGTAGAGAGCTATTTGGCACCATTGGGGATTCATCATTGTCTTCTATTTTGTATGTTATTTCCACAGTCTTGGTGCTCTTCTTTTTATAAAAAAAAGTTCTGCAACAACGCACACATACTTGGTTTGGTACTGCGGCAGATGTGCTTTTAAACTTTTCTATTTTTTGTATGTGTTTATTAAAGATTGGCATTTGTAAGGTTTTTGCTACTCTTCTCTAAAGTTACTACATTCTCTAAGTGATCTTCACTTTCAAAATGTTTGCTCTGGATTTGGTCTGTTTGTTGAAGGAGTTTTTTGGCAATGTAGAAGAATGTGATTAAAATGTTGCAGTTCTAAAACATGACTTTTTGCGTAGTACAGTCTCTGGACAAGATTACTTATAGTGGAATGGTGTGCTGCTAAAATGTTTGTGGTAGAAGGTGCTTTTGCAAGTAGGTCCTGAAATGCAGGCTAATGTCCTTGCAGTCCAGTGTAATTGCGCACTGGACAGGAGTGCATGGTTTGCAGTTTTTATTCGAATTTTTTTACTTTCACATAGTGATTGCGGCATTGGCATAAGGATTTGAAGGATTGTTTCCAAACATTACACATTGAGGTACAGGGCCATTTTGTAAACTGGACCGATTTGTTAGGTGGAATTGATTGTAAGTTTGTTGGGGACATTTTTTCAATCAGGGTTTCTTGTGCTACCATTTCATACCCTTGGCCACTGTTGTGTATGGCAATTGGGTTTTTCTGCTCTTGTTTATATGCCTCTTCATTGAAATATGGTTCTGTGCTGCTTGTGTGAATCCAGTCACCTGCACGGAAGTTTGCAAAGGCATCTATGTTGACATTGCGCATGTTTAGAACTACTTTTTGTAGTTTACTGATTAACTTTGTTAGTATTTTCATTCTGGTAAAAATTAATAAATTTTCTTGAAGCGCATTGCTCTGTCAATGAGCTTCCTGGATTAGTCTTCTGCAGTAATTTTTAAGGGTTGAGCATGACGTTTCTGCTGTTTTTATAAGACTGAAGTACTCTATGGTGGAATATTTTTCATAGAATTAATGTTTTTGAATGCTTAACTGTGGGTACGTTAATATTGGTAGGTGTAGATCTAGCGCTATTGGTAGGTGTATCCTTCTTAATACATTTATTTTTATTTACTTTTTGGAAGAGGGGCCATTGTGTGTGCCTTTTTATTTTATTATATACTGCTAGCTGGATCAGTTTTGTTGACTGACTGTATTAGCTATTTCGATTGACCATTTGCTACATTCTGCTAGAGGTGGATGAATATTTAGCATGCTTTTAGTTTTATCTGCTTTGATTGTTTTTTGTTTTTTTCAGTTTTCTACAGTTGTTTTTAGTAGGCATTCTGTTCAGTTTATATTCATATAATCGAATGTTGAAAGTCATAATCTCAAAAAAATTTCAAACAAAAGTCGAATTTCTTTTTTATTTGAAATGGGGGGGGGGGTTCCCCCCACCCAACCCCCTTTTTTAATTCTTGTTTTACCGTTTTTCTTTAATTCCTGGTCCCCAAAAAAAAATATAAATACAAAATTTGACTTTTTTTATTTTTCGACATTATTTTCTATATTATGACTTTTGACATTATTCATTCGATATTTTGACTGCACACCATTCTGTTCTGTCTGTTTTAGAAAAATGGAAAGTGTGGGTTTGAAAGTTTTGCAATGTATTTGCGTGCATTGTGCATGAGTGTGTAAATATCAGGGCAGGCATACATCGAGGGCTATGTGATTGTGCAAAGGACTGTTCTGGTTGAGAAGGTTGTAACAGTAGCTGTGTGTAGATGCGTGAAGGGCTTGGTTCAGTGCGTAAAATAGTGTACTCTGCATGAATAAGTAAGGACATTACGATGTTCTCATGATACTAGTTGGTGTTACGATACTGGTGTTCAGATGAGAATAGAGTGTACCTGCTGAGGTGCAATGAGTAAGAGTGAAGTAAATGCTGTTGGTTTGGAAAGAATTTTGTAGACTACTATACGGCTGCACTGTAGGAGTAACAGAATAATACTACACTAGTGCACTTATTTATAGGATGTGAAGAGTAGTTATCTTCTAGGAAATGTTGCTGTCTTCACTGAATTTGGGAAAGAATAAAATGAGTGGGTCTGTATGGTAATGGCAAAGTAATTGTAGTACAAGAAGATATTATTTTGCACTGTAGGAGGAGTTGTTGGGAAGAAGAGTTAGTAATATTGCACGTGATTACGAGTATGTTTGGAACACTGCTGATGGGTTGCCACCAGATTCCTAATAATTGTTTGGCAGCTAGCTTCCCAGTGTCACTAGGACATTACAGGTCATGTTGGCTTGGAAAGTCAGGTGGTGGAAAATGTTAGTCTCTATTTGTGTGCAGTTGCATAGCAATGTATGGGAATGGGGACATGGGAGCACCAGCAGCGTTGGTGATGGGGCCGGTGTCCCCTTGATAAGTCGGACGAGAGTTTTGAAACTGAGTTGTTGTTGCACTATTTGTATTAGAAATGGAGCACTGCAAGAGTACTAGTATGTGGAGAAAAATGGAGAAGCCAAGAAGCATGTACAGATTAGAAAGGAGAATGTTAGTGTGCAATTTCATTAACTTTCCCACACATGCTGCTTGGTACGTGGGTTCTATTGCAATATGTTGGAGAAATAGTTTCCATGTTAATTTATTAAACATTAAACACAGCACTGCTGTAAATGTACACTTATTTTTTTGGTTTTCTTCAAATGGTGCTGAAATGAATAGTTTTAAACGCCTTGGATTTTGTCATTTTTCAATCCGTGTACATGCCATGCTTTAGTAACATAAATCCAGTTTTCGTTTTGAATGTGCATTGGTGGAGTTTTAGTGCAGCTTTGTTAGTGGGAGAAGTGGTTTTAAAAGTGATGGAATGAAAGAAGAAAATAACAGTTTGAACATTAGAATGGGTGATATGGGCAAGCGTGCATGTGGTAATATATTGAAGTTTAGCATAGTATCTGGCCCTTAAACATGCTGTAAATGGTTCAACTGTTGTCTTTTTCACAAAAGAGACAGTGGTGCTGAAATTGCAAATATGTGTTTCTGAAAGTATTAACATTTTCATTAAAATAAGTTTGAAACTACACAGCATTGTGAGTGCCATTTGATGTCAGGAGGTAGAACAAACGAGAGTATGATTTGTTGATTAGGTTAATGCAGGGTAAGTGAGTGGTAGCTACTCTGTTAATGCTTTTGTAAAAGAGTTGGAAATGTAATTTGAAAAATATATGCATACTTTGTTGATAGTAGAAGATGTGGATGAATCTGCAAGTAGAAATCTTGGAGAGTTTTACAGTAGTTTTTGATGCAAGTGCATAGGAATAACAGGAGGGCTGTACTCGGAGTGTGGAACAGTACACCTGAAGTGTTGAACTGAGATGAGTTAGTTGTAGAGTTATTGGATGTAATTGGTGGATTGGTGTGTGTGACTGCTTAACAATAGCCAATGAGAGTGCTGCAAAGAGGGAAAGGGTAGAAGGGCTGACCTGTGTTATGGGGTCCATGGAGACTGCGGTAGTCTACAGACAGGGCGTGCCACATACAGGGCTTTTCAGGATGCTGGGCATGGAAAGGGGACTGTGGGGATTAGCCAATCTGGTGTTCTGGTTTTGGAAGAGTTTTTTTTTTTTTTTTTTTTTTTTTTTTTTTTTTTTTTTTTTTTTGCTGTGTAGTGAAGATGGCTGTGGTTGCAGAGATGGAGAGTCAGTGTGAGGATGGTGGGAGATTGCTTTGTGACTGATCTGCAGAAGTATGCAGAGATGAGTGGCATTCCTGGCAACCTTGGATTTGAGGGAGTGGAGGCTTTGTTGTTTGCCTGGCTGCAATTTCCAAGGTGTGCTTGCACTTTGTCGAGATATGGCAATTTTTAATACTCCAGATGTTCTTGTGATGCACTCTGGAGGACTGCAAAGTTACCACACTAATGTACCCCAAATGCAGAGTGCACTGAATGACTTGCTAAAGGCACTAATGCTGTTTTCCATGTGCATAAGTGCTATTTTCTCACATACCACCTAGAGCACTATGGAACTGCCCCAATGTCTTCTGTCTTCAGCAAGATGCAGGCAGGTGTCCTGTGAACAGAGGCATATCTTCTTTTTTGTGCATTGTTGGGATGTCCTCTTTTGAGAATGAGAACTTTAATTCTCAGTGTGAATTCTTTTGCAGCGGATGGCATTTGTCAAATATTGGGAATGCCCTTTTCCTTTATAATGTAAGGAATGCTTTGAAGAGGTTCATGTAAGCCTGTAAGAAAAAAAAACGAGAAGAGCCCACAAAAAAGATTTTTAAAAAAGATGTTTGTTTACAAGCCCCTTAAACAACTAAAGAGAATACCGCACCCTGGGTTTAATTTCGAAGGGATTGTGTCCTCCGACGTATTCCTTATCTTTGATAATACATTTCCAGCTTGCTGGCCTCGGAAATATTTTCTCTGTAGAGGGCGCTGCGCGTCGACATCCACCGATTCGATGTCCCTCGATGGCCACCATATCGGCGCCGACGTCACCATGCCCATAAATGGCCATGCGCGGGGTCCGTTGCTCAGTTCCGTTTTTCCGCGCTTCGTGGGGCCTCGGAACATCGTTGCTCAGTTTAGTCAGATAACTAATCTATATCTACTCTAAGTCTCGATGTCATCTTCATCGGAACCCACAACGCCACGATCCGACTTCAAAAAATGACAATAACGGATCCACAAAGGATCTGCTTGTAGTGCTTGGGAGCCGAGCACCATTGTTCGGAGTGTGAGGACTGCATGTCCATGACGGCGAACGCCTTGAAGGAGCACAAGGGGAAGCTCGAGAGAGGTAAGTCAGTCAAAACCTCCTTGAAAGTTTCTTCGGTCGAGGTATTCGTCTCCTCACAGTCAAACATTCCCATTCTAGATCTCGAAGTAGCTCCCACCATTCGTCGATCAAGACACTCAAAGAGACTTCGAAGATCCCCCTTCCTCGTCTTCTGTTTCCCCAGAAAGGGTCTCCTGCCCCACAAAACACAGCTCTCAGGCTGAGTGGGAGGAATTCAGGAAGAAAATGTTGAGCATCTTCGAGAAAGCGGCCTCGTCCCCCTCGAAGACAGCTGAGGGTAATACCCTGGGTGGAAAACCCAAAAAATCAAAACGCCGCGAGTCGCAGCACCCGACGAAACATTCCACCCGAGAGCGCCACGGGCCTTCGGGTAAGAAGGCAACGTCTTTGTCGTCGAAGATCCCTTCGACACATGGATCAGCGCCATCGACGCCATTGTCGAAGGGTTCATCGACGCCATTGTCGAAGGGTTCTTCGACGCATCAGTCGATCGACAAGACATCGACATCGACGCCGATGAAAGAGAAGACCACGGCTACTCCACAGCCAACGGTGATTCCAAGAGCCTCCGGCACGACACTGAGACCATTGTCGATGTCCTCTAGTAGGATCCTGATTCTCTCGAGTTCTTCGAGGCCTCTTCCGGTTTTCTCGACTCCCTTTTCGGCGCCTTCAAAGCCTGTCACATCGGCATCGATGTTTTCTCGCCCAATAATGACGAATTTGGCTCCTTCTGCCTTAGAAATGGGTTTTATACCATTTCCGAGGTCAGAGTACCCTGGATTATCTTCAATTTATGAAGAAGGGGAAGATTCTGACCAGGAAACCTTCGAGTTGCAGAGGACAACACTACCTGTTTCAGAGGATTCCACCTCTGAGGAAAGAAGGTTGACAGACCTACAGGAGTCATTACATGAGGCAAGTGGGCTGGACACTTCCCCAGAAGTGGATTTTGTTCAGCCAGACCCAGGGGAACATGCCGAAACACCCTATAGAACCCTGATGGCAAGAATTATTGAATTCATGGGTTGGTCTGCGCCCTCGCCTGTTTTTCAACAGGATGACCTGACAGACATATTAGACAAATGTCCACAGGAGGATCCTGAGGTCCCCTTCCATACAGCCTTACAAAGAAAAATTGCATCTAACTGGGACACTCCTGAAGTTATCCCTGCTGTCAACAAAAGATTATCAGCCAAGTATAGGGTAGCTGCTGCTGACCCTGAATACTTATCGAAACACCCGACTCCAGAGAGCCTGGTGGTCCAAGCGGCAACTTCATCAAGCAGCAGGACCGCTTACCCTACTGTCCCACAGGATAGAGATGACAAGAGGTACGATTCTATGGCAAAGAAAGTCTTCTCTGCTTGTAGTATGGCGTTGAAGTCCATCGCCACCTGTACGCTCGCCAGGTTCAGTCACACAATGTGGGAGTGCGCTTCATCAGCGGCTGACTGCATACCCGAAGGAGAGGAAAAGGAAGCCTTCCTTAACATTATTAAAGATGGCAAAGATGCCATGTGCGAGTCATTTCAAACTGGCATCGATTCCGCTGACAGTATCAGCAGGGCCATGGCGGCAAGTACAACAATCCGCGGGACCTTCAGGATGCTTATTTCCATGTGCCAATCCATCCCAAGCACAGGAAATACCTGAGGTTCGCAATTGGCGACTCTCATTATCAATTTCGAGTTCTGCCATTTGGGCTGACCTCTGCCCCGAGGGTCTTCACCAAGCTAATGTCGGTAGTGGCTGCGATTTACGGAGGGAAGGGATCCACGACTACCCCTACCTGGATGATTGGCTGATCAGGGCTGTATCTTCGGAACAAGCTCAGATCCAGCTAGATTATGTCTGCCACTTCCTTGACAAACTGGGCTTCTCCCTCCAATTTAAAGAAGTCACAGATGATACCGTCACAGAGACTCCAGTTCATTGGAGCGGTCCTGGACACTTCCCTGGGGAAAGCCTTGCCACCCGAGGTGAGGGCTCAAGATATTCTGCAGATGGTCAACAAGTTTCAAAATGCCCAACGTCTCCCAGCCTTCGACTTTTTGAGGTTGCTAGGCCTCATTGCATCCTGCATCTTCCTTGTGTCCAGAGGCTCGCCTGAGAATGAGATCTCTTCAGTGGGCACTGAGAACTCAGTGGTCGCAATTCTCAGGGAGAATGACAGATCTCCTCCGGATTCCGGACGAAGTAGCCTGCGACCTTCAATGGTGGGCCTATCCAGAGAACATCTTGAAAGGAGAAATGTTTTGGCAACCATGGCCGGAGATGATAGTAGTCACAGACGCCTCAATCACGGGGTGGGGAGCCCATGCCAACGACTTGACCATCAGCGGTCGTTGGTCTCCATTGGAGTCCAGACTACACATCAACCTATTGGCGCTGAGAGCGATCAGACTAGCGCTGAAAGCTTTCCTGCCATGAGTACATGGGAGAAATGTCCTGATGATGCCGGACAACACGGTGGCCATACACTACCTCAACAAAAGAGGCGTAGGGTCACTGCCACTGTGCAGAGAGACAATGCAGCTCTGGTTTTGGGCAATTCGGGAAGCAATCTCTCTATCGGCAGTCCACCTAGCCAGAGAGAAGAACTTGACAGCGAATGCTCTGAGCAGGCAGAGCAGTCTCCCACGAGTGGGAGCTAGCTCAGGAAGTCCTTCAAGAGATCTTTGCCCTTTGGGGAACCCCTCAGGTGGATCTGTTCGCCACAAGCACCAACAGGAAGTGCCATCTGTTCTGTTCAAGGGAATTTCCCCTAAGAGGAGCTCTGGGAGACGCGTTCATAGTGGACTGTGAGTTTAAACTCCTTTACGCGTTTCCACCAGTCCCTGTTATTCCTCAAATGATCAGGAGGTTGAGAAGATTCCGGAAAACCATGATCCTAATTGCCCCGGACTGGGCCAGGAGAACGTGGTACCCGGACCTTCTAGATATGTCCATCTGCCCTCCAATCAGTTGTCCACTCAAAGAGAATCTTCTCTCGCAGAAGGGAAGTCAGGTTCTCCATCCAGACACCAGAACCCTCAACCTTCACGCTTGGCTTCTGAAAGGGTGAGGTACAAGGATTGGGATCTCCTTGATGACGTCATGGAGGTGTTGCTTTCGGACAGAAGGCCAGCAACAAAGTCTTTATACCGCTGCCGTTGGAACAAATTTTGCAGCTGGTGTAGGGAAGAGAATATCGACCCTTTTTCATGTGGTACACCAATGGTGTTATCGTTTCTACTCTACTTGGCAAACTCGGGCCTTCAGGTTGGCACTGTAAAAGGCTATCTCACAGTGCTTTCAATCTTCAAGCGCACTGCAGAGGAACCATCGTATTTCAAACTACCTCTAGTGATACAATTTCTCAAAGGATTAACTGTTTATCCTCAAACCATTCCAGGTTCCCTTATGGGATTTAAGGTCTTAAACTTCCTAATGGGCCCTCCCTTCGAACCACTTCACTCTTGTTCGCTGAGATTTCCCACGCTTAAAACTGTCCTATTGGTAGCACTAACATCTGCTAGGAGGGTGAGCGAGCTACAAGCTCTCTCCTGTAAACCCCTACATACAATTTTCCACAAGGACAAAGTTGTCCTACAGCTGAAGCCTAATTTCCTCCCGAAGGTGGTTTCTGAATTTCATATTACTCAGAAAATTACCTTACCTTCGTTCTTCCCTCCTCCCCATCTGGGGACAGAGGAAGAAAGGCTACATAGGCTGGACCCAAGTTGAGCTCTCAGCTTTTACATCAGCAGAATGGCTAGGATCAGGCAAGCAGACCAACTGTTTGTAGGATACTGAGGTCACAAGTTGGGACTACCCATAACAAAACAAACCATTTCCAGGTGGATTATTTTGGCCATTCTGGAATGTTACAAACTGGCAGGTAAAGAGCCACCCCAAAATCTTAGGGCTCATTCAACCAGGGGTATCGCAGCCTCTTCGGCTCTCCAAAGAGGGGTACCGGTCAGACATATGTGCGGCTGCCACATGGTCATCCGCACATACATTCACAAAATTGTACAACCTGGATTCCTCCATTAGTCAAGAGACCAGATTTGGCAAGGCCGTATTACATTCGGTCCATCCTGAAAGGGATACATAACATTCTTACTCCCACCTCCAATTACATGCCACTGCTATGGGAGTCTATCAGAGATAAGGAATACGTCGAAGGACACAATCCCTTCGAAGAACAAGTTACTTCTTACCTTGCAACATTCTTTCGACGGGATGTTCCTCCGACATATTCCTTATCGCCCCTCCCAGCCATCCCTGCAGTAATACTTCCCCTTGTGGTTGCAGCTTACGCTGCTTCAAGGTCAATAACCAATTCAGGCATGACTTTTCTTATGCTACAAAACGGAACTGAGCAACAGACACCGCGCATGGCTATTTATGGGCATGGTGACGTCGGTGCCGATACAGTGGCCGTCGAGGGACATCGACTCGGCGGACGTCGACGCGCAGCGCCCTCTACAGAGAAAATATTTCTGAGGCCAGCAAGCTGGAAACGTATTATCAAAGATGAGGAATACGTCGAACATCCCGTCGAAAGAACGTTACAAGGTAAGAAGTAACTTGTTCTTCTCTCCCAACCCCCTCGAATCAGACACCACATGCCACATCCAGGGCTCTTGAGGATGGCAGCCATGGAAATGGCACTATGGAGCCCAGGGGATTGTTCAATAAGGTTTCATGGGTGTGGTGTGCAAGGAGAGTGTGGCAGAAGGTCTGTTTGCTGAGAGGAGTGCAGATGACTATGGCTGTCTCTTTCAGGAGGCTGCTTGTTTGAATTTTGGCGAACTTGTGGATCCATTGGTTGTGGTGTATGCAGAGCAGTGTGGAGTGGCTGAAAATCTTGGATTTGATCATATTGATGTAAAGTAGCATAAGGGTGCATGGCATGAAGTCAGTGGACTTGCTTCCATTTAGTGTCAATTTGGTCATGCTCCAAAATCGGGATCTTATCATTGTTCATTGTGGAGGGAACAGTTTAGGCTGTGTAACTTGCAATGAAGCAGACATTTGGGAAAATGAGGAAAATGTTCCCGAGCTTCCAACTAATTTTTTCTCGCATTGCCCAGAGACGAATGTGCTTAAGCTCCAGTTCATTTGGTCTGAAAATGGAGAAAGCGAGGCACAATGTCAACAAGGCTGTTTGTGCATTTTTGAGAGATGTTAGCATGATGTCTTTCGATAATGAAAATATGACATTCACTTCATAGCACCAATATTTATCGCAGAGATATACAGATTGGACTGATGTTGCTAATCAGCTTTTTTTGCAAACAATCCTAAATGCTTTGCAGCACTTACTGCAAAATGCTTGCTGTATTGCAGAATGTGTTGCCTACTTTACTTTAAAACTTGAAATTCTTTTTCCAAAAACTAAAAACACAAAAAAAAGGCTGTTTTCAGAGCCTACATTTTTTTTAGTCTGCGGACGCCTGTGCTGTCCAGACTTCTCAGGCTGCTTAGGGGCCTACTCCTTTTATTTTGGTACTTCTATTTTTGAACTGTGGAAGCTGGCTCTGAAAAGAACTGGAATTCTTTTTTTTTTTTTTTACACATGAGACACAAGTGGGTGCCTTGCCCCTACCCTAACCACAGGGACTAAGGGGCAGGTGGAGAGAGGAAGATGTTGGGTGGGCCTTACTTAAAGAGGGGGGGGGGGCACTATTTCTCGTGCTCCCAGACTGCAGCCTCAAAAGCACTCCGAAACTGGTCCTGCGTGCAGAGTGTCACAGTGCATACAGAGCACAGTCACCCTTGGAAGGTAAGAGTTGACTGCATCATATATGGCCTGTGAGGCATTCTCAGGGATCCTCTGCCCCACAGGAGTCTCTTGTGCTGGCAGGAGCAGATGATGATGAGGATGTGACAGTGATGTCAACCTGCTCGCTCCTTCGAAAGGTGCGACCCACTGAACTGCTGGCTTGTGATTCGACCTTAGTTGTCACTGCCTGGAGGTGGTCCTGTAGCTATACAGCCCAGGCTTTCTGCGTATGAGTACAGTGAACCTTTGTTACACGTGCCTTGGGTATCCCCCCCCAGCCCACCAACAGTGGTAAAAAGCCTCCACACCCAAGATTCACGCTGGCAGCTGTGACGGGGATTTCCACTACCTCATCCTTTTTGTCCTCTTGATTTCCCCCCCCCCCCACCCACCCCCCTCTGCATCACCATGCCAGTTCCCCCCCCACTCCAGGCCCTCCAGATGGTCGTGGTGCAGCTGCAGTGGCCATGGCCATGGATGCCAGCTTCTCAGAGAAGAACAAAGTATTCCAAAATCTGCAGCAGGTGCTCACTCCAGAAACGCCATGAGCAGCAGCATTGGGGTGTGTCCTTTTATAGGGGTGTGCTCCGCGGACTACGCGATTGTCTGCGGACAGTTCAAACCACAGATAGGGGCTCAAAAAGTCACTAGATCGACCAGAACATTGTCTAGGACCTCCTGCACGTGTGACAATTTAGTTTACAACACCGTCAATTGGCCAAAAATACACTTTTTGACTGTCCAGGGGTAAGGACAGTGTCCATGGATACTTTTGGAGCTCACCCTGGGTGCAGTCACATGGTGACGTCCGTGGAAAGGATGGCTGTCTGTAGGACACCTATTGTGCGGGATATGGTGTGTGCATGCACCCAGGAGTCCGCAGGACAGGGTTGGGACCGCCAAAATAATAAAGTGTGACACGTGTTAGCAGTTCCAGACGGGCGCAGTGGATCAGATGAGCATGCGCCCAGGTGGCTGCAGGATAGGGGTGGGACCCCTGAACTGTATAAAGGTGTGTCATGACTTTGTGGACATGTCTGGACAGGTGTGCTGTTCGGGGGCACCTCCATTTCGGTTGCGGACAACCTCTCAGTCCGGACCCCAAGCAGGGCTTTAAAAAAAAAAAAAAGTACATACATAGGTATTAAGACACCAGTAATACTCAATTTGAAAAGGGAAGGGGTAGCAGAATGGGAAACCTATGGGGTAATTAGGGTTTTATACAGATTGCTCATGAGGGGAGGAAGGGATTGAGTTTTCATTGTAGCATTGTTGATTGAAGGAAGGAACTGTGCATAGAGGCAGATGCAGCTCTGGTTTTGGGCAATTCAAGAAGGAATCTCTCTAGATCGGCAGTTCACCTAGCCGGAGAGAAGATCTTGACGGCGGACGCTCTGAGCAGGCAGGGCACAGTCTCCCACGAGTGGGAACTAGCTCAGGAAGTACTTCAGGAGATCTTCGCCCTATGGGGAACTCCTCAAGTGGATCTGTTCACCACCAGTACCAACAGGAAGTTCAATCTGTTTTGTTCAAGGGAATTTCCCCTGAGAGGAGCTCTAGGGGACGCGTTCGTAGTGGACTGGGAGTTTCCACTCCTGTACGCGTTTCCACCAGTCCCCGTCATTCCTCTAATGATCAGGAGGTTGAGAAGAGAAGAACATGATCCTAATTGCCCCAGACTGGGCCAGGAGAACGTGGAACCCCGACCTTCTGGACATGTCCATCTGCCCTCCAATTCGTTTTTCACTCAAGGAGAATCTTCTCTCACAGAAGGGAGGTCAGGTTCTCCATCCAGACATCAGAACCCTCAACCTTCACGCCTGGCTTCTGAAAGGTTGAGATGCAAGGATTGGGACCTCCATGTTGACGTCATGGAGGTGTTGCTTTCAGCCAAAAGGCCAGCAACAAAGTCTTTATACCGCTGCCGTTGGAACAAATTTTGCAGCTGGTGTAGAGAAGAGAATATTGACACCTTTTCATGTGGTACACCAACGGTGTTCTCCTTTCTACTCGGCAAATTCAGGCCTTCAAGTTGGCACTATCAAGGGCTATCTCGCAGCGCTATCAATCTTCAAGCTCACTGCAGAGGAGCCTTCGTATTTCAAATTACCCTTAGTAATACAATTTCTAAAGGGATTAACTAATGTCTACCCTCCAAGACCTTTCCAGGTTCCTTTATGGGACTTAAATTTAGTCTTAAATTTCCTGATGGGTACTCCTTTCGAACCACTCCACTCTTGTCCACTAAGATTTCACACCCTTAAAACGGTCTTGTTAGTGGCTTTAACATCTGCTAGAAGGGTGAGCGAATTACAAGCTCTATCTTGTAAACTCCCCTCATACAATTTTTCATAAAGACAAAGTTTCCTACAGGTGAAGCCTAATTTCCTCCCAAAGGTGGTTTCTGAATTCCACATCACTCATAAAATTACCTTACCTTCATTCTATCCGCCTCCCCATCCGGGGAAAGAGGAAGAAAGGCTACATAGGCTGGACCCAAGGCGGGCTTTAAGCTTTTACATCAGCAGACTTGCTAGGATTAGGCAAGCAGACCAACTGTTCGTAGGTTACTCAGGACACAAATTGGGACTACCGATAACGAACCATTTCCAGATGGATTATTTTGGCCATTCTGGAATGTTACAAACTAGCAGGGAAAGAGCCTCCTCAAAATCTTACGGCTCATTCAACCAGGGGTATCGCAGCCTCCTCGGCCCTCCAAAGAGGGGTTCCGGTTTGAGACATATGTGCGGCTGCCACATGGTCGTCCGCACATACCTTCAAGATTTTACAACCTGGATTCCTCCTCTAGTCAAGAGACTAGGTTTGGCGAAGCCGTATTACATTCTGTTCATTCCTAAAAGGAAACATGGCGTTTTACTCCCACCTCCAATTACACACCACTGCTATGGGAGTCTATCAAAGATGAGGAATACGTCGGAGGACACAATCCCTTCGAAGAACAAGTTACTTCTTACCTGGTAACGTTCTTTCGATGGGATGTTCCTCCGACGTATTCCTTATCGCCCCTCCCATCCATCCCTGCAGTAATACTTCCCTTGTGGTTGCAGCTTACGCTCCTTCAAGGTCAATAACCAATTCATGTAAAACAACTGTTAACGTCAAAACGGAACTGAGCAACGGACGCTGCGCGAGTCTATTTACACGCGTGATGACGTCAGATATCCTGGTAAAAACCCAGGAAGTGAATGAATAGTATGGTTACAAGTAAAACCTCAGAAATGTGTCAGTTTTGGTAAGCTAAGCCACCATAACTCGTGCACTGCTAAGACTAACACCCAGGACTTCCAAGATGACATCACAAACTTCATTGACCTCGCCTATCTGGGCCACTTGTTTTAGTTAACGGACCTATCTAGGCCAGGTGGTTTTGTTCACTGACGGCCAGAATATTCAAATTCAAAAGGTGCTATATATCTAGACTTTAACCTTGTCTGTGTCCTACAGTACTTTCCTTAGGGTTTAGACTCCGCTCATGGTTCATATATGTGGGGCAATAAGCAGGCCTCAAACACAGACATTATTTGTATACATGCATTTAAACTTTTATGTTTTTACACTGTTTCTGATGATGATGATGCTTGTTTCTTGCTTACTTTAGTTCCCCCGTATGTGCCTCTGATTTGTATGCAATGTGGTCTTTATAGGTATTGTTCCTAGTAGCACAAGTGTGTAGTAAGTCTTCAGTTATCTAGTCATTGCTTGTTTATCATTACTCAAAACTTTTTCTCCACTGAATGTTTTTTCCACAGTCTGAATATATATGTATTTAGTTTAGGATCTCAAGTTTAAGCCACCAGCGGCTGTTCGCTCTGTAGAAGAAATCAGTTGTGTAATCCTATGAATGAATTGTGAAGTGTTTCACATTTGCGTCTTTTAATCCAGTGCGCATTTCATTGTAGAGAAGTGTTTAACACGCGCAAGCTACTGAACTTCATGTGCGTACGAGGCTGTGAGGCTGTATTCTGCGCATGGGTAATTTTGCAAAAATGGTAATCGCCTCGCTCGTCTGACATTTGTTTAGCGCGCATGCGTGGAAGCCCATAAAGAGTAGTTCTGTTTTTCCCTTCTCCTCACAGATCACACAATTGTTAACCAGCATGCGCAGAACGAGCCATCTAGTGTATTGCAAGTCGTTTCCAGTCGGAGAAGTTCATGTACAGTGCGTAGCATTTAAAGCAGTCAATATCTTGGTCTGATGCAAATTGGATATACGTTTATTTTCAAGCATTCGTTTACCATTTAATACAACTGTTTATCTGAAAACTGTTAATTCAATTCTGAAGGATGTTCAGTTGTGTCATTCAGGATATGGAGTAAGACTTTGCTTAATCCGAACACAGGAAGTATTCAAACCAGTTTAACAACAGTTCATCCCGTTTGAAATGAAAGCCCTTGAAATCACATTTTCAGAATTTCAGTTCTGAGTAGTTCTACAAAGGGAAATGTTTCTTCAAGCGTTATCATGTACCCTAAGCTCTGTGCAGCGGAAGGCTGGTATAAATGTTTATTTGAGATAGCGTGGGGAAAACAGTACAGATGAATTTGTTTTTTTGTTCTTATCATGTCTCCTGCAGATGGGTGCCTTATCTGAAGACCTGAATCTGTGTTCTTTTTTATTTTCTCCACTTGCCCTGGTAAGTAGGGATTTCACCTGTTTCTTAAGTCAGCTGTTGACCACACTTTTTCTGGGGGACTGTTAGGTTCAGCAGCATCTGCGGACAAGAGTCATCAGGACTGGACAATACAATTCAACAAACATTCTATAGTGGCTTACTGCAAAATGTAGCAGTGTTCATTGCTAACAAATTTCAGTATTCATAATAAGACTGTTGCACACTTGATTCTGGGGATTTGCTGGAAGCCGCATCACGCTTGCTGGTATGTGGAACCCATAAGAGTTCCCCCTGCCACTCTTAGATAAGAGTTATCAAGGTGTGCCCAGCCCCATTGCCCAGAGCCAAAGACCCCCGCCCCCCCAGAGGCCCGCCACTGCCACCCGCCCCCCTTTGAACTGCTATGTCACAACTGCTGTACTTCGACTTGTGTAAGGTATTGACCATTTGGATGAGCCCTAAGACCGCATAAGGAACATATGTGCTTGAGGTTAGAAGCTGTTTGGGAGCAGGCCTTTCCATTGCCTGCTCAATGCATTTTTTTTGGGTGTATCCTTTGGTCCCAGTCCCAAAGGACTGCAATAACCTGGGAAATCCATGGCCTTGGGTGCGAACCATCAAGTGCTTCAGTGCTGTGCAGTTCAACCATTTATCTACTGTCTTCTTACCCCACTCCATCTCCACCCTCTGCCCCCATTTCTCACCACAAGCAATCCTAACTCTGTGTAAACACTCGGCAGGTGGAAATAATAAGATGCTGTTAAGTAAGCAACTTGGGGGACAATTGAGGGATTTTTTTATTTTTACCATGACTGCAACCCTAAATCCAATATTTTTCAGTAGGGGCTTTCTTCGCCTTATTGTCAACTCATTTGTCTCTTCAGACACTGAATTTTCTAACAGTGAAAACAAATCCTCATAATTCATTACAAATTCTTTCCTGAACTTCCTGAAAAAATGCCACGGTCACCATACCTGCTATGATAGGCATGGGAGCGGGTGAAGTCCTCTCGTTGCCACTTGCAAACACTACTGCCTCTCCCTGAGCACTCGTCAATGTACTGTCCTTGGCTAGGGAGGGAACCATGTTGATGCCCACTACCCCTTTGGAGGCAAAACCCTTGCTGCTAGGAGTCAGACTAATCTTCTTTGCAGGTACCCCATTCCCAGGTAACACCTGGAGGTCATGCCTGGTGGATGGTGGAACCCCTTTCTGCCCCCCATTACTCTGGACTGCCCATGGGGTGTTTCATATGGCCAGTGTCCACCATTGACCCCAAGGTGTACTCCCTGGAGGACCCTGAGCCCACCGGGAACCTCCTGAAGTAAGCTGTATTAGCCCAACTAGGAGGGCTTGCATATGCCCTAGAACACTGATTTCCATAATTGACCCCCCACTGAGCATCGCATGAAGCCCTGCCCATTCACTGAAGATGCATCCGGGGGCTGGACCGTCTCCCTATTCACCTAGAATCATTGCCTCTGGTGCTTGTGTAGGCAGGATTGTGGTCTGTTTACCTGTGTTGCAGTCCTCCACTGCACCAACCATAATGCCCCCCCCCCCCCGGGTCTAGTGTCAGTACATGCGCCCCTTGACCTCCCAATTGGTTGATCTGCCCCATACAGCATCCAAAGCGGTCTTTTTTGATGTCTTCTGCCTTTTCACATGTGGAAAGGACTCCTTGGTAGGCACGCTCCCCTGTCTAGGCCTAGGAGCAGGAGACCCTATTGACCACAGAACCCCCACCCACTGGGACGAGTATCCCTTGCTCCCCCAAGGAGCACTGTAACTGGGAGAGGATGCTCCCATACCCTTTTCCTGCACCAGACCCAGGAAGGTGCCGAACTGTGCTGGATTCATCTAATACTGAAAATCGACAGTATCTGAAGAAATGACCAAATTATTTTGACACATTTTATTTTCCCACTGGAATGTTGGTAAATTATTATTAAAATATAGGTGCGGGCTCGGGTAAGGGTATTAGTTTAAGGTGGGGGGGGGGTGAGGGGAGGATGCGGGGGAAGACTAAAAGTAAGTAGGAATTTTGGTTTTCGACCAAAGAAATGCAGCCATTTTTCCATTTGGTTTTTTTGAATTTGGTTAATTAATGGACATCTGTAAAAAAAATAAAAACCTTTTTTTGTAGATTTCCTACCCAAGCACAGCTCAAGCTACTAGTTTGAGTATTTTCATGACAAAGAGGGAGCTTGATCCTGCAACCGTGCCATTGGTAAACGTATGTTCGAACCTCTGAGCCAAGTCTCAAAAGAAGGGATAAAAAGAAGATTCTAATACACACGAACCCGGCGCAAACAATGCTGTCATTTTCTCTGAACTCCCTGATGTACCTGTGCAGTCACCCAGTCTTTCATTAATCCCCCCGCACTCCTGACCGGTCTAAGAAAGATGCTCTTACTGGCCCCTCCCCCTGATGAAAGCAATCTATCTTCTCCCACTGCTCAAAAATAACATTAAAGGGGAAGGTTGCTCAAAAATGTTATTGTCCAAATCGATCAGGCATTTATTTTTAAGCAGACTGTAATTGATCTTTAAGAAACTTCCTATGCATCTTACCCTAGGTTGCCTCACATTTACACATGCGAAAATGGGTTGAGCGCTGCCGTCTTGTGCTAATATTATCCATTGATACTTTGCCCTAAGTTCAAGTGCCCTTGCGGCAAGAATATAGATTGCCCGCCCCTCAAATTGACATCACTTGTCCAAACAATATGCTCCACTTATTTTCATGACATTAGTGGTCAGCGTAACCAAACGGACCTTGTCATCACCCATGCCATAGTGTTGCTAATACAGAACCAGGATAAACGCACAAATCGTCTCACGGTGCAAAACGTTGCTTTCTTTTCAAAAATGGAAGGAAACAAAAATAGTCTGCAATGTTACTAGTAGCTTTTTATTTTTGACAAAATGCTCAAAATAGATTGTACACAACAAAATGTATATCTTGAGCCAATAGAAGTTTTAGCTAGAGAGCAGTGCATGCTTCCAAATGCTTTGTATAAATCCTCATGAAACGCAGATTGTGTTCAACGATCGATTTAATCCCTATGTCATTTCTTTGATTTTCCTTGTGTCATTATGTTGCATCGCTGTTCTTTGTTGAAACCACATGGTGTTCCATTAGTCAGAAGATGTGTTGTTTCACTTTCAAACACAAAGCCTTCACATCTGCTCGTTTTCACATCATAAACGCTGCTATGTTGCTCCTTATTGCTGCTACCGCAAAGGGAATGATTGGCCCCTGGTGATCATCCCACATAATGGTAATTGCAGAAGGGCTTTTGGGTATTATCATCCAATGTTGATTGAAGAATCCATCACATGGGGGCTGGAAACTATGGCATGCGCAGAATGGTAGAATATAGTTATGTAAATGACAGAATATATATACACATTAAAATATGTTAAGTTATAATTCAGTACCAGACGAAAACGAATGAGCAACACAAGGAATTGACACAGAGATGTCAAGACAGGAGAGCAGGTCACACCACGACGTGCACGGAAGTAGTCAGACCACTGAATGGGAGGGAGACCCAGATGCACCCATTTTCCATAGCGGCATCTACCTGAAACTAAGGACAGAGATGGGAATCTCTTGTGGTGAACCACAGACAGAAGGCATTATAATTGAAGTGGAAAGAGTAACCAGCAAACAGAAAACTGCTGGGGCACAGGAAGCGCAAGGGCACAGGGAAAGGGTTCTGCCCCTCTCGCACCCCAGCCTTAATGGTGACTAGGGATGTGATGGTGGCTGCACATTGGGATATGTCACTGGACAAATGGTGCAGACATCAGCCTGAACACAGGTTATGGGTGCAGGTGTTGGAGTAGTCATCACCACAATATGGGTCACCTAACAACCCACAACTCTGCAGAGAATATATGATTGCGGAAGACACAATTAACTGCAAGTGCAACACTCGGGTGGTTATAGTGTGCAGTATCAATATTTTTTTAACATAATGTACGATATGCATTCTTTTTGTCAAAAAGTATATTAGTTTGTCATATAGTTAGCCATCAAACGCACAGCATACATGCCGTTTTCAGTCTCGAAATATGGAAAGTTACGCTTAGATAATTTCAGGGTGTTCCATTCTCGATATCAAGGTGAACAACTACTCCGAACAACATATCTCAGAAATAGAAACTAATGAACAACAGATCCCAGAAACGGAAACTGAAGTTTTGTATGTTCACTTTCAATATAGTCAATGTTATCAATTCTTTGTGGCTATTTGACACATTGTGTCCTTCGATCTCTTAGTGCATTTTGTTCAAGGACAAATAGCAATGCCAGCCTGTATTTAGTGATCTAAGCCAGATTGGGGTAGGTTACGTTTTGGAGAAAGAATGCCACAAAAAAAAACAGACAGCATAAGACCTTGCTTCTGACACGTGGTTTAGAAAACTTAAGGACAGTTAAAAACAGCGATTTTACAATGTGAGCCTCAACAGGAGAGCGATAAAACGCCAGAAAATTGTGTATTGCTTTTACCTCTGGGGTTATCGCTGCACTGAAAGAAAAGATGCATACCCCCTTCTTGCTCGTCCTGCACTCTTTAATGGCCCAAAGAATACGCCTATGCCTATTCTCTTACCAACCCTCATTACTAAGTCCCTGTTCTACGCTTTATTAGTTTGTTCGCTACCTAAATTTCTGGCACATACTGTATGCCTCTTACTATAATTCCTGCATGTCTGGTCATGCTCACTTGCACACCTGAAGCAGCCCCATCTACCACCAGGCGATACTGGAGGAGATTACGTGCTCACACTGCATATATCTCCTTTGTGTTTATTATCATGTCAAGTAGCCACACGCACCACAAGGTGAGGCTTTAAAAAAACGCTATGTACTCCTACCTATTGTGTCTCTAGCCTTTTGGCACACTTGAAGTGTCCATTTCTGCCATGTGGGAATTCAATGTGATCTAATTTTTTTTTTTTTATTGAGCTTTTGCCAGGCGCTTTACACAACAGAATTGTGTGTTTAAAGCACCACAATGCTAGAGGGAACAGAACATGGCCAATTACAACAATGGCAAAATGGTAATATACTGCCATTGTCCTACTAGGCCTTGTGGCATTTTGCCCATGCAAGTGCATTGTGAAATGCTGATGAAGGGGATGGAAGGAGGATAAGAGGGGTGAACAAGTGCTGGAAGAGGGCCTGGGAGAGAAGTCCTAAGGGGAGCCAAGGAGGAGAACCTCTGGCTCAGTGCTAGTACAATTGACTCTAAAGGGTGATATATGGAGCCATTAAGCAGGGTACAGCAGGGCAGTGAAGGGGTGCTGATATTGACTGGGAGGATGGTCCAGGGATCCTGTGGGATCATGATGATCAGGGCACTGGTCGCAGTGGGTTGATTAGTGGTGAAGCGAAAGAGATCCTTGTGGATGATGAAGAGGAGCTTGAATTGGATCCTTTTCAGCCACCGAGAGGCAGTGCAGAGATTTTAGGGCTGGATAGATGAGATATCTGGGCTTGAGGACAAGGATAAGTCTTGCAACCCTATTCTGGATTAGCTGAAGGGAGGAAAGGGGGAGATTGAGAAAGGCTGTGGCAGTAGTCCAGCCTGGAGAGGACCCAAGCTCCTGAGACTTTGAGCTTCTTGTGGCAGGTGAGAAAAGGAAGAATGCCTATGAGGAGGTTGAGCTGGAAGTGGGACTTCTTGGTAAGGTCCATGGTGTGTGGGCTGAGGGAGAGAGTGGGCAAAGATGACCCCAAGTTTTTGTGACTGGTTGGGGTAGAGGGCCCAAAGATGGTGGGCAGAGAAAGTAGGAGGAGAAGAGGGCACAGGTCTCCCGATGAGGCAATTCGGAACATAGGCCTTTGTTCGATTACAATCGGAACATGCGCATCTGGGATGTCATCCTTTTCACCACTTTCCATGCCCCTTTCAGAAAACATCTCTAGAAGGAACGCACATCCACTTTGTACAGATAAAAATATAACTTTTATTGCTTCTAAGTATTCCCTCTGCATCGCCATATCCATTGATGACATTCCATGTTGTTACCTATGCTCCCATGATTGGAAATATGCGTTAAAATTTAGAACAGTGTTCAAATGTCTGTACAATAATTGTCAGGTGCACAGTTTCTCTAGCTCAGTTGTTCGTGGGTGGCCGACAGAGATACAATTACCATCAAATACATGACCACAACTTCTTCTTGTGTAACCTGAATGGTAAATACATGTGATCTACCATGTACATGTGAACCAAACGACGGTAATTGCGGGCAGTGAGTTGCAAGCAAATGGTCAAATAGCTATGTGGGCTAATGCAGTGTGGCTACTATGTACAAATATTAGCACCCCTCCAACTTCTGCCTTGTAAGATTGCTTGATTAATATCAACCACACAACTAATGGTTATTGTTCTGTCGATCCTTGTTTGAACTGTATTGATTTTAATTATTTTTTGGGATGTTTGTAATGCGCCTATACAATTAATGGTGTCTCGAGGCACCACAAGACCAACAAGCGGTTTGGGGGGATGTTTGGGACAATGGAGAAAGATAACAATAGCGGTCCTACCTACTAGGTCATTTGAAATTTGCATAGTGCAAGTGCATTAACAAGAAGTGCAAGGAAGAGGTGTGAGTACTGGTTGGCTAAATTCAGAGTGCTAGTGTGGGAAAGGAGGTGCAGGGTAAAGAGGAGAGCGTGCAGGTGAAAGGCGGGTGGAGCGGGGGATCGGACTGCAACAGGGGCTAGGAGACTGCTAAGGTGAAGCCATGAGTGCAAGTGCCTGGGATTGCATAGGTTGCAGGGGGTGAGGGATAACCAGAGGGGCCCATTCTGATAGACAAGAGTACTTCCCATCTGGTGCTACAATTAATGGGTGTCAAAGAGAAACGGGAGAGGACAGAGACTGTGGGTAGTCCAAATGTCCAGAAAGAGAGCGACAAAGAGGATGTTTGTGACAGTCTGCCTGGAAGCAGCATTGACTTTGGTCTCAGCGATGGGCAGGCCAGGCACGATTATTCTATATTCATGATAAATTGTGATGGTTGTGATATTTACAGATGATTTTTCACTTGTTGTAATGAACATTTGACACAGACTTACATTTTCTTTTAGAGAATCGAAAAGCATATGTCTTGAATTTCAAGCCCAAAGAAACGTTTCCATGATTTTGAAATAAAGGCACATACTCCAAATAATTTAGGTTTTAATATATACACACAATGATGGAGGAAAAGCTATATAAAGAAAGGAAAGGTAAAATGAAACAATGTATGCATATATGCATATTTAACATGATTACATCACCATAAATAAATAAAAATACATTATTGAACATTAACATTGCAAGTGTTCTACCATTACTTATTTTTGTAATCGATGGTGTCCAAACATTGGGTAACACATTGAAACTTGCGTGTAAAAAATGTGTGAAGACTGCTACAAATAATTTAAAAATGGAAGTCAACCTCTCAACAAGTTCATGTTTTGGAGGACAAGCCTCTTTTGCAATGTTGTGTGGCTTAGTCAGGGCCCTGGAAACAAAATCTGGAGCCATTCCATGCATATGCATTGCCAGCACAGTCCATGCCAGATCTCTCTCAAAATCAAAATCCATATCTTGGAATATTGGCTTGGCCACCCACTGTTTGCTGCATTTTGTAAACGCCATGTGGTGGTAAAGCATCCCGAAAGTTCCTGTAGTTCTTGCTTGTTCCCTCCCAACCTTCTCAGTGTGTGCAAGTACAGCTAGTCTTGTTCTGGCCTCCATACAGTCTATGCTGAAATGCAACCTTTTTGTCTTGTACTTTAGGCATATATTATGGAACACCTCCAAATCTCCAGTGTGACAGAATTCGGTGAGTCCCTTCGGGTCTCTTGAAAGCATTTTGTCGTACACCATTTTCTCCTGTGCTCCGTGAGGAGGGTAACCTGACACCAACCACTTCTTCTTATGCTCCTCCTCCTTAGTCAAAGGTCCATGTCCACATTTGTAGAAATTTGTTTTCTCTCCAAGAGTGTATGTTGGAACAATGGTGCTGCAACTAACGCCACTTTTCAAGTAGAATTTTTACAGAGCCATTACAAGTTTGTGAGCTCCACCAAAGATGGTTGCTAATAAACTGAGACCCCTTTAAAATGTTTTCTGAACCCTTTCTTTTTTTGTTTACCAGCAACTTTTATTTTTTTTTAGAAATTGATTTTGCAACATGCGTACATCAAATTGATGCTGTATGTGTGGGAACTGCTCTCACAAAGCCTTTGCTATTCCAATGTGCCTGTCAGTGGCTATCAGGTCTATTTGCATTCCCCTGGATTCAACAAGTTCGAGTGATTTAATGAAACCATGTTTCTCCATGGCAACAGACTATGTACATTCAGACACCTGCACGATGACCAGATTCACAATTTTCTTTTTACTTTCCATAAACAAGCATGACCCTTTTGCCCCAGCAAGTGTACTGTCAATTGATATTGGTTCAAGCTTCCTGACCTGGCTAATAGCAGGGAACAAGGAATCCTTCTGATATTTGTAGTACTGTGTTTTAGCCAGGAAGTCAATTCCCACAAATTGACAAACTTGAAATTTTACTGAAAGTTGATCCACTGAACAGCAAAGCAGATGAACAAAGTCCATTACGAGTTGGCACTTTTCCAAGCATATGTTGTGCTGACCGTGAAAATGTGTTATGGTGGTGGACACAGGTGACCTGGATTTTCAGGTTGGTGCCCTTGACTATACCAATGGCGCCACACATTTTGTTTATTTACTTACTTATATAGTGCTGGGAATCCTTGGGCATCAGGGCGCACATAGACACGAAGGACATTTATTAGACTGGACTGAACATTTATCTGGTAGTCTCAGGAGAAAGCTAGATGGTGCTAATTAACCTCTTTAAACAGTAACATTTTCAATTGGGCATGGAAGCTGTTGATATTTTCTCCCAGATGGGGTTTGCTTGGAAGCCTATTCCAGATCTGTGCTGCCCTAGTCGGGAAAGCTCAACCAACTTCTCCAACCTTTGTGAATCTGAACGATTTAATTATTGCCAAATTGGACAATCGCCCGGTTGGGGACGTAGGAGAACATGCGCGTCTTTAGATACTTTGTGGCCTGACCATAAAGACACTTACGGATGATATTGGCTGCTTTGAAGTGGATCTGGGCCACAATAGGCATCCAGTGTAGTGATTTTATCCCTGTGGAGATATGTTCCCTTCTTGCAATGCCCTTAATGATTCTAACTGCGTTGTTTTGGAGAATTTGCAACTGCTGGGTAAAAAATGTTCTTAGCCCCTATCAGCAGGGAATTAAAGTACTCAATATGTGATAAAATGATGGCTGTGCCAATCGACGCACAGTTCTCTTCTGAGATGAGTGGTTTAATATTCCTCATCAATTTTAAATAGTAGTTGCAGTTTTCCCCAATGTTCACATATCCTCCTATGTAATATATGATCACATTTAATCATTTGTATAATCTCTAGCAGGCAGCAGTCGAATGCAATATATTATTTCTCCTTTAAAAGCCAATGGTCCTGCAATACTGTGGTTTGCGTTTCGATGGTGGTGGACAACTCCCCCAAAGTAGGATTACTGAAGTCAAGATCATGAGCAGATTCGTCATTGAATTGCAAAGATGCTTCCGTTTTTTTCGGGCTGTGATATTTCCACATAAATCCGAGGAACAGGGTTAATTGAATGTTTCGGTGGACATTGATTATAGTGTGTAGGTTGTGTGAATGGGTCTGCAAACAATTCTGATATATATTCTGTGTCTCCAGTTTCATCTAAGCGACATTTTGCAATGTAACAATGATCCATGGATACTTTCCATGGCTCGCTGGAGACATTACATTAATATTCTGGCCACTGGACATATGCATCCCGACTCTGAATCTTTACTGGACCATACTGTGTCTCAAACCCTAGTTGCTCCATAGTGACATCTGTTTGACAAGCGACACCATTAGTTTGAGATGTTGTCTGAGTATTTATGCTCTTCTTCCTCCTGGGCCTCTATCAGATTGAAATAAAAACATGTTCAATTCATAGCACACATACAGAAGATCTGATTTACCAACTAAAAACCTAATATCAGCAAAATATCTGCTTAAAAATCTCGAAACAAACTGTTTTGTTCTTTACCCTTGTTTTCTTTGCTTTGAAACCGTCTACTTCGATGTGCTGACCACAAGACCAAGCTGAACAAAAGCATTTTTACAATGTATAAACCCAGCAAATTTCTATTCCACTCAAATAAACATATGTACATGTCTACAAATAGAACCTACTTTACATACGTGAAACATTGAAACATATTACAAAGCCAATCAGATGTGTTGATCAATTAAATTTCAGCTTTTGTGATGTATACCTCTGGCCTACGTCTCTTCAATTTCGACCGCTTCAGTGGTACATTCCTTGGACAAAACATTAATTTGAAAAAAGTTAATTGTCAAGCATATTTAATTGTACAATCTTTGATCTCACAAAGTACTTCTCGACAAAGTTGTTTTAAATAATTGTGGAACTGAAAAGATGAGGTTAGTCGTAAAAAATATTCCTAGCAAGATAATGTCAAACACTTGGCACGTGTGATGTTTTCAAAATATATATATATATTACATTTCACCTGATAACCTTCTGAGATGTCACATGGAGTGATATCATCCAGCAAAACATAGTGATTTCAAATGTTGCTGCCCTAAGTAGTTTGCACAGTAATGTTTTCATTTTTAATGTATTCTGCTTTGGGTAGGAAGTTTAAATGTTATTAACAAAGACAGAAAACTTTCATACAGTGAAGTTCCAGCATCCCTCAATAACATAGTAATTGTTTTAATGCAGCTGTAAAAGCAAAATTAAAAAGATCAGACACAGACGATGGTCCATATTGAGAGATACTCCTTCATGACACTTTGTGTCAGATAACTAATATTATACATAATTACACGGCCTGCGAAAGCCTTACCAAACTCTGCAAAAAAAGTATATGGCCTGCACTGAATTATTTTTGGTAAGTTTGGTGAGGTTTCTTGAAGGGTGGGGGGGCAAAGTTATAGGGGTTTGTCAATTTTCTTTTCTTCCATAGACGCAATGGAAACATAATTTTGCTCACGCCTACAGGCTAAACCACTGGACGGATTTTCACCAAATTTGAGGCTGGAGCGGTGGGTTGGTCCCAAAAGCGTGTTTTTGTAAATTTGGTGTAAATCTGACCAGTATTTTTCTTTAAAACTGGCTAAAAGCAGGTAAAAAAAATTAGAGCTATCTGGGTTCGGTCCGCGGACCCACATCCCTGATTGGTCCGCGGACAAGCATCCGATTGGCCTAGAGGGCGATGTGATGTCCATGGATATCTGACGCACCCACTGATTGGATGGTGAAAAGCGTGATTTTCACCCCTGAAGTCCACAAACATTCCGGATGGTCGGGTACAGTCCTGTGATGTTCGCGAACACTTCAGATGTTCGGGGACATCTATGCCTATTTCTGCATTACAGGGTTGGAGAAAAGCAGTTTGTGGATGGCTTATAACTTTGGCGCCACTCAATGAAACTGCATGAAATTTCGGATTCTGAATGGTTTTGCAAAGTTTGAATGGATTCTGTCAAGAGGGGCCAAAATTAGAGGGGTGTCTCAAAGTTTGGGCTTATAAATGTGGTGCCGTTTGACAAATCTGCACAAAAGTTTGCAAAAACGTTTTAGATCTATATATAAATATCTTTGTAAAGTTTGGTGGGATTTTGTCAAGAGCGGGCTAAATTAGAGGGGGATCTCAACATTTTTAAATGGCTTATAACTTGTTGCCGATTGACAAATGTCGACAAAAGTTTCCAGAAAGATTCTAGATCCAACCTTAAATGTTTGTGTAAAGTCTAAATGGGTTTTGTCAAGTGGGGGCTAAGTTATGACTATTGTATGTACATACATTTTGATACTTTTAAAAAATAAAACTTGGGCAGATTTCCAGCAAATTAATGTAAGGAGCATTGGCAAGGACCTTAAAGCATGGTTTTGCAAATGTGCCCCCGTTTTATTTTTTGACAAGTGTCATGATGTAGGTACAAAAAATAGTGATCAACATTTGGTGACTGAGGTATAGCCTGTGGCCATGGGCAGTGGCCAGATTGACTGGGTCATGGCATAAGGTCATGACCCAGACAATCTGGCTACTGGCCATGATCACGAAGGGATGACAAATGGGGTTTAAGTGGCCATGTCCACCTGGGACCGGCTATGTGGTAAAGTTATTTGAAAGTGGGATAGGGTTGAACGGTAAAACAAATTGTGCTTGTGGTAATATGGTAATAGGGTTCTCTTTGCTTTCTGCCTGTACCGAGCTTCGCCTTCCCTTTCATGGTGGCAGTCTTGGAAAAAGATTGTCCTTCCTAAGGCGTCCTGTTGTAGGAAGAAAAATCCTTATTTTTTTCTAGCACCCTCAGGTTACCCCTTTTGAGAACCCGGGGTGCTGGTCTTCATCCCCCATTGCAGGGGCTGGAACGGGAGATAACGGTCCGGAGCCCTCCTGATCCACCCTCGCTTCGCTTGGGCCGATAACCTGGGCTGCCTGGCTGTTATCCCCCTATCCAGTGCTTGGAACGGGGGATGAACGCCACGCTATTCCCGTTAGCATAACACAAAATGCTAATGGAAATGTTGTAAAATCTTATTGAGTCTATGTACTTTACTGAGAAATGTAAAGTAGATGCAGTCTATAAGACTTTTTTTTGTGTTCTATTTTTTAACTGTGAAAGATTGTTTCTTATTGGAACCTTCTTTTTGTTGTTTGATGTATATTTTTTTTTTGCAGGAGAGGTTAGAAAGTAAGGTGGGGAGGGAAATGAGGGAAGAGGCACCAAGCACTAATATGGAGGGGCAGGTGGACCGGGAAAGATGCTGCGCGTGTATTACTTCTATCGTAGAGGCAGTGTTTCTCATGCTCCTTGATTACAGCTTCCAAAGCACTTTGAAATTACTTCCCCCTGCAGAGTGGTGTGTTGCAGTATATACTGAGGACAGTTGTCTTCAAAAGGTATGGATCAACAGCCTCTTTTATTGCTTGCAAGGTAGCTGCTGGAATGTTGTCCCACAGAAGTAGGCTGTGTGGTTACAGTATTGGTTGAGGAAGATGAGGTGGAAGAAGACGGCCTACCACTTGCTAAGAAAGGAACAACCTTTCTGAGAGTATTGCTGTGGTTGGATTTGGTGTGGCGGTGCATGGAGGTGGTCCCCTCGGAGTACTATCCAGGTAATCCGTGACTGAGTTGCACTCAGTGCATTTCACTTGGGTACGTTCCCAACAGTTCTAAGTAACTGGCACACCCATGATTCTCTTTGGGTGCTAGAGGTAGGCACTGTTCTTGGTAGTCTTCATTGTCTTTTGGAAGTACTGCGCTTTTTCTGTTGTGCAGGTCCTCTAGTTGGTGGTGAGGGGGGCTCTTTGGGAGGAGGGATGGCAATAGCTGATGCCAATTTTTAAGATAAATGTCAGTTTTGCTAATAGTCTTCCAAGTAAGTGCTTTGTACTGGATTGTTAATGGATAATGAGAAATTTTAGGTGTAGGAGCTGTGCAAGGGTACATTTTGAGGTTGAAAGTTCCTAGATCGGTAGAAAATGCATTTCCGAACTGTCCTTGAAGCACGGACGCATTCGTGGACAAGTCATCATGCCATGCACGAGTGCATGGTCACGTGGCACTGTCCGGAAAGGTCTGTGATGATGTCAGATGGTCACGGTCGTCAACGGATGCAAAATGTTGCAAAAAGTGTATAGAAATGTTAACAATTATGTTAGAAGGTGGTAAATGCCAGAGTTTTAAGGTGAAACATTGCAAATTAGACAGCAATGTTGCTATATTGGAGTAAGTATGATATTAGTAAGTTGTAGGAAAATAACTTGCACTGGGAAAAACCCATGAAAATCACAGAAAAATCTTTGTTAAAGGGGTGTTATGGTTAAGTTGCACTAATAAAAACCTATGACATTAACTGACATTTTTTTGTTAAAGGAATGTTCTGGTTACAAGTAAAACCGAACAACCTCAGACATTCACCAGTTATGGTAGCGAACAACCTCAGACATTCACCAGTTATGGTAAGCTAAGCAACCATAACTGGTACCACCACTGTGCACTGCTAAAGCTAACACCCAGGACATCAAAGATGACAAAATGTCATTGATGACATTACATGTGAAATTAATTTTTATGAAAAGTCCCTACAAGGGGTTGTGTTTATAATGTTGTTAACAAGATGTCAAGGGTGATCGGGAGACCTATCATGAACTACTTAATCTATTAAAAGAATGTACTCATCTAAACAACATTGAATTGGAGTTTTGCTGTTAATACAGGAACCTTATCATACATAAACATAGGCAATGATTGCAGCATGCACCATAGAAGTACAACCTTTATAATCTTGTAATTTTGGATGGTACATTAATGAATGCTACCTTATCTGAGTTTTGAGTAATGTTAAACATGTACAAACTAGCTAACAATTCAAGACTTAGTACACACTTGTGCTAGTACAAACAATGCACATGAAGACCCACAATTCATACGAATCAAAGGCACATACAGGGAAACTAAAATAAGGAAGTAGGCAGCAGCATCTTCAGACAATGTTAATAACATTAAAGTTTATCTTCATGTATACAAATGAATTGTGTGTTTGAGGCCTGCTTAATGCCCAATGTAGTGAACAAAACCACCTGGCCTAGATATGTCGGTGAACATAAACAAGTGGCCCAGATATGTAATGTCATCAATGACATTTGTGATGTCATCTTTGATGTCCTGGGTGTTAGTCATAGCAGTGCACAGTGGTGGTGCGAGATATGGTTGCTGAGCTTACCATAACTGGTGAATTTCTGAGGTTTTGGGATTTTATTTGTAACCATAACGTCCTTGCAACAACATTTTTTCATTGAATCTTCAATATGTTTCAATTCGAAGTAGGCCACGTGCATGTATTGTTCAGTCCACATAAAAGATTAGTATAAAATAATTACTTGATAGGTGTGTGATGTTGCTGTTGACTCCTGAATAGTGGTAGATGATGAATCTTGCTCCTTTATTTTATGTATATAATCAGAAAAGAGTCCAATTGAAACGGTACCTTTTAGTATTATAAATTTGACCACATCCAACGCTCAAAAACATTACTACGTGCATGTGGTTTGGCCTCACAAGTGGGATAATCAACGTGTCTGTGGTTTCCTCATTGGTGAAGGTCTGTACTTCCATCAGTGAGCTCTACGTAAAGGAAGACCTGTTAACCAAGACATTTTAAAAAATTAAGCGAAAGTGGGCATAGACAAAGTAGTCTAAAGTGAACTTATTTGAAAGTACAGTGCTTTGTCGCGAGTGCAAATTGTGTAATATAACGATGAAAATATTCCCCAAAAATGGTTGTCATGTTACTTTTCCCCTTACTAATTCATTAGATTGTGAGATCATTTAGAAGACCTGGATTTTTTTTTTGGATATACCAATGTACAGAAGATATTCATCATCCACTACTCACCAGAGCCAGCATGTGCTGACATTTTACTGTAGCAGGATGCTTCTTACATATTGTTTGAGAAGTGCATGCTGCAGACGTGGAATTGATTGCCCCTCACGTCTTCCAAGACATCCTTGTCTCTGCTTTCAATCGCGGACAAAGGAAATCTGCAATTTGAAAGCCATGTTCTTATTAAATCTAAATCCTTTGGGAATGCATTTTTTTCAAAACCTTTATTTTTGGGGTTTTTGTTAAAGAAAGGCATTAACTACAAACATTCACACACACATTAGGGTGGTTTCCACTTTGCGCCAATCCTTCACCCCTCCTCCCCCGCCCGCTTCCCCCCCCTGCTCCCTCCCCAATCGTGTCGCTCCACGCCTCTGTGAGTTTGTGTTCGAGTTCTGGTTGCCTCCTTCAGCATGTCGAGCCCTGGGCTTGCATTGATTAACAGTCCATGCCCTGGAGGTATTGGGAATTTGCGGGGGAGGTGGAGGTTTCTTCTGCTTCCGAGATCAAGAATAGTACCACTGGGCCCCAGATATCTGGTGGGCGTGCTTGTTGGGGCAAAAGCTTAATGAAGTCTGATTCCACGTCCTGACAATAGAGGATGTCCTTGTGCCAGTTGGAGAAAGAGGTGGGGGGGGCCGCGGCCCCAGGACATGGCTACCCTCCTGCGGGCCAGTGTCAATAGTAGCCCGGTGAGTTTTCTCATCGGTGGTGAGATGAGTCGTGTCATCCCTAGTAGGGCTGCAGTCTGGGTGGGTTGTATCTCTTCCCCTATGATTTTCACGGTTGTCTCCAGAACTCGATTCCAAAAGGTGGTTAGCTTGGGGGCATTCCCATGCAAGGTGGAAAAAGTCAGCCTCAGAGGTTCCATATCTTTCACAGTTGGAAGAGGACTCGGAGTGATGTTTATGCGCTTTCGCTGGCGTGTAGTAGGTCTGGTGAAGATAGTTGAAATGGATTAGCTTGAGGCGAGAGTTAAGCGCTATTTTTTGAGTTTGTCGCAGTATGAATGTCCAGTCTTCTTCTGAGATAGTTGATTGCAGGGATCGTTCCCATCTTGCTTTCATGCTGGTGCTGGCGGGGACCGTATCGATCGTGACAGCTTTGTATATTTGTGATACCAGCCTGCCCGCACCTTGTGCCTTGATCACATTGTGGAGAAGTTGCCAGGTTGGGGGTTGAGATGGGAAAAGTGGGCCAGATTGTTTGTAGGGTATATCGTGTCCTGAAATAAATGAATGTATCGAGGGCGGTGTTACCTCCCTTTTGCTTTTCTTGCTGGGGGGGCAGGGGGGGTCATAAAGCAGTCTTCAATCAAGAGGTCACCTAATGTGTTTATTTTAAATTTCTCAACCCATCGATGAAAGACTCTCCGATGTCAGCGGTATACCCGGTATGAATTTGACGGGGAGGAGGGGCGAGTATCGGGTCTGTACTTCATATTTTTGGGCAATCTTCTTCCAGATTTTGTAGGTGGAGAGCACAATGTTCATTGTGTTATTGGGAACCGGAATCTGGCTGTGGATGACTGCACAAGTAGCGAACTCGGGACGTTTGCCAAGTAAATTGGAAATCATCAGTGAACGACTGGGTGGCTGACGTCAACGGGAATATGATGGATTTTCTTTGATTTTTAATCCGGATACTGCACCGAATTGAATCACTTCCCTCATGACTGGGTTCAAGTTATCTTCGGGATTGTGTATAAACAAGGCGACATCGTCTGCGTATAATATTATTAGTTTGTGAGGACCTATGGTGAGGCCTCTTAGGGCCCGTTGTTTGCGCATATTGGAAGCTAATGGTTCCATTATCAAGGCAAATATTAGGGCCGAAAGCGGGCAACCTTGTTTGGTTCCATGTTGTAGTTCAAGTGGGGCAGACTTTGATGCTCCTGTGATGATGCTGGCTCGAGGATTGGTGTACAGTAGCGATACTAACTTAATGAAACGGGCTCCCATCCCCATCCTAGTGAGCACTGCGAACAGAAACGGCCATTCCACCGAATCAAATGCCTTTTCAGCGCCGAGAACAGCAGCGATTGCCTTTTGGGAGGGGTCTAGTGCCTTGATGATACCAAATAGTCTCCTGATACCAAAGGTCGTATTGCGTCCGGGTACAAAACCTGCCTGGTCCACTAGTACCAAGGCAGGCATCAATGGAATCAGCCTGTTTGTGAGAACCTTGGCCATTATTTTATTGTCGAGGTTAAGTAAAGAGATAGGGCGGTATGATGCACAGTCTTCTGGCGGTTTGCCCAGTTTCTATAGGAGAATTTTGGCTTCACAGATGGATTGTGGGAGAGATCCTACTTCCAGCGCTTCCCGATAGACCTCTGCTAGGAGGGGGGCTAGGGTATCAGCAAATGCTTTGTAGAATTCTCCTGTTAAGCCGTCTGGGCCAGGGGCTTTTGTGCCGTGGAGGGTCTTGATTGCCTCTTTGATCTCTTCTGGTGTGATAAGTTCATTAAGGGGTTCTCGTAGCTGCCCCTCTACCCAATACAGTTCTGTATCATCGAGGTCAACTCGCAGAGCATTTGAGTTTGTGTTGTGTTTGGAGCTGTATAACTCTTGATAGAAAAGTCTGAATTCCTCTGCGATTCCCTTGTCGATATGTATTAGTTTGCCCCGTTTTGGAGCGTATTCCTTCTATTGGTGGTAGCGACCTGTCTGTTGGCCTTCGCCGTATTGAAGACTTGTCTATTCCGATTTAGGAATTTTATTTCACGGTCTGCCGTGGTGTTGAAGTTTCGTAGCTCTTCCTTTAAGGCTGTTTGCGAGGTTGGGTCGGACCCGTCTGCGCATTTTGGTTCCATGCATCTGAGCCGCTCTTCGCTGCTGGCTAATTCTCGCCTAATTAATTTAAGGATGCCGTTTTCTTTGGCCAAGCAGATTCATCTGGTAAAACCTTTCTATGTCTCCCATATTGTGCACATTGAAGCAACAGATCCTATATTGGAGTCGAGGAATGCGGAGATCTCCTCCTTTATTTCAGAAGTAAAGACCTGGTCGAGCATGGATCCTGCCTTGAATCGCCAGCGTTCAAACGGCGGGTGAAACCGGGAGGCCTGCAGCCGAGGATCATTGGGGAATGGTCGGAGAGGGTTTTTGGTAGGATACGGCAGGGGCCCCACATCATCCGGCCGTTTGCCGATGTGAAAAAATAGTCCATCCTGGAGCTCGTGTTCTGTACAGCGGAAGGAAAGGTGTAGGCTTGCTTGTCACCGTTTGCGGATCTCCATGCCTCTTTGAGGTCAAGGGCTTTGCAAATTTCCCTTATCTGAAGGCTGGCTTTGGAATGTGGTTGGGATGTGGGTCGCCACTTATCCTTCAGTGGGTCGAGTACTGTGTTCATGTCGCCTCCCCAGATTATGTTCCTTGGGTCATGAGTAGCTAGGTGGGTTTGGACCCAGTCGAAATTGTTGGTGCCGTCGACGTTAGGCCCGTAGGAGTTGATGAAGGTGAATTTTTGGCCCGCTATATTGCCGCTAACTAGGATTGCTCTTCCCTCGGCGTCTTTATCCGTATGGATTAGCCGGAAGTTGGTTCTTTTGTTAATCAGGATCGCGACCCCCCCAGCTCTGAGCCCAGAGATGCTCTCTTCCAGGAAGTAGGTGCGTCTCTTGAATCTACGTCTAATCCCTATCTTTGCAGATACTGTAGGATTTTCCTGGTTTTAGCCGGGAGGTTGCCTCCTCTTATGTTCCAAGTTGCAACATTGAATTGGACGATCTAGTCAGTGTGTGTGCTGTGATTTTCCTCTTGTAGTGTGGAGGGGTCGTGGTCTGATTTAATGCAGAGGTCTGGAATGCATTCGGTGGTCTTTTAGTAGTTTGCTGACGTAGAGGCGAAGGCGGCTGGAGATCCGGAGGGTCGGGGGGAGTTGAGGGTCGGTGGCGCAATCCCCTCCCCTTTTACATAAGTCTTCTTTTTCACGGGCAACCCCCAAATGGCCCGTTTGTGAACTTGAGCAAGATGTGGTCCCTGGCATCGCCAGGCCGCCAAACGAAGTCCCACCCTTTAACAGAACTTTGTTAAACAAACTGCTGTTGTTCTAGGGGCGCTTGGGGCTTCCCAATTGTCCCAGCCTCACGTTGTAATCTTCGCAATTGTTCCTGTAATTTTAGTGCTTAGTTGCAGACTTGCTACGCGACTCTGGTCCCTTCAGTTTACGGTGGATTCCTGTGAATTCTGTCACTTTGGGGTCTGGGGCGGTTGGGATTTTGATCAGGGCAGCCTATCTGGTCTAGAAACAAGTTTGCCTCGTCTGGTGTTTGGAAGAAGTGGACCCTCTCGCAATGTTGTACTCTGAGCCGTGCTGGAAAGAGCATTGAGTAGGGCATTTGATTGGCTCTGAGTCTTTGTTTGATGGAGGCAAAAGATTTCCTCTGTGTTTGTACTGAGGGAAAGAAGTCGGGGTAAAAATGTATTTTGTCTCCATCATGGAGGAGGTCCCCCTTCTCTCTGGCTAATCGTAGGATGGTATTGCGGTCCCTGTAGTTGAGAAGCCTTGCGGTGATTGGTCTAGGCGGTGTGCCGGGGGCAGGTCTGGCTGATGGTATCCTGTGTGCCCTTTCTACTATGAAGAATTGCGACAGGGATTCTCGGCTGAAGAGGGATGTGCAAAGTGACTCCACGTAGTCTTCCATTTTCCCTTGTGGCTGGTGTTCTCTTACCCCGATGATTCTGATGTTGTTCCTTCTTGACCGACCTTCTAAGTCTTCGCACTTGGCTACTGTTGTGTTCATTTGGGCTTCTAACTGCGAGACTTTGTTTGATAGGGTCGATGAGTTATCATCAAGGTTAGACACTCTTTGCTCAACCTTGTTCAGGCGTTCTGAATGTGTATCTATGCAATGTTGTAGGAGGTCAACTTTAGAGGCGAGCCCATCCATTTTATTATTCAGGCTCCCTATGCCAGCTTTTAATTCTAAAAGGATTTGTTTGATTTCGGACGAGCTACCATCTGATTCCATCTGGCCTGAGCAGCCGGGCGAGGGCACCTGGTCCTCTCGCTGCGGGGGTGCTTTTGGAGTCGTGCCATTTTCAAAGTTCAATTTCCTTTGGGATTTATCAGTTTTCCCCATCTTTCATGCGATTTTGTTGATGTTTGTTGGTGCTAGGCTGTGTCTTGTCTTATCTAGAGCACCTTGTGGACTCACCCAGGGGTGTGAGGTCGGGTGGGATTGATGGGAATGCAGCTGTTTGACAGGGTGGCTATTCTCAAAGCGTGGGTGTTCTGAGTGGCTCGCTGGACCCTTCGTGGGGGCCTTCCCCTGGTTTCCTGTAAAGGGTGTTAGACCGCTTCTGGAGTTGTTGCGGCCCTGTTGATCTCTCTTCTTCCGAGGTGGAGATGCCTCAGCGAGAGGCTTCGGCGGCTGCTTTGTGGCGGCTGCCTTATGTTGCCGGTCTTTGGCTTTGCTGTGCTTGGAAGGGGGGGGGGGGAGTTGTGACTGGTTGTAGACAGCGTGGTGGAGAGGTAGAAATTGCAGTGACTGGGGAGAAAGGGGGGGGTCCCCTCTCGAGACCCAGCTGTCACTCCGTGTTGTGGAGGGAATGTTAAGTCCAGCGTGGTGGGCAGTGCTCCGTCCCCCCGGGCTTGCCGGGGGGTTGGGGGGGGTGTTAGGTCTTGTGGCAGCTGGAACAGGGTGCCTACCACATCTGCAGTGCTTCCAATGGGCTTCCGCTTGAAGCAATGGATGATACGTTCGATGGTGCTGGGATGTGAGAGCACCTGGCTGTGGATGGCGTGGTAAAGGGGTGAGTGATGTAGTAATAGGGGGGGGAGCCCCCTCCCGTGACACGGCTGTCCCTCCTTACTGCTGAATCATGTTAGGCCCTGCGTAGTGGGGAGTGTTCATATCCTCCAATCCTGGGAGGATGTGTTGGTCCCTAAGGCTGCCGGAGCCAGGCTCCCACCATGTCCGTAGTATTTGATGGGGCCTCCGTGTGGGGCTACAGCTGTTTCTGGCCGCTTCCCCTGGCGGCGCTGGGGCGCTGAGCCCGGCCGCTCCGGGCCACGCTATGAGCCGGAGATACCCCCACCCAGCGCGGTCTCGGGCGGCGCCGCTCTGCATGCCCGTTTGTTTGGCGGGAGATGGCGGGGGGAACCGGCCCGGAATGGTCCCGTTTTAAGAAATGAGCGCGGCCTCCCTCCCTCCCTCTCCGTACCTCCGTGCCTGGTGGATCTCCTCGCCGCTCCCAGCTGACGGGCGCAGGTCTCCGCTGCTGGGGGGGGGTCTCTGCTGGTGTTACGGTGCTCCGTGCCTTCGCGGGGAGCCCCCGCCCTCAACCCCGCAGGCGGGCAGGCGGGCGGTCCCCGGCGGAGCGGTGGGGAAGGTCCTCCGTCCCCCACCGGGTCGCCGCAGCCTCCGGCAGCGATATTAGTCGCGGGCAGGCTGTGTAGCCCTCTCGTTCCTTTCGCCAGTCGTGGACAGGGGGGTGGGAGGGAGAGGTCCCCCGCAGGCCCGCCGCAGGCTGACACCTGCCGCCTGCCCCACGCTCGCCTCGCTGCTAATTTCTCCAGGTGCCTTCATGGGGTCCTGGGCTTTCGGGTCTCACCTGGGTGGGGGTAGCTGTGTGTGATCTATCGCCTCGCTGGGCGATTTGCTTGGCACTCGGCCCCGAGGCCTTGTGGGTTGTTTGAGGGTGTAGAGAGGCCGTTTGTGTCCAGGTTTTCGGGGGATGGCAGCTGGATAGCTCAGGAAGCCAGGAATCAGGGAATTGGGTTGTTAATGTCCAAGGAACAGCAGAATTTCGCAGGATTGATGCGTGGCTATACGGGAGCTCAGACCAAGGTTGCCATCTTGGTTGGCCCTCTAGCTCCCTCTCCTTTGGGAATACATGCAGGACTTGGCAGGGAATTTTAGATGGCTTACAGTAGGGCAATCCTAAACGATGCATGAAGGCATTCTTGAAGTGTCCGTAAGATCTGTTGAAGAAATATAATTATTAAAGTGAATGTCACTGTGAGCAAAGCAACGATCACATAGATTAAATTTAAATAAAAACTCTGTCACCATGTCTAATTATCAGAGCGAGCAAATTAGTCAGAACTCATTGTTATACCGCAAATTGTAACATATTACTAGTCCATTCAATAAACTTTGAGCTGCCAAAAGAAAGCATGCGTTCAAAACATAGACTAGGAAACATTACATTCTGATACAATGTTCTGCATGAAATGTGCTAGTTTAAGAGATAAAAATACATAAAAAGTTTGATAATGGTGAACTCTTTGAGATAAATTGTAATTAGAATACGGTGCACGTTGGGTATAAGGCAATACAAACTTTCTGAGCAGCGATCGATGAAACTACAGAACAAAATAGTTGACCAACCCTTACTTGGACAGATGAGTCAGCCTAATAAGTAGATCAATGGCAATATACCTTGTGGATTGCAGCAATGTTCCCTTCTGATCTATCAAGGTGTTTATGAAGACTTAGAAAAGTGGGTGTGTATGTGAATGTGTGATGTGTTTGTTGACACCCACCAAGCCTTGGTGCCAATGTCCTTATATCCATCCACCCAGCCCCCTCGGGAACACACAGTCATAGGTGCAAACTGCCATTGATACTGGAGGGGGGTGGATTGGCGTGAGGCGAGCACAAATGGCCAAAAACAATGTTCAAGGAATGCATACATATGTTGATTGCAGGGATGGGGTCTTCAAAGGGGAGTCAGGAGACACCGGGTCTGGGGAGGCCATGTGGACAATGGACAAAGTGCGGTAGACCCCTTTGAGGTGTACATGGTGTTTGGCACCTTCAGCATCCCCATCCACCCAGCCACCTCGGGAGCGCATGGTCATACACAGCGAACTGCCATTGATACTGGAGGGGCATGAGGTGAGTGCAAAATGTCACCAAACTTCTTTAATGAACTTCCTAGACGGTTTAGTGGTGTTTGATCGTATGAGAATTAATTGCAGCAAACTTCGTAATAAACAGCCTGCATGCAAACAAATCTCAAATAATCAAAAATCAATACTCATACCCGTCCACCCCCCTTCCCTACTCGCTTGCCGCCTGGTCGACTTCAACCCTGCGGCATCAGATCTGTCCCTCTAACGCAGGTCGGATCCGACGTCGCAGGGTCCTTTTTTCTTTTTTTGTCCCCCGCCTCCAATATCTAGGAAGCGAGGGACACCCTTGCAACCCCCCAAGGCCAATACACACTGAACATGGGGAGAGGGGAGGGACACACCTGCAACCGCCGCTCCCCATGTTTGGATATAGTCGGTTGAATGGTACAGGCCAAATTTGGTCAAATGTACCATTCGGCCAAATATATTCCTACAAATTTACTAATACCTCCTAGATGGATGGACGTGTTGTTAACTTACTGAAAAATTCAAACAAATATTCATTTTAACTCTTTTTAAAAAATGTACTTTGGTAATGTAAATGACACAAACAAACTACATATTGTATTGATGCATGTGCGGTACTGTGTGTAAAAATCCCCTGCATTGTCTGTTGTCATTGGAGAATTTTGCGCAAATGATACAGGCAGGTATTACTTGATGAATGCAAAATCCAAGCCTTCCATGAAACGCATGATAGGCCACAAGCAATTACCACCTGTGAAAGAGAAACTTAATTATTTTACTAGAATGGACCTATAACTGTACCTATTTAGTTTGAAACAAAAGTATTCAAAAATTACAAATGTGAGTACCCAGTGAAGCAAGAACAGTTTGGGATCTAAGGAAATATTGTTTTTAAGTTCAAAGTGGAAGAAATGTAATTGTTTGGACGTTCCAACTAGTTACATGCTGTCCTCTGGTTTTACATTAGTATGAGAAATGTATTCAAATTACAGAAAGAAACCATTAGTCAGTGCTCGATGGAAGTTACAATGATTTAGGAGAACAACATCAAATGTTAGCTTTCTAAGTTGTCAAACATACATCAGATCTAGAGTAAACGTACTCATTACATGGATTATGAGGGGGAACTGTTGCTCAAATTTTGTGCATAAGGGCCATCATCATCCGCAATACAGACCTTGTGAGGCAGGCTGCCCTGAAGTCATGCAGCTCGCTAATGCATAGCAGTGGTGTGTCTTCTTTGGCTATGTAGGCCAAGCATCCAGAGTTTTCTCAGCAGCAGTTCTCCACCTCAGTTGGCATAACCTCGCAACCATCGCAGTTACACCATGTGGAAACGTCTTCTATGCAAGTAGGTTCAGGCTCTGGTGATTGATCATCACAACTCATCTGATTCTTTTGCTTTCAATGAATTCCTCCTCTGAATAGTCAGGTTAGTACTGTTATGGCTGTATTGTTGCCATAGTTTGTGATTATTGAATAAGAACAAAATCAAAAGACAGAGAAATTAGAATGTGTTTGTTGGTATACAAGAACTACTGTTAAAGAAGAAGAGAACACGCCATGTTTCAAAAAACCCTAGTACAAACACATGAATAATAGGCACAAAATATGAAATTTAGCATTCACAAATGTAAAAAATAAGCCTTGTGAAAGTACAACTTATATATGATTTGGCAAAGACATTTGCACATAATATAAGAAATGTTTTAAAAGCAACTATTGAGTTCAAGCAGTTCAGATAGTGTAAGTACCTGTTCACAGGGTGTCAAACTAGGAAGATAGCTGAACAGAGCAGAAAGCAAGTCACAGAGGTTCAAAACGAAATACACTGACACAAAGGAAAAATAAACTCCAATGTTGTGTGATCAGAAAGGGTTTTCGAGGCATTTCCATGGAGACACATCAATAGATTGCGCACAGAGGACGATGACATGAGAGGTGCATTGTTGTTGTGAAAAGGGGCGTAAGTGTCTAGTTATGTCAATTTGAGGGGCAAGCAATCTATATTCTTGCCACAAGGGCACTTGAACTTAGGGCGATGTATCAACAGATAAGATTAACACAAGATGGAGGGACCCAACCCATTGTTTTCGCGTGTGTGGAAAACTAAGGTAGGATGCATAGGACATTACAATATGCTTCAAAATACATGCCTGATCGATTGGGACATTAACATTTCTGAGTGAACGTCCCCTTTAAAGGGGAGGACAAAAAACACCACCCCCTGCACATACCTTGCATGTCCCCCATGCTGGGAGCTCTGTGTCAGCAAAGTAACATAGTCTCCTCCTGACCTGAGGGACCAAAGGAGGTGCGTGCGGGCAGCAGTGAAGGAGTTGGTGTTGCACCAATGCGGCGGGAGCAGAGCAGTTGGAAGCTGTCTGTGAAAGGATAGCTGTGTTGAGCGGGTCAGGGAGGCAGCATGCAGTAGGATCACCAAGGCAGCAATGCTGTCCTCCCCCACAGCTTGCCCTAAATGCCAGCTGTTACAGCTGCAGTGCCTACCCTCCCAAGCCTGTTAAAGTCCTCCCACCTAAAGTCCCCTGCCCCAGCACCCTCTGTACTCGCTGATGGGGGGGAAAAGGCACGCCCCTATACACTTGTTAAGACGGATTTCTGAACTCTGTCCTGGTGGCGCAGAAGTTCAGAAGGCCAACCTAATTACTTGGAACAGGCTAACCTCTGGACGAGCCAGACCAATCAAGGTAGCGATCGCGGCGGTCAAGACTAGGTCTCAAGAGGGGTGAGGGTGACTGAAAGCCCGCAATGAGCACACAAAGCAAGATCACTTACAAACTACTCCAAACAGTTGTTATATAAAAAATATATACACATTTATTTTAAGGCCTTTAAAACAATGACCTTAGCGAGAAAATCACAATATCACAATATTAAACCAACGCATACCATATCAACACAATATATATACAAATACGACAGTCACAAGCGTTATATGCACGAAATGTGTAGTCCACCTAAAAGGGAAGGAAAACAGGCAGTGCGAAATAATGTTTAGACCCAGTTCGCCTTCAGAGGCACCTAACTAGATGGACGTCCGAGCCCTGTGAAGAGTGGAGCCTTGTGCTCAAAAGTACATGCACGCGCTGGTGCCAACGGGCAAAAGGAGAAGCTCTTCGACGGAAATCAGGCAGTTCAGTTTAATGCACAAAAGAAGAAGAACAAGTTCCGCGACTCAAGCGCAGCCTCCACAGTGGGCAGAAGCAGAGCGCGAGTACGGAAAAGGGTGCTGTTTGACACAGCGGGGAAAAGCAATGGGCTCCTGCAGGAGGGCGACCAGATCCTAGCTATGCTACTCACCGGTCCCCGATGCAAGCAGACCCAGGCTTCTCCGCGTCAGTTTCAGCAGCTGGCAGGTTCAGAAGAGCAGGGAACGCCTCGTCGTCGTGTTGAGTAAAAAGACGTCCCAATCGAAGAAACCTGCACAGTTTGTTACCACAGCAGGGCAACGGAGCGGCCGTGTGTATCTGAGCCAAATGTACACTACTCACTTCAGACCTGGGAACGCCAAGTGTACGAAGCGTGTGATAGTGACAAGGACTCGAAATACTACACAACCTGGCGGCGGTTACAGAGCAAGACTCCCGTGTAAGCTGGTCAGTCAGCTGGATGGCCCAGAGACGCTTCCGAAGGCTTACTGGCAGGAGATGGTGAAGATGCCGAGAATAGCTGTTCCCGCTATTCCAAAGGGTTGAAGTACCAGTACAGGCCTTCTGGTTCGATCAAAGGTGAAATGGGTTTCACAAGGCGACAGCAGTGCAGAGAAGTCCTTCAGCGGGTCACCAGCGATTCCTCGGTCCAGCCTCTTGGTTGCAGGATACTTGGCTCCTGTATTCCTTCGTTCGTGAGAACTCAGGAGATCGACATGGTAGTGGTGTTTCCAGCCCCCTCTTTTCCACGGTTCCCTTCGCTCCAAAACGGAGGGGACCCAATGGGAGATCCGCTCATCAACACTCACACCATTCGTGGACCAATCACGGACCACGGTGGTCCCAGGCATTCACACCACCCTAGACTCTCTGGCACCCAGGATGTGTATTGGGACCAGACATCCCAGCCCACATCCTGGAGGCACACACAAGACATGTAGAAGCCCGCGAAAGCATCCGTGTTTCGCGGGAAAGTACATGCCCAAATAAGGAAGGCCCCGGGTTGGCTCGACCTGGGGAAGGTGAGGGGAGCAAGACGGTCAGCGGACAGGACAAAGGAGCCTCGTGGTCTGGCTATTTTGGGAGCCAGGCCACCATTTCGGGTTAAGCGTGAAAAACGCGCTTAGAACGCCAAAAGGAGCTCAAAACACAAGAAACGATCGCTGCCACCATTCCTGTCCCTGAATCACTTGCACCGATCAGATACAATCTGTATCTAGGGCCTGTAGAAGGCTAGAGACCCAAGAGAGCTGTAACTTAGTTTACAGTGCCCTCTTGTGTCATGTTGCACGAAAGCCGCAACATGATAAAAGAAACTACGGGAAACAGCGTTCCCCGGTACTGACTGTCTTAAGGGCATGTCAGTTTCCCCGTAAGAAAGGAGCGAAAGCCCAGAGGAGTGCCGCAGAATGCGGCACTTCTCTGGCAAAGTCAAGAACAAGGTGAAAAACAACAGCAGAAAGTTTAGGGGTTGCCACATGGAAGGAAAATTACCTACAATTACGAAATCTTTCCTAACAACACTCACTTCAGAAATAATACAATCCGCTAGGGAAAAAGGCCCAAGTCACGGCTTGCAAGGATAACGCATATTTATTCCTACAAGAATACAAATGCATCAGCAAAGAACTCTGCTGCTGTTGAATGTTCTGCCAAATTGGGAATGTGCAGCAAGTTAAAAGGATGCCTTGCGTCATCACTGTCATCCTCATATACAGTAAAAATCTGCAAGGCTGATTGGAGTGACCCTATTCGTGACGGCCCACTCCATAGAGGTTACTAGGCCACTGGTCCCAGCCTTCTTGTCTATTTCCATCCACGTGGGTTTTGCTGGGCTTGTCATTCATGATAAAACAGGCCTAACAAGCAATTACTTATTTCAAAAGCAATGCTACTCTATCACTGGAATGGTGCACCTGGCAGACACAGAGATGGGCACAGGGAAGAGCCAAGGACATACCAACTTGCATACTTCACTCACTCCCAGATGCGCCAGCAGCCTCCAAGGTACCCCCACACTCGCTTTCAGCTTTCAGCTATAATTTCATCCCTCCCTGGCATCTCGCAGCACAAATCACATGACCTGATTGTGAAGGGAAGATAGCCTTGCTTTCTGATCGATTGGTGGTTTTACAGCTTTATGACCACTGGTCTGGCTGGTGCTGTGGTATGTGGGGGTCTTGTGATCAAAGTCTTGGAGGGCTATAACTCTAACGTGTGGGGTGTTGGCACTGAGGGGGTAATACTATCTGTGTCGTGGAATGGTAACTTCCAGGATTCTCTGTCCCCTTCTCGTGGCCGTGCAGAGCACATTCTTCCCCTGGCGCGAAGGCCTACATCCTCTGAGAAATGGTAGGCTTATAACTCGCCAAAGCTTACTCATGGTGGGGGTTATGCCTATGTGGGCCAGGCAAATCTCTTACTAACATGTTTGGGTCCTTCTGCCACACTTGGACCTACTTATAAAAAATGGCTGCCAATAACCAAGCTGGTGCCTACACTTGTCTCTATTATATAGCTCCTAATTCATGCGCTACAAAATCCTACACTCTCTTGTATATATACGCCCCTCCCCCCTGCTTCCTTGGTGTGCAGTTTACAGTTTGTTTCTCATTTGGAATTGCTTGGAGGGGATGGAAAGACCCTCTCTCCTTCCCAGCATTCCCCCCTTTTGTTAATTCTACATTAACGAACTCCCCCACATGGTTTCCCCCATTTATCCCCCAGTTATCGTGCCCTTTCTAACCGTCCGGTTTTGAAATCTGGTTGTGCTCCCTTCTTAGGAACCCATGCTCTATACACATTGTGCAAACTTGCTCCAGACGGGGCATACTCTTCAGGTGTGCAAGTCATATATATACATCCCTCATCTCCAGCTAAATCAACCCAATGTTTGGTACAGTTCTCAGGATATGGTCGGGGTGTAGTGATAGTGCCACAGGGGTGCAAACTGTGTTTGATGCGGCCCATGAGAGGTTTGTTTGGATCATATGTCTGGGTACTGAGCTTTGTGGTGCTGCGAGGCGTGTTTGTTACCCCAATTGAGACCATCATTTTAGCCCTACTAGACACTGCTTTGACACAGCATCTGAGGCCCAACTCGCAGGTGCAAAAGATGACCAGCACGAACACAATCACGGGTAGCAACATCTTCACTATTGCTCTCAGCCAGGAAGGGGCCCACTAAAAGATCTTCTCAAACCAGTCCTCACTCTGTATTCCAGCTTTTTTTTTCATGCGCACTCCCAGGGTGTGTACCAATCCTATTATTTGTGTGAGAGTGCTGTTCTCTACATCATTAGGAGGCACAAATTTGCAGCAGGAATCCCTGATCTTTTTGCACACGCCTCCTTCCATCGCTGTGAGTAGCTCTGCATTGTCCTTAGTCACAGGGCCTGCAATTCTACTTTTATGGCATTGAACCCTTGTTCAGTATCATTTGCCAGCTGTATCCATTACCAGTGGATGATTTACAGCCAATTGCCGTTAGCAGCTGCTTCGACCTCAGGCAGGTAACAATGAAACAGATAATGTTTCTGTGCCCCTGAATAGCCTGTAGTCATCGGGTATCTCGCTGAGAAGTTCAGATGAGTGGTGAGATAGGTAGTTAGATCTTTTCTTTTGCTGCAACTGTTCTTTTCTTTCACTTTCAGGAAGGATGTGGAACTCCGGGCTTGCAATGGGTTGCTGGTCGGCATGTCAGAGGTGGGATCTGCCATTGGTAGGGATGTGTCCGCCAGCCCCCTTTGGGGATGCTCTTCTGGGATTACAAGCAGTGCTGAGTGCAAAGTAGCGATCAAACTATAGTCCCTCCATGATGGTGGGAGGTGCAAGTACGCCTGCTGACTGCACATCCAGTAGTAGTCCATCACTGCGGCTGTGCCTTTCTTGAGATCTGGGTTGAGAAATGTCTTGTTACAACATGCATTGGCCACCACAGAAACAGTCCCTTCATTTTAAATGCAAAGTTCATGGATCTCCTCTCTGTGCACTTTCACAGGTTTCTCCCTTGCGTCTATCCACGTCAGTTTTGCAATATGATCAGTCCAGAATGGTGCACATGCTGTATTTACTCTGGCCAGGACCTTCTCTTCAAACACTATTAATCCTGCCGCCGTGCAACTCAGCGTTGTTTCTTGCCACTTGTTCGTCACATATTTGAGTCCTTGTACCATCAAATGTGGCCTCGGCAGACACTGGATACATTTGGGATTGTTGTTGCATTGCAGATTGCCTGGGTCTGATACTTCGAGCCTTAGACTGTGCGCCTGGAAAGTGCCTTGTATCCTACATAGCGCTGTATCATGATGTATCAGACATTGCGCCTCTAGAATCATTCATTTCTGTGGCACTAAGACCTTGGGGGCCCTTGATGCATGCGGTACCAAGGAACAAACATAACAACTCCCATTCACATTCTCTCTCCCCACAATGCTCATGTCCGTATACAACTATTGGACAAATCTGAATGGCACACATCTTTTATAGAATATAAACCAATCCCATAATAGGTGTTGTAGTTTGTCCTCTTTAGCGGAGCTCCTTAACGTTGGCATCAAGGGGAGTAGAAAAGATGGCCACCTGCAGACGAAGTTCTGCATGTAGATCAGGTCGCCTGGGAGAAAACTGTGGAGTGGGTGAGGAATCCGATGGTGCCGCAGCGCCTTGTGCTTCGTCTGACCAGGGTGGTGCAATCTGTTCAGACAAGTTTAATGGCCCGTGTTAGGGGGAAATATCCAAAAAAACAAATAATAAAATTGTATGGCATATTTGACTGAATATAGGCTGTATGAAAATCTTGTATAGCCTAAAAATTCAAACAAATATGCCATACAAACCATTACAGTGAAGAAGGGCAGCAGGGGCTACGGGGACATGTCCCCCGCACCCTCCTTCACTGTAAAGTGAGCAGGGATTGCAGGACTGTCCCCCGCACCTGTCTTAAAGTTTTTAAAAAAAAAAGTAAAAGCAGACCCTGCTGCACCAGTACTGATACACGCAATTGAAGGGAACCGGCGCTGTAGAGGGATGCTGGAGACGGCGGCTAGTAAGGGGTTGGGGGGCAAGGGGATCGTCTGAAATGTTCAGGGAAGAGAAAACCGAAAGTAATTTTCAGTAAAATAACTTTCAATCTTTTCTCCTTCGAACATTTCTGCTTCAGAAAAATCACGGTAAATCGTATAAGGGTAGTCAAGTAGCTGTGAAATTCATCTCCTAACACAGCTGCTGCCATATGTGCATCTGATACTTTTCTAGCAGGAGACAGGGGTGTATGCATGCAGCGACCAGTGACTCCTCATGGGGTGTTAAATGATGGTCTTTGCAGGGCTGTGTTTGCTAACGTGTGTGTGTGTGTAAGTGCTCACGGAAAGCAGGACACCCAGTTTTTCTTTAACGTAGTGCAAAGCCTGGACAGTTTACCTTTGAGCAGGCTGTTGATCCTCTCCCCCCACTTCGTTGACCTTGGGGTGGTAAATGGTGCACATTTGATGTTTAATGACAAGCAATGTTGCAATTTCTTTAAACAATTTGTTAAAAAAACTGTGTGCCGGGGGTGTGGCCGAGCACTGATGTGAGTGGTCGCCTAACTCGTTTGTTCCCTCCTCCGATGGCTTCATTACCTCAATAATAATTGCACAATTATCTTTAAAAAAAAGTTCAAATAACTATTAATTACGTTCCTGGTGGTACGTGCTGCTCCTCTGAGTCGCGGAACTGACTTGCTTTGTGTTTGAGAGAGGACTTCCGTGGGTGAGGCCTGTTAATGCGGCGTTGTCTAGAAAAGCATCGAGCGTCTCCTGTCAGCTGTTCGGGAGTCATGCATTGCGGGTAATGCTGGCCTACTGGTAACACGTTTTCTGTACAACATGTGTTTTTCTTTTAACATTAACAGAACCTTTTTCACTAAATGCGCATGAAGTTACAGCTATATATCATTAATTTTGAAGCTTCTTCTGAACATTTTAAGAACTGAAGTTTGAAATAATTATCATTTCAACATTTTACTTACCAAAAGGCCTACACCTATCTAACTATTGAAATTTATTATAACGTACTGACTACTTTTTGTAATAAATGGCCATTATTTGATACTAAGAAATGGACATAAAGCAGCCCACCTTTAAATGCATTCGATTATGAGGGGATAAATCAATTCAGCACAGTATAACCTATATAACGGAAACTCTTTGAGGCCCTTCCTCTGGTTTTTTGTTTCTCTGCAAGCCCAGTGTGTTATGGCATCTAAAAAGGGCCAAATAAAGGATATACCCTCAAGAGGCAGAAAAGGTAATCACCACCACCTAAAGAAGAAGCTCCAGACCCAGTCATGCAAGCTATTCATAGTGAAATTAGAGCTCTGAAACCTTTCATGGAAGCCACAAACACTAAACTGCTGCAGCTTGATGATAAATGGTCGGCTTTTGATTCAAGAATCACAGAGGTTGAGAGACGTGTTAGTGATGTGGAGGATGTGACTAGCAGTGTACATGTACTTGTAGGTTCTGTTAAGCATCTGCAGAAACAAACAGAAAACCTTGAAAATCATAACCGAAGGAACAACCTTTGTATTGCCTGTCTGTCATGATCTCTGCTTCCAAAAGGTCAGGGTTTTCCCAACTCCCTTGGAAGCAGATCCATAACCCAGGTTACGAGTGCCAACCAGTCCCAGTTGGGACCTTTTGGACCCAGTCCTGGCGCCAGTGGCACCAGGCTCATAAATATGCCCAGTCCCAGCGCTGGAAGCGCCGGGCTCATAATGCTTGGGTGGACTTACCTACAGCAGACCATGCTGATTACTTGCCTGCCAGTTGAGCCTCTGATCCTCTTCTGTTTGGAACTACTTTTCCTGTTGGGTGGGGCTGGAGCCACTCCCTAGATTCAGAACACTGGAACTCTTCTGGAAGGCAGGAACTCTTTTCTTACCAGGAACTCTTTTCTTACCTAGGCGTGGCTGTGGAAGGAGACACCTAAGCACTACAGGAGGCTATTTAAACCACACCCGGTGGATGAATCTTGCTTTGCGTTATTCTGCAACCTCTGCAGCAGGACGCTCATCGTGTCTTCTGCATCCGGTCCTAGGCCTAAGGAAAAAGGCTTACCATCCTGAAGCCAGTCTTCAGCAACACCTATAAAGACAAGAAAGAACAGGTTAGCATTCCGGCATCTGAAAGGCAAAGGCTTACCATTCTGAATCCAGTCTTCAGCAACACCTATAAAGACAAGAAAGAACAGGTTAGCATTCCGGCATCTGAAAGGCAAAGGCTTACCTACTCTTCGTGCGCTCCGGAGGTCTTCACACTGCATTCCGGCATCTGAAAGACAAAAGCTTACCAACTCTTCGCACGCTCCGGAGGCCTTCGGCGCTGCATCCCGCATCTGAAAGACAAAACAAGGTGCGTTTAAAGACATTGGGGAACTTTAATACTCACGTGCCATTACTCCTTTCCACATCTAATCCAGTGGGTATTCCGGCACCCTGCAGCCGCTCCGAACTCGTACCTGCAAAATAAAAAGACAGTTAGAGCGCATCGTGAAGCAGGCAACAAGCGCTTACTTACGTGCTTCCAGGCCCTTCTATTCATCACACGGGCTCCATCTTCAACTCACTTCAGCCCGTCATCCGCCATCGCCGGAACCCTGCAAAACAAGAGACATCATTACTAAAGACTTTAAAGACATTTGAATGACTCGAAACTTACCGTTCGTGCAGTAAACGACGGACAGCAGTCCTCTGAAGTCAAGAGGCCTGCGCTACCTATCCAGTGAAGAAACTGGTTACAGCACCCTGCCCCGAGGCAGATGGAGAGCTCGGCATTCACTTACCTAAGGTGAGAGCGTTAACCTTTGGGGGTCTACAGGAGAGGAGAAGAGGAAAGAGATAGGGACACCCCAATAACCCCAGTTCATTAACCCCATATTTTCTATCTGCAGACATCTTACTCTACGCGTCAGGCATACAGTGCACAGAGGTCCAGCCCAAAGAGCCAACCGGGTGCTACACATCACCTTTGAAGATACGGTAGTCGCCCAGTCAAGACCGGCGCCTCTGCGAGAATCAGGTGTGCGTTACACTGTCTTTTGGAAGGCTCTGAAGGAGATGACACCATTTTGTTCCTTAATACAATGCTAACTAAACTTCTGGATCTACCAACATCTGTTCAACGGGCTTATCGGATCGGGCCTCCAAACCCTGCGCAGTCTCCTAACAATGCTCCCAGAACTCTTATTTTCACATTACTAGATTACACACATGTAATACTTATAATGGAAAAAGTGAAACTATCAAAGCAACTTTTATGGAATGGTAGAAAGATATTAATTTCCCAAAATGTATTGAATGCTACGGCTGCCAGGAGAAAATTATTGCTTGCCTTTAGACCAGCCTTAAAGCAATTAAATGCCAGATATGGTATTCTGCATCCAGCCATTCATAAAGTCACCCTAATTGGTCATACTTCCGCATTTCAAAACCCAATGGCCTTGAGACACTTTATTCAAAATTATAAAAAGGTTCAGATCGGCCCATGAAGACCACCTACCTGAATTTCAACACACAATGTTATAAATGGTTTCAATTTATTACTTTGCCAGAGTGGGGTTTGAGGGAGGCTATCGTCTCTGCGGCCCTCCAACCCCCCTTTTTCTCTTTGCTTCTTCAATGTGGATTGGCGTGGCTGTTTCAGGTTAGCCACAATCCTCTTCAGAGTCCCTTTCTTTCAGTTGCATATCATATATATCCATATTCATTTTGTTTGTCTCCCCATATCCCTCATGTGTCTTTCCCTTTGTGTGTTTACCCTGGGTGCACATTCTCAGAGCCTCATTTATAGAAGATTTCCTAATAGGTACTCGGTATTACTGTGATGGCTGTTATTATTACAACTACAATTTGTATAAGGTTAGAATACTGCTATATACATATTATTTTGCTCAAAGTTTTTACTTTTAATATAACTTCTTGGAATGTCAAAGGGTTGCACAACCCCATTAAAAGGCAGGAAATACTTTCACATTTTAGCAGAGCTAACCCGTCAATAGCTTGTATCCAAGAAACCCACCTTTCACAAACAGAAGCTGCTAAACTTAAACACCACTGGGTAGGCCAAGTCTTTTCAAGTGCAACAAATGGGAAGAAAAATGGAGTGATTGCTCTTATAAATAGGAGTTTTAAGTATAAAGTAATAGCTAATGAATCTGATGACATAGGCAGATGGGTGCTTGTTAAATTACTTATTGAATCTATTGAATATACAATTCTGAACATATATGGTCCTACATCGCCAGATCCCCACTTCTGGACACAACCTAGGAATCATATTCTTCATTCCAATCTGAACAACTTCATTATCTGTGGTGACTGTAATGAGATTGTTGATCCATTCCTTGACATGAAACCTAGTGTGTGTTTAAAAAACACTAAATCCCATTCACAATTCACTAACTTTATACCAGAATTGGGCCTTATTGATTCCTAGCGCATAACTCACCCCTCATATTTGGAGTATGTTTTTTCCCCAACCCTATCTAAATTTATGGCTAGCTCTCTTTTATACGCTAATATCGAGTGCATAATGCTCTCCGACCATGCGCCTGTTCATATACATCTCACCCCCCTGCAAACCTCATGTAAATCCAATAGATGGAGGTTCAACTCAGGCCTTTTGATGGATGACCTATTCACACCCTACATAACCCAACAACACAACCAGTTCTTTGCAGAAAACAGAAGTCAGTACACCTCTGTAGTTAGCATTGGGATTTCTACAAAGCTGTCCTTCGTGGCATTATTATATCATTTGCTGCAAACAAGAAAAGGAAACTTTTTTTTTTATAATAATATTTTTTATTTCCAAAATAAAACATTACAAACCAAACTTGCAGCATTATACATTACACACTGTAAACATCAATTAATGCCATGTTACTGCACTGCAAACCCTCCCCCCTCCCCCCAAGAGCTTATCAACCTTACAGTTCTGTGTACGCTTGGTGGGGCCGGGCGTCGCCCCTCTCGGAAGCAGCAGGGTCCATCTCAGTGCCAAACAGTCCCGTAATTAACATCCTCCAAGCCGCCAGGTTGCCCACTTCTTCCTCCCCACAATTACCACACGCTTCCTGCCATACCACCGTTTCAGCCTCCGCCCACTTCTGCAGGTCCCGCCACCATATCTCTATTCTTGGCCCATGGCGTTGCTTCCAGCTCATAGCTATCCTTCTCTTAGCAAGTACATACGCCAGGTCTCTCAGTTTCCCGAGATGTTTGGTGTTCCGTGGTCTAGGGAACCCTCCCAGGAGGCAGGCCCAGGCCGTGTCAATGCTTAGCAGAACCCCCTTATCTGCTAATTTATGTGCCACTTCCCCCCAGAAGCCTTCAATCACTGGGCAGGACCAGAACATATGTGTCATACCTGCGTCTTCTTCATCGCATTTCGGGCATGCTTGTCTACCTGCGCTCGCAAACTTGGCGATTTTCTTCGGGGTCATATATGCTCTGTCCGTGATGTACAGCTGTATTTGCTGCAATCTAGCATTCCTAGACACTTTCTTATGATATCCCATGGCCCGTTCCCACATCCCATCAGTCATCTGTGCCCCCACTTCCGCTTCCCAATTGAGCCTCAAATCCATCAAGTCCTTCCCCACCCGGGTCATCACCACCTCATATAATCTGGAGATCTCATGCCCGCCCTCTGATATATCATATATTGCGGATGATCTGTACCAGCCTTAGATATGTAACATATTGGCCCCCGTGCAGCCCTGTTTCTTCGCCCAGGTCTACAAATTCTCTAATGGCCCCATCCTGCCATATGTCTCCCAATGTGGCCAGCCCAACCGTTTCCCAATATGTCCTGATAATTTTCCTGAGCTGGCTGTCCCCCGTAGTTAGGGCGGCCAGTGGCACATGCGGGGAACACGGGCACGGGTTCTCAATCAACTGACACATTCCGCGCCAAATTCTCCACCCCAACAGCAACATACATGGGCGTCCTTGCAAGTCCGACCTAGGGACCCAGACGACCTCCTTTAGATAAAACGGGGCGCAGCCCCTCCCAACCAGCCTAGACTCAGGAGTTTCCTCATCAGAGAGCCATTTGGTCACGTATTGCAGCTGGCTGGCCACATAATAGGCCTCAAAGTTCGGCAGCTTGATGCCTCCCCTATCGTAGAAATTTTGCAGTTTCCACAAGGCCACCCTGTTACGGATGCCGTGCCACAGGAAGTCCCTACATACACTATCAAGTTTGACAAAGAACTTCCTGGGTATCAAGTATGGTATATTGCTGAAAAAGTGCAAAAGCCTGGGCAGGACCACCATTTTGAGCATCGCCCCCCGGCCCACCATTGCCAGCGGCAGCTTCTCCCAAAACCGCATACTATCGCGGATTTTCTTTACCGCCGCCTCGGTATTGTGCAAGTGTTCTTCCTTCACAGCATGATATACATCAATTCCGAGGTAACGGAAAGACTCAGTTGCCCAGGGCACGGGCAACACCGGCAACCGTTCCAGAGGGACCCCAATGAAGCTCCCCAACGGGAACATGCTCGATTTACTGGGATTAACCGCTATGCCGGACAGCTCCGCATACTTTTCCATGACCTCTAAAATGTACTGGAGGTTTTCCTCCGGATACCTCAGGTACAACAACAGGTCGTCAGCATATAGGGATATCAAATGGTTCTCTCCTCCCACCTCGATGCCAACCAAGTCATATTGTTGTCTGAGGTACACCGCCAGGGGCTCCAGGGCTAATATGTACAGCATCGGGGACCAGGGGCATCCCTGTCTGGTGCCTCTGCTAAGTCGCCACCTTTCGGATATCACGGATCCCGTGCGCACCCTGGCCAGTGGCTCGCTGTACAGTAGTTTCGCCCACCTCACGTAGCCAGGCCCAAACCCGTACCTCTCCAAGGCCGCCAGCAACCACGGCCACCTCACTGAATCAAATGCCTTAACTGCATCTGGGGACACCACCACCATCTCTTCATCACTTCTGTTCCCCTCTTCAATCACCCGGTGAAGTCGCCTGTGATTGTGAGTTATGTTTCTGTTGGGGACATAGCCCGTCTGATCCGGGTGTATCAGTTTACTGATGACCCTTCGTAGCCTGTTGGCCAGGACCGCCGTCAGGATCTTGCTGTCCTGGTTCAACATCGACAGCGGCCTATACGATCCACAGCTTTGTCGGGGTTTATTAGGCTTGGGGAGCGGCACTATCAGCGCTTCTCTGAGCGTTTCCGGTAACCGACCCTTCTCGAAAGATTCATTGAACATTTCTAGCATCGGGGGGAGTATCTCTGCCCCATACACTTTATAAAACTCACTCGGGAGTCCGTCCGTGCCCGGAGTCTTACAAGTGGGCAATCCCTTCACTACCTCCTCCAGTTCCTCTAGTGTGATAGGTGCGTCCAGCTCCTCTCTTTCTTCATCACTAATCTTGGGCAGCTCTATGTCTTCCAATGTAGTTCTGATCTCTGCCTGATATTCTCCCCCTTTGTCCTCATACAGTGCTCTATAATAATCAAGGAAGGCTGCATTAACTCCTTCCTGGGTGTCTACCTCCTCTCCGTCCTCTCCAACTATCATTCTGATCGGGGGCCTAGGGGTTTCTCTCTTATATAGCCATGCTAGTAGGCGGCCAGTTTTGTCTCCACCCGCATGCTGCCTCTCAACATATTTCCTATAGTTAAGGTTACAGAGCCTTTCCCAAAGCTCCGAACATCGCTGCTGCAGCGCAAGTACTAGGTCTGCGTCCCCTCCTGCTTCGCTACATTCGCGCTCCAATAGTCTCTCCGCCTTCTCTAGCTCCATCAGAACCCCACCCTGCAGGCCCTTCGACTTAGAAATAGCGTCCCCTCGTAACACAACCTTGAATGCCTTCCAAAGTGTACCAGCCGAATCTACACTGCCCGTGTTAACCTCAAAGTACCGCTGGATCGCCTCCCTAATATCCTCCCTAAAAACCGTGTCCCTAAGCGCCTCCGCACGGAGGCGCCATGTAGGTATCCGTGCACGAGGGCGGCCATACTGCCAGGTCAACACTAAGGGCGAGTGGTCTGACAGGACCCTCGCTTTATATTCAATTTGAGTGGTCGCCATCACCACTTCTGACGTGGCAAAGAAGTAATCCAATCTCGTGTGTAGGCACTGTGGAGCAGAGTAGTGAGAATACTGCGAGGTATCTGGGTATTTCAGTCGCCAAACATCCGCCAGCCCAAAGTCGCCCAGCAGCGTCTGTAATACTCTGGCCGCCGGGGTGGGCCGATCAATCCTATCATCGGATCTATCTGCCCTTGGGTCGAGAACACAGTTAAAGTCCCCTCCCCAAATGATCGCTCCCCCCACGCATGTGCCCAGACGGGTGCATAGGGTCCTGAAGTATGCAGCAGCATTTTGATTGGGGGCGTATGTGTTAATAATACAAACCTCTCTATCCTCAACCAGGGCTCTGAGCATAACCAGCCTGCCCTCCGTGTCCACCTCCTGCCACGTGACTCTGAACGGAACGTGCGGTGCTACCCAGATTAGCACTCCCCTGGCATAGGCAGAGTACGGGGAGCCCACCACCATGCCACTCCACTTTTTCTCAACCAGTTCTAACTTGTGCCGGTTCAGGTGTGTTTCTTGCAATAGTGCAATGTCAATCCTCTGCCTTTTGAGGTACAACATAACTTTATTCCTTTTTAAATAACTATTAAGTCCCCTGACATTCCAGGTGACAATCTTAAGGTCTCCCATGGCAAGTGCGTACCTCCCTGCCTCCCATGTAGCAACCCCCAACCGCCCACCTGACACAGATAGAGTTTCAGTCCAGTAACTCCTCATATAAGCTCAAACTCCCTTCAACTATATACACAACTAAACCCCAACTTCCCTCCCCTCCCCCCACCCGTGCCTTCCCCAACATCACACACCCCAACTGCTGCCCAGCTCCATCATCAGAGCTCAGGCACCCCCACATCTAGCTCCGCAAGCACCAGTCGGCGAACGGAGCCCAGTAGGGTGAGGTCACCCTAACGGCCACCCAACTAAAACTATCGTGGGGTAGAGAGTATCGCCCCGTAGGGCTCCCGATCAGATAAACATTCACAGTGTCTTGACAAAATAGTGCAATCATCTGACCTTCTTTACCGAAGGTGTCACACCGACTATATTCAAGTCCCTCGAGCCACGCCATCTTGCGACGCCATTTTACGATTCACGTATCTCTTCAGAGCCCTTTCTGGGCCGAACTTCCGATTCCTGGGGGCATCCTTGCGCATCGAGCCACCCCATAGCATCCTCCTGGGTTTCAAAAAACAAAGTTTTATGTGCATGGAGGACTTTCAATTTTGCTGGATAGAGTAACATATATTTGTGGCCCGCTTCTCTCAGCCTTCGCTTTACAGACCCGAAGTTCATGCGACTGCGTTGTACAGTCAGAGTATAATCTGGATAAGCCGTGATGTTTGCCGCTCCTCTCGTGATCGTCCCTCCTTTACGGAAGGATTCCAGTATCCTCTCCCGGTCGCGGTAGTTAAGGATTTTAGCGATCACAGGCCTAGGCGGGTTCCCCGGAGGTGGCCTCCTAGTTAGGGCTCTATGTGCTCTTTCTACTGCAAATCCTTGAGATAGGGCCCCTCCAGGTATCTCCTGTAAGAACATGGATTCGATGAAATCCGTAGGGTCACGGCCCTCTATCCCCTCCGGTAGGCCGACGATGCGGATGTTGTTGCGACGGGCTCGTCCCTCAGCCTCCTCCGCTCTGCTCTCCAAGTTGCCAATCCTTTGTGTCAGGGCATGCAAATCGGCCTTATGAGCGGCGCAATCTGCTGTATTCGGGCCAACTTCTTTTTCAAGGGACTCCGTGCGCTCCGCCAGGGCCCTGACATCTTGTCGTAGCAGATTAACGTCCTCCTGGACCTCCCCAACCTTGCGGTCCAGTGCAGTCTTTAATTCAGTAACGGCCAGTTCCAGCTTTGATTCCCAGGCCGCCCTCATTTCCACAATCGCCGCCAGGATTTCTTGGTTGGTGCACGCTCCCAGCCAGCGCATCCTTACTTTTGGTAGTGTCCTGGTTCGGGGGAGTTTTAGTGAAATCGTCTAAGGTAGCCTGTTTCACCTTCGGCCGCACCAACCTGTTCGACATGACTCAGGAAATCGATCGGTTGCTAAAATAGCAAGTTTGTGTACAGTGCACCTTCACAGCCAGGCCATCGTTCAACTCGCTCCTGTTCGAGTCCCGGGCCCTGGTCGGCCATTTTGAGTCGCCCTTTGTTCGCGGGGTCTTTTAACTCGTAGCCGCCAATCTCCGTCGCCGTTGATCCCATTCTCTCCAGAAGTTCACAATGCGTGGCCAATACCTTCACACACCATCATGTGTATCGTCGGTGGTCAGCGATCCGTCGTACCGCACATATTTGCCCGGATCGTTGCAGGATCTCGGGAGCTCCTCCAGAACGCGTCCTCCTACATGGCTCTCGTAGCCACGCCCCAACAAGAAAAGGAAACTTAACCAAGAATCAGACAATTGCCTCAAACAACTCAAAATCCAGGAATCTTTATTTGCACGCACCATCTCAGATGCTATTCTAAATAATATTACCAAACTCAGGGTACAATATAATACAATTGTTACACAATATTCTTGTGCAAATCTCTTAAAATATAAAACGAAAATATATCAATTCTGTAATAAATATAGTAAGTCCCGTGCCTCCTACCTTAAACTTAAAAATAAAAAAGCCAGAATTGCTGTAATTTAAAGATCAAGCTGGCAACGGGACCTTTTCAGATTCAGAAATTATTAATGTCTTTTCTAAATGTTATCAGAAATTATACAAATCAGAAGCCCCCCCCCTTAATAATACACACATTAAGGATTTTCTTCAACGTATACCTCATACCACATATCCAAAGATTGATCTGCAAACGCTTAGTTCTCCTATATATCCTGAAGAAATTGGTAAAACTATAAAAGACCGCAAAAAGGGTAAAGCCCGGGGACCCGATGGTTTTCCCATTGATTTCTTTGCTCACTTTAAGCAAATTTTAGTACCCAAACTTAATGAGCTCTTCTCTCATTTTACTTTCGATAACAAGGAGCAAGATTCTTTTTTAGAAGCTATGCTGATAGGTTTTCCGAAGCCAAACAAAGATCCTAATCTTCTGCAGAGCTACAGACCTATTTTCCTTATTAACACGGATTGTAAGATGTTTGCAAAAATTCTAGCAAATAGACTCCTTCCCCATTTACCTAAATTAGTCGAACATGATCAAGTGGGATATATTAAGGGTAGACTTTCCTCCTCAAACATCAGACTCTTCCTAAATATCTTAGACAATATCCATGGATCCAAGGATTCTTATGCTGCGGTCTCCCTTGATGGTGAAAAAGCTTTTGATCGGGTAGAGTGGGATTATATGTTTGGAGCCCTCAATTGGCATGGGTTTGAGTCTTCTTTTATCTCCTTAATAAGAATACTTTACTCCAATCCCAAAACGACTATTTTTATTAATGGGCACATGTCCCCATACTCCCCCCTCCTCACCCCCTATTAAGAGGCACATGCCAAGGTTATCCACTTTACCCACTCCTTTTCATTTTGGACTTCGATCCCTTCTTAGAAGGAATTAGACAGAATATTAACATTAAGGGAATACAATGTGGCAATGAGAAGATTAAAACTGTGGCTTATGCTGATGACATATTACTGCTGCTTAAGAATCCTGATACCGCTTTACCACATCTTCTGCACACTATTTTGCAATTCTCCTTAACATCAGGTTATAAATTGAATATAGACTAGTCGGAAATCTAACCCCTTAATGTAAACTGTACTAAACATCATATCCAAACATCAGGTATGAAATGGTGTCCTAATAGTCTAAAATACCTAGGCATCCATATCTCCAACTCTATCAAGGATATCATCAAATATAACTACATCTCTATTGTCTAGAATCAAGGAACTTACTAACTTCTGGTCTCCGTTGTACCTGTCGTGGTGGGGTAGATCAGAATCTATCAAAATGATATTACCTATTATTATGTATCTCTTGTACATGTTACCAATACCACTTTCCTCCTTATTCTTCAAATCTATAGATTTGTGTCTAAGAAAATTTCTTTGGGGAACTAAGAAACTTAGAATATCCCTATGTAAACTTAAAAACCCATGTGCCTTTGGGGGAGCGGCTTTCCCCAACTTTAAAAAATATCATATGGCTTTCATCTTGAAGCAAGTTCAGTTATTGTTTACTCATGGACAATCCATTGATGCACCTCAATGGCTAAGCCTAGAGAGAGCCATGGTGTCCTCTCTTACCCTGGCGGTTTGCTAACTCGTCAAAACTGAAAAATAGATTCATAAAATGTACAAGTGTTATTTTATCTGCCCACTACCTCAGAAAATATATGTTTCCACATATCCCAAATCCCTCGAGATATATTTCATCATAGCTCTGGTTTAATTTGTTGATTAGAATCAAAAAGTGATAAATTTTATGGATACTGTGGCTCTATCTGGGCATCATATATCTTAATCAGTCTTCTATATATGGTCTTCCAATCACATTAATTGAACTTGCTAATAAATTCCATATCACAATCTCATATATGCAACAATACATGTCTATCATTGATATGGAAAATTATGATTCCCTCATATGTAGTAATATTGATGTCAACGTTGATAGGCTGCAATCAGTCCATACCTCCATCATGACTGCCTCATTGTTCTATAAAATCCTGACGGGAACCCCTTCCATGGACACTATGTGAAACATTTATCAGGCATGGCAACAAGATTGTGCTCTACAAGATGATCAACTACAATAGCCTGAAGCATGGAACCAGATATCGAGTTTCACCACATAAGCAAGCTTATTGCAAACCCTATATTTATTTCAACATAGTGTACTCCTTCCTTCTCAAATGCGGCTCTTCACAAAACGACAACTGCTGGAGTTGCCTTCAACCTTCAGGGACCTTTAAGCATATGATTCTTGACTATAAATATGTTAGACCTTTCTGGTTCAATGTGTGGAAAACACTTAAAAAAAAATCTTTAATCTGCAATTTGACTTCTGTCTTCAGCTACTCTTTATTGGAAATGTTATATCAACAAATGCATAAAAGTAATGTTTACCTGTTTAATATTTTCATGTTGGGGCCATCAAAACTATAACGTCCAACTGAAAAAACTTGGACCAACTTCATTACAAGATATGGTGGGATTCAATATGTAACATTCATAGATTAGAACATTGTAATGCATATACGCCTCTACGATTACTAAAGCATGAACTGAAATGGAAACCTCTTATAGAATTTGTATCCAGTGTTACTTTTGCTTAGCTCAGTTGCGCAGTATTCATACGCCCATTTCCGGCCAGTCATGTGAAATGTATAAAGGATATTATGTAGAGTTAACTGTATTACGCCAATCCAGTTACCGGGTGCCTCCCGATCTCCAATATGCCTCAGTTGGCAGCAGTTAAACGCACCTCATACATTCAAATACCGCTTCCAATACCAGATGAAAGGGAAGCCTCCAGGTGGTAACCCCGCAGTCTCTGGGTGGGCAATCAATCAGTAAACCTCGATCTTCCACAAATTTCTGCACGTTTGGCACACTCCTAATTCAAAATAGTCCCCTAGCCCCCTCATTTAACTCAGATGTAGGTGAGGGCACCCAACTGGTTAGTGCTAATTAGCGTATGTCATATAGAGGAGCTATCAAAGTGAATTTCAAACAGTATCTAATTGACTTCCACTAGTAGAGCGCTGCAGTGCCACGCTGCCACTTACCACCAGCTTCCAAGATAATGGCGTGGCATGGGTCTGTGTAGCAAATTGGGCGTAGCTCCTTCTCCGTACTCAGTACTGCAGACTGTTCTCCCTTTGCTGGAGAATTACGTTTTGTATGCATGTTGTTGCCGGAACATGCCTTCAGAACACGCCTCCAATCACAAATCCAGTAGGGAATAAACAGAGATACAGCTGCACACCGTCCAGGTAGACTGCAGGCTGCTCTTCCATTGCTCTCGCTTAGCAGCCCGCTTTCCCAGGAGAATGATGTTTTGTATGCATGTTGTTGCCGGAACACGCCTTCAGAACACACCTCCAATTACAAATCCGGTAGGGAATAAACAGAGATACAGCGTCCAGTTAGACTGCAGACTGCTCTTGCTTCGCTCCCTTCCCTCATGCACACAATCCCCATCTCTCATGCATGTGCACCATTTCCCTATTTGTTATCACTTGCAAGGGTATACTCACATATGTCTGTTCACCCTAACTCCTTCGTCACAGGATTCTAACAATGGCCTGCACTCTCTTCGGAGCCACGCCCTGCTTCAAAGAGCAGACAGAATTCTGTAAAAATGACTCCTGCACAACTCTGGGACTGACGCATCTGGGACAGGTCGCTGCCGGTGGGCGTTGCTTCTTCAGAGAAGTGACCTGGAAGCCTCTGTCAGCATGGCAGTCGCTGGGATCATGTCAGGGTCACCAAATGAAGGCTCGCTCACTCCAGGAAAAATACAACCCGCTAGGGAAAAAGGTCCAAGCCACAGTTTGCAAGGATAACAAGTATTTATTCCTACAAGATACAAATGCATCAGCAAAGAACTCTGCTGCCCTTGAACGCTCTGCCAAATTGGGGATGTTCAGCAAGTTAAAAGGACGGCTGGCATCATCACTGTTGTCATCATATACAGTAAAAACCTGTGAGGCTGATTGGAGTGACCCTATACATGGACGCTCCACTCCATAGGGGATACTAGGCCATTGGTCGCAGCCTTGTTGTCCATCTCTGTCCATGTGGGTGCTGATGGGCTCGTCATCCATGATCAAACCGGCCTAACAAGCAATTAGTTATTTAAAAAACAGTGGTACTCTTTCACAGTAATGTTGCACCTAGCAGACACGGAGATGGGCCCAGGGGGAGACCCAAGGTCATACCAACTTGCATACTTCACTCGCTTCCAGATGCACCAGCAGCATCCACGGTTCTCCACACTCACTTTGTGCAATAATTTCTTCACTGCCTGTCACCTACCAGTACAAATTCTGTGACCCAATTGTGAAGGCAAGGTAGCCTGTCTTTCTGATCGATCGGAAGTCTTACAGCTTTATGGCCGGTGGTCTGCGTCTGGCTGGCGCTGTGATATGTGGGTGTCTTGCGATGAAAGCTTTGGAGAGCTGTAACTCTAACGTGTGGGGTGTTGGCACTGAGGGGGCACTGAGGGGTCATGCTATCTGTGTCATAGAATGGTAACTGGCAGGATGTTTTCTGCCCTCTTCTCGTGGCCTTGCAGAGCACATGTTTTACAGGGTGCAAAGGCCTACAGCCTCTGAGACAATGGCAGGCTTGTAACCTGCTAAAGCTTACTCGTGGTGGGGGTTATGTCTATATCGGCCATGCAAATCTCTTACTAACATGTTTGGTGCCTTAAGCAGCGCTTCGGCCTACTTACAAAAAATGGCTGCCAGTAACCAAGATGGCGTCTACACTTGCCTCTATTATATAGCTCCTAGTGCATGCACTACCAATCATACACTCTATTGTGTATACACCCCTTCCCCCCGTGCTCCCGTGGGGTGCGGTTTACACTTTGTTTCTCATTTGGAATTGCTTAGTGGGGTGGGAAGACCCTCTCTCCTTCCCAACAAAGGCCACATTGCCTTGTGGCGAAAGGAAAAGGGCATGTGGTGTGGCACGGAAAGAGGCTGATTCCTTAGTCCTGTTCTCCCAATCTGGGGCTTGCCACCAGTATGTATTGTCCAAGTAAAGTCACTTGCTTTTATTGTTTGAAAAAGGAATTCTGCTTGTTGTTTCACATTTGTGATTACAGTGTTCAGTGCCACACTCCAGGGAAAACAAGTTGTTTTACAGGCAGAAAGCTACGGGAAGTATTGCAATTATTTACCTTTTGTTCTACAAATTAATCAACTGCTGGGTATGATGTGAATCTTGTGTTAGAAAACAGGTGGCCCATTACACAAAGGACTGGGAGCAACACAGAGTTCACCACAAGAAACCCTCTTTCCATCTGCCTGAGGCTGCCTGCAGAGATCAGAAGACCCAAAAGAAGCATCCAGGATTGATCTACGGGACTGCCCCTGCGGCCTCTGACAGTTATTTCCAGGTCTATAAGCACTGTCCTACAACCACGTGGAGCAATGGATGGACTCCAATTGGATGTGCCTAAACGGCAAAAAAACGGAACTCATGATTTTCGGCTCATCCTCTGCTCGTGCTAAGCTACCCTCATCCTACAAATCCTTCCACATTAAAGATACCCCCATTCCGGTCCTAAGCAAGGTTAAAACCCTAGGTATGCTGCTAGAAGCATCGTTGGGTGCGGACGCCCAAGTACAGTTCATCAAAAAAAACTGTGCTTACCACCTCCACCTAATAAAAGCCATCAGACCATTCATATCTGAGGAAAATTGCGCGACCATAGCAAAGCCACCATCTTGTCGCGCCTTGACTATGGCAACGCTTTAGTCCTGGGTGCCTCCAAGCAATGCCTACAAAGCTACCAAATTGTACAGAACAACGCGGTAAGAATTGTCAAGCTCAAAACTAAAATAGAGCATATCAGCAACTCCAGAAGGGAGCTTCATTGGCTGAAAATCGAAGATAGGGTGCATTTCAAAACCTTAACCATCGTTCACAGATGCATCTACGGAAAGGCTCCAACCTACTTAAAAACTAGGATCAAACCATACGTTCCTAATAGAACACTGAGATCATCCCAACTTGGTAAAATTTCTACGGCACCACACAAACTCAAAAGTGGCTTAGGTAGAGCCTTTCCAACCCTTGCAGCCAACCTTTGGAACAACCTACCAGACCACCTTAGACTGGAAAACAACTACTCGTGTTTTCGCAAACAGGTAAAAACCCACATCTTCAAATAAACCGCCATCACTGCCTTTACCTCAGTTAGCTTAATTCTATGTGACTGTCCCGTCCGCTCTGTCTAATCACTATCTGTCCGTCCGTTCTCGTGTCCTTGTTTCTGCGCCCCGAGGCTCGCGAGCTACCGGCGCAATATAAATATTAAAATAAATAAAATAAATGTCCGTTGGGCATCTATTTGCCCGGGCGTCCAGAACAAAGGGAAGACAGAGCTAATCGTTGCTACTATATCTTTCTGTATTCATTCTGTGTTCCCTGTTAGCCCCAAAAATACCTTGCATACAGCACACAAAATTCAAATCGAACTCCAACACAGCACTCCACTCAAACAACTATTTGCATACACCTGCAAGTACCCCAAGCTTCCTAATTACTGTACTGTCTCTCCACACTGTGCTTCCCATCTATAATATTTTCACTCTAGCTCCCCCTCACGTCTCCCTGCACCTTCTCCAATCACGCTACAACTTCCTCCTTGCCTATCTCTATCATAAAACTCACAACTCATACTATTCCATCTCTCTTCTACCTCCTTCCAGCAAAGCCAATGAGCTAACCATACCTCCTCTAACACCCATCTACCTCACCTCTCTTCCTCTGAGACGCAACTTCTCTACTCTTCCTTACCTTATTAACTGAACATTGCACTCTGGAATGCTCAGTCTGTATGCAACAAAACTTCCTTTTTTTTACTGACTACTTCCACTCCAGCTCTCCTCCCCTAGACCTTGCTATCACTGAAACCTGAATTTCTCCATCTGACACTGCCACCCCTACATGACTCCAAACTATCCTACATGAATCCTTCTCAATTGAATAGCAGAGCTGGAAGTATCGCACACCTACTCTCTTCCTGCCTCAATGCCTCACAAATCTCCAATGCCACGTCTTATCCTAACTCTCTTGAATTCACCATCTACTATTGCTCTGCCTCACTCTGTTCACATCTCCATCCATCGCCCTCCTGGTCCCACTGGATCATTCTTTGATGATATTGGGCAACTCCTTGATTCTCTTTCCACTAAATATCACCTCATACTCATAGGTGATTTTAACGTTTCCTCTTCAACCACTTCTCAGAAATCTGAACTTCAGTATTTTCTTAGTGACCACACTCTCCACACGATCCATGACCTACTTATCCACACAGGAGGCAACTCTTTGGGTCTTTTATTCATCACCTCTATCTCATCCACTGATACTACTGTCACACCATCCATATCTGATCACTCATTTGTTTCCACCACAATCTCTTTTCCACCTCTGACCTTTCCTCACCACTTGCTTCACCTATTATTAAAAGGACATTTAAACCTTCTACTAGTCCCCCCCTTCCTCTATGACCTACAGTTCTCACTCTCCTCTTTCATGCCCAATGCCTCTTCCACCAACACTACCTTCTCCAGCTTCCAAACACTACTACATGACTCACTCTCTTCTCACCCCTAAGTCTCAGCATCCTCAGCCATGGGTCACCCCATTCATATGTTCTCTCTGCACAGACATGCATTGGCTGATGCACAAATGGGGGCATACCCACTTGCACGAGGACCTGCAACTCTACCTCTCTGCCCTGAACTCTCTCAATCAACTCTAGATAGAGCAATAAAGGGAATTCTACCTAACTCTCATTGATTCTCACTCCAACCATCCCCACTGGCTACAGGGCACCCTAATCTCACTCCTCCTATGTCTGTGACTATCAACTCCACTCTCACCGCTAAGGACCTAACTGAATATTTTGCTGCCAATATTTCCAAAATGATAGACTCTCTCCTGGCCTTCCTCACACTCCCTCCTCCTACATTTTGCACTCTGCCTACTCTACAATCATCGTTTGCCTCTGTCTCGCACTTTAGTCACAATAATACTGACAAAGTCCTATCTCTACTGATGAAGGCTAACCACTCTTGTGCCCCATCAGAGCCTTTTACTCCTTAGCTAGTCAAGCCTATTGTCCCTTTAGTGGCCTCTCACCTCACTGAACTCTTCAACTTGTCTTTCAACTCTGCTTGCTTTCCATCTGTTTTCAAAATAGCCACAGTCATCCCTCTCCTAAAAAAGCTAGGGTCTGACCCGAACCTACCTGATAACTTTTGCCCTGTTTCTCTCCTTCCGCACTACTCTAAAGTGCTAACAAGTGTTGCGTTCAACAGTCCTACCAATTTGTTAGACATCCACAACTTTTGAGAACCCCTACAAGCAGGTTTTCGCTCCTGTCACGCCACAAACTGCTCTCATGAATGTATCCACTTCATCGCCTCTGCTAAACAATCCAATCTGTTCTCTACCCTAATTCTCCTTGACCTATCTGCTGCCTTTCACACTGTAGATCACTCTGATCTCCTAAATACTCTTTCTTCTTGGGATTCACAATCAAGCCCTTGCCTGGATTGAATCCCACCTTGCACCTCAGCAATTCTCTGTCTTCTGAAGCAACAACACATATCAACTCACTCCTTGAACTGTTGGTGTTCCACAAGGCTCTGTCTTTGGTCTTCTCCTCTTTACACTCTACACTTGGGGCACTCATCTCCTCCTTTGGGTGCTTGTGCCAATTCTTTGTGGAGCGACATCCATATCTTCCTCTCTTTTTCTGAACACTCCTCTGATCTCTCTAACAAAATTTCCAACTATCTCTCCGCCGTTAAATATTGGATGGCTTCACACTCTCTGATGTTATCCTGTACCAAAACAGGGGTGCTTTTCTTCCCTGCAAAAAAGCTCTTTATCATCTCTTCCTGTGCCTATCCAGTTCCCACCTCACACTCTCCCCTACTCTTCTTCAGCTAGAAAGCTCAGCGTCATCTATGACCATTCTCGCACCGTCTCTACTTTCTTCTCCAAAACTGGAACAGCAGCTCACCTCAACCTCCTAAATATTAGGAAAAACAGGCACCTCCTTCCTTTCAACACCATCAAGCATCTCTTAACCACTCATCTTCTCTAAACTGGACGACTGTGCCAGCATCCCCTTTGGTCTCCCCAATAATGTTTTCTGACCTCTCGACAAGATTATCAACTTTGCTACAAGGACTCTCTTTGAACTCCCTCACTTCACACTTACTTCCTTGTGCCATCACCAGGCTTGATGGCTGATGATGCACAACAGGGCCAGATTTAAATGTATTCTCTTGGTTCACAAATCTATCCATGGTAAGGCATCGATGTATCTATTCTCCTCTATCCAAATCTACAAACCTTCTTGTAATCTCTGCTGTGCCTCCCCGACTACCTTTGTGGCTCCTCGCCCTTCCTGTGCTTCCTCTCCCTTGTGCTCCTTCTCTATTCTTGCTCCACTTGCATGGAATTCTCTTCCCTTGGACATCTGATAAATATTCCACATGAATTTGTTCAAAACCAAACTAAAAGCCTACCTCCTCGCCTGTACCGTCTTAACCTGCCTCTCATTTGCCTGTTAGCTAACATTTTTACCTCCCCTCAAACCTGCCTCTGCCCCCACTTCACCCATCATAGTCATAACCCGAGCACAGTTGGCCGTACCGCCTACCTGCATTTAAAAATGGCAAATGTCTCATTAATCTATGTATGGTCACTTATTTATTGTCCCTGGTAACTGTTCCATTTACTCCCCTCCACAACCTGGTCATAACGTCCTTCAAACTCACCCCATTGTAAGAAGCTCACGGCTTCCCTTAAAATCTAATGTCTTATCTATTATATGCTCTTTTGTGATAAAAATGGCATTGTTACTCCTGTGTGTGTGTGTGTGTATATATATATGTATATTATTTCAGTGAAAAAACATTGTTAAAGGGACGTTATGGTTACAAGTAAAACCGATAAACCTCAGAAATTCACCAGTTATGGTAAGCTAAGCAACCATAACTCGCACCACCACCGTGCACTGCTAAGACTAACACCGAGGACATCATAGATGACATCACAAATGTCATTGATGACATTTAACAATGTTTTTTCAGTGAATTGTATAGGTTTTTATTAGTGCAACTTAACCATAACTTCTCTTTAACAAAGTTTTTTTCAGAAAATTACATGGGTTACCAGTGCATGCTATTTTCCTAAAACTTACTAATATCATACTTACCCCAATATAGCAAAGTTTATGTCCAATTTACGTTTCACCTTAAAACTCTGCCATGTCCCACCTTCTCGCATCATTTTTAACACTTCTTTACTTTTTCCATTGTTTTTGCTTCTGTCAACGTCCGCGAACATCTGACATCATTATGGACCTTTCGGAGGGTGCCACGTGACCATGCGCTTGGCGCAGCATGATGACGTGTCCATGAACGCGTTTGGACTTCGCTTTTGGGTCCTTGCTTCGAGGACAGTTCGCAACTGCATTTTCTACTGATCTAGCAACTTTCAAGCTCAAAATGTACCCTTGCACAGCTCCTACACCTATTCTTACTTATTATCCATTAACAATCTAGTACAAAGCACATACTTGGAAGAATGGTAGCAAAAAGGCTATTTATCTTAAAAATGGCATCAGCTGTTGCCATCCCTCCTCCCCAATAGGAGGAGGGATGTGTTTATTTGTGTTACAATATACAGAGGGGATGGCTGAAGGGTGTGGGCACTGGCCATAGCTAAAAGGCCATGGCTAGTGGCTGGTTAGTTTTGTAAAATATACAGTGGGCACGGCCAAATGCTGTGGCCAGTGGCCATGGATGAAGGCCATGGCTAGTGGCCCCTTAATGTGGTAGAATATACAGTGGCCATAGCCAAAGGCTATGGCTAGTGTCCGGTTATTGTTGGAAAATAAAGAAGATGACCTTGTCATTTCCAGCATTTCCCATTAACTGCTGTCTCATGGGCAACCTTTGAATAACAAAAGAACACAGCAAGAAACGTTAACGTGGCTGAAGACACAAGTGCTGTGTGGGTGAGCTATTTAGCAGCTCACACTCAGCCGAACAAAGTCTACCGAAACCACATGCGTCCGAAACCTGACTGGGTGCCACAATCGAAGGGGTGTGGCACCCCTCCTTAAGTTACACCACTGAATGTCTCTTGTTCCATGATGTCTGTATCCTTCCACAAGCTCTTTGTAACTAGGGAAATCAGTAGGTGTGGTCCTGGCAGCTCTATCTGTAACTCAAATGCATTAGTGAGGGAGAGGGAACAGGAAAGGTTTGCATGCTGGCACTGCAGCTGAATGTCGAGTGAACTGAGCACAAATCAGGCAGACATATGGCATTCCATAGACAATGGACCTTTCTCCTGATATACCAGTGGAATGTTAACGACAGACCATTCGAGGGGATTGGGTCCTCCGACGTATTCCATTTCTATGACCGGTAATGTCCGCAGCTGTGCTGTGGTCGGACCATCCCATCGAAAGAACGTTACCAGGTAAGAAAGTAACTTGTTCTTCCACCAGTTGATCAGGTGAAAACTGGGACCCAGACAGGCCCAAGCCACCTGCAAGAAAGATACCGTAATTACACCCTGGAGAATCAACCACTTGTCACAACAGACCCTTTATAGTGCACCTAGATGGTCTCTTTGTTCTTAGGATTCTCCCCGGGGTTTAGGTGGTAAGAGTCCACAGTCCAGGAACCCGCCCGATGTAATGCCTGGATGCCCCGCACAACAAGCCTACAAAATCCTTAGGGGCCTAACACTGCCCGCACAATAACGACTTTACAGATGGAGGAGAGCCTTGTGAAAGAGACCTGAAGCAGCAGAATGGTAGGTGGATCCCAGGCATGAAGGGCAGGAAAACCCCTTAACCACAGTAGTGGGAAATACAGGTCACATGAAGCAGATGGGTCCAGAAACCGTTTCAGCACACAGGAATCCAAAAACCAAATCAGGACAAAGTACAGACTCTCAATCCAAAAGAATGGCATGTCATACACTGGGAATAACACCAAATGCGAGTCTAAAAAGGGTTGTTTTTAAAGATCAAAGCAATACTGGGTCATACACAGGTAAGCACGCCAAGCGTCAAGACATAAAAAAGCAATCCAAGGAATGATCCTAAAGCAAAACCAATCCAAGTGCGAAATATCCAAGACAACAGAGGAAAACATGCACTAACAGGTTAATTGAGAAGCGAGCAGTGCCGTTCAGGGTGCCGTTCCTGTCCATGTCTTCAATGGTCCACACGTCTGTATTCGCCAGAACCGCAGAATCCCATTGGATGTGTGTCATGTACTGCGATAACGTCCTGTGGTTGGTGGGAATCGTAGTCCCTTTAACAGGATCAAGAACGTGATCCATATGGAAGACGCCAGCAGGTGATGACCAGAAATTGCTGCAGCCTGACAATGAAGATGGAAAAGCTAGAACTTCCCCAGAAAATGTCTTGTGCTATACTAGCTGTAATAAGGTGCTCCAGGTTTAAAGGGGAAGTTCACTCCAAAATTGTATTGTCCCAATCGTTCGGGCATGTATTTTTAAGCATACTGTAATCGACCTTAAACATTTTTCCTATGCATCTTACCTTAGTTTTCTTCACTTTTACACATGCGAAAACAACGGGTTGGGTGCCGCCATCTTGTACTAATCTTATCCGTTGAGGCATCGGACTAACTTCAAGTGCGGTTGTGGCAAGAATACAGATCGCCCGCCCCTGAAGCTGACATCAATAGACGCGTACGGCCCTTTTCACAACATTCTCTGTGCGCAAGCTTTTGACATGCCTCCATGGAAATGGCAGGACGCCACTTTCCTCAACAAGTATAAACAGGCCCCTTCTCATCAGACAACATCAGAGTTGATTTTTCAATCGTTTCACTGTATTTTGTTTGGATCGCCTGTGACTTGTTTCTGCTCTGTTCAGCTATCTTCCTAGTACAAAGCCCCTGCGAACAGATACTTAAACTAGCAAAACTGATTTCAATCGTTACTTGCATTTTATTAAAAAATGTGTCATATAATGGGAACAATACAGCCCTACCAGTACGAGCCTGAGTATTTTGAGAAGGAAGTCATTGAAAGAGAAAGACGCAGAAACAATGGCGAATCGAATGATAGTTGGGAAGATGAATCGCCAGAGCATGAGCCTGAGCCTAGTCGGATGGAAGACGTTTCCACCTAGTGTACCTGCAATCATTGTGAGGTCATGCCAACCGAGGTGGAGAACTGCTGCTGCCAAGAAAACTCTGGATGCTTGGCCTACATAGCAGAAGAAGACACACCACCGCTATGCTTTACCGAGCAGCATGACTTCACGGCAGCCTGCCTCACAAGGTCCGTATTGAGGATTACGATGGTGCTTTTGTATGAACTTCATGCAACAGTTCACCCTCGAAATCCAAGTAACAAGTAAGTGTACTCTAGATGTGATGTCATTTTGACCACTGGGACAACTACCATTTCATGGTTGTCCCCTACATTGTCGTAACTTTGATCGATCACTGACGAATGAATTTAGTCTGTAAATTGAATATATTTCTCTTGCTTTTTGGAAATCAGAGTGTTCATCGCTTGTGTGTTTCACTTTCAACTAAAAAACAATATTTCACTCTTGCCCAAACCGCTATGGATTGAATTGGTGTTCACTTTTGTAATGTGTAGAGATTTCAAAGCACAAGTTAATTTTTCTAAGGGCAAATATGCCATAGAATTTAGGATGCATTTTCAAGTAAGGGTGTCAATTACAGTATGTATGTTTCTCTGCCACAGGTGGTACAGGCTGGTGGCCTACTGTTCGTTTACATGGTGGCTTTATGGGAGGCTTGGAATCCACCTTCAACGAGTAATTCCGGCCTGTGTCGTTGGAGCCATTTGCACCAAATTCCCCAGTGACAGCGGACAGTACAGGGGATTTTCACACACTATGCTGCAACCTCAAGTATACAATTTGTAGTTTGTTTGTGCCATCAACATCACCAAATTTAATAAACTACAAATGAGCATATACAAATAGTTGCTTCAATGTTTCAGTGAATCAAGAACACGCTCAATCGTCTATGAGGGACATGAAAGAATAGTTGCTGCCCTTTTGCGCTCACCTCATCTGCAACAATCCATCCCCCCTCCATTTTACTCCACTCCGGTACTGGGTGGGTGGGAACGACCAAGGTGCAAACACCATGTACAACGCAAAGGGATCCTCCAGACTCCCCTCATCAAGACCCCGCCCCTGCAATCCACATACATTTGTGTCCCTTCAGCAGTGTTCCGGGCCTTTTGCGCTCCCCTCATGCCCATCCATCCCCCTCCAGTATCAATAGCAGTTTGCACCTGTGGCCATGCGCTCGCAAGGGGGCTGGGAGGATGGGAACGCTCAAGGTGACAAACAAACACCATGTACACTTCAAAGGGATCTTCTGCACGGTGACCATTGTTCACATGGCCTCCCCAGACCCAGTGTCTCCAGACTCCCCTCTTCAAGACACCGCCCCTGCAATCCACATAAGTTTGTGTCCCTCCAGCAGTGTTCTGGGCCTTTTGTGCTCGCCTCATGCCCATCCACCCCCCCTCCAGTATGTTAATGTTAAAGGATATTTGTACTTCACACTATCACCAACCGAGTGGTCCCCTGGCACTCTGTCGGCTCTGAAAAAAGGGAAGGGGGGGTGAGTTAGTGGGAATAAGCTGGAAAAGTCCAAGAGAGCAGTGATGTGCTGTTGGCGGTCTCAGCCCGGTGGGTCCATTGGCTGGCCTTGGGGTGTTTTACGGTCGGTAGTCGTTGTGTGCTGTTGTGCGAGTCTATTTGTGGTTTGTTTTGTTGTTGCAGTCTAATGAACTTTGTGCGGATTGTTGTGTTGTAGGCTTGTGGTTGTGTTTGGTTAGAGTTTGAGTGGTGTATGCAGAAGTGGTGACATTTTTAGTGGATTGGTTAATTGGCATTGCTGTCCGGTAGTGAGGCGCTGAATTTCTGTGTTCTCTCCAGGGGGGGTGCGGAAGCGTCTCTGTCCTGATCTGGGCCGTCCGATACTCACAGTCCCTTTCACACATGCATCCACTCACATTCATGACCTTACCCAAGTTCGGGCTCGGCCAACTATGTGACACCTGTCTGTATGCGAGGCAGGCAGGCATTTGTGTGTCCCTTCAAATCTGGCCCAGAGAGCATTCCCAATCCAGTCGGTGAGCATCATTGACTAGCCAAGGCTACTTCATCCATATGTGGGGCGTGGTTGGCATTCATCATCTTATTCAGTTGTTTATGCAGGCTATCGCTCCCGGTCCCTTCGAAATGTGGCACATGCCATTGCTTGCAATTACGTCCAGGGGCGGCACCTGCCTTCATTCACAACTCCATACGGCCAATCCCCATGCCAATGTCCACAACTTAGTTTAAGTGTGGCAAGTGCTAACATTCACACAACTCTACACAAGTATGATACCTGGTAGCAATTATGGGGTGGGTGAGGTTGTTGGCTGGAGTTGGCTAGGGATGCTGATATCTATCCTCATGGGTGTCGCTTGTGTCCTATTCGACTTAGCATCGTCTCTCTTGCTGTAGTAAGAGTTCCTCTGGTCGGTTATGGGTGTTGTCAGTGTCATCCTATATTTAGTCATCCTATTCTTTGTATTTCACGTTCGGTTGTTTCGGTTTTTCAATTTGAATCTGTGGTGTTGAAGAGCCAGGTTTTTAGTAATTTTCTGAATTGTAGGTGGTCTTTGGTGTTTCTTATTTCTTTTGGGATGTTGTTCCACGTTTTTGCGGCTAAGTGGGAGAAGGAGAAGCCTCCAAGTTTTTTCTTAAGGTATGGTTTTTGTTCAAGCGGATTTCGTTGCTTGATCTGAGGAGTCTTGTTGGCTTGCAGATTGTTATTTTCTTTTGTAGGAATTCAGCTCCTTATCTGCTGATTGCCCTGAATGTTATGCACAGAACAAGTAGTGTTAAAAAGTATCAATGGCAGTTCGCACCTGTGACCATGCGCTCGCAAGGGGGCTTGGAGGATGGGAATGTTCAAGGTGCCAAACAACCATGTACACTTCAAAGGGATCTTCTGCACGGTGACCATTGTTCACATGCCCTCCCCAGACCCAGTGTCTCCTGAATCCCCTCTTCAAGACCCCGCCCCTGCAATCCACATAAGTTTGTGTCCCTTCAGCAGTGTTCCTGGGACGCTTTGTTTTTGTGTTGGCAATAAAAGTCTGTGGCTTTTAATAAACATAACTATAATAAACCAAACAAGATTACTGTTTGTCACAAATCAACCTGTGTGCATCGTTATCATAGTTCAGTACTTTTTGGGCACTTGGACTGTGAAACATTAACTGGCCCTCCTTAGCTCACCGACTGCCCCCATTGTGGGCTCACAGGTCCGTGTGCTGGAGACCTACATCTTGTCTGGTGAGCTTTTTTGTGCTTGCTGGCAGCTTCCTTCGAGGTCTATGAAATCCGTTGTCTGCATGGCCAGGCCAGACCCAGTGTCTCCTAACTCTCCTGCTCAACACCCCGTTCCTGCAATTGGCATATGTTTTTGTCCATTGAGCAGTGTTCCGGGCCTTTTGCGCTCCGGTCGTTCCCATCCATCCTCCCTAGTATCAATGGTAGTTGGCACCTATGAGCAGTGTCATAGAGGCCCATAACATTGTCTCGGGTGCCGATGACAACGTGGCACACATTTCAAAGTCGCCATTCATTCCTTTTTGGGCAAAGATGAATATTTTGATGAAAAGGTGATACAAATTGTGCATTTAAAATAATATATGTTCAACAGTGTTCACTCCTACTAGCCGCTTATTGAAGTAACTCCTCAAACTGGCCCAAAAACATAGGCCACTTTCATTTCACCCACACAAGCATTTTGCCTTTGTGTTTCAACCCTGGCACTATTGCCCTATAGGCTGTACGAGCAGGCCTGTGCCCGTGCGCTCGCAGGGGACAGGGTGGGTGGGAATGGCAGATGTGAAACATTGCAATCGAGGCTGAGTGGATGTCAACAAACACGTCACACATTCACATACACACCCACTTTTCTAAGCCTTAATAAACACCTTGACATTTACCAGGAGAACATCTCTGAGATCTACAAGGTATCCCTTCATCGTGATACCTGTTGCCCAGATACCTGTTCCATGGCTACTTGCTCCCCTGCTTGCTGAATTAGCTCATTTGTTCGTCCAGATAAGGGTAGGTCACCTATTTACTTCTCTATGTTCATCGATCGCTGATCTGAAAGTTTCTATCAATTTCCACCTAATTTATCCAGTATTGTAATGTTTATCTCAAAGACTTCCCATTATCTAATGTTTCAAGTATTTTGAACTCAGTAAATAGCACTTTGCATCACTGTCCATTGTAATAGGATGGTATCTTTCGTGGTCCTTCTTTTGATGCTTGAAAGTTCATTCAACTGATGAGTAACACGTTATGATTTGCAGTATATCAATCAATTATGTAGGAAAGTTATCACTGTGTTCATTGAACTAGTTTACACAGGTTTTCTTTCTTTAAGTAAAACAAAATTTGCAGACTAAACTGTGTAATAATTCCTTCAATCACATGATTACAGTATTATTTGTTATAACTATTTATATTTTTGTATACAGATCTTACAGACTTTTCAAGAATACCTTCATGTATCGCTATCGGTTGCCCTTCTGTGAGCCATGCCAAAACTTAGGGTACAGTCCTGCATACATTCCCAAAGGATATTGATTTAATAAGAAGATAGATTACAAATTGCAGTTTTCCAGTGGACGAGATTGAAAGTAGAGCCCAGGCTGTCTTGGACGACGTGAGGGCCACTTGATTCCACCTCTGCAGCCTGCACTTTACCAACGATATGTATGAACAATCAAAGTACACAAAAAAGCGTTGACCCAGAATTCTTCGTAAATTGCTTCCAAATGCAATTCCAACTCAAATTCGGCAGACGCTGGCTCAGGTCAGTACTGGACAATGAATGTGTTATGTGTGTTGGTATGTAGGACGATGGTCTGCATAAATAAGTATTCTCTATGATCTCTCAATTTATTTAAAGTAGTGTATTGAAAATGTAACTTCATGAACGGGTTAGAGCTTTCTGTGTATATTTACTTAAAATGTGTCTTACTCAAGTTTCCATATTAACAAGATTCTATTGAATTTTAAAATGTTTTACTTTGCTATACTACATCTGTCCCTGCTTTCTAGAGCCTCTAATAAATCAGTCAATTGTGAGCATTAGTAAAAAAAAATGCAATAGTGCCCTTTAAAAGTTGCATAATGTTTCGAAATATGTTGCTTGGCATAACCTTTTTTACGTAGAGCACACTGATGTAAGCACAGACCCTCACAAGTGACAAAACCACTGACATGTCTAGTATCCCAATGATGAGCCCTACTGACATGCACAAATTGATATTTTAGATCGTTGGATCTGTCCACATATCTAATACTAATTTAACTTTTCCCTTGTACTATTTTCTGACAATGGCCCTCATTACGACCCTTGCGGAAATCGGAAAACGATGGCGGAAATGCAATACCGCCATCGAATAGCGCTCGGTGCGACTATGACCCGTCACTGCAAAGTACGAAGCCATTAGCGACACCGTAGTGAACGCCAACGCTAACTGCACCAAGCACGCGCGCGCGCGCCATGCGAAACCGCAAACACCACCATGGCGCAACGGTACGCCAATTCCGACCCTAGCGGACATGTACCTAACGCCATCAGGCATGGCGTAATGTACCATTCCGCCATGGTGAGAAGTACGGCATCGCGAATCAACCGTAAACGGCCCCACTGAGTGCCTGTACACCGCTCCCTGCCCACAAAGTACAACTCCCCGTAGGTGCAATGAAGCCACAATGCAACCATTGAAATGTACAAGTCACCCATGCATGTCAACGAACAAAAGAAACACAAGAGGGGCCAATGGGAGCTGCAGGGCACAGATGGCACGAATACAGAAGCCATCCCAATGGACATGACCACAGTCCCCCACCAAGAAACGCACGCAAACACAGGCACCTGTGACCAGCCATATTCCGAGAATCACATCATTCCACCAGTCCACCTGGCTGACCGGCATCTGTTACACAAAACCCAATCCCCCGCCCCTGAGCATGACAACATTCAAACTGTCATATTGGCAGCCCCCATCCCTGACCTCACGGGCTTAGTAGGCAAACGCGCCCAGTACAGTACCACGCAACTAAACTCCGAAGCTGGAACCCAATGCAGATCTCCTCACAATACATCGCCCCCCAAATAGGCATATGCCACATCACTTGCAAAGAAAAACGCTACACGGGCCAAATCAGAATAGAAATTTAATGCACATCAAAGTCACCAAGCCCATACAGCCATCAGGCCATGAACTCCTAAACACCAATCACCATTGTGGGCTGCATCCGCAAGAAATGACCAGCCACTACTTGTGTGTCGTCCTGTTCCCTCATGGTACACAGAGCCACATTCACGTACGAAAAGGCAACATGGAAGCGCACAGAACCGCAGGGCCGTCCCAATGGGGAGGCACTAGTCCAGCTGAAAGGCCGAAATGTTGCTCCGAGCCACCAGTACTGCGTAAGGGCATGTGGGCCATTGGCGATCGTCCCATAAGATCGTAATGCTGCTCCACTGATTAACACGAAGCAGCAGGTGTCGGGAGTAAAACCCATCTGCAGGAGTGGCATACAGATGGCAGTGGCAAAAGGGGAGGAGATACCTGTCAACCAAAAGAAAAGAAAAAGAACAGAATGGCCATCAGAACTACATTCCAACAACTCACTTCAATGATCACACGAAATCCACAGCCATATGCATGCTAGCCCACTCCAAAGGATCATCACCACCCCAAAACCACTTGCGACTCCTAACCATCTATATCGAGGTGCAAACACCATCACAAACGAGTGTACCTGTGCATGCGTCTGTCAAAACAGAATCCATCAGATGGGAATGTTAATGTGCATGGACACAAGTGTCTGAGGGCGTGTCGAGACAGGGAGGGCTCAACAAGGCCAGATAGACGATGGTCCCACCATGGCAGCCCTGCATCACATAGCGTAGGGGAGGCGGATAGATCCCAAGAAGCCCTGTACATGGCAAACTCTGTATCAAATCACCTGCCCATGCATCCATTCATCATTCCCTCATCCCGGAATCAAAACGCCTGAATAATTACTCACATAACATTAGAAACATCCATTGAGTCTGTGCGTTATGCAGCCTGCAAAATCCACAGTGCCCCAGCCCGTAATTCCAGTGTTGTGAAGTAACATGTATTTGGGAACGGCCGGCCTCATCGCCCACGTAGCAATTGCGCATCCCAAACTATTCATATCAATCATTGCTTCCTCGCCATGGGCCCTGTCTCAAGGACATTGAACAACAGAACGTTATATTTGCAGTCAGACCTGTGGGCATCTCCTCGCCGCTAGCTGGAAACCGAAAGCGCCGCCCTTCGAATTCCACATTTGCAACATCAAGCCGAAAAGGCATCTGTGGCCGTTTGAAATCACTAATTATTCCATCGAGTGCGGCTGTGTGTGAAAATGGCAACTGCCTTCACCCACAAATGGGACGCCCCGCCCGTCATTGCAACTCGGTACAGTGATGCATGAGGGCCCACCGTTACTCGAGTACTACGTTCCACTGACCCTTCACAAGTCTGTTCGCGACTGCACAGATAGTATGTGCAACAATGGGACCACAGCAGAATGAACATGTCAACCAATGTTACACGGCCATCGGGTACAAATACATGATTGCAATAGCAAGATGCCATTCCCAGATTTGCAGCGTTGTGCGCGGGACGTGCTCGGCCAAAGGGGAGAGCAGTTTGCACAGGTGGAATTAATCACCACAGGTGGAGGCCATACAGCCTGAAAACACATAAATTGCACAGCCAGTCTCCTCCCACAACCACACCGAAATGCTACCGGCAGGACTCGCGATGTTGGCCCTGGGGGACCTGATAGCACTGCAACTACTCCAACTCCAAGAAGAAGACGAACACCAACTGCTACCGGCCGCACGAAGGAGACGCAGGAGGAGGAGGAGGCCAAGGCAGGGCCAGCAAGGGCCGCCAGCACAGCCACTACCACCACGCAGGCAGCCCGCAATCCCACGCCTCCGAGCACATCCGTTCAACCTCACTGATGAGCAGATCCACACCCTCTACCGTCTGGACCGGGACACCATAGCCGCCATTGTGGACATGACACAGGCTGACCTTGTCAGCATGATAGATAGCCCAACCGCCATCCCACCCCTACTGAAGGTGGTGTCTGTACTCCACTTCCTGGCCACAGGCACCTACCAGCACACAGTCGGACAGTTGCATGGCATTTCTCAGCCACTGTTCTCACGGACACTATTGCAAGTGCTCGATGCCCTCCTGCAGCACGCAGACGACTACATCTCTCTACCACGCTCGGAGCAGGAAATTACCAACACAAAAGTGGGATTCCATGCACTTGCCGGCATACCGGGTTGCATTGGTGCCATCGACTGCACCCATGTGGAATTGGTCGTCCCACATGCCATGGAGGCCCAGTACCGCAACAGAAAACAATTTCATTCCCTGAATGTACAAATGGTGTGTGACTCCAACAGGATCATTACACATTGTTGTGCCCGATTCCCTGGATCAACCCATGATTCTATGGTCTTGAGGAACTCTACAATACCACGCTACATGGAGCGACACGCAGGGAACAGATCCTGGCTACTCGGTGAGTCTCATTACATGCATGATTATGTGGGGAATGTGATTTGGCAATGACCTGGCAGGAAGGGGGGGGTGTGCGTACGTAGCAATGGCATTCCACATCATACGTTTCTCGTCCACATACAGGTGATGCTGGATATCCACTGAAGAGATGGCTCCTCACACCAGTCCGGAACCCACAGGACCAGCATGAGGAGGACTACAACCATGCCCACTCACGTACCCGTGTAGTCATTGAACAGGCATTCGGCCTACTGAAGACTCGTTTCCGCTGCCTCAGCAGGTCTGGCGGGGCACTCCTGTACCGCCATGAGAAGGTTGCAAAGATGGTCATGGCATGTGTCATGCTCCACAACATGTGCGTACGTAGAAATGTGCCCATGCCCCCTGACGCAGAACTGCAAGCACATGATGATGGTCATGATGAGGGTGGGGATGTGGCAGCACCTCATGGAGTCTGCGAGGCACCGGAGGCCCGTGACATTCGTCAGCATCTCATTGATGTATGCTTCTAGCACTCACGCCTGGTGGCTGATACATGGACACGGGACTCGTGGCACTGTGCGTGTCTGGGACATGCACAATATGGACTGTACGCCTATGATGGCCTAGTACACAAAAATCACTGTCCACACATCTCATTGGTTGATCGTGCACTTTTTATGGCATATGTGATGTCATGTTGAACACCCTATCGACCCGCCACCCAAGTGAGCCCAACACACCCCCTCCACCCTCCTACCTCCCCCCCGAACCCCAGTGTCCAAAGATGCTCATTGTCAGTGGGCTGTCGCTATTGCAAGCCCCCTCTGCGGGTATCAGGGGCACCCCTGCCTGTGGAGCGCAGGTTCCTTCCAGATCTACGTTGGGGGCTGCCCTGGACGGAACTTGCAACGGATGATGTGTCTGCCTGCTCACGTCCATGCATGTCCCTAAGGGTTTGCGAGAGCTCAGTGAGCACACGGCGCACTGCGGCAAGTTCGGCACATACGTCTTTGGACGTCGCATGCAGTTCCCCCCTCAGGCTCTCGGTGCTTCTCTCCATTTGGACTCTCAGGCTCTCGGTGCTACTCTCCATTTGGACTCTCAGGCTCTCGGTGCTACTCTCCATTTGTGCCCTCAGCGTCTCTGTGCCTCTCTCCATTTCTGCCCTAAGTGTCTCAGTTGATGTTTCTATGTCTGCCTTAGTGCCCCCACATTCATCGGCATGGTCCTTGAGGAGCGTGGCCATTTGCTGCTGTTGCACGATTAACTGGTCGAGGGACTGTTGCCTCTGCTGGGCCATGCCCATTTGCGGGGGTGTCACAGAGGGGCTGTTGTCCTCATGTTGCCTTGCCACAGGGCTTGTGGGGGATGGCCAGTCGTTGTCTTGTGGGTGCCCCTGCGTGGTATCCTCATGTTGTACGGGATGGGACAGACAGGGGGATTGGGACAGGTCATGGATGGATCTGACTTCGACATCCCCGTTTTCTGTGTCGGAGCATGCTGCCATCAATGGGGTGTCACCTATGGTGCTGCTGCCACCAGAGGCAGTGCCTTCTGTGGCATCCATTGGGGGGACCTGTGGTGGTGGTGTTGTGGGCATGCTGGCTGCTGGGGTGCCTGTTGATGTTCCCTCCTCTGTGCTGCCACCTGATTTGTGCTGCTGCCGTGTCTTGATGCGTGCAGCTGAGGTGGAGGGTCTCTGGCCGTTGGTCTTGGCCCTCTTTGCAGGTGTGCTGGTAGGGGTGTCCTGTAGCTCGTCGTTTGGATCGGACCCTGTGGTGGAGTAAAGGAGGGCGAGGGTTAATGATGGGTCTGTGGGAATTGGAATGGCATTGTATCACATGCTCTGGGGTGGTACCTGAGGGTGATTTGGGTCGGGTCCTTGGAGGTGCTTTGATTTGTGTGTGGAGTGAGGGTGCAGTTGTTTGGCAGCCTGCAGTTAGGGTGTGCCTGCTGCACGTGTAGTGCGTGTATTAGGGGTTTTTAATTATTTATGTATTTATTGTGGGTTTTAACGTGCGCTATCAGGCCGATGTGTGTGGCCGTTCTCCTGGACATGTGTTTCTGTTGCACTATGTGGACGCATGGTACTTCACATGGATGGACTGTGTGGATTTGGCATTGTTTTATCTGGTACACCTACCTGAATCTTCGGATGTCTGCACTCCTTTCTCCATCCCTCCGACTCCCTCTATGCTCTCCATTCCGATGGTGGAGGCACAGATTTCTTCCCAGGGGGTCAACTTGATGGGTGATTCAGGACCTCCCCCGGTGGCTGTGGCAATGTTGCGGTTGGCAGAGAGTATGCTGCGGACGCGTATCCGCAGGTCGTCCCATCGCTTGCGGCATTGCTGTGGGGTGCGGGGTGCGGTCCCCACCGCACTTACCCGCTGTGCCACCAGAGCCCATATGGTCTTCTTGTTTGCAAGTGCCGTTCTGGTCATTTGCGTGGAGAAGACGACGGCAGCATTCTCCTGGAGGGTCTCTGTTAGCACGGTGAGTTCCTCGCGGGAGAAGTGGACCTGCCGCTTGCGGTCGCACGCTTTCTTCGCTACTTTTCCCATTTGTCTTGGTTTCGCTAGGGTGGGTGACGGGTTGGGGTGTGTTTCAGGGTAGTGATTTTAGTGGTTGTGTGGTTTTAGTGGTTTTATAGGTGTACGCCGGGATGTTTCCCGTTCCGGGCCCATGTTTTTACTTCCGTTTCCGTATATTTCCGGTCACCGTACTTTCCGGTAGGCGCACACTGCGGTGACCGCTAAGAGGGGTGGCGGTATTGCACCTAGGGCGCCGTACGGCGGCGGTGTGGGCCGTTTTGGGGTCATTTCCGCCATCGCGGACTTTGCACTTCCGCCGTGGCGTGGTGCTCGTGCCCGATGGGTCGGAATGGGCCGCACTTTGCTCCTTCGTGCAATGGCGGAAACGCTATTTACGCTGTGGCGCTCCGGTCAGTCGCTTTCCGCCAGGGTCGTAATGAGGGCCAATGTACTGAAAATGAAGGAGCAAGATTCTGCATGAATTACTGTTCCAGAGTCTGCATCAAGCTCACTCGCCTATCAAGTAATTATATTGTACTAGTCCTTTATGAGAATGTGTTATGCTTGGAATTTCTAAAAAATTTAAAATGTGTATTTATAGTATAGCTTATTTACACAAAGTGGCATGTATGGGTGCCTGTCTGTATGTACCATTGTCTGCATTTCATTATTTCAGCTCCATTTTCCTTTTTCATCCGTATTAAAACAAGTACTGTGTTATAGGGGGATGCTGGAACTTCGACCACAATCACTTCCTCGTTTGCAACAGGTCCAGAGCATGAGGTATGTGTACTTACAGTTCCCTTGCTAGAATGAAAGTAAATCCTACAAAGGATATACTTTGAGACTGAAATGGATGTATCCTTGCACTCTTTCAAACTTTTCTGATTTTGGTTCTAACGTTACACTGCCTCCCCAATGCAGAATAGATTACGAAGCAAACATTGCAAAGCAAACTACTTTTGAAGGCGACATTACAATCACTATGTTTTCCAGGGTGATCTCAGATCAAGTCCATGTGTGATCTCGGAAGATTATCAGTTGAAATCTGAAATGTATATTATGATCAAATCACGTACACTGTTTTCAAGGGTATGTTCATATGACTGTTCTATTTGTGTTGCCACAACAAACCTTATAGTATATGGTTCGTAATCATTTTATACTACTTTGTGCGCAAGTGTTCTGTGCGAGGAAAGATTTTAATTTCCAGTACGATTGAAATTTTTATTATATTCAAGGAATGTACTGAAGATGTGGACTTAGAAGATGGACATGGACCAGAGGTATACATAACCCACTATGAAATACAATTGGGCATCACATTGCATTAGGAATACATTTTTATAATGTTGTCATGTTTTCAAGTCCTTCAAGTTGGTTCTGTTTGCAGATATGTACATATTTTTGTTTGCGTGGAAATCAAATTTGCTTGATTTATACCATATAAAACGCTTTTCTTTTCAGCTTGATGTTGCAGTCGGCAAAGAGAAGCCCACAGTTTCGCAGCAAATTAAGAAAACAGGGGTAAAGAATGAACCAGTTTATTTTGGAGAAGTTTTGAAGCAGATTTTTTATTCATATTAGGTTTGTAGTTGGAAAATCTTATCAGCTGCATGTGTGCTATACATTGAGCATGTTTTTCTATAGATCTGTTAGAGGCCCAGAAGGAAGAGGAGTATAAAGACTCAGACATCAACTGAAACCAAAGATGTCGCTTCCCAAACAGATTTCACAATGGAACAACTACTATTTGAGATGGAGCATGGTCCAGTCAATGTTCAGACTCATGATGCATATGTCCAGTGGCCGGAAAAATGAATGGAATCTCACCTGCGAACCGTACAAAGTTACCATGGACCATTGCTACTTTGTGCAAACTCGAACAGATGAAACTGAGGACAATGAAGATGCATTGCAATTGCTTGCAGGCCATTTGACACAATCTATACCCGCTAAAAATGTTCCACCCAAGAAACATTCAATGTTACCTGTTTCTCCAATTCATGTGGAAATATCACAGCGTGAGTTAACAGAGGCTCACGCTTCAACGTAATTGACTGAGGAATTTGCTCAAGATCTCGACTTCAGCTTGCCTAGTTTGGAGGAATTGTGCTCCACCGTTGAGTCACAAAACACATTACTGCAGGACGATTGGCTATTGAAGGGGCAAAAAAAAATACATTGGGCCTCATTACACGGATGGCGGTAAGGATTTACCGGTACCGGTAAAATACCGGTACCGGTAAATCCTTACTGCCTTACTACGAGGTCCCTTTGCGGGTTGGGGGATTTAACGCCTGCTTTTTGCAGGCGTTAAAAACCAACCCGCAAAGGGACCCAGGGAGCTAACTACGGTACCGCAATTTGTGGTACCGTAATTAGCGCCTTCCCCATTCCCATTATGCCCTATGGGGCAAAAATGGGAATGGAGAAGGGCAGTGGTGGAAGGGGGAATTACCGCCCGCCAACCTTGGAATGGGGCGGTAATTCCCCTTTCCGCCAAGGCAGTGCCGGTATTTTACCGGCATGAACCATGGCGCTATTAGCGCCATGGTTCTCCGCCATCCGTGGAATGAGGCCCATTGTATTCGACAGCTGCCTTCTAGAGATTGTACAAATTCTGAAATGTGTCCACATATTAAGAGGTAACATTTGCAGGGAGCCATTGGTGAATGTGTCTCGTGTATTACAAGGCACCAACCTGAAAATCCATGCCAGCTGTGTCCACCCCTATAATACATTTTGATGGTCTGCTCAACCGATGCTGGGCAAAGTGCCTGCTGGAAATCTACTATGTTCAGCAGCTTTACTTTTGAGCGGGTCGGTTTTCAGTAAGATTTCCAATTTGTGGAACTTGAGTTCCTTGCTAAAACCCAGTACTACAAATATCAAAGAGAATTCTTATTCCCCGCTATTAGTCAAGCCTGGAAAATCAAACAGATGTCAATGGACAGTACATTCTCTGGCAAACGTTTCAGGCTAGCTGGTGACGGACAGTGTGACAGTCCAGGATTTTCCACAAAGTACTGCACATACCACTTTCAAGACATGGAAAGTAAAACAAATTGTGAGTTCGGTGATCGTGCAGGTGTCTGAATGTACATCGTCTGTGGCCATGGAGAAACATAGTTTCATCAAATCTGTCGGACATCTGGAATCCAGGGGAATGCAAATAGACCTGATAGCCACTGTCAGGCATGTTTCAATAGCCAAGGCCATGCAAGAGCAGTTTCCACACATTCTGCATCAATTTCAAGTATGGCACATTGCCAAATCAGTCAATAAAAAAACTACAGCTGCTGGTAAAAAAAAAAGGCTTCAGAAAATATTTTAAAGTGGTGTCAGTCTATCAGCAACCATCTTTGATGGAGCTCCAAAACTTGTGATGGATCTGTAGAAATTCTACTTGAAAAACGGGGTTCATTGATGCACCATTGTTCCAGCATACACTGATGGACCGAAAACAAATGTGAGCAGGAACGCAAGAAGAAGTGGTTTGTGCCATGTTCCCCTCCATACAAAGCACTTGTGAAGATTGTGTACGATAAAACGCTTTCAAGAGACCTGAAGGGAATCACAGAATTCTGTCATACTGGAGATTTGGAGGTGTTCCATGAAATGTGCCTAAAGTGCAGGCCCAAAAGGTTGCATTCGGCAAAGATGGTATGGAGGCCAGAACAAGACTAGCTATACTTGCGCGCAATGAGAACGTTGGGAGGGAACAAGCAAAAACTGCAGTAACATTCGGGATGCTTCATTACCTCATGGCCTTTACAAAACGAGGTAAACAATGGGTGACCAAACCAATATACCAGGAAATTTAATTTGAATTTGGAAAGATCTGACATTGACTGTGTTGGCCATGCATACTCATGGAATTGATCCTGATTTTGTTCCTAGGACACATCTAATGCCACAAAACATTGCAAAAGAGCCTTGTCCACTGAAAGCGGACCTTGTTGAAAGGTTGACTTCCAGATTTAAATGATTTGTAGCTGTCTTCAAAATCTGCTCACAATAACATTTTCTATATGTTCTTCAATGTTTGGACATTGTACAGAAACAAGTGAATGCTATTAAACTCGCAATGTCAATGCTATAAAATGTATTACAAAGTATTTAATTACGCCAATTTAATGGGGTTTATGATTCATTAATGTATGTCTTTTACCTTTCCTTCATTTATATGACTGATCCTCTATCGAGAAGACACATGTCTGTGGTTGCTATTGGTACTATATTTCAGAAGAGAATTTTCCCCAGCACATCGGTGCTGCACTGCCCATTTGGGTGGGAGAAAGACTGATATGCAAATAGTTACATTTGCTATCAGTCAAAAGTACCCTGAGGCTTGTTGTCTGTCAACCCCTCTGCTAAACCCATAACACATCCACACATGCAGTGCATGGCACTTGCATTGATGGCCTATGGTAAGTAACATCTTCATAGCAATGATGAATCGCCTGACCTGTGTCAACTACATAACTTTCCAAACTTTTTGCTTTAATGGTGTATTATTTTTTCTTATATCTCTGTGAGTGGGAACCTTTTTACACACTCACATAATATTTTAGTCTTTTGTTGGGTGTGAGATTTTGTTTGGGCTCTCCATAGCTCGCCATAGCGTCCGTATTGTCTTTTCAAATGTATCCTCTTTGGCAACATTTTGGCAATAAGTGCCTGCTGTTGCTAGGTTGTCTTAAGTGCTCCACTTTTAAATTCCTCTGTCTAACCTTGACAGAATGACAGTTCCCGAAGGTTAGAAAGTATCTTTTGATCCCTTTTGGTGATAGTATCCCCGTTCTCATTTTTAATAAATGTAACATTTAAGCAACACGGCCAAACTTACCATTAATGGCAGGTGGGAGTAATTTATTGAACGGTTCAACTGATGTGAAAGGCCCACCAAGACTTCACTAGAGGATTCAAACTGTCCTCACATCACAAGAAATCAGGCTCCCACCATTCTGCAAAGTATATAAAAGTTTAGTTTAGTTACATTAGAAATGTTCTGCTATTCTGGAAAGTATATATAAAGTTATTTTGCTCACCTGTGAATTGGTTGTGCCTATTCCACAAAGGTAATTTTGTTGGTTTCACTTTATTATTCCTGTAAGGATAATTGTATAAGTTTCCCCCCAAACCGGGTTTTGCTTCCCCTGACTAGCTGTTTGCCTGTCCAGATAAAGTCTGCCTTAGGTTTTGCCTTCATAGAACAACTTTGGGTCATTCATACAGTGTAACACTGGGTTCTGCCTTGCATGGTCTGTTTTAGACGGACACAAAAAGAGTCTTAGGTTACACCTGCCTTTCAGTTGCTTATAGTATCGGTTTTACTTACCTTGAGTGTAACTGTGTCATCCTATACTAAGTTGGAGTTATTGCTTCTCTTAGTCTGTGAACTGAAAAGCAACTGTAATTGAATATTACACCCAAAGGTCCGACGCCTCTAAAATGACATTTATACTGAATAAAAGTTATAGAATTATACTGTGCCTAGTATATGAGTATCACTAGATCAGAAAAATGTATTGTCTAGTTCATTAGACTATTTGATTATTTTCTGAGTGTCACAGTACAACGGATAGGGTCTACTACCATCGTATTACTGTAATGATATGATAGAGGCAGAGAGGCTGTTCCAGAGGGAGGCCCTAGCTGAAGAACGATCAACCACCAACTCGTTTCTTCGAGAAGCGACTGACCTTTAGGGAGTTGGGGGTGGAGGACCAAAGAGCTTGAGTAAGAAGATATTTCTGAAGAGAAAGTAGGAGGTAGAGAGGACCCCATCCCCAGAAGGCCTTGTGGACAATGCAGAGGGTCTTCAACTTGATCCTTTCAGCCACTGGGAGCCGGTGAAGACATTTCAGGGCTGGAGAGATACGATCCCTGGGCTTGTGGCCAAGGACAAGTCTTGCAGTCCTGTTCTAGATGAGTTGCAGAGGGTGGAGAGTAGAAGCAATCAGATCTAGAAAGAGGCTGTTGCAGTAGTCCAGCCTAGACCGAACCAGAGCCCAAGAGATGGTGATCTTCTGTGGGAAGGTGATGAAAGGAAAAATACCTCTGAGGAGGTGCAGTTGGTAGTTAGCCAGGCAGGAGGGGTCGGCTGAGGGTTTGAGAAGAGTGTGCACAAGACAGTGCTTCAGGGGAGAAGCAAAGACTCCAGTGGCGATCAAGTGTTTGCAGACGTCGGCCAGCAGGAACGCGGTTGTCAATGTGGTCCTTGATGGTTTTGGAAGAGCAGGGAAGAACCTGTTTTGACAAGACTTTCATACAGCAGACTTGTCTATAAATCTTGTCAGGGGAGAAAAGAGGAAAGGAAGAGAAAGAGGCAGGAGAGGTGGCCACAGGCGGGCCAAAGGTAGAAGAGAGAATGGAGGGGGGAAGGAGTAGAGGACGAGAGTGTGAACAGGATGTCCTGGGTTTTAGAGATTAAATGATAGGCCCGAGCCGTGCATAGGGCCTGGGAGGGGACAGGAGAGGTAGAGAGTGCAGCACAATTGGCCAGCTCAATGCAGATTTCAAAGAGCTCTGCCGAGATCTCGGTAATCGAAAAGTAATTGTTGGTTTTGAATTCACCAGAACTGCTGTTAGGTGTTACAAATAAGGTTATATGCTTTGGTCTGTGTACCTTCAAGCATAGTGTTGTGTTTTCATAAATGTGCTTATATGTAATGTGATAGTACTTTTTGCCTCCAAAAAATTAACCGGGACTACTCTTATTTAAATAGACCATTTATTTTTACATTAGATAGAATGTCTGTGTTTCTTTGGACCGTTAGAATTGCAATTTCATTTGTGCTGATTCTACAGCCCTCGCTCCCGCCAAGACAAGCCTAGCTGCTCTTTCTACGCTAACCAGAACTCAGGTGGTACAACATTAAACTAAGATTGGAATATTGGACTGCCTCATGTTGATTTTTTTTGACTAATCCCTTATTTTGACTTCAGAAAAACTGTCCTAACAGCCTCCCTTTAGCAGACTCAATAAGTCGTTAAAATAAGGTTTATGTTTTATATGTACGAGGTGGAGGTGCGTCCCGTCGACAATAAGTGTGATGAAAGGGTAATTGGAAGGGTAAAAAGCATATCCTCGCAGACATAAAATCTATCCCATGGCTCCGGTTGGCTACATGGATCAAACACTTGCATCACTTTGCGGTTTCGGACCGGCACAACCGATACCTTTTACACACGGATATCCCATAAAGGTATTCGATGTTGGCTGGGTTAGCATGCGCTCCCCAGCTATTCTTGCCTTTTGAAAAACTGATCTGCCGCCAAGGGCACATCCTACTCGAATAGTGGAAACCAATTCTTCATCGCCTCAGTGTCAAAGTTTCTGAGCAGGAATAAAGGCAATCACTCTGGGTAACAGGTAGCAAAAAAACTATTACTTTTATTTAAACCGGACAAGAACTTTTAACTGTAGCAACAGGCACTCGGTAACCTTGTAGATGACGGGGTTCCTTTCTCTGCCAATTTTATGTTTGTAGTTTCTCTCATAAACTGTGCTGGAGACAGTCTCTTTTCCTACTTCTTAGAGTTACTCATTTGGCCTTTAACAATCTCTCTTTATTCTGCACTCTCTCAGGCCACTTCTGATACTCATTCCTAAGTTATGATGTATTCCAAGTCTTTTATTCTTTCCACCTTTAGGCCGCCCCTTCTTATTAGATGTGACCTCTTGTGTGTCTTTAAAAATGTCAATTCCTCAATCAAGGGACATCTGTGCCAGTTTAATGTCTCCTTTTCCCTTCTCAGCTACATTGGACTTTCATACCTGTACTTCCTCTGATGGCTGCTAGAGGTCCTCGTGGTTTTCTTGCTGCTCTCCGGTTCACCAACTGAGGTCCTCGTATCTAAGGATGCTCTGCGGTCGCAAAGAAGAACAGCTTATCGGCCCCAGCTGATCTGTGAACGGCTCCGCCCACCTGCAGCCGCTCCTCTTAATCGCCTCACTCAGGGCCTTCTGCGACTGAATCAGCTGCTGTCAGGCGGCTGTTCTTCAGCGGTCTGCGACGTCGGGTAGCTTTGTATTAACATGGAGCAGCCTTCTTTCAGCGCCGTTCAACACGGCCACTTTGTTATCTCTAAACTGCAGCAACTCGCTGGTTTCCACACGTCTCATCTTTTCTTTTATAACTCATAATGTTTCATTTCTTGAACTCTAGTCCATCCATGGCCACCTCTCAATACGCCCACTCATAACGGTTATCTCCCTCTCCATCCTCCGTTACCTGGCAACCAACAACAAGGACATGGCCAGCTTAGAAAAAGGCACCTGCTGAGGCAAAACCCTTCTCCCAATCGCCAGGCGAAGTGGCTTGAACATGCTTAGGAACCGCCCTCATACACTAATTCTTTTAGTTTATTAATGCTGTGACACCAGATATTATCAGACAACCTCCCCTGGCTTGAGATCATGGAATTAGGAATTAACCCTTCATTGTATTAACCCAGGTATTAACCCTTTCACAGACCCCACCTCCTGAGCCCTTACGTTCGGGAAGGGCATGAGTATGTGACAGAAAATCAGCCTGTGTTAGCAAGCGACCAGGGTGGTGGACGGTTTGAAATTAATAGGGTTGTAAAGAAAGAAACCAGCTTAAGATTCTGGGATTGGTATCTTTGTTCCTAGATAACCAGACCAATGGTGCATGATCTCTCATCAGAGTGAAATTTCTCCACAGGAGATAGTACCCGAGAGCCTCCACAGCCCATTTGACGGCTAGACACTCTTTCTCAATAGTTGCATACCCCAGTTCATGAGGTAGTAACTTCCTGCTGATAAATAGTATGGGTCTCTCTTCTTCACCCCGACTTTGAAACAACACAGCCCCCAGTCCTGTCCCTGAAGCGTCTGTATGTAAAAAAAAAAAGGTGCTGTAAAATCAGGACATTGTAGCATGGCTCTGTCAGACAGAGCGTTCTTCAGGGTATTAAAGGCTCCTTCTGTTTCCTCGTTTTTCCACTCCTTTTTGGAAGGAGCCGACGATCGTAACAAGTTGGTTAGAGGAGTTACAATAGTGGAAACATGAGGAATTAACCTTCAATAGTAGCCCACAAATCCTGGAAAGGCTCGAATCTGCCTAGTGTTAGCAGGGAACTGTAACCTTTGTATCGCTTCCTTCTTCTCTTGTTGCGGTCTGGTGATACCCTGCCCCACACAATATCCTAGGAATTTGGTATGAAAGTTGGCCACATGTGTCTTCTTAGGGTTGATGTGTAGACCTGCTTGTTGTAGAGTCTTCAGTACTCGCTCCAGATGTATCATATGATCTACCCAAGTCTGACTATAAACAATAATATCATCCAAATAAGCTCCTACATATTGTTCATGGCCCTAGATTAAGGAGTTCATTAAACTCCTAAAGGTAGCCGGCGCTCCATGGAGACCGAAAGAGAGTACTGTGAATTGATATAGGCCTGTTGGTGTCGCAAAGGCTGTCTTCTCTTTATCCGTAGGCCAAAGAGGAATTTGCCAGTATCCTTTCGTAAGGTCAATCGTAGTTAAAAATGTTGCCTTCCCCAGTTTATCCAACAAGTCTTCAATTTGTGACATTGGAAATGCATGGAACTTAGACACTTCATTCTGTTTCCTAAAATCCATACAAAATCGGGAACTTCCGTCCGGTTTAGGAACTAACACCATGGGAGAACACCAAGTGCTGTGTAAGGGTTCGATCACTCCCAATCTGTGCATCTCTTTTACTTCTGTATCAATAGTCTGTATCCTAGTTTCAGGTACGCTATATGGCCGTAGGCGCACTGTAATTCCAGGAGAAGTATTTATGTGATGATATGTTAGTGTGGTTCTCCCAGGAATAGATGAAAATATTTCTGCATATCTGTCAATTAGCAGGGAAAGTTCTGACTTTTGGACTGGAGTCAATTCTTGATTGATGGTTAACGCTTCTTTCCCCATATTCTCCGAGGCCTGGGGTAAGTGTTCAGTTGACACCTCTTCAGTATTAATCATAGACACGGTAGGTAGAGGCTCTATCCATTTCTCTAATAGGTTTACATGGTACTTTTGAAGAGGCACTCTCCTATCTGATTGACGTATCTTATAGGTTACTGGACCTACCACTTCTTCTACAGTATATGGTCCTCTCCAGGTGGCCAACATCTTATTCTCAGAGGTGGGCAGAATAAATAATACTATGTCCCCTACTTGAAACTTCCGCAATAGGGAATGTTGATTATAATATTGTTCTTGACTTCCTTGCGCCTGTAACAGGTTATCTCATGCAATTGAGCAGAGATTTTCCACTCTCTCCCTCAGTTGTGAAGCGTATTCAGTAAGGCTTATTTCTTGATCTGGTTGTTCCTCTGATCCTTCTCTTTCAATATCAAGCAACGTATGGACAAATCTGACAAAAAGAAGTTCAAAAGGAGCAAACCCTGTCGAGGACTGTGGTGTATTTCTGAGAGTCATCAATATCCAAGGTAAGAGGCGATCCCAATTTCTTTCTCCTGGAGTGGTAGTTTTTCTTAATATTTGTTTAATTGTTTGGTTTTATCTCTTGACTAATTCGTCTGTCTGTGGGTGATAGACGGCAGTCTTGAGATGTTCAATCTTAAGAGTCTCACACACTTGCCTCATCACTGTGGACATAAAATTACTTCCCCTATCAGTCACAATTTCTTTGGGGATTCCCACTCTAGCAATAAATGGGACTAACACATCACATATCTGCTGTGCGTTGGTAGGCTTCAACGGAAAGGCCTCAGGATAGCGGGTAGCGTAGTCTACTATCAGTAATATATATTTGTGCCCTCGACTAGTAGGATCCAAAGGGCCAACTATATCCATACCTATTCGATGGAAGGGTTCTACAATCAGGGGTATAGATTGTAGCGGTGCTTTGGCGATCATCACCTTGTTCTTTTTCTGGCACTCGGTACATTGTTGACAGAACCTGGCCACCTGACCATATACTCTGGGCCAGAAGAATCGGCACATTATCTTTTACGTTGTTTTCTCTGTTCCTTAGTGTCCCTCTCCCACTTGCACATGAGCCACTTCCAAAACGGGTCTATAATACTTACTGGGAACCAAAAGTTGTCTGATTGTTGTTTCACCCCCTTGGCTCTGCGTGACCCAATAATATAGTCCTTTGTCCTTAATGAAGCTCAGGCCCTTCCCTTCTTGCCCTCCTCCTACATTCTCTTGTGCATGCTTCAAGACCGGATCTAACTCCTGTGCCATTCGGAAGCTGTCCCCCTGCTCGTCTAGCCTCCAATCCACCGTGATAGGGTACATATTTTGCTCGAGCCACTCCTTGTCTTTCCGACAAATGGCCCTGCTTTTCTGCTCCTTTTGGGAAGTGTCCGCGATTTCTTGATCATAGAAAGGGGCAGTCTTCAACCAGTCTTTCTCGATATTTCGTATTAAACAAGGGAGATCCGGAACATCAGACCCGACCAACAGGGGTTCTGGTAACACCGGCATCACAGCAGCTCTTACCCCAATTTGTTCACCCGCCACCTTAATCCTGATCTCCTTAGTGGGATACCTTTTAACATCCCCATGCACACATCTCATCGGGATGCTAACACTCGACTCAGGCACTTCACCTACCAGGTCAGCAGTAACTGCTGTTTGCAGGCTTCCGGAATCAATCATGGCCCGGGTTGGGCGACCCTCCACCTCAGCATCACAGGTATAAACATATGGCAATTTCATTAGCTGGTGTGCTTCAGTAGCCTCACTTCCTTTTGGGATTTCAAAAGTACCAACATCCATCGACTCAGACTTGCTCCACTTAGGACAGAGCTGTGCTAGATGGCCCCATTCCCCACATTGAAATCATTGGGGAACTTTGAAGGTCAGGCTGGGTGGTCTTGCTGCAGTTGATCCTGGGATACCTTCACTACCAGGTCGGGATCGTGAACCTTCCCACTCGGTCCTGTGTAACATTGAATTTGGCCACCTTGAAGCATTTGTTGGTCTGTTGAGCATGGTTGGAGTACCATTGGCACTTCTGCTGGGCCTTGTATATGTCAACATTTTACTTTGACCTGCCTTTTTGTATGCCGATTCGATTTTCACTGCTTCCATTAAGCTAGGATGATGGTGCTGTCTAACCCACCTTTGTATGGGTGGTGGTAGAGCATCTACGAACTGTTCTAACACAATCTTCTCAGCCATTTCCTGAGTCGAGGTAGTGGTGGTTTGTAGCCATGTATCCGCCATTCCTTTTACTCGATAATACAATTGTCTTGGAGTTTCATCACTTTGTAATTTGGTTTCTCTAAATTTAATCCTGTAGGCCTCTTCATCGTGTCCCAACCTGTCAAGTACCACCCTCTTCATGTCGACATAATTGGTGTCACCCGTTGGATTGGCAGCCTGATATGCACTCTGCATCTCCCCCGTCATCAGGGGAGCAATAAAATGACACCATCTGTCAGGTGGCCATTGAGCATTCTTGCAACCCTTTCAAAATTCACAAAAAAATGGGCCAGACCTTCTCCAGGGGCATATTTCTGCAAGACGGAGGCTGCTACCTGTGCATGCCTTCTTAGATTGATGGCATCATTTAGTTGGGCCTGTTGAACCTGTAACGCTTGTTGGAATACCTGGCGGTCCGCTTGGGCCTGTTGACTCTGTAACTGGAGAGCCTGTTGTAAAAGATGCTGACCCTTGCTTAAAGTCTTTATTAAGGCTTCCATAGCGTTGTGCCTTATCCCACCGCTGCCACCAAATGTCAAAGTTTCTGAGTGGGAATAAAGCCAATCACTCTGGGTAACAGGTAACAAAAAAAAACGATTACTTTTATTTAAACCGGACAAGAACTATTAACTGTAGCAACAGGCACTCGGTAACCTTTTAGATGTCGGGCTTCCCTTCTCTGCCAATTTCATATTTGTAGTTTCTCTCATAAACTGGACCGGAGACAGTCTCTTTTCCTACTTCTTAGAGATACTCATTTGGCCTTTAACAATCTCTCTTTATTCTGCAGTCTCTCAGCCCACTTCTGATACTCATTCCTAAGTTACGCTGTATTCCAAGTCTTTTATTCTTTCCACCTTTAGGCCACCCCTTCATATTAGATGTGACCTCTTGTGTGTCTTTAAAAATGTCAATTCCTCAATCAAGGGACATCTGTGTCAGTTTAATGTCTCCTTTTCCCTTCTCAGCTACATTGGACTTTCATACCTGTACTTCCTCTGATGGCCGCTAGAGGTCCTTGCGGTTTTCTTGCTGCTCTCCGCTTCACCAACAGAGGTCCTCGTATCTAAGGATGCTCTGCGGTCGCAAAAGAAGAACAGCTGATCGGCCCCAGCTGATCTGTGAACGGCTCTGCCCACCTGCAGCCACTCCGCTTAATCGCCTCACTCGGGGCCTTCAGCAACTGCGACTGAATAAGCTGCTGTCAGGCGGCTGTTCTCTGGGGGTCTGCGACTTTGGGTAGCTTCATATTAACACAGAGCAGCCTTCTTTCAGCGCCGTTCAATACAAGGCCAATTTGTTATCTCTAAACTGATGCAACTCGCTGGTTTCCACACGTGTCATCTTTTCTTTTATAATTCATAACGTTTCATTTCTTGAACTCAAATCCATCCTGGGCCACCTCTCAATACGTCCACTCATAACGGTTCTCTCCCTCTTCTTCCTCCGTTACCTGGCAACCAACAACAAGGACATGACCAGCTTAGAAAAAGACACTTGCAGAGGCAAAACCCTTCTCCCATTCGCCAGGCGAAGTGTCCTTAAACATGCTTAGGAACCGCCCTCATACACTCATTCTTTTAGTTTATTGGTGCTGTGACACCAGAGGTTATCAGACAACCTCCCCTGGCTTGAGATCATGGAATTAGGAACTAACCCTTCATGGTATTAACCCTGGTATTAACCCTTTCACACTCAGACCCTTCCCTGACTTGCTACAGCCTTCACAAGAAGAACCGCTTTTCACTTCACCAGCGCGATCGTGTGCTTTCATGCACTACTGCAATGTTGAGGACAAGGCTACCCACTTCTCAGGGCTGGACTAGAAAGTTAGGGAACGACTCTGAAAAATTGTCTAATGCTCCTCCTTGCTTACACTATGTACTTGCACGGCCGATTGGTTCAAGGCCTAGTCGGAGCATGAATGCAGCTTATTTGGTATGGGCATGCAATGTCACCAGTCTCGCATGAAGGTAGAGAGGGCTGCCTCAGGTGCGCAAGGGAGTATGAACGGACATGCATGAATTATAGTAGGCAGCGTTAAATTGAAGGCTGTCCCCTGTTACATTCACAACAGAATGAATACAACCCTCTAGGGAAAGAAGCCAAGAGATAGCTTGCAGGGATGGCAAGGTTTAATTGTACAGAATCCAAAAAATATCAGCAACGGTCTCTTCTGTTTGAGAACGTTCAGACTCCAGAATGAATGTTGTTGCCTTTTGAGAGGCCACATCATCAGTAATGACATCACATATAGGGTCTGAACCCGCACTTGTGATCGGTAAAACGGTATACATGATTGTTCTCTATTGGTGGATGCCAGCCTACAATTATTTCTCAGCCGTCTTTCGATTCCCAAGTTGTGCTTATCTCAACATGGAGTGAAGGTCAGGTTGTGGGCTCCTGCTTGTGGCAATGGAACAAAATAAATCCAGTCACACTGACGCGTCTTGTCTGGTCTGTTTTATTATTGTGGCATTCTTTCACAAAATCGAAACCTACACGTCTATGGCTTCAATCACTGAAATCAAGCTGCTATTGTTATTTGGCCTTGAGCGAAAGTCAGCAACCGCTAGAAGGACACAAGGTGTGGAATACCCTCCAAAATAATAACATTTACTATATTGAAAGTGGACATTTGAAAATTTTGTTTCAATTTCTGCAATCTGTTGTTTTGAGCGATTACTCTGCGTGAGACAGAGAGAATGGAACCTCCTACATTATGTAAATTCAACTATACATAATATTTTTGCAATTTAAAATGGCATGTGTGCTGTATACATGTTGAATAATTCAGCGACGTGTGAATGTGCGATTTGATGAAAATAATGGACACACTTCGTTATGTTATATTGAATTATATTTATACCGCGCACTATAAAAAAACTGAGTGCATAACTCACGGTTTGTTTATATGTCCAGTAATCATTTTTATTTGTGTGTAGTTTAAAGAGGAGTGAATAGAGGTTTGATTTTTTGGGCAGTATTGCTTACTGGCCTTGTTATGGGTTGTTAGCTGGAGCATTTTGTGACGATTATTCATCTACGACCCGCAACCACAACCTGTATGCAGGATAGTGATATCTAAAACGCTTTGTCCCGTGGAATATCCGGCTGAGATGTCACCGTTCCATCCTTGTGCACCATAAAGTGGGTGTGGGGTGGAAGGGTCGGGTGGACATTTTCTGAGGGAACTTGGTTTGCTTTTTGATCAATAATCTTCCCAGTTCCGTTAAAATGCCATTTGTCTGTAGTTCTCCATATCCATCTGGTTCTCCATCCCATTGGGAGCTATACCTAATTCACAGCGCTAACCTTTCATACACGTCATGGTCTCAAATACTCCCCCGTGTTGTCATGTGTGTGTTCATTATGCGTGGTATGTTTTTATGATTAGGTTTCATACGGTGCTGAATTATCCGGTAAATGGTTATATTCGTACCGTCTCTGTATGCCATAGTTTCTGGCTACCGTCAGATGGATGCTTCAATCAACATTGGCGGATACCACAAACAGTGCTTATTGCATTACCGTTATGTGGGACGACAGACGGGGACCGATCTGCCCTTTGGCGGTACCAGCGACAAGGAGCAACCTGTCATCGTTTCCGATGTAGCAACATGCTGAAGCAAAAGCGTTGCGACTGAAAGTGCAAAGAATCCACATCTTCTCATGAAAGGAACACCATGTGTGTCATTAGGAAGTTTGGCTGGTGTAACATAAGGACACACAAGAATTTGAGTACTGGGATTAATCGATCATTGATCGCAATCAGCGTAACATGAGGAAGTTATAAAGAACATTTGAAGCATGCGATGTTCGCTAGCTATAACTTGTATGGCAAAAACATATCATTCTTTTTGTGGACTTCATAAACTATTAGCAGTGTTCTTTGATAAATGAAAGCACTTGCTACATTGCAGGCAAATTATGTTTTCTTAAAAAATATTGTTTTCCCATACGTGTCACACCGCGGGGAATCTGGCGGCTGTGGAATAGGTGGAGACTGCGTCCGCCTTTACTGGCACCATCACGTCCAATGAAAACGTGAGGTGTCGGTCTAGTTGTTTCCTGCAGCCTCCCGACACCGGTATTTAAACATTTCACTTCCGGGGTCGGGTTGCGTTGCAACGTACAGTTTTCGTTCTGTCTCTTGCCTGCGCTATCTCCGTTTGGTATTCCCTTTCTGGTTATTACTGTTTTCTTCCATCGTTTCCTCCCCGCCTGTTTTTCTGGTCCTCTTAATATTCCCTTCCACCCTCCCGTCTTCCGTGAGTGCGCTTCCCTTCGTTTCTTTCTGTTTACTTTTCCTGGCTACCCTGGTTCCTTCCTCTCTCGCGGAGTTTGTTCTCCTTCCTCTCTCCTTCTTTTCTTTTCTCTCCACTGATTTCCCGGTTCCAACTTTTGCCTGCATATCGGATTGCCCTGCCTCGCCCATTCCTGCTTGGATTTACCGGTTGCTCCTCCCGTGTATCGACCACTGCCTGCATTTCGGATTGCCCTGCCTCGCCCATTCCTGCTTGGATTTACCTATTGCTCCTCCTGTGTATCGACCACTGCCTGTTATTCGGATTGCCTTGCCTACCATTTCTGGCTGAAGTACTTACGGCTTCACTCTTTCTATCGCTATCTGCCTTTCTTGTCAGCACCTCCACCCCCGCTGTGTTGGATCCGTTCCTACTTCACTACAGTATCCTTTAGAGTCATAATACGAGCCTCCTTCAGCTGCGGAATCTCATCTCTTCCGGGGTTTTTTATGCCTTTGGCTTTTTCCCCAGTACTCGGCGGCTGCGGAGGGTTGCCACAGATCACCCTTTGGGTGTCACTGTGGCGTCCTACCTTGGTCGCCTTCATCTACAAAAAAAAGGAGTAAAGACTCGAGCAAAAGACAACCCAACGCTGTCACAACGCCGGAGACTTCAAGGTGAGGTGGAAAGGGAGGAAGGGGAGTCGGGGGCATATTCGGAAGAAGAGGATAAGTTAGACCATACTGACAGTTTGCAACGCCCAGAATCAGATATGGCTACGCCGCAACAGGTCCAGGAATTGATCGCGGCGGTTCAAAGCCTGAACTTGGAAGTTCAAAACCTCAAGAGCGCCAACGTTGCGCTACAACAAAGAGTAGCAGAGCGGGATCCACCCACTGCTGACTTACCCCCTTTGCCACTGGTGTCTGGGAAGTTTGATGGGTCGCCTAAGAGGTTACAAGAATTCTTGGATGCCTGCCACCTGCATTTTTCTTTTCGGGCTCATGCCTTTTCTACGGGTCATGCCAAGGTGGGATATATGATAACTCATATGTCTGGCAATGCCTTGGCTTGGGCCACCCCACTGGTTAACAGAACCGAACCGGTTCTCCAGGACTATGATGCTTTCAAAACCCTGATGAGACAGACATTTCTACGAACCGAAAGCACCTACATGGCCTCTGAGGACCTCTTAGATATCAGGCAAGGAAGCTCTGATCTGATGTCCTACATTACCTCGTTTAAGCAGGTCGCAGCAGAAGCTGGGTGGCAAGAACAGGCCCAGTATGCCATTTTTCGAAGGGGTCTTCGAGAAGAGTTGAAGGATGAACTTGCACGTATTGAACGTCCCCTAAACTTTGCAGATTTGATCACTGCAACACTTCGGATCGACTTCCGACTGTCCGAACGTCGAGCGGAGCGCCGCAAGATCAAGAGTGGTGGTGCCATGCCCCTTGTCCCTCCTTCCTCGATGCCACCTCCCTCTACACGTCTTTCACGAGAAGAACCTATGCAAATCGGAACCACTCGTTCCCCACTCACTACTGAAGAACGCAGACGACGAAGAGAAGGAAATCTATGCATGTATTGCGGATCCTCATCTCATTTACTTCGGGATTGTCCGTCTGTTCCTCCCCGGCGCTCGGGAAACGAGCACCCTCGGTAAACTTAGGGACTTATTACCGAGGGAGTGATTCCAGTCCCTTTGTTACTCTTTCAGTCACTACTTCTGACCGTTCAGATGAATCAGATGATGCCCGACTCATGGTAATGGCCGTTACTCTTCTGATTGGCAAGAACTCCATTCAAACCCAAGCACTCCTTGATTGCGGGGCTGCTGGGAACTTTATGGATACTCATTGGGCAGAAAGCCAGGGCTTGTCACGGATTGCCAAGACGGAAGATCAAAAGGTGGAAGGTGTTGATGGGGAACCTTTGAGCTCAGGCCTCATTACTCATGCCACTGAAATCCTCACGATGCACATCAGGCAGCATTCCGAACGTCTTTCTTTTGATTTAATCCGAGCGGCCCACTTTCCCCTGATCATTGGCATTGGATGGTTACGTAAACACAATCCCACCATAGACTGGTCCAGAAACCTGTTGAGTTTTCACTCCGAGCACTGCAAGACAAACTGTTTGGCAAAACCCACTTTTTCTACCATCCAAACCTCCTGTGGAGAAGAAGAAGCAAGGACCATTCATTGTATACCCGCCTATCTCCAAGAATATACCGAAGTGGTTACGGAAAAGATCCCTTTGGAACTCCCCCCCCACCGACCAGAAGACTGTAGCATCGATTTACATCCAGGTGCTTTGGTCCCGTTTTGTCGGATGTATCCTTTGACGGTACTAGAAAGACAGTTTCTGCGAGACTACCTTGATAAGAATCTGGCCAACGATCTAATCAAATCCTCCAAATCCCCTGCAGGCGCCTCTTTGTTTTTTATACCTAAAAAAGACACCCAGGAGCTACGACCTTGTATAGACTACCGGGGGCTGAACAAAGTTACTGTCAAGGACAGGTACCCGATGCCCCTGATCTCAGAAATCATCCATGCTGTAGAGTCAGCCACGGTGTTTACCAAACTCGATCTCCGTAATGCATACCATTTGCTTAGGATCCAAGCAGGGGACGAGTGGAAGACGGCGTTCAGAACCCCTTTCGGGTTATATGAGTACCAAGTGATGCCTTTTGGCTTGGTGAACGCGCCGTCTACATTCCAACGTTTTATGGACAGACTCTTTTCGGATCTCTTAGGACACTCTGTCATCGTATATCTCGATGACATTTTGGTCTTTTCCTTCTCTAAGGAAGAACATGTTGCACATGTCAAAGAGGTGTTCCGCAGACTCAAAGACAACCACCTTTCAGTCAAGTTGGATAAATGTAAGTTTTCTGTGACATCTATCTCGTATCTGGGTTACGTTCTTTCCTCAGAGGGAATATCGATGGATCCTCAGAAGGTTAAATCTATCTTGGACTGGCCATCCCCTAAATCTGTGAAGGAGATCCAAAGATTCCTAGGATTGTCAAATTTCTATCGGAAGTTCATTCCGAACTTCTCTCAATTGGTACTCCCGATGACCACACTCCTTAAAAAGTCCTCCCTACCATTTCAGTGGACTTCTCATGCTGAGAAAGGATTTCTACTACTAAAACAGGCCTTTTGCTCCGCTCCCATACTAAGACAACCTGATCAACACAAACCCTTCATCGTGGAGACGGACGCCTCTTCAGCTGCTGTAGGAGCAGTCTTGCTGCAGGAATATCAGGGTGAAGAACATCCAGTGTCGTACTACTCTAGGACACGGAATCCTAGCCAGCGTAATTATTCTGTTATAGAGAGGGAACTGCTGGCCATGAAATTAGCTTGCACTGAATGGCGACATCTCCTTCAAGGTGGTGAACACCCTTTCACCCTTTGTACAGACCATAAGAATCTACAAGTGTTGCGTCAATTTGAATGTTACAATACTAGGCAGGCTAGGTGGGCTCATTTCTTTGCTCAATTTGACTTTAACATAACCTACATCCCGGGAGAGCAAAACGTTGTGGCTGATGCCCTGTCCCGACGTAGTGACTACTTGTCAGAACAGGAAACCACCGTTGAATTGATGTTTGCTAGATCTCCCTGTATCGGTTTGGTATCGACTTTCCTACAACAAGTCAAGGATGATTCAAGAGAGAGATTTGAAGATGAAATGCAGGGAGAGAAGCCGGAGTACGTTCTGAAGGATGGGCTGTATTTAGTCAACGCAAGGTTATACTTGCCAACCACATCCTTGAGAAGGACGGCCTTGTTCTGGTGTCATGATACCAAGATAGCAGGTCATCGTGGAGTAAAAAACACTCAAGATCTCTTATCGCGTTATTTCTTCTGGCCAAAGATGAGGGAAGAAGCCAGACTATACGTACAATCTTGTATCACCTGTCTCCGTAACAAGTCTTCTACCCAAAGACCATTGGGATTGTTGGAATCATGCCCGGTTCCCACAGGCCCGTGGACCACATTATCTACCGATTTCATAGTGGAATTGCCCGAATCTCAAGGATGCACCTGTATAATGGTGGTCGTTGATTCTTTTACCAAGATGGCACATTTTACACCTTTACCCGGAGTGCCTTCAGCCTCCAAGATGGCAGGGGTATTTCTCAAAGACATATTTAGACTACACGGTCTGCCTACCAAAATCATTTCTGACCGTGGCACCCAATACACTTCGCATTTTTGGGCAGCCTTTTGTCGGCGGTTGGGCATAGAAAGAGCTCTGATCTCTGGGTTCCACCCACAATCAAATGGTCAGATGGAACGTCTCAATGGTACATTAGAGCAGTATCTTCGATGTTTCGTTAATCAACAACAAGACGATTGGGTCCAGTTGCTTCCTACTGCTGAATTTTCGTACAATAATTCTTCCCATTCTGCCATCGGTACCAGCCCTTTTTTTTTGTACTTACGGTTTCCATCCCCGAATTTTTCTACCATTGACTGACATAGAGTCCTCAGTCCCTTTTGTTGAAACAACATTAGCAACCGTAAAAGAGGCCCAAGACCGGGCTAGACAGGGACTCAAAGAAACACAAGACAGAAACAGGCTCCAAGCCAACAAACACCGGAGACCTGTTCCAGATTGGACAGTCGGTTCTAGAGTGCTTCTCTCCACTAAATTCTTACCACGGTGGGTGCGTCCTTCAAAATTGTCACCTAAATTCATCGGACCATACAAGATAACACACGTGGTTAATCCAGTGGCCTTTCGTCTCCTATTACCCACACAACTACGCCGAGTGCACCCAGTGTTTCACACCTCCCAACTAAAGACATTTGTTGAAGACAAATGGCTTCGGACGAAAGGGAAGGTATCTGTACCTCCAGATCCCTCTAAAGATTTTTATGAGGTCTCCCGTATTTGCGACTCTCGTTATCATCAAGGTCGATTGGAGTACCTGGTCCACTGGAAAGGCTATCCAAGCTCTGAGGACACATGGGAACCCAGATCCCACTTACGTACCCCCTTCCTTCTACGACAGTTCCATGTCAAGAACCCTTCTAAACCTGGGGGTGTGGACCTGGGGAGGGGGCATACTGTCACACCGCGGGGAATCTGGCGGCTGTGGAATAGGTGGAGACTGCGTCCGCCTTTACTGGCACCATCACGTCCAATGAAAACGTGAGGTGTCGGTCTAGTTGTTTCCTGCAGCCTCCCGACACCGGTATTTAAACATTTCACTTCCGGGGTCGGGTTGCGTTGCAACGTACAGTTTTCGTTCTGTCTCTTGCCTGCGCTATCTCCGTTTGGTATTCCCTTTCTGGTTATTACTGTTTTCTTCCATCGTTTCCTCCCCGCCTGTTTTTCTGGTCCTCTTAATATTCCCTTCCACCCTCCCGTCTTCCGTGAGTGCGCTTCCCTTCGTTTCTTTCTGTTTACTTTTCCTGGCTACCCTGGTTCCTTCCTCTCTCGCGGAGTTTGTTCTCCTTCCTCTCTCCTTCTTTTCTTTTCTCTCCACTGATTTCCCGGTTCCAACTTTTGCCTGCATATCGGATTGCCCTGCCTCGCCCATTCCTGCTTGGATTTACCGGTTGCTCCTCCCGTGTATCGACCACTGCCTGCATTTCGGATTGCCCTGCCTCGCCCATTCCTGCTTGGATTTACCATTGCTCCTCCTGTGTATCGACCACTGCCTGTTATTCGGATTGCCTTGCCTACCATTTCTGGCTGAAGTACTTACGGCTTCACTCTTTCTATCGCTATCTGCCTTTCTTGTCAGCACCTCCACCCCCGCTGTGTTGGATCCGTTCCTACTTCACTACAGTATCCTTTAGAGTCATAATACTCGAGCCTCCTTCAGCTGCGGAATCTCATCTCTTCCGGGGTTTTTTATGCCTTTGGCTTTTTCCCCAGTACTCGGCGGCTGCGGAGGGTTGCCACAGATCACCCTTTGGGTGTCACTGTGGCGTCCTACCTTGGTCGCCTTCATCTACAAAAAAAAGGAGTAAAGACTCGAGCAAAAGACAACCCAACGCTGTCACAACGCCGGAGACTTCAAGGTGAGGTGGAAAGGGAGGAAGGGGAGTCGGGGGCATATTCGGAAGAAGAGGATAAGTTAGACCATACTGACAATACGATTTGTGTTGCACTGTGAAAGGATGTGTATGTTTATCTTCCGCGTTCTGCGTTAAGTGACGTTGTGGCGTGGGTGATGACTGGGCGCGTTTGGCTAGGCTGGCCACTAACGTCACAAAAATAGGTGGAGCATATCGTTTGGACTAGTGATGTCAGCTTCAGGGGCGGGCGGTCTGTATTCTTACCGCGAGCGCACTTAAAGTTAGTGCGATGCCTCAACCGATAAGATTAGCACAAGATGGCGGCACCTAACCTGTTGTTTTCGCATTTGTAAAAGCGAAGAAAACTAAGGTAAGATGCATAGAAAAAAATGTCAACATCGATTACAGTATGCTTAAAAATACATGCCCAAACGATCGGGAAATTAACATTTTGGAGCAAACTTCCCCTTTAAACTTGTATTACATCTTTCATCATGAAACCTCATATCACCCTCACTCCTCAGGGGACACGACAGCAAACCTGACCCGACGAACAACCGCCTCTGCCTGTTTGAAGATGAATCCAACAACCTGTAGTTTTCAAACATCCACCCCCAAGAAACCAACAATCCACCCCATTTCCTTCTGCGCAAAAGAGCCTCAAAGATTGGTACTTGATGCCTCATCAGTACTCGCTCTAGCCATAAGTACTCTCTTGACAACTCAGTCTTCTCTTAGAGTATACAATACTTACTTTACATCCCTGTAAAGACTGGAGGGGGTATCTGTACTCCTCCTCTCTCTATGGCAGAATTGAGGCACAGAGCACCCCAGCCAAGATTCTCTATTGGGTAGCGAAGGTGGAGTAATCAAGGCTTAAGCTCTCAGTAGGTGATGCAGGCTGGTTCTTAGGTACAGTGTAGTCCCCAAGCACCCACAAAGGAATGTCCACACACTATGTTAGTGCTAACACAGTTCTTTATATAAATAGGCTCAAGTTATGTTCACAATCATAATAACACACTGTGTGCTTAAGATAATCCAAAATGGTAACTATGTACAGTTTCTAGGTGGTACCACCATTACTCTTTGATTTCATTCAAATGCATCAAGTGTACTCAGTTCAAATGTCATACAAATCAGTTAATAATGTGAACCAACAATAGACATAGGAGGAAAGCAGGTTGGTTAAAACAATAGGCAGAATACTGGCCCCCTAGCGCTAGACACAGTTCTCTGTGAGGATCCCCCCACCTGGGCAACCTGTAAATAAAGATATAATACAAGCCCAGTCCATATATTGTTTTTATGAATCTTATTTCCCTCTAAAAAGGTTCTACCACCCAATGTACCTCGAATAGCAGAGTTCGACGTCGGGTCGTCGACGGATCCTTCTTGAGTGGCTCCCTTTAAGGCAGGAGCCACAGATTGTCGAGATCCCTCAATGAAATGATGAACAAAGAAGTCTAGGCAGCAGCTTCGGTCCTGGCGGTGCTCCTCGACAATCAATCGGGGACATCCTGCGAGGATGAGGCGTGCGGTGCACCTCGACGACGATAGTTAATTGCTGCAAAGAGTCACTGAAGAACTTTGGCCCAGCAAGGAGGTCGAGTCCTCTGCATCTCTGCGGTCTTCGGGGGGGCAGGAGACCCACCGGCGGATTCTCCTCAGCATGTCGGCGGCCTCGACTTTCTCAGGCGGGACAAATCGGTCGGCGGTGCTGGCGAGAACTTCGTTGAATTCAAAGTGTCTTAATCAATGGAGCGTTGCTGCTCCGGTCGTCAGCGGCATAGCGTCAAGTGGCCCCTGCTTCTGGGCAACACGGCTTCGATGGGCCTCCAGTGGTTATAACAAACCTGCGAACTCTGGTCCACGACGGTAAATGGCTGTCTGGTTGCTTCTCTTTGGATTCCTCGGCTGTCCCCATCTCCGGTTGGCAGTCTTTCGAGGGCTCACTTCCAGGGCGCTTTGGTGAAGGTTAGCGGTACACGATGGTCCCTCATAGCTGGGGAAGAGGTCTCTTAGCTGGATCCTCTCTTGGATCAGTTTCGATGGCACGGCAGCTTTCAGATTGCATTGAAGGTAACAGCAGTCAACCACCTTCTTCGGGCTCGGCTTTGAGAATAAGCATCAGTTTCAACTTCAGCTTCCGAACGATTTCCATCAGTGAGAGGTCCCCAGATATACTGTTTAGTCGCTCATTCACTCTGCTGGGTCACACTCAGGCAACCAATCATTCAGACGGGCATTCAAGCATGCAGCCAATCAGGCTCAGGGTGCATTCCGGCCATTCTCCTCCCTCCAGACACTCACAACAAGGAATATGTATTGGGACAAGTACTCAGCCATTCAGCACTCCACACTGCATTCATACCAGTTTCGGGCAGGGCTGTCTCAGTCTTTGTGTCACATACCAGAAACCAGACACCCATAACAAGAAGTGCATATTGGTCACACACTCCATTATCCCTGGTCCCACCCCAAGGGTGCACCCACAACATACAGTCACTGGGAAGGCTGCAGCCAGTCTGGCCTGGATTTCCCCACAATACCATATATGGAACTTCCACCCAACAGCCAGTCAGGGGGAAGGGACAGAGTCAGGGCGGCCCAGGACGTTGGGAAAACAAGGTAACAGGCAATAGAAAGAAAGAGGCCACAGAGACATCTTGCCTCCTAACAGGAATCAACCGATTCCAATGCCAGGGCCTGGGTATCCCAAAATGGAGGATAGTCAGAGCACCTGTCAAATTCAGCATGGAGCTGCCACCAGCCCATACTGTGCTCTGTGGGCCACACACAGATGCCCAAAAACATACACTGGGAGTACAGGGTTGTACTCCCACCCATGGGTGCCATAAGGGTATCCCAAGGGTCTGTACACCAAACCAAAAAGAGGTAGAGCTGCACTGCCAGGAGTCCCACATGGATGCCTGGGCAGAAAATAATACAGGACACATATGAAAAAGGAAAACAGACCAAGGACAGGGAGGCCCTGCCCCTCCAATGCATTTCCAGCATCACAGTCGCCCCCCCAGACTGAGGTTCGGGTGGTCTAATCTCCCACGAGATTGACACCCTCATCCAGACGGTCAACATACCTTCTGGAAAGGCCATCAGCATTATCATGATTCTTCCCTGGTCTATGCTCTATGGTGAAGTCTAGCCCATGCATGCTAATGGACCACCTGAGCAGTTTTGGGTTTTCACCCTTGATCTGCATACGCCACTTCAGAGGCTTATGGTCTGTTTGGACCTTGAAGTTAGACCCCGTAGAGTAGGGCCTACAACGCCTAAGGCTCCCAACTATACTGAAACATTCCTTTTCAACAGTAGCCCACCTAAGTAAGTTCTCTACCCTTGAGTTGTCTACTGATGAATATGATCAGATGTTCCCTCCCTTTGTCATCTAACTGGGACAAGAGCGCTCCAATTCTGGTGTCACAGGCATCCGTCTGGACTATAAAGAGTTTTCTGGAGTCAGGCGCACAAAGCACAGGTGCCATACACAGACTTTCCGTCAAGCCAATAAAAGCCTACTGACAGTCTTCGGTCCAGTTAACCTTCCTCGGTTGTTTGGGCAGAGTCAGAGCTGTGAGAGGGGCAGCTATGGTTCCATAGGCCGCCATGAAGTTGCAGTAATATCCATTGAGGCCCAAAAAGGCTCTCACCTGGGTTTGATTAGTGGGAATCTCCCAGTCATGTACATTCTGTACCTTACTGGGGAGAGGTTGGATTTGACCCCCTCCTACCTCATGACCAAGATATGTGACTTTCCCCTGAGCTATCTGGCACTTGGTAGCCTTGATAGTGAGGTTAGCCCTGTTCAAGGCCTGCAACACCTTCTCCAGAAGAGTCAAGTGCTCTTCCCAGTTGGAACAGTAGACAGCAATGTCGTCTAGGTAGGCAACACAAAAGCCCTCCAGCCCACTGAGTGCACGGTTGATTAATCTCTGGAAGGTGGCAGGTGCATTTTTCAACCCAAAAGGCATGACTCTAAACTTGTAGAGCCCCTCAGGTTTTGAGAATGCAGTCTTTTCCTTGGCATTGTCCGTCAGAGCTATTTGCCAATAGCCCGAAGTAAGGTCAAAGGTGCTTACAGATTTGGCCCATCTATGGTGTCCACAAGCTCATCAGCCCCAGGCAATGGGTGCGCGTCAGTTTTGGTGACAGCATTGACCCCTCTGCAGTCCACACAGAACCGCAAATCCTTGTTACCTGCCTGGGAACTTGCCTTGGGGACAAGGATCACTGGACTGGACCGGACCAGGGACTGTTTGAGGGTTCAATAACACCCATATCCAACATCTTCACAACCTCAGCCTGGATGTGGTTCTTAACAGTGTCTGGCATCTTGTGGCATCTGCTTTTGACGGGTACGCTGTCACCAGTTTCAATTTCGTGGCTGCACCATGGAGTGCGGCCTGGTGTCAGCGAAAACAGAGGCGCATACTGCTGGAGCAAAGGCCTGCAGGCCCTCTGCTGCTCTGGTATCAGATCTGGAGAGAGATGCACTCCCTCCACTGAGCCATCCTGAGGGTTGCTATGCAGCAAATCAGGAAGGGGCTCACTCTCATCCTCTGCTTGCTCTGAAGCTAGCAAGAGGCATGAGACTTCTGCTCGCCTATGGAAAGGCTTGAGCCTGTTGACGTGGAAAACCTGAGGGGCTACCCCAGGGACTCCCATGTCAATCCGATAATTGACTTCACCCATCTAGGAGATTATCCTGAAGGGTCCAGTCCATTTATTTGCCAAAGCTCTAGGCGTAGTAGGCTCCTTCACAAGGATCTCTTGACCTGGAGTCCAATCCACTTGTGATGCTTTAAGGTCATGTCAATATTTGTTCAATTCCTGGTTTGCTTTAAGGTTCGCTGTCGCCTGACCCATCATCTGTGTCATCCTCCGTCTGAGGCCTAACACATAGTCCCCCACTTGCTTGGCAGGACCTGGAGGGGTGGCTTCCAAACATTCTCTGATCAAGGCAGGGGGGGCCCCTCCTCACGGGATCTCCAAAGAGTAACTGAAAGGGGCTGAAACCAACACCCTCTTGAGGTACCTCTCGGTAAGCAAATAGCAGGCATGGCAGGAGGAGATCCCATTTTCTCCTTGGAGTCTCTCCCAAAGCACCCAGCATGCCCTTGAGAGTTTTGTTAAATCTCTCAACCAGACCATTGTTTTGTGGATGGTAAGAGGTGGAGAACTTGTAGGTTACTCCGCACACTTTCCACATCGTTTTCATATAACTCGACATGAAGTTGGATCCTCTGTCAGAGACAACCTTCTTAGGGAATCTAACCCTGGTAAAAGTGCCCAGAAGCGCCCTGGCAACCACATTGGCAGTAACCGTCCAAAGGGGTATAGCCTCAGGGTACCTGGTGGCATGATCTACCAAGACCAGGATGAACCGATGTCCACCTGAAGTGGAAGGGTCAAGGTGACCAACAGTGTCAATGCCCACCCTCTCAAATGGTGTGCCAACCACTGGCAATGGCTGCAGTGGGGCAATGACACTCCCTCCAGTCTTGCCATACAACTGACAAGTGGAGCAGGTCCTGCAGTGGGACTCCACTTCTACTCCCATCTGGGGCCAGTAGAAATGGGCAGAGAGCCTTTGCTTTATCTTCTTGGTACCAAGATGACCAGCTAAGGGCACCTCATGCACCAACTGCAGTAGGAAGGGCCAGTAAACCTGGGGTACCACCAACCTCTTGAGGGCATCAGGTTCAGGCTTAGTGGGCTCACTAACAAGGAGCTCACCCTCCCAATATATCCGGCATAACCTAGGCACTTCTCCTTGTGCCTGGGCCAGGGCCTGTTTCCTCAGACCCTTGAGAGAGTTGCACTCTCTCTGTCCCTTACAGAAGTCTCCCCTAGAGGGCCCCCCTTCAGCCAGCAGGCATTGAAGGTCGGGGTGATCCTCTGGGTTGAGCACCTCTCCCGCAGGAGGGTCTTCTGCCTCTTCTCCCTTAGGAGCGGAGTTTGGGTTCACCACTGAACCCAGCCCGTCTGGAGCATGAATCCCAGTGGGTGCTGCTCCACATTTCTATCCACCACATGGCACCAACTCTGCAGAATCTATTACCTTTGAACAGGCACTTCTCAAAAAGATAACTCAGATGGAAGCCAATGTACCATTTATCCATTCTAATTGTACTAAAGAACAACTTACAGCACTTAAAACTCTGGCTGACAATGAAGCCATTATTATTAAACCAGCGGACAAGGGTGGCGCTACGGTGCTTATGAATACTACAGACTACAATGCAATGGTGAATAAACTATTACAAGACAGAACCAGCTACCAGATCCTGCCAGGCAATCCTACAAATCAACTGAAGAATGAGATCAATACTATTGTCGTGGAGGCAGAAGCAGAGGGCTATATAAGTGCCAAGGAGGCGGCCTTCCTCACTCCATCACATCCAAGGGTACCAGCTTTTTATGCTACACCAAAAATTCACAAAGGCACCAACCCTCCGCCTGGGCGCCCGATCGTATCCGGGATACAATCCATCCTTGAACCCTTGTCACAGTTTGTTGATTTTTTCATCAAACAAGAAGTACCCAAGATGCGAGCGTACATCAAAGACTCTACAGCCATGTTAGTGCTTCTGAACACGACACAGTTTGACTGTGAAAACGAATGGCTTGTCACCATGGATATTGAGTCGCTATATACTAAAATACCACAGCAGGCCACTCTATCCATGGTGAGACATCTTTGAGAGTCAGGAATTGAATTACACGATATACCACCGGCATTGATAGCACAATTGGCGGAATTGGCACTCACTAGAAACTTCTTCCTGTGTAATGATATTACCAGCAAATATCAGAAACAGCGATGGGGGCAACATTCGCCCTGAGCCTCGCCAAACTCTATGTGAATGCATTTGAATGCAATTTCATCTACGATGACTCCAATCCTTTTCAGATTAGTATTTGGAGGAGGTACATAGATGACGTTTTTCTGGTCTTTAAAGGAGCTGAGCAAGAGCTCAGTGCATTCCATGCTTGGATTAATACACAGAATGAACATCTCAAGTTCATTTTGGAATATAGCAAGACACCATCCACTTTTTGGACTTACTTATTGTAACCATGGATGACAAATTATGCTCAAAAGTATATAGAAAAGAAACCAACAGGAACTAATTACTGACATTCTCCAGTTTTCATCCAAGGGCATTGAGAGATAACCTGCCCTTTTGGTCAGTTCCAGAGATACAGAAGACTTTGTACTCAAACAGCGGGTTATGTGGCACAAGCCAAAAATCTGAAGAAGCAATTGACTATGAGAGGATATCCTAAGAAGATAATTGATACCACTTATAAGAGAGCGCGTAACATTCCTAGACACATGACCCTGCAACAACATCCGAAACCTCCACAACGAGACAACATAACTGCAGTACTGAGCTATTCTCCATTAGTGAACAATATAAAAAAAGAAATAAAATCACTGTGGCCGATCCTCAATACCGGGCAACACTCACTACCAGAGCCTACGTTTGCATTTAAACGGAGAACAAATGTGAGAGACAGATTGGTGAAAACACTGCGAGAGGAAAAAGAGGTACAAGCACTCACAATTTGGTATGTAATCCACCAACAGGACATTCCCCCTGTTGCATTGTTCTATGTGCCCCCAAACTGAATGGACAAGGGAGATTGACATTGGTCTTAAGACCCCATGGATTCAACGGCATCTGACCAACTGCAATACAGCGGGAGTAACATATCTGATTGTCTGTCCATGCAAGTTACGGAATGTGGGTATGACCACGAGACCAGTAAAAAAAAGGATGATCGAACATCGATCTTGGCTACAGACTAAAAAACGAACGGCTCCATTAGTCTCACATTTTGTCACTGCAGGACACAGTCCAGAAGAATTCAAGTGGACCATCATAGAGAAAATCCAAATACCCAGATGAGGGGGGAATTATCACAATATCCTCCTCAAAAGGGAACACAATTGGATCTTTAGACTAAACACACACAATACAGGACTCAATGACCAGATCCAATGGAATAAATTGGCAGTGCTCCCCACAAAAGATCTGAAACATTTAAGACACATGGGGCATTACATATATATATTTTCAAGCACCAGTACTACATTCATCCACTCGAAGTACTAGCACACTGTGAGTGCATTGATGACACTTATGGTTGCACAAGAGATGAACTTGCTTAGCGGCCTGACAACAACATCCTTTTGGCCACATCCAGAGGAAGTACAAGTTGAGGACACTGCTCCTTTAACATCAACATTGACTGGTAGTGTGTTTCCGAGTGGATAGACACATTCAGTGAGATGGGATATCCCACAATAAGATATGAGTACACCAATATAAACATATTGGTGTGATATTCTAAGTTGAGATACAATGATAATTAATTCAATGTAATTTATAAAATCTTTTTAAATGTTTTATTTAAATTGTTTTATTTAAATCGAATTTCATTCCATATTAATGTTAAAAATACCCCTATAGTCTTCAAAATGTCTTAATAACAGGCCGTTTGAGTAGTAGGGGCTCACAATCTAAAATGTTTGCGAGCACAAACTAGTCTCGCAATTTTCCCAAACTAAGATGGCTGCCCCAAAAAGTTGGATGTTAAGAGACCAACAGTGCACACAACCATAGAGACGTTGATCTAGTTCCAGGAAGTGGAGTCTGGCGCTACTGCTACAGTAAGCAAGTTATAGTGCAGAGATAGCACAAACTAGTCTCGCAATTTTCCCAAACTAAGATGGCTGCCCCAAAAAGTTGGATGTTAAGAGACCAACAGTGCACACAACCATAGAGACGTTGATCTAGTTCCAGGAAGTGGAGTCTGGCGCTACTGCTACAGTAAGCAAGTTATAGTGCAGAGATCGAGACCGTAACTTAATTAGGTGGCATATTTACATGCACGCTGCCGTATATTGTAGAAAGGGTCAGCAGCACAACCCAGTATAGCGGAGATGCCATTGAACACGTCCCCGATTTACCCTTGATGGACTGTGAAGCCGGGACATATATCATCTATATCATATGTCCCAAATAGACAGCCCCATCTGCCGGTAAGCTGTCTAAAACAAATAAAAATGTCAAAATATGAACGTATTAGAATAGTTGATAGCCATAAGGTGCTAATGGCATTCCTCCATCTCCAGCGGTAGGCGTTGGTTTTACGGCACTTCAGGTTTTATATTGTGGGTTTTCTTCCTTTTCTCAGGCATGTTGACAACATGGTTTATACAGCTTCTAGTGCAACGCATCTGGGTGCATGGTGGTGAGGTATTGGAATAGATGCAGCATTTCACCATAGGTATGCAGTGACAATGAAGTCTGTATTGACCATGTTCTGGTGGTTTGCAGTGTACTTGTCACATTATTTGTATGTTTTGGATTGTATATGTTTGCTTGTTGTTGCTGGCTTATGTCTTCCCTTGATGCTCCATTGGTGTGCAGGAGTACTTTATGCCATCAAGCAAGGTTCTGGCAGAGGAGCAAGAGGTGAGTGGATTATTCATTGTGAAGACATCCACTGTATAGTTCCCTAGGCCACCTTCATAGTACCTTTGTTATGCGCTCGCACCACATTTGTCTTGATAATACACGTGACTGAATGAACCAACTACTGAGAAACACTTCATACACAACCCTCCACACCTCGACGCGCCCTAACACTCACCATCATCATTATTCATTCTCCTCATTCACTCATGTCTCCCCTGAAGGACTCAAGCAAGTTGACAAGTACATGAAGGTGTCATCCTTATTGGTGTACAGCTTCTCATGCAGAACCATCATTGCAAACTTCTCCTCTATGTCTAATGCTCTTGCTGATCTATGCATACTCTCCTTTACTGGTGTTTCATTTCAATCCTCCATCAGGCACTCACTTCTGCATAACATTGCCAATATGACATATGCACAGCCTTCCTGACCACCAACATACTGGTGAATAGCTTGATAGCCTTCTGGGAGAATCTGATTGCGAAGTTGGTCCACACACAAATGCCCGTTGGGGCATTCTTGTGGATGTACGTGAACACCAGTGTGCATTGTAACAGTCCGGAGCAACAGTCACTAGGGTCACATGATGAATGGTGGCATCCATCCATTCATAATGCCCTGCTGTCCTCATCGTCCTTGATGTCTCATTTGCTTTTCACACAATCATGTATTCCATCCTCCTTTTGATGATCCATGAACAGACAGTGGACTTGCTTATGTCACTCCTGTAAATATGTTCCATGAAAAACCCATATTGTGTCCTTTCTTCTGCCCTACTTCAGCCGCCACCTGTGGCATCATGCAGGTGTCCATTCCTTTACCATGCATCTTTGACTTATACATTTGCCTGGTGCTACGCATATTTTGAACTATTTCATTATGATTAATGTGCTATGATGAGGGAAGAGTACTCTTTAGCACTGTTCGTAGTGACACACTGGCCCCCTTATTCACCATGTCTTCCACACAGCCATCTTAGGCTGGTGCCCTCAAAATGACCTTGACTTGTACACCATTTACCAAATTGCATGTCCCTATGGACTCCACTGCAGCCTACGTGTGCCACTGACTCAGTCCTTCCTACATGTTCGCACTCCATGCACACTCATTCCAAGGCAGGGATGTTGCCTTGATGTTCAACTACCCCCTTCCATGACTGCCAAATATTCATTTGATTGTGAAGGAGTCCGGCTTGCAGGTCTTGATGCACAGAGTTAATGTACACTTACCCAACATCACAAAGAGGTGCAATCTTACACGTGCTGTGTTACTCGCCAGACTACACTAGGGCTACTGCCTACTGCACCAACTCCATGCTTGTAATCCACACCCTGTGTAATTAATTCGGGACAAGGGCGCAAGTATTATGCTTGACGTAAAGGTCAGGGTCCACATCTGTCTGCCGCTGATTGTCCTCCATTGGCTAGCCATGGCAGACAGGGTCGAGTCATAGGAAGTATGCAATATGCACTGTGATTTGTGAGGCCTGCTTACTCCCTATCTGCTAATGTTCATTCCTCAATGCTGTGCCTCCAGAGCCATTTCATCATGTTACTCTGACCTTCTTCAGGTGCAGCAGTTACTGATGGAGATTTTTTGCAGGGGATCTTTATCGTCAGCAGGGGCCAACATCTGGGATACCCATCCTGCCGTCCCTCTGTTTGGGGGACTAATTTCCTTACTTTCCATGAACTACCAATGTGTTTCATCTTCTACTCTTCTATCTCTCCCACTTCCCTGCTAAGCAATCCCTCTGCTCTCTCACTCTCTCCATTCCTTTTGTCCTAGCTGCTTAATGACTGCATACTTGATGTGCCTCAAGGTCTCACGCGCCCCTGTGAAAACCAATTTGTGTGGCAGTTGCTTCCGTGACTTGGACTAGTGTCATCATCACTGCACCTGGGGAATGATCCGAGAGAGTTGCATCTCTCAAAACTTACCTGAGCATCCACTGATTGGTGGCACTTGAACCACCCCTGAACTTGTTGCCACCCTCCGAATACCACACCCCTCTGAACATCTGTGCACTTGCTCCTTCTGATTGCACGATGCAGGTACAGTGTTTGTCTGTTCCACCGTGTCCTCGGTCCCTGCATGATGGCATATTGATGCACTTGCAAAAATATGATGATTCACTGTCCGACAGATTCATTGTTACATCCACTGTTGATAGTATGCATTTACTGTTCCTATTCAGAATATTATGGATCTGTATGAGCGGGTGTTATTTTTGTATTTGTTCCATACATGTTTGGGCACTTTCAGACACTTAGATAAATGACCAATACATAATACATCTTCTTTGACATTCCATACCACAGCACACTCTGGTGATGATTTCACATGACATATGGGACGTTTTATGTGACACACTTGCGATTGAATGTATAGGTTGACAGGTAGTGGCATACTTCCTCTTCTGTGTGTTTCTTTTGGAAACACCAATTTGAATTTATTTTAGTTCTAAGGTACGCACACAATGTTGCACTTCCAAGAACATGTTCTCAGGGTGGTTTAGTGGGCACAGATGATTGAGCCTTTGTCATCATTGAAGGGCACCTGGAATGTCCCAGGGCTGTGTGCACTCCACAGGGGTTGGATTTTAGGTGAAAAAGGTAGCCACAAGCTGGGTACAGGCAGCCTTGCCCCGTGCCCTTTGACCTACCATGCACAAGTACCGTGCATGTGGTTGGGGGCACCACCATGTCCACTGGTACGCCACGCTGTGTTGCAACATTGTGCAGGACACATGCTGCCACAATGATCCTGCACACTAGTGGTGGTGCAGAAACGTGACATGAGCACTCCGAATGTGCGCTCCACTATGACCCGAGTTGCAAAATGGGCTGTGTTACATCTTACCTGTGGTGGTGTGGCAGGGTTCCGTATTGGTGTCATCATGTAGGTGCTCAGAGGGTAGGCACTGTCCCTTGTAGAGTTCAAAATGATTGTCATGCGTGTGCATTTGTCTGTGTGTGACATGCATGCATGTTTATACTCACCAATGAGCCATGTATTGCCATGCCTCCCAGCTCCCAGGACCCGGTGTAGGGGTGACATTTTGAATATGAAACTATCATGGGTGGACCCGGGATAGTATGCATATACAAAAGTAATGATGCCCTGGGCATCACATACAACCTGCACGTTGATGGCATGCCAGTGCTTGCGATTGCGATATATGTGCTCTTCTGCCCTAGGTGGACATAGAGCCACATGGGTGCAATCGATGGCACCAAGCTCTTTAGGGAAGTGATCCACCCCATAAAAGTCCTGGACCACGGCCTGCCTTTCTGCAGGTGTTCTGGGCATAATATGATTTGATATGGCATTTATAACGCGCCTATACACATGTGTTTCAAGGCAGTAGGCAGCGTGATTGCATGGGCTGTGGAATGCCCCCAACTATGGCAGTTGCCCACTGAAACGACCCAATGACAGTTTTTCTTGTGCGCATGGGCGTTGCGAGGATTTGACTGTGGGACTTTCCTCGTAATGCCCACATTTTCACTTGTTGTTCCCCATTCCACATGTTCCGCCCCCTTTTTAGGTGACTGCGCAGACCCAAACACCCCTTTGCTAGTCTTGCGCAAGGCGTTCATAGTCACGCAGTGACGTGTTGGACCGGCGCAGATTCCTCGCAAGTCCCTGGTAAGGCCCGCACATTGTGTTCCATTAATCGACAAACGGGCGATTTCGCTCGTAAGTCCCCTATTTTATGCATATAAAATTCCATGAATTGGGACCTATGCTGGCACAAGACAGGGCCATTTTTGTAATGGGAATGTTTTTTCTATAATGTGCCCCTGCGGAGTAGCAACAACTTGTACAAGGTGTTCCCCTGCGGAGTAGCAACAACTTGTACAAGGTGTTATGGTCATATAGACCATATGACCCCTGCAATGGATATAAAGCGTTCTTCCTCCAGAATTTGGGAATACCGTTTTAGCCTGCCCTCCTCCCCCACCTAAATGCAGTTTGTTTTTTAAAGAACGCGAACGAAGAGTTTACAGGGCAACAGAGGTGCCTTCCTCTGGCTGCTCAGACACAACTGCTACATCTTACATAAATCGCGTACACTTTGCTAATTTGTTGGAAAGAACTATGACGGTAAGCTATAACTTTGCAAGTGCTACCTTTGCCTCTCCAAATGTTTTGCACTACAAGTGCCATCAGCCCTAGTCATCATATTCAATGGTGAGGGATCATGGGATTCCTAGTCCAGAATATCAGTTGAGCCGCAGGCTGCATACTCTTACTTTTAAGCGTTGAAAATGTGCGCATTTAAAATCATTTTTTCTTTAGAGCAAATGCAGAAACTTGCAAGAAAGGAGAACTGCGCAGTTGGCGCGAGCTCTGCTTTTGAAGGCTTTCGGGCAGCTTCAGTGCTTGAGGCAGAAATGAGGGGTGACGTAAGCCTCCTGGAGCGCAGGCTGTGAGGAGAAGTGCGTCCACGCACCAGCAGCAGCCCCACGTGGGCCTCAAACACTGCCAGGGAGCAGCCATTGTCGTCGTCCTTGACGTAAGCGGCCTGTCAGTCGCAGCCCTTCTGCCGGTTATGTCACTGGTGGAAAACAATGACCTGACCTGCATCTCTGGGCTCATCGAAAGCACCGCTGCGCTTTGTGCTACAATCGCAGAGTATTTCTATTTCTGGCCTTGTCGCCATCCTCTGCACGACTCTATCGCAGCCCCAGTAATGGGGCCAGTTAAAGCAAACTCTGCCCACAGCCAAGCAAGCCCTAACTTCCAGAATTGACTCCTTAAGCAGTATTGTCCAAAGGATGGGGCCAGTCCAGAAGAACTTTGGGACCCGTTCTCTTCCCCACCTAAACTCCCTAAACAATTCCTAATTGGGCATAGGCCAGGGACGTCATTTGGGGGTCGCTACCCCTAAACAAAATAATAATGATGTTTTTAAATGGATGCTCCTAGGCTGTGGCCAGCGCCATGTGGCTCTTTGTTTCTGGAGTGGCTGGATTTCTTGTTCAGACCTCTAAAAAAAACAGGGGGTTCCACAAGTATAACACTTTCAGCAGGGACCCTACATAACAAACAATAGGAATAACAAGTACTTTGTCTTTCTGGAATTCTATACAATAATTGCTAGACTCATTAAAGGTTTATTTCAGGCACACTTCAGGGGGTGATGCATTGATTTAGTCTGCTCTTAAACACCTCAAATTCCCATTGCAGACAAAAACATTCAAAAGGCATTTAGAGTAGAATAAGCATCCATTTCAGACTATGGGGGTCATTATGAGTTGGGCAGTAAGGGATACCGGGCACCGGTAAGGAGCCTCGATGCTGGTAATCGCTTACCGCCCAATTCCGAGGTCCCTTAGCGGGTACCGAAAAGGACGTGTGGTCTGACCACACGTCCTTTATGGGTCCCGCTAAGGGATCAGGGCGCTAATAACGGGCCTGCTATTCGCGGGCCCGTTATTAGCGCCTTCCCCATTCCCATTGAGCCCTATGGGGGCTCAAATGGGGAATGGTTGGTTGAATGGGGACTTACCGGGTCCTCCAGGGTCAGAATGACCCGGTAGGTCCCCATTCAACAGACCGGTGCCGGACCCGGTATTGGAGGCAGCCATGACGCTAATAGCGCCATGGCTACCTCCGATCTCGGAATGAGGGCCAATGTATTTTGATTTTCGCAAGTTGCAGTTATAGCGTGTTTTTTTCTTCCGTTGTCTCAGTTACGATCATCACAAGACATTCCATCTCAGTGTCCTTGGTCACTTGACAAAACCCTTGTCCCTAAAAGCTTGTGGACAGTGTAGAAATGTTTGCCCATAGCACATAAAGTCGCCTTTGATTTCATTGTGCCACAATTAATGCTTTGTTGTAATGTATCTGTCTTTCCTAGCCCCCTATCATGCTGTTCAGGATGTTTGTTTGAGTTTATGAGGTAACGAGTGCCCAGAGTACGGGATGCTGTGTGAGTGCACTGCTTTCCCCGCGCTACTGTAAATTATTTAATACACAGTTATGCATCCTCCCAATGGTATGCATTTTGCCAAACTCTGAAGCCTGAAAAGTAGATCCACGTACAGGGTTGACACGTGATGTGACCAACTTTGCACCAGACCTGCATATGAACTCGTCTGCTGTTAAATCTCAGTTACGCTTAATGCTATCCACCACAGAGTGCAATTTGCTTTCTGACTTTGAGAACATTCAGACATGTAATTGCTCATTTTATTATAGCTAGTAAGATAGCTATGGCAGGTAAGATAGCTCAGTGGGTTGAGTGCTCGCCGCTGCGATGTGTGTATGGATAGGTTGGGCAAGGCCAACCCAGCCTTTCATCCTTCTCAGTTTGATAAATGAGTACCAACACCGGTTGGGTGATATTGTATGTATATTTGTTCTATATTAAGCGCTTAAGCGTAAGTGCTATATAATAACAAATCATTATGATTTGGCCTTGGACGCCTGTTTGCATTCACAGTAATTTGGTAATTTGGGCCTATGCACACTGATATTAACGATACATATGCTGATCCATTCTTGTATGAAATGTATATCACATTACAGTGATACCGTAACCCTATTTTTCATAGTGTACTTGGGAACAATGCTGTGTGATGCCGCTTCCTATTTCGTGAAGGGGTGAAAGGGTGTGTTCCGTTGCTTCCCGTGATGTCACTTTCGGGTGGAGGTCAAATGACATCATTTCCTGTGATATCATCAGAGGTCAAGGGTCGTGTGATGTCCCTTCCGCTACTCCTGGCGTTTTGGTGAAATGATGTCCCTGGCATAGGCAGTGGATTGTGTAAGAGTGCAGCGAAGCTACTCCTCGTGTCAGTCTCAGCGTGCGATATTGTACTTTGAGGCATAAAGCAACTTCTGGAACAGGTGCATTTGGAGGGTCATGAGGCTCAGCTGAGTCCTGGTGCAACGGGGAGTGCTCGCCCTCTTGCATAACATAACATTACACATTGGTGTCTATCCACAACGAGGAAAGACTCCACCGAGAGGCTCTCACAGGCCTCTGCTAGACAAGGAGTGTGAGGCTCGAGTTCTAGGTCACCCCGAACTCTGAGGTGGAATGCGCAAGTAGTCGAAAGCTACCTGGCAACATGCACAGGCACGGCGCGATAGGTAAAACATGAAACCATAGAGACCACCAGTCAGTGCCCTCTGCCTCGTACCAGATCCCCAACATACTCCCTCTTCCTCAGGGTTCCCCACCATACCCTCTGCTGAGGGGCTGTGACCTGACCTCACTCCTCAGGCACGCTACTCCTACATTCTATTTGGGGTCTGGATTCACCTTTAAGACCCACCCCCACTTTCCTCTGCCAAATAGACACGTAATACATTTGTTAGCCCTGGACTCTTTTTAAAAATTATTATTTTTACTGTTGTGCTTTTTGTTCTATATTCTGTGTTGTGATCCTAAAGCCTTCTTGACTTGCTCTCTTCTGACATTTCTGAACTCGTGCAATAACTTTTGCCAGACTCTTTAAATACACAGTGGTGCAATGTATTACCTTTCAACTCCTCCCTTTTTCTGTTTTGTGGAGTTAAGTTCTTACCCATCCTCACCTCCCAGCGTCCTTCCTTTCACTAATGCTGGTCTGGTCACGCTCCCTCCATTCCCATGTGACTATCCTATTCATGTTCCACGCGACCACTGCCCCCATTTTCACGGCAGTAGGATCTCTTTATCTGCATGGCCATCGCAAATGTGGGTCTCTCTCGCCTCATTCACTCCCCATCGTATTCCCACCCAACCTCCCACGTTATATTCCCTTTTCATGCGGTCCCTTATTCTGTTATCGTATGCCACCCCTTTCCATTTCACTGCACCCTTTCCAAACGTGCTTTGCCATCCTAAGTGTCTTCCATGTTTGTCTTTGCTCTTTCATGGACCCATGCCGGATTAAGCTTTGAAAGCGTCCCATCGCCTCAAGTGTAAAAGATGACACTAACTGTGTGCAGCTGGGAGCCAGCCTAATGCTCCACACTACTTCTCTAAGAGAAGATTCAACGTGCACCCCTCTACCTAACGCTTGATGTATGGCCTTTGCAATGACCTTATTGAGGAGTTGCACCACCCCATTTCTTTGAAGTGCACTGCCACTTGATCCCTTTTTTCATGCAATAGTCTACTGGTAAACGGTGACCCATTGTCAATTCAGATAATTTCTGGGCAAGTATCCCTCTTGAAAGCTGCCGCCAGGTCACTTGTTCATCTGATATGTTCCTCCATCAACCTCACCGGCCACTTTGAGGTTATAATGTATTTCTTCTACTCTCCACGTAAGATCCCAAAATGTCGATTCCTTGCCTCTGCCATCTGTCATTAGGAACGTTCCCATAAGGTCCCAAAATGTCGATTCCTTATCTCTGCCATCTGTCATTAGGAACGTTCCCATAAGGTCCCAAAATGTCGATTCCTTGCCTCTGCCATCTCTCCTTAGGCATGGGTACATGCTTTAGTGGCTGTCTCCTGGGCCTGGTGCTATGGTATCAGTTTCTGGCCGCCCTCTATTTGAATGTGTATTTTCTGGCCTCTAATATTCCTCGCACTCATTGAGTTTATTATCTTTTATTCCTGTGCTTTTGTTGTTATCAGTTTACTATCCCAACACTTCAAATTTGTGGAAAAACAAACCATGTTATGTAAAGCCGGAGCCACTGCCACCCAATGGAATCGAAGCGCTCATCCAAACGACAAGCAATGCAATCCTGTCCTCAGTTGGAATTTCAATCCTGGTTTTCCACTATCCTCCAAATTTCTCATCTACTGACTTTTTTCTGGCCTTCACTCCACAGTCCATTTCTTTACTTTGAGGGCATCATCCTCTCATTCCATTCCCCCTTGTAATTGTCTATGTTCCTTTACGCTTGCACCAGAAATTACCCACACTTCCTTTGCCTCTCTGCTCTCCTTTTTCTGGTAAGGGCATCCTTGAGGAAAATCAGATCTGCAGTTTTGCCTCCCTGGTAAATGATGTACTTGCTTCTCCTATTCCTGTAACCACGTAAAGGAATAAGCTAGCCCGGCATTACCCGTTGACGATGACTGCTTCCACTAACAGTTTGTGGTCTGTGCTTACGGCATGCTTCCTTCCACATATGTATTTGCTGAAGTATTGTGCACCCAAAAAGCAAGCTAAAAGACCCTTTTCTATTACTGAGTAACTGTGCTCCACTTCTGTTACAGCTTACGGGGCATACCAAATTAGTTTTTTTTTTCTAGGGGTGCTTATCTTTGTGAGTGCTCGGCTCCTAGACCTTTTTCACTTTTGGGGTTGGCAGCTGGGTGGGGAACACCATACCGTCCTACATTTGGCGCATTGCTATTCCTTTCCCTTGTCTCCCTAACAGCCCCAGCACACTCGTCCCTCCATTTGAAGCCTACATTATACTTCATTATGCATCTTCGAGAATAGGTAATACATATATTTGGAAGGTCCTAAAATAACCTTCATTCTTCTTTGTTGGGGTGGTGAAATCCCTAATGGCCTTATGTAACCCGTCCTTGGGTTTGTATCCCCCTTTAGTCAGTACATGCCCGAAGTGATCCCCCTCGTCCCCCCTGAACCTAGATTTGCTTGGATCTATTGTCAACTCAGTGGCTTCCTTTTTGACAGTACCATCTCCAGCTCAATGTTCTGCCCTATCCCCTGTCCATATACTACTATATCTTCTTCATATAAGAGTATCACCTTGAAGCCCCTCAACATGTGACATAACTCTTTGGAATACCGCAACAGCTGACACTAGGTCAAAGCAGAATCCTCCAGGGGCAAGACACTAACCGCGGTGATAAGACTTAGGTTCTTTACTCTGTTCTACAGAAGGAATCGGGTGATAGGCTGCAGGTAGATCTAGTGTAGTGAACAATTCTGCTCCTTAATACTGCTGAGCCGCTCTGATGTGATGGGCAAGGGGAATCAGTCAACAGTAAAGGACATATTAATGCCGCTAAGATTCTCAGACACCCTCTTGCAGTTGGCCTTGCATGCTACTGTCATGGCTGCCGTCCACTCAGCTGACTGTTGGCTGTGATTTCTTCCTTTACCAATCTCTCGATCTGTTTATCGACGACTTCTCTAAGTGAGAATGGTACGCCAGTAGCTTTGTGAATTGGACATGTATGCGGCATCTGATTTAAGACGCATTCTATGGGCATATTATCAAGGTGATCCTCTCTTCCTGATAAACACCTCAGGGAATGTCTTCCTGTTCCTCATGGCCACCATGCACCTCATGTCATGCTTACCTCTGGTGCCCTGCAGGAGTGCCTGGTCCGGTCTGTACCGATGTGTAGCCCCCTCACTGGCTGCCTTCACCCTGACACTCGCCCAAGCCACTCCTTCCCACACTGGTCGACTGGGGATTAACTCCCAGGAGACCGTGAGGTTGGGAGGGAGCTGGGTGGTTTTGGGACTTTTGGGATGTATCGTTCTGGGGGTAAGGGAGACCTAAAGGTAAGTACAGGGTAAGTATAAGTGCAGGGCCTTCCCTTCTGCCCCTCCCCTTTAGACTCTGGGTTGGCTGCCTGGCGCGAAGCGAGCAATGCTAACCATAATGTATGCGACTACGGTACGTATCGTCCTCCAGTTACTTCACTAAAGGTGCGTGGTCCAGGCTGGCTGTGACACACAGGATACGCCGGTGAACAGGTAAGTCTTGATTAAACCCGGCGAACAGGAAAGTCTTGATTAAACACGGGTGTCAAACTTGCTGTGCTTGCAAACTTGTTCTGTACAGTGACTGAGCTTACTTTCACAATGTCTTTGTCTTTCTTCTTCACAGGAGCTGAAGGCCGACCCTGCAATGAGATGCTGAAGGAACAGAGCTCGACTCAATGCGGAGGTGAGCACACTAGGCACTGGGACGAGCGGCTGTCGAAGAACGGAATGGGATGTCTCACACTGTTGCTTTTCTTTTCTTTTCAGGCCCTCGGATACTGCAGGAATGAAAACAGTCGGAGAAGCGATGAAGAACCAATGTCCAAGATGAGCAGGCGATGAAGAACCAATGTTCAAGATGAGCAGCCCCACCGGTCGACTCCGGGTGCTGTTCGGGAAAAAAAAAACAAACGCAGAGAAAAAGTCTTTTCGCAGGGGCGTGGATCCTCATTTCAGATGAGTTTCTCCAGGTGAGTTTCCACTGCTTCCCACCCATGTAAAGTCATTTGCAGATACAATGAGAGCAGGAGCGGTAAGCGAGACACTGCTCTTGCTAAGAACAAAAGAAACGCTAAGCACAGGGTGCGGTCCGGGGTGTGGTTTTATAGCCTTAGGCATGCCACGTCCCATCAGCATTAGACTGCCAAGGGCATTGGTTCCTCGCACGTGCTCGCCGCTCCTTTGCACGTGCCGGGCGTTTCCTTTCCCTTGGTAGGCACGCTGGTGCAGATTACGGCCTTGCTCCATACTACATGCTTACGCCAGACAGCCACCATACCTGTCCACCACCTCCCTACTCTATCATGGGGTAAAAAAAAAACACTCCCCTGGGCCCGACCACGCTGGGCCTTTAATGGAATCGTGACACTGCACTTGTCCCTATACCTTCTGGCTTAACTCAATACTCAGGCTCACTTGGTCTATCCCGCCTAGCACATGGACTGCTTTCTAAGCTATGTCAAGTTGTATCGCTGTGCTCTGGCCCGTGAGCTCAACTAACACTTATGTGAAACCCATTATTGTTAAAGTCGATTCCTTGAAACCTCCTGGATTCTTTACCTACTTAGCCCGGCCTAACTGCTTTCCTTGCTCATTCGCTAGTGTAGTGCACAGTGAACACAAGTCTGCTAATAGTTCCACCTAATGCTTTCCGCTTGCACTTTGCATTTGGGTAGCTTCCCTTGGAATCACTCATGCATATGCCAAGTTCTATCTGAGTCATCAGCGACCTGCACTGAATGCACTCTGCTTTCTGCATGTGTGACTGATGTGACCACTAATTGCACAATTACTGCATCTCTGGCATAATGTGGTACATGACCTTAAACTGGACAATTTTTCCCATATCTAAAACTTTATCTTCTCCATCTCCCCATTGCCACAGTTTTTTTCACTCTGGTCCTTGCTCTCTGGTTTGTCTCTTTTTGATCACCACCTTGACTTGGGTTGATTTTGTATCTCTTTTTTCAACCCCTTTCACTGCATTATGACACAATTGTGGGTTCTACTTTTTTGGCATTGCTATTGTCTCGTCATGGGTGGGATGCCTGCACATCCACCAGCATTCCTGTACTACAAAGTTATTGGTACAGAATGATCATGATGATTTGGGTGCAGACGAGTTCGTCCAACACCGCATCTGCACTACACTGCTAATTTGTGTAAAGCTGACACACAGTCTGAAAGTCGCACTGTCCGCTTGTTTCCTGCAATGATATGTGCCTGTTGATGGCCACATTACTCTTTGAATATGATAGCAAATGGATGACTGCTAGCTTCCATTTTGTTGCCTCCTCCCTGTCAACTCGGCTCTCAAGCGAGGCGTTCTGCACATTTGCAGCCTGCATAACAATTAGCTCACTACGCCCACTCGGTTTAATTACTTTGAAACTGTACTCTGCTCAGGAAGCAATGCTCCATTTTTCCACCTGAGTGATCCCTGAATGGAGACTTTTATTCTGGTGCTTGATGCCGGTGCCGATGCTTGATTCTGTAATGTAAAATGTGGAACCAATGTGGTAGGATTCTGCAGAGCATTATGAGAAGGCTCTTTCTGTGCATTCCTACTGTCCAAAGGTTTTTTCCCCAACCCTTTTATAAACCCACCATCACTTTGCTGGTGTTTTCTAAACCTACCCCAATTTTCCAACCACAAGGATTTCTGATTACACTGCACTGATTATCCCTAATGAGGGTTAAACATGTATGCAGTTGAATGCATCCTTGAGTTGTGTCCGTCCTGGGTTGAATAAGCTACGTATAACATAGCACTGCCTATTAGACAAGGGAAATGTTCTGGAGCTTAAAAGGTTACAATGTGAGCTAATGCACTTCTCATGTGGCTCTAACCTCGAGGTCAACTTCCAGTTCCAGTGATGGCCACTGGGTGGTGCTGCGACATGTGTGACTTGGCTTGTTTTTTTGTCCACAATTTAGGGGAATGGTCTTTTCAAGACTTTATAAACCCACCACAGCTTTGTTAGTGTTCGTTGTCTGTTGGGAAATAGACTAGGATTCTTGACCGCAGGTTTCATGTTTTTTTTTGCTTGATCATCGGAAGGCGTCGCATGGTAGTGTGTCCCAGAGCCCTTGCAAGGCCATGTGCATGCTTCCATGTTAGGGTAGATATATGAGTTTGAAAGATGTGCTGAAGGAACAATGTCTCTGCATTGCTCGGGAAGCGGGTGAGTGCTGTGGTATAGTGGTAGCATGCAGGCCCGAAGATTGCAAACACCTGGGGCCTGAGAGAAGGCCTACTGAGCTCTGATTTCTAATGGTGCATTTCCTACTCTACTGCAGTGGGGTCAAAATTGACCAACGCTGGTAGTTGAAACTGTGCTGTGATTTTCTTTCTTCCTCTTACAAATGGTCTCCATCGACAGCAATGGGCATGCGCAGTACCAGTGAGGAGCCCACTGCAGAGGGCTCTATTGTGTAGTATGGGACGGCCACTTAAGTTGGTGGTCACAAACTGAAGGCGAAGGACTCTAACAAGGGCAAAGGTCAGCCAGCACACAATAGACCAAGTTTCCAGTGTGAACACAGCTGAAAGGGAATCATGGAATAAAGCCTTTTACATGATGTTAGAGCCTCCATTCCAAGCATGCTGATTGGTTAGAGAGATGGCCACCGTGAAGAACAAAGAAGTATGGAGTGCAGGCTTTTGTTGGTGATTGGAACCTACTGTTTAAGGACAACTCTCCTGTCGTCATCACACTCCCTACCCTCACCATTTCAATCTGGCTTTCTTCCGCTACACTCCGTGAAAGCAAGTAATGCAGATTCTGTAGAGTCCCTTCATGCTGCTTGCCATGCTGAGCTTTCGTCTGTTCTGTTTCTCAGCTGCTTTTAACATGGTGGATTATTCGTTTGTTCTTAAATCTCATCTCTTGGTATCTCTGGTCCTGTTCTGAACTGTTTTTCGCTCCTATCTTACGTATCAAATGTTCACTGTCTCTTGGTCGGGTAAACGTCCCTCTCCTCTTCCCCTTCTGCCTGGGGGTCCCCAAGGCTCAGTCCTTGGCCCTCTTCTTTTCTCCCTTTACGCGCCCCTTCTAGCACAAGTCATCGAATCCTTGGTATCAACTATGACTTTCATGCCGACATTACCAAGATCCATCTTTCTCTGCTTCCTCTGATAATATCCAGAGCATTGTTTGTAAGCAGTTGCATCCTGGTCGCATTTTTGGTTTCTTCCTTTAAATTCATCAAAAACACTATTCTCTTTCCCCCATTGTCTATTCCTTCCCCTCCCTTCATTTTCGTCCATTTCCTTTCCCCATCGTCTATTGCTCCCTTCTTCTGCTCATTTTCGACCCAGATCTCTTTTTCTTCCTTCACGCCCATTGCCCACGTTTGCCGATTCCAGCTCTTCAACATCTGTACAATTCGCCCCTTACTAACATTCCATGCCACCAAACTTTAAATTGCCTCTCTTCTTCGTTCTAGGTGCTTCTTGCTCATGTTCATACTATTGTATTGCAATGTACCCATGGTCTGACTACCCCCCCCCCACGCCCCATCTTTCCTATCTGGTTTCCATCTACTCTCCATAGCACTGCGGGCACAATCCCCTTTTCCTGTTGGCCGTGCCCAACCCTCCATGGGCATCCTCCTGTTTTAGTTCATTCTCCTTGCTTGCCCCCAAGTTTGGGAATTCTGGTACTCTGCCTGGCCGCACAGCCTCATCCTTGTCTGATGCACGCCTCTCTTAAAGTTCATCTGTTGGCCTCTACTTACCCGGACAATGTAACACATTCCTTCATTCGTTTTTGTACCTTTTTTTCTTCTTTGGCTAAAGCCCTTTTACATTCAATAAATGAAATAAAGCCTGCATTCTGATATGATATGATATGATGTGGCATTTATAACGCGCCTATACACAAGTGTTTCAAAGCGCGACGAAGCAAGGGAGGGGGAACAGAGGGAAGACAGACAACGATCTTACTAGGCCAAGTGTCATTCAGATCGCGCAAGTGCAAAGGAAGGGGGAGGGGTAAAAGTGCAGTGCATGGGATAATAGAGTAACAAGATAAATTACGGCCAGCAGGTGGCAAGTGCAGGGCGAGTGCAGAACATAAGTGCTAGTGGAGGGACTGTCGGGATACAGAAAACAGTCCACAGGTGCAGGGGTTGCCAGGGAGGCAGTGCAGGCGTGCATCTGGCAAGGGTAGGGCCCGAGATAAGATGGGTGGCCAGGTAACCAGTGCAGTTTCAGTAACAGCCAGAACTTTAGCAGGGGAGAGGGGGAGAGAAAGCAGAAGCAAAGAGGAGGGTTTTCAGGTTCTTCTGGAACCGCAGGTGGTTCTCCTCAAGTTTCAGGGAGGCAGGGAGGCTGTTCCAGAGGGAGGCCCCAGCCGAAGAGAGAGATCTGCCACCAACTCGTTGCTTGGAGAAGCGACTGACCCTGAGGGAGTTGGAGGCGGATGAGTGAAGAGCTCGGGAGGGAAGGTATCTAGGAAGAGAGAGTTGAAGGTATTGAGGCCCCAGACCCCAGAAGGCCTTGAGGACGATGCAGAGGGTTTTGAACTTAATCCTCACAGCCACTGGGAGCCAGTGCAGAGATTTCAGTCCTGGAGAGATACGATCCCTGGGCTTGAGGCCAAGGACAAGTCTCGCAGTCCTGTTCTGGATGACTTGCAGAGGGCGTAGAGTGGAAGCAGGCAGATTTAGAAAGAGGCTGTTGCAATAGTCCAGGTTAGAGGGAACCACAGCTCTAGAGACAGTGAACTTCTGGGGGAAGGAGAGGAAAGGAAGAATGCCTCTGAGGAGGTGCAGCTGGTAGTGTGACTTCTTAGAGATGTCAGAGATGTGAGGCGAGAAAGAGAGTGTGGGGTTGAAGATGACCCGTAGGGTTTTTAGCCTTGCAGCGGGGAGTGTGCCAAGAGAGGCCGGCCAGAGAGCTACAGGGAAGGAGGGAGTGGGTGTGCCGATGAGGAGAATCTCAGTCTTACTGGCATTAAGGCAGAGGTCATTGGCGGCACACCACTCCTGGATAGAAGACAGACAGTCAGAGATGAGGGATGGAGAAGAGGTGGCCAAAGGTAGCCTGAAAATGAGCTGAGTGTCATCCGTATAGCACTGAAAGTTGGGGCAGAGAGCGGCAATGCGGTGGGCAAGGAGTGCCAGGTATTGGTTGAACAGCCAGGGAGAGAGGTTAGACCCCTGGGGACACCACAGGTAGAGAAGAAGATAGCGGAGAGGAAGGATCCAAGTTGGACCTGGGAGGGTCGGTCAGAGAGGAAGGAAGTCAGCCACTCCAGGGCCTGACCGGTGATCCCGAGGTTAACACGGGGATCTTTCTGACTGCCTAAAGAGAAAGAAAAATGATTTAATATGAGTGACAGCGTCCATGTGGGACTCGTGCTGGGGTGTGGGGCTCGTGCTGGGATGTGGGACACCTGCTGGGATGTGGGACACCTGCTGGGATGTGGGATTTGTGCTGGGATGTGGGACTCGTGCTGTGGTGTGGGACTCGTGCTGTGGAGTGGGACTCGTGCTGTGGAGTGGGACTCGTGCTGTGGTGTGGGACTCGTGCTGTGGTGTGGGACTCGTGCTGTGGTGTGGGACGCGTGCTGTGGTGTGGGACGCGTGCTGAGGTGTGGGACTTGTGCTGGGATGTGGGACTCCTGCTGGGATGCAGGACTTGTGCTGGGATGCGGGACTCCTGCTGGGATACGGGACTCAGCGGGACTCCCGCTGGGATGTGGGACTCCCGCTGGGATGTGGGACTCCCGCTGGGGTGTGGGATTTGTGCTGGGGTGTGGGGCCCGTGCCGGGATGTGGGGCTTGTGCTGGGATGTGGGGCTCGTGCTGGGGTGTGGTGCTCGTGCTGGGGTGTGGTACTCGTGCTGGGGTGTGGGACTCGTGCTGGGGTGTGGGACTCGTGCTGGGGTGTGGGACTCGTGCTGGGTTGGTGGATGGTCAATGATGCTTTCCTTGTGGTTCAAAAGCTTTTCTGTGAAGCACAAAGGTTAAGGCAATGGACTGTCCCATGAGCAGTTAGTGAGGATGTGCAGGTCACAGGGCGAGTTAATGTGCTACAAACCATTCCACCTAGAGCTGCTCCACATTGGGAGATGTTTATGTAGCGCTCCCAGCGTTTTGCGGCCGCAGGCCGGGTGAAAACGCCAGATTTTAGTTTTGCCAGGTGAAAGCCCATTGACTTGTATGGGAGGGTAGGGAGCTAGGCGAGTGAGAGAGGTGTTGCCAAAAGTGTGTGAGTTGAGAGGCATGGTGTATGGGTTGATGAAAAGCTCAAGGCCAGCACCACAAGGTGAGCCGCAGGAAAGTTTGACTTGTCATATGGTCCTCCTACTGTCAGTCCTTCCACAGAGCGGGTCCCAAAAGGTGGGTCCCTCGGCATGTCTGGATTTGCCCCTCGTTGCCAGCTGAAGTATGCACAGACACACGTTGATCAGTGAAGCGTGAAGAGGGCATCCCTTGCATTGTATTTTCTGTATGATTTCACCTTAAACATGACAGCGCACCACACTTCGACAGCTTTATTTTGTATATTGCCCCCTGTCCCCCTCAATCACTTTCCAAATCCTAACCTTGTCTCGAGGACCAGTAAGGCAAGTGGTGAGGAAGAGAGGCATGAGGGAAAATATATAACACAAATAAATTATGAAGTTGTTTTAGCAATTCTAAAAGAATGATCTACTGGCATTCTGTTTTAATTGGTATTGATTTTATAGACTGATATCATTTGTAACTTTATAAGTATGTTGTTTATTGGAATATTTTTATTATGTTGGTAGTCAGATGGAATTGTGAATGTTAGCATGTCCGCACCTAGATGGAATTGAGAAATGTTAGCATGTCCACTCTTAGATGGAATTGTGAATGTTAGCATGTCCGCACCTAGACGGAATTGTGAAATGTTAGCATGTCCACTCTTAGATGGAATTGTGAATGTTAGCATGTCCGCACCTAGACGGAATTGAGAAATGTTAGCATGTCCACTCTTAGATGGAATTGTGAAAGTTAGCATGTCCACTCTTAAATGGAATTGTGAAAGTTAGCATGTCCGCACCTAGACGGAATTGAGAAATGTTAGCATGTCCACTCTTAGATGGAATTGTGAAAGTTAGCATGTCCACTCTTAGATGGAATTGTGAAAGTTAGCATGTCCGCACCTAGATGGAATTGTGAAAGTTAGCATGTCCACTCCTAGATGGAATTGTGAATATTGGCCTGCGCCGCATCTAGATAGAACTGTGAATGTTAGCATGTGAAAGTTGCATTTAGAAAGTGTGCCCTATAGCCTCTCCTTGAATTTTAGAAATGTGCCCAATAGCCTCTCTGGTAAATGGAATTTAGAAGTGTGCCCAAGATCCTCTGTGAAAGTTGCATTTAGAAGTGTGCCCAATACTCACTCTGTGAAACTGCATTAAGAAGTGTGCCCAATAGACACTCTGGAAAGTTGCATTTTGAAGTATGCCCAATAAGCTTGCTGTGAATTTAATAGTGTCCCCAATAACCACTCTGTGAAAGTTGCACTTAGAAGGGTGCCCAATACCCCCTCTGTGAAATTTAGAAGTGTACCCAATTACCCAATAACCTCTGTGAGAGTTACATTTAGAAGTGTGCCCAATAGCCCCTCTGGTAAATTGAATTTAGAAATGTTCCCAATAGCCTCGCTGGAAAATTGATTTTAATAGTGCGCCCAATAGCCTCTCTGTGGAAAACTGAATTTAGATATGGGCCCAATATCCTCTGTGAAAGCTGCATTTAGAAGTATGCCCATTAGCCACGCTTTGAAAGTTGTATTTAGAAGTACTACCAATAGCATTCTGTGAGAGTTGATTATAGAAGTGTATCCAATAGACACTCTGGAAAGTTGCATTTAGAAGTTTGCCCAATAGCCTCTCTGGAAACTTGAATTTAGAAGTGTGCCCAGTAGATGCTCTGCGAAAATTGCATTTAGAAGTGTACCCAATAGCCTCTGTGAGAGTTACATTTGGAAGTGTGCCAAATAGCCTCTCTGATAAATTGAATTTGGAAGTGTACCCAATAGCCTATGTGTGGAAAATCGTACTTAGAAGTTTCGCCCAGTAGCCTCTCTGGAAAGTTGCATTTAGAAGTTTGCACATTGAAAAAGCATATAACCCATCATATCACACCACCACGCTTACTCTCTCCTTTACATCACCACTCAACTAGAACACAGTGATACTATGACACCATTCGGTATAACTGTTCTCATACGAACATCCGCCGCTTACTCCACATCATTCTATGTAAACACTGCTGGTCTCACACCCCCAGCCAGGCGTTTTCCTCAGGCCTAACGCAGCCACATCCGTTCCGGATAAATCCTGCCAGAACGAACACATTCTCCTGATCTCTCAACCACCACACCTACCGATAAAAAGCAGCTATTACACAAGTGCCGCACGAGCTGCACACATATCCGGTGCTCACACGCACCTTTTTGACTCTCCCTACTCTCTCTACTGATCTGAACTGCGGTTCCCAAGGGCGTTCAACCTACCAGCGCCTTCAGACCATACCAATGGTATATAAGGCGCTATATAAGTGCAAAATAACATAACATAACATAACATATGTAAAGCCATTGTTGGTTATCTGCATATTATACAAATACATAAATAAATAACAAAAATAAAAGTACCGAGGTCCCCACACCTCTCCCCATTTCCACCCATTTTGAAGTCCATGAACCTCTGACATGCCACCTCAGTAGGTGGATCCAGCATTCAGTAGGGAACATCATGGCCAATGTCTTCCCAAGGAAGCCATAAACAACTCTGCCATTGTGAATAACACCCTTAAACATGATTTCAATTACAATAGCCTTTTTTGCCTGTCCAAGTTGTGAAGACTGCCTTTAATATTTTAAACAGAAAGAAAATATGTCAGTAGTGTTTATTTGAATGCTCCTAAATTGTTTCATGGACCGTCATGTTATAGGGTCTCTAAGTCTGCTGAAATTGGATGGTTTACCAAATCAATTCGGTGATTACCTTCAGGGAAATTCCGTAGATGACCCACTGTCTGGACTGGTCAATAGTAGTCTGCATGCATGCGCTGGGAGCTGGTGTCTGGAGTGCTCCTGTGCATTCATGGAACATTGGAGGGGAATGTTGGATGAGTGCCGGGTGAGTGTTCCGCAGGATGGCAGTTGCAGAGTGGGCTAGCTTGGGTGTAGATGGGCGAGTGGTTTAGTCCTGCATGCTTAAATATTGTTCCCGTGTCCCTTAGTGAAACTGTACCAATATACTTCCCTGAACACCCAATCAAGGATCCAGCTGTGTGTGTCCTTTTGGAGAACCAGGTCACTTCACTCGCAATGAGGATGGGTTTCAGCTGAACAGTGTTGTTTGTGGGGGTGAGGGGCAGGGAAGATTTGGACAGAAACTGCCCCCTACCCCCCACAATCCATCCATACCCACAGCTAGGTGTCAGGGGGCCACTTGGGAAGGAGCAGTATTGAGGCCCTTGGTCTGGAGGAACAGCCCTGGAGGGAACTATTTTTTGGCTCCCAGTTCTGAAACGGTGTGAGCTGGTTGGGCTAACCCAGGTGCCAGCTGGGAAGAGTGGCTGCAGGCACCTGCCAATGTTTGGACATTATATTGCATATGTGCCCCACTGGTTGTCTGCAAATTCTCACCTGGTGGCATGGAAGGTGGCTCCTAATTACCGTCCCTTCCTGCCTGTTTTATGCTGCAAGTTTTGGTTGAGGCAAAAAGGAAAGAGTGGAGGAGCAGAATTGGGGTTGCCCAGTCCTCTTGCTTTGGGGAATGGCAGCTACACCATCACCTCTCAGTTTGCCAGTTGCCAGGTATGGCGGATTCCTTCAGGCTTTGGCAGCTCCGGTGCTGTGATGACTTCGCCTGCATTGACAAGAGTGTTGTTCAGCCACGTGTGTGTGTCAATGTGGGGTGTGTTTCTCGCATGATGTCACCGCTTGTGACTGTCAGTGTTCCGCCAGCAGTCAGGCGAATACGTTGGTGCCGCTACTGGTGGTAGGCCTGAAGTGTGCCCCCCTGAAGGAGTGGTGGAGGCACCTTGTAGCAGCAAGCAGCATGGAGCAACAGATTCTCTTGGGGGCGCCGCCCCCCTCACCGTCTCCAATCGAAAAAGTGTAAAGCCCACCGAGAGGTTTTTGTTTTGAGTTGTGTGCTTTGGATGAGTCATGCCCTTGTTGCATTGCGTACCTAGAATTTCCAGGCATCACATGAGGAGGACGTTTTAACACGTTCAGTAAGCGCTTGACGTGCAGAGTGATTATGCGTCCGTCCGATTTCGCTGTAACCCAAGAGGCCTGATGTTTCTCCAAGCCTGCTTGCAGTGCACCTAGTCGAAGGACTGCCCTTTTACCTAGCTCGGGTGCCCTTTGACTCTTACAAGAGTTTGACCCAAAATTACTCATACGTCTTCATGAGTTGAAGCCACTTATTGTTGCAGACAACAAAGAGTAGCAGGTTGTCTTTAGCATTCTGGGACCTATTGCCTCTCTTCGTGTTTCTTGTGTTTTGGCCTTACATTGTAGGCGAAGGCTTTCCACCCAGCCATTCCAGAGTATGATGGCACGGCTGCAGCACACCACCCCATACCACACCACTTAGGCAATTAAAACTGCCATTTTCTGCTCTCACCCTTGCTGCTGCCAAGCCACTGTTGTCTGCTGACTCCTCCAGCTCGGCCTACCTGCTTGCTGTTTCCAGATCGGCTTTGCTGCCAGTCATGCAGCACATAACATTTCAGTGTGAAATGCCACATGACTGAAGGCAAGCCCTCAGAATACTATTGTGGCCACCAGGTCGAAGGTGACGCCTGAGCCTGAGCTCGTTGTTGAGGTTCAGATACCTTATTTACTTTTAAAAAAGCTGCACTCTAGGCGAGCTTGCATCAGAGGGGGCACAGTTTGCACCATCAGGAAAACGTATCCTGATGGTGTCAACGATGCGCCCTGTCCTCAAGTTGCCCTAATAGTGCCAACAATGCACCCTGGGATGCAAGGATAACCCGAGGAGAAAGGCAGCTCCTCAGTTCATTGCCATTCCCAAACACCCCCAGCCCCATATGAGTGGATATCTTTGAACTTTGAAAGGTGCAGGGCTGCAGGAAGAGGTCGCCAAAAGAGCATCAAGTTAATTCTTCACCTACTTGTGCTGCCTGACAGCCTTGCTGGTCTGTCAGGCTGATTGATTGGTGCCAGGCCTAGGCTGTGTGGACCCCTGGCTCTTCTGCAACATTCAAGAAACATCTCAGCCAACCAAAATCTGAGTATATTGGTTTACTCTTAAGTCATTAACTTTACATTTGATTGTCAGTCTAATGCAGCAATCTCTCAAAGATGTTCATCAACCAAAGCCTGATTGTGCCCTGTTTTTGGCACCAGTGCTGTGATGCACCAAAGTTTGGGGGTTTTGAGAACTCCCACGTTTTGCAAATAAGGCATAGTGAGATTCATCCCCCCATCACACCCTTTTTGAAACCATGAATCTGGGATTTTAACAAATGGTGCAATTTAAGCACACAAACATGTACCTTCTGGGCTCCAGTTTCAATACACGTTTAGGTTTTGGCCTTCGAGCATGCGATCTTTTAAAGTTTACTTGGAAAGTCCATAAATTGCCAAGAAAAGCAGCGTGACTATGTATATACATCCGCATAGAAACATGTTAAAGCAAATGGCTCATTGCAGCTTTAAACATCCCAAAGGGACGAATCTCCTCTGTTTTACACCACTTTACCATCAGCACTTAAAGGATTAGGCCCCCTATCTAAAGTAATTGTTTGAGGCATACTTTAAGCCTATTACGCATGGTGTTTAAAACATTGCAATATCCACTTAAGAGCAGGCCCTTTTTTGCCTGTCAAACTAGCAGACCTCATCAATATAAACTTAAGATTTAAAGGGGGAGTTAATTTGTTTTGCTCACTTTCATGGTCTAGTAAGAAGGGCCATATTTGGTAGGCAACTGGAGTGGCATGTGGACTTTCAGTCAAAAGTCCCATCGCAGGTCGTATCACCAAGAAATGTATATATTTGAAAAGGCACTGCTACACAATGTTTAAAATTAAATTCCAGGCACTTCTTAAGGTGCTGCCCATGAAGGGGTGTCCAAGACACTATCCTCTTCATTGTCCGGCTCTTGAAATCTCTGGTGGGTCCCGTGAGTGACGGGGTACAGTTCAATTAGCCAAAAGGTGTTACATGCCCAGCGAACACACTAGGGGCCCTGGAGCTTTATATTTGGTTACTATAATTTTAGGAAATTGTGTTACTTTTTCCCTTATTACCTTATGAATTCTGACTTAGATTATTTGGTGCCTGAAGCAGAAATGATGAGAGGACATTAGCAAATTAGGAAAAACGTTTCTTTCTAGAACAGCACAGCTCTGCTCATATCTACCAAATCTTGACATGGCTTACAAATTGCCCCTGCTTGTGCCAGTCACAGTTGCCAGTAGTGAGCGTACCTTTAGTGGACTAGAATTGGTGAAGAATTATCATGGATCAACAATGCCTTATGTACGATTACCATTTGATGATTATCAGTTGCAAAATAAATATCATAGATGAACTCAAATTAGACAGTGTAACCTCAAAATGGAGTATTTTGAAGGACAGGCATGTTTTGGTTTAAGAGGGTATCTTTATAGTATGCAACCTGCCCCAACCCCCTCCACGTTGGCCAGTGAAACTTAGCAGAACTGTACATACATTTTGACATTTCTCCTCCACATTAAAAATGAAACAACCTATTTAATACAATAATAGTGTGAAGTTCAACTGCTGGTTCCAACTATGGAAGCAATGTAGCATGTTTTGTGAATTATGATCTTGATCCGTGTACGTAATGAAAACTGTCGGCCCCTGAACATTTAGTTGTGTACAGTGTGTTTGCTGTTGTGAAATCTCAGTCCCAACCCGCCCCCCTTCCCCTCAACACTGACCAAGCTATACTCCTGTATAAACCCTGCGCCGCTGTGTCTTTGGGCTTTACTTCTGGGTGCAGGGCTGCTGTCCTGTTTACCAGGAACTACTATCAGGAAAGAAAGAATTCCGCTTTAACAAACGGGACCTCCATTCAACATTTTTGTAAATAACTGGAGTCCACCTTCCCATTCTACAGCCCCTGAGCTCTCTGAGACAATAGCCTATAAATGATGCTAGAGCCTAAAAGCCACATATCATATCAAGTCAGTCTTGCTCATCGAGGCGAGAATTCCCTGGTTGATGGGTTAGGTGCACAGAACGAACCCCTCGAATGAGGGATTAACGAGGGGCTCATCCTGTGCAAGCTTACTCTGACCCACCCCCAGGATTCGTGTTTCTCTGAATCCTGATACTTAGCAAATGAAAGTCGGATCATTAAAATGCTGCTCTCAAGTCTCGCCAGCCTACGCATGAGCAGGTAACTCGGTCCTAGGTTCATTCAATTCGTGTTGGGACTTTTTGCATTTGACGGTTTAAATTCAGAATGACAAGAACCAAAGTCCAAAGCAAAGTCTAGAATTGGATGACCTTGGCAAGCATTTGCATGGGGAAGCTTCAGAGTTCTTATAGATGGTTGAACGGATTGTCGTTTCTCAGCGATTGTTAGTGAGTCACTCTGGAGCAGATACTGTACAATGTAAGTACACATGTGACTTTCTTTCATCTACACTGTTTTATTCCTGATTCAAGTATTGTATCTGTACCGATGGCAAGATAGGACCTTGTCAATTTTCTGGGCCATTCACAGGCCTCCTAAATGACAACCAATCGTTGGCAAGAGTATCTGACCGGGTCCGCTTTGGCAAGAGATCGCATCTTGATCACCCGATTACTATTTGACTGTTTACCACTTATCTCCGTAACAGCACAATGGACTGGAGATCAGGACAGGATGTGATCTTGTCCTCCTTGCTCGATGTCTATTGAATCTGTTCTGAATTTCCTATTCTTCTGTAAACAATATCACATGCCAAGATTATTTTCTAAAATTCCGATTCTCAGGGATATCAACACCTAACAGTGCCACCCGACAATGTTTTATTCTTTATCTAAAGTTAATCTTTGTCATGTGAGCCCTGTGTTAAAATACCTATGCTGGGCATTTAGTATGCGTAACCAAATAGCACCTTAATGATTCATAATATGAGTGTGCTATCTTCTTATTTGAATGCACAGGATGGATTTAATGAGGTTTGTTAACTCTTGTTATGTTCCGAACAGTACTTTTATGGCTACTCGTTAATGCCAGAATACAATTTAAATTGATTGAGCCGAAACAATGAAAGTGTGTGAAATAAATCAGGTAGCTGGTATGAACTAAGGAATATGTCTACAACTCTGCAAATGAATTATTGTTTTGGGTTGGTCAGAGATCTGTTCCCCTTTAAGGGAAATGAGCAGTTTTAGTTCCTGCTTTTAGGTTAAAGAGGACAAAGAATTCATAGCTGCTGGCATAACCTGCGGAAATCCATCCGCGGCGAGTAATTCAAGTGCAAAGGTCATTTTGTTCAAATGATATGGTTTCAAAACAGGAACTCCACAACCGTTCCCCCTCGCGCTACTCTACGGTCAGAGAAGGAACATGCAAAGCATTGCCCCATACGTCTGGGCAATACCTTTTACATATTGTTTCCTCGTTTGTTTATGTTATCCTCTTTAATGATTGCGTAGAGGGTGGTTATTACCATTAAAGCTAAAAGTTTGCACCTTTCGCATCATTTAGGCTGTCAATATATAGTCAAATGTCTAGTTAATTTTGCCAGATTGGCACAAGCCAACAGAGCCCTAATCTTGTCAGGCCTGGTAGATGGGCTAAGGTTATGCCATCTGCTCAGAATGCCAGCCCGTGGAGACGTCGGCTCAGTGGTTTCAGTCATGATCACACCAGCACCACCAGCCTTCTGCCAATACCATCTTTCGACCTGGCATGCAGTGCCTCATCCCAGAGGCCTAGAGGGACCAGATGGCTAAATGGCCTAAACACTCATTTTAAGCGATTGAGAGAAACTGACGAGGTTGCGAAGCAATCAGTGACCTCAGTCCCTTAGTGGTGATGTCCATGACCTGTTCACTTTCCTACTTAACACAGGGGATGAGGATGATTACGTGGCAGAAACGACCGCACTATCCCAGCACTTCGAGGCTCAAATTTATCCTGATTACAAAACATTTGCCATGCACAAAGAAAATCAGAAATTTGGCATATCCCTTGATGTCTTCCATGCCAGGGTGCACCCCATTGCCGGCATGAGAACTAGTATTTCCAAACTACGAAACCAGTGCACAGATCCTCTACAAAGATTCGCCACAACATACTCAATGAGCCAAGTACCTTGCTACAGAAGACTCTCAAAATGGCACAAAATCATAATCTGGCTGACTCCTGTGCCACTGCCGTGGACATGCCGCTCTACAAACTACCTACAGAGTATGCACATGTTGGAGAAAACACACTGGCAATCAGGTGGGGTAGATGACCACACCCAACCTAGAGACGCCTGCCTTAAGGCCACAACATGCAAGGTCCTGAAAAAGGAGCATACACGCCCAGCTCATGCAACATGGGCTCCAAGTACTGTGTCAGCCCACACACAGCCTACAAGACTGCCCAGCCAGAGGTTGCACATGCTGGAAGTGAAAGAAAGTCGACTATTTCTCCAAGGTATGCTAATCCGGACCACCACCCACAGGATAAGCACCCAGAGCTTTAACGTGGAGAGAAGGCAGCACACTATCAGGAGTCCAGCGATGAGGACTTCTATATATAGAAAATACAACAAGAGTCAGGAAGCAAGAGGGCCAAACCTCCACGATGCAAGGTATACATCAAGAGCCTTATTGACACTGGCGCATCTGTGAACATGCTACCAGTTTCAAAGTTCAACCTCATCAATCCTCAACCTTCCCTACAACAGACGAAAGTGTGCATTTGTGCATGCAGCAACAAAACACCCACACTACTAAAAGGAGTGTTCATGCCTGACATCTCGCATGGCACAAACAGCAGAAAAGAAAGAGTATTCGTCGCCATAGTTGGCATGGACACGCTCCTTAGCTGCAAACTTGCTTTATTGCAAGACCTGATGCACTTCACATTCATGATACATTTCACATTCATGATACACTAGTTTGATCTAGAACACTTCCTCAGAATTCAAATCTCATTTCTTCAACATAAGATGCCTCAAAGGGAAGCCACTCAAGCTTTATGTAGACTTCTCAGTCGACCCATTCCACATGAGGACCAAGGTCAATGAAGAAGTAGACAAGCTGGTGATTGCTGGAATCATCTAGAAGGTTTTCAGGCCCCCCCCCACTGAGTTTTGCCGATTTTCATTGTGCAATGGTCCAAACAGCCAGGTCATGAAGTATATATGTGTCGATATGCACTTGCCCTTCGACAAGAGACAGACATATAATACCTGTGATAAATGGCATCATCACCAACCTAAGTGGTTCTTGATTCTTCTTGAAACTCAACCTAACATCTGGGTACCACCAGCGAAAGATAGACAAGGACTCTACAGCAGTGACCATATTTTGTACACATGTGGGGCTCAGATGATACAACAGACTAAACTTTGGTGTATCTTCTGCAGCAGAGGTGTTTCCAAATGTGATACGTAGCACACTCACTAGCCTCAAACGAGTTCTCAACATAAGCAATAACATTCTGGCGTACTTCATAATGGAGGACAAATGGCACTACCACTTGTGAGTGGCCTTTCAGTGCCGCCACAACAACAGGCTCATGCTGCACATGAGTTTACCACTGCACCACGTGAATTCTTCTAGCCAATTCTTGAGGTCGTTGGATGTATTTTGGACCATCAGGGCATGCAGCCTGACTACCAAGAAAGTCAATGATATTAAGATACCACTTGTTCAATGTCTGTATTATACCTGTGGCGTATCCCAAGTATGGTCAATCACACACCCAAGACACATGCCTGTCTGCCCCACCTTTAACCCACTCTGCCACTAAAACAATATCACTAGGTGTTGCACAGCACTGTCTCTCTGTGCTCATAACGAAACTAGCTTATGTAGTCAAGAGCAAGTAAATCACAAATCAGGGTGTCAAATGTTAACAGTGTTGATTCCTAAGTTGTGGAGGATTCTTTGGTCCTGCTTGCAGGACTGATGCAATGCAGTACAGTGCAGTGTAGCATTAGCTCAGTCGTTGCTCCTAGCAACAATGCATGATGGCAGGATGAATCCCTGCACCATGGGGTGAGAGGGGCTTTCAGGTAGCTGCTAAAGGGTGCCGAGTCCGGTCCTAGAGGGACAGTGTGTGGCAGTACTAGAGGAAAATGCAATTAAACAGTGATATAGTATACGGCAATGAGCTAGCTCTACGCTTCCCTCCGCGTGTGCTTAGATCCTGCATGGTGCTGTACACTTTCCTGGTGCTAGAGGCAGTGCCGTCTTTATGTAAGTGTAAGCTGGGCTCGTGCCCCGGGCCCCCAACCTGGATGGTTGGAGGTGGCCTCCACCTGTCCTTCACTTTGGAGGGTGTCCGGTAGGCTGGGTGTGTGTGTGTGTGTAGTGTTTTGTTCATCATTAATTAGGTACACATATGGTTTGAGCTAAGGGGGTGAGACAAGTGCCTGCCTGCAGGTACGAGCCTCCGCTCTGGTGACAAGAAAAAACAAGCCCTCTTCAATAATATAAATTGAGCCAAAGGGTGTATGCTTTGTTTGTGGGACAGGCCGTATCCCTGTAGGTTTTAACACACAAGTAAGGGTGGGCTTCCATTTGAAAGTTCCCAAATGAGCATTGTAACCTCTGCCCACTGTCACCAGTCATTCCGGCCTGCCAGCTCCCTTTTGGGCTTACAGTGATGCTGTGCAAAAAGGGGCCCTCTTAAGCCAGTGCTAGTCTCTTCTTGGAAATGTTGGCATAGCCAGGCCTTTGCTGCTGGGGAGGGGTTGAGGAAGGGGAGGAGAGCCAATCTATTTACTCAACATTTGTAGGTGTACTTTTGCCTGGGCTCAAAATATGCTGACGCCACTAGACGTTGGCTAATGATAATGGACTCTTGGTGAGTAAGAAATGGAGTGCTATGTTTGTGTGCAGAACTGGGATGGTCAGTGTCTTGTTATGGCTTGCTAGTAGTAGCTTGCAACTCGAAAACGATCCCTCTGTTTTTGCCCTTAAGGTTCATTTGATGGACTAAACAGAATTTAAATTATTTAGTGTGCTACATGTCGCTGTGTTGTCATTGTTGTGGTGAAAATCCACTCTTCAGTTCCCCTGCCTGCAAAGGTAGAAGCACTTTTAGCAAGGACTGCTGGAGGTCTAACCATACCAGGATTTAGGGAAAGGAAGCTGATTGGAACAAAGAGCCATCTGAAATGACATAGCATAGCCTGGCCTAGCATGGCAAAACATAAGAAGAACAAAACATTATAAAGCATACTATAGTGCAACATACAATAACGCATTACAGCAAACATAACATGGAATAGTCTGGCTGACTCTCATCCTGACACTGCCCTTTCCACGCTGCACTCTTCTATCTCTGATACTCTTGATGTTTTTGCCCCTGTCATTAGGGTCCGCATGAAGCCCAAAGCCAAGTGCAACTCTTGGTACGACTCCAACCTTGTCATCCTTAAACGCAAGTGTAGGGTGGCTGAAAGGAAATGGCGGCCATCTTGTGCATCCTCTGACAAACTGGCCTGCCACCTGCTCCAAAGGCAATAATGTGACTCTGTCCGCACTAAGAAGAGAGCCCACATCCAAGCCTGTGCCTCTGCGACATTTAACAACTCGGCCGAACTCTTTAAAATCTGCAAAGAGCTGGCCAGTCATACTTCTCCTGTCCCCCCCCAGGCAAACTGTACGGCCCTAGCTTCTCATTTCATCTCTAAAACCCAGGACATCCTGTCTACTCTCTTGTCCTCCCCTCCTCTTCCCAATTCTCTCTCTGTTACCTCTGGCCCCCCTTTGGCCGCCTCGCCTCTCCTCCCTCCTTCTCTTCCTTTTCTCTGTTCTCCCCTGATGAGATTTCTAGACAAGTCCGATCTATGAAAGTCTCATCAAAACAGGTTCTTTCCTGTTCGTCCAAAACCAAAAAGGGCCATATTGACACCCTCGCTCCTGCCCTGGGAGACTTCTGCAACCACTCCTTCACCACTGGAGCCTTCCCTTGCCCCTTGAAGCACTCTCTTGAGCACCCTCTCCTCAAGAAACCCACTGCCGACTCCTTCTGCCCAGCCAACTATCGCCCGATCTCTATCACTCCTTTCCTGGGCAAACTCCTGGAAAAGATGGCCATCTCCCAGATTACTCTTCACACTGATTCTGTTGGTTGTCACCATGACCAACAGTCTGGCTTAAGAGCACCCATAATCACGGAAACTGCACCCCCTGAACATTCGTGAAGATCTGCTCTCCAACCTTGATTCTAACCTCCCTTCTGTCCTCATCCTACTCGCTCTCTCTTCTGCCTTTGACACGGTCAACCATGCCATCCTGCTCAACCGCCTCCGTGATAACCTGGGTATCACTGATCAGGCCCTGGCCTGGCTGACCTCCTTCCTCTCCAAATGACCTTCGCAGGTTCAACCTGCATCCTTCCTTTCCTCTATCTCACTCTCCACTTGTGGTGTTCCCTGGGGCTCTAACCTCTCTTTTCAACCAATACCTGGCACCCCTCGCCCACCGCAATACTGCTCTCTGCTCCAACTCTCAGTGCTATGCAGACAACACTTGTTTTCAGGCTCCCCTCGGCCACCTCTTCTCCCTCTCTCATCTCTGACTGCCTGTCTGCAATCCAGGAGGGGTGTGCTGCCAACGACCTCTGCCTTAATGCCAGTAAGATAGAGATCCTCCTCATCAGCACTTCTGCACCTTCCTTTCCTGTCACTCTCTGGCTGGCATCCCTTGGCCCTCTCCCTGCTCCGGCCTTTGAGGCTAAGAACATCAGGGTCATCTTCGACTCCACACTTTCCTTTTCTACTGCAACAGCTTCTTTCTAAATCTGCCTGCTACTACTCTCCGTCCTCTGCAACTCATCCAGAACAGGACTGCGAGACTTGTCCTTGACCTCAAGCAGCTCTCCAGCCCTGAAATCTCTTTATTGGCTCCCAGTGGCTGCAATGATTAAGTTCAAGACCCTTTGCATTGTCCACAATGCCTTCTGGGGCCACAGTCCTCAATACCTTCAACTCTCCCTTCGGAAATACCTTCCCACTCAAGCTCTTCGCTCCTCCAACTCCAACTCCCTCAGGGTCAGTCGCTTCTCCAAGCAAAAAGTTGGGGTTAGTTCTCTTTCTTCAGCTGGGGTTTCCCTCTGGAACAGCCTCCTTGCCACTCTGAAACTTGAGGAGAACCATCTTCGGTTCCGGAATCACCTCAAGACCTTCCTCTTTGCTTCTGCCTTCTCTCTTCTTCTCCCCTGCTGATCTCTGCCTGTTTCTGCACTGGGCACCTGGCTACCCTCTGATTTTGGGCTCAGATCCCTGCCCACACAGCTGCATACCCGTACTGCCTCCTGGCAACCCCTGCACTTGGGTGTGTATCTGCATCCGTACAGCCCCCTTACCTGCACTTATTAGACAGCCTCTGTCTGTGCTTTATTCTTGCACTTGCCACCTGCTGGCTGCACTACCCGTTGTTGTTTTGATAACGTGTTCAGCACTTTCCACTCCTCCCCTGCCACTTGCACTCCTCCCCTTCCCTCTCCCATGCACTTGCGTGTTCTCAATGTCACTGGGTCTAGTAAGATCGTTGTTCTGTCCTCCCTTGTACCCCTCCCTTGCCTCTTTGCACCCTGAAACACTTGTGTATGGGCACTATATCAATAACATATCATATCGTACCCATCATGACATATAATTGGAAGATATGTATCTCATGCACACACACACACACACACACACCTCAATCCTGCAGAAGTGCAACAAAACAAAACACACCAGCAACCACATGTGTTGCACTCTACCAGAGCCTGGCCAGCCCTGCTTAGGCTTATTTGGTCAAATGCACACTTGCACTCTAATCTCCATGACCTCCAACACTCTGGACTTCAGTGCATTGATACAATAATAATGGTAAAAGGTGCTATATAAGTGATAAGTACAATACAATGCAAAGCAAAATGAATTTCGCCTACTTTATGAAGAATGTGGACACAACCATATATTTCCGGGTTCTCAAGTGTCCTCAAGACTTGCACGAGCATTTTCTCCTGTTCAGTTTTTATTCTTTGTATTCTGGGACTTGTAGTTTCACTTTTCCCATTTTAAAGTCAGGACTACAAGTTCTAGAATGCAAAGGAAAAACCAGGACTCAAGCACAGAATTAGGAAGCTTAAGAGCTCAGCCTTATGGATGTTGGGCTTGCTCACTTTGTTCGGTCGCACAGTGTAAGATGAGGCCACTTTGAAACGTATTTCCAGGGCGGCCGTTTTTGGTTTACAGTTCACTCCAGTGAAGGATGATCAAAGTGGACACACAGGGCCTCATTACGAGTCAGGCGGAATGGGTTAACGGGTGCTGCTAATGGATGCGGACCCGTTAAACCCATTCTGCCTGATTACGAGGTCCCCTCGCGGGACCCGGTAAGGACACCTGGTAAAACAGCCCAGGAAAAAGCAATTGCCACTGTGGAGCAGCCCACGGTTCTGCTTGAATTAGAGTCCTCTACCCCTGGTAAGCCTAGCAAGAAAGCAAGGGAGCGCTGGAAAGACAGGAGCAGTACATAATTGGGAAAGGGAGGATCAACTTGCCAGTCTATGGTCCTCATCTGTCGATGAAGTATGGCTTCAAGAGCAGGATTTTCAGTTCTTTCCAGAATTGTAGGGTGGAGGTAGCCAACCTGATGTTAGCTGGAATGTTGCGCCATGGTGTGAGAGCATCGTAGGAGAATGCTTGTTTTCTGGTCTTCTCCTTTTCAGACTTCTTGAATTCCAGATTGGTGATATCTTGGGTACTGGTGTTGTACTGCCCTCCTGAGGTTATTATCCTTTTAGCTAAGTATAATGGTTTCTTGGACAACAGATCTGAAGTTCAAGGTGTGGATGAAGGGTTTGATTCAGCACAGGACCATGCTGTTTATGTCTTTTTGGTGATGTGTGCTTTCAAGGAGATATTGCAATTGATGGTGAAGTTGAGGGCCTTGACATAGGGGTCAATTGGGGGAGAAGCTGTCAAGATCCATCTTTCAGCCAGTTTTAAACTTGGGTGCATTTGGGATAACCTCCAAGGTGGATAAAGTCTGCTTCGATGGGTTTCAGTTTTAGGCAGGCACTTGACACCCAGACTCAATGGTGGAGAGACACTGGCCCTCATTACGAGTTTGCCAGTAATGTGCCAGTGATTCCAAGGAATCAGTGGCACCGTTTCCGGCAACCGCAACCACATTACCATCGGCACATCACAACCCAGCCCGAGTACAAAATCCAGCAGGCCAGTAACGGTACGACCGGCAGGATGGAAACACGCCCACTAAAGTCGGTGGCACCATGATCAAAAATGCTGGTGGCACCGTTACCGGTGTGTACCCCACAGAAACACTGGCAACGGAAACGTCATCGCATGAACTGGAAGATTGCCGGTTGGCATTTTGAAAAAAACAATCCACATAAAATAACCTACTTCCTGTTGCCATCCGGACATGTTGATACCGGCATCCTGACAGCTGTCATGACATCTAGAGTCCCTAATGGGCGGCAGCGGAAGGCAAGCTTCACAGAGCAAGAACTGCCCATGCTGGGGAACTGTTTGCCACCGACCACAGGTACAGTACCAACCTCTGCAAAAATGCCATCTGTGAGGAGGTGGTGCAGAAGGTGTTGGCTGTGGGTCCCGCCCCATGCACCCAAAAAGACTGCAATAAGCAGTGGATGACCTCCGTCTTAGGTTATGCAACCTGCTTTCGGCCCACAGGAAGGAATGTCTGGTCACTGGAGGTGGGATGTCCTCCCCCAAAAATCTCATGCCGTGGGAGGAGAAATGCAGCAGTGTGCTGCACCTTGAAGGGATCAAAGGGGTGGGAGCGGCGGAGGCTGATGCTTGGACACAGGGAGAGGGCGGTGAGTACAGCGTGCCACACCAAAACAACTATACACAGTCGACAGGGTCATGTTGCGCACACTCCATGGAGACATGTCCAACTGCATGCCACCTCCATGGAGACATGTCCAACTTCATGCCACCAAACCACATCCAACCCATAAAGGGGCCAATAAACCATGGCCGTTGTCCAGGAGTACACAAGCATTGTCCCCCCAAACATCCAAACCCACAAATCACCACATGAGTACTGGTCATGCGCACAAACTGATGACATGAGAAGCAACACTTACATGAGGCACACATCAGACCAAGATGGCGTGCATGCACCACGAGCAATGTGCCCCCGTAACACACTTGCATGCATGCACGCATCAAAGCCGTCCTAAAGCTTTCCCAACATCATAATTCCATGCACAGGCATCATGTCACACAATGTATAAACTGCATGTTGCAAGGCCATAGGATGCCACAGTGGTGAATAACAGCATGTCCATCTAACCCCCAGAGGCACCTGGTCTGTCAGGGAGCATGGTGGACCAAGCACATCCCAGCCATGGACAATGAGGAGAGCCACACCCCGTGCCACCACTGCCAAGTCCACACCAGCACAGCCCATGCAAACTACAGGCCCTATGAGCATGCCGGCAGCCCCTGCAGCACCACCACCAATGCCCACAGAGGCACAGCCAGCTGCTCCTGCAGCAGCAACACCCATGCAAACAGAGGCTTAGCCGACTGCCCCGACACACATCAGAGTGGCCCACCAAGATGGCCATCCCCCCCATACAAGCCTCCCAGATACATTGCAACGTCCACAGATGATGATGCTGGGCAGGAGGGCAGGGACACCAAAGAGGGGTCATCAGACCACACCCCCTCTAACCGTTCCTCTTTCAGCCCATCGGACCTCCACAGCCCACCTCCACCACCGGTCCTCAGTATCCATAATATGGATGTGCACATCCGGCAAATCAAAGCACAGCACGAGGAGATGGCTGAACCTGTGCGTCAGCAGCTTGAGGAAACGAGAATGATGCAAGAGAGTGTTCAAGCCACCGCTTGTAGGAGGAGAATCTTGGTCCTGAAGATGGAAAGTGGCAGGAAACATTGAGTATATTAAATCATCCCTTACCTTCTTTCCACTGATCCCCTGGGCTGGTGGGGGTTGCAGGGCAGGGCTGAGCCCCAGGGGAACATGCAAACAGGGATTTACCCTTATCCACTGCCCCTCGCAGGCTGCCCGGGCAACGCTGCTCTAGGCTAGCTGTAGAAATAGGACTGGGGGGAGTGCATATGTGACTTCCAGGGCCTATTGAATGCCTGACCTTCTTCAAGGGATTGTGGGGAAAGGGAGGGCAAAATGGCTCCTTGAAAAGTAACATCTGTTGTTGCAAAAAAGCAAGATAAACAGGAGGGAAAAACACTGTCCAGCTGAAAGTACACAAAGTGCTTTTTTTAAAGGCTTAGAAAAGGGAAGAAAAATCTGATTTCAGTTCAAACTAATCACTAATACCTTAAGCAGGACAAAGGGGCTTTTTCAAAAGACTTAGAAAAGGGAAGGCAGATCAGATTTCAGGTAAAGCTAATCACAAAAAAACTTAAGCAGGACACTGAGACAGTTCCTTCCACACAGCAACACTCCACTCCACACAAAGGGCAGTGCTCTTTCTTTCCTGCCTATGCTTCATAGGACTCGGGGGGAAAGGAGGGATGCTCAGAGGACCTCCTGGCTTATTGGATGCCTGGATTTCTCAGAGCGATTGTGGGGAAGGGAGGGAAAAATGGCTCTTTAAAAAGTGAACTCTGCTGCTGTAAACACCAAGATAAACAAGAGGGGGAAAACACTGCCCAGCTGAAAGTACACAAAGTGCTTTTTTAAAAGGCTTAGAAAAGGGAAGAAAAATCTGATTTCAGGTAAAGCTAATCACAAATAACTTAAGCAGGACACTGAGACAGATCCTTCCACACAGCAACACTCCACTCCACACAAAGGGCAGTGCTCTGTCTAGCCTGCCTCTGCTTCATAGGACTCGGGGGAGAGAAGGGATGCTCAGATGACCTCCTGGCTTATTGGATGTCTGGATTTCTCCAAGGGATTGTAGAGTGTGGGGGGCAAAATGGCTCCTTGAAAAGTGAACTCTCTTGTTGCAAAAGCAAATATAAACAGGAGGGGAAAAAACACCAATCCAGATAAAAGTGCACATAGGGCTTTTTTTTAAAGGCTTAGAAAAGGAAAGGAAAATCGGATTTCAGGTAAAACTTACCACAAATACTTGTGATAACAAAATAAATGTATGAACAAGCAGTGTCTTTACTACAACTGAAAATAGACCCAATTAATAAAAACACTAATGGCCCACTCCTGCAAAGGAAGACACGGAACATGCAGACTTTTGAATGAAAACAGGGCACTCAGGGTCTGAAACCAGGGTAGCCACTGCCAGTCAATCATCTCTGCAGCAATTTTCATGTTCAAAAGAAGATTCTTCTGAAGGTAAGGAATGGAGACTTACATTGTCATTAGGGTGCTTTAAACTAGGCCAGGGAGACAGAACCATTATACCTTTAGATACCTTCTTGTTGTCATGACAGCATCAAATTGGGCTTCTTGGCACGTTCCAATGAGTCAAAATGGCATACAGATGCTCGGGTTGGCTGCTCTCATTGGTTCAAGGCAGTTCGACATGGTCCAGCAATGTGGTCTGGTCCTGCAGCGGTAATCAATTCGAGTAAACTGAAGAAACAAGCAGGAGAAGGTTGATTCAGCATCTTGAAGTGGTCATGATGGTATGACGAGGTACAGTGATGGGATGCAGTTCTGCAGTGGCGATCAGCACAAAGATGGGTGGAGTGCAGGCAGGCGATGGTCTTCGGATCAGCGGCTCGACAGCTCAAAGCAGGTCCAAGCAAAGGCGAGTGTCAAATGCAATGCTCAGCCTTGAAAACAACTCAAAGGTGGTGGAGTCAACTTGAAAGCGGTTTGAGTTAACCTAGAGCTGTTACTTGGCTTATTGGTTGCTGGGGGACCCAACTATGGTATTGCAGTGGCTGTCAACTCCAGTGAGCAGGATCCTGGCTACCTGTGTGCAGGCAGCAGCAGGCCTTATCCAACAGCAGTTCCACCCAAATGCTCCTCTGGAATGGGTGCGGGGAAGGTTCTATCCTTCATTGAAGGAACTTATCTTCAAATCAGTGGCAGAGTCCTTTGGGCAGACTGCCACCACAATAAGGCTCCAGCTTCATCAATCCTTCTTGTGATGTCCAAATATGATTCAATTAGGAGGGGATCCCACCCCCTGAAATATTCACTTTTCCCACAGCAGTTTGGTCTATGTCAAGCCTTTTGTAAGTGTCAGATCTGCGGGAAAGTGCCCACCTTACCTCTGTCTTCCACCGGCTGCGGGAATTGTAGAGGTAGGGTCCGTCTCTGGAGGTGGCCAGACTGACACACCAGAGATGAAATCAGGTAGTCATCGAATTCTCAAAGGGGAAACCCTATGGAGGAGAAAACCCCTCTCACCTGTCGATAGTGAATCCAGAAAGGGAGACTCCACAGTTCCAAGGAAAAATGACCTGCAGAAGAGGTAACAGCAAGGCAAGGAGTATTCGAACTTGGATACAGCCAGCAACTGAGGCAGGAACAAGCAGGGTGAGGAAGGGAAGAACGGAAAAGAGGACAAGAAGCCAGAGAAGGTGAGCTAGAACGGGAAGAGACAAGCATACAGCACAACAGCAACTCACGGTGAAGTTGTGAGGCAGAAATCTGCTGCTGAATTTCCAGTATATCTAGAACTGAATGGATGTCACTCTGTGTGCGCCCTACAGTGTAGGGAACACGCAACAACGAGACCATCACTTGTGCTTCCTGAACACACCGTAATGGGACTATAAAGAAAGGCACAGCGTGCCAAGCGTACATTCATGACAGCATGCCCTCTCCCAAAAAGTCTGTACCTGGGCTTAAAGGGTTTGAGGCAATGTAAATGCTGTACCAGCAATGGGGCTTGTAGATGGTGGTCAGGTTCCCATTTCCGGCCACAGATGTTATAGCCTTTCCAGTGGACAACCTATTGCTGCACTCCACGACGATAACATGAATCATAGATTGCCTCAACCACGTATTCATGCTGACTGGCAACCTACTCATCCGGAGGAAGTTTTACTGTCTTCAGATGGTCAGCTGGTCTTCCCAGGTAAGGGCAACGATGAGCGACATGGAAGACTGGATGGATGTTCTTCCATGTAGCGGGTAATTCATGTAAGTAGGCAACATCATTGATGAAACAAAGTACCCAAAAAGGTCCAAAGACTCGTGGTGCCAGCTTGGAAGGAACAATATGTCTGGGCAAGGTTTTAGAGGCAAACCAGACCAAATCCCCCACAACCAAAATAAGTTGGGGCCTCCTGCCTGTGTTAGTCTATAAAAATGTTCATACGTTCCTGAGCTGATACGAGCTGATCCTTAACATGACATTGATGTGACTGAAGTTCAGAGATCCACTGATCCACGGTAGGCACTTGAGTCTCAGATATGGGACTAACTGGAAAACACCTTGGATGACACTCCTAGGCTACCTGAAATGGAGAGCTCCTAATCAAGCATGGTAAGCGTTGTAGTAAACAAACTCTGCCCAGGCACAAGCTGTAGTAGTAGAAACAAAAATGCAGGTACTGTTCTAATACGTGATTCGTTCTCTTGGTCTGCCCATTGAACTGTGAGTGGTAACCTGATGTCAAATCCCGATCAATGTTTAGAACAGTGCACATATGGCTCCAGAACTTGAAAACGAATTTAGGTCTTCTGTTGGATACTATGGAAGAATGCAGGTAATGTAAGTGGAATATCTCCTGCAAAAATACCCTTGCCATACCCACTGCAGTGGGCAATGTGGTTAAGGCCTTAAAATGAGACATCTTGGATAATTAGTCAACTGTCCATGATTGTTATCATGCCTTCAGATTGTGGTAGCTCCACTATGAAGTCGGTGGCAATAGCCTTGCAGGGCCTAATGGAGATCGGCAAAGGAAGCAGCTTGCCAATGGGTTTTTGAGGAATATTCTTGTTCTGAGCACAAACCTCACAGCACTTCACATGGTGCGACAGGTGTCAACGGCACATGGAGCCCTCCCGCACTGATAGCCAAAGCCAGGAGAAGCACATGTTGCCATGGTGCCGTCCTTGACTGACGAGACAAGAAACTCCAACAGTTCAGCACAGCTGGTTAGCCGGAGAAGACTGATAAGAAACTGAACTGTGCTGGCCCCAAGGTTGCAGGCGGCAACATTGTTGAATAAAGTTATGTGTATGAACAAGTTATGTGTATTAACTTTAAAGAAACCCTAGTACAAGGTCCAGAAGCAGTGTCGTCCCGTGCCACGGCGGTGCCCATTCGAAGGACTCTGACTGGAGCCCTTTTGGGTTGTGTTGTTTTTTAAAAAACTATGAGGACCAAGAGGCCCTAGGTGAGCCGACGCAAGAGGTCAAAGTGGTCATACAAGGGTCGAGTAAAAATCCTTGTACAATCAAAAGTCTTTGACCCGTAACCAAGAGGAAACCAAAGGGAAGTGAATCCTGCATTGTATAAAGCAAAGCAAATTGTGTAACTGGCAAGTGTGAACCCGGCTGAGGGATGCCTACAGAACAGGGTGAAGTACGATAACTGTGTGAGCATTGTGTTGACAAGAGTGAACCCGGCTGAGGGATGTCCACAGTGAAAGATTGTTTAAAAAGACATTGAGCCTCGTTAATCCAACAAGTGGATGTTCTGAGTAAAGGCTGTAGTGAACCTGATGGAGGAAGGCTAACACTGAGAGAATGAACTGTATTGTTTGACAAATGTGAACAGTAACACACCGGTGAACATTGTGGTAACAGATATGAACCCGACTGAGGGATTTCCACAGTGAAGGCTTGGCCATAGTGAATCCGGGTGAGGGAGGCCCATGTTGAAGGATCAGAGCCCGGCTGAGGGTGATCCAAGGGTGAAGGGAAATTGCCCAACGTGAAGACTGATTGAAGATACTTTTTGTTTGTTGTTTATGGTCCGCCTGGCCTTCTAAGGCAAGAGACTTTGTAGAAAAGAGCCTTGGCCCTAGAAGATCCTGGTATCGTTGCAAGGAACTATAACCTCGTGCTGGCGAGGCCCAATAGTATGCTGTGCTCAAGAGTCGCGCTTTGCCCCGTGCTAAAAACATGGGGAAGGGAGCCCCAACTATACCATCCTGACTTATCATTTGGTGAACACTTCTTTCTTTTCTTGTGACTATTGTCCCACACTATTTTGTAACTTAGAGGTAAGGACTGGCAATCATTTATTTTTGTATAGGACCTTTTTATTTGACAAGACGCCACTAGGACTGCCTTATTATCATTTGATGGTCATAGCTTGCTCCCAACTTAGATTTAGGTTTAGATTAGGCGTTTTTCTCACCCATTCATATGGTTTAATAAACACAGATGAACTGTGATAATTTGTGTCTGTCTTTACTCCTTACACGTGTAGCACGAAACACGTTTTTGAAGTCTCTGGACAGTGAATTGCTCAATTAAAGGAAAACGAACAAATATATCTGTTAACAATGCAATGAAGGGAAGGGAAATACTTTGTATCAGAGTGGTCGCGTGTGACAAAGAACATGTTGTCGAAATCTCTGAACCCCGAAACAGTTACATTTGTTCAATATTAAATAAAAGGGAATATCTTGCATCGGAGTGGTCTCTGCACATTGAATTATGCATTTAAAGTGAATTTAACAATTATTGACCCCCATATGAAAGGAAAACAAAACCTAAGCCAGAAGTCTAATTATTGAACAGCACATTGACTTAAGACTTTGCTTTGCAGAGAACTAAGACTTTGCTACTAAACTGAATTAAACAGGTGAAATCTAAAGGAGGCAAAAAACATTAAATTAATACAAATCATTGCACACTGAAGTGCTAAAACTAACATAATTATAAACCAATCACTGTATGTTGCAATATACAAGGATGTGAAAAGAACAAGCAAACAAAGGATACCAAAGCCTGATTTACAGTGACATTTTCAACCTGAAAGTAATCTACAAAATTATCTGAACTATACACTTGAAAACAAAATTCAACTAAACTATAGAAGACATTTTGTGAGTCTTTTGGAATGGTGGCACTTAGAACTTTTGCGGAAGGGGACCCTGAGTCCTAACTTGCGGGAGGAAACCCAGAGACCTGAAGAGACTATTGCATTTCTTCTCACAATGGGAATTTTAAGATCTTACTTTGTTGAACTGTTTTATACTTGGGGAAGGGACCTGAAGGAGAGCTGCGAGCTGAAAGAAGCTGACCGCACACATATAAGAGGAAGAAACCCTGCAATCCACACCAAACTAGCTACTTTCACTTCAGCACTGAGACTGAAGGATGTTTGGCGGGACTTACACCCAAATGTGCATGAATACTCGTACTACTTGGGAGCACACGCATCGCTTTCAAGACTAGATTACTTTCACTTCAGCACTGAGACTGAAGGATGTTTGGCGGGACTTACACCCAAATGTGCATGAATACTCGTACTACTTGGGAGCACACGCATCGCTTTCAAGACTAGATTATTTCTTCCTGTCCACAACAAATAATCACAAGGCAACGGATGCAACACTGCTCCCCCGTGGCATCTCGGATCACTCCCCACTACTGATGCTGATCGCAACAGAAAGGCACCACTCCCCATCCTGGCGCCTTAATAACTACCATTTGGGATTCCCAGACCTAGTGGAGAAAATACGCACGTCAACATCCTCATATTTTGAGTTGAACACAGAGTCAGTAGATAGCCCCAGAGTGCTCTGGGAAGCCTATAAACCAGTCCTTAGAGGTGAGATCCTGACCTGGACAGCAGCACATAAAAAAATCACTTAGGAAAGCTGTGAAAGACGCTGAACTTGAAGTACAGCGTGCTGAAGCACAATACATAAGCACCAACTTGACTGAGGCAAATAGGGCCCTAATCCTAGCACAGAAGCGTTTACAAAACCCAACATTAGATTGTGTCAAGCAAGCACACAGAGCAATGAGAGCTAGACAAGGCGACATGGCTGGCAAGCTGTTGGCATGGTTGGAAAGGCAGAATGAGGGACACCATCAGGTCAGAAACATCATTACTGAAAATACGGGACTAGCATCAACGGACCAAGATATTGCTGAAAGCTTTGCAGCCTATTAAGCGAAACTATATAGTGCCCCCATAGATACCACAGTACTGGATGAGATCACTCTCCCCTCCCTAGACATCACCCAGAAAGCTCTTCTTGAAGAAAATATTACGGAAGAAGAACTAGTAGCTGCCATATCGCAGCTCCAAACTGGGAAAACCCTGGGGCCAAACGGCTTTCCGATAGAGGTGTGGAAAAAGAATAGAGGGGAGTGAGATAGCCCCATATTTGCTCCATATGTACTTGCACTCGAAGGAGCAAGGAATTCTCCTGCTGGACCTGCGAAAAGCCAGCATAATAGTGATACCCAAAGAGGGCAAGCCCCCAGACAAATGTAGCTCCTATAGAGCGATTTATTTTTCAAATAGTGAAACTAAAATTCTAGTGAAGATACTTGCCAATAGATTACAAGGTGTAGTAACGACCATGATCCATCCAGACCAGTGTGGCTTTATGCCAAAGAGATCCACACGGATGAACATCCGTAGGCTTCCCTTGGCGATTGAGAGAGCACCGGCCCTTCAGGAATCTCTTGCACTGCTAGCAATCGACTTTGAGAAGGCCTTTGAATCGGTCTATTGGGAGGCTCTATGGGCAATAATGCGAAGAATGGGCTTTGGAGAACAATTTATAGGCTGGGTGCAGCTCCTGTACAACTCCCCTGAAGCAGAGGTTAAAGTGAACGGATGGTCATCACGGAACATTAAATTGGGTAAAGGGACAAGACAAGGCTGCCCCCTATCCGCAATGTTATTTTCACTGGTAATTGAACCTTTAGCGGTGATGTTAAGAAATGCGCAGTCATGGAAGGGTTTCCGCTGGGCTCACAACTGGGAAGATAGGTCTCCATGTATGCTGATGATCTATTAATATATCTAAGTAGCCCAACTGACTATTGCTATGTAGTTACACAAATACTGGAGAGATACAGATAATTTAGCGGATTGAGGGTGAACTAGAGTAAATCAGTACTTTTCCCGATCAAGGGGATAGGAAAACTGCCCATATCGAGTTGAATTGGAGCAGTTCCGATATCTTGGCATCCAAATTACAACTAATCTAGAGGAATATGTACCCAAAAACCTGTACCCAATCATGAACAGATTTGCAGACGATGCGAGTCATTGGATGGCACTACTGTTAACTCTATTACGGAGGGCAGCTTTATTCAAGATGCTAGCTCTATCTCGCTTTCTATATATCCTACAAAACGCCCCGCTACAAATCCCCACAATTGAGTTGGGTAAACTGAAAGAACACTTAAGAAATTACTAGGGGGAGGTGGACACCCGCGAATAGCACTGCGTACCCTCCAACGCGCCATATGGGAAGAAGGTATTGGGTCCCGCACCTACAGGCATACTACTGGGCCACCCAAATGGCGGTTATAAATGACATGCTACATGGCAATACAGAATTACCGCACATCCAAGCAGAAAATATCGCAAGGCAGGACATCTCCCCGCTAGAAAGCCTCTATCAGGCCATAAGTCATCCACCTCCTCACACAATGGCAACCCACACGACACAGATCTGGGTGGAAGCACACAAACACATAGGATGGGATGGGAAAATCACTCTGATACAAACTTTATGGAAGAATAAATATCTTCCTAAGATCGACAAGCTCCCGAAATGGGGGTGAACTGGGAATTAGCTGGAATATCAAAGGTTAGCGATGTAATAAAAGAAGGGAAAATTGTACCCTTTGAGAGTCTATCAACCCGGTTTGGTCTCCCAGCGACGGATCATTACCACTACAGGCAGCTGACTCACGCATTAAGAGCATACTTGCCAGACTTTTCCAATTTGCCTGAATGTACACCAATAGAAAGAAACATTGTTCTAGACCGCATTGATGCCAAAACCACCTCAGTCGTGTATAATGCAATCTCCTCCTTTGCTACGCCAGATCTCTGCAGCTTGAAATCCAAGTGGGAAAGAGATGTTGGCCCACTGCTGCCTGAAGACTGGACCACAACTCTAATGTACCCCAGGGAAACCGCCATATCAGCTAGGATCAGGCTTATACAACTTAAGGTGTTACATAGGGTGTACTATCTACGGGTAGCACTCTACCATTGGGGCAAAACCTCAGATCCCAATTTCCTGAGATGCGACCAAGAGGGAACCTTCTTTCATATTCTATGGGAATGTCCACGAATTCAACAATTCAGGCAAAGATGCTGCGATAGACTATTTACGGTCATAGGCTGCTCTGTCCCTGGAGATCCTAAAATGATAATATTGGGGGTTGATGAGGAAGGAGAAATGTCCAGTTTTGAGAAACTATTGCTCTCAACAGCTACTGGCCTGGCTAAGAGACCCGTGGCAGATCAGGACCTGAGCACCGACCCCCTAAAGTTGCTACGGATCGGGGACCTGCTGTGGGAGAGGACTGAGAGGTACGCTTCCCATGCTGTGTTGAGCTCAGGCTGCAGTGGAGTACGGCGCTATCACCCAACTCGAGCGCACCATTGGGGGTGGTCCCGCCGAGCGTGTTGAACTGCCCTGGTGCTTTCTGGCTCGGGGTGTCCGGCCCTGCGGTGCAGTCGGCTGGGCTCCGGATCGAGCGGCTGGTGGTGGGCTGTGAAGTAGCCCCAATGCATCGAGGTGCCCGTGTCAGGAACTGCTGTACCGGCGGGGGTGCAGAGAGTGGGATCGTCGACGACGGTGGCAGAGTCCTTCTGCGGTGCCCCTTTGAAGTCCTGACTGTCCTGTGCCCGCGCGGGGAAACGGGGAGAGCGCGTGTCTTGTGCCGAGCAAGCTGGCCTGCTGTTGCGGCCGTCCACCGGTGCGCAGCTTGCTGGTGCCGGTCCGTGTGCGAGTCTGGTCAGCTCCTGGCTACGGGGGAACACGGGTGGCTGGTGTGGGCTATGCCGGCTGCCGGAGGGAATCAAGCCTTTGCCTACGCCATCTGGTGGGTGTGAGGATGGTGCCGTGATTTCTTCACTGTCTTGCCCATAATTGACTGTGCCGATGATTTGATGAGCGTTACGCTCCATGCACCATTGTAATACAGGCAGCATAATTGACCTTGCTGAGTGCTTGTGAGGCGAGTACAGTGGCTGGTGAAGAGCAGCATTTTGTACTTGCTGCTCTCTCTGACCTCTACTGCTCAGGTTGCTTACTGAGCCCCTGCCGCTTGCCTGGTCCGTCTGGGGAGTGCCTCTCATAGGATTTCTTCCTGGATACCATTATATTGACCCATTGCAGTGAACCTATTGGTCATTGGTGCTGCGGTTGCATTGCTGGACTGTCAAACTCGGCCCTTGGATCCCGATACTAGTGGCTATTGGACTTGCCTTCCTGTTCATAGTCCGCGCCGTGACTGTTGTCTGGGCCCATTGGCCCCTGCGCGGGTGGTCCCCCTTTATATCCTTTCCTTGCTGGGCTGCTTGCTGTATCGGTGTTGGTTGCTACCTGCTATTCTTCTGGGGCGATATCACTTCGACTTTGATGGGCTCTCTGGTGTGGTTTTTCCCTGCTTGCTGTAGCGGCCGGGCCTGTACGAGTTGTTGAGGGGCCACTGCCCTCGCTGCTATTACTCTGACCGAGTGCCACCACCCCTGAGCAATGACCAAGTGAGTTTCATCCAAGAAGAAGGGCACAATGGACACCTACACCAACACCCCGGCCAAATCCTCGGCCCCGGTGGGTGACACATCGATTGATGAGCAGCCCCCATCCCCTGCAGCGTCAAGGGAGGACCACCTGCTGGCTACCGTGCAGAAGTGCTTTCTTGCCGTAAATGTCAAATTGGATGACATAGTATCCACCAGAGGCTACCTAAGGTCAAAATCGGAGAAGGAAGGGGCCCGTATCACTGAGGTAGAGTCCAGAGTGGGGATAACTGAAGATCAGATCGCAAAGCATGATCGAGATATGGCACATCTCCAACAGGAATTTAACAAAGTCTGCAATAAATGCGATGACCTGGAATAATGATCTCGCCGCAATAATATTAGAATTGTCGGGATACCCGAGCGACTTGCAGTGGCCTGATGGAGCAATTCACCGAGAACCTACTCAAGACCCTGTTCGGTCCCTCCGAATTTTCACAGCACTTCTTGGTCGAGAAGGCGCACCGGGTCCTTGCCCCGGTTCCTAAACCGGGCGCCCCTCCCGTACGACTGTGGTCAGGCTCCTAAATTACCAGGATAGAGACTTGATATTGCACCTGGCCCATGAGAAAGGCGCGCTATGCTTTGAATACTCGGACATTCATATTTGTTTCAAGCCCAGGTCAGTCTCTGTGGCTTCCCCATGTTGCAGCATCTCTGTTCCTGCTAACTTGAACCTTTTTAATTTTTTTCATTTGAGGCGCCAACACTGTTGATCAGGCTGATTTTCTTCATTTCTTAAGACATTCATATTTATCCTGACTTTGCAGCAGCGGTGATTACTCGGCACAAATATTTTGATCCGGTCAAGAAACTGCTGCGAATGCATCAGGTGCAGTATGCCCTTCTGTACCCCGCCAAACTCCGTTTACAGCATGGGGGTAGGAGCCATTTCTTTGACGATCCTGGCGATGCTATCTCATACATTGAGGCCAACATTCCCATCCCGTTGCAGTGGAGGGACCATCGTGATAGAGGCGGCGCCTCCCCAAACACTGTGCCTCCGTACATAATGGACAATGACTAATAATAATGGGGCGCGCTGCCCTGTACAATCTTATTGTTCAGGTGTAACATCACATGGCACGGGGTCTGTATTGTGGTTGCTAGTCGTCACCAGAGCCTGTTGGTGGTCTCACAGTACATCCTACAAAGTTTAGTTAGTTTATTATAATTTGGGTGTAGATCATCAAGTTGGGTGAGATGATGAGGGTGGGGGGTGGTAATGGGGAAATTGTAGCTCGCTTGGACACACAATCGAGCTGTTGGGTGATGACGAGGGTGGGGGGTGGTGTTGGTGTTTATCTCCCTGTTGCAGTTGATGCAAATGTGTGTGTACGGTTTTAACGGGCCGTTGCTGACCGCTGTTAAGTTTGTTTAATCATATTTTGAAAACAAGTGAAGGTCTTTCCAATTGCAATTTGCATGGCTCATTTCTGCATAAGGCTAATCAGCTGAGATACTTATACTGCTCTGCGTATGAATAAAGTAAATGCTGACCTTACATTCTTGTCTTGGAATGTGCGTGGCCTCAACCACCCCATTAAAGCCCGGAAGGTGTTTGCATATATAAACCGCTGTTCACCCAAAATAGTTATGTTTCAGGAGACTCATCCTCTGGGGCCCACTAACGAAAGACTTGCCAAGACCTAGGGCAATCAACGTTTTTATACAGGCTGGTCTGGGTGAACCAGCTCAGTCATGTGCGGGAGCAGCCGCAGTGCCAACAATTTACCCACGCACGTGGTGTGCTAACTTTGATACATTGTTCTGCTCCATTTCTGGAGCACAGGCGTGAAATAGACCCTTTGGGTAGGTATGTGTTGGTGTGGGGCTTATTGCTTGGGATAAAAGTTGTGCTGGTTAATACATATGGTCCTAATGTGGACGACCCTCAATTCTACTCAAATATCCTACTTAGGGACCCACTCCCGCATGTCATTTGGGGGGGTGATTTCAATCTTGTTCTTGATTGCACACTAGCTCGTTCAAGAGACACGCAGAGGGAGCTTTCTGCAGCGGGCCACATGGTAGTGAATGATATGGGACACCTAGGGTTGGTTGACCCCTGGCGCAGTCGTAACCCATCCAAGCGGGGATATACGTATTATTCAACCGTGCATGATATCCATACTAGAATTGATCTATGCCGGATTCCTTCCACCCTTATGGCGTGGGTTGTTGATTCCATGATTTACCCACGCACTCTGTCTGACCATTCTCCTATTACTTTGACACTTGCTTGGACGGATGCTGTGCAATCGCGGCCCTTGTGGCGTATGCCACCGGGTTGCTTATCGGACGCGACTTTATCTGAACACTTACACACTGAATCGATGGAATTCTTCCTTCATAACGCACCCTCGGTTCCTCTGATGGGCACAACTTGGGAGTCCTATAAGGTATGGGTAATGGAAGAGATAATTTCTAAGGCCTCTGGAATGCTACATGAGACCAGGCAAAAACTTGCTGTGCTTGAGGCTCGTTTGAAGAACTTGGAAGAGGAACATGCACTGGGGATAGGGCGCTACTTGGCTGTATTAAGGATAATCTCTTGAAGTTCAGAGAACTTGCGGACCTAGAGGTCCGTATGCTATACCGCCCTATTCAGGCTAGGAGATATAGGGAGGCAGACAGGCCGGGGCGGCACCTGGCTCGGGCGGTGCGTGGGGATGGGAATACACATTATATTTCAGGAATACAGGGGGGGGGTCGGGCAATATTCTTAGTTCCCCCGAGGCTGTAAATGCAGAATTATTTGAGTTCTATTAGTCGCTCTATTCCAACTCCGACCAGTGCTCCCCGGCAGAACTGGAGCAATACATTGATTCTATCCTGCTTCCCAAACTTTCGGAGGAGGCATGTCTGAATTTAGGTCCTCCCCTCACGACTGAGGAGATAGTGGCATCTATTAAATCACTTCCCTCTGGTAAGGCGCTGGGCCCGATGGCATCGGGATGGAGTTGTACAAGGAACTGAGCTCGGTTCTGGCTCCTCAGCTGCTCAACACCTGGGTGGAGTCGTTGCAACACCGTACTCTCCCCCCTTCGATGTCAGAAGCGCTGATAACGGTGCTATTAAAACCTAACAGACCCACAGAAAATGTGGGCTCTTATCGCCCCCTATCTCTGATCAACTCAGAAACTAAGGTCCTAGGTAAATTGTTGGCATTGCGGCTGCTCCCGCACATGACTGAGCTGGTTCACCCAGACCAGTCGGGTTTCATCCGGGGGCACACAACAGCATATAACTTGTGTAGGCTCTTTGGTGTGCTTGCACAAATCAACCCAGACGCACAGGCCGTTGTCGCCTCATTAGATGCCGAAAAGGCATTCGACTTTGTGTCCTGGCGATTTTTGTTTTCGGTCCTGAGGTGCATGAGCTTGGGCGAGTTTTTTTATCCAATGTGTCAAAATGCTTTACTCTTCTCCGATGGCGAGGGTCAGGACTGGGTTCACAATATCCCCTATATTTGCACTTTCAAGGGGCACACGACAAGGGTGCCCTTTATCCCCGCTCCTTTTTGCTCTCTCCATTGAGCCTCTCGCATTATGCGGCTCAGACATATACATCGCGGGCTTCGCATGACTGGCCCTTCTCATATAATTTCCCTATATGCGGATGACTCTCTATTATTTATTAGAAACCCATCAGTCAATCTTCTCCCGATACTTGAAGAAGTGCGTAAATTCACTATATACTCTGGGTACCACATAAACAAAGACAAGTCAGAGCTTTTCCCGTTAAATGAGTCAACGGTCCCGCCGGCAGATTTTCTGGGCTTCAAATGGGCGCATGATAGGTTGAAATATTTGGGAATCATTGTCACGCGGCAACATGAAACATTGCTTTCAGAGGGTCACTGGAAATATATTTCTATCCTTGCTGATAAACTGAATTTATGGTCCAGGCTGCCTCTATCGTTGTACGGCCGATTGTCCCTTCTGAAAATGGCTGTGGTCCCCAAGGTATTCTACTATTGTGTTAATATACCTTTATGGCCTGGAAGGAAGTATTTCGATAAACTTAGATCAATGGCAATAGGTTTTTGTTGGGGCTTGGACACACCACGCATGAAATGGGAGGCCATGACTAAACCCTATGAAAAGGGCGGACTACAGGCGCCTGATTTTGAATTGTATTACGAAGTAGCCCAGGCGCATTTTGCGAGCCATTGGTACGCTTCGGACTCCCGCCCTGTGCATACGGTGCTTGAAAGATTCAGCGCTGCCCCTACAAGTTTACGCTCCATTGTACTTGCTAACAAACATCTAGACACACGTACTTATGACCCGGTTTGCACCATTGTCCACGCCTGGGCAAGAGTACTTAAAAGATTGCAGCACTCTGAGCCATATGCTGGTTCCATCTCTCTATGGAGATGCTCTGGTCTTCCAGCCACTTATGACAAAACTATCAGGGAAGATTGGGATCCTGAGGGAGAGTTGACTCTGAGAGATCTCTTCCCCGAGGGCACTTACATTACCCTACCTGAGTTTGTTGAAAAGTTCGGGGGAGGCCCCATTCGCACATTGCAGAACTACAGAGTCAGGGCTGCAGTTAGATCAAAATGGTCATCATTCCCTGCGGAACCTGTTGCATGTCAGTCCCGAGAATTTGTAGTCACCACTGGCTATACTTGACGCTTCATCTCTACATTGTATAGGAATTGCCAGGCCGTCGGGGGGCCGCCAGGTGCGGCCACACTGTACTGGGAGAAGTGTCTAGACGCCCCGATTGATGATGCAAAGTGGGCACGATGGTGTAGGCTCACTAAGGGTGTTTCGCTGAATGTAAGGCATCACCTTATCCAATTTAAATAGCTCAAATTACACTCCTTCAAAGGTTGCCGGGTTTGCCCCCTCGGCTTCCTCTAACTGTACCAAATGTGGTGCTGCTGAGGCTGATACCCATCATATGTTTTGGTCCTGTCCCTTGATTATTCGGTTCTGGGGTGAGGTGGCTGAGTTCCTGTATGTATGCACCAACGTTTCCCCATTTCTGTTATTTCCCAAGTGCCTATTTGGACACATTGGGAAGGCAACAACTGAGAAAAGACGGTTATTCAATATTGGTTGTCTGATAGACAAGAAATGCATTTTGCTCAAATGGAAGTCTGTGGCCGCACTGAAGATTGAACTGTGACTGAGGGAAATGACTCATGTATGTGAATATGAAGAAACATATATTTCATTGGTTGTATCGCCCTGCAGACCTAAAAACATTTGGGGACCATTTCAAGAATACATGTGAGGTCAACTGTCTAACACTGCATAATTGTGAATGTTCTTTTTTTGTTAAGACACAAGGTATGTCATGGACACTGTTCTTGTTATGATGGTGAAAGGCAGAGTGTTGCTTAGACTTGCTTTGTTTGATTGCATTGGTTGCCTTTCACTGTTTTATAAATAATGGTTTTAAAAAAAAAAAAGAAACGTGGCACAAATGGCATGCGAGTAAATTGATAGGTGCTGTAAGGTGTGCTGAATGCAGTTAGTGGCTTTGGGTTCTATTGCACTTTTATTTAATGATATGCATCACGCATGTTTACTTTCGAAAACACTTCAGTATCCTTTAGCATCAAGATCAATTTGTTAATGCTAGGCAATGGGTATGTTATGTTATGTTAGGAACATTTAAGTGCCCGGCCACCGTAAGGTATCTTGGCGCTGGAGAGTCAGACATACATCCATAGCCAGAAAAGACCAAGACCAGACTGCCTAGAACAGGAATGTCTTTACCGCCTTTCTAAAAGCCAGATGATTGGGAAGTTTATTTATGGATAGCGGCAGCTCGTTCCATAGTCTAGCTGCTGCTATAGAGAAAGCCCGGCCTCCAATCCGCATATGTCGGTAAGAGGGCACAATGAGCAGATCGGCAGATACGGAACCTAACCGGCGGTTAGGATGGTAGCGTGCAAACTTAGCATGGAAAAAACTCTGCACCCTGGTTATGCAAAGCACGATGGAGGATAAATAAAGTCTTAAACCTGATCCGTTGGATCACAGGCAACCAGTGGAGGGACCGTAGTACCAGGGATATGTAAGCGCCATAAGGGGTGCCTGTTGCCCCCGCCCTGTAAGATTTTGCAGGTGTTGCAGTCGTTGGATAAGCCCCTTCTGTTGGGCCAGGTAAAGAGAGTTGCAATAATCCAGCTGGGATAGTACCAAAGCTACTACCACTGGTGGACGAAGAGGTGCAGGGATCATAGGGAGCATCTTCTTAAGTACTTTCAGCTGAAAGTGTCCTGCTTGACAGACGGCTGCTACTTGGCTATCCATAGATAGAGAAGCCGACAGAACTTCACCCAAGTTTTTCACCTTACCCGCCGTGGCAGGCAGGGAACCAAGAGAGGAGGGCCAGAACAGTCAAGCAGTTCAATGAGCAGAGCTCCTTGGTCTCCTTCCATTGCTCCTCTTCATTAGCGTGGTCTACTATCATGCGCATGTGCTTCCATCATGCTTATCCCGCAGGACCATTGCGCTCACAGGTGGGCCCTCAGCTCATTAGTGTTAGTGTCATGGTGTGCAACCACTCTGGCGTGGTGTCCAATCTTTTGTTCCGCCGGTCCAAGCTTTTCTTTCTCATGCTCTTTTCTGAAGGAGCACACTCTTACAATATGATTTGGTGATCTCTCTGCAAGTTCCAGGGATGGGTCGCACTAATCTAGCAAACTATAATTCTCGCTAGTTCTTTGTCTTACCTGCCTTCCATTCATGAATCCTACATCCAACTGTTCTTTTGACTTACTTTATGCTTTGATCTACTGCTTTGCATCTTGGGTTTTATTCATCCTATGAGCCTCCATGTTAAACTCCAATTGCATATTTAATTCCGGCTCATCTCAGGGCAGTTCACCGGTATCATCAGTCCACTGTTATTTGACTACTCTTGTTAAACTGTCCTGTTCTGCCAGTACTTCCCTTATTCTGGTATATTCAAAACTATCCCTTACGCCTAACTGTTGTGTATACACTCCGCATGGTGGGGACTGCAGTGTGGTGGTTTCTGAATATTCGGACGAGCAGGGTAAGTGGTTTCCTGTTCCCGGCATCCCTGGCGTCTGCTACATTCCCAGAGTGAGCGCAGCCAGAAGTGCCAGAGCCATCTGCAGGTGTACACGGTTCGCTCCATCAACTGCACAGAGAATTCTCACTTCTCTTCGACATCCACAGTGGTCTGGAACCAAGTAACATAGGAATTATAAAAAGGCTCTTGTGGCCTGAATTGTTTGCTGCATGGAACAGTGGGTCGCTGCGCGCTGTATCCTACCTGTATTTCGTATTGCTCCAAGTCCCAATCTCTTAAAGTGTCTTGCTAGTTCAATGAGGGTGCCAAGTGGCAGTCCCCTGTCAAGTGATGGGGACTAAGTGGGGGACGGGTAGCTCCCACACATACCTTCTCCAGGGCCATCACCCACTAGATTATGATGGCACCCAGCTCCTTTGGTCATCCCACCAGAAGTCTCCTGAGCCAGGCAAGTGACTTTGTCACGGTCCATGTGAGCCCTACTTTGTATTTCAGAGAGATGTTGTTTCCTTTACGACTCACCTTTTCTTCCTACCTTAAGTACCATCCTATTCTCATATTATATCAAACCATTATTCTTCCTGAATGCCACCACCACAACAGAACCCGAGCCCCTAGACATAAGGTTGGCTCTTAATTTCAACTTCAACAGGAATTAATATGTTATAAAATGCAAACAACGTAATGTTTGTAACTCCTCCAACTTCTATCTAAGATAGACTAGGCGGGTCTGCCTTTGCCCCCCTACTGTTTATTATAGCTCTTGAACCTTTATTACACTCAATCAGACAGGATGAAAGGATAAAAGGTATAAATCTAGGTAACTTATCAATTCAAATCGCAGCTTACGCAGATGACATTATTATTCTCCTATCTGATGTCGAACAATCTGTATCTGCTTTCCTTTAAACTATTAAAGATAACTCAACATTCTTTGCTTATATTTTAAATATAGCAAAATTGGAAGTGAAACCAATCAATCTACATTGTGCAACACCAATGGTTTTAAATACTGGTTTCAAATGGCAAACCAAACAATTAAAATACTCATTCGATTTGCTTGAAAGTGATCTCCAAGTGACTAGCGAAGGCAACCCAAAATTTGTCGTAGAGTAAAATTGAGCATTAATGGAGAAATGGTCCCCTAAATGTATCTCTTGGTGTGGCACAGTGTATTATAAAAAAATAATCCCAAAAATCAATTACCCTATTACCAGGCTCCCAGTACGTTTTCCTGATTCTTCCTTGAAGTCAATTGTCAGTTACTATTAAAATGTCTATGGTCTTAAAAAACAAGAACAACTATTCATAAAATCAAGAAGGTTTGTCCATTTGGTGGGAGTTTAAATATCACCAACTTGTTTTAACTATCGCAGCTTTACTTGTTGCCTAAGGGAGTAAATGATTAGACATACAATACAGTACACTCTTCGTTGGTTCTCAGCAGAGGAAAACAAATATATTCAATCAAACAATCCACGGTATTAACTCAAACTAAAATCGGTAGATCATTTAATAAACAAGTCATTATTGAGTCTATATTGGAAATGCGTGGATATCTGTAATAAACTTAGTGACTGTGTATTTCACGATCTGGAACGACAAACTCATCAAAATAGACAATAAAGGTATTAGCTGTAGCAAATGGCAGAATTCTGGCATATGCTTAGTGAAAAAACTATGGGATGGAAAATTACAACTTACTTTTGCACAAATGGAATGAAATGAATCCCAGGTGAACATTCCATATTATGACTTCGTAAGATTAAAGGTCTATTGTTTGAGAATTCGCAATGCCAGACATCATTACAATGTTAAACAACGACAATGCTAAAGGCTATTCCTCATCCAAGATTCACACACCCTTAAAATTGAAAATCCCTGAGGAAAATGAGAAATTATAAAATAAATCAGACCACTCCTTTATAAAACCCCAAATGGCCCCCACGGATCAGCATAGATGGCCCTTGGTTTGGAAATCCCCCCATTTATCTAAGTTCTCCAGGAGTCTTTTTACAAACCAGATTTCTTACATTACACCAAACAGCTTGGACTCCCAGTTGACTGTATAAATCTGCAATAGGAGAAAATAACTCACGCTGGCATTGCTCACACGGCACAGGACATCGATTGTATGTTTTTCCTTTGTGAAAAACGACATCCATTCCGGGAGGGAGTTGAAAAGGAAATCTGAAATGTTTTCAACATTGACTTAGAAATCCCACTCAACATTGCTTGCCTGGAAGCCTTTGCCGCTCCCAACACCCACCTGATGAGTCACCAAGAACGACTTCTATTAGACCTTCTACTAACCCTTGCAATCAAATCTATAATGTCCAACAGGAAAAATCGTTTCTCCCTCTTCCATCCACCTGGTTGGCATAGTATGTCATACACACATTTGTGACAAACTAAAGTTCGACAAAAATAGTTAAAAAATCGATAAGGTTGACTACTGATGTAAATTAGATTCGTATTCTGTTCACATGCCCCCCCCCTCCCATGATGCTTAGAGGTTCTCGGTGTAGAAGAAATACTCATACAATGTACACTATAGCCCCCTTCTCATCTCAGTATCACACATCAACTACTGGCTTAGTCCAGAAATAAATGTATGGACTAGGCACTCGCACTACACACTCTCTCTACCACTCTCTTTTGTACTAGTCCTCGTCACCCCCGGCCAAATTCTCAACAGTAATTGTACACTATATTAGATTGCAACCACATTTTGTTATCAGTACGTACTACAAACTGGTCTACTGTACACCGTTGCTATTGCTGTTCTTTAAAAACATCTTAAAATCATAATAATATACAAATAGCCTTTTGTGAATTATAGCCCCACCATCCCAAGGCAGCTGGCATCTAAATATTCCATTGCAATAGCGTTAGGTATATTTAGCTTCTACCAGAAAACTGGCAGACTTATCCCTGGCAGGCCTAGAGCTCGTCCTGCCAGAAGCAGAGCCGCTAGTGCCGCCCTTCTGATGAGCACAGCTATTGCAGGCATTTGCAGGTAGCTACAAAGGGGTCAATTCACACGTTCACAAAGCACCGCTACTGCTTAGGCTTTGACTCCATATTGGATTCACAGGTGGATCGCTCTCCTCTGCGTAATCTTTATAGTTCGCCTGAGAGGGCCTTTTTAGTACGGCTTCTTCTGTTTTCCGTTCTCACTTTTTCTTTCCTTTTCTTGGTGGGTTGGGTTTTAGGGTCTGTTGGAGTTACAAAACCCATTTAATCTGCTAGGTCTTTCTTCTAGCAGTGTGGGCTGCCAATCTAATGATGTGTTCATTATTAATAAAGATTGCATGTTGTGAAAAGAAGAGCTACTTCTTCGGTTTGTTATGTTAAAAAAATTTATACTGTGCTAAATCACCACTGCATTTGTCTCAAAGCACTGAATCTCATTTAGAACCTGGCTTACCTTCATAATATTATTAAACAACTCATCTTCAGGGCTTGGCAGATGTTGATAGTAATTTAAAATAGCTTTGCTCACACTGTCCCTGGAAAATGCAAGCACCCACCCTCTAGAACTCGATCCCGGTGTCTGCTTGGAATGCCCTCACAAACCTCCAATTTCGAAAATCTCTCAAAACCTAGCTTTTTCAACAACACCTGACCAAGGACTAATGCCAATGGCCGAACATGCCGACACACAGGCCTCAACACACAATACTGCCCTACTGTCACAGACACCAGTGCAAAGCTGGCTACCCACACCGTGAAGAGCGTTCCATTTCACTCCGAGCTAGATCCACGCTTTAAACAATAACACAATATAGAAATGAACTGAGGGCTAATTGCCACTGCGTAGCATTGTGGGGCTCCTCTGAATGCTGGGTGTCATGCAGCCATTCCAATAGTTTTTCGGTTGTTCTGCTCGCAGGTGAAGTGGAGGTGGCGTTAATGTGGCACAGCAGCAGGTCAGGCCTCTGGAGCCCCGCCCTAGGTGCATGGACAGAATATCAAATGTTGCATCATGCCCTACAGAAGTTATTGCCCCTAGCCATGGCTGCCCTGCATGATCCAAGCGCCCTTCCAGAGGGCATGGCTATGGCCTGGTATTGGTGCAGGCAGAGGTGGTGCACTCGCGGCAAGGCCTGTTAGAAATGTATCATTAAAAAAAAACATTGAATTCAGAGACACTTTCGTTGAGTTGAAATTAAATGTAATCAGAAAGCATAACACTAAAATCTATGAGAATAAAACCCATATAAATGCACTTAACACAGCAGAAGTAATACTAGGGTTAAGAAGCAAAACCATTGAAATGTGTGTATTTATGCAACCCCAACTCTACCCTCCATGGGCTGCCCACATTCTCACACATGCCATCTCCCAAACAGAAATTACATCATCAATGGCATCACCAATATTACATATGACATCACCCATAACATCACAGCCTCACTCACGTTTGGCATCATAGACGATGTGCACCCCGCATTCATTGACCCAGGTCACACAGTCCAGGGCCTGCTTCCATGCCGTGTGTGGGGTGCACAGGGCATGGTATGAGGTCAATGATGGCATGTGAGGACACAGGCTATGCAAGGAGCATGGAGTTAAGGAAGGTTGCATGTCTACCCTAAGTGGAGCAATATCATGGTTTTCCCATTCTGCATCTGACCATAACATCGCTCAACATTGTGTTCAGTGAGTGTCTGGTGTAGATTCTTAGGCTTGATTTCTATGACATCGCACGGCATAGGCTTAATCTGAACTGAACTGTTTTTTCAGTGAATGTACACTATTAGGGCACAAGAAGGCATCACATGATTTACATAAAGTATTAAACACAGCCATTACATACTCTTTGTAATGGCCACCGTCTGCTCATCTCAAAATCCTTGACCCTTCCCGGAAACCTTGGCCACTTGGCCTTAGAGTGCATTAACCACAGGCATGTCACTTGCCAATACAGCAGGGCTATTTACACTCCTAATTAATCCGCATCCAAGACAACGAGACCACCTTCGTAATCTCTTTGAGGTGTGGCAGAGCCTATTTTATCTTCCTGTATTTTTTGGCACCTAATGGGGTTCCTGCCTGCAATCCACCCTCCACAAGACAAACCAGTTCAGCATGTTTTCTACATGTATGTGTTTTGTTTTTAAACTGGGCCTGTGACACGTGTGCTAGATCTGACCTGCCATGGCAAGCATTGGGCCATGTTATGTTATGTTAAGAAAATGTATTAAGCGCACGGTCACCCGAAAGTATCATGGCGCTAGAGAGGGAGAACAGTAGACCATTGGCCCGTCAGCGACAATCATCTAAAACAGGTGTGTTTTTAAAGCTTTTCTAAAAGCCAAGTGGTTTGAGAGATTTCTTTACTGGCAACGGGAGATTGTTCCTAGACTGTGCAGCAGCCACTGAAAAAGTCCATCCTCCAATGCGGGGCCAGCGGAACGATTGTTAAGATGGATTGCTGAACTCGGACCTGGAGGGGCAGAGGTTCAGAGGGCCAGCCTAGTTTCTTGGAACAGGGTGACATCTGGACAAGCCAGACCAATCAGAGTAGCGATGGCAGCGGTCAAGACTAAGTCTCAAGAGGGGTGAGGATGACTGAAAGCCTGCAATGAGCACACAAAGCAAGGACACTTACAAATTACTCCAGACAGGTGTTATATTAAAAATATAGACACATTTATTACGAGGCCTTTGTAACATCGACCATAGCAAAGAATCACAATAATACTAAAGTAAACCAACACATCACAATATATATACAAGACCGAGGGGTCTAAGGAGTTAGGACCACGTAATATGTAAACCACCTAGATGGGGAGGAAAACAGGCAGTGCAAGTAATCATTAGACCCAGTTCGACATCTGAAAAAATAGTCAGCGGACAGGACAAAGAACCTCGTGGCATGGCCATTTTGGAGCCAGGCCACTCATTTGTGCCAAACGCGGTCAGCGCGGATAACATGGTGAAAAAGGGTTCAAAACACAAGATAAACGATAGCTGCCACCAGTCCCGTCAGTGACACACTTGCACGGTTCATAATAAGTCCAGCGAGAGTTTCTAGGGCCTTTGGAATGACTAGAGACCCAAGAGCGCGGTAATGTAAGTTACGGTGCACTCTTGTTTCATGTTGCACAAAAGCTGCAACATGAGGAAAGGACTAAGGGAAACAAAGTCTCCCAGTACTGACTGTTTCAAGGGCATGTCAGTTTCCCCATAAGAATTGAGCGAAAGCCTAGAGGAGTGCGGCAGAAGGCTGTGCTTCTCTGGCAAAGTCTAGATCAGGGTGTAAAACAACACCAAAAAGTTTGGGGGTTACCACATGGAGGGAAAATTACATACAATTATGAAATCTTTCCTAACAACGATGGCACACATAACAAGCCTGCCGAGGCTGAGCGCAGTGAGCGAGTAGGAAGATATCGGGTGAATTTGTTCCAAAGGTATTCAGCCCCTTGACTGTGAAGTGCACAATGGACAATGCATTGCGCCTTAAACTCAATGCGCTGAGCCACAGGAAGCCAGTGCAGAGATCGTAGGACTGGCGAAATATGAGCCCCATAGGGTGAACCCTTTGCCACCTGCGCAGCAAGATTTTGAAGGCGCTGAAGCCGCTGGACTATGCCCTTAGGCTGACACAAGATGTTGGGATCGGCTTGCTTATGAGAAACCTACCTTCAAGTTAAAGTCAAGTGCCTGTCCTCTGGCCATGTAGGGGGTGGACCTATGCTACCTAGGCATGCACTGTATGACGTTTTGCTGGTGCGTGCCATTCTAATGAGTGAGATGGGAACAATCGATAGCCAATTGGATTTCCTAATCCACAGGCCCTATGAATGCAAAAAAGATCAATGGTCATGTTTGCCGAAAAGGTCCCGAATATACGGGCATGTGACACTGTACCCACTGTTCAATATTAGATCCTTTTGTAGCCTTAAATGTAAAATAATGGCTGTTACTACCTGGCTGACCTACAAAATGCTGATTTACACAACAAAGGGAGTTTGCGCCACACTGCACAGTGATCTCGGTTTACTATTGTATAGATTTTGGGGTGTTAGCTGGGGTTGTTCATGGGTTCTTTGGGTGCTAGTTCCAGTTTTGGTGCGACTACCCAAATCGTACAAGAACGACACGATCTTGTTGGAAAATGCATCACACAACTTTACCACTTCATGGCCCATTTTAAGCCACCAGTGTGTGTTTGTCTTGTGCTACTCCCCGTTTTTTAGCCATCCCAGAATTTCTTTGTGCGCCCGTTGACTTATGCAAGGTCTCATACTTTGGGAGGACGGTAGCTTGCCGCGGCATTGAGGCCCACTTTCCAGTAACAACGGTGGGCTAGAAACCACCAGGAACAGATCCCTGGTATGAGGAACTTCCCCCTCTTTGGCCGAACCATCATGCTGAATATCCTATCCTAGGCTCATCATCCGTCTATATATATGTTCATTCTATATAAAAGATTCGATATAAACACTGTAGAGCCCATCCTATCCACTCGTTCAGTGAAAGGACCTCACATGTGTGCCCACTCTAAGGCATATACCTGCTCATATGAACACTTCAATTTTGCCCCTTAATTCACCGGGACGGAAACTCGGTTTGTGTGCCCTACAAGCTGGAATCCAAACGTCTCCGAGGCCATATGCTCTGACATCAGTCGCTATAATAGAACTGTCATTCATGCAAGGTTGGGCCACTACCAATATCACTTTTTTTAGTAAGTTGCCCCTTTTGGGCAGTCTTTCTCATATTCAAACAGGTCAGCCTTTTTCATTCTTTTAAAAGAAGGATTCTCAGCAAATTCGGAGCTCATTCTTCAGAGTACTCACAATGGCGCAATATTCACTTGAGTGCACTTTACCAGCGAGGAATGTCTCTTTTAATTACTGTATCTGCTCGAGTAGGCTTCTAGGCGAGTTCCCTTACCAGGAATGACATGGCTTAAATATGTCACTAATAACACTGAGTGTGTTCTTGCGCTCCTTTAAAATTGACCTGCTTTTTAGAAATGTGCGCAAGAGCTGTTGCCACTGGATGCAGTCATCTTTGTCATTTCTTCATGAACTTGGAATGTGATCTTGGAAGCTGACTCCTTTCCTACCTCCAAATATACGGGAACATAGTCTTCCACAAAAGAACAGTCCCTTATAGCAGGGCAAACCGTAATTCTCTAGAATTTGAAGGTATGTGAATTATTTGCATAAAAGAGCTTCATAGTACGCTGTCTTGTAGCATATCTTTTCAACGCCATCTTTAATTGGGCCTGCGTTATTAACGAGACAAGTGTACCCCGTTCATCATCATTGGCAATCTGAAACTCTAGGCAACACTTTCTGGCCCAGTCAGCCCAGAATATGCGTGCCTTTTGCTGTGTGGCATACCTCGATGGTGACCTGCTTGGCAGTCTAAATTATTGACATCATTTTATCGTCTAGCGTGGGGACTGGTGGAACCCCGTATGCGCCTTTTCATAGTTCACATGCAACTTCACAGACATCATTATTAATGTTCAACTGGCCAATAAGCTGTAAAAACAGGCCTGAGGCCACAAATACCACAGCAGGCTTATTTTAGAAATCCATTACACAATAAAGCAATCACTAATGACCTGAAGCCACAAGTAACAACACACGGACAATTAGTTCCTTCTTCAAACCCTCAGCTGTGTATTTCACTTGCTCTACTACACACTTGATCTTCATTAAGGAGTCTGTGTTATTCACATGTGTTTTCTTGCTATAAAAGGGTGTGTGGTCTATGGGTGCTTTGTTGCACTACTATCAAAGTGATGGATTTTTGTTTGATGTTAGAAACGCTATTATGTCTGTATTATCCTGCGCCCCACCTCAACTCTACCCCGCAGCTACTCCTCACGGAACGCCTTGCAAGGAGGAATACTTCATAAGCACCAACTCTTGCCGGAATACTGGACAACAGGTTTTCTTCCCCAGAGGGTTTCCCGTGGGTGTCGCCGCCGGGCCGCCGGGTTACTGAAAGTCCAATTATTTGGGCTCATAGTGGTCTAAGGGAGAAATACCAAATACCTCAATTGCAGCAACTTCGGGACAAACCACCTCAAGGCAACCTGAGTACCAACCACGAAAATTGTCTATCTAAATATAACAAACTTAAAAAAATAAGATCCCACTACCCCTGGAAGGCACATTTGTAGCCACTGTCCAGAATGGTGATGTCTCCATACGCACCTGTTTCTATGTGACCAGAATGGGCATCCAGACCCTACTAGGCTACACAGCAGCCAAAGCCCTGAGGCTCATCCAGTTTGCACATGGAGTATTCATAGAAGATGTGCAAACATTGCTGCAGAGAGTCGAAAGTGTGTTCACAGGAATAGGGCAAATGGCAGGAGAGCAAATCCGGCTCCACATCAATTACACAATCCAGCCAGTGGCGTTGAAATACTGTAGGGTGCCCTTCCATTTTCGTGACAAAGTCTCAATATCATCGAAAGAGTGGAAGGGCCCACCCCCTGGGTGTCCCCAATTGTCATTGCCCAAAAATCCAAACAGCCTGACAGTGTCTGCCTATGCGTCAACATGCGGATGGCGAACAAGGCAATAAAGAGAGAGAGACATTCGACCCCCGTGCTGGACAATATCATAGCCGAACTAGGAGGCTCAGAGATATTCTCCAAACTCGACCTCCGTTCAGGGTATCACCAACATTTGCTCCACCAGGACAGCCACGTTAACATAACCACGTTCGCAACACGTCAACCTCTACAGATACAAGAGACTGAACTTTGGCATCTCGTCAGCAGCCAAGGTGTTTGAAAACGCCATATGTGGGACTCTTACGGGATTGCTTGGAATTCTAAATTTGAGCGAGGACATCCTGATACATGCAAAAAAAGAAAGCAAACACTTGGAGTGTCTGGAGAAGGTGCTGTCCAGAATTCAAGCACTTGGGTTAACTCTCCATCGCGAAAAGTGCACGTTCCTCAAAGTTCTTCGGTTTCATCTTCCAGGAAGGTGGGCTGATGCTGATGCCGATCTGGCAAAAGTAAGGGATATCCATCACGGAAGTTAGAAGCTTTTTGGGATGGTCACCTACTGTGGTCGCTTCATCGAAAAACCTAGCCACACTCTCAGAGCCCCGGGAAACCTCACAAAACAATCCACAACGTGGAGATGGACAGCTTTCAAACAGAACTCCTTTGACGATATTAAGAAAGCAGTGTCAGACAAATGTATTCTAGCCTTCTTTGACCCATGGAAGGACAGATTATCATTGACGCAAGCCCATTTGGCCTAGAAGCCATCCTCACACAAACCAACCACAATGGCACCCCATGCATATCCCAACAGAGCTCTCTGCCCAACGGAGCAGAAGTACTCTCAAATGGAGCTAGAAGCACTGGCCGTGCTGTGGGAGTGTCACCACTTCCACGTATAAATCTATGGAAAACCAGTGAGAGTGGTCACGGACCATAAACCCCTGCTGCCCATCATGACGTGTGTGTCACCTAACCCACCACCACGAATTGAGAAGTGCTAACTTGCGCTCCAAGAGTTCGTCAACCTCATGTACTGGCCTGGACAAAACAATGCTGCAGATTACCTGTCCCTGACACCCACAAGTGCACAATGGAGCCACCCAGGTGGACGTCGCTGAGGCAGAAGAATATGTGAAACTAGTTACAGAAAGCACAGCCCCTAGGTCCTTGGATGCTGAAGAGCTAAAAGCCGCGTCGACACACGACATGCTTCCGACTCCTACGAGAAGCCATGGAGTCGGGGCAGTGGAAGCTAGTGCTCGAAAACCTAGGGACTAGAACCCAGGAAGCCCAAATAACACTGGAGCAACTGTGGAAGGCACGGAATGAGCTAACATTCGCCGATGACGGCCTTCTCCCGAGAGGGTCCCACATGGGGATCCCTGCCGAATTGGCCCAAAGAGCAGTCACTGCGGGATACCATGGGCACCACGGAGCTGCGAAAACGAAGTCGCCTCAAACTCAAAGTCTGGGTTCCTCCTCTGAAATCAAAAGTGGATGAATGTATCCATGCTTGCAGGTGGTGCCAAACAGCTGCTCCAAAAGAAAGGGAACCTGCCATTCAATGTATGCCCAGGAGTGAAGAGCCGTGGGAATACGTCCACATGGATTTTGGCACCACACAGAGAGACTCCCACTTTCTGGTTATGATCGATCAATGGTCTCGCTACCCAGAGGTCGAGTTTGTGCCGTCCCTATCCCTCAAGGTTGTGATACCCGTGATGGAGAAAATATCCGCCAGCCATTGCTTCCCAAAGACCATGTGTTCAGACAATGTGTCACCATTCCAAAGCTCTGCCCTCAAAGAATTCTTGACTGAAAGGTGGATTATGCACCGGAAGATCACGCCGGTTCGGCCACGTACAAACGGAGAAGCCAAGCGTTTCATGGGCACCCTAAATAAAACATTTTGAATAGCGCAAGGACAAAGGGCCTGTGAGAGAAGAGCACTGTTCCAATTTTTGCTCGAATATAGAACCACCCCACACTGTTCCACAGGAGTAGCCCCAGTTGAGGCCCTATTCCAGAGATGTCCACGCACTTTCCTCCCCGAGCTGGACGGGAGAAGTCCAGGAACTATAAACAATGAGGACATCTGCACCCAGAGAGAAATCACAATCAACAAGAGAATACACGCCGAGGCCTAATCGAACTTGTCCGGGCGGTCGATGACTCAGCCTTAGCAAGGAATCGACACCAGACAAGAAAAACCTCCCTCACCCACGTGCCGTCACCCTCAAAGTTGTCCAGGTACAAGGGTCGCAGATAACAGCTGCAGATGAACATGGACTGGTGACAAGCAACTCCAGTTTCTTACGTATGTTCTCAGGACCACCCCGCCTACAGACGGACTGGCATGGGCCGAGAGGGAAAGGTGCAACCCATCCCCCAGACGTGAGGGACGTCAAGGATGACGGTCGAAGAGAGTCCCACCAAGAAGGAACAATAGACCAAGACCCCAGGGAGAAGGACCGGCACGCAGGAGACCTCCCACGCATCGAGCCCAAAAGGCGGTACCGCATCCGTGAACAGAGAGGACCACCGGTACACCCAAAGCACTACGACCTGGGCACCTGAACTCGGACACGAACAAGAAGACAAAGTCCCAGGCAGCCTAACCTCCCTGGGTAACTGAGTTCAGTTCAATATGTTTACTGTTCTAATACATGTGTTCTGTTTTGTTACTGAGAAAAGTTTGATGTTATAATAATTGGGAGGAGTGTAGTGTCACCTGACCGCACGTCGTGACGTTGCACGTCACGCGAAGTGGATAAAGAGGCCCGGCCTCATGCTCTTTTTTCCAGAGCGGAGCGGGGACCTGTAAGACCAATACCTGTGTGCAAGTCTTCCTTGCCACGCCGCACACCGCAGGCCGCCCTCCACACTCTCCACAACATGGCCCAGGCATCATTCCCCCACCACTTACCTCCTGGTCTAGGGCAGCTCCCATGCTCCTTCTCTCTTGGGTCACCATAGAAATAGAAAAGGGATCACTATTGCAGCAGTCTGTGTTTTTCTGGGAAATTGTGCTTGCACAATATGCGTGAAGCCCATGGCCCAACCAAAAAACCCATCAAACCTATTCACACCCTGTATGGAGCCCTGGGGTGTGAATAGTTATCACCACCTGTTCAGGGGCATACATGGCCGGCGCACTGTTACTCACCTTGTACGTCCCCACAATGCAAGGGTGAGTGCTTAATCCCTTAAGTGTGGAGGGCGAGCTATCTCGTCCTCTGCACTACTCACCTCTGGGGGTGCAGGGGCGGATCACCCGCTCCTGCTGCTGCACTGCTCCCCCTAACCTCCAGGCGGTGAAGGGAAGAAGGCTTGCCCTTCCGTGCCTGGGAGTCGAGGTGCTGTGATGATGTTGGCACATGCTACGTATGCCAACGTCATTAGGAAATTAAATTGACATGCTTTTGCATGCGGCTCGGGCATATGTAGTCTTTCTAGAGTCTCCCCGTTTCTAACAAGCCCTCACTCAAGATTGCTGATCCTCAACCAGCAATGACCACAAGGAAATTGACGTTGGGGGTGGGTAGGCCCGCACCAGGCCAAACAGCCCTCTAACCCAACCCAAGAAAATGGCACAATGTTTTGCCTTCTTTGGGGGCAGATGAGTGCTGTTCTGCACCCATTTGCTCCCAAGGAAGGCACAAAAACAAATTATTGTTTTTGCAAAGGCACGGTGGTTCAGGCACCCCAGAGATGCACCCAGGGAGGGGCATGTTCTTGCTGCTTCCCTGGAGGGGAGCAAAATTGAGGGTCTGACCCCATTTTGACACCCCAGGGAAGCAGCAAGGGCCACCAGGGATATGATATTGGTGTGGAGGCCCAGGCCAATCAGACCCCAACCCCCAGAAAATTATAACCAGATGGCATAAAGTTGTTTTGCCTTCTTTGGGGGCAAATGTGTGCATTACAGCTTTTCCCTCCAGTGAGGGATGGGGGCCCTACGGGGACCGCTGGTGGACTTTGGGATGGTTGATCCACATGGGAAACAGGAGCCCAAGGCCAGGGGCAGCACCCCGGCCATCCTGGAGCTTTTGCCATGCCGCATTACAGTTTTTCCCTCTGGGGAGGGATGTTGGGCTCTCTGGGACTGTCGCTGGACTTGGGGACGGTCGACCCAAATGGGATAAAGGCGCCCAAAGCCAGGGACATCACCCCCCAGAGCATACTGGAGCTTTGGCCTGGCTGCGTTACAGGTTCTTTCCTTCAGGGAGGGATGGGGACCCTGCTGGGGCTCTCTGGGACCACAGCCTGACTTGGGAACAGTCAACCTACATTGGAGACAGGCGCCCAAGGTTGGGGACATCACCCCCAGCCGTCCTAGTGCTCTGGCTGGGCTGCGTTACAGCTTTTCCCTCTGGGGAGGGATGGGGACCCTGCCGGGGCTACCAGGGACCATCGCTGGACTTGTGGATCGACCAACATTGAAGACAGGCACCGAAGCCCGGGGTGGAGCCTGGCTGCACTGCCTTGCAGCTATTCCCTTGGGGAGGAATATGGACCTTGCCACAGTTTCCCAAGACTGTCACTGGGCTTGGGGATGGTCAACCGACATGAGAGACAGGCACCCAAGGCCAGGGGTAGCACACCCGGCCGTCATGGTACTCTGGCTGTGCTGCCTTGCAGCCTTTCCCTCTGGGGAGGAATGTGGACCTTGCCAGGGCTCCCTGGGACTGCTGCTGGACTTGGGGAAGATCGACCTACAAGGGAGACAGGTGCCCAAGGCCAGGGGCAGTACCCCCAGCTATCATGGAGCTCTGGCTGTGTTGCATTACAGCTTTTCCCTCTGAGGAGGGATGGGGACCCCTGCCAGGTCACCCCATGACTTGCTGCTGGAATTGGGGCGGTCGACCCACACATGGGAGACAGGCGCACAAGGCTGGAGGCAGCACCACCGGCCGTCCTAGAGATCTGACTGGCCTGCGTTTCCCACCGGGGAGGGATGGTGAACCAGCTGGGGCTCCCTGGGACTGGCGCTGGACTTGGGGACAGTCAACCCTTTTTCCTTTCCGCCCAGTTAAGCGCACCCAAGCATGTGAGGTACCGTTTTCATCAGGAACGTGGGAAGATAGGACATGTGTTGTTGCCAGCATGTTTCGGTGGTTTCCTGGTGGTAAATGTCTAAAAATTGTGTTTTTTCCCCACATTTTGGACTTTGCCAGGCCTTGTGGGAAACAAAATGTAGGGTGATTTGCGCAAGTCAGACCTCTTTCAATTCCCACACGTGTCTTCTTTTCAGAAATGCATGAGGTTCCCTGTTTTACTTAGTGGCTGCGACACCCCAGACCCAAATCTGTAGGTTGTCCACAAGACCAAATACAGTAAAAATGTGGTCTTTCCAGGCTCTTTGGTGTACCAGTGGTTTAGCCTTTTTCCATTTACGCCCAGGTAAGTGCACCCACACATGTGAACTACCATTTTTGTTGGGACACCTTGGGAATGTGGGAATGTAAGACATGTATTGTTGCAGATGTGTTTCGGTACTTTTCTGGTGGCAAATGTCTGAAAATTGAGTTTCTTTCCCTACATTCTGGACTTTCCCAGGCCTTGTGAGTAAGATGATCTAGGGCGATTTGCGCAAATCAGAGCTCTTTGGATTCCCACAGGTGTCTTTTCAGAAATGCATTGGTTTCCCCGTTTACCTTGGTGGCTGCAACACACAATGCCCGAATCTGTGGATTGTCCACAAAGCCAAATCCATTCTTTCCCAGGGCGTTTGATGTACCACTGGTTTAGCCTTTTCCCTTTGTGCCCAGGTCAGTGCACCCACACATGTGAGGTACTATTATTATCAGGACACCTGTGGGAAGGTAGGACATTTGTTTTCTCTTTGTTTTGATAAAGGTTTCATACATTTCCCACAGCACTTTGTTATACAGCCCTTTCATTTCCCAAATGTGACCCACATTTAGCTGCTGCTTTAGGCCCTTTATGCTTTTGTAATCTGCGGAAGTCACCTATCCCTCAAAAGGACTGCCTGTTCTCTTTCAAAAAAATGTATGCTTGACATTCTTCTCCACATTCATTTTCCTCTTTTTCAATTGCTAAGTACGTCTGTTTATTCGGTCAGCATAAAAATCCTGTGTACCATGGCTCTGTTTTTGGCTCATGGTTTTGCTTGCTTTGTGAAACATTACGAAAGGTGTGTGATTTCCTAACTAGAGGAGTCAGGGGAATGGAGCGGTGCATTGCTTTTCTTAATAGTCACAGAAGCCATTAACTTACAAGTGCAAACATATCCAGCACATATTTGTTCTATCACTTTTTCATTTTTTTCCCAAACTATGAGGATTTTAGGTACATAGTTGTTGCCTGACCTGCGCAAATTACCTCTTTATGAACTTGGAATTTTGTCTATTTTCAGAAATGTGAGCCTTTCTGTGTTCCCATTGAGCTTTCCTACCCTCCTCTTGCATTCCATCCAAGAATTACCTAGTAAAAAAAGAAAAACGGAGTAAATCGTCTACCTCTCACAAAACGGATGGTAAACTTGGTAACTTTGTTTCCACTCAACCTGTTTTTGAAAGTTTGGAAAATGGCAAATTCAGAACTGCAAACCATTTCTTCCTAGCTCTTACAAGAACAAATCCAAAGGCTTCTTTGTACATCATTTTATTGGCATTTTCTGAAAAAACCCAAAATGTGGTCACTTTTATGTTACTTTCTCACACCTTCCTACAGCAAACGACTAATACCTGGGGGCATGTGGTAAGAAAAGGGTGTACATTTAGCCGGGATATCACTTGTAACAAAAAATGTGCAAGCGATTGAATGAGACATACCAAAATGTCCAAAAAAGCACTGGGAGTAAAAACCCTCAGCAGTTAAGCAGTTAATTAAGCTAGGGGGTCAGGGGAGAGGGTGGGGGGTGGGGGGGGAGTGCTTCAAATTAAAGAGGAGTACTGTACACATCTACAACATTAAATTATTATGCAACACTGGAGATATTGGTGGGTCAGGTAGAGAGGGCAGCTAGCTACCTCTGAGAAGTTTAAGCTGAGCTTTGAAGATATGCACAGTCAGCCTTGCTTTGATTGTCGTGGGAAGCGGGTTCCACTTTTGTGGGGGCTTTAGGGGATAGGGACAATGACGAGTTCAGAGTACCAGTGGAGGAAACAAGATGGTGAGTAGGCGAGCAAGATGATCGATAGCTTTTGTGTAGACTCAGAAAAGGAACTTGAAAAGGGAGTGGTTGAGTATGAAGATTCAACCAGCATGGCGCGGATAGGTAGAAGGACGACTGGGTAGCTTGTAGAGAGGGTGGGCAGTAATTTTGAGGACAATTTCCCTCCCACTTACCTGCTCCAGGCTCCAGCTGTCTTCCTCGTCAGTCTGCTGGCCATGTAGACAGAGCCCCGAAGCTCTGCACGTCGCACATATGTTTGCAAACTTTAGTGCCTCGGGCTTGTGTCACCGTTGCCGTCAGAGTGCGAATGGGGCAGTGGTCCAAGGACTGATCGTTGGGGATGCTGACAGGGTAAGTGTAAGGTCAGAGGTTTGTGAATTCCACAAGATTTTTTAAAGGAGGCCTTTGCTGATAGTCTGCTTGGTTCAGTAAAAGCTTCAGAAAGTAGAAGATACTCCTACTGATAGATTCCAAAAAGGAGTCCAGTGTGTGAAACTGCCCAAATAAGTAGAGAGAGAAAGATTGGAAAAAACAGTACATTAGTAATTCAATTACTTTAATATCCTTCTCTGAAAGCAACTATGTATTCAAATAATCCAAACGATCAGTTATTCTTTGCATACTATTCCTTTCTAGTCTTCTTGGACTTCAACATGAATTACATCTTATTAGCGGATGTTGTTTTCCTTGTAAGTAATTTAATAAAAAAAATACATTGTTTCCCAACTAGCCAATGTGTTATGTATAACAAAAGTCGTCACCAAGACTTGGGTCTAAATATAAACCGTAGTGTCTCATCCATAGGTTCTTAGCACAAATACGAAAATGTCATATGAAGAAACTTCATATTTATAAATTTACAAGACATAAGGAAGCTCAAAATCACAGCAAAAAATAAAGACGCAACTATTTATCGTTCATGTACCTAAAATGGTGTTCTTCTCATCTTATTGGTGTCATTGAAGAGTTTTAGGAAACTTTCTTTGCATAAACGTAGAGTATTCTGAAATCCCAGAGTACGATAGCTGTAAAAAAACGTAGTGGCCATTAACAGGCTTTTCAATAATACTTTGTTTGTAGATAGAGACATTTCATAAGAATGAGATCGGCAAATGTCCACTCCAGGAGAATCAGTAGGTAGCTCACCAAGGGTATCCTTCTGAACTGATTTTGCATTGGAAGTAGGCTGTTAACCTAATGTTTCTGATTTGACAGCAACATTAGGGATACATCAATCTGCTACAGACTCAAACTTGAAATCTACGTCAAAATTTGGACCACCAAAAACACGCGATTTAATCGACACGTTTGAGAAGGAAATAGGTGAAGACGAAATTCAGAAGATAGATTAAAAACAATCAGGGAAAATCATTTCAAAACTAACATGACTATCCATAGCTCTGTCAGATTTAGCGAATGACGACAGTATTAGCATCAACTAGGCAGATATAGGCAGAAACATCCTTATAGATAACAATGACACATTTGTGAAGATTAGAAACAGCTAAGTGACACAACCTGCTACAAAAATATACAAGTGAACCCTACTGAAATGATCAAAAGACTACATAAAGCAATGTTGTGGAAGTCTGCAGGTTTACGGAGCTAAAATGAGTCTGAATGTTTGACGCTTCACAAACTGACCTTTATTTCTTACCAAAAATACATAATGACATACTGAGAGTGTCACTTGGGAGAGGTTTCTCTTTGTGGGTTTGACCAAACAAAGTAACTGTTCTTCCACTGATGTATTCAGATATTCCAAATTCTAACATGTGGGCTACTTTAGCTTCTAGTCACCATCTTCTCTGCATAATATTATTAATATTATTATTGGTGATTTATATAACACTTCATGCTGGACACCTCCTGCTTCTAAGCACTTGATCGGGATCAAACCCAAGTTGCAAGCATCCCCAAGGGGAGTGCATTGCCCCTGAGCTCTACCCCTGACAAATACCCAACAATTAATAAATCGATTTAACCAGAAGTGATCTTATCTCCTGGTATACCTAGTGTTTTCAAATCATGTATTCAAATAGTTCTGCTAAGACTATTGATGATGAATAAATGTATAGTTTTATTTTCTATTTCTAAATAGACCTTAATAAACGTATTTTGGTTAAAAAAAAATTTTGGGAAAAAGAAAAAACAGGTTGTCAAGTTAAGAAACTAAATATTTTTTTAGAATCATAATAAAAATGAATAAGGAAAATGGCACCCGATTACTAATCTGTAATCCATGTCAAAGCATACAAAACATGAAAGAATTACTACGCAAAAGAATAGATCTTTTGGATTGCTACAAGATATAGTTGTTTTCAGAAAATGTGTCTAGTGTAACACCACAGGGAGGTAATGATAAAGTTATTTCAATCCAAGAAGTATCAGCAACACCATTGGGCATCCCATGTCTAAGACTGTGCAAAACCACCACCACCACTTTGTTGATCACTTTACAGTCCCACCCAATCGAAAAGGTGAAGTAGCCTAATGAACTATCCAAAATCCCCCAAGTACAGCCTGATAGCACACACCATTGTTACACTGGATCTCCAAAGTTGTTTTCTTGCCCCTTGTGGAGCTCCTTTTGCTGTAGGACCCAGCTCAGCTTTCAGTGGGATCTCAAAGTCATACTTAGCCAACACCTGTTGGCAAAGTATGACCTGAAGCGGCCATGGCAGGACTTTACGGCCGCTTCAGGTATAGGTTCCAAGAACACTACCTCATCACCATCACCTGAGTGGAGATGGTCACTTAATTCTTTGGAAAGAGCTGAGGCTTCCTGTTATGCATGTATAGCCTTTTTGCTATAAAGCAGCGGGAAAGAAATCAACTGTTTCGCAACTAAAGTTTCTTTTGTGGAAACAAAACTAATGTCATGTTCCTTGGGCAATGAATAAGGTGCAGCTAGCCATCACACCGGCCAATGATTGCTACTTGGTGTGCATGATAGACGCAGACTAACTGTATCCCAGAGTAATTCAGGAACAGCTTACCTTTGAAATGCCTGGTAGTAGGGGAGCATGGAGTGCACTCTTTCAACTGCATAGTGCCAGCCTCAGGGGCAATCCGTGCTCACCCTGAACACTACTTGATGCAGGTTCTTGTGGCCACGTCTCTGCTAGTTGTGTGCAGGCTGCTAGGTGCAATGAAAACCGTAGGCCATCACTGCTTTGATGCGAGGCAAGGTTTATTTATTTATTTTGTCATTTGTAAAGCGCACCGAACCCGAGGTTCTGTTCTAAAGAGATCAGGCCAAGCATGTCTCCCCTGTGGGGAGGAAAGCTGCAGCTCTCAATTACAATAGTGCAGCAGTCAATAAGCACATGCACCAGCAGTGCGAGACTTCCAGTGTACAGAAGAGGCATACCTCACCATGTCACATTCCAGCCTCACATGCTCAGCTCACATCCAGCGAGGAAGATACCATGTTATGCAGGGTACCCATATCTGCACTCCTCCATAACCCCGGCACACCCTCAGGACTCTGGGTGTGCCATTGTGGATCCAGATGCTAAAATGACTCCTATCAGATCATTGCAAAGAGGTTCGGGAAAATGTACAGACATTCTCTGCAGCACGCCTGTTTCGTCCCCTCTAGGGATGATTTAAAAGTAGCGCATTATTTTTTCAAACACCCTCATGCATGGCTACCGCCTTGCAGGACCCCAAAAGGATATTCAAAGTGGTGCTTTAAGCTGCAGATACATTCCCGCAAACTACTGCTTAGCAGCACCCCCGTTTAGGGTAATTTAATAGTGGTGCACCATTTTACAGACACCCTCCCACAAGCTACTGTCTGAAATTAGCCCATTTAGGATCATTTCAAAGTAGTGCCTTTTGTAGAGGGCACTAGCTGAGTGGGCTGTGAGGTCATGCGAGTCTAAAGTGGAATGTTATGGCTTCCTTGTGTGCCTGCATTCCATGGAGTCAGTTACAAGACAGAGTGACTGAGAGAAGGTAGCCGGGGTGGTGGCGGTGGTTCCGGTTACGAGATGTACCAACTGCCTGCTTGAGATGTGACCTACAACTAATAAAGCAGACTTACATGTGAACCCTGGTGACTGCATGACCTTTCATTTACCGCAACACCTTTCTCAGGCACCCTCGTGCACAGCTACTGCCAGACAGGACCCCATCGAGGATCATTTAAAAAAGGTGAACTATTGTGTGTGCTCCTTTGCAACCATCCTGCTGCAGCAATCAACCTTCTCCACTCTCTTGTGGAGTGTGTTAAGGAAGGGACATGGGGCCAAACCTTGTTTAAGATATTTTTTGAGGTCTTCTGATGCACTACCCTCACACCTTGACCCATTAGATGTGCAGGTCCATAAAAAAGCACTTTGTACTCATCTAAGTTTACCTCTATGGTCTCCCGTTAATGTGCATGTGCAGAAAAAGTATTTGCTTTACCACCCTGTGAAGAAGAGATGCTGTTGTGCCTACTGCAATCCCGAGAACACATTTGGCTTACCCAACCGCCCCAAGAGAGTATGCAACTTATTCGAACGGTATACAAATATGGCATCTCGCCCTAGTGTTGTGCTATTAGTCGCTGGTGTGAATCTTGTGCAAGGAAGGAAGGTATGTTGTATCCTGAATGAATGCCTTGCTCGAGTGACAGTAATGAATGTCACAATATGGGATTATGCATGGAACCCTCGGAATGTCAGAGGTATGTGTGTTCCATAGGTGTAAGCTAGCCCTGAGGGTATCCAGTCCCTTGATCGACGATAATGAGTTTGACAGGTGGTCGGCTTAGAAACCCTTGGGCATATGACCCACTATCCAGCACTTTCCCCAAAAATGCTAGGACTGGTTGTGGGAATATGGGAAAACACCCATCAACATTATAGGTTTTGTTTGGGTGCATCTAAACTTTGAAGGGAGAAAGACATACTGCAGACTGTATGTGGCTAAGAATGGGTTTTCGATAGTAGGATGGTGGGAGCAAGCATCCTTGAAGATCAGAATTCATCCAGGCGAAAATGCGCCCATTTTATGCATCACTGAGAACAGTTGTGACACTGCAGAAAATTTGGCAAAGGCTTTTCCCAAAGTATGCAATGAAAAGATTGGATTACTTAAAGGATTCGAACATCGTATTATACTCAGAAAAGGTGCAAAGCCGGTAGTACACAAAGTGAGGAACATACCCATTGGTACCAGAGAGGCATTGAAGATTGAATTAGAAAGGTTATGCATGCAAAACATCATTGAAAGTTCAGAGTGATTATCCCCGATTGTAATTGTAAAAAAACCAGATGGATCAATCAGGATGTGCGTGGATTTAAGAGACTTGAATGCCAATATTTGGATAGATCGACATCCTCTGCCGAACATTGGAGAAATGTTGACCACCATGAAGCCAGCAAAGTATTTTACGACGTTAGATTTATCGTCAGCATATCACCAAGTTGTGCTAGGAGAAGAGTCTAGACATTTAACATCTTTTGTAACACCTTTGGGAGCTTTTAGATACAAAAGAATGCCTTTTGGGTTGGCCTTAGCAGCCGCTGTGTTCCAAAGGTTAATGCATCATTTATTTGAAGGTTTACAAGGAGTACACTATTTCCAAGATGATATCTTGATATCAGGGATGTCTCAAGAAGAACATGATGCAAAGTTATTAGGTGTGTTGCAGGTACTACAACAGAAAGGGATGACACTCAAAATTGAGAAGTGCAAGATTAAGAGAAGTGAGGTAACATACCTGGGCCATCGAATAAATGCTGATGGAATAATGCCAAAAGAATCATTGGTAGACACCATTCTTAAAATTTCTGATCCTAAGAACAAGGACCAACTCAGGAGTTTCATAGGATTAACAGAATACTACTCAAAATTCATTGACCATTATTCTGATAGAACTGAGAGTATGAGAAGTTTAATGTGCAAAGGCGTAAAGTTTAATTGGTCTGAAGAATGCAAAAGAGAATTTGAGCAAATCAAAACATTGATCAATAAAGCACCGGCGTTAAAGATGTTTGATTCAAATGCCAAGACAAGAATATCAGTTGATGCAAGTAATATAGGACTAGGAGGTGTACTAGAACAGGTACAAGCAGGTGAAATTGTTCCTATTGCTTTTGCCTCAAGAACATTAAGAGGTGCGGAGAGAAACTATTCGACAATAGAGAAGTGTCAAGTGGATATTAGAACATTTCAAAGGTCTCATTTGGGGCATTCCAGTGGACATTAAAACAGATCATAAACCACTTGTTCATGTTCTGAACTCAAAAAATCCTCACATGACGTCTCCACGCATAAGAAGATGGACACGGATCATCATGCAATTTAATGTGACCATAAAATACACTCCAGGAAGAAACAATGTGGTAGCGGATTGTTTTTCTCGCCTACCGTGTGAAGGTGTCGCAGCCGATTGTGAGGACAAAGAAGAATTAATGGAAGAACAAAACATGGATTGCATCATAGCTCAGGTGCATCCCAGTTTCTCAAAAGAGGAATGGATTGAAGCCAGAGAATGTGACCCGGAACAAGGAATGTTAAGAAGAGCCATCGAAAATGGTTTGAAAGCTACTGATGACGATCTGAAATCCTGGGAAAGATTCAAAGATGAATTGTCAAGTGATAAGATATGTGTATATCGAGGAGAACGTATAATACCTCCGACAAACTTGAGGAAGAGAATTATGGACATTGCCCATGAAGGCCACGTGGGTAGAATGTTGACAAAGAGAAGAGTAAGAGAAGCCTATTGGTGGCCTAACATGTGGGATGAAATGGAAACTCTAGTCAGAGATTGTACCGCATGTGCAGTAAGTGACAAGAGCAAATCAATATGTGTCACTCCATTGCAGCCAGTAAGTATTCCCGCTACGGTATGGACAAAATTAGCTATTGATATAGCTGGACCATATGAAACATTGGGATCACAAAAAATGTACTTTATAGTTTTGGTGGATTACACATCCAAGTGGGTGGAATGTGGTGTTGTTGAGGACTCTGTATCGGCTGTCAAATTCATGATGTTTTTGGAGGAAATTTTTAACAGAGAAGGAGAACCACAAGAACTTGTGTCGGATAATGGAGCTCAATTCATGTCCATGGAAATTCAAAAGTTTTTGAAGGATAGAGCCATTAAACATAGCACTACGGCTTTGTACCATCCAATGGGGAACGGTTTGGTGGAGAGGATGAACCGTTTCATAAAGGGTATTATCCAATTGGCTGTTGTGAATGGTCTACCACAGAAAGAGACGCTCAAAGAAGCCCTCAACACATACAAAGTTACACCACATTCGGTGAATGAGGAAGTTCCATTTACATTGATGAGAGGAAGGATATCTGCGAATAGGCTTAGGCCTGCTTGGATGATGAACAAAAGAAACAAATAGATAAACCTGCAGGACATCGTCAACAAAGTAAAAAAGAAACAAGAAGAGTATAAGAGTTATTATGACAAGCAAAAACATGCTAAGGAGAGTCAAATTGTTAAAGGTGATTGGGTGAGAGTGAGAGAACCAAAGTGTATAACGAAAGGAGAGTCAAGATTTCGTCCTCCGCAAAGGGTTATAGAATGTTCAAAGAAATCGGTGATTTTAGAGGATGGCAAGAAATGGTCATGCGATGATATTGTCTTGGCAAAGGAGGAGGAGGTAATGAGAAATGAAAGAACAAGACATTTATGGAGAGACATATAAAGATAAGACATTCAAAGATATGTTGGATGGGTCAAGTGTGATGTACAAAGAAAGAACACAGGGAAAGGAAACACAGGAAAATCCACATGAGAAAAGAAATGACAATGGTCAGCCAATATCAAAACACAGGAAAAGAATGTGGAACCATAAATAAGACTGTGTGTATTATTGAGAACATGAGAACTGATGGCATAGTTCCAGAATTATGTTACACATCTTTGTAACATGAAGATCTCTTGTATCCTTTATTTGGTGAAAATTTAAAGTCATATAATGTATATACTACATAAGCATAGCAGAAAATGTATGTAAAAAAAAAATTCTCCATATTTTTATTCATTATAAATAGAATTTTATTTAGAAAGGGAGATGTGGGAATATAATTATACTGAATTTACATAGTTCAATGTTGTCATAAGCACGTGAATATAACCATGACAACATCTTCGTGTATGGTTCCAGAATGTTGATGAGGCCATACACGAAGATGTTGCTGTAAAGGAAGTTGGCCTCCTGGGGGCTCCTCCATTAAAACCAAAATTATATATAATACCACGCGTAATGTGTTTTTCGAAGTACTATGAAAACACAACACTGGTGTTAGATTAGTAAATAATACCAGGCCTAGTATGCTGGGAAGGGTGTCTAGGGGTAATACATAAATACATACATACATACATACATACATAAAAATGAGTTCGACCAGCCGTCAAACTCTCTGCTGTCGAGTAAAGACATAGATCCGCCCTGAGAACCTGTGAGAAGAGGTCCGGTGGATGTTTCCCTTGTTTTAACAATCCTTATAATGACAGCGGATCAATAAGTAAGATGGCTGAATAATCGTACAATTTTTTTTCTCCCTAAAACCGCTTCATGTCTGATCACTATAGCGTGCAACCTACATTTGATTGCCAAAATATTATACATTAGGCTTTTTATGGTAGTGGAATTTTCACTTTTTGACCAATTGCAACTTTCAATGTATTTGTCACCTTATTGATTTTCATATTGTTGCAAGCAGACCTGGGCCCCTTGCCACCAGCTCTGGGCAAATGTAATTGTAGCAGATACCCATCTACCCTGCCTTGCGCTCCTTCACCCAGTGAGGCATGTGAGAATGCAGTGGTCCATGGCCTAAGCCCAGCTCCATTTTTTGGTGGAGTTTGCGTCGCACGCCACTGCTTGCTCTCTCCAACAACAGCACCATTTTCTCTGCCTGACGTGGATCACTGCTTGGGCCTCTGCTCCGTCAATGGAATGTGTTTCCAGCCTTCTCACTCTCAGGACCTGTTCGGCTCTAGGGCGCCATGCCTCAAATCACTTGCTGACATGAGCCAGTCACAGACTCCCTTCCCACACACTTTCCTCTTTCACACTGCTGCGGGCAGGAGTGTTTCCACACACAACAACAACAAAAAATCACTGCCCATTCAAAAGGTGCTTCCATCTGAAGGGGAATTGTAACAATCGAGTGCTGTTTCGTCCTCTAAGGGAGGGGGTGGGGGGAGGGCTCATTGCAGACAACATTTGCGCGGTGTCCGGTCAAAGGGTCGACTACAAAAGGATCAAATGCAATAGGGTCGATGCAATAGGGCCAAAAACAAAAGGATTGAATTTTATTTTTAATTATATATATTTTTTGGGGTTTTCGTATAGGTAAAAAATGTGGTTTTTACCACAAAAACGGGGGTTGGGGGGCCCCCCCCAAAAAAAAATTTTTTTAAAAAAATGTTTTCGATCCTTTTGAATCGATCCTTTGACCTATAACCCATTTGTGCCTATTGAGAAAAATATATCCAAGTCCTTCACCACCCCACCCAGGGTGCTAATGAGACCTTCCAGGGACATGTAGTAATAACTAATAAGGGTGAGTGCTCTTCTACCACTGGAGCCAAAGTATTCCAGGAAGCAATGGACTGAGCCCTCGGAAATGTAATGAATACCTTGGCATGAACCTTTTAACAGCTCATTAACACATTTGCTGATTTTCATCCTACAAATCTTCGTGCATCCCTTCATTGGGCCCAACCCTCAGGACAAAGCCATTCTAAGCCCACAAACACACTTCAAAGATGAAGCACAGGAATGAGGACTCAAGAGAGCCTGCAAGGTATCAGAGGAGACCCTTAAAAAAGGAGAGCTTGGGATTTCTTGCTCCATCTAAACCAAAAGCTCTCAATTTCCTTAGCATCCCCAAGAAAGTGTTCCAGGACCTAGTCATCCAAGTCTTCGGAGGCCTCTGACACGCCTCCAAAATGAAAAAAGAGGAAACTGGATAACACTGTGGCTGCCGCCCCTTCATGTTCAGTTCCTCAAGGATAATGTCTGCTGATCATTGTGAAAGCACTTCCCTTTGTGGTCTACTACTATTCCAAGATTTAGGGTATCCTTCTATTAAAGTAAACTCTTGTACACCAAAAATGAATGGTCAAAGTAGTTTTGAAAGATGCATACATGGTGGCCCCAATTCATCCCTCTCAGATTTTTTTCTGTTACTTCTGGAGGGGCATTAGGTAGTGGTTCATCTCTCTCCCATTCAGCCTCTCATAACCCCTCCTCACGGTTTCACCAAGTTACTGATACCAATAACGGCTTCTTTCAGGGCCGGGCGAGGAAGAGGGTAATATCTATATGACATGCCCCTCATGGCTTGGAACAAGAACATCCCACTCTTACACATTGGAGTCGCCGTTTTCTTTTCTTTAAATCTGGGGTTTGTTATATCCGACTAGAAATTGTGCTGCTACAGCCTACTCGAAGGGTCCAATTTCTTGGCTTCAACATAGATTCTGGCCAACATCGCCTCATCCTTCCAATTATAGGAATGAATAGAATGGCCACCAGATTGGCACAATTCTGAAGCAAGATGTGTTCATCCTCAGGCTTCTGGCAAAGGTGGTGGAAATGTTTCCAGCATCCATTAAAGTGATATTCCCAGCTCCCAACCCACCCCCATTACGTGGATTTCCAGTACCTTCAGGATAGACATGTCTGTAAGAAAGTCTCCCAACCTCAGCTGATCCAGTTATCCACAGCCATGATGGAGAAACTACTTTCATGGTTAAAGAATATGCTGTCTTGGAAAAGAAGAGTAATTTCTGTTCCTTCTCCTGATACAGTGTTGCAGTCCGATGCTAGCAACTTAGAATGGTGTGCGAGGACAGGTCATTTTGGGGTATTTCAAAATCATGGTTTACCATCCCCCATCTGCAGCCAACCCGATTTAGACAAGTCTCCTTTGACACCTATTGCGCACTTTAAATACCTAGGATGCCGCCTCCCCACTGTATTGATTAGCGCCTATTCTTCCAAACAAGATGGGATCTATTGACCCCCACACCTGTACTCGCCAATAATATCCTGGTAGTAGGTATTTTTGTCATGCTCGGGAGGATAGCTCAGCGTCAACGTGCTCGCCTTGGAAGCAAGACGACATGGAGCAGCACAGGTTCGATCCCCAGGTCCGCGCTTAGAAACCTCTGGGTATTAAGCGTGTTATAAATAACCTATCATATCATATACCATCATATGCTCCTTGCTCTGCTCCCTTTGCCTCTTCAGTGAGCTTGCCTGGGAATACGCGGCTGATTGCAGCACGCGTGATCATCATGACAACAAATATCAACACTGTGGACATGACGAGTGCGCATGCGTCATGTCCATAGCAACTAGCTTAATGCTCTGCGAACACCGTGCGCGCACACTGTTGTTATAATGTTAAGCATCTCTTCATTCTACTTGGAATGAGAATGCTTTTTTCCCCCCATGTTCCACTACGGAACGCCATAGTCACTTCCCAACTGGCAGCCCTCGTCTCAGGGGGCCATAGAATAAAGCTCACTATTCACTCACCTCGCTTCCGCACCTTATTTCATTTGGCGACGAGGCATCTTCCCCAGTGAGCGACGGCCGGCCCCCGGAGCTCCTCCTCCGCGTTCCTGCTTTCCACGGCAGCGGCATATCCTCGGCGGCCCCCCCCGGCGGCTCTCCATCACCGAGGCCTTCCCGATCCTGCTACCCAGAAAGAGAAGGGGCCAGGCCGCCGGCAGCCACTCGACCACAGGCAGGGACGACGTGAGAGGTACCAATTTTATATTTTGGGCATAAACTCGATCCTCCGCCACAAACCTATTGCGCGAGCACGCATCCTTCGACTCGCCGGCCAACGGCAGTCAGAGGAAAGGACCTCTGTGTGCCGTGCGTGCGGCCATCTTGGGCAGGCCCAACATTGTTGCCATGGCGACGACGCCGCGGAGCATCAGCTGTGCTCGGCATAACAAACCACCAGCTGTTCATCCCGGAAAGGAGAGATATCTCAGATTCAATAGACTGTGACACGTTTTAGCACTAGACAACCTCCAGATACACGATCTAGCACTACATAACCTCCAGGACCCCTGAATTGACAGTGGTTCAAGAAAAAAAAAAAATCATCAGCTGTTCATCCCGGATGGGAGAAAATTCTACCACTAGTCACATCTAAAAAAAAAAAAAAAACTGTCACATGATTTAGCACTACTCAACCTCCAGAACACTTGGATTGTCAGCGCCCAGGCAATTGCTGGATTGAATGGGCTGACAGTACACCAGACAGCCCTGCACATCATCAGCCAGTCATTCACAGCAACTAAATACGCCAGTGAGAACACTCACAGTGCCATAGCCCACCACTGCAACACAGCTCAACCCACAGAGCCTCCACCATCCTCACCAGCCAGTCATGCAGAACGTGCCACATCCCACCAAGTTTCTTCCCTGCCCTGGAACACCAACCTGCCCTTGGGAGCAATGGCTTGACAGCATCCAGATATATCTCAGGGCTATAGGCGGGAGTAAATTTAACGACGACCTCAAAGAAGCAACCCTCCTGAACTGCATAGGAACGGAGGGCCTGAGGATATTCAGGGCGCTTCCGGAACCAGATGGTGCAGGTGGAGACGGCAATTGAAAATTTGACACTGCTTTGACTAAGCTCACTAAACATTTCGGCAGCAAGACAAACGTGGTGCTGGAAAGATACAAGTTCTTTTCTCGGAAGCAGGCTAAGGGCGAGTCAGTCGATACATACCTAGCTTCCTTCAGAGTACTGATGTACACGTGTGAATTCACGGGCGTTGGTGACGAGTACTTAAGAGACCAGCTTGTGCTCAATGTTGCTGATCCCCGCATACAGCAAAAACTGTGGCAGACAAAGAATCCCTCGTTGGACCAGGCCACTGAAATAGTGAGGAGTATGGAATTTGGGGACCATTGCATGAAAGAGAGATTGGCCCTTAAAGAAGGTATTGAAGTGAAATATGTGGAAGGTAGTTCTGGCTATGATCAAGATGGCACGTTAGTAGCGGCTGTTAGAAGTGTACCCCAAAACACTAGAGGAAACTCCAGAAGAGGGAGAGCATCAGCCTATGACAACCAAAACCCCACGCGCTGCCAGAAGTGCGGGTGGTACAAACGCCACGACGCTGGGAAAATGTGCCCGGCTAATAATGTTGAATGCTACAAATGTGGCCAATTGGGCCATTTTGCAAAAGTCTGCCGAAACAACCGAGGAAGACCAGGTAGATCTGGCAACGGCAGCAGACGACCTGTTAACAGACACGGGTCCGTGAAGACAGTGGACTATGATCAAATGTCAGATAACATGTTATCCGTCAATCTGACACACCCACAAGTGCAAATCCTCACAGTCACTTCCTTCCAAGAATCAAGCAGTCCTTGGGTCAAAATGTACGTCAACGACATACCCTTGAAAGTAATGGTGGACACAGGGTCCCCCTATACCATGGTGGACCTTGAAACCTTTGTGAAAGTACTCTCTGGCAAAGTCCATAATCTACGAAACTCTCTGGTGAGAGCCACGGGGTACGGAAAGACCCCAATTGACATCATAGGGTACACATGGATCAAGCTCAGGTTTCATGACAAACATACTGCAAGTTGTTTGTAGCCAAGAACAGGTCCTCTGTAGTAGGATGGGAAGAGCAAGCAGCCCTCCAAGTGAGAATCCATCCCGGGGAAGGTATCTCTGTACTGAGTGTGTTAAAAAATAATACTGACATCAAATCCAACTTGGCTGAGCAATTTCCCAAAGTATTCTGCAATAAAATCGGATTACTTAAAGGTTTCCAACACAGAATCATATTGAAAAGAGGTGCTGTCCCCGTAGTCCATCGAGTACGTGGAGTTCCCTCTGGAACCAAAGCACCGCTTAAAGACAAACTCACACGTCTATGCAATGAGAACATTATACAACCCATAGAGAGTTCCGAATGGCTGGCCCCCATTGTCCTAGAAAAGAAACCCGACAATTCCATACGGATGTGTGTTGACCTGAGGGACTTAAACAAAAACATATGGGTCGACAGACACCCACTTCCTAACATATCCGAACTTCTCTTGACCATGGAACCGGCAAGTTTCTTTAGCACCTTGGACCTCTCCTCAGCATACCACCACATTGCTCTAGATGACAGCTCTAAAGCTCTCACCTCCTTTGTCACACCTTTGGGAGCATACATGTTCAATAGAATGCCATTCGGGCTCGCTTCTGCCGCAGCAGTCTTCCAGAGACTCATGTCGCATCTTTTCGGAGGCCTCGATGGAGTACAATGCTTCCAGGACGATATTCTTATATCAGCCAGAACTGAGGAGGAACACGATGCCAAGCTAATGGGCGTATTACGAATAATCCAAAGAAGTGGACTCACCCTCAAGTTGGAGAAATGCAACATAAAGTGCAGTCAAGTTTCCTATCTTGGACATTCCATCGACGCCAGGGGCATCCATCCCAAGAAAAAACTCCTGGACACAATATTGAGTTTGGCTGAACCCACCAACAAAGACCAGTTGAAAAGTTTTTTTAGGGATGACGGAGTACTACTCCAAATTTGTGAGTAACTATGCCAATAGGACGGAGAACATGAGGAATCTCATGAAGAAATCCAACAGGTTTGAATGGTCCGCAGAATGTAAGAACGAATTTGAGAACCTCAAGTCCGACATCAACCGAGCTCCAGCCCTGAACATGTTTGATTATGAATCCAAAACAATAGTGTCAGTAGATGCCAGCAAGATCGGCCTTGGTGGAGTACTAGAGCAGCAACAGAATGGCAACATTGTGACCATCGCATTTGCTTCCAGAGTACTAAGAGGTGCTGAATTGAACTATTCCACCATCGAGAGAGAGGCTTTGGCTGTCAAGTGGGTCTTACAACACTTCAGAAATCTGATTTGGGGCCTACCCACCCTCCTAAAGACTGATCACAAACCCCTAGTCAACATCCTGCAATCAAAATCACCACACCTTATTTCACTGAGAATAAGACGCTGGTTTCTGGACATCATGCAATACAATCTCCAAGTTTACTACAATCCTGGTCCACAGAATCAAGTAGCAGATTGTCTTTCCAGACTACCCACCATTGAAAGCAAACAAGACGTTGAAAACGAAGATCAAGATGAGGACATTATAGCCACCATAAATCCTGACATTCCCTCCGATGAATGGACACACATCACCAAAGCTGACACAGAACAACAGGAAATCAGAAGCGCTGTGATGAACGATTGGATCGGTGTTGGACAAAATTTGGTGAAATTCACACCATTTAAAGATGAGATATCCATGAATGAAAACCACATCTTTAGGGGAAGCAGAGTAATTCCAGCCGTGGCACTCAGAAAGAAACTACTTGACCTAGCCCACGAAGGACATCTGGGAAGACGTTTGACAAAGAACAGAATGAGGAACAACTACTGGTGGCCCAATATGTGGAAAGAGGCAGAAGAGACAGTAAAAAACTGCAGTGCCTGCGCTTCCAGTGACAAATCGAAAATCTTAAGGAAAACCCCACTTCAGCCACTTCCATCCCTCTTCATCGTGGGGTGAGGGCAGGAGCCCCCCCAGCACCCCCAGCCCAGCAGAGGATCTACTCTCCGAGCGAGCAACACGGACAGGGCCTGCCTGACCCTGTCCCCACACGGCGCCTGACTCGCCCATGCCGGGCGCAGCGCGGCGCGAAACCGAGGCTGAGCCTCAATCTCATCAGCTGGAACCGCCGGCAGGCGGATTCGCCGGCGGCCACAACAAAGGCCATACTAAGGCCTGTCCCTGCGCCCAAGAACCCCCCATTCCATCCCTCTTCATCGTGGGGTGAGGGCAGGAGCACCCCCAGCCCAGCAGAGGATCTACGCTCCGAGCGAGCAACACGGACAGGGCCTGCCTGACCCTGTCCCCACACGGCGCCTGACTCGCCCATGCCGGGCGCAGCGCGGCGCGAAACCGAGGCTGAGCCTCAATCTCATCAGCTGGAACCGCCGGCAGGCGGATTCGCCGGCGGCCACAACAAAGGCCATACTAAGGCCTGTTTGGAGCCATAGGAGCCAGGGGCCAGGAACTCTGCCCTTTCCACTCCAGGTTCTTCACTATTAGAAGGTAATGGCAATTCAAATTAGTATTTATGGACTGTAGATATATACAACCTTAGGGATTAGAATATGAAGATGTCTCCTGAAGCTGCACCTTACATTGCTTGCTTACATTGTGTTGTGCCTTATGGTCGCCAATAGACCACAACTGATTGTGTTCTGCCCTGATTTATGTTGTGCCTTTAGTCTTATGGCCCTTGCCTTTCACTGCCAATTTGATCTTAGGTGGCCCCTGTCTATGTACATGGCTGTTGTGCCACCTAGCTCTTCTCTCTCACCTAGGTGACCAGAACCTTCATCATGCACGTCAGTGTACTCCTTCCACTACTCTACACACTATCCCTTCGACTTGCCCAAGTTCTCCAGCTACCTACGGTAACAACCTCCACACTCTGGGTTAAAATGGACCTGCCTTCTACCAGCATGGCATCCCCACGACCTCTCGCGTCACCTAGAATGAGCCCGGCAGCACCCACTGTAGGCCATACCAACCAATACCTCAACGACCCAGCTTTATGGCTGGATCACTTTGCTAGGAAACCTACACCTAACCAACCCTGCCCCCTCTCTCTTAGAAATAAGAGACTAGGCACCAGATTCCGCCTACGCCACATCCGCCACATCACCAGGAAACAAACCCCCCTCTCTCCTGGATCTCTGTCAACTACCACCACATGCAAACCCACCACCACCGAGGTTAAACTGCCCATGTTCAAAGGTGCCCTCATTAATGCCAGATCCCTCACTGCACACGCACTTGACATAGCTGACCTCATCACCACGTCCGACCTTGACTTCTTAGCTATCTCCGAAACATGGCTTCATGCCGCATCTGGCCCCTTACTAGCGTTAGCCCTACCACCGAACTACGGCATCACACGATGTGACCGCCCCACCGCCTCTTCCAAAGGCGGCGGTGTGGCCTTCATCCATAAAAATACTCTTGACCTAAGAGTGTTACCTGATTCCAAACTCACATCAGCCGAATTGCTGTCTGTCAAACTAGCACTCACACCTAACCAAACAGCCACCATGCACCTAATCTATAGACCTCCAGGACCCGCACCAACCTTTGTCAGTGAAATCTCCTCTCTCCTCCTCAACAATACAAAGAACAATTCGCAAACAATCATCCTAGGCGACCTTAACTTAGGTCTTGGTGACTTAAAAGATCCTGTGGCCTCTGACCTGGAGATCGCACTATCTGACCTCGGCCTTACCTTATACATCCAAGAGCCTACCCATATTAAAGGTAGAACACTTGACTGGGTAGCTGGCTCCAATTGCAATATCAAGGTCCTTAACAATACCCCCTGTCTATGGTCCGACCATCACATTATAACTTTCAACATTGAAGCCACACCACGAATCCCGTCACCATTAGCCCCAGCACTCCCAACTCGAAGCAAAAAAGATATAACCAAGGAGAAACTCCTCCTATTGTTACTCCCTTCCCTTAAAACAGCCACCAACTCTTACTCTGATCCAACCTCACTAGCACACACCTACAACCAAACAATGCGAACTGCCATTGATTGTATAGCACCTCTCAAACTTAGAAAGGCTAAACCTCAAGCTTATCTTAATTCATGGTTCACACCTCAGTTAAGATTGCTCCGCAAAGCCAAACGCTGTGCCGAAAATCGATGGAAAAGCCACCCCTCAGACGAGCATAAAGACAGTTTCCTTCTAGCCTCACTCTCCTACAAAGATGCCATCATCACGGCAAAAAAGGAATCTTTCAACAACCGCATTATACAAGCCGACTCGAACACCAAGGAACTCTTTAAAATCCTAAGAGAGCTTGAAACTCCAGTCGCCCCCCCTGACACATGCGTGAAAGATAGTAAATGGTGTGCCAACATCCAAGCAGCCTTACTAAATAAAATCTCCACACTACAAGACAAAATCAAAGATAAACAGGACAGCCTGAACCGCGACAACCACGCTCTTTCCCTCACTAAGGCCCCCTTGCCAGACTCTACCAATATCACACCATTCGCATTCTCTCCGCTTACCGTGGCAGAGGTAGAAAATATAATTCTTAGAATTAAACCAACTAACTGCCAAGGTGACCCGTGCCCAGCCCCTACTATCAAGGACTCAGCGCATGAGTTGGCCCCATTCATCACGGCCTTCATCAACTCTTCCTTTCAAACAGGAATTGTCCCGGACAATCTGAAGGACGCTTGGGTTATCCCACTGCTTAAAAAACCTTCCCTAGACCCTAACATTCCCACCAACTTCCGACCTATCACCACGGTACCATTTCTGCTCAAGATCCTAGACCGTGCCGCATACTTTCAGATCCAAAATTACTTGGAAACTAATAACTTGCTAGGTCTACGACAATCTGGTTTCCGCCCCAGACACGGGACAGAGACCGCATTATTAGACCTTAAAACTCAAATCGAGGTTCTAAAGGATCAAGGCAAACTAGCAATGCTACTACTTCTCGACCTCTCAGCCGCATTCGATCTGGTCAACCATCAGATCCTGTGCGAGCACCTCCATTCAGCTGCCAACTTCTCTTCCTCGGCTGCGGCTTGGATCAAATCTTTCCTGAGCAACAGATCCATGAGAGTCTTTGCCCCATCCGCAGCCGCGGACCCTTCCCCGATTCACTGCGGCGTTCCTCAGGGATCTTGTGTGTCACCTACACTTTATAACATTTTCACGAAACCACTCTTTGATGTGCTTGACTATCTGGGTGTCTCCTATACTAACTATGCGGACGACACCCAGATACTCATCCCCATCACTGGTGATTATCTAGGTGACACCAAGGCCCTTAACGACGTCTACTTGGTCATCCAAGCCTGGATGGCCCAACATCAGTTGTGCTTGAATGATGACAAGACGGAGCTCCTGATCTTGGGCACTGCACAACGCCTAAGCAGACTAGAGCCATCCTATCAGTCATTCAACATAGATGGTAATATCATTCGTGTCTCAAAAGACACCAAAACGTTAGGTTTCTACCTTGATGCCACACTCTCATTAACCCGACAAACTAATGCTGTCAGATCTGCGTCTGCATACACATGCAAACTTATCGCAGCTTGCAGACCATTCCTCACTACGTCTAACAGCGTTACGCTAGCGAGAACCCTTATTATGGCTAAAATTGATTACTGCAGTTCTCTCTATCTTGGCACCAGCCAAGAGAACCTGAAAAGACTTCAAACGACACAAAACAACGCCATTCGTGCCGCCTTAAACATTCCCCGACACCACCACATCACAGAAACCAGAAGTAAGTTAAATTGGCTACCTGTCAAACAAAGAATTTCACTCAAAACACTCGCCCTTACGCACAAATGCCTAGCCAACAAAGCCCCGATCTACCTTGGTAGTCGACTGTCGCGCCACTCTACCTCCCGACCTCTAAGAACAGCCCAATCCCACTGTCTAGCGATCCCCAGATTTAAATTGCAAAAAGCAGGGGGCTCAAGTTTCCCCGTCTTAGCTTCCAAGTTATGGAACTCCCTCCCTGTTTCAATTAGAGCGGAAGACTCTTTCAATACCTTCAAAGCCAATACTAGATCTTGGCTTTTCAACCAGCTTTAAGGCCGGCTTCGCGCTTCTTCCTGACCTACCCTGACTTGCCGACCGCTATCATCACCTATCGGCACTGAAACTACTGTACATATGTATATAAGATCCTCTTGTAAATGTATATAATGATTCTATGTTATACCTGCACCCATGTGTAATGTTTAATGATTCTCTGTTATGCCTGCATATCTGTAACCTTGTACAAATTGCGCCCTGATGCCTCCGGGCCTGTTGGTTTGCGCGTTATAAATAAATAAATACAAATACAAATGGCCTGTAGAAACACCCAAACATGTATGGTCAAAGCTGGCAATAGACATTATGGGCTCCTTCGAAAGTCTGGAGGAAGAAAAAATATTCATTGTAATCGTTGATTACACCTCCAAAAGGGACTGAATGGGGTGTGGTGGAAACCAGTGCAACTACAAAGAAGGTCATTGACTTCCTAACCGAAATATTTAACAGGGAAGGTGACCCCAGAGACGTAGTCTCAGACAACGGGTCCCAGTTCACCTCGCTGGAATTTAAAGAAATCCCTGATAAAAAAATCCATCAACCACATCACTACGTCACTTTACCACCCAATGTCCAACGGCTTGGTGGAAAGAATGAACAGACTGATAAAAAGTGTCATTCAACTAGCCACTGCCAACGCTATGCCTTGGAGAGAAACCCTCAAGGAAGCCTTGTACGCATATAGAACAACGCCACACTCCACCACCAACTCAGAGCCTTTCACCTTAATGCGGGGCAGAACCGCAACTGATCAACTGAGACCAGCATGGATCTTCTTAGACACCGTTGAGGCAAGAATGATTATGGAACCAAAAGTAGACCTGGAACAAATCCACAAAACTATAAAGGAGAAGCAAAAGAAGTACAAAACATACTACGACCAGAAGAACGGAGCAAAACAGATGCTCCTTCAGGAAGGAGAGAGGGTATGCGTTAGAGAACCCAAGAAAATACTAAAGGGTGAATCTAAATTCAGATCTCCACAAAAAGTGACACATTGTCACGACAAATCCGTCACATTGGATGATGGAAAGAGATGGTCACACGATGACCTCGTGAAAATAACCAATGACACCTGCAGGCCCAGCACTTCCGAAAACTATTTCAATGACGCTTGGTCAAGAGAGAACGTGAAGAGAACAAACAACGACACATGCAGACCCAGCACATCTACAGACTCACATGATGGCGTAAGATCAAGAAATGAACTTTCTTCTGAAGAGACATACCACCTCAGACACACAAGAAACTACGAACCTTGTCACCCCAATGAGGAAAGACCGGCCAAGAGTCTGTCGAAAAGGAATCGCAAGATCATCCAGAACTTCAGCAACGATTTCATCTATTACTGACCACCAATGCCTACTTTGTTAATTTCTTTTAGCCAACCATCCCACCCCACTCTCCCTTTTCTTCCCCCCCCCTTTCCGTTCCCTTCTTTCCCTTAGGTAAGGAGATGTTATAATGTTAAGCATCTCTTCATTCCACTTGGAATGAGAATGCTCTTTTCCCCATGTTCCACTACGGAACGCCATAGTCACTTCCCAACTGGCAGCCCTCGTCTCCGGGGGCCGTAGAATAAAGCTCACTATTCACTCACCTCGCCTACGCACCTTATTTCAACTGTCTGTCTCCACTCCAGAGGTGAGACAACGAGATTCCTTCGCCGGCCTGCGGTATCCCAGCTGACCGATGCGGCTGCCCCTCTGCCTGAATGCCTAAGTCAGGTAAGTCTGGGGGTTTCTTTGCCTCGCGCGAACACTTGACAACCGGCCCTCATGGGCCAGTCAGTGTGCACGCGCAGGCTGGGGTTTTCTCTCTCCCTTCAATTGCCCAGTGTGCCGTGCACTATAAGCACAATCTGTTGACACACTCTGAACACGAGGTAAGCCCTGGCGCACACTCGTTAAAAATTATACAACGCCTTGGCTACCTCTCCCATTTCCGTGTAAAAAATGTTGCACACTAGTGTCATGTTGGTACAGCGACAGCTCGGTGTTTGCCTTTCATCCCGCCAACACTCAGCTTGGCTTTTACACCAAAAGCATTAAGCCGAAAACTTTACTATAATTAAAACCACCAATATTTTGCAACTAACCCTTTTTTCCTAAACTAACATTGCAGCCCATTTAACTGCTTTGACCATGGGAAAGCATTATTATCTTCACCTAAACAAGGTTCTGGTACCTTGTGTTTGCTCCCTGTTTTGGAGTCTACTTCAAGGACTGCAACCAACACCGCCCATTGCGAACATTTGCTGTACATGGCCTGATGACACTGCGTCCTGAACCCCACAGGTAACAGCTACCCTGTGATCTGTTCCCTTCTAACCAAATGCAAAGGGGTACCCCCACAACCCATGCTCTGCGTCCAGTTACTATGTTGCTCTGTACAACCCCATGTGAGACCCTGGCATCCATCTCATGCGGCCTCATTCTTTTTGAAAACTTTTATAGAAACACCTTTCTGTGAACCTGACCGTGAAGCTCCACAGACTCCCTGCTGTATACAGGATTGGTCCTGGCATCTGGTACTTTCTCCTGCGCAGGGTGTACCTGAGCGCTTGGGATCACAAGCACCGGTAGGTAAGCATCCTGACCGGTTGCTATGAGAATCTATTACTATAAACAAGTGCCCTAGCATCACGGGCAGCCGCAGCGCACAAAACAAACTCCACTCACTAGATATCCATGTACCCCCTACAGGGTCCTCGATTAGGAGCCCCGATGAAGGCAGAGTTACCACTGTATACCACTGCTGAAACGTGAAGAACACAGGGAACACCTGAACATCTGCATCCCTGTTTCTTGATTCTTGTGTTTAAGAAACATCTTACCACTTCGGCAGAGATCAGACATCTTGTATCTAATGAATAACTCTGCTACACCAAGGATAACTAAAGTATCCAAATTGGGATCAATGATGCAATGGACCCATTGAACTTTGCACATGCATTTGAATCCCTTTATATGAATACCATTTTGTTAGTGATTTAACTACTAATCATTGTCTTCTTGTTCTGTTATATGCATTCGCTTTAACATTTCTTTTGTAATTCTGTTGATCACTTTAAAAGTACCTAACCATATGTACTATGTGATTTTTTTTTCCTTTATGGTTGTATCAAGTGTTGAAAAAATATATTATTGCACTTTTTTTTCTGTCGATTCACGGTTCTTTTTCTTTTTTGCACTCAAATATTTTCTAGAAGCACCCTGTACAATTATGCCGTGGATGGAGACATGCTTTTAGCGGTTTGACTCATCCAGAGGATTTCTAGAATCAAGAAACCTATACTCTTTTCAACAACACTTTAGTGGACAGGTCTAGTGGCTATTTTTACCTGTCCACTTTAAATCACTGTGGTTTAAAACAAACAAGTAAGGGTACACTTGTTGTTCAGGTGTGAGGACAGGGAACCTGTGCACAATGGGAAAATAGTCTGTAGAAGAGACATTTCTTCATATACACTGCATGGAACCTTTGGCAGACCCCTGCACATTGAAGAGCCTGGTATAAAACTTCAACTGTATTGTTGGGTCCCTCAAATGGACAATATATCAGTGGTCAGGTACATCAACCGTCTAAGAGGCATGAAATCTAAAGGTCTTGTGGAACTGTTTGGACAGAAACACAACACTACAAATAAAACACCTTCCTGGGTTAGCAAACAGTCGCAGACTGGAATTCCACATACACCCAGGACAGGAGGATTGGTTGCTAGACCATCACCTTTTTGTCTGCCTCCAATTACTCTAAGGGCTGTCAAGGAGGTGGCACGGAATGCACAAACTACTGGACTTATCCATAGAAAGTACCGAAAACGATCCCAACAGAAGAGTCCTTCTGGAAAGACAACCAATGAGGGCTCTCACCTTTTTGTGATAGTTCCTCCTGGACCACCATCTACATGCAGGTCTACAAATTACAAGGTTGGGTCACATCAATGTTCCTCTGAATCGCCTTCACCATCTGCAGGTAATTCTCGAGGGCTGAAAGTTGGAGTCAGGGGGTCATCACTACAAACCCCTACTTGCGAGGTTCATCCTCCACTTTTCGAGGTGTGTCCTAGGCCCCTCTGCCTTCTCTAGTCCTCACTGTAAAAGAGGCAGCTGTCCCAGCAAACTACTTTGCATCCCCTCTGCTTAGTGCTTCAGTCTGGTGCCTCTTCCAACTGTGTTGGGTCAAACAGGCCTCGTTATTCCATTATGCTCTTGCTTTGGCCATCACCCCTTTGTGCTACTGGCCCCTACGCTGGCTCTCCAGATCCTCAAATATACCCATTACAAAACTCCCAGGATCCATTTGAGATCAACCTCTGCAGACATCTAACCACCTCCTCTTCCTACTGAGGTTACTTCTTCCACCAAAAGTGCCAACAACCTCATTAATTTACACCTCTTCACCTCTTACTCATTTTGCCACCTTCACCAAACTCCTCCAGCTGTTAAGCTGTTACTTCTTCCACCAAACTCTTTCAACCTCCACCTATTGTACCTCCACCTATTGCACCTCCTCGTTCTCCAGATGTTCTCTTCCACCAAACTCTTGCCATACCTCCTACTGCTGGCTCATTCACCTCCAACAGCCTCTACCCATTCACCATACTTGCATCTCCTTCTGAAAAACCTCCAATACCAATCACACACTACTCCAACATCCCACACACCATTCGGACCTCCCTAACTAATATATGGCTCTTCCCCTTGCTATTGAGTGGGACATCTACTAAGGGTCTGAAAGGCTGGGACTGCAGTGGCCATCAGCTTTTTCTTGGTCAGAATGAAGCCGAGGGGCTGGCCTAACTCTGTATAACCATTGGCAGCCATTTTGAAAGCTCTTCTAGGTGAGGAGCCAGAGATCCACCTGTGCCTGCAATCAATCTACAGCTGCATCTTGGGCATTTCTGTGCACTCTGGGTGGGATAGTGTAATTCCCATTGCTACTTTCATGCTCGCATGGGATAATACTTTGCATGTTTGCAGGCTTTATTTGAAGGTTCAAGGACCTTTCCGGTTTCCAGGGCCAAAGGTCTCCAAGTGTTCCCGCATGATTTTCTGGACAGGGAGGGGTTTGCCCTATTTCACAAGTTTGGGGCATGGGTATAACTGTTGGCCTTTTAGGGGAGGGAGTATGGTGGTGTCTTTTGTGACCAACCCTGCCAAGTGAATCAGGGAGGCACAAGGCTCCCAGGGTCGCGCTCCTGACTGTAGGCAAAGCTAGGAAGGGGGACTTCATCGGAGCTCCCACAGACAGAGATCACTTTGCCTTACAGCTCCATTGTCACAATGACAAAGTCTTCAAATGGCATTCAAACCCGACACCCTTAGCAGTATGTCCCCCCTCCCCCGACCCTCAGATGTCCTGAAATGGACACCTCTGGTCCTCCCCACACTTGATTGGGTAGTTCCCTTCTGGAATTATCTGTGGATCTCTTCAGACTTTTCCTAATCCCTTCACACCTATTAACAGCCCTCACAACCAATTTCACAATCTGCTCCTTCAGGGGGTCACCTCTCCCCTACGCTTGGAAGATTATTGTGCTTCCTGGTGTTTCTAGGAGCTTTCGGAAGATGCTTTCGAGTTCATCAAGAAATTCTGTGGCAAATCAGTCCTATCTTCCTATTTATCTGCATGGTCATGGTGGGTAGGCTGGCGCATGGATGGGCATATGGATCTTACATCACAAGTGGTAAACTTCCTTGTTTCCTTAGAGACAGTTATGCTTACAGGACAATTTAGGCACTCAGATCTGCTATTTAAGCCGGTCACATGATAGGGAAGGGTGAACCAATAATATTTTCTGATTTTCTGCTTAAGAAGGCTTTGCGATCCATCCAAGTCAAGATATGCCAGAAGGCTAAATATTCACCCTTTGGGATGCCATGGATGTTTTTCATGCGTTTCAGTCTTGCCCCGACTCTGCAACAGCTGTGTGCACAATTAACCATGTGGTTAGGTCAATATGATTAAACGTGTGCCAGATGTTACTACACTAGACATTAACAATAGCTTTTACTCACCTGAAAGGATTTGTTTTATGTGTCTAAAAAGAAAAAGTACGTAGAAAGTAAGGATAAGAAACTTAGATGGTCATGGAGAGGATCAGAAGCTGTGTGAGGTACATGTACATGGGTTACAATAGCATGAATGTGGAACTAACCATGCCAGTCATCTTGCAACCACTCACTTGCTCATTTACTTTTGCAAACCCGACGATCCAGTCTCTTCTCCCACTCCCACTGGCTGGGTGCATAGGGTGATAAAGGAAATAGTGGCTGGCCTACATTCGTTTGGGGGTAACTCCACCAGTGGGCAACACCATCCAAGTCACTCCTTGTGGGTGGAAGTTAGAGGATGATGTTATGTTATTTTGCATTTATATAGCGCCTCATGTACCATTGGTATGATCTCAAGGCGCTGGTAGGTTGAACGCCCTCAGGTACCGAAGTTCAAGTCAGTAGAGAGAGAGAGAGAGAGTGTCATAAGGTGCATGTGAGCACCAGATGTGTGCAGCGGTGTTGCATTCCTGTGATAGCTTCTTCTTAGCGGTAGGTGTGGTGGTTGGGAGATCAAGAGTATGTGTTAGTTCTGGCAGGTTGTTATCCAGACCGATTCTAGCTGTGTTAGGCCTGAGGAGAACGCCTGTGTTTTAGATAGGATGATGGGGAGTATGTGGCAGGTGATGGTATAAGAACAGCTATACCGAATGGTGTCATAGTATCGATGTGTTCTAGTTGAATGGTGGAGTAAAGGAGAGAGCAAGTGTGGAGATGTGATAAGGTGGTTTATATCTTGAGATCGAGCACACTCCAGTAGTTCCATGCACGTCAACTGTTTCATGCACTCCAGCCATTCTATGCACTCCAACCATTCTATGGACTCCAGCCATTCTATGAACTTCGTTTGTTTTATGCGCTACAAATCGTTCCATGCTCTTGAATCTTTTTTTTTTGTTTTGTTTTTTAGTGTCCACTCCGTGCTGTCTGTTCCGTGTGTTCCATCCGTTGTATGTTCCATCCACATACTTGACCCATTCCATCCACATACTACACCCGTTCCAACCACATACGTCACCCGTTCCATCCACATACTTCACCCGTTCCATCATCCCATTTCTCCGTTCCTTCCACATAGTTCACCCGTTCCGTACACCCACTTTCACTTGTTCATTCTACCTATTTCAACTGCTCCTTCCGCATACTTACCCTGTTCTTTTCACCCATTTTCTTTGTTCCATCCATACATTTCCCCGTTCCATACATCCACTTTCTCTGTTCTGTTCTGAAACCCGAAGCCCATCACCAAATAACCCAAAAGGAAGACAGGCAGCAAAGGTAAAGACAAGGTTTATTTCCAACAGCTGTGCAGAAATGGGTTCGGGAAACCAGTACAGTATCCCAATCCTAAAAGAATAGCCAGTTCAGAAACCTCTTTTCATACAGTTTTTCCCAATGAACCACATACATAAAAGTCGGTACGAAACATTTAGTCTATTACATGAACACAATGGACTTCCTAACAGTACATCCTGTGGGTATAGCTTTGCAAGACCATCAGTCCATCCACTTGACATTGGTGTAATGTATAGCGCTTGAAGAAGTTGTCGTCTAATGATAACAAAACTGTGGACGGAACTTAATCTAAAGTGTGGCCAGTATGGTTGGAGCACATGTGCCTTCGAAGGTGTACAGCATGTAGCCCATAATGTATTGCAAAAGCTTGAACCTTGCATTATAAGTAGCCTCTGGTCTTCACATACACTTACTACTCCCCCTCACTTTCATAAGTGGAGCTTTCCATTCTATTCGGCGATGGGGAGCTTAGTGATATACCTCTCATCAAACCCGCTTTTTTTCTTTTCTTACAGCGGTTATAGAATTATTACAGTGCTGTAACTTGCAGAATACTGCCATGGTGGATGAACTTCAATGATTTCTCTTTACTCCTTGATGGGTTGGATGGCCTTTCTATTTGGGGGTGCTTGTGTTTTCAGAGGTTCTTTCATAGCTTCAGCAGACTACGATTAGCACTTGCTTGATACAATAAGACTGCACCTCGTTAGTTGGTCCGAGTGTTTATGACCTTGTTCTCCATGTTGGAAGCATATTTTGATATTTTCTGGTTTGATTTCCTCAAAAGAATACATTAACAAAACGGTTTATTTCTTTGCTGCTGGTTGAAAGTAAAGAACAATATTAATGCATAATACTCATATCTGTGTCAATTGACTGAACCCACACTCATGATAATGTGGTGGAATTAGTAATCGTTTCTGCCAGCACTGCAAAACTCCTAAGGTTCACAGGCTTTATAAATGGAGGCATTTGCTGTTCAGAGCAATATAAACCTAGAATGTTGGCAACAGAATTGTGGGATTATTTGATCTCTCTTCTGAGTTGATGATAACAGAGGAACACACGGCATATTTCTTGCATTAGGGTTAGCGCATTGAGATTAAACTGCCATTTACCAGTACTTTGGTCATTGTAGCAATTACTTTTTTTCTGCAAGAAACTGAACAAAAGGAGTCCTTCCTGAATGATGTCCAATTATCTCTTTCAGGCTACGCAGGACAGCATGGATTGTGTTGGGCTACTGGACAGTGGTTGTGGCCAAGATGAAAGTTCCTAACACCCAATTCGTAAATCTCACAAAATTCTGAGGGCATCATGTTTGGCATTTTGTGTGATGGTGTTGAGATTTAGACATTTGTACAAGTGAATAGTAGGACTAGTCAGCTGCAAGTGGACGGATTGGAGACCTGTTTGTAGCATCAAAAAGAGGGCAGAAAAAGAACATTCTGATGCTTCATTGGTGGCAAAAATGGGGCTACTAAGGTAACATTGGAGAGGGAATGAGGCAAGGGTAGGATTAGGTAAATTGGCTCCAACTCTGCTTTAGATTCTCCACTTTTCTTTTCTAGGGTTCCCAAGGAAGTTGCACTTCTTAGTCCAAGGGCCTAAGGCCAGACTGAATCTCCATTTCCAGGATGTGTGCCCTTCCTCGAGATGCTCAAATTCCGGGTTGGTATGGGCAAACGACGAAAGGTTCTATGGGACAACACAAGAGGGAGATGCGAAGAACATGGTGGAGTGGGATGAAGGAACAAAACTTAGTGGAAACGTTTTCTATAAAAATTACCTAGTGTTCTGCATCTGTTCCCCACACTAACAATTACCATGGTGTCCATGCCCAGGAAGAACTTGCACAAGAGCTCAGAGATTGGTTTATACAGTGGCCCAGGACATTTCTTATTGGTAGTGTCCTTTTCTACAGTCGTGGTCCAATTCCAGCTTGTGGTTGATGTGCGTAGTTGTCAAAGTCATCTTTACAGTACTCATGACCGCTCCAGGGGTGGTTCTGGGAGATCTTATCAGCTGCCCCAGCTTGGGCTCAAGCTAAGCAAGTTTCTTTATTTGGTCTGAGGGGCTTGCCGTTACCACCAAGGTCGGAACTATAGCACCCAGCTAGATTTTCCTTCACGTACAATCTGGCTCTGGGTTCTCGGGGTGTAGCTCATGCCAGACTCCAAACACAGGTCAGCAGATACCTCTCCCTTACCTGCCTTTGCAACTAAACGCTCTTCCCACTCTGCACCACTGAACAAGCCCCCTGAACTTCTGCTTCCTCCTGCTGGTCCTCTACACCCCCTCTTTCCCATCTCAGTACCACCCCACCCTCAATAGAACTGTGCTAGAACAGGTCATCCCACTCATCCTCTTCCTTCAACCTTTCCCTGCACAATATCTACTCTCACTCTCACTCTCCCCAACAACAGTGCATAGGAACAATGCCCCCCCCCCCAACCCGTGGCTGTTTGAGAATGTGGGAAATAGGGGAGGGCGCAATAAGCACTCCAATTGGTAGCCCCATCCCTTCATGGATGTCTTGGGGACCTAAATGGCCCCGTCCTCTTGTATCTGCCTCCTTCCGATGTGCCTAGACCCTTCCTCCTCCACGCTGTAGGAGGAAGATTTTCTACTGGTTTAGCTCAGTTCTGCTCCACATTGGGGGTCAGGCGGGGATGGCAACCTAGACGTAACAACTATAAGAAATGGAACACACCAGCCCAATGGAGCTTTTAGAGTGGAAGCTTGGATGATAACAGACCAGGAACCTCAGAGGAACAAGAACGGAATGGTGCAAGGCCCCATGATCAATCACGTGGTAGGAGAGTCCAATTTGCCAATACCAACCAGAGAGGACAAAAAGCTAACCGTAAGGCTTTTTTATACCGCGGCCAAAGAGGAGGCAGACGCAGCAGGGGCCAAATAGAAGGATCACCTGTGGTAACCAGGAGCAGAGGCAGGGACCTACAACAACACAACTATTAGTTATGAATCTGTCTGACCACAGTCTCTCCGATGCAGAAATGAGGGTCCTACAAAAGGGCCTGAGTTTCGTTCCCACCACTCGGCATGATGCATTCCAGACTAGAATCGAAGTTGCCAGACTAATGAGGAACATTCGATTACGACAACACTTCGGAGAATTGGAACAAAACTCGGATGTCAGAAGAGAACAAGACACCACAGGATTACATCCAAAATCGACCTACTATCCACCCACTTCGTCCGCAGAGTCAATGGTCTTTGAAGAAGCCATTTTCAAAAAACTAGAAGAACTGGAAAAAGAAGATAAATCCAGCTTTCAAAATCTGTCCACACAAGAACGACAAGCACTTCATGGTCTAAAAAACAACTCGGCAGTAATTATCAAACAAGCCGACAAAGGAGGCGCCACAGTTATCATGAACTCAGGTGACTATGATTTAATGGTAACCAAACTATTAGAAAATCGTAACCACTACAAGATCATGAGAGGGGATCCTACACATAGTTTGCGGTCTACGATCACAAACATTGTGGAAGAAGCAGCATGTGAGGAATACATAAGTGCTAAGGAGGCAGCATTCCTCACTCCAAGATTCCCAAAACTACCAGTCTTCTACGCACTCCCAAAGGTACACAAAGGCATATCACCCCCTCCAGGCAGGCCTATTGTAGCAGGGATTGAATCCATCTTGGAGCCTTTATCACAATTTGTGAACTTCTTCTTGAGACCCGAGATCCCAAAAATGCAGTCTTATCTAAAAGACACCATGAGTGTACTAAATATGACCCACAAAGTCACCTTCGACCCTACAACACAGTTTTTGGTGACACTTGACATCAAGGCACTCTATACCAATATCCCACAGACAGCAACATTAGTAATAGTGGAGAAAGTACTACGAGAACTGGAAACTCCACCGGCAGTACCAATAGATATCATCATGCAATTGGCAGAATTGGCCCTAACTCAGAATTTTTTTCTATATAAAGAGACCTTCTACCAACAGTGCTTGGGCACCGCGATGGGTGCGACCTTTGCCCCATCCTTGGCAAATCTTAACGTGGCCGAATTCGAAGAACAACACATCTACACAGCGACCAATCCCTTTCGATCACAGATATCTCTATGGACGCGATACATAGATGATATCCTGGCAATATATACAGGGACAGAAACAAATTACTGCAATTTTTGGACTGGCTTAACTCTCGGAATCCCTTCTTGAAATTCACCCACAGTATCTCCAAAGAAGCGATACACTGCCTAGACGTGGAAATCAGAACCAATGGAGGACATATGTCAACAACAGTCTTCAGGAAACCCACAGATCGCAATGCCCTATTGGACTACAGAAGCTTCCACCCTCGGAGCCTAAGGGAAAACATGCCATCCGGACAATTTCTGCGCTATAAGCGCAACTGCTCGAGTGTACAAGAATACGACATTCAAGCCAAGATCCTGGCAGACAAACTGGGGAAAAGGCGATACCCCAAAAAAAAACAATTAAGACAGCCAGAAAAAGGGCAAGAAACATCCCAAGAGCAATCATCCTACAGCAGAACACACGTCCGATAGGTGAAAAAACGATTACAGCTGTGTTTAGCTATTCCAACAAAGTAAATCAAATCAAGAGAGAAATTATAAAACTCTGGCCACTACTAAATATGGGGCCCGTGACCCTTCCAATATCACATTTTGCCATCAAAAGGAGAAAAAAATCTACGAGACGCTCTCATACATTCATACATGCCACCCCATGTAGACACTACACAGGCTACACTTTGGGGGACCATGCCGGCATCAGGGCACACACCATGTGGCCATTGCAATGTCTGTGTCTTAACAAAGAAATCCCAAACATTGGAACTGGGTCTACCAACACCCTGGCGACAACAATCTTTAACAAACTGTAATTCTTCAAATGTGATCTATATGATCCCTTGCCCGTGTAACAAAAAATACATAGGCACGACTACCAGACCAGTAAAAAAATGCATACAAGAACATATGTCATGTATACGCACCGAAAGAGAGAATGCTCAAATCACACAGACACAAGGTCAATGAAATCACATGGACTGTAATAGAGAAAGTGATATGTCCAAGAAGAGGCAGAGACATGGCCAATTTACTCCTAAAACGAGAGCAGAAATGGATATTCCGCTTAAAATTAGATCAAGAAGGACTCAATGAGAATATTGTATGGCAAACACTAGCAATGACCAACTGAGCCCTTGCAATTGGGACTTCTGGCTCCGACCCTAGACACCTACCAGATGTATTCTTAAGCTTGGGGACCAGCAGTAATATCTAGAAGAATTGTCTAGCATGCGATTAATTGCTTGCACAAGCCAACACTGACAGCAACCAATAGACACACGGCGTAAGCTCGCATGAGTCAGGTACCCTAAGTGGCCACTGGGTCACGGCCCTTAAACTCCTAGAGAATAATTGCACACTTTATTGAACACATGTCAGTACAGTATGAGACATACGCTGCAAATTTTTCCACTCAATCGTTGCAGTTTTTTAAATCAACAAATAATGCAATGACAAACTGCACCCGGTTTTTGCTCTTGGTGTTTACAGGGGAACCATGTATCCCCACGACTGTATATACATGGGGCTACCTTACAATGTGATACATTCGGCGCTGATGGACACACACCTCCAGAATCGCTGCATGGCTTGCGGAGTCTTACCCCCCAATACGGGTTATGCCTGACTTCCGGTTAGACCAGCGCATACACGCGCGTGATGAAACAACACGCGCGTGATGAAACAACACGCGCGTGATGAAACAACACGCGCGTGATGAAACAACACGCGCGTGATGAAACAACACGCGCGTGATGAAACAACACGCGCGTGATGAAACAACACGCGCGTGATGTCTTAGTAACTGAGCACATGACTTTCTACGTGCTTATTACTGGTTCCCACTCATACCAGCTTCAGTACGCGGGTTGGAGAGCAGCGACAGGACCGGCTCATCGGGAGCTTTGCGGTAAGCATTAATTCACGGACGCTATTTCCATCATTGTGATATGAATTGCACAGACCGCCCATGGGAAGGGTCTGTAGCCTACCCAGAGCACCACTAGTAGTTACCTTGCCGAGCGCCTGTTTCTAATATGACGCTATTAAAACAGGAAATGTAATACAGCGTTTGCACCCTGTTCCTACCTTTTGAAGTAGGATTTGGACACTACGCCTGAAATATGGAGACATCAAGTGTCTGTACCCTGCGGAGACAATAAGGCCTTCAACTACCTTCATTCAGGTTAGTGGCCGCAATGGGTCTCAATACACGATACGAATTATATAGTTTGTACTAGCCCATAACACAGTAACTATTAGACAATGACTAGTAGCTATATGCCATCAAACACAGATGTAAATTCTGGTAAAGTCGGTTTCCAATTGAACCGAAAAAATATGTAGAACATCTCGGTTATTATTATGTGAAGAGGTTAACCATACCACGCTCAGCGTAGTGTGTTTTAGAACATGATTAGCACTAAGAATACTGCTAATTCATAAGCCATCTACTGGCAGTGAATAACCAATGGTGACGTATATACATTTTTTTTTGTGTTTTATACAGGTCACCCATCTGTTTCAGCTCCGCCATCCCAAGGAGGTGGTAAAGTATTAATCACCCACTTCCTTGCCAGAAAAACAACATGTTGGTATAGAAATCAGTACACTTACCTACTTGTTGACTATACAAAAAGACTGTCCTGAAGAAAGCGGCCATAATGAACATGAGTCGCTGAAACCAGTAGACAGTAATTGCTACAACCTCTAGATCTCAATTAAACTTTCTATACATGAGCAATTTTTACCACCCTCCACTTGATGTAGTAATAATAAGATCCAGAAGAATGCAAGGTGGAGTGTGCTTTGTCTTTTGTCTTTAATGTTGGTTTATAACACAATCTCAGTGAGCTTTGTACCTGACCTTGTGCTATACCCCTTTTTTTTAAAATTACAGTGCATGGGGCCTTACAAACAATCCCTGGGTCATTAAACTTTGACAGAACCTAGTGGATGCCCTCAACCACGGTGGTTTTACTCCAAACAACAGGCTGCTAGCCTGCGTTTGGAAAACAGACCCGACTTGGGTTTTGTTCACTTAAATCTCAATACAGTTGGTAGTTGCCCTACACCCTCTTTGTGTTACATAGTCTTGGCTGCTGTGTGACTTGGTGATATGCCTGGAATTTTGTGGGGGAGGCTTGCTGTCTCCAGTCTCCCTGGCATATTTCTGTGAGCTTTTCAACTCTGCAGCAGTGCCCTAGCTCTCTACCACCAATCTTCAGAGGGTTACAAAAGTTCTGGGGATCCTCACTTGCAACTTCCAATGCGCATACCAGGGCATGGGTTGTTCCCTGGCCCCCAGAGTTACCCAGCAGTCTCTTTCAGGTTCCTTACAGTGACTTTGCCACAGAAGGCTAGTTTTTTATGTTGGGCACTTGGTTATGAAATGCACAGCAGGAAAGCAGTTGGCGCTCAGTCAAGGCCTGTGACCAGCAGGCGAGAGGAGGCCTGTCAGTAAAAGGCGACTCGAGGGTGTTCTACGATTGTCCTTTGACCTTGAGAGATCTGTATGGCCTTTCTGGGAATGACTGATGAGATCAGAGAGCGAGAGATGGTTGAGCGAGCTGTGCGGGTAAGATTGCAGAGAAGTGCACCCCTATGCAAGATCTCTGTAATGCCCCCTGGATGGGTGCACCCAGGACCTATGACAGTGCTTTAAAAGTGACCCTCAAGAGTTGCACACTTGAAGAACCCCTTCAAGGGTGCTGCGATGGAGAGGCTTACCGTTTCCATACTGTTCAGAAAGTCTGCATGTATACATATAGTTGAAACTATTTCATTTCAGAAAGCTTGCAAGCAGAAAGGAGGATTGCCCATCTGAAAAAGAAATGCACACGCTTTGGTTTGTATGTTGCAGGCACAGGGCACTATTAGCAAGCCACACTTATGTAAAATGGCACAAGAGAGAAATTGTGTGTACAAGATGGCATACATCACTCACCGTATTCGTATTTCTGATGCATGTATCTGCTTAGATTCACATGCTATGCATAGGCCAATATCTAGTGGTAGTCACAGAGTATTACATTATTCATTTTCTAAACTCGAAAAGGGACGTCAACTGGGCGTGTTAGTAATGCTATCCCTAATGTGACATCTACTGTACCCATGGTCCTTCATGCATCGAGGTCCCTCAGATTGTTTCGTTTACGACATGAGGTTGCATGAAGTGTAGCATGAGTACAGAGGTAATAAAGCAGAAAAAAGAGATATAGCAAGAAACATCTATGCACCCTAAACTCCAGGAGAGGAAGGAAGGGTGTGGGCATGTGAATAAGATTACGGAGCTTAATGTATGCCTTCTGAGGCGTGTGGATCTACTTACATCACATGCTATGCACAGACTAGCAAGCAGTACCTGGAGAAGCAGGTGGGTTGTGAAAAGGTACAGTGGCAAATAGATGTTTTAGCACCACTTGTCCCACCTGTCTATCAGCTTTTGAGTGTGTATTGATGCAGTAATACTGGGTAAATGTATGTATCCAAGTAGCTGCCTTGCAAACTGCGTCTAAGGAAACATCTGCAATAAATGCTAGAGTAGCCCCTGTACCTCTGGTAAAGTGCGTTCTCGTTGTAAAAGGTAGAGTCTTTTTGATAGTAAACAGCACAGCTGTACGCACTTCACTATCCATCTGAAGATAGCGTTCTTTGAAATGTGGTCTCCTTCCCTACCGGGTGCTATGGAAACAAAGAGTTGGTCTGTTTTACTTATAGGTTTTGTTTGGTATCTGGTCTTTCCATCTAATACCATACCATCTTTTTTTCCATCTAAAAACTTTGCTTGAATGCATCTTTTTTGGGGGTAAAGGGTTAATTTCTGTTTTGGTGCATTCTAAAGGGTAAAAAACAGGGATTGGAGGGGGACCACCCGCAAAAAACAAAAAATACCCAAAAAAATGCATTAGATGCAAAGTTTTTAGATGGAAAAAAATGTTGATGGAATGGCATTAGATGGAAAGACCATAAACCATTTTGTTTATGTAGTACAAGCCCACCCTCCTTACATCTAAAGTATGGAGGCTTCTCTCAGCCGAGTTAGATAAAGTTTGGAAAAAAGCAGGTAGTTCAATGGACTGGTTGACATGGAACTTGGATATGAATTTTGGTGAGAACCTAGAGTGTGTTCCAAGAACCACTTTGTCTTTGTGGATTACAATGAAAGGACTTGCACAGACAATGCCTGTAGCTCACTGACTCGTTTTATCAAGGTGATGGCTACCAGAAAGGCAGTTTAGGTGATTTAGGCTGGCCTTGTGCATAGGCTCAAAAGGCAGACCCATGAGCTTTGAGAGTACAACATTAAGGTCCTAACTTGGGGGAGGGTTAGAAATGGGAGGGTATAGTCTCTTTACTCCCACCACAAAAGCTTGGATAACAGGAACTTTCCACCACAACACTGTTTTGTGAAGTGGTGTACACAGACAGGGCCGCTAGGTGTACCTTGATGGAGTTAAATACTAGACCAGAGTCTAGTAGATAAAGCATGTAGTAGAATTTGGATGGTGAACATTCAATTGGGTTTAGAAATTGTGATCAGCACCAGACGACAAAACTTTTCCACTTGTTCAAGTAACAGTGCCTGGTGTTGGGTTCTCCAAGGAAGCTTTAAGTGCCCAAACTCTAGGACTTCAGGAGCAAAGCTGCCAAGTTCATAGATTGAGGATGTGGGTGGATTGTTGACCCCTTGTGCTGGGACAGCATGTTGGAGGGGCACATATGTTTGATCAGCTTACACATTGCCAGTTTGAGAAGGTGTGTAATCCATGGTTGTCTTGCCCACATTGGAGTAATCAGGATAAGCGCGACACATTCCTGGTGCATCTTGTGCACTATCCTGCTGAGAAGTGGTGTTGGTGGAAAGGCGTGAGCAAATTTCCCTGACCAGCTCATCCAAAGGTTGTTCCCCCTTGGACTTTTGTTGGGGAAACATGGATGCGAAGTTTGGGTATTGTGCGTTTTGGCTTGTGGCGAACAAGTCTATAGGAGGATGACCCCAGAGGGAGATGATTTAGTCTAAAATAGCTCTGTTGATTTGCCACTCGTGCTCCTCGGGTAGCAGATTTCTGCTTGGAGTGTCTGCTAGAAAATGGAGTTCCCCTGGACCGTGTTGAGACACTAGGAACATGTTCCGCTTGTGTGCCCACTTCCACATTTTTTGGGATAGCTTGGACAGACTGGGAGCTGTGTAGTGAAGGTAATGGCCTCCCCATCCAGAGAGTGAGGCGTCTGCAGTTAGTATCACTTTAACTGGTGGATTGCGAAAGGGATTTGCTTTTAGCAAGTTGTCTTTGGACCACCAGTGAAGAGCCTGTGCTAGGGTTAGCGAAACAACCATTAGATCGTCCCACTGACCACTTGCCCGAGACCATTGTTTTGCTAACTACTCTTGTACTGGGCGCATGCGTTGCAGCGCATGTGAAACTAGATCAATGCATGAGACCATCATCCCAAGCAGGCACATTGCCTTGTGTATGGTTATCTGGTGACCTGCTAGATAGTGAGGTACTTGCAACAGCATGTTTTGTACTCTCGTTTGTGGGGGAGACTAGCTCCTCCTGTTTTTATGATTGCTCCCAGGAATTGTTTTATTTGACTGGGTACAATTTTCTCGTTGATAGAGAAACCCAATTGGATCAGAAGGTAAATTGTTCTTTGGGTGTTGTAGCTGCAAATTCGAGGCAATTCAGCCAGTCGTCTACACCGAGATGGACTCTCTGCATAGGCACGCCACTACGAATGCCAGTACTTTGTGAATAATCTTGGAGCCGAGGCTATGCCGAAGGAGAGCACCTTGAATCGGTAATGTTGTCCCGCTATTTGGAAGCACAATTTCTATGGCTTCTTTTTCCAGCAGTGTTTTGACCTCTTCTAGTAATATGCGCCTTTTCTCTGGAGTCATTTTTTCTGTGTCTTGGTGGTTTCTCTAGAAGCTCTATGCAATATCCGCGCCACGGTGGGTAACACACACTTGTCCGATGTGATCCCCTAACATGCGTTGGTGAATTATGAGATGCAACCTCCTACTGGAGTAGCCTGGGAGGGGACCTGGAGTGGGGCGTTAAAGCTTGGGTGGAGTGGAACCTCTGAAGGAGGACCTTTTGTAGCCTCTTTGTAAATTGGAGGACTGCCCCTGTGAAGTGCCCCACGATGGTGATTGGCTACCATGACCATAATTAGAGGAACGTTGTGGGCCCTGCCCATGGAAAAATCTTCTGGTGTTAAATGACCCCCTTTGGACAAAAGGTTTGTTGGATAGTTGTCCAAGAGATTTAAGGGTGTCCTATTCCTCTTTGGCACTCTTGGGAGCATCCTCACATGCCTTCCCGAACAGGGCATTAGGCTCAATTAGCATGTTAAGTAACATGGCCTGCATTTCTAGCTTAAAGCCAGACTGGCTCAGCCAGGCATGGCGCTTAAGTAACGTGCCTTCGGCTATGATGGAGCCTGAATTGTCGGCGGCATCCATGCAGTTAGCCACTTGTTTGTCCTCTGACACTGTTTTAGGAGTTGTGACTTTAGAGGCTCCAGGACTGCCTCAATTTGTTGTTCCAGCTCGTCCCACTTATTATTATTTTTTTTTAAATTATTTTTATTGGCATAAAATGCCTTTAAAAAAGGAGAGCAAATATTACGCTACAGTTTATTCACTCTTCTCTCCTTAACTGGCCGGGTAGCTCTCGTCTGTTGACACCTTAACATCATAAGTTTGTAAGTCGCATTCGATCCTTCGCTAGTTGAGAGCCTCTTTAATGCGATCTCACAGTTTTGCACTTGTTTTAGGTGTTATATCAGTAGTTTTTTCAACAGGCTCAGAAAGCGAATTAACGCGTAATTCAGATGTTTCTCCCGACTGTCGAACAGAGCTTGCCACCAGTCGTCGGCACTTGGCGTTTGAAATTTCGTTAATTGAGGCCCTAGTGTCAGTGTTCTCTCCCGATGTAGGCTTTTGCAATGGAGTGTTAGATGTTTTAAAGTTTCTTCCTTCTGATTGCAAAATCTACAGGCTGCATTGAGTTCTTCTGTTTTGCGTTGCTCTCTAGACCACTCTCTTGTTTTAAATGCGTTTAGTCTGAAGTGTAGAAACAAGGCTCTGCTGCCGTTGTCTGGGAACAGATTGATATAAGGTTGTAGGGTGTTTAGATTTCTTGCTTCACACGGCACCTCCTTCATTAAGTTGTTAGCTGATCTTAAGTTCCCAGTCACGATCCAGTCCAATCGCCAGACCTTAATTTTTGCAGCATCCGGATTGTCGTGTAGGGTTTTTAGATCGATGTCATAAAAAGCCAAAATTTCCTCGCAGCGTTTATACCACATTGATAACAGACAGTTGGGATTTCCTTTGCTAGGATTTTGTAGCATTTCAAATTGCAAGGCCACTTTCTTCATGGTCATCTTTCTGAAGAGGCTCAGCAGGTTCCAACTAACTCGTGCATTAATTGATGTTAAGTTTAGCTCGTATCTGATACATGCAGTTGATGTACCCTTTGGTAGTTGCAGAACTCTTACCCAGAAGATGTTTTCTAGGGTAGACCAGACATCCGCGGAGCATCCGAGGGCATTTTCAGCACCAAAGATCAGGGCCGGCACTACCTTTTGGCAGTAAAAGTTCCTTACCGGTTTTATTGAAAATTTTCCGTATTTCTTGTGTAATACGCTAGCTTGGCATGCAAATTGCCGGCATTTGGATTTGGCTACCTGTTCCCATTGACTGTCGTTCAGGCTTGAATTAATTTGCATGCCTAAGTATCTTGTGTTTGTTGTGTTGTTTAGCCACTCTTTTCCCAAGTGCCATTTAGGTTTTTTTTGTGCTTTGTTGTTTTCAAGTTTTGCAGTGTTAGCACCTCACACTTTTTTTTGTTGATTTGTAAGCCATTAGCTCTCACATATAGGTCTACTGCATCGATCTTTCGCTGTAGGCCTATAGGTGTTACATCTAGCAATATTAAGTCATCGGCATATAGCATCCAGCTTAATGGGGCTCCGTGTATTTTTGGAGAGAAGGAGCGTGCGCTGTCAATTGCTCCTCCAATGTCCGATAAAAATAAATTGAATATTATAGCAGCCAGTGGGCAACCCTGTTTAACCCCGCAAAAGGTGTTTATCGTTTTGGACAGGGTGCCTTTTTGGTCCAGGCGGATTTTGATGCTTGTGCCAGTGTGTAGCTCTTTGATGGCCGCTATCAGATCTTCCGGACATTCCCACGTCTTCATTTTCTCCCATAGTAGCTCTCTATCTATGCTGTCGAAGGCATGTGAGAAGTCTATCAGTGCGAGGTACACCTGGGTTTTTGTTCTTATGGCTTCCATTTTAAGGAGGTTGATTAAGAGAAGATTCAAGGAGCAGCCTACACCCTTGACAAAGCCAGTCTGACGTGGGTCCAGATGTTTTGAATCAGCTGCCCATTTCACAAGTTGTTGTTGTAAGAGAGTCGCGTACACTTTGCCTAACACATCTAGCAGCGCAATGGGTCGGTAGTTTGTTGGATCAGATCGATTCCCTTTCTTGAAAATAGGAATGATTATTGCGCATTTCCATGAATCCGGACTTTTGCAATTAGCTAATATTCTTTTGAACATCATGTGGCATAGCTCTGCCCACAGCTCTGGATTTTCTTTGATTGTGTGGTTTGTTAGACTGTCTGGGCCTGGTGCTCTAGAGGAGCTAGCTCTTTTTATTATCTCCTCAATGTCGTTTTTATCAAATTCTAACTTCCATTTTTCTAAGGTAGATGATGGTGTCTCTGCTACGGTTATTCTTTTGCTGTATAGCTTCGAGAAATGTTGTATCCACTCAGCTTCAGAAATTGCGTTTGTCAGTAATGCCGTTTGCGGGGCTCCTTCGTTGTTGATTATCTTCCAGAAAGCAGAGGAGTTTTTGTTTTGCAGTTTTTCCATTATTAGTTCTGAATCGTTCTGCATCATATCTGCTTTGTGTGATCGTAACCAGTTTTTGTACTTTTGTTTGCAATTTCTTTTTGCAGTTAAGTAACTATTGGAGTCAGTTTTCGGTAGATGTCTTATTTGCGCTCTTAATTCTCTTTCTTTTTCTCAGCACTAGATCAAATTTATGTCTTGCAGCAAAGCCACGAGCTTTGGATCCTTGATGTTTTGCTTTGTAGTTGTCTAAGAGATGGATGTATTCAGTCTCCTTTTGCTCATCTACATATGTGGTTAGTATGTTTTTAACCTCCGTTTTCTTTAATTTCAATCTCACCCTGTTGGATTCAATCATTACCGGGAATTTCCATGTTGTGGGTTTGACTCCATTAGCTGTGATGCATGACAGAATGACTAAGTCATGATCACTATTGGTCATAGGGTGCACCGTGAGTGATATTGCATGTTGATGTATTTTCTCACTGACATAAAAGTAGTCAAGCGTCGATCGTTGAGTGCCTCTAGACCAGGTTGGTTGAGCTGGGATATCACCTGCTGTGTTTCCGTTCATCAGCATGAGGTTTCTTAGCTCCATCTCTGTCGCCCATTGACTGGCGAGATGTTTTTTGTTGAGGTTTTTGGGATTCGATTTATTGTTTGCTGTTAGGCAGTTCATATTCAAGTCTCCACAGATCACAGTATCAGCACCAACGTCTGCTTCGAGCCAATCATCTATGACAGTTGTAACTTGATCTATATATCCATTGCCACTTATAATCTTGTGGTTCCAGTATAGATTCAGGATGTGGATTTTCTTGTTTCCTACGTTGCTTTGAGCAATTGTCGTTGCCTGAATGTATGGAGTCACGTTTTCAGTATTGAGGATTTGATATCCAGAGCTTTTGTTGATCATGGTAATAAGGCCTGCCATGGGCCTACCCATCAGTTGTTTGATGGCTGGATTAAAAGCGATCTCGTACTCTCCGGCGATGGGGCAGTTATCCAGCCACGTTTCTTGAAGGCACACGACATCCAACCCTGGGAAGCAGCTCTCTTGGTATAAATGCGCAAATCCTCTGGTGTTCCAAGAGCCAAAGTTGACTGTCGGGGGCGAGTTTTCTAGTTGCCGTTAGCTTCGAGTTGTTTTGTTCAGGGCTTTTGCGAGCCACCCCCAGTTATCCGATGATTTGTTTTCGTTGTTTTCCAGTTCCACTGTGCAGTTTTTCTTGTTGAAAGCTTGGGTGCCAGCGACTGTGATTTGGATTTGTTCCACCGAGTCGTTTTGGACGTGTTCCACTTTTCTCAGGCCACAGTCACTGTTGATGCACTGATTTCTATTGTGTTGGCCAACCTCTTGCGTTTTCTCAGGGCTCTTCGCTTCGTTACTTTTCTTCCAGAAGGATGAGACTAGCTGTGGTTCTGTAATTTTATTGGAGTGGCTTTTGTGGTTATCTTCGTTGGTTAGTTCCAGAATGTCGAATCCGAGCGACATCAGCTCTGGCGTTGCATCCAAGATACTGTTGGTTATCATTTTTGATTTCAGATGTAGTAGAACAAGGTTGTTTTGGCCTTCCTGTGGGAATTCCACTGTTTTGATGTCATACGATTGTATCGTTCTCAGACGCGGGACGCAGTGGAGTAGTCGTAGAACATTATTACGGTTCATGATCACGTCGTCTTGGCTTTCTAATCTTTCAATCTTTATTTTATGAGTGGATATGGCAGTTGTATTGCCTAGCTGTTCATTTTGGTGAGGGGCACTTCCTTTATATTTGCCAGGCGCTTGTTTTATTGCGGGAGCTTTGATCGCCGAAGGTCCTTTCCCATAGCACTTGTTTGGTGCAAACTTTCGAACATCAGCATAAGGCTCTCGATTTTCATTCCTGCATTCTGGTTCGGGCAGGCTTTTGAGAATTTTTGTCTTTTGACAGTCTCTATCCTCGTTTTTCTTGAGCAGCCTTTCCCGTCTTTCTGTCAGAGTGAGGAAGATAGAACTAGTCTCCACCGGTGGGGCTTTTTCGATGTTTGCAATCTTGGGGATCATTGTACAAGTTCTTTGTAGCATTGAAACATGTGAGGACAACAATTTAGATGTTGATTTTTGTTCTGTATTCCGATTTGCTGTGTCTCGTGAAGGATCATTAGGACTTGAAGGTGACCCAATTGAAGTCTTAGGGTCGATTGGCTCCAATTCGTCAGTGTCCTCGTAAGTTGACATATTTATCAGCTCGTTCATTTGTTCAGCTTCCTTATCAGGTTCCTCGCTTTTTTGATTTGAGAGCTTGCCTATTACCTCCTTTTCTGTGCTCTTTTTATTCAGGGTTGGATCCACGGATTTTATGTTCTGATTTACAGTTACATTTACTGTTTTTATGTTACGTAAGAACTTTCTGGAGTTGTTTCCACGTCGAGAGTTCTTAGTGCGTTGATTTTTTGTTTTTTTAAATTTGAGGTTCCTTTCTAGTTTGGTTTAGATGTGTCCCCGTGATCTGATTAGTGTTTTGCTTGAAAATCGCAAAGATGCCTTTATTTCCTTCGGTTTCGGTGTCAAGATGCCCAGAGGCGCAGTCTTGTAGTCTGGCGCATTTCTCGATGTCAGTTGAGGTAGTTGGTGTTTGTGGATCGAGGGAGGCTGGATTCAGTGTCGATCTTGTTTTATCTAAGATTGTTTGAAAGCAAGGCTTGTTAAGTTGATCCTGTGGGTGCATGTTAGATGGAATAACTTTTATTGCGTTATCATGTACTTCAGGATTTCTTGTCTCCTCCGATCTTGTGTCATCATATAAACTTTTCTGCTGTGTGGCGTCATCTTTGGTTAGATCTATAGGTGGAGGCAGGGGGCTAGTCACCCCTTGGCTTTCGATTGTTGTGCTCTCGAATTGTTGCAATGGAGAAACTCGTTTATTCAAATTGGGCTCCAGGTTGGTGCTCGCCTGGGGACTTGTTTTGTTGTTCATACAAGTCAACTCTTGAGAATTCGGACGGATACTAATGCGTTCATCATTGGCAGACTGCGTTGGAATTTTCCTTGTTTTTAAGAGGTTGAGTGCTTCTTTAGCGATTTCTGCCAGTAACTTTTTTTCTGATCCGTTAGATTTCCTTTGGTCCAGGAGAGTATTCAAGTGAGCCTCAATTCTTTTGTTGGATTCTCGTTGCACTTGATTTGTTAATGTAATTTCCATGTCCAGACCTACCAGTTTTGAATTAATCATTGCAACTAGTGTGGACAGGTCTCTGAGGTTCCCATCTACTTGCTCATATAGTTTTAAAAACGGAGCTATAGATATTGCAAGAGAGGACATTACAAGCGGTTGAATCTCTTTCATTATGCAACCGACTATTTCAGAAGAGAACTCCTCATACTTATTTTGTGGGAGTTGGTGCGTTCGAGGTTTGGGGCAGCTTGGTTTGTTGTACTGTGACTCTGAGTAAGAAGAGTCAGACGATGATGACGAAAGGGGGGTGGGTGATTGTGTCGTCTCAGGGAGGCCTCCGTGCATAGATGGGGGTGTTGATGGTCTCATTAAAGTTTGTGAAGGGATCTTTGTGCCTTTTCTCTGTGAACACGGTAGGGTAGGAGATAGGCTGTGGTCGATGCGCCTGCGTTTCCCATGGGCGTTTTTCCATTGTGATAGGGACGGAGCTCCCAAGGTCTCCTTCATTACATCTACAATATCTTCAATGGCCTCGGTGACACTGGGCTCTTTGATCGAAGTGACCAGTCTGTCTTTTGCTGTGGCGCCTCGTGCTTTATTTATTAGTGTGATGTCGTTTAGTATCTTGTTAACGACCTCCAATGAGTTTCTCCTGTTGGATCCCGTAGCGATTGGCTCATTGATGCGAAGGGTCTCAGTTGTGTCGTGATGTGCTTGGTGGAAGACCTCATCGTCATTTGAAGCACCGACCCAATCGTCCATATGTCCCGTTTTTTGCTTTAAATGCAGATGGTCTTCTCCATTTGCTGGTAAGCTCTTCGGGGAGGTTGTGGAGGAGTCGTGTCTATTTATGTATGGGCTTTCCTTCGTCGCTTCCATCTCAGTGTCCTGTGGTAGGATGCTACATTCGTCGTGGATCAAGACCTGGCTCCTATTGCTTTGTAGAGGTAATTTACGAGGAGAACCATTCGTGCCTGACTCGGCGTCACAGATATCATTGCTCAGGGGCACGCTTGAGGGATCACTTTCTGGGACTCCTTTTGTGTTAGTGAGAGCGAGACCTATCGTAGCTGGGCAACTTGCTATCCGGTTTTGACCCGCGTTCTGCAGACTTATAGTATGTCGCTGGTTGGTCATATCATCAGGAATTTTCAGTAGTTCTTCTCTTGTTTGTATCTGATCTAAGTCTTGGTCTAGATCTTGTCTATTTTCGGGGTCAGATGCTGATGATAAACGGTTTGTCTCCCCCGTGCAGTCACCGTCACAGTCTGACTTGCATTCGGGTTTGCGATAGAGCTTGGTCGACTGCCGCCGTAGGGGTTTACATGAGGTAGCCAGCGAGTTCCATCTTCGTAACTGATCTTGTGTGTGGGTGTGTCAAGCTTTCCGCGTGTATGCGGCCAGCAGACAGCGTTTTAGTCGGTACTGATAGGTCCCCATTAAGTTTTCCAATATGGCCTTGTGTATCAGCCATTCTCTCTTTGGTGTGAGTGCTCGAGACTCTACAGATGTGTGGTTAGCTCAGCTCAGTTTTAAAGTGTTCTCTGAACTGTGGGGGATTAGGGATTGAAAGGATCAGGCCCCCCGCAGACTCCCGGCACCACCCCACCCAGGTGGTAAGCTCTTTGGATCTGGCGTTGTACGCTTATTGATTGGCGTTCAGAGATAGATAGAATTGAATATCTACTAAGGGTGCGGGATTAGCTCACCTTGTTTGTCCGGTGCAGTGAGTTCAGCCGGTCTCCGATCTCAGCTCTGGGTAAGATTACCCAGGTGTTGTTTATCCGTCAATCTGCTAACATTATCTTGTGCGCCTCCAGCGCCGAACAGCCGCACAACAGCCAGCGCCCTTTACCCCGCCGGGCTTATCGCCGCAAGGGTGGATTGGGCTGTGTTTTATGGCGAGAAAAAGGTCACGTGACTGTTCACGTGACAGCCACGGTGCTCCGCCTCCTCCTGGAAGCGAGCGTGTGACTTAGCGCGAGTTGTTGTTGACTCCCAGCGCAGGACAGCAGGACACAGCAGCAGGCAGCAGCAGGCAAGAAAAGCGTTCGTTTTTTCCTTCAGAGGTTGCAAAACACGCGCCGCTCGCCTGGATTGGGCTGTGTTTTATGGCGAGAAAAAGGTCACGTGACTGTTCACGTGACAGCCACGGTGCTCCGCCTCCTCCTGGAAGCGAGCGTGTGACTTAGCGCGAGTTGTTGTTGACTCCCAGCGCAGGACAGCAGGACACAGCAGCAGGCAGCAGCAGGCAAGAAAAGCGTTCGTTTTTTCCTTCAGAGGTTGCAAAACACGCGCCGCTCGCCTGGATTGGGCTGTGTTTTATGGCGAGAAAAAGGTCACGTGACTGTTCACGTGACAGCCACGGTGCTCCGCCTCCTCCTGGAAGCGAGCGTGTGACTTAGCGCGAGTTGTTGTTGACTCCCAGCGCAGGACAGCAGGACACAGCAGCAGGCAGCAGCAGGCAAGAAAAGCGTTCATTTTTTCCTTCAGAGGTTGCAACCTCTTATGGAAACCAAAGCTAGCCAGAAGTGTGTTATTGTTGGCTATTCTGGTTTGGTAGGCAGCTGAGAATCCCACCTTTCTGCCAAAAGTATACATCCTTTTTCTTTCTTTATCCGGGGAGGCCAGAGGTGTGTCTGATCTCTTCCTTGTTGTGGTGACAACCAAGGAATTGGGTTTATTTGATCCCTTATGAACAGTGGGTCAGTAGGGGGCAGTCTAAATACCTTCTCGATGCGGGAGTTGACCGCTCTTGTAAGGTTTGGTGCTAAGAGGGAAGGCTGAATGCGCCTTTTGAGCAATTGCAGGAGGGGATAAACTGTGTAGCGGATTTCTTGTCTCCCAGAATGTCCTCTACAAAATCCTTGTCAATTAGTGCCTGCAATGTTGGACAGCCCTGAAGAGCAGCTCTTTGTAATGGAGCTGAATGTCAATCGGTGAGTCAGACAAAGGCTGATCCTGTTGTCTGGGGACTGGATAACCTAGATGTCCTTGACATTGTCATAATATTGGTCCCGACGATCCTGGGAACTAGGATCTTGAGAACCTGAGGGGTCTACAATAATAGAGATCCCGAGAGGGGCCATGGGACTGGAGTAGCAAGAGTCTGGTTGGAGGTGCTGGGCTGTGAGGTGTCCAAGCGTGACACCTTGGCAGGTGGTTCATCCCTGGCTACCATTCCTCCCTGTGTTCAACCCTGGGGGTTTCTGAATTCTTCTGGGTGGTGGTCCATAAATTCCACAAAGCAGGATATCCTCCTCATGACCCTATCCAAATGTTCTGGGGTCCACTCAGTTGATTTAAGAAATGCTGAGGGGGTAGGAGTGTCTTGCAAGGGTGTAGGCTCGTTGTGACGCAGGTCCCCTGAAAGGGTGTCTTTGGAGAGCATATAGCCGTTATCTATGAAGGAAGAAGGCTGGGATGGTATGGGCGCAAAATATTTAGGTGCTTGACATCTTTGACCTTAAAAGTGTGACCGGGACATGCTTTTTAGTTCCCTCATTTTGGACGTGTTTGAAGGGGGTGTTGATGCACCTTTCAACACATGCCCTTCGGAGCGCAAAAGGAGGGCCTTTTTAGGTGCGGTATCTGGAACGGGCCTGGTCGGCCCCTGTTTGAGGCGTGTCATGCGACGAACGCGATGGCCTAGAGTACAGGAGTGACTTAGAGGACCTTTCCATAGACACTTTGTGGCTATGAACGGTCGACAATGTGGTTGATGTTCGGCCGTGGGGTGTGTGCTTAGTGTGGCGGGAGGTTTGTGTGCCTTTGCTGCCAGGTGATTTCTCTGTCACAGGACAACTGGCCTGCTTGCTGGGGTCAGGGGCTCGCACATGGGATTCTTTCAAAACCTCATCGCCTCTTGCCGTCATTTAGGACATTGCTGCTGTATTCCCACGCCAAGTCTATGGAGGCCTCAGCCTGCATGGCATGGGCGGCTAAGTGGTTGGTTTAATGGTTCAAGGTTTTATGGTGGTAAAGCCTGCAGGACTTGCAGCTCTTTTCGGGGTTATCACTTGGCAGCCAGTGGTTGCACACTATGTGCGCATCTTTCCAGGGGTATTTCCTGTTACAGAATGGACAAAACTTAAATGGGGTGTTTTCCATGGTGAGTAGAAAAGGCAGCGCTGCGATGAAAGGGACGATAGAGGGTCAGAAGACGCATTCTATAAGAAGCAAAGAAGTGTACAACCCCACCCCCCCAGTGTCCCCACTGTAATGGGCCAAGGCCCAGTGAGGCCTGTGTAGGCCGCAGTCATTTGTCAAGGCGGTTGTACTATCGTCAACGATGGAGCCGTCTGTCGAAAGACACCAAAGCAGTTGTTAGTGCGCCAGACGATGGGCAGTTGTACAAATAATAGTAAGAAAGTCTAATATTAAACTTTTTGTAATAAAAGGCGTTAGCCAGAAGAACTCCACAAACTATCGAGCGACTACAATGTGGGGGAAAAAAATAATCTGTGTGACCTCGACACGTGAAGGGCCATGGGTACAATAGACGTCACACTAGGGATAGTATTACTAACACGCCCAGTCGACGTCCCTTTTCGAGTTTCGAAAACAAAACATGTAATACTCTGCGACTACCACTAGATGTCGGTGTATGCACAGCATGTGATCTAAGCAGATCCACAAGCCTCAGAATTGTATTTACAGAATTATGTGTGCACAGGATAGTTCTATACTTGGAATTATTGTTTAATCCCCACATTAGAATAGAATTCAAGAAGAATGTTTTTCACTTTACATACATTGCATAAACATGGATGATTATGCACTGTGAGCCCTAGGGGAGAAAGCAAGAGCTGCTGACTATTGAAAACAAAGTACTGAGAATAGTTGTCATGCAACATATAATGAAGCCTGAAGCTGGACACAATGTTAGTGATCTGATTTTTCATTAAGAAGCCAATGTGGTTTAATACTACCTACTCGCTCACCATCATTCTATTCAGAAACAAATGTCACTATTGTGCAACACTTAGATGACTTAAAGAGGTAACATTTTTATTGAACATATATCTACCCTCAGATGGGTGTAACACAACCAAGTGATGACATTGTAACTGCCCTATTTGCATAGTAACCCAAATAAAAGTTTGTATAAGGTCTGTGGGCCACAGGCATACATTTAAATCTGGTTTACATGCTACTTCCTACTAAGGCTCAGTGTAGACAGACGCTATAGAGAGTGTGATCAGCTTCCAATGCACCCTCAAAAGAAACTTGAAGTACAAATGCCATGGGCTGAGTTAGGTAGCAGTCAAATGGGACATGTCCACTACTTTCCCTAATTTAAGGCACACCAAACTGGCTTATTTGTACCGCCAGACAATGGACAGGTCATTCATCCATGCAGCCAAAAATATAACAACCCTAGGAGAGCTTCACTTGCCTGCACACATACCAGTCCAATACAGCAGCATTCAGACAAGCATTTCAGTATTATACAGGAAGTCTTTTCCTTCTGTTTTCTGGTTTAACCTTTAACTGCAGTTGCCTTTTTCCTTCAAATAATAGGATACTTGCCGCCATGGCCGAATTTAAGCTCTCTACTCCGGGCACAATAGGAATTGTAAGTATTGATCCACCCATCCTTTCTGCCAATAGAAAGGACTCCAGGCTCAAGCCCTGCGTCTCCCCTCCAATGATGATAGCGGTGGGATTCTGTGCCCACTGCTCATCATACCTCTGGACAGCAAGCTCTGGTAGAGAGACTTTGCCCGCAGACTCTTCCTCCTCACTCTCACTGCTTTCATCGCCAGAAGAGGAATAATCATCAAGATGGGTTGTCCCTTTTCTCTTTCGGTGGGTGGATACCCATTCATAGTCCCCAGCCTTCCCAGCTGCGATATTCCCTGTGCGAGCACTGCTGAAATCCTCATGTTCAGATGTGCTATCCTGCCTGGAAGCAGCGTTTTTGCTGCAATTGTCAGCCACATAGACTCTAGTGCTTCCTGGAAGGTAATTCGGAAGGACTTCCCACTCAAGGTTGGTGATGACAGGTATGCGGAAGTGAGCGCCCATACCAGCACGGAGAACTTTGGGCTCCCATGCATCGACACAACCTAGAAAACAGAAGTACAATCTGTTAACACTTGAAAACTCCAAAGAACACCAATACAATTTTCCTGTTCCAATCACACAATCAATGGTGTTGCCAGATTTCTATCCATGGTCAGCCTGCCCAATTAAATTAGATATACTTATTTTAATGTTTTTTCAGTTAGCATGCTTACGCAGACCAGGCCAATGTATTCAGTATCTAGGCTATTATATACTTTCAACCAGTTGTTAGGCAATTCAACCAAATGCCTATTCCGATAGTACCAGAATATGCAATGTTGTGAGCACCAAATAGAACTATCAAGTTGTGCGATTATATTTTCAAGACACGCAACAAAATAAACTGAGTTAATGGCATTGTGACAAAAGGACTACTGCGATGCATAAGAGTAGTGGATATAACTCTGACTCCAGCCCACAGTACAGCTAAAAGAACAGTGTTTGCAATAATAAAGGTGAAACAGGCACAGCCCGACAGGTATACCACCTTCAGTGGCAATGCAGGACAAGGGCAGGCTATACTCTTCAGGAGGGATGCAAGTTAACACAAGCAGTTGAAGCAACCGTACAGTGGTACCAAAATAAAAGTAATGTCCAAAGTGCTCTAATATAGGAATGTTTAATTAAACTATAAATACACACAACTAATAAAAACACTAAATGACCCACTCCTTTAAGAGAGAACACAGATAATGCAGTCTTTGGAATAAAGGAGCATTCTGGGTTTGAAGGAAAGAGTAGCAGGGCAAATAGGTTTCTGCAGCAAATGTTCCAATTCAAGGAATTGTCTTAAAAAGGGAAGGAGTGCGGGTCTTAAATGTAAATAAAGACCTTTAAAAGTAGGCCAGGTGGAAAGAACCACAAACAGTACCTTTAGACTTGCTTTGCAGGCTTTTCACATTGAACTGAAAGGGCAGACGCTGAAAGCAGCATCCACAGGATCCAGCAACACAATGCAGTTCAGCATGGGGAAAGGCTTGCGGGTCAAAGACGCTGGGAAACAGCATGCAGTGTCAGGTCAGCAGCGATGGAAGACTAATCAACCTCACATGTGGAGAAGCAAAGACTTGCCTTTGGCTGGGTGCAGGCTCAACATGGCATTTATTACTTCTGCAAGGACTGCTTGTAGCCCGAAGACACTAGACCTACCAGGACACCCTATGCCAATATGCTCTCCGTACCCAGGGTAAAAAGAGCTAGAGTAGGTGGCGCCAGCTTCCCCTACCTTGCTGCTTTACATTGGAACACCCTGCCCACCTCGCTGCGAGCTGAACCCTCATTAATTGCCTTCCGCAAAGCCATGAAAACTACCTTGTTCACCTAACCAACCCCACATGTTTAAACCTTCATGACTAACATGTATGATGTACTATGGTGTTGATGTATTATGGTGTATGATACTCTTTTTTTTTTTTTTTAACTTCTTTTTATTGGTTTTACAACATAAAAGGAATGGGAGAGAACAAACAAAACAGAAACAAAAGTCCCCCTCCCATTTTCCTTTCCCCCTTCCTCCCCCCCTCCCTCTCCCCAAAGGCTGCCGCAGTATGTTCGTGGTCCGTTGCCGCCTCGGGGCCGGCGCCGGCCGTTGTCAAGTTCGTAGCGGAGGGGCCAGTCTCCCGGTGGCCTCCCTCCTTTCCCTGGGAATTTCCCTTGGTCTTGTCTTTGCATGTGTTTGCTGGTCTTTCCCAGTTGGAGTTGCACTGTTCAGAGTCCGCGCTGGTCACGACCTCGTCTCTCTCTTCCCGTTAGTTCTCTTCTTCTGAATTATGTAGTGCCTCCCGACGTGGGCGGTTCAATTTCATCGTTTCCTGAGTCACCTGGATCGGTAATGTCAGTCGTATCGTCCTCGCCTCCGCTGCCAAACAGGTCTTGCACCAGGGAGTTCCATGCTTGTAGTCTGGCTCCACTGTCGCTCTCTCCCCCTTGTGTAGCTCTCGCCCAGACTGCCGTCTCTGCTATTGCCCATTTTTGTAGGTCGGCCCACCATCCTTCCTTCGAGGGGCCTTCGCTCTTGTTCCATGCCATCGCTATGCGGCGTTTCGCTAGTATTGTCATTAAATCCTTCATTTTTGCCACGTGTGTCATCTGCCGGTGCCCCCTTGGGAACAGGCCCAATAGGTATGTTGCTGGCGTTCTTGCTGGCATCTGTATGTCTGCTGTCAACGCCTTTTCTCTCACCGTGTTCCAGAAGTCTGCTATTTGCGGGCACGACCAGAACATGTGCACCATGTCGGCCTGTTCGTCTCCGCACCGCGGGCAGCTCCGGGTTTGTCCTTCTCCAATCTTTGACATTCTCTTGGGGGTTAGATATGCTCTATGTACTATGTATATCTGCAGTTGTCTGAACCTGGCGTTTCTGGACACCTTTTTTGTGTACATGAGGACTTTGTTCCATTCCTCGTCTTCGAAGGGTTGTTGCAGTTCCTCTTCCCACTTCATCCGTGCTGTTAGTGTTTTTTTGTTGGTGTGTCCCAGTATTTGCTCATAGAGTCTGGACACCGTATGACCTCCTTCGGATATATCGTACCATGCCTCTAGTTCCCCTTCGGTGTCCTCAGGCTCTGGCATAGTGCTCCACCTCTTCTTTATTGTCTGAACTAGGCTATTGTGCAGGATGAATTGGCCCCTGTGTACATCTTGTTCGTCCATCAGGGTCTGGAATTCAACCCACTGTCCGTCACGCCACAGGTCCCCAATTTGGGCCACACCTTTGTCTTCCCATTGTGCCCTGTACGTGGTCAGGCTGGCCACTCGGGTGTCCACCAGCCCCGCCAGTGGGATATGTCTTGAGCAGGGGTCTCGTATGCCCTGTGTCTTCCAGGCTCTTTTCCATAGTGTTCGGCCTAGTTGGGCTATTTTGGGTAGGTCTTTGGCTTGGGCGGCATTGACCCATAATAATTCTCTCAGGTGGTACCTCCGGAGTGCTGGCCCAATAATTATTGCATCTATTGAGGTCTCCTCGCCCAGCCATCGCACCACAAATTGGAGTTGTGCTGCCAAATAGTAATATTCAAAATCTGGGAGTTTGATGCCCCCCCCACTCATAGCTTCTCTGTAGTGTGCTTAGTGCCACCCTGTTTCGTCCCCCTCCCCATAGGAAGGTTCTCGCCATAGTGTGTAGGCGCTTGAAGAAGGGCCTTGGTATGTTGTATGGGATGTTCGTGAAGTAATATAAGAGTCGGGGTAGGACTGTCATTTTTAGTAGTGCCGCCCGGCCTATCATGCCCAACGGTAGCGTCTGCCAGAATTTCATAGCCTTTTCAATTTTGTCTAAAGCTATTTGTGTGTTACCTGCGTGTGTTTCCCTGGTGTCGTGATAGATCTCCACTCCTAGGTATTTGAAGGTGTTCGGGGCCCACGTGATGCCCAGAGGCGGTAATTGTGTATGATACTCCTTATCGCTTAACACATGATCTTGCCTTACTGTAACCCATGGCACAACCTGTACCTGTACCTGTAACTAAGTTCCCCTACAAGTAACAGCGCCACAATGCCCCTGGGCTGCCTGCGCGCTATATAAATGTAATAAATAAATAAATAAACCAGGCAGGCAGTGTTGAGTTGGGGATGCAAGGAGACTTGGTCAATCTCAGATGCAGAGACCGCAGAGCTTCAGAATCAAGCGAGCTCTAAGCCATGTGAGGCGATCATGCTTTGAAGTTAAATAGGATGCCAGCGGTTCCCTAGCAGTAGCTTGGACAGTGCCAAAACTGACGTCAAAGAGGTTCGGAGGTGCAGGGAAAGTGAAGGTGGTCGATTCTTTGGTTGTAGGGGTACCCTGTCTACAGTCTCCAAGTATACGAGAAGCTTTTGTGCTCTTCTTCCCAACTAGGAAGCTCCCAGAGAGCCCTTGCAGTGGCTGATCTGTCCATTCAACAGTATTTTGGGGACCAATGTTCTGATTGCAAGCAGGCCTTGTCCGACAGCTGCCCCCACCCCCAAATGTTCCCCTGGGATGGATGGGGGCCGAAGGGTGAGGGGGATAGCTTGGGTCTTTCTCAGAAATGTTGGTATTCCCCTCTATGACTTTGGCGGAAATGTGGTGGCCCGACAAATACTCAGATTGTGGAAACTTTCTCTTGCTGGACATTTCCCCTCCAGCCCAACTCCAACTCTGCCCTCTTCTTGTCTGCTCTGCTTCAAAGGGACTCCAGCAATTAACACACTGGTGGGAGCAGTCCATTGTACTTCCAAGGATCGCCTTCGAAGCACTGTTGCCAGCTAAGCAGAGGTGAGATTTTTCGGGCCACTACAGAAATGCCAAGCCGTTTTCTGGGGTAGGGCCAATTGTTTGTTTTGGGAAACCCTCCAGCAAGCAGGCTATCAAAGTGACATTGAATGGTTTTGGCCAGCATAACTGTAGCTTTCCATGGCCATCATATATATTTAAAAAAAGGCATATGGCTTTCTATTTATTATTATATAAAATAGCCACAGGGCCACGGGGAGGTGTAATTATTCAAAATGATTCTTGTTTTTATTGCAAAAATGTCTAATGCGAAAATTAGAATAACTTTGGTGCTGTTAATCTTGGTTAGGGGGTATCTTCCTGAATGACTTCTACCATTTGTGTAGTACATTTGACAAACATAAATGGGTTTACACTTTTCATTGAGCAAATCAGATGGAAGGGAATAGTTTCTTACCTGTAACTCCATTTCTCCAGCATTGGTATCTTTCATGGATTCACATGCTTAGACTATTCCCCATCGTCAGGCTAGGAATCCTGAGTAGGTTATATAGACATTTTCCATAGGAATAATTCCGACACTTTTGTGTCCTATCTACGTCGTTTTGGGCCGTGCACGCAGGCGCCACTAGGACGTAGAGGTATATATAGCCCCGCCCCCTTGGCTCCCTCAGATTTCGGCCCCCAAAGTAGTATGGGGGGATCTCTGGTTTGCATGCTCAGGGGAGGCAGGCGAGCGCATGTGAATCCATGAAAGATACCAATGCTGGAGAAATGGAGTTAGAGGTAAGAAACTATTCCCTTCTCCAGCATTGGATCTTTCACGGATTCACATGCTTAGAATAGATTGTATAGCAGTATCCCCCAACATTGGAGGCATGTATGCAAACCAACATCACAATAATCACAATGCATATTTACCATGGCAACACATTACATTATAGTATGTTAACAGTGAAAGACACGACACTTTAAAGCATAGTTGCCAAAGGGTGTAACCCCCTACTTGGGGCTTACCTTATTGGAACAGGTGACGTAGTACTGCACGCCCCATCTGTGTATCTTCAGCATGTTGCTGTGCGACACAGTAATGCCGGGTAAACGTGTGTGGTACCGACCAGGAAGTCGCCTGGCAGATATCCCCCAGCGGAATTCCAGACCACAACGCCGTCGACGACAATGTAGATCTCGTCGAATGGGCCCTTGGATGCTTTTCTAGCGGTTTTCCGGCCTTGGAATGACAATAAGAGATGGCGGAAGACACCCATCTGGATAGTCCTTGTTTGGAGATCGCCTTACCCTTAGCCGCAGGACCATAAGCTACGAAAAGTTGTCTCGTGTCTCTGAAGCTTTGAGTGCGATGGAGATAAAATTTTAAAGCTCTTTTCAAGTCCAATGTATGGAGAGTCTTCTCCGCCACCAAAGACGGTGTTGGAAAAAACATAGGCAACACTATAGAAGCGTGTTTATGGAACATGGAAGGCACTTTAGGTATGAAATGCGGGTTAGTGGCCAGTACAACTTTATTACTGAAAAACCTCAAATATGGAGGGTCGATCACTAAAGCTTGTATTTCTGACAGACGTCGAGCTAAAGTAATGGCCAACAGGAAAGCCAATTTCCAAGACAAAAATGTCAATGATGTCGACGACATTGGTTCAAAAGGGGGTTTCATCAGGGCTGCCAGAACCAGGTTTAGACTCCAGATCGGAGGAAACTTCTTCGTGGGAGGAAAGGTTTGAAACAACCCTTTAAGGAAGTGTTTAACTAGGCGGTCACTGAACAATGGAGTTGAATGTCTCTTACGAGTAAATCTCGAGATGGCAGCCAGATGCACCTTTATGGATGAAACAGACAAACCGTTTTTAGCCAGGAGCAACAAGTATGGTAGGAGCTGTTCCGGTGTGATTGTCAGCGGGACCAAATCTGGCTGACCTGCGCACCATATGCAGAACCTTTTCCATTTGTATGAATATGAAGCGTTCGTGGAAGGTGCCCTTGCAGCTTGCAAAATGCGACGACAATCCGCTGGAATCGCTAACGCGCCAAACTCGGAGAAATCAGGAGCCGGCCGTCAGACTGAGGCTATCCGGGTCGTGATGCCAAACGACCCCTTTCTCCTGAGACAGAAGGTTGGGGATCTTCTGGAACCTCATTGGTTCTGCCGCTGAAAGGTGAAGACTTGTCTGGCCCAATACGGGGCCACCAGGATCACACGACATGGATATCTGTGGATCCATTGCAGAGTCCGACGGATGAGAGGAAATGGGGGGGGAAGGCATACAGAAACTTGCCCGTCCACGGGAAGGAGAACGCGTCCCCTAGCGAGTCTTGTTGTGGCCACCTGCTCGCGTATTGTGAGCATTTCTTGTTGTCTCTCGTCGCAAAGAGATCGAGGGCCGGATTACACCATTTCGCGAAGACACGGTGCAGTTGTTGGTCGTTCAGTTCCCATTCGTGTAGACGATTCATCTCCCTGCTGAGAGCGTCTGCTTGCACATTTTTTACTCCTGGTAAGTGGAACGCCAACAGATGTATGTCGTGTTGGAGGGCCCAATGCCAGATCTCCTGGGCTTCCGTCGACAGGATCCTGGAGCGAGTTCCTCCCTGCTTTCGTAGATAAAACATTGTTGTCGTGTTGTCTGTCATGATTCTCACCACTGAGCCCTTTATCTGTGGTAGAAAGGATTTCAGGGCCCAACGCACTGCCCTCAACTCTAGCAGATTGATGTGAAGGGCGGATTCTTCCGATGACCAACGACCCTGAACCTGTAGGGACTCCAGATGAGCTCCCCACCCAGTTAGAGAAGCATCCGTCACCACTGTCCTCTGGAACGCAGGTTCCAGCAGGGGCATTCCCTTTGTCAGATGTATGGAAATTCTCCACCATTAAAGAGCCTGCACGAGCTGGCCGTTGATGGTCAACTTGTCCAACCAGCGCCCTTGCGCCCTTGACTCTGTGCCCATCGATCCGCCAAGAATTCCTGAAGAGGCCTCATGAAGAGGCGACAATTGTCGATCAAGGGTATGCAGGACGACATGGTTCCCAGCAGGGACATGTACCTTCGCACTGACACTCTGGTGTCGACCTTCCATTCCGATGCCTTTTGTTGCAATTTGTGAATCCTTTCGAGGGATGGCCTCACCAGCCCCGACTGTGTGTGGAACTCTGCCCCCAAAAAGACCAAGGTCCTTGATGGCTTTAATGAGGACTTGTCGAAGTTCACTGCGAAGCCCAAACGTTGTAGGAGGGACATGGTGGCATCTAGGCTTTCTTGTGCCCTTTGCGGAGACAATCCCCTCACTAGCCAGTCGTCCAAATAAGGGTACACATGGTGACCGTCCTTTCTTAACCAGGCTGCTATTGGAGCCAGACATTTGGTGAACGTCCTGGGGGACGATTTTAGTCCGAACGGGAGGACCTTGAACTGATAGTGGGTTCGTCCAACGACGAACCGCAGAAATCTTTTGTGTCGTCGACGCATCGGGATATGGAAGTTTGCGTCCTGAAGGTCTAGCGACGACAAATAATCTCCGGGTTGTATCGATCGGATCACCTCCTGAAGCGTAAGCATTTTGAATTTTAAATTCTTGAGCAGTTTGTTGAGTGCTCGTAGATCCAGAATGGGACACCATTTTCCATTTGGTTTCTTGACGACAAAGTAACAGGAGTACATTCCCTGTCCTTTTTCTGCCACCGGGACCAGTTCTATAGCCCCTTTCTGCAGCATAAGCGCCACCTCCTGCAGTAGTATTTGAAGGTGGGGCTGAGCCGAGAACACTGGTGGAATGTGTGGAGACTTGTCCTTGAACTGTAGAGAGTGGCCCAGATGAATCGTGTCCAAAAACCATTGGTCTGTTATGCGCTCCCACTAGTCGACGTGACGAGACACTCGGCTCCCCAGGACGTCCTGAAACATGTCATTGTTGGTTCTTGGCTTGTTTATCTTTCGCCGGCGAAGGGTAGGCACCCCACCGTCTGGAGGTTTGGTAATCTCTGCCTCTACAAGAAGACTGGGCCGCACGTCTGTAGCCTTGGGACGAGTAGGAGGGTCTGTTGAAACCTCAGTCTCTAGATGACCGAAACCGGGAGTTACCAAAAGCCCCTCTGAAAGGACTAAAGGAACGAAAATTCCTACCACTCTGGAGGGCTCCGAGTGACCGCACCGGGTCAGTATCCTCTTTCATGCCCTTCAAGGCCTCATCAACTTTTTCACCGAACAGTTGTTCCCCTTCACACGGCATATCCAAGACTTTATATTGCACCTCCGGTCTGAACGTAGTGCACTTGAGCCAGGCTTGTCTTCGTAGTACTACGCCATTATTGATTTGCTTAAATCCGGACTCGGCTAGGTCGACAGCAATGTTTATAACATGGTTGGAGGCCTCTTCTCCTTCCCGTACTAGCAACATGGCGGACTTTCTATGTTCTTCGGGCAAATGTTCCAAGATAGGAGCCAGACGGTGCCACATTTCCCTGTCATACCTAGACATAATCGCCAAGAAGTTGGCTGCTTTAACTGTAGTCGCGCCGACCGACAGCACCTTCTTGCCAAAAGCGTCTTGCCTCCTGGCTTCGTTGTCCGGCGGAGTCGTGCATTTATGTTTAGACCTGGCCTTTCTAGCCGCCGCCGCAGATACCACCGATTCCGGCGAAGGTTGAGACGTCAAGCACTTGGGAGTCAATTCCGGAGCCTTGAATCTCTTCACCAAACGATCTTTTACTGCCGGTTCCGAGAAAGGATGACGCATGGTCTTCAGGCCCGCTTGCCAGACATGGTCTAAAATAGGGATGGCGAATATGGATTTCCTTCTCTTGCCCATATGATCAAAAAGAAAACAATCCTTTTTCTCTTCTTCAGGGACTAGGCCAAACTCAGCACACGCCTTACTCATCATGGCATGGAACGCCCTCACGTCGTCAGGTGGTGATGGTTGCGCCGGACTTCTCGGAGCTTCCATTTCCGCTTCAGAGTCCCATGTTGGGTCCCTTGAGGGGGATAGTGAGATGTCTGAACCCGACCCTTCGCGGTCTGAATCAGAGTCCGGTAGTTCTCCCTCATCTTGTGGGCGAGGGCGATCTTCTGCAACTTGGGAAGCGGCAGTAATCCTGGTCGTCGAGCAAGGAGCCAGGCCCGGCTAGTCGACGAGTGGCGTAGACTGTAGCAGTGCCGGGGCACTGGGCTGAGGTATCTGTGTGTCCAAACGCTCTAACAGCTTCTGTAGCGTATTTAGCACCTCCAAGGACAGAACTGCCTGGGGGTTCAGTAATGACGAGGTAATAGGGATGGTACCCCACTCAAGAGCGTCACCGCACTGGTTGGTTGCAACCCCAGATCGGTTGGGTGCGCAACCGGGCCACGTTCCTAGTCAGCCGACGAGATGGAAAAAGCCGCCTCTGGTTGCAGCAAGGCCTCAGGCGGAACGGGGTTGAAAACCTCCGGTTGCCAACCCATAGACGGAACCACCGTCGACGACGATATGTTTCCTACACGCACAGTCTGAACCGTCGGAGGAGCCGCCGATGACGCAGGCGTCGACGAACGGGCCGTCGACGAAGCAAGTGGCGCAGGGCCTTGAGGTGTTCCCGCCGCTTTCGGGGCCCGACTTGCTGGCCGAGGCCTCTCGGCTCAAGGTAGACTTATGACGGTCTCCTGAGGAGGATTTAGATGGTTCTTTTCTCTCCTTTTTAGACGAGGAGGAAGAAGACGACGCCTTGTGTGAAGGAACAAGTTACTTACCTGTAACTGTTGTTCTCCAGCATGGGTCTGGCATGGATTCACATGCTCATGAATATTCCCCGTCGTCAGGCTGGGAATCCTCGGTAAAGAAAAAACCAGTATCAGTTTCGTTTCTGATCTGTCTTTCGTAGCAATAACCAATCACTGGTCTCTGCGTCATACTGACCACAGCCAATGACTGCCCTCTACCTAAGCACCGCCTCTGGCAGCCATCTTCAGATTTGGAAGCACGTGAAGTGGCAGTATGACCAAGTGAAGAGCCGCAGAGGGGTAGGCGGGAGGGTTCGCATGTGAATCCATGCCAGACCCATGCTGGAGAACAACAGTTACAGGTAAGTAACTTGTTCCTTCTCCAGCATGGGGTCTGGCATGGATTCACATGCTCATGAATAAAGAATACATAGCAGTACACACATGCACAACCACGGGAGGTGGCAAAGGCTCAACATTAAGCATCACATCAACTCAACATTAAGCATCTTACCTCCTCACCAGGCTCACCTCAGGCGAACAGGTTGCGCAGCACTGCTTGGCCGACCCTGGACTCCTCCCTGGAATCCCGGTCGACGCAGTAGAATTTCGTGAAGGTGTGCGTCGACCTCCACGTAGCAGCCCTGCATATGTCCAGCAGGGGCACACCAGATAGGAACGCCGTGGTAGCTGCGATCGCTCTGGTGGAATGGGCTCTCGGACGGCCAGGCAGCGGTCGGTTTGCCAACCGGTGACAGTACATGATACAGCCGGAGAGCCATCTGGAGATGGAAGCCTTCGAGAGAGCCTTCCCCTGATTGACAGGTCCAAAGTTCACAAAGAGTTGTGACGTCTTCCGAAAACCCTTCGTGCGATCCACGTAGAACTTCAGCGCTCTAGCTACATCCAGCGAGTGCAAAGTCCTCTCAGCCGGCGACGAAGGCGACGGGAAGAACACAGGTAACACCAAGGGTTCGTTGAGATGGAAGTCCGACGGTACCTTGGGCATGAAGGAGGGGTGCGTCCTGAGCACTACCCTCGTGTCGTGGAAAGTCAAGTACGGGGCCTTGCAGGAAAGGGCCTGGATCTCACCCACTCGTCGTGCGGAGGTGATGGCCACGAGAAAAGCTGTCTTCCACGATAGAAACTTCAACGGGGCCGAGTGCAGAGGCTCGAACGGAGGTCCCATGAGCTTGGTCAGCACCACGTTGAGCTCCCACGCCGGGGCCGGAGCCTTCACCGGCGGGAACGATCTGAATAGTCCCTTCATGAACTCTTTCACCAGACGATGAGACCACAAGGACGTCCGCCCCGTGGTTCTGGTGTATCGGGAGATCGCAGCAAGATGAATCTTGATGGACGCGTGTGCCAGTCCAGCTTTGGCCAGCGTCAGCAGGTACGGCAGTACTTGGGGAGCCGTAATCCGTAGAGGGTTAATCTTCTGTGCGTGGCACCAGACAGAGAACCTCTTCCATTTGTGTCCGTAGCATTTAAGAGTCGAGGACGCCCTGGCCTTTGCAAGAACCTCTCTGCAATCGGCCGGTATGTCGTATCCTCCAAACTCTAGCGCTGCAGGAGCCAGGCCTGCAAGTTCAGCGACTTCGGGTCGTGGTGGAGGATGGCGCCTCCTTCCCTGGAGAGTAGGTCTGCGTCCGCCGGCAGCTTGATCGGCGGGGACGCTGACAAGTCCAGAAGGTCCGGGAACCATATCTGCCTCGGCCACGCAGGTGCGACGAGGATCATCCTGCACCGTGACCTCTTGAGCTGGTTGACGAGCCGGATTAGCAGAGGCAAGGGAGGGAACGCGTAGAGGAACAGGCCCTCCCAGGGGAACGAGAAAGCATCGCCCATGCTCCTCGTCTGGGGAAACCTGCTGGCGAACCTCCGGCACTTGGTGTTCGTCGCCGTCGCGAACAGGTCGATCTGGGGTGTGCCCCACCGTCGGAAGAGGCGATCCACTAGATCCTGCCGTAGTTCCCACTCGTGGCACGAGCGCAGCTCCCTGCTGAGTGAGTCGGCGATGGTGTTTTTTATCCCTGCCAGATGAAACGGCACCAGAAAAATCCCTTGGGCGACGGCCCAATGCCACAGGTCCTGCGCCTCCTTGGACAGCGCTGGGGACCTGGTTCCGCCCTGTTTCCTGATGTAAAACATGGTGGTGGTGTTGTCGGTGAAGATCCTCACCACCTTGCCCTTCAGGGACGGAAGGAAGGACCTGAGGGCCCAAAACACTGCACGGAGCTCCAGGACGTTGATATGCAGGGACTTCTCCGTCGGGAGCCAGAGTCCCCTCGCGTGCAGATTTTCGGTGTGCGCTCCCCACCCTTCCAGGGAGGCATCCGTGGTCACAGTCTCCTGGTGGGCTGGGGTCTGGAAGTCCATGCCCGCCGTCAGATGCGCGCGGGTGCCCCACCACCGTATCGCTCGCCGGAAACTCTCGTCGAGCTTGATCCTTTCCTCGAAGCTGCCCGTCGTCTGGATCCAGCGCGCATCCAGGAATTCTTGCAACGGGCGCATCCGGAGCCTGCACATGGGAATGAGGTAGATGCAGGAAGACATCATCCCGAGGAAGGACTTGATGGATCTCACTTTGGCCGCGTCGGCCACCAGCATCCGTTGCACCTTGCCCAAGATGGTCCTGGTCCTCTCCTCCGACGGGGAGGCCAGAAGGGACACTGTGTCGAGCCTCGCTCCCAGAAACAGTGCGACTTGCGCGGGCACCAGGTGGGATTTGGTGTAGTTCACGGAGAATCCCAGGTCCGTGAGGAGTTGGACGGTCCTTGCCGTGTGGACCACGGCGAGCTCCTTCGTCTTGGCGCGGATGAGCCAGTCGTCCAGGTAGGGGTAGACGTGAATCCCCTCGCGGCGCAGCTGCGCCGCCACCGGTGCGAGGCACTTGGTGAATACCCTGGGTGCCGACCGCAGTCCGAAGGGAAGGGCTTTGAACTGGTAATGCCGCCCTTGGACCACGAACCTGAGGAATTTTCGGTGCCCCTTTAGGATTGGAATGTGGAAGTAGGCATCCTCCAAATCCAACGACGACAGGAAGTCTCCTTCCTCCAGTTGACCCAGGACGTGCTGTAAGGTGACCATCCTGAACTTCTGCGCCTTGATGAACTTGTTCAGCCGTCGCAGGTCTAGGATGGGGCGCCATCCTCCCGTCTTCTTCTTCACGAGGAAGTACCGCGAGTAGACTCCGGAGCCCCGAAGCCTCTTTGGGACGAGTTCGATGGCGCCCTTTCTGAGCATCGCCTTTACCTCCAGGAGAAGTTGAGGGACGTGAAGTTCTCTCCTGGCCACGGGGGGGACGCGCGGGCACCTTCTTTGAAACTCGAGCGCGTGGCCCCGGGCCAGGGCATCCAGCACCCAACGGTCGGTGGAGATGGACTCCCACACGCTGACGAAGCCCGCCAGCCGGCCTCCCACCGGGGTGCTTCGGTGGGGGCCCGACCCCACGGCCGGTTCAATCCTGCTTGGACGCGGCCTTGCCGCCTTGACCTCCTTGGCGACGACGGCGGGGTCCGCTAGACTTGCCTCGTCCTCTGTAGGCCTCTTGCGACGACGAGCGGGCCGCTTGACGGTAGGAAGCGAAACCGCCACCGGAACCTTTGGAGGCGCCCTTGCCTCCGCCGCTCCGAAAGGGCGTCCGTCGTTGCTGCAGGACTCCCAGGGCCCGGGCCGTCTCAGTATCCGCCTTGATGGCCTGGAGGGAATCGTCCACCGTCTTCCCAAACAGGTTGTTCCCGTCGAAGGGCATGTCCAGGACTCTGGTCTGGACGTCCTGCCGAAAATCCGTAGCTTTGAGCCATCCACGACGTCGAAGGCAAACGCCGTTGCCTAGCTGGCGGAACCCCGCGTCGGCGATGTCCGTCGCCACGGTGATGGCGTGGTCCGAAGCCACTTCACCTTCCTGGAGGATCTCAAGGGCCTCAGCCCTCTTGTCGTCCGGCAGAAAATCCAGCAGGGGAGCCATCTTGTACCAGAGCTCCCTGTCGTAGCGGGCCACGATAGCCAAGGCGTTGGCCGCTTTAATCGTCGTCGCTGCCGACGAGATGACTCTACGTCCCATAGCATCCAATTTCTTTCCCTCGCCGTCCGGCGGGGAAGTCGATGTGGAGGCCGCACCCCCCCCCGCTTTCTTCCTGGCCGCCGCGGAGACGACGGAGTCCGGGGTAGGCTGCGCCCGGAGGCATAGGGGGGCCGTGTCCGGGACCCGGTACTTCTTCTCGTACCGGTCTCTTCTAGCTGGCGTCGTGGAAGGGTTCTTGAGGAGGGAAAGACCCTCATCCCAAATGTCGTCCAACAGAGGCACTGCGAGGACCGTCTTCCTCTTGGCCTCGCGCCGCTGATAAAGGAAGCCTTCCTTTTTCTTCTCCTCGGGGCAGAGTTGAAAAAGCTCGGAAGCCCTGGAGATCATGGAATGGAAGGATCCGATCTCGTCGGGCGGAGAAGCCCTGGTGGGGGGCGACGACGGAAAATCCTCGTCGTATGCCTCGTCGTCCGTACCCGTCGCTGCCGTGTCAGTCCCCGTATCATCCCCTCGGGTGGACGGGGAGGAGGGCTGGACGGGGCGCGACGGTTGAAAAGGAGGTGGAGGATGGATCCTTCTTTTCTTGGCAGGGGGAACACCAGAAGGTCCCGGTTCTGGATCCCCCGACGGGAGAGGTTCCTCCGTCGGTAACGGTAGCCTCGTCCTTATCTCAGTGCATAAGGACTGTATGGCCAACAAAATGGCCGCCGAGTTGTCTCGCGGCGCTGGCAGAGGGGAATCCGACGGGCGAGCAGGGGCCCCGTCGGCATCCTCGACGATGTCGGCGTCGTCGCCTGCGTCGGCACCCATTCCGACGGGCTGGTCTTGTTCCACGCCTAGGCCGTGGCTTAAGACCTCGACCAGCTCTTCTTCTGAGGTTGAGGCCGAATCTACGACGACGCCCTGCCCCCCCTTCTTCTCCACGGAGGTTTTCACGGGGGTCCTATCGATGGGCATAAAAGAAGACTCCCTCCGAGGAGGCAGGGAGATTCTGGGCCCTGAGGTCGCCACCACTGGAGTAGCCTCCACAGGCTGGGCCAGGGCCGCCGCGACCGTTTCGATAGAGGGCTTGGTCGGATGGATCAAGGCCTTCACCACCCTAGGTGCGCTCACCGCCTTGTCCTTGAGGGAGGGGGCACTGCCACGCTCCTCCTCTGCCTTCGAGCTCGACCGGGGCCTCTCCAGGAGCTTCGCCGGGTGCTCGGCCTTCCTCTTACCCGACCCAGAGCGTTGGCTCGTGGTTGATGGTGCCGGGGAGGGTGCGCCCTGCCTGGCGCCCGTAGAGCCCGACCGTTCGGCGCTCCCGGTGCCAGCGGACTCGCGGTGCTTGGCCTTATGTTGGGCCCCCGTCGCCGGGGCGCCCTCAAAGGTCTTAGAAGACCGCTCGGATTTCTTCTTCTTCTCGCCAGACGGGCTCTTACCCTGCAGCCAGTTGGCGAGACGTTGATGACGGTCCTTCATGGTCCGTTCCGACATGTCGCCGCAAAACGCACAGTCCTTCTCCAGGTGCGTTTTGTCCTCATGAAGGCAGTAAAGGCAGAAAGAGTGTTCGTCCTCCTTAAAGACGTTCTGCAGCTGGCATCCAGGGCAGACCCTGAACAGCTTTCCGGGCGTCGAGCTTCCCTTCTCCTGGGCCATCTCCGAGACCGGGCCTGAGAAGCTTCTGGAGTCCTCCGAAGCGTAGCTCGACGAAATCTTCACCCTTGAGGGGCACAGATGAATCCGACACGGGTCCCCGTAGATCGGATGTAGTATCGGTGGAGCTTGAGGCTCTTTGACCGAAGAATCGAAGTTTTTGTGAAAAAAGCGCGAAAAAAATAGCACTAACGCTCGAGAGCAATAGCACGAGGATCCCAACACATGAACGTGCGGTAAAAATCTGAAGATGGCTGCCAGAGGCGGTGCTTAGGTAGAGGGCAGTCATTGGCTGTGGTCAGTATGACGCAGAGACCAGTGATTGGTTATTGCTACGAAAGACAGATCAGAAACGAAACTGATACTGGTTTTTTCTTTACCGAGGATTCCCAGCCTGACGACGGGGAATATTCATGAGCATGTGAATCCATGCCAGACCCCATGCTGGAGAAGAGAGGGCCTTCGAATGTTTCTCTGAATGTTTCTCCGACGGGCGTTTTTCAGCAGAACGCGCCTTCTTCGTCGGGGGTTCTGACTTACTTCTTGAGGCCGTGGAGCCCACCTCCGATGCCGGGTACGCACCCGCCCCGTCATTGAGCCAATCGACAAGGCGTCTTTTTTGGTCTTTGAGGGTCTTCTGGAAGAAGCCCTGACAGATTTCACATGTGTCCACTGTGTGGTGAGGATGAAGACAGTAAATGCAGTCCATATGACCATCCCCTTCGTACACCTTCTTAAGACCGCATGTAGCACACGGACGAAACAACGCCTTTCCAGACAATCAGTCGCAGAAGTAGAAAGTACAACCTAACCCAATAGCAAATACACGAGGTAATCCCACTACTTTGGAAGACGGTTGAAATCTGAGGGAGCCGCGGGGGCGGGGCTATATATACCTCTACGTCCTAGTGGCAACGGCGTGCGCGGCCCAAAACGACGTAGATAGGACACAAAAGTGTCGGAATTTTTCCTATGGAAAATGTCTATATAACTTACCGAGGATTCCTAGCCTGACGACGGGGAATATTCTAAGCATGGGAATCCATGAAAGATCCAATGCTGGAAAAGTACCATTTTAAAATTGTCACTCCAGCACTGTTAACTTGCTGGGAGAGCCAGGGAATTCATGGGTAGAGGTGAGCCAGGGCCTGTGTGCCTGGACTGGCTCGAAGGGCTCAACACGAGGGGCCTGTGTCAGGGGTTAGGGGCATGAAAAGGTGCTGGGGCAGGAAAAGGGAAGGGATTGTTGGGCAATAAAATGGACTAAGGCAAGAAAAGGGACTGGCCGAGAAACTGTGCTAAAGAGGGCAAGAAAAGGGGATAAACAAAACTGGGGCAACACAATTGGCTAATGAGGTTGGGGCAAGAACAGGGGTTAAAGTGTGCTGGGGAAAAAACGGGGGCTATGGGCATGAAAAAGGGCTAAATGGGGACTGGGGAAACAATTGTCTAAAAGGGTTAGGGGCTACAAAAGGTGCAAGAACATGGGGAAAGGGGTCTGAAACAGAGTGGGGCAATAAGGGGCTAAGGGAGGGATGGAAGCAACAAAAGACACTAAAGTGGGCAAGATCAGGGGCAAAAGGAGTCTAAACGGATTGGGTGAGGAACAAGGGCTGAAGGGGGAAACAAAAAGTGGCAAGAACAGGAGCGTGTGTTTTTTTTCACGAATGGGTTGGGCAGCCAGTGCGGCTCTTGGCTGACCCCAGCTGTGGGCAGCCAATCACCAGAAAGGAGGGTCAGGCCAGAGCACCAGCTGTAGCATGGGCTGACCCAAATCCCAACAGGCTCACCCAGCTCTACCGACTGCTGGCATACCAGTTACTGATGCACAGCAGCAATGTACAGTAAGTGTGATATGTTTGTTTATAAGTTCATTTAAAACACCTAATGGCCGTTCGGGTCCTCTGTGTACAAACACATTACACCTTTTACAAGTAGAGCACTGTCTGAAAGTGAAACTGTGCAACAGATCCCACTTTTATGCTGGAATCCATTTACTAGAGCTCCTACAATTTCACCAAATCTGGGTGATTGCCCCTAGAAGATGGACATCTTTCACAGGCAGCTTGTAGACATTGCTGGATAAGAGCATGCATCAAGTCATTGTTTGCTATTCAATGAAAGATGTGAAGTGCTACAAAAAAAAAGTCAACTGTATAGATCTGCCAATCAGACTCTGCAGAAATGAAGTAAGCAGTGTACAAAGAAAGGGGATTTACTTATTGGTTCAATTTGTTGTCTTGAAAGATTTAGAATAGTAACAGTGTGCAATGTGAATCACTTACATGTTCACACATAGTAAAAATACCTCTCTCAGGCAAAGGAGTACAATGTCCAGCATCACAGGGAGAACCAGTAGCTTCACATCATTGTAAATAATATATTAATGCATGTTAATATTACTAAACTAAATGGTATTCTTTTTATAGACTTCGTAAAGTGAAGAAAATGCACCCAACCAAAAGCAGCATATGCAGGTTGTCTCTTCTGGCAAACATTAAAATCAGTGCACACGAAATGCTGAATCTGACATTCTTACGCTGGTCAAAAGGTAGGAACGCAGAGAAAACACAATCCACGTTTCTCATAGATTACTTGCCACACTCCATTTCTTAAGAATAACCTAAAAAAAAAAAATAAAAAAAAAATAAAAGAACAAGAGCTCTAAAATCATGCTTTACGTGTCTTGGTGCTCGTTTCTCATGGAATTGTGTATTCCTGAACATACTGTCAAATGCACTACATGGGCCAGAGTGCAACATATCGTGAACCTAAAAGCCAGGACTGGTTTATTAATTCACACCGGACTTGCACGACTTCAGTTCTCTGCCGTCTACCCTACGTGTGCCTGCACTTTTTCCAGATTTACACGTCAACCAGAAGAGCCTGCTCGATAGGTCATCCGCTTGTAGTCACGGTTTGACACATGCAAGAATCTATGTACTACGTGCCCAACATTTCTACATCTATATATAAAGCTGTTAGGCGCCTTTTTTCTTGCCGTTGTTAGCTCGTTTTAACTGCAGGGTCTTCCTTCAGAGGCTGCCAGTGCTTTTCTTTACAGATGCAGGCTCCATGTGGGGAAAATGGTCTTGCTGTGGATGTGCAGCTCTTGAAGAATCAACATAAAACATCCTGCCGTCTGAGAAGGAAAATACTTTGCAAGCAGATGTAGGCTTACTATTGTTTCACAGGTACCACTTGCATACTCACAATGACCTGAATTAGGTGCAATAGTTTAATTTTATCTAATGAAGTCAACCAAACTGCAGCCAGCACCCTGGTGCTGATGGGGCTCAGGTGGTTAGTTTCCCCTCCTGTACAGTCTTCTGTTCGCTGTGAAATTGTGTCTGGCCCAATGGCATCTCTAAGGTCGGGGCACCGGCTCTCGTTTCAGAACTTCTGACCATCTCTGCAACCCCCCCCCTCCCTCCACCCGCCCACTGAGCAGCAGCCAGCACCAAAAATTGAGAAACTCCACATCATGAATAGAATTACTTTCTCGTTTTCTCTAGGCAGCTGAAATATGTGCACATGGAAGTTAAAGTGGGCTTCAGCATGATATTTCCACCACAACTGCCTCGGACACAAGCCTTCAGTACTTCACGTATGTTTTTGCTTTCTTGCCGAGGGTGGTGAGCTATATCCGCAATCAGAGGTGCACTGAAAATTATTTGCAGGGCTTTTCCCTAAGTGCCGCAATAACACACAGCTTTTCCTATGAGAACATTTTTGGGGGGGGGGGGAGAAGAAAGAGAAAGAGAAAGAGAAAGAGAAAGAGAAAGAGAAAGAGAAAGAGAAAGAGAAAGAGAAAGAGAAAGAGAAAGAGAGAGAGAGAGAGACACACACACCGGAGCCATCAACCAGCAGCAGCTGACAAGGTAGGTGAGGTCTGGACAGGGGGGAAATCAGCAATTACTGCTCCCCACTAGACTGTCCAACCCATCATATTATCTAAGAGCCTGTCATTTTTTGCACATTCATACATTACTCATATCCAACGCCTAAGCCAACAGTGTCGCTTAGCCACAACTCAAATCTAGGAAAATGATTCTCCCCCTCACCCCCCAGGTGTCCCAAATCTAGGGACTACTGCATTTTACTGTCTACTGTTGCATCCCCATTTAGGAGTCTCTCTCACTTTCCAGGTGTCTGAAATCTATGTGCTACTGCGTTTTACCGTCTACCGTGAGAACCCCCTTAGGTGCCGCCCCCTCCACCCCCAAATCTATCCGGGTGTCCCAAGATATTCTTACAGCACTGTCTGGGTGCGCTAGTGAAGCTGTTAGCACTAATAGGGTCTCCAAGGCTAAAAAAAAACAACCTATGTCCCACATTCCAGGCCTATTCTGCCCAGCAACTGATTATGCTCAGGCCTCTCTACTTTCACACAGCAACTGTGAGATACAATAAAAGGAATGGAGTGCTCAGTATTCCATTCTCTACATGGAGAAAGAAAATCCATGCTGTTTGCTGTTTTTTTAAAGAGAAAACATAAGGATTTAGTAAGAGAGCTGCAAAAACCCTTATACAGTTCAGAAACCTGAAAGGTGTCACCCTGGCTAAACCCCGGGGATCTGTCATCCAGGTGGCCAGGACACGGCCATCACTATTGGATCCAGTTCCCTAAGGGTGGACTAGTGAGGAGGATCACCTGGATGGGGGGACCTCGGGGAGTAGGACGCTGACGGTGAGACGCGGTATCCCCCTTCTTTCAGCACCTTTTCCCCATCCTACCACGTAGGACATTCAAAACCACTACCAGCCCTACCCCCTTTCCGACACAAACACATTTGCACGACACACCAGAGAACAGACTAACACTAGCCGTTTACCTGACATGTCCCAATACAAGGGTCAGGCAAAGTTAGGCTAGCCGTTTACCTGACATGTCCCAATACAAGGGTCAGGCAAAGTTAGACAATTGATCAGAATCACACACACCCGACGGCCCTTTCCCTTTCTCACAGGGATAAAAAGTGGAGCAAGAGAGCACAGGATGTGCAAGGCAGACCACACAACGAGACAGCTCTCCAGACACAGCAGTTCAAGAGGAGGAGAAAAATGACAGATAGAGAGGCTGACTAGGAAAGACGCGACCTTGCCCTTTTCAATAAAACCCTGTGAACCCTCCGCTGAAAGAAACGCAAAGAGGACAGTAGCCCAAATGTGCTGCAGCAGATATCAATGGTATATGGAGCGTATCAACACAGATAAGCCAGAGCGAGGGAGACTCCTGCTTCCGTGGTACCGGCCATGACTCCAGTAAAGAGGAAAGTCAAGCGGTTCATCACAGCCGGTGAGTCGAGGGGTGAGCCGTTAAGGACCGGGCTGTGGTGAATGAAAGTCGCAAAGTGAGAAAGTTCAAAGAACTGTAAAATTGTAAAGGGGAGACCAGCTGCAGAAGGGGACTGGTACCACATGGGTGCTGCTCCGAGAAACTCCGGTCAATCCCCATCGGAGGAAAACTACAGCAACAAGAAGGCTGTAAGAGAGCTGCCTAGATGGGTCAAATTGGTCATATGGGAGATCAAGCAAAATCCATGTACATTCAAAAGCCTTTCATCTACGAACTATAAACAAAGCAAGAGTGGCAAATCCTGCCACAAGAGAAAGCAAGGGAAGTGAATTCCGTAAACACGGAAGATGAATGTGAAGGTGAAGTTGGCAAGTGTGAACCCGGAAGAGCAAGGTGGATGTGGTACAGTGTGCAGCAGATGAGGGAGAGAATGCGAAAAGAAATTGAAGAACAAATGGAGGTATGATGAGGAAGTCAGTAAAAGGAAATTAGATAAAAGGCGGCGGCTGTCAGGATTAAAGTTCCTGGTCCATTGAGGCAAGATCCTAGGAAGTGGTCCTCACTATGTGAGGTAGTGAACGTTTTGCATAATTCAGTGAGAACAGATGATGGTAGATTTTGGGACATGAACAGAGTCCTAAAAGTGACCAAAAAAATAAAAAAGGAGGATGGTAACTGAATGAGCAAGTGGACGAGAAAAAGGATTTCACAAGGGACAATAGTCTGAGATGTGGCACTGATAGGCCGCACAGGTCGATCAGCAGGCCTGAGAGATTCAAACAATTTGTGTTAATAGGATGGAGTGCCTATGATGTAATGTAGGAGTGTGGAGAAGTGGGAGATCTAGATTGGAAGGATGATAGAGAGCCTACTGAAAGGAGGAAGGCTGTGCTGCTGGTGGGACTTCAGATGATACTTGAAGAATAAACTAAAGTTTGTGAAACCTGCCTGGCACCTGTATACTTCAGGTACGTATACCTTACATCACGTCTGGACACAGGCACGGCCACCCATCCATCCATGCACCCTAGAATGCAGCTATGGCTATGCTATTCTGGTCTAGCAGCACACATAGCCGTGCACGCTGAAGCCCCCACCGAGTACCTCAACATCTCTGTCATTAGTATACAGCTACAACCAACAAAAACAAAATTCTGTCTACCTGTGCACACATAGAATCTTCAGCACTAGCACTCTATCCTAAACCACCAACAGCAGCCACCCATGTGCCTGACCTCTGGGCTGCTTACTGGAGTCTAGCCAGCCCACCTAAATCCTAACCCCGGAAAAATGCACAATGCATCCTTTCATTTAAGCTCTTAGAACCTCCTACACATGGACTGTGGTCACGGAGGCCATTCAAATGAGGAAAGGCGTTATATAAATGGCGAATACAAGCCGTGCCTCAACTGTGAGAGGATAATCAGGCCCTATATGTTTTGTTTAAACCATTTTGCGTTCTAGTTCTTGCAGTACTAAATTTATGATGGGAAATTAAACAACAGGTTCTGTACCAGAAGGCAAAATTACATGAGCTAAAAAGACTGGACTGTTGGAACATCCCTTTAGAGATCCGCGACAGCAAATGTTTTAGAAAGGACTGCAACCTGGGAATTGGTGTAGGGTAAAATAAATGGGCATAATAGTTTGTAATATTGCTAGCTTAAATGGGCTCCAGAAAATACAGACTTTGCGTCTGGGTTATTATTGTATGAGATGAGAGAAACATTTACTGATATGATATGGCATTTGTAACGCGCCTATACACAAGTGTTTCAAGGCGCGACTTGGGACTTAAATTCATCCATTGAAGCCAGATACTATATGTAGATCTACAGCACTCTATAGACAATGGTGCAGCCTGCATTTGCATGTTCGAGTCTGCTAGGGACTACTTTGCCTTTCATCCTATGTCCAATGTTGGTTGTCCTTAATCTATGTACGTGCCGTTATGTATTGTCCCCGGTGACCGTTTCATTTACTCCCCTCCACAACCTGGTCAGAATGTGCTTCCTACAAAAAAGCATGGTTCCATATGGGCCAAATGCAAATAGACTCCAAGATCGAGGACAAAATAAAAAAAAAATTAAAACATTTTTTTACAAAAAAACACCCAAAAAAAAACTAAAACAACGTTTAGTGAATATGGATGTTTTTGTAATGGTTAAAAAGTTGCACAAAAAAAAAGGGTATACAGCACAACGAGCAGCAACATAAACACAGACAGAACGCCGTGGTGCACAACCTGCAACACAACGCGTTTCGCGCTACACTGAGCGCTTGATCATTGATATATTCATTCCTTCAGACAATGATAAAATTAGCACCACAGAGTTTGAAACTTCTTGGGTGTCATTGTTTCTGCGGCTACTTCATTCACTCTATTCATCACTCTGCCCGGCTCCATGCATCCTCTCTCGATCCTACGCAGGTTTCACAAAGTACATTTCCTGGGTGGGAATGTGGTGGGGTGAGTGTTAGTTTCAACCAGTGAGCGCTCAGGTGACCAGGCAATTCCTGGGTACACCTTTACGGTCTTCTTTTCACAAAAGTATTCTAGTCTTTGTACACTTAAATTCAACTAATGTGAACAACACACTGGACGACCGATTTCGAAAAGAGAAACGCAAAAACGGAATCGTGGTGTTCCTGTGATAGTGTGCCATCTGGAATCCCTAGTCTGGCAGCACTGATCCCCCTGCCCCCCCCTCCCTTTCCCCATTTTTATCTCACTTTATCCATCCCTTCGCTCGGTCACACCATCTCGCCTGTATCCTCTTGCAACTTCACTCTTTTCTCTCTCTCGCCCATTTACACCCCCCCCTTTCTGCAGTCGTTTCTCGGCATTTCCATGTACCGTGCTAGCTCCCATTCTTCTGCTCACTCAATACCTACAGCGAATTTTACCTCCTCCCCTAACCAAACCACAGGGAAGCCTTCCACAGTACGGAGAACATTCCCTTAGCAAAGAATCCCAACAGCGGTGACAAGCAAAGTGACGGTGCTGGCAGGGCCCTGGTGACCTGCATACACAGGGCTGCAGCTGCCACCACCTACCTTGAGCATGCAACTGGATGGGGTGAGGGGGGGGTGGCCTCAAAGCACGCGATACCAAATACAATAGACTTGGAAATGGATAAGCAAGTGACAACATAACCATGCATTTATAATTTAGCCCTTCCTCCGCTCTTTGCGATTTAAGAAGGTGCCATGTTTATGGATGATATAGTGCAGAACTGAGAGGCTTGCCAATGGCATCTTAAGAAATCCCCAGTAGTATAAAATGGGTAGGAGAATGCACAGAAAGAAATGCAAAATGAAGACCTAGAGTGTGCTAGCATTTTAAATTGGCCCACGGCCCGCGTTTTCTTGCTTTTAAAAGGCACCTTTAACATACATGGCCAGATTGGCTAACATCTAAAGAGCGGTTCTCTGCTGCATATACCATAAGGCTGTGGGGACCATAGCAACAGGTAAGGAACGTATTGTTCCTATCTTTGCTACTACAGTTTCTCCTGGAGTTAGCATCTCTGAGTTGCACACTAGATTTTTGCATGCACACAAGAATATTAAACTCTACTGCAGGACTGGTTAGAAAACTATTTTCAACTGAAGGGCCAGCATTACTTACTTTTACATTTTGATCTTAAAACTGTTCAGTTGAAGGCCTACATGAGTCATGCTTTTGTGACAGCACCTAGTGGGTATGGTCGGGCCACCAGCTGACTAACAATAATAATAAACCCAGGGTTCGGTGGGTCCTCCGCCATGGCTTCTGAAGCGCCCATCTGCAGCACTCTCCATCAGTGGGCCCCATTTCAATTAAGTGGCAATTCTCCAATCTTGCACATGGGCAATGATTTGGATTTGCCTCGAATAATTACAGTGTTGTCTCAGCAGGGTATCAGGCCCAAACACCGATCTCCAAAAGCAGAATTCGAAATGAGATAAGACTATAATTGTTTCTGTGAACAGTAGACAGGAGGTACAATTTCTCATGGTTAATTAGAAGTTTGTATTTCAACAGGGGAAATGAGTGCGAGAATGGAGTTTCCCCAACATAAAAAGGTACATCAAATCCAATGTATTCATGCCTATATTGATCACATTTCACTAAGAAAAAGGCACTGGAGGAGTGCTCACAAGGACCAACGTGTGCTCGGTACAACAAAATCAGGGAAATCATGATCCAGAAGCAGAAGCACTCACATGGCTGCTAGGACAGTAGCAGCAAGCAGTGTGTAAGTTAATCCAACCATTGGCGAAAGTCTTTGGCAAGCCGGATAACGGCGCTTTATTGGTTCAGGAGGGCCTTTTACTGGTGGAGCATGTTGGCGCGCTTGCCAACCGCAGACGCGTACTGACCAATGCTGATCTTCCGGTTGCAGGATGCACCTGGCTATTCAGTCCCTTGTACAGCATGTTTTTGCATTCGTTCATTCATCACTATGTGGCCGGGCCCCGTCGCCATTATCATAGGTTATGCATCATCATTCATTCATTATCATTCGTTATTCTTTCATTATTCCGAGCGGACTGGTGGAAGTTTTCAACAGGACTACTGCTCGCTCCAATATAACCCCATGTATGTACTGTGCTTCCTTTCGCTGTCCCGCTTGCTTCGGTACTAAATGAACGTTACAAAATACGTCAGTATCGGAGTAGTGCCAATTTCTATTATATTATGTGCTTGACATTAAAAGCAACTTTTAAAAATGTTTTAAATGCAGCACTTCGAATAAAGGGATATGTCGTTTCGGCTTCTTTTTTTGTTTCAATAGGATGTATTTTTCTCACGCCGTGCCAATGTTGCACTTTATTTACAATATTTTTCATATTAACGTCTAACTTCTTTTCAAACTGTGTTTTTTTCAATGTTTAAAATGGTTAAAACATCACAGCAGAGACTGTTTGCACTTTCTCTCGGGTGATGGCGTATGCAATCCCCCCCCTCATTTCCTAACTCTGTGCTGTGACATTTCAATTTTAAAACAATCTTTTTTTCGCAGCAGCGAGCTATTTCTTTGTTTGAACTGTGTGTCTTCCATTAAACACAATGGCTTTGTAACAGGTGCACATGGGGGTTGCATTTGAGGGCCTTTACACACATTGCTTTCATGGAGTCGACATTTGGATAGTCGACCACTGGGACCCTCAGTTTGTGTTCTCTAGGAGGATGAGAATTGGTCGTGGATAATCTAGGGGTCTGGAAGATCCTCCTAAGGCATAGGGAGGAGCCGAGCAGCGATGAAGACCGCCAACATTTGGCGGCACTCAGACCAACCCACTAGCACCTTGTTGACCAGCTTCCCATGTGGGATCAAGAGGCTTCACAGAGAGTACACGGTACAGAGGGAGGGCCGCAGAATCAAAAAGGTTCCACACGACAATAGAAGGACCACTGTAAAAGAAACCAGAGGGGACAACCGGCTGCTGCAGAGAACACAATGGGGGCCCTTGCTGTTGGAAAGCTTGTCTGCCGAGGGCAGGTGAATATGTGGGAGTACTATGCCAGTATGCCTGCAACTAAATAGGAATGGAGAGGAGAGCAGAGCAGCACTGCGTGGGACCGTACACATGGACGCCCAATGGCCAGGTGACAGTCGGAAGCAGCAGCAACAACAACAACTGGACACTGTTGGCGGCTCAGTGAAGGTGGACACATTTCCATTGAATATGGCACAGGCGTCACCCAGGAGACAGAAGCCGGTCATATAGCACAGCAAGCAAAGCGTTAGCCGCCCCCCCCTACCCACTATATCTGTGCACAGCCTGCTGTGAAAGGTTCAAATCCCAGCACGGTCAACTCAGCCTTTCATCCTCCTGAGGTCGATAAATTGAGTACCACTCTGTGCGATAATAAGGTCATCTGTTATTTCAGTGCTCTGAAACACATGGGTGTGTAGCACTATATAAATAATGGTTATATTATTGTTGAAGCATGAAGACTGAACAATAATGAACACAGGAGGACACGATGGGGTGGTTTCGTCTCAGAATTAGTCAACCTCTCCTTGTGTGAGCTGATGGTATCAATAAAAGCTCTCCATCGAAACAATGACAAAGTGGAGTGCATGGGAAGGCTAGATGGAATAGCCAGGCGTCCCCGGTTCAGGGTGTGTGTGGTGGAGGGGGCTGCAAGTTGTGGATCACTGGATACCTGCAATGAAGACTAAATGTTGGAACACTGCGTCAGAGGTCCACAAAGTGCAAGGCAAGGCCACAAAGTAAGTGCTAGGCGGTATGCTTTTGCTAGAGTAAATTAGAACAAAGTAGGAATTCCCGACAGGCAGCTACCATCAGGGATCGGGAGTCCCCACAGAAACGGAGTAGGAACCGTATGGGCTACGCAATAGCCAAAAATATTCCCCTTCAAGCGGATATTCCCCTTCAAGCGGGTATTCTAGTCGCTATCAGACGCCACTGTGCACCAGTCCAAGCCCAGGGAAGGTGAGCGCAGTCATCTTCGTCCTAGGAGATTCTGGCGACAGGGAAAAGATTATTGTGAGGGTGCCTCAACGTAAACCGCTAAGCATTAGCAACAATAGGATACAGTTATTCCTTGATTTTAGTTGGAGGGAAAAAGAGGCAAACCTAAGGTGAATGAGGATTATTGACCTTCACTCAGGTAATCAGAATGTTCGGCATGTAGTCAATAACTTCTGGTATTGAGTGCATTCCAGCTAATCAGACTTCAGAAGCAGCCAGGGAATGAAAGCCTTAATCTGCATTCAAGAAACAGCAGCACAAACGGCCTCGATAAGAGTTCGGCGGTAACCCATCGGTGCTAATGGCGATTTGCTGCTGAACTCTTAACACCGCTCCGCCGCTGGATATCCCGGTGCCAAAGGGATAGTCCGGGATATCGGACTCCATGGGAATGGGGATACAGAAGAAACGGTACCGTTGCGAATGGTGCCAGTGCTTTTGTGAAAATCATGCTGCAGCGGCTGGTGCCCACGGCAGGACCTTCCGGGAGCAACAGCCCCTGCAGGGATTCTCAGAGTCTGGCGGTCTTGGAAAGAGTGCCAGTACGTTGCTACTAACACCCTTATAACGGACCGCCAAGCTCATAATACGGCCCAATGTCTTAACATGGAACTATGAACTATGGTTTCATTTTTGTAAAGAAAAACAATGCACTTTACCATGGCGCCTAAAGCAAGCTCATACGAAAACAAATACAGTTCAACCAAGTTTATAAATAACATTCGTACCCTTTGAAGACAACTTAGTTATTTGAATATTCCAAAATGGAACTGCATTTAAATTATTCACACATGTGATGCCATTTACTCATTAACCTAAATGTTTGTACTTCAACCACCACAGCTCCAAAACTTTATTGTTACCATCACCATGTGCTACTAACCTCACAGACATCGGGCCGTAACTTGGGAGCGGGTCATTATCCCACGATAATGAGCCCTCCCAAGGGATATAGGGCTATATTAGGATGGATAAACTGGCTCGAGTGAGTGCATCCATTTGGCAAACAGTGAAATTGAAAAACAACCCATACATATTTGTGGAGGTTCATGCAGGTGCAGCATTTCTCCCAAAAGTCCACTTAGTTGGAGATCAGAGAACAGAGGCTCTGTAAGGACAGTGGGGGATGGTGCGATACCAGTGTCCTCAACCCCCACAGCCTCCGTTTGTATTCGAGAACTAGAAGGGATGGTAACTGAGGGTGTCGGTATAGCCATCTCATAGGGGTTCTCCCTTTTTTTAGTTAATTTGTTTTAGTCGACTTCCTGTTTTTCTATTCACCTGGATACCATTCCACAACCAACTGAAAGAGCTTGCGCTGGGTGATAAATATAGGCAGCTAAAGAGTTAAATGTTTAAATGTATGCTTCTAAAACCATCTAACTTTATGCACAGGAAGGATTTGATGATTCTCTCTGGGAGGGCAAGACATTGTTAACGTGGCTAATGTTTCAGTATTTTTCCCACCACTGCTTACATGTTTCCTAAAACATCTGGTCATATCGCATCTACAGCTGAAAGCAATTAGGTCATGTATTATTTGAACACGAGAACGGTCTCCTTTCTCCTGAGCTGCTTTGAAACATGCCAGAGGATTACAATACACAATACTATTTGCTGCAGTTTTAATAGCAAACTAACGATTTCTGCTCCAGTTTGAAGTTAAAGCATAAGATTTTGCAACATTCGAGCAAACAAATGTTTGATCTACTATCATCAACATAGTAATTAGCACGAAAGATGCATCCCACCTTTTCCAAAAGAAAATGTCCTTCACAATAGTGTTCTTGTTTTCTACAGGTAGTTAGTTATACTTTCGGTCAGTTGTCCTACAGAAAAACAAGGAGACCATAGTCCCCTCTAGGCTGTCACCAAATCAATAGTGGAGGCTACCTTTAGTGAGTAGCACCTTGCTGCAGCCGGCCCCAGCAGCAGATCTCAGAACTGTACCAAGGTTTCCAGGGTCGCGAACGTTGTCGCAGATGAGGATCAGTGGGAGGGAACACTCTAGCTGTGTTGCTGGATAGCTCATTTTGGAGTGATCGGGCCTTGCAAAAATTCCTAGAGAAAAAGAAAAAAGAAAAAACAACGTGGCTGATGAAGCTGAATACACAGTGCTGCTAAAGGGAGCCGTTTTACCACTTGCTGGATTCAGCCATGCTATGAGAAATACGTTTAACATGCATATGAGAAATTAACTTAAAATTGTTTGAAAATGTTAATAAAGAAAAATTAGGAGACATCTAGCACATTTCAGGAGGGGTGGGCGTGGCTGGCAGCCATGCAGTGAGGCTTCATTAACTACGGAGCTCCCGCATTATCCTTCAATTGATAGTTGGAAACGCCCAATTTCGACCAAATTTGCAGAAATAAGGGGTCGGACACTGCGGGGATCTGTGCCTATGGCGGCACTGTTGCTGGCTTCCGGTGTAACGTCACTTTTTGCTATCTGTCAGAAAATCCTATCGGTAGGAAAATCTGACAGGAATTGTAATGTCATTTTTTGCTACCCGTCAGAAAATCCTATTGACAGCAGGCTTTGGGCAAGCCACCCAGGGGTAAGAAAAAGTGACGTGGTAGGAAAATCTGACAGCCTGACCGGTCATTTTTTCCTACCCGTCAGAAAATCCTACCGACAGCAGCCATTGGGCAACCCACCCACGGGTAGGAAAAAGTGATAGGATAGGAAAATCTGACTCATTTTTCACTACCCATCAGAAAATGCTACTGAGAGCAGGCATTTGCCCTTGTACCAGGTAAGTGGAGTGAGAGGTTATGGAAACAATTTTTCAGTTTGATAACATACCCAAGTGGATTGAAACCTCTCCCGATGCAAGATCCTCACGGAGCTCGGTGTAGGTTTCTGAATGCCCAGCCAGTGTGTGTGTGCTGAGGGGGCAATGTTCAAGGCGCTTTAGGAAGTAGCATCCTATAGAGAGATGGGGGCATTGCTTAAAGAGTTGGGGACTGAGACCCCAAGAGTTTCCGGCAGTATGCTGTCACACGTGGGTAGGGTGCAGAGTGCCCTCTTACGGCAGCCCAAACACTGATGTGCTTTCTTCAAAGAGGCGTTTTATTTGCAGGTAATTTCTTAATGGGGGCGGGCATGTTAATGGCAAAACGAGGAAAGCAGATTATTGTGTAAATATAGACTGGGGTGTGAGAAAATCGCCCCTCAAACAAAAGGGCCCTGCCTCTCTGACTTTTGATCCTGATGAGAGCCTCAGCCCAGATCCCCCATGAATGAGGGTCTTGTGGAACGCCAGGCGCCCGCTCCCTTCTCCCTGACATCAGCATGCTTTGCCCTGCCCACCTCATGTTACTGCTGGGGGAGATGGCTCATCCAGGCAGCACTGAGCCTCGACCACATCAAACAAGATCTAAGGCGCAGGCACCCCCTCACCCATGCCCTGGGCCGCTGTACAATGGCTGAGGTGTGTATACACTGCCCTAAGCGCCCCCTTCCCTACCCCTACTGCTTTCCTCTGTACAAAGATGCCTCTGTTATTTCGGCAGCCCTGCCCCCATTATTTAACTAGAAGTCATGACTGAGCATGCGCATGCACTGCACACTTTATTTAGTATTCATTTTTGCAGTTACATAGCACTACAGGCTTCCGAGCACTGCTCATTACCAACAGAGTATGGTGCTCATTTATTTACCTCAGCAGATTAAACGTCAAAGCTTTCTCTGAATACGGAACATGAGGGAAGAAACCTGGGCATGTACTGCAGTGGGGGCGGATGGATGGTAGCACACGCGCATGTGTGTAAGAGCCCAGGGGGGCATGGAGAAACATCCACAATGGCTGAGAGGCCAATGTGGGCATGTCTAGACTGGTGCAGCAGAGGTCCACTAATGGCAGAGTTCTATCTGGCCATTTTATGGTCACAGTAAAAAGAGCTTCCTGGGGGGTAAGAGGGGCTGGGGGCAGGGGGGGGCACACAAACATCACATAGGCAATAGGCCCTGGTCATTCTACAGCACAATTCCAACCATGGAAATGACTTTTGAATAAGTTGCCATAAGTAAGCAAAATGGGAAATAAAAGCAAAATTTAAGTTATTTAAAAACTTACCTGGAAAGGCAGCAGCAGTACTACTCAGGACTCAGGGACTCTAGAGAGATTTCACTGTTCAAGTCATCAAACAAAGAGGGCTACTACTCCCCCAAACCTGTGCATATAAGCATTTTCCTGCCTCCCACTATCCAGTCTTGCCTCTGGACAGCCCCTCACACCTTTCCCCAGTATTCGGCCAATGTCCTTCTGCCTCCTGCCATCCTCTTCACCCGAGCATGCCCTCCCTTTTATCACACACTCCCATTTGCCAGGCGCCCCTTCCCCTTGGTGCTGCCTGCATCCCTCCCCCCCCCCCCCAAGCCGGTGAATCTCCATGGCTGGTGACTCACCACTAGGTCGTAGGTCTGGGGGCCACCAATAGGCCAATGTGGACAGGTCTGCATACAGACTAGTGCAGCAGAGGTCCACTGCACACTTTTAGTATTAATTTCTGTATTTACATAGCGCTACAGGCTTCTGCATTTTGGAGCTTGTAGTATTTATTATATGTCAAATTTAATATGGAACTCCAAGTGCGTCCTATCATTTCATACACCATGAGGAGAAACTGTACGATTTGGTCACAGAACAAGTGTGTTGATAATTGTCCAGTAATCAGGGTATCTGCAAAAAGAAAGATGTTTTTGGAGGGGACACCATTGTGTTTACTCACTAGCATACTTTTGTGTTCTTCGCTTGTGTTTGAGCCAGGATCATGACCTAATCCCGTTGAACGTTAAATAATGAACAATGTGCGCAAAACTTTTAGTTTCCTCGTCACGTTTGAAACATATGCTCCTTCCTATACACCTGCAATTAAATAATATGAGACAATTGGTCCAAAGAAGTGGCTTCAACCCTCTTCGTTCCTCCTGCCGCAGACCCATACTTTTAAATGCTTGTGGTGTTGTCTTCCTTGGTATGCATTTTCACCCTCCTAGCAAAGTAAGGACTTAATCACGAGTGGGAGGTATCCGACCCAACACAATTAGCGTTACTGCAACGTCTTACTGGGTAAGTCTCCATTTTTTTTTTAAGTCCAAATACCTCAATGCAGCATTTTTAGGCACAATTACCATGGTGGTAATTGTGCTGCAGTAATTTTGTGGAAAATGGGGGTGCAGGGGAGGGAGGAAGGTCAGCACATTCACCTTCAGCTCAGAGCTGGAGGTGAATGCTCTGAGTTACCTGCAAACTCGGGATTGGCAGCGGTAATAGCGTTACCGCTGCATTTCTACAACTCCGCCTAACTCCTGATGAGGCCCAAAGTGTCATCTTGACCTCAATAGAATGCCCCTCAAAAACATCCAAGCTTGACCTGCCCCCACTTCAAGGCTAAACCGGTTTAGTGGTATGCATAAGAGTGGGTGAAGGTGGCCTCTTGACATGCCATCCCTCAAGTGAAACCCTGGGGAAGAGATTGCTCTATTATCTAGAGACTAATATCCTGCAGGGCTGCTACCCCCCAAAAAAGACTACTATAGCGGGTGGCAGCACGACACCTTCATTTTCTGGGGGAAGGGGGGGATAGAGCTTCAGACTGAGGGTACCTCCCCTGTTGGCACTTGGCAGAGGCAAAGTGAACGTTGCCGTCGCGGCCCGCACTGGCCTACCTTAGTTATTGGATTCAGATGCTGGATAGGAATTGCAAGGGAAGGCCAGACAGACCGTCATCGAGGCTTTCTCGCGGAAGGAATGCAGCAGGAGGTCACCACAGAGGCAGCTGCTCTGTTGCAGGCGGTCCCGCAGGAAGAATGCCCCATCTTGGCAGCAATAGCGGCGCTGAAGACTGCATTGGAGCACAAGATATATGCCGTTATCGTAGATGCTGGCCTACTGAGGCAGGAGGGCGGAAGGCAAAGATCCTACGTTGAAAATATGCTCCTGCAGGAGCGGGGGCCCGACACGCTAACACAAGGGCTTACTGTGGAACAAGCACACAAATCGCTGGCAAAGAAGTCCTCGCTTGGCGCACACCATGCCACCCCAACCCGAGACCGTTGATTGCGAAGATCATGAACTACAAGGATTGGGAAAGGATTCTTGCCTTTTCTAGGGAGGGGGGCATCATCACTAGAGGGTCTTCAAGGTTGGATATACCCCAACTATTCTGCCTTAGTCCAGCGCATAGAGCAATGTTTGGGCCTACCAAGGAGCGACGGGAAAACCTGAGATGCATTTCGCTCTATCCAGCAAAACTGAAGATCTTGCACAACGGAAGGTCGCATTTCTTCGAGGGCATGACACAGGCACATTACTGGATGGATGCACAGGGGATAAACCAGCTCCCCCCTCCACCCCCAAGCAGGTTCTCCTTCCCTTATAGCATATACGTATGGGTGTGAGTGATACAAAAATGGATTGCAGGAGCATGTGGAACTGGGACACCGGAAAGTAGAACTGGTGCCCTGAAGGTTGCTACTGCAGGCGAGTGTCACATAACCCTGTTGTCAAAACAGAAAGGTGATGGCTGGAAGGTTTTGAATTAATCATACCCACGGGCAAAGCTCTGGCCAACCCTCCAAACCATCGTTTTTCAGCCTGCCAAGCCATTACAGAAGGGGAAAAACCATATGCAAATCAGGCTTGGTCCTACCCCAAAAGGGGCAGTCCAGCCCGAACTGCTAGGTCACATCCCTTCTGCACGAGACCACAAGCATCCCCAGACATGTTTCAGCCTTGCTGGGCATCATCAGTGAGGAGTAGCTTGGGTCTCTAGGCCCAGCCGACTCGGGACCCACATCTGGGCATTCCCGTCCCACTCAGGGTGACTTTGGCAAAACAGAAAGGTGATGGCTGCAAGGTTTTGAATTAATCATAACCACGAGCATACCCCTGTTGTACCTCAAGATGCCAGTTTCAAGGCATCGAGCCGCTGCACGCTAACCCCAAGATGGGGCGGTGGGTGCGCGAAAGGCAGCTGAGCCTGAGCAGGCGAGTTGCTGCTGGGCTGTTTGGACTGGGGGTGGGTGGAGGGGGGGAGTTGTTGGTTACCGCCATTGTCCTCGAGTTGGGCTACGCGGGGTGGGGGGGGTGGGGGGTTTGTTGGCAGCACCCCTGCTGAGAAGGGGTGCTTTGTTGACTGGTCACAGCGACGCTGGCAGGCGATGCGCAGGCATGGGTTATTTTACGGCACTTAGTTATGCGGCCTGGGCGGTGGATGCAATTGTTTGGTTTGTGGGGGAATCACTTGGGGGGTTGGAGGGGTATCACGGCGTTGCTGGTTTGGCACAGCCTGAGTGAGGACGTGTGGGACAAGAGCCCTGGTGAAACCTTTTTTTTATGGCAATGGCCAAGGATCTGAAAATAATTACCTGGAACATTTGGGGTTTAATAATTACATTAAGAGCCTGCAGGTGCATGTGTATTTGATTAGGATGGGGATACAGGTCACGCTTGTGCACAAAACACATCTCATGGCATACAGGAAAGCCACGTTGGCTAGGAAATGGGGTGGCATACTGTGTGGTTCTCCATTTTCAGCATATGCTAGAGGGGTCCTTATTTGGGTGTCACCCTCTGTCCCCTTTCAATTATTGGAGTCCAAGCGGGATGAGGGCAGAATGGCCTTGGTGCATGGGCTGCTGGAAAATAGGGAGAGATGCTTCATAAACATACTCCCCAAATCACGATGCTACGGCATTCTTCCGGTCGCTATACTTGAGACCGTCTACATATAGGTGGTCGTCATGGGTTTGGGGCGGTGACTAACTGCACTCTTAACTCTTGTTTGGAAAGATCAGACAGGAAATACCAGAGACCCACAACACCAGTCACACTCTCAGATCCCTACTGCAACATCTGCAATTAGCCAACGTTTGGAGGGAGCGGAATGGCGAGGCCTGTGGCTACTCCCACCTCTCGGCCCCTCATGGAGTGCATACGCATATAGATTATGCGTTCACTGGGAAAGAAACTTTGGGTGAGTTTGTGGCCATAGACTATAAAGCTAGAGTCCTTTATGAGCATGCCCAGTTGATAGCAACATGACAGGGAACCTTGCAAAAACCTCCGATACCCAATTGGCGACTAGGGGCAGAGGCCATGTTGGACAATGATTTTAATAGCTATTTGAAAGACAGGATTGCAGAGTACTTTGACACCAATACGGGCAGTGTCGCAAAGGCAGGCACCCTGTGGGATGCTTTCAAGGTAGTTATACGGGGTGGCGATTGGGAAGATGTGCACCTTAGGAAAGAGATAATGCAGGGTTTAACTGTCACTGAGAATGCTATTGTGTGTGTGGAGGGCAAGCCAGTGGAGGGGTCTGGGATGCTGACAGAGTTGCACCTAAAATTTATTGCAGAATGGAAGAGACTGGGCAGACTAGACTTCGCGAAATACACTCAGACTACATGCGGAGGGGGATAAACCGGGTAGACTGTTGGCGTGGCTGTGTAAGATAGAAGAGCCGAGGGATATGATAAGCACTATTGCTGGAGAGTTGTGCCATTGTGAAAACCCAGAAAGGGATGAATGCGGTATTCAAGATTCTACCAGTCTTTGTACTCGGAGGACATAATGACAAATGAGAAAGACATTTGGGATGCCCTGGCACAGATAGATTTACCCAGGCTGGATGGGAAGCAGGCGGAAATGCTTGATGCTCCACTGACAGATGGTATTAGCGAAGTTATATCGGACCTCCTGACTGCCAAGACCCCGGGGCTGGATGGAGTCCCTGGGGAATGTTATAAAGCCATACACAGACATACTGGCACCCAAGCTTCTTGGGTGCCAGTATGAAGAGGTGCATGAGCTGGGAATGCTGCCCGGCAGCCTGAGGGAATCCACTATAGTGCCTATCCTGAATCCGGGGGAAAACCCCCACACAACTGTGGCTCATAGAGGCCTCTTTCTGTGGTTTATCAGGACTGGAAGATCCTAACAGCGGTATTGGCGGATAGACTATAAAAAGGTTAGAAGAACCTTGATCCACCCCAACCAAACCAGATATGTCCCAGGGCGCAGCACCTCATAGAATTTGCAGAGGCTGCACCATGTGATAGACAGCATTAACCACCTGAGGGTGGATTGCGCGGTGGCATCCTTGGACGCAGTCTAAGCCTCTCACTCTGTCCAATGGGATTGGCTGCTGGGGGCCATGGAGCGTTTTGGCATCAGAGCTGCTTTCTTACGGTGGGTAAAACTGATTTATACTGTACCTAAGGTGAGGGTGAAGACCGGTAAGCAGGTCTCCGGAGCCTTGGAAGTACACAAAAGGCACTAAGCAGGGCTGCCCGTTGTCACCAATGAGGTGCATTCTTGCACTGGAAACATTGACCATCTTCCTCAAACAGACTACGGAGAGGCAGGTATTGGGATAGACTGGGTGGGGCACCTAGCTTCTCTGTATGCAGACAATATGTTGCTGTAGGTGAATCAACCAAAAACCAGCCTACCGCACCAACTGGATGTAATTAACTGGTTTGTTGTGCTCTTGAGTATTTGGGTAAACTGGAAGAAATTCTGTTTGTTCCTGATGGCGGAACTCCGGGGGCTCACTATGGAACAGCTCAGCTGCCTAACCTGGGTCTGCAATGGAAGGTTGACACCTTTCGATATCTAGGTGTCAATGTGTGGCATGAACCTGCTTCCTCACATTGCCATAACATTCAGAGAACCTTTGACAGTGTGGTAAGCTCCATTGGGTTCTGGAAGAAGCTGCACCTGGGGGTGCCGAGTATTGCGGGCCTGCTAAAAAGGGAACTGCTCCTGCGACCCCTCTACCATTCCATCAATGTACCTGGAAAGTTTTTCCCGTCATTGGATAAACGGCCTGGACCCTTCTATGGGGAGGGGAGAGAAAGAGAAATCGCTTTACGCACTTTGCAGAGGGATTATAGTAGTGAAGGCGTTCGGGTACCCCATTTTGAGTTTTATTACCTAGCAGGGCAATTGCAGTTTGTAGTGAATTGGCTAGGGAATGACGCTTCGCAAGACACTTAGTTACTGCAACCACGGCCCTCTGGTCTATTGATGCCCGGCAGGGCCCTGTTGCGCAAGGTTTGGAAAATCTTGGGGACCTCCGACACCTTGGTCGGAGTTCTCAGGGAACAGAAGGGCACTGTTGGACAGTTCAGAAGACATTCAGAAAATAGGGAGAGAGCCACGGTGGGAGACCTACTACAAGACAGCAGACTGGTGGACTTCCCGACCCTCATTAGTGATTTCGGTATACACAGGGGTCAGTTCCTACTGTACCTGGGCATGGTTAGAAGTCAGGACGTGGCTGGGCGTCCAGGAGGGTATGGAGGTTAACCCAGTGCTAGATACTATGTACAATGTTTCCGAAGGGGGCCACATGGTCTAGACTATATGATTTGTTTCTGAATTGGCGGTGCGCATGTGCTGGGAGGCAGATCATGGGAGAGTTTTCACAGGCACGGAATGGACGAGAGTGATGTCATACGCTAAAGGCGTTTCTAGGAACACCAGGTTTAAGCTTGCCCAAATGTATGTCACACAGGGGGTACCTGACCCCTTACAGGCTGATGCGAATCAGTAAAAGGGGGATATCAGACCCACCCGAGATGCACCCACATAGTGGCAGACATTATGCATAGGTTACTTGGAGGCACCATGGAAGTGACTTTAGAATAAGTTGCCATAAGTAAGCCAAGTGGCAAATAACTGTGGTACAAAAATGCTAAATTGCACTATTATATATGGAGCAAATCTTTAGTCATTAGGCTTTTTTTTTAATAATAGCTTGATATATTAACATAAGCTATGAAGTGAATCACTTACAAAGCTGTAGATAAGAGACACTGCGATTAAATATTTGCCCAGGATCACACACACTGATTAAATGGTGAAACCGGGATGTGGACAATTTAAGCACATCTTCCCAGGTTTAGTTGATAGAGATATATTAAGGTTTTGCTTTGTATTTCATGTGCTTAAATAATACTTTATAGCAATGCCTTAGAAAGAAACCACATTGCATAATAAACTAACCTTTCATAGTAAACCAACTATACACTATTTACATTGTCCTAGAAATATGTTTAGCAATAAGAGTAGAATAATGATAATTTAGCATTTATATAGCGCTACAAACCCTTAGGCATCCGAGCGCTGCTTATTATTACCCACGGTGTGTGGTGCTCATTTATCGGCCTCAGAAGCCAGCCTGACATAATCCTGTTAAAAATGGGCTTCTTTGGAATAAACATGGAGTAGTAAGAGATGAACGACTAGATTGCCGCGTTGCAGTAACAAAATTGAGGCGAAGCGAGCAGGAGCCGGCCTCGGCCGAGACGCCGGCCATCTTGCAGGGGGACATTGTTTGCTGCCTGCCTCAGTAGTGAGAGAAGGTGCTCGGAAAGCACTCAAACATTGGGACGCCACAAAGCGGAGGGTCGGGGGGGGGGAGGGTCGGGCCGGGGGGTTTGGGGTTGCCAGCTCGTACTCCGGAGAAGCACAGGCAGTGGCCCAGCAGAACCGGAGGGTGGAGAGGAGAGCAAGTGAGCGCAGCTATTGTTTTTTAACTTTTAATTATAGTCACTAACTTTGACTTTCAATACATTTAATTAAGGGGTAATCCAGAGTAAATAAACACCCTACAAAAAAGGCACTCACATTACCACTTACTGTACTAAAGACACATCCACTCCTAGCTCAGCTGGCTTGGAGGAGCGGGGTTGGAGCCTCGGCACGGCATGGCCATCAGGCACGGAGCCAGTATGGAGAGGGGACCCGGCTGGGGCCCGAAAGGCAGTTAACAGCAGAGGTTGGTCCCACGGTAAAAGTGGAGCTCCAGGCAGCAGGAACAGCGGTAGCAAAGCAGCAGAGGCACCCAGCAGCAAAATCAGCATACAGAGCAACTGAGGAGGCAGCTCAGAGGGACAAAAAAACAAGATTCTTAGAGAGGCACAGCTCCACCCTACTGACCGAGGTCCAACCAGACCAAAACACGTATCTGGGGTTGCTGTTGGTACTCTTGTTCAGAGGAGAATTGCCTAGCATTTCGGTGCTTGACTGCTCCAGGGCAGGACAAAGACAGATCTGCTTTGGATATTTCTCCTCTCTGAGAGATAGTGAGCTAAAGATTCTGGGTAAGCTCTCGTAACCAGGACTAATGTCCGGCAGAGGGACTCACAGGTGTCCCCCTTGTTTTTTTGCAAGAGACCTGGGGAAGACATATTGGATGTACACAGAGAAGCCAGGATTGAGCAGGCAGGCGAGTTGACGCTGAGGACATGGCACCGCTGGAGTGGAGCCTGGGGTTTACCCTACAGAGGAAGAGAGATGGTGAAGGGGCAACAAAAGAAGGAGGCGTCTGTGGCGGCCAAGTTGAAGCAGCACAAGCAGGCTGCGGATCGGCCAGGAGACAATGCAGAGGGCGAGCCAGCAACTAGTGTGGTGAAAATGGAAAATCTGATGGCGGTAATACAAGACTCGAGGAAGATACTGGAGAGTAAATTCCAGGAGGTAGGATGTGTCCTTGGTACATGCATACTTAAAGAAAGTCAATGACAGGGTAACTGAAACAACAGCGGGTCAGTGACATGTAAGACGCACTGGCACGGCTTCAGAACCAGGTTAAAGGCTTGGCGGGGGCTAAGAGAGATCTTGAGGACAGAGCTGAGGACACACAGAGCCACTCCAGAAGGTGTATTCTTAGACTGGTGGGGGTGCCTGAAATAGAGGAGAATAATTGCGCAGAATTATTTGTGGAAAAACTGGTGCTGGACACTTTACGCCCCACGGACCTATCGAAATTACTGACTGTAGAGCAATGATCCCTCTAAACTGAGCGCATGTGCACTTGCTCAGCTTCCTTCTGGGTGCCGCTCATAAGAATTTTAGAAGCGCACACAGTCAATTCCCACCTATTCATAAAGATGTAATAAGGGACAAGCCACAGCAACTACCTAATTTTTGCTTTCTCTCAAAATTAAGATAAATTATACTAACTATTCTTGATATTCTGGTCTAACCTATTTACATTGCCCTACATTACAGGCTTGACCTTGAAAACCTAAAAACCCTAATAACAGAATACACTGACAGGTGGTTAAAAACGAATATGAAAAAGTGGCTGTATGAACAGAACATATAACTTAGATATGCCTGAACACATTAACCAAATTATCTTCCCTCCCCACCAATGACTCCTATACTTGATTCTACCACATGACACGAACTCCCCCGAAAGGCCACATTCAGATATTACCAGAAAACCTTGACTCTGCCTACCTTAGCTCTGCAAGAGGTTACCAGACTTGGATATTAGTCTCGTTTTATGTTCGCTATACTATGAATGACATCCAAGGTTCATGCACAAGAATTTCTGTTACTCATGGTGCGTTAGCAAAAGCATTACCCATACTAAGTAACCTAAGTTTCAGCTCAAATATTGGATACTGAATGTAAGTAAGCAGTCTAGTAGGACAGAAGCACTTTGGAAATCCCCCCTTGCAAGTTAATGCATTATAAAACTCAAATATTAATTTTGCCTGTAAGGATTTTGAGTAGACAAATGTCATGGTCAGCGTCTCCTACTTTAGCATTGCAAACATTACCCTATAAGAGGAGAGAAACATTGTAATATCATTTACTTGGCCTGCAAGGGATAATTGATACGGACTCTGCCTGGCATTATTCGTATATAAAATTAGAGCAACAATATTCAGATAACTAGAATGTTTTTCACACAAGCTGCAACCTTTCAACATGTTCAGAGTTCCATGGAGCATATATCTTAACAAATGATACGTTAACTTGCTGCTATATAAAAATGGTTTTACTGAACACATGTATAATCCTACCCAACAATTGAAAGGTGGGGTATGTTGCAAACAATCTTGTATGTACTTCATAGTAATTGTGCACATGCAGACTTATGACATTTTCTTAAACTCCACATAATATCATTGTGAGGCCTTAAATTGGATTTGCATGCAAAGTATGTTAGGTATGCAAGTTAGTGTTTTACTGCTACAATCTCTCACTTTTTACAGAGCCCTGTCAACTAATATTTGAGGCCAGTACAGGAGCCGGGCAGGGGGAACGGGTGGAAGGGAAAAGGAGAACACTCCTTTGGGGTGAAGAACAAATCAGCAACTTTCAAAAACCAAATCAGATGTTTTGGCAGTACAGTGCAGGAAATGTTTGCTGAAGAATAGGAAACTATATTAATAGTCTAGGAAACTGCACCTTCTCTTTCTGTCTATGCTCAGCTGCTGAGGGTTTTTCAATATAATCATGGGTTTGCATGTATTTCCTCTAGCATCCCTCTGCATTTTGTTCAACTGATAACAGTGAATTTCAGTGGAGGAGTCCCTAGTTAAAGAAGAAGGTAATCAATATGTTGAACCTGTGAGCATTGCTACTGTTGACAGGGCAAATATATGTAATGTTCTTCAACAGGGCACCAGAAGAAACCTCTGTAAGGCTCTTGTTGATTTTTGTCTACGCTGTGGTGGGCAAAACTATAAGCTGTATTATGTGCCCAGTAATTTCACTTCCTATGTCAGGGTTACAAGCAGGGTGTGTATACGATTTTACTCCATACTTGGAATCAAAATATTTTTCAGGGAGAAAGAAAGTAGTTGGCTTTTCCAGTAGGGATATTTTAGCTTATTGAAATATGTTCTTTCCCCTTAAAATTCCTCTTGAGATCAGGCAGTAATACTATTTGAGTTTGTACCAATGCCACTGCTCTGCTGGTCATTGATTCAAAAGGATATCAGTGGATCTTTGCGGGTAGAAGCAGGGGTAGATTCCTATATGTTCATGGCTTCCCGTTTTTGTTGGGCACATTGCCCTGTTTTTAGGGAGTAAAATGGATGGTGTATCTGCCTCCTAACTGTAAGGCTGGTTTTGAGCAAACGTCACAACTCACAGACCAACATAATGTGGATAGTGAGCAGAGGTCCAGGAATTCTGATCATCATATTCTGTGGTGCAGTAATTCTGATGCAATTATCATCCTTACACAAATTATGAGAGGCATTTTCTCCTGTCCCTCAAATTACTCCATTCTTTGACAAGACAGGAGGCTCGCATTATGCTTCACTCTTTAATTACTGCCATTCAGCATTTTCAACAAAACATTTAAAACCATAACATTTGCTCTTTTATTCCCTTCCTTATGTAAAACATACCAAATATGAGAGGTTTTAAAAGTTCTAAAGCCACTGTTCTTTTTTGCACTTCCTCTCCCATGATCCTCCGGGGCTTAGTAGTCCTGACCTCTCCTGATCCACCTATCCAAGAGCAGGTCGCAGTATAAGAACCCTCCATGATAGTCCTCTGCCTCTTTGTTTTTGCTGCCATTTTGAGATAAGTACCTGTCCCTTATTTAATGATAAGTTTCGGGGATCACTTCAATATTAGAAAAAATGATTATTTGTATTACACCTGTTGTCTTCTTGACTTATTTAATTTAATGAGGAATTAGTGCTTACCTCACAGGGGTTCAGCGCGTGCACGCGTCTGTAAAGTATATATATTTATTGACATGAAAGCGTTATCAGGTGAGTAAGCTTCGGATTTAATATAACAGGAGCGGTTGTCGGAGCCGCGAGTGAACGCGCCCGCCTTAGGCTGCCGGCCCCGCTCCGCCAGGAGACGCAGAGAGTCGTGGCGGTCTCTAGGACCCAGGGGAGCGGGAAGAGATATGCTTCCCGGCATTCCCTGGGGACACCTCAACGCTCGCGCGTAACGTTTTCATTACATCGCGAAGCAGAGAGTGACAGTAAGCCTCCACATCACAGGAATTCAACAAAAAAAAATAACAATAACAAAAAAGAGAAGAAAACAGATTTTTACCGTGCAGATGGGAGAAAGGGATTATCCTGCTAAAGCAAGGCAGACTCTGCGCCGTAAGGTTTTTACTTCCACTACTTTGTACAGCCTTCCCACCCCTCAGTGCTGACAAGCTGATAGTTTGCCCTGCCAACAGCAGTGATGGCTGCATACAGAAGCCCTGGCCAAACGCCATCAACTTCTCCGGAATGGAGTGCAGAAAAATGGGAGGAGGATCCCTCCCACCAGGAAGCCGATTTATCTCAGAGCTTTAAGAGAGTGCTAGGGGACTCGCTTACTCAAGCAGTCTCGCTAGGAGTACAGCCTATAACACAAAGGCTTGAAATTTTGGAGGCTATGATGGCAGAAAGGCAGAAGCAGGTAACTGCCAAGAGAAGGCGGGCAGAGAGCCCAGAGGCAGGGCCGTCAGCCAGACACCCCGCAGATGGGGTTGAACCAAAGGGGCGCAAGGTAGCTCGGAAGAGCAAACACTCTTTGACACCCCCCCCCGAGCACTAATGAAAGGGAGGATGCTGCTCCCCAAGATGTAAGCGACCCTGTCGCTAGGCTAAAGAGAGCCTTCCTGGAGAAACAAAAAGAGAACCAGGACAGACCCCCAACCCAGGGGGTGAATCATTTAGGGGATTATGACCAGGGCTACTCGCCCGATGAGGGGGAAGGAGACGAAGACACCTCACGACACTTCGAAGAAAATGTCGACCCTCAAGATATGGGGAACACCGCAGACATGTTCGATCCACAGACTATCAGACACCCAAAATCTACAGAATGGGTGCCTTCACCCAGGGTGTCAGCGTACATGTCCCAGCACATAAGAAAGCCGCTGGATAGAGAGTTGCGTTATGAGGTCAGAGTGCCCTAGGCCAGTGTTACCTGGGAAGCTGGCGGAATCTCCGGACCTAGATCCCAAGATGGTCACGTTTGTGACTAAGTCAGCGCGTGATATTAGGAAAGGAATTGACTGCGCCTGGAGAGGATGCCAGGACTAGCTGTTGGACATAGCAGGCCCACTAGCAAAAATAATGGACCTGGCTGAGAAGACGAAGGACACAGATTCCAGTAGACCCCCTCGCTCTAGGAAGCTGGGCCCAGAGGGCAGTGTGTCTTCCGGGAAATGCCAATTGCGCACTTACATCAGAAAGGAGGAGAGGAGTCTTCTTGAAGATTGATGAAAAATTAAGCGATCTAGCCTCTTATGAGGCAGGGGAAAATGCCAAAGGCCTATTGTTCGGCGAAGCTTTCGCTAAAGAGATGGCCCAGTTTGTGGGCACATACTCGGCATTAGAGAGAGCTCAGAGCTCAATAAATAAAATCTTCCCGGGACGTGTTTTTTCTGGGACCGGACGACACAGGGGCCGGACGTGCAGTCGCTACAACTATCAGCGCAGGCCCCAGGGGCAACAAGCCCAATACTGGGAAGGAAAACCTCAGGATACCTTCTTCCCATCCAGATACAGATTTCCGAGAGGTCGGAGAGGGAGAGGATCTTATCGACAACCCAGTGCCACCGCCGGCGAGTACAGCAAGCATGAGAGTAGGAGGGAGAACTCTCCAATTTTTGAGCGAGTGGCGAGGGTTGTCGCGCGATGCATAGGTGATACAAGCAGTGGTGGGACTGCGGCTGGAATTTGTAGGAAACCCCATACATAGAGTAGAACCTTCCCCCATATATATACATATATATGGCAAGCGAGGAGTTAGAGTTGTTGCACAACAAGCTCCTCAGTCTACTAAACAAGGGAGCTAGAGAGCGAGATATGCAAGAGGAGCCAGGTTTCCTCAGCAACATGTTTCTAGTCCACAGGGGAGACGAGGCTCGGCCAGTCATGAACTTGAAGAGGTTGAACGCATGGCTCGAGTACAATCATTTCAAGATGGAAGGTATTCACCTTCTGCGCGATCTCCTGCGGCAAGGAGACTACTTAGCGCGCCTGGATCTCAAGGACGCTGATCTTACAATTCCGATAGCTCAGGAATTTCGGAAGTATCTGCGCTTTCGGTGGAAAGACCAAATTTGGCGTTTCTCTTGTCTCCCATTTGGGTTGGCGTCCGCCCCGTGGGCCATCACCAAAGTGATGAAACCGGTGGCAGCCACCATAAGAGATAGAGGGATACGTATTATCATATACCTAGACGATATTCTCGTACTAGCCGCAGACAGAAGTACTCTCATCAAGAATGTACAATGGATCTGCACGCTGTTGGCCTCTTGAGGGTTCTTAGTAAATTGGGACAAGACACAACTAAGGCCAGTTCAGAGGCTGGAATTTCTGGGCTTCACCATAGACACAGTGAAAGCAACCCTCGAGCTCCCTCATCACAAAGTGAGAGCAATAAAGAAAGAGCTCAAAGTAGTGATAGCGAAGAAAGTTATTTCGCTTCGATGTCTAGCCAGAGTAGTGGGATTGTTAGCCGCCTCGATTCAGGCGATATTTCCAGGCCCACTCCACTACCAAGCTCTTCAACCTCTCAAGATCAGGCATCTGCAAGGGGGCGTAGGGTATCACCAACTGGTGACCTTGGACAGCAAAGCGCTCACCAAGCTTCATTGGTGGCTTCAGAATATGGAGGCGTGGAATGGCCGGGCCATTTTCGGAGACGCACGAGAGTTAGTTATAGAATCGGACGCAAGCAGGTCAGGCTGGGAAGCCAGATGCGAGCAGGTAGAAACAGGAGGAAAATGGTCAGATCAAGAATTGCAGCTGCACATAAATTGCCTCGAGTTGTTAGCATGTTCATTTGCAGTGCAAGCCTTCACGAAGGGCAAAGCAAAGTGTTGTATCCTGCTCAAGATGGACAATATCTCTGCAGTTCGCTACATAAACAAGCTGGGAGGGACGAAGTCCAAGCTACTAGTGGAATTAGCAACAGATTTCTGGCATTATTGCCTGGAACATCATATTGCAGTCACAGCAGAATATTTGCCAGGAGCTCTCAATGAGGTAGCGGATTGGAACTCGAGGTATCTGATAGATTCAAGCGATTGGAAACTTCACCCACGAGTTTGAGAAGCTGCAGAAGCGCTGGGGCCCAATTCACATAGATCTATTTGAGTCCAGACTGAACGCTCAAACGCAGACATACTTCAGTTGGAGGATAGACCTGGGAGCAGCGGGCACAGACGCATTCCTACAGACCTGGCACGGAGCGCTTCATTACGCTTTCCCGCCATTTGTCATGATCACGAGAGCGTTAGCGAAGGTTCGCAGAGATCGCGTCGAACTCGTGATGGTACTACCGCTCTGGAAATTCCAGCCCTAGTTTCCAAAGCGATGGAACTTTCTTCGGATTTTCCAAAGATTCTACTAGGACCGTCCGGCCAGAGCCACCCCCTGATAGCAACAGGCAAGCTGCAGTTGCTGGCCTGCAGGATTTCAGGAGAAAGTGGGAATTGCCAGGAATTTCGCAAATCGCTGCAGACCGCATCAAAGACTCCTGGGCACCTTCCACCATTAGGAGCTATAGCACTGCATGGAAAGCCTTGGTGCGATGGTGCACAGACCAGTGTCTGGATCCCGTTTCAGCCCCTTTAGTGCAAGTTCTTAACTTTCTGGCGACTACATTTCAAGAAGGGGGAGCTTTTAGAATGTTAGGTGATTATAGATCAGCGATCTCAGCGGGACACAATAAAATAGAAGGGATCGCAGCAGGCGAGCACCCAGCGGTCCTGAGGCTTCTCAAAGGAATAAAAATAAGAACGCCCCCAGAAACGAAGTACGCAGTCTTATGGGATGTTAGAGTAGTGTTCGAACTTTTCCTTAGATCGCCAGCGAACAAAGATCTTTCCCGCTCTCAATTATCAGGTAAACTGGCAATGTTATTGTGCCTTACATCATGCTGCAGAGTATCGGACATAAAGGCGTTGGAAACCGATAGAAAGATCTTCTATCCAGAAGGGGTAGCTTTTCACATAGCGAAAAGAACGAAGACTGGTTCGCGAGTGGTTTCATACCCTTACTTCACAGAAAATGAAAAGCTATGCGTTGCCCAGTGCATCAAAGATTACGAAATCTCCACAGAGCACCTTAGGCCGCGAGTGGTTTCCCAATTGCTTATAGCGCGCAGAAAACCTTACCACGCAGTTGCAACGGCTACTATCGGTAGATGGGTGTGCAAAGTCATGCAATGGGCTGGAATTGATCTGTCAATATTTGGGGCACATTCTACGAGGGGTGCGATGGCTTCTAAAGCATTTACAGCTGGGGTCTCTCTTCGGGACATTATGAAATCGGCCTCAGAGCCGACCTTTAAAACATTTTACTTCAAGCCGGTCTCGAATATTACTAATGCAGTGGTGGCAAGCTTTGAACAAGCATAATGCAAGCCTCCTGTCTTGTCACAGAATAAAGATTGCCCACGCTAAAAGCTCAGGAAGTCTTCATTCAATTAAAGACAAGGAGGCAAGCATTATATCCCACCCAAATGCAGTATTTAAAAATCGGAATCTGTACATGTATTTTTGATGCTCAGATGTTGTTGGCCCGCCCTCATGAAGTATTTTCCATTTCTCGTAGGAAAAGACCAGAAAGCGACTGGACTCCATACACAGATCAAAGATGTTAAGAAGTTCGTTCTAGGTGGTCCGGAGGACCTAGCAAGTTACTGTTGAGCAGTCAGTTCCAGTTTTCGTCCAGGGTCACAGTTGATCAAATAAAGGACAGTTTCGAGTTCAGTACACAATGGAGAGAGAAAAGAAAGAGGCAGAGGACCATCATGGAGGGTTCTTGTACTGCGACCTGCTCTCGGATAGGTGGATCAGGAGAGGTCAGGACTACTAAAATCCGGAGGATCATGGGGAGGTAACGCGAAAAAGAACAGTGGCTTTAGAACTTTTAAAACCTCTCATATTTGGTATTTTTTGCATAAGGAATGAAAAAAAGAGCAAATGTTACGGGTTTAAATGTTTTGTTGAAAATGCTGAATGGCAGTAACTAAAGAGAGTAAAGCATAATGCTTGCCTCCTTGTCTTTAATAGAATGAAGACTAATTCCTTCGAGTTACAATTATTCAATTTGCAAAAATTGCATAATGTCTGAATTTTTGACAGCCACATCAGTGATAAGCTATACTTGTTTTTTGTCATAAACAGGAGTTGCTTCCCAATGACATTAAGAACTTTCTGTATTGTCTGTGAGCAGCGCTGATAAATGAATAGCCACAACTAAACTTATTGTTTATCCTGAGCATGGAAAGCTTTTTTAGTGCATACCTGTTTTTATCTCTCTGCGCAGGAGTACTTTTGTTAGGTACTATTTCTTATCTTGAAGTCTTGGACCGGTTGATGAACTCTCCTTATAATCACATATAAAATCATTTTTATTTACCCTGTATTTTCAGAAAAAGAGTTGCAAGATGCTTCTTTTACACTGATTTGTAAAGAATTGCCGTGGTTCGAAAGGGGAAATTGCCTTCCAAACTCTGCAGTGATGGTATCTCACTTACTACGCATGCTCAAAAAGTGACTTACATCGTTATTCAGTTGCGCACATGGAAAATAATGTGCGCACAAAGAAAAATAATTTTCGAAATTAGAGAAAAATAATTAAAGGGAACATTGCTGTAGAGCGGGCACGAGGATTCTCATTTTTCCCGTGACTTCACGCAAGAGGTTCAAAAAGAACGCATGTCCTTTGATGCAATGGAACAGAGACTTTGTGAACATAATCGGAAATACATTATGTTTTTTCCAGCGAAGCTGAAGGCCGATAGGGACTCACATTTTTCTCTATCTGCATCAGAAGCCTAGTCCTGGCTGGAGTCTAGGAGGGGACAGCCGGCAGCTCATGAGTCAGGCGGCAAGGTGGAGGTCCAACAAGATAGCAGAAACTGAAGGGCGATGGACCGATGTGGCGATGAAGGCAGGAAACGGGGGCCGATCATTCACAGGAACATGAACTACAATGACGGGTGAGACACGCTAGTGCGTGTGAACTGGAGGCAGAGTTGACGGCACGGCCATACCCCCTGATCAGAGCTCCATTCACCCTTGAAGGTTGTAACTGATAGGGCAAATGAACTTGGTGGTCACACCACACACTTCAATAAAAGCCTGCAGCAGGGGCATGCTGCAATTAGGAGAGAATGCAACAGATGTATTTTGGGGGAGTTGCGATTGTTGATAAAAGTTGGCAGAAGGGAGGAGTTAGGGAGGAAGGGGGGTATTTATGCTTTGGAGTTCGCACAGCAGTCAGATCAAGAGGCAGAACTGGGCTCCTTTACGCACTGCACTGGGGGGATGACTTTTCAGGTCAGGGGCCAACATCCCACATTGCTAAGCAAAGCTCAGAGTCAGTATATGTCTTAAGGGGAATGGATGGCGGTTAAGATAGTTTGTTTATTTTATTTATATAGCGCTCCAGACCCGGGAGTAAAAGGTTGCTTAAGGATAGGTTACGAGGCACAATAATAGAGATTGTAATAATACATTTGTCAGAATATGTACAATATATACAGTCAGAGGTAGTTGGATATACAGTTGTGGCATTTATATAAGTACAATATATACAATTTGTGGTAGGCTAAATCAGACTATGGTAGGTGTTTTGTTCAGTAACCATCCAATGGCGAGTGTCCTAAATAGTTGGAAGGATTTGGTCAGCTTGATGTTCAGAGGCAGAGTGTTCCAAAGTTGAGAGGCGAGGACCGTGAAGCTCGAGCCGCCAGCTCTTTTAGAGGTGAATCTGGGACCTGAGGCAGAGAGTGTTGGAAGATCTGGTGGTTCTGGTGGCTGGCATCATGGTGAATTTGCTTGTGAGGTAGAGGGGGAGCTAGGTGGTTTAAGGCTTTCTAGGTAAGGCACAGGGTTTTTAGATCAATTTTTTTGTTGAATGGAGAGCCATTTGCAAGAGATTCTAGTGGAGATATGCTTGCGCCTAGAGATGTTTAATGCTGCCCGTAGCGCATTATTTTGGAGAACCTGTAGTTTGTTGATGATGGATTGGTTGGCACCTAGGTAAAGGCTGTTACAGTAGTATAACTTAGATTGTATGAGAGCTCTAGCCATCGTGAGGCAGCTGGTGGTGGATAAGAAGGTCTGCAGGCTCCAATTAGTTTCCCGGTGTAGTCGGTGGCTGAGGCGGTCGTGTTTACTTGTATAGTGAGGTTAGTATTGGCGTCAAGATAAAAGCCGAGGGTTTTCACATTTTTTGCGATGGGGATAGTGTTGCCATCGATAATAATGTTGGTGTAGTCTGGGCTAAGTTTCTGTAGGTTGTTCGGTGATCCGACAAGGAGAAGTTCGGTCTTCTCATCATTCAGCCAGAGGCCATGTGTGGTCATCCATGCCTGAATGATGCTAAAGATTTCATTGATCCTATTGACGTCAACACTGTAGTTGCCAGAGATGGGGAGGAGTATCTGGGTGTCATCTGTGTAGTTGGTATAGGTGAGACCCAGATGGTCCAGTTTATCAAAGAGAGGCTTTGTAAAGATGTTGTAGAGGGTGGGGGATACACAGGATCCTTGTGGGACGCCACATGTGATTAGGATGGGGTCTGCTGCTGCCGCTAGTGAAAAAACCCTCATGGTTCTGTTGGCCAGGAAGGACTGTATCCACGTGACAGCGGAGGGGTAGAAGTGGGCGGCGGAAGAGAGGTGGTTGCAGAGTATTTTATGGTCAACCAGGTCGAAGGCCGCTGAGAGGTATAGGAGGAGTAAGATGGCAGCCTAGCCTTTGTCCTTTATGTCATCAATCTGACTTTTGAGGTCAACAAGGGCAGTGTCTGGCCCGTGTTGAGGTCGAAAGCCAGATTGGTGCAATCTTAACAGTTGGTTGGTCTCTAAATAATCCTGAATTTGAAGGTAGGCAACTCTATCAAGGATTTTTAACAAGAATGGAACCTTAGTGATTGGCCTGTAGTTAGTAGGAATGGCTGGATCTAGTGTTTGTTTTTTAAGGAGAGGGAGAACCCATGATTGTTGCAAGTTGTTGGGTACTGAGTTGGTGGAGAAGGATAGGTTTATTAGCGTGGAGATGAATGGGGATAGGTCTCTTGCTTGCATCTTTGATGATCTGGGCAGGGCAACTGTCTCCTTTGCAGTTTGATGGTTTGAGGGATGTTATAATTTTTTGGACTTCTGGTATGGTTACCTTTTTGAAGGTGAAGCCAGTGGTAGTGTTAGAGGTGGTAGGTATGCTTGGGATGGGGGGGGGGGGGTTACTGTTGGAGAGTTGAAGTCTCTTGGCTTCAATTTTCGTTTGGAGGCCAGTAATTTTGTTGGCCAGGGCATTTTGGATACTTGTGCACCAAGGTTTGTCTTTCACAGAAATATCCATCGGTGGGTTGGGATTTTCTAGCTCCTTTAGGATGGTGAAGAGTTCTTTGGTGCAGGAGGCTGCGTTGTTTATTCCAACTAGTGACATGGAATGTCTCGGGACTAGGCAACAGGGCCAAACCAACCAAAGTACGGAATTCCTTGCAACAATATTGTGTCTAGGTGGCTCTGTAACAGATCTAGATCTGGAAGAGGTTCGCAGAAAATGGGGGTGCTGGGGTCCACGGTCTCATTGTATACCAGAGGGGTTCTGATATGAGTGGAGGATAAGGTACCATTACACATCAAATCATCTAACGGGAACACTGAGGGACGGACCCATGGTAAAGGGGAGTTTGAAGTGGCAAAGCCTCTGCATAATAAATTCTTATGCACCAAACACCGACAACGAGGAATACTTCTAAGCAGTACTGGCTCTAGTGGTGGGCAAATGGGGCAGACCATCTGGGGCGGGGGCTTTCATTGTTGCTTGGACCCGACCAAGGATCGGTCTAGCACAGACACGGCACTCAGGCAGAAGTCCACAAGACCAATTAATAATGTGATGACCGAGTTTGACCTCGTGGAATTATGGAGAGGATCACACGAAATACTCCTCCAACTCACCAGTTTTCATCGGTCATACCGTATGTGCGATTATCTATTTGTGAGCAGGGAATATGCACAAAGATTTGAACACACTGAATATTTAGGAAAGGTCCCGTCAGATCATGCCCCGTGGAGACAATGTTTAGGGGAATTGCCATATGGACACGTATACAGACATGGAGACCGAGGATGTTAATCATTGGAGGATGTGGCATTCCAAACCACTACACGGGAGGAACTAACTGCCTTCCTAGAGCACAATGATGGGCCGCTATCAGAGGTGGGAATCATGTGGAAAGCCCTAAAAGTAACGATCAGAGGGGTTTGTATTTCCAAGGCAGTGGGGGTACGGAGAACAATGTTGGAGGCCCTGAAGGAGCCTGAACAACATATCAGAGGGCTGGAGAATTACATGGGTAATGGGCACAGGGTGGGGAAAGACTTAACAGACTCACTTCTTACCCAGCGGAAGCACCAAGACACATTGTCCAGGTTTGACAAGAGTCAATACACGTGGAAGGTAACATGACGAGGGGGGCAAGAATGAGCACCTATTTGCCTGGCTGATATGGAAGGTATCTCCAAGGGGGGCGATCACACAGATCTAGGATGAGTCGGGGACACGGGCAGTCACAACAGCATATCAACAAAGTATTCCAAGTGCATTATAAAAAGCAAATTACCAGTGAAGGCACATACACAGAAGGGGAAGCAGTGGCTTTGCTAGACATCACATATGTACCTCGGCTTTCACAACATCAGCGAGGAACTAGACTCTCTCATAGAGAAGTACGAGATTGGGAGGGCAGTCTATGCAAAGGGACAAATCCCTCGGCATGGATGGGGTGCCTGTGGAATTTTACCTAACCTATGCAGACATATTAATCCCCCAATTGAAACGAATATGAGGAGACATCCGAGAAGGGCACCATTCCAAACGCTATGCGGTAGGTGCGGATTACAGTGCTGTTGCAACCTCAAAAAGATCCAAACCATTGTGAATCGTATAGGCCTATTTTTCTCATTAACAGAGATGCCAAAATACTAGGGAAAGTGCTGGCATCGAGATTATCTAGGGTGGTCCCGGACCTCATACACCCAGATCAATGTGGATTTGTGGGTGGGAGGAATACACCTCCATGAATATTAGAAGATGTACCTATATAATGTAGCAGGTTCAGGGTTTGAAGGAAGAACTGGCGATAGTGGCCCTAGATGCAACCAATGCTTTCGATTCTGTGGGATGGCCCTGGCTTTTTCGGTACTACAGGCATTCGGCCTGGGACCCAACATTCAGAAGTGGATTCCCTTACTGTACAGAGACCCAGTGGCACTGGTAAAAATGGGCGGCTGAATCTCTTCACAATGGACACTACAAAGGGGTACTAGATAGGGGGTTCCCGTCCTCCCTACTGTTGTTTCCCATGGCTCTGGAGCTCTTGGAGGGGTACTTTAGGCACTAAATATACAAATGGGATCAGGGTCAGAGGTATTACCCAAAATATATATATCTCTATGCGGATTACGCACTGTTGTACGTCGGTAACCCAAGGGAGAACATCTCGATAATCCTGGAAGTGCTAAGCAATTTCAGGCAGCTCTCTGGCTTCCTGGTAAACAAGGAAAAATCTCTCCGGTTCCCGCTGGCTGCCTTACAAGGACGATTGAGGGAAAACACTTCCTCGTCGGAAGGTGAGATGGGAATTGGACTCCTTTCGCTACCTAGGAATCACAATCTTCCATGAGATGGAAGAAACCTTAGTTTATAACACGGGCTGGGCATTATCTAGAATAGGAGATTCAGTGGAATTCTTGAAAGCTTTACCATTGTCTTAACTGGGGAAAATTGCCTTATGTAAAATGGTGGTACTGCCGAGACTGCTATACAATTTTGCCAATATATATTAACAAAATAAAAAGGGCCTTTTTTTAAACAGCTGGATGCGGAAATGGGGGAATTGTTGCTATGGGGTTGGGTTGGAGACGACTGGCCCTGGACACGTTGCACCGCTCTGATCTTAATGGGGAGCTCACACTTCCAGATTTCGAAGCCTACTTCATGGCAGTTCCGCTACAGACGGTTGCCTACTGGAACAGCAGTTCACCATAGGGGAATCGGATGAGGTTCCTACAGGGATTCCTGAGAAATAGGGAAGCAATTGAGTTACTGTGTGAATAAGTAATCTCCTGAGGAAATTACATAGGCCCAGGATGTACAGCCCAAATCTGCCACTAGGGTTTGATTCGATTGTACAGGAAATGCTGAAAACTTTAGATGCAGGTAAACTGTGCAATAATGGACACCAGGATGGGGGACCTATATAAGGAGGGGAAACTACCGCCATTCGAAGAGTGGAGAAATACATACAACATGCTGAAAGGTTCCTTTCTGGGATAAGCACGGCTAGTTAAGAGGTTGGCGGCAGATTTATGGGAGGAAATCCCAAGGAGGTCAACCCTTTGATGCAGAGGGTGCTAGTCTTGGATGGGAGCAGAGGAGCGATATCCAGTGTGTACAGGAAGATAGGCGAGCAGAGAGAAAAGAATTAGCGTTTAAAAGGGGAAGTGGGAAACAGACATGGGATACGAGATGCCAGAAGGCAAGTGTATTCACATATGGGAACAAGCTAGAAATGCAAGGTTTTGCTCAATCTTTAAATATAAAGCGGAATGTATGTATGTATTTATGTGTGTATGTGTGTATGTGTGTATGTTTGTCCGGCTACACAAATCCACACCGTTAAACCCACGTCTACTACATTTTGCATGGATTCCCCTTTTGGCAGGGGCAAAAATCTTCATCAATCTTTCTCTTTCTTGGAAATGTTCTCAAATGTGCTGAAGCCACCGAGTGACTGAAACATGCCGCACAAAAAACTATCACCACTTGGAAAAGCTCCATCTGATGCAAAGCGACAATATATATCAAGCGCTTCTGAAACAACAACAAACAGCAGCATGACTTGCCGAACAGAGGACAAGAGCAACTTTCTCCAGGGCAAATGAGATGCCAGAAGAAACTGAAGCAAGACTTGAGGACAAGAGCAACATCCTCCAAGACACATGAGACACCACTCGATTAGGACACTGGCAACACCGGGTATCCCAGCTAGTTCAATATAATTTCTTGTACAGTTTGCATGACTCCATCCAGACTCCATGCGATTAACCCACACATTTCCCATTGCTGTCAAAGATGCAGGGGGGGGGTGTCTGCAGGATTCTGGCATATGGCATAGGTCTTGCCAGTTACTAGAACTTACTGGGCAGATGATTTGTTGAAATTAAATACCTGGACACAGAGCACATTTGACTGCACCCTGGAAATATGCCTGTGGGGCCCCGATACCTGGAGGGGTGCCGGGATCTGCAAACAAAATGAAAAAAGGTGCCATTCCGGATAATGGCCAAACGACAGATCGCAATATCATGGAAATGTCCCAAGGGTCCATTGATGCAATCCTGGCCGGGGCCCAACCATTGCTGGGGAGAGATAGAGGTATTGAGGAGGCAGAGGGACTGGATTGGGGCAAATGCTTACTGAATTGATGACACCACCATACTTATGTCCACCATGAAGAGGGGGTTGGGGGGTCTGATGGGCAAACAAGACTTAAGTACCGGCTGGGAAGTGGGGGCGGGAGGGTGCAAGGGAATGGCTGGTTTGTTATGTATCTTGTCCAAGCTGTAGTTGCGATTCTGATTGACATGTTTTTTTGGAAAGTATATAGGATGTGCTGTAGTAGACTGCTTTGTACGAAGGCAAAGAACTCAAATACCTGAATGCATTCATATAAAGTTTATTAATTCATGCAAAAAATGAAAATGTACACACAAAATTAAAAAAAAAAACAATCTGATGAGCAGGAATAAAAGCAGTGCCCGGGCATCATGTTTCAATGAGTAAGCAGGAGTTGCCTTTGGGGAACGAGAGGCTAGTAAACAGTGCGCGGCAAATCCAACTTCCACATAAGATGCAAAGTAGAACTTTTTGCTTACACATTACATTTTATAGGGTTTTCTGTGTGTGCTACATATTCTGAAACTGGCACTAGTTGGCCTAGGGAGTCAAAAGTAGCTTCTGGCAACTGTCTGGGTCAAGCTAACCAAGCTCCTATAGGCTACAAACAGGAACTAAACTCCCAGCAATGTTGACCCCATGTACTTAAAACGTATCAAATCCAATCATTGCATGGAAACTTCTACCCAAAAAGAGCATGGACCGCCCATTAAGGTTTTTTTTTTTTTTTAAATGCAGAGAACATTACATAAAACTTCAGTGAAGAAAATATAACATGGTTCGCTTCAATCTTCAACATCAGTCAAATATATCAAAAGCAACTAATCAATTCAAAATACAAACCTAATGATGTATTCTACAACTAAAGTGTTTATTCTTAGGACCGGTTTATGCGACACGCAACACAACCAGTATGATTACCAGATTTGAAGTACTACATTGCTGTGGATTGTTAAACAGTATTCTTATTATATTTTAAGCAATAGAAACAGGATGTTAAAACAGGATTTCATTTCTGGTTCTATGGTAATCGTGGTCAATATACATGGCAATACATGGCAATACTAATGTAACCCTTAAGCGCAACGTAAATGTAGGTAACGTGGGTATGGTATCTCAGCAGACTTAATTTTCTGGAGCGGCAGCGTCCCCATTTACTCACCGATCACACCTTGCGGAGTTACAAGTTCCGACCACGTTTTTATGTCCTCAAATTTCACTTTGATGAGATGTACGTGTTTCAGCTTTGCCAGTGGCAGCTCCTTCAGGTGGTTCATTGTGCTGAAGAACAAGGTTTGCAGCACTGCGCCGGATTCCAGGGCATCGGCTATCAGCCTTCGACCCTCCAGGAGAATTTTCCCATGCTTGTCCCGAAACTTCTTCGATTTTGCAATCGTAACAACCTTCCTATTTACACAAATTAGAACATGAATAAGATACTTTTCTAGTAACACATAATGAGTGAAAACCGCCATCAACAAGTTATTTGAAGTAAAAGCGAAGATACATCTACTCACACAAACATATCTAGGAACTGCTAACCTCTTTAGCGTGGCAGAAAATGGATGCACTGTGGAGCCCACAATGATAGACTCAGCGGGTATGTGAGCAGTGCAATGCACAGGATGCGTGGGTGGCCACATCCTGAGCAACAAATTCTATGTCAAGGCCCAAGGCAAACATTATGCTTCAACTTCTTTAATACCACTCTTCAGCAGTTTCAACAAAATAGCGCAAAAAAACCCTCTAAAAATGAAATCTACTCATTTTCCTTTTTTCTTTCTTTTGAAACTACATTTCCCTCTGTTCTCTGCATATTTGTAGTCCTCGGCAGTCCTGACCCTGCCAACATGTCACTTCAAGTCCATCAACTACTCTTCTTTTCCTGCTCTTCAGAAAGATAAGTGCACCTTTTCTTGCTACAGAGCAGTGATTTAATTATCCAACATTCTCATAGAACACAGTTTGGGCGAGATAAGTCCAGCACAGCACAACGAGAGCGCAAGAGCTCACGCACAAAGGATTGCAAGCCTCCTACTGATAAACCCAACATTCAGCGGCACTAAGATACAGTGGGACGACAGGCTCCTCACGAGACTAGCAAATAGAACCCACTAAAAACAAAACACTGGGAAAGAGGTGCTAGCCACAAAATTTGTTTTAAAAAAAAATACATTTAAGAAATAGTATATAAGAATCATCCAGCACAACGCAACAGTGGGCGGGCAAATCAGCCTGCAAATTCGGGTACCGACACAGAGCACCCAGTCATTGTGAGAATGTCTGAATACGAGAAACGAGTGTATGAGGGCAGAGTGTCCCCACCCAGACCTGCCAGGCAAGGTCGTGGAAGTGCCCGAGTTGGATCCTAACATGCTGGCTTTTGTCAACAAGACAGCTAAAGACCTGTGTAAGCGGATGGACAGATCTTGGAGAAGTTGCCAGGAGAAGGTGCTGGACCTCACCGGTCCATTGGCAAAAATCAAGGTGTTGGCAGAGCCCGCCAAAGACAGAGGTGAAGAGGTGGACGCGGACGCGCTAACACCTGGGCTCAAAGAGCAGTTTGGTAGCTCGGGAATCCGATCTGAACAATAGCATCAGAAAGGAGAAGGGGCCTACCGCTGAAGATAGATGCAAAGCTAGGGGACGTAGCCACATACATTTTGAGATTTAAAAAGTGTACTCCGTCTATGTTTGCTAACGAACATTGCCTGACACAGTCCCTTGTTGAGGACAGAACACTTGGCTCTCAGTGGACATGCATTTCCTTATTGTCCATGACACTAAGAATAAATGTGTAAAAACACTTTTGAACCGGTACCCTAGTATTTTGTAAATGAGACCGGTTTTTAAAACGAATCCACCTACGAATTTAGCTCGAATGGCACAGACATGAACAAATCTGAGGCAGTGCGTGTTTAAGGTGCCTGAAGAGGATATATTATACCGTCACGCTAATGCATGGCATAGAGAAGTTCAAACCAAATGGTTTATGGAGTTCCAGAAAATAAATTTCTTAATAACTTCTCAACCTTTCCATGAATTTGGGAGGCATCCACCACAACATGGAACATTACAGAGCTTTTCATGAAAACCTTCAGGTTTAGAAAAAAAGGCTACTTTAATTGCGTTTTGAACAGTTTTTTACATGGTGTTCTTCTAGAGGGAAATTAAACCAATTTCTGGCCCAAACACAAAAGTGGCCTCATCGATTTGACATTTTTGATGTGCACTGACATCTTATCAGGATTTGTTGCACTGTAAACACATTTGAAAGTCGAGCTGACCATTTCTGAGATTTTCAAGTTTTAAGCTTCATCTATAAATCACATATGCGCATTTGATTTTTGTATTGTTTATTTGCATTTATAAACTGCGAGATAAACATATTGTGCACATGTTATAGCTGCATTAGAACTCCCAGACACGAGGGAGACGTTGCAAAGGCATTTACAAAAGTAAACCTATAACTTTATGAACAACATATATGTAAGCATACAAACTCAAGCAGGTTTCTTAAATTCAGAAAGCAACAAAAGGGGATAATAAATCAGTTAAGCAGCACCGAGGGGAGTAGTGCGCAGTCTAGGATCATTCTAGCAAGCCCATGACCCAGAGCCTGGCCGGGAAGGTAAAGTCTCTGTAGTGAGCCCGAACATATGCAAGGAACCCACCCCACCTCCTGAAGAAGGCTTGTGTATCGTTCTCAGACCACATTCTCCAAAGCCATCACCCCCACCACACACGTGACCACCACCATCCACAGTAGGGGGCCTCAGGGATTTCCAGAGAGCAGCTATGGTGTCCCTTGCTACAAGGAGCATTGTGAGGACCAGAGAGATGTTGATATTATGTCCCATGTGTACCCATCCCCATGTCCCATGTGTACCCATCCCCTGAAGAAAACAAAAGTCAGGCACAGGGATCAAGCGTCAGTGATGCCCCCACAATGCAATTTAGTGTGCATACCACATCAGACCAATATCGTGTCAGTTTGGGGCACCGCCACCATACATGCAAGTAAGTGCCCATGCCCCTGCAACCCCTCAGCATATACCATCCCCATCCTCGGTCCCCATGTGGTGCATCCTAACCGGGGTGAGATGCCCTCTAACTGAAGGTACGCATACATATGTAATGTTGTCCTCAAACTTGGAGTTTGTACTAATCACCATATGTGTTAAACGAATGTACCCTTTTGTTAAAAGAAGAGGCATTCTCTTTATACAGCGGCGTTTAAGACCTGCTGACCTGGCAAGAACTTGTTTTTAACAGAAGAATTGTGTTTGGTCACTGTATGTCGAAGCATGCTGAGCCTGCTAAAACTATCTGCAGATTACGGGTGGGGAAGGAATGAGTAAGCACAGCCTCGTGCACAGAGATAAGGACACAGAGGGGCACGAGAGAGAGCGAATAACAGATAACAGGAAACCACAATAGCAGATGTTGAACTGTTGACCGTTGATGCAAAGTCATGACTGGGAGGAACCGCCTTGTGGTGGACATAATCTATGTGCAGCAATGTATGACAATGTAAAACAGATGGGTATAAAAGGACCACGATGTGCAGGGGAAAGGGCGGCACTTTGACGACTTGCTTTGCGAGACGGTTGAACTTGTGGCCCATTCGCGAATGCCTGTGTGTTAATAAAGCAATGTTTACTCAACTCTTTTCTGTTTGAGTTTTTATAGGGTCCCTTTTGTACTGATTATGGTGACGGCGAGAAATCGCACCCACAATTTTGGTGTCAGAAGTGGGACGCGAAGGAGCGACAGTCCGTCACTGGGTGAGGAACGCCGCGGCGGAACCGGAGAAGGAATTGATCACGGGGCCCCAACAACTGAATCCGCACCTTTGATTGCAACCAACGCGTCATCCTTGTTTTTCCGGCTCCGTTGGCGGTGGAACAGCAGGCTGTCGCCCTTCGGGTCCGGAACACTCTGGCGGGACCCTTAAGATAAGTGGTATGGACGGATGCATGATGGAATAAGGAAATAATGATTCAGGGTTTGTGAAGAGGACGGTGGTAAGTCTGTCTATGAAGAAGTAATGTTGAAATGATGATATGATATGTTAGATACGCCAGGAGGATGTATTATTATTGTTAGCCAATAGGTGCATATTTGGGAAAGGTGAGTGTTTTAGGCAATTGTGGTATACCAACAAAATGGGTCAAGCGGCTTCCAGCAAGAGTGGTATAGGCAAGAGACACTATGCCCCTCTTGAAGGAACCCCTGCATTTGATATGTTGATTAAACATGGATTGAATTCAACATTGTTCTTAAAAGAATGGTCCGAATACACAAAAGATTTGATTGAGCATAAATGGCCAGACACCGGGTCCTTTGATGTGGACCGCATATCCAAAGTAGAAATAGAATTAGTAAAAAGACGGGTCAGACCCGCACAGTTTGAGGCTATACGACTATGGAGGGTAGAAGCAATGCGCAGGCGCAATGCTCAGAATAAACAAAAAGCAAAGGAGCAGAAGAGAACGGTAAATCAAAAATTACATGATCTAGAGATAAAAGAGAAGGGTGAGAGGCTAGATCAGTTGGATAGACATATGATGATTAAGAACAGTGGGGGTATGTATCCTGCCGTGCCGGTGCCTCGATATGAAGATGTGATAGGGCTAGAAGCAGAACAAACAACGACTGAATTATTGTTTCCAGGAGCTACAGCTCCACCGGCAGACAGTGAGGGTGAAAGGGTGGAATTCCCAATGAAGTATGGAGACCCAGATAGGTTGATAGACCATAGGAGAACGACTACTGTAGAAAAGGATAGAGATGGAGACTTGCAAATCCTTATGACCGGGCTGTATGGCACACCCCTCAATGACAGCCTACCGGACCAATTGGGGCGTTTGACACCTTTGGAATTTAGGACAGTGGCCACTAAACTATATACCTTTCATGAGGGTAACTGTAAATTGAGAGGATAGAGTACTGCGGATCTGCCCTCAGCATATCAGGACGCTGTCGCGTTACTACCAGTGACTGCGTCCACTGTTCAGTTATGGGGATGTATGTCCGACATAATAGCGGAAGTCATAAGGGGCGGTGTTGAATGGGAGAAGGAAAAGAGGGCATGGGAAAGAGAGGTGAGGGAAAGAGAGGTTAAACTCAAAGATGCAGACCAGGCGGGCCAAAACGTAGCTAATCGTATGATAGCATCCATACACTCGCAGTCCATGTCCACCCTGGTGAGTCTGATGGAGGGCCCTGGCTGGCCTATACAAGTAAACGTAATTAAATATCTTCTTATTAGGGTGGATGATATAGAAGAGGAAAAGGAGCCTAGGTATGTGTCCCAGTGGAATAGGATTAGGACGGAATTGGATAAGAAACTGCTATCTAATATAAGAGTGGATGATTCAGGGGCGGAAGAATGGAGGATGGCTAAGGTGGAGAAACTATTAAAAGATTATAAAAAAATAAAAGAGAAAGCTCTTAGTCATCAATCCTCTGTTTCGCCACCAGCGCAGGCCCCTGTGAGTGAACAAACAAATACGGAAAAGTTACTATTAATGCCAATGAGAGAGTGCCAACCCACCATAGAGGCAGCCACTGGTAACATGATGCGCACCTATGTGTATGTCCCTTTATCCCGAATTGAATTAATGCATATTGTTAGCCATTGTCCCAGAAGAAATATGGACCCCCTTTCGTGCCAAAGACAATGAAACAATAAAATGGAAAGATGTAATGGATGCGAGCAAAAATAGAAAACTGCATGAGGAATATCCTGAACCCCTAAGGGGGCATGGCATGGCAGTCCTGAGGGCTCTAGAAAAGGTGTTACCCCCATTTGATGTGAATGTGGAGAAACTGTCCGCTGTGATACAGGGTGCAAGTGAGGAAGTAGCACAGTACTTTCTGCGTTATGAAGCAGCATTCAAAGCGCACAGTGGGCTAGAGATAGGGTCTGAAACGGGCCAACGGTACTTTGCCACAAACCTTGTAGAGGGGCTCCACGGGCCAATTCAGGAGAACATTAGGAGGGCAGAAAGTACATGGATGACTAGGAACCCCCGGGATCTCCTCGAAATGGCTAGGTATTACGAAAGAGGGGAAAGAGTGAAGGGACAACAAAAGGCACGACAAGAGAAGGATTTAAAAACCAAAGTGTTGATGCAACAGTTGCATCAAGGGCCCCAAGGCAGGTATAACTACAATTATAACGGCCCGTCACAGGGCTATAGTAGCAACATGATAGGGGGCCAAGGGACAGGAAGAGGTACAGTGCAAGGAGGTGCGCTATATGGGAGGAGGGATGGGCTACCCCAAGATGTATGTGCCTTCTGCAAGAGACCCGGACACTGGAAATCCCAGTGTCCCCAGAGTGGTGGGAGAGGAAGGGGCGTACGGCCCCCTTCACAGACAACATTTGCCCCAGGAAATAGGACTGGTGGGTACGGCAACCAAGACAATAGAATGTTTAAACCCCCTCAACCCAATGCCTTTGACGGACAAGCAAGAGGGGATGTTCCCTGGCCGGCCCCGCCTCCCCCCAATCTACTGTATCAGCCACGACAAACGACACAAGTGCAAGGTGTATGCCAGGGTGAAGAATGTGGAGAAGGGGTATACTATAACGATGATTTTCAGGATAACACAAGCGATATGTCCTGAGGATGCCGGAATGAGATAGCGGGAGTGGTGCAGGTTCCTATAGACCAAAGGGGGCCTTATGCCTCTAATAGGATCGGCCCCCACCGAAACTTGAGATGTCTGGTAGACACGGGAGCTGGAAACAGTTACGTGAATATCAGAGCCGTCCCCGCTGTCCCATTATCGGATAAAAGCAAGGTATCAGTTGGATTTGGGGGAAATCCAATAAGGACTCCTGTAAGTGAAATAGTAGAAGCGGAACTTCATGGGGTAAAATGGGAGAATGGGTGGCTGTTGACCAATCACTGCCCAGAAAACTTGTTAGGTATTGATGCATTAAAAACGCTAGGGGCCACAATATATTGCTCCCCCCAGGGAGTGAGAATGACCATAAGCAAACCTATGAGTATGATAGGAGTAATGCAAACCCTGCCCCCGGAACTCCAAGACATCCCGAATGAACTATGGGCCACTCATGGGAATGATGTAGGAGTGTTGGATGTTTCCCCAGTAGTAATCAAACTAAAGCCTGGTGCCAGGTTGCCCAGGATAAAACAATATCGCATATCACACGAGGGAGAGCAGGCACTATATCAAATAGTACAGGACATGATACGATTAGGGGTGGTAGAGCCAACAAATGATAGCCCTTGTAACTCTCCGATCCTTCCAGTACACAAGAAAGGTGATGAAGCGGTACCCTATCGTTTCATTATTGATTTGAGGGAGATAAACAAAATAGTAGAACCCAGATATCCAGTTGTCCCTAATATTTCAAGTGTACTCACTTTAATTCCCAAAACAGCGAAATGGTTTACGGTAATTGATTTGAAAAATGCCTTCTTCAGCATTCCTATTGCCGAAGAAAGCAGGTACCTGTTTAGTTTCACTCTTCGAGATAGACAGTATCGATTTACTAGAGCCCCGCAGGGATATACAGAAAGTCCCGCCATATTCAGCCAAGCACTAAAAACACAGATGGATAACCTAGCCCTACCCGCTAACACTGCTCTGATACAATATGTTGATGATTTGCTATTATGTGCAGCCACCGAAGAGGAATGCCATTATGTGACCAGATTGGTGCTAATGCACTTAGCAGAGAATAAGCACAAGGTAGCCCTAGCCAAAATGCAGTATGTAAAACAAAAGGTCCATTATTTAGGCTTTGGGCTGTCAGAAGAGGGGCGAACCCGGTCTACTGATCGCATTGCTTTGATACAGTCCATAAAAGGTCCAGACACGGCAAAGGGTCTCCGAAGGATAATTGGTGTTTTATCCTACTGTAGGCACTGGATTCCTGAATTCTCTGTATTGATCCAGCCCATGCTAAAAGCCTTAAAAGAAGTACAAGAAAACGGCCCATTAGAATGGACACCTGAGATGGAAAAAGCCCTGACAGCTATGAAAGATGTTCTATGCCACGCACCGGCCTTAGGCACACCTGATTATACTAAGAGATTTTGCCTTTTTGTTGATGAACAGGAAGGTTGCGCTGTGTCAGTCTTGACACAGGAACAAGGGGGTAAACAGAGACCATGTGCATATTTTTCTAGCACTCTGGACTCAGTAGCTCGAGGCCTACCCCCATGCATGAGAGCAGTAGCTGCAGCAGCGACAGCCCTAAAACAAAGTGCAGGTATCATCCTAGGGAGTGAAGTAACAGTAAAGGTTCCACATACGGTAGATGTTCTTCTGAATAGAGTGCATACACAGCATTTGACTACAGCTAGACTCACACAGTATGAGATGATCCTGTTTGCCAGTAATGTAAAAATTGAACGGTGTAACACTTTGAATCCAGCGACACTGCTTCCTTTGCCCACCTCACCTGATGACATTAGGCATGATTGTGTGATCCAAATGGAAGAACACACTAAGGGTAGAGCAGACCTGCAAGACACCCCGCTGGTTGATAATGAGGGTATATTATTCTGTGATGGTTAATGTTTCAAACTGCCAAATGGGGATACAACAGCAGGGTATGCAGTAACTACAGGGGAATGGTTGATTGAGAGTGGGAAAGTGTGTGAAAAATCGGCCGAGGCAGCCGAATTGATTGCGCTAACGAGAGCATTAGTGTTAAGCAGCGGTATGAAAGTGACAATTTATACTGATTCAGCCTACGCTCATGGGGTGGTTTCCAGTTTTGGTAAACTCTGGGGAGAGCGTGGGTTTTTAACCTCCCAAGGTGATACTATTAAACATGCCCGATTGATTGCTGAATTATTGCAAGCCCTTACGCTGCCCAAAATGGTGGCCGTAGTGAAGTGCTCAGCGCATAAAAAAACACTGGATTATGTCACGCAGGGAAATTCTTTGGCTGACCAGATGGCTAAACTAGCTGCCACAAGGGACACTCGGTGGGAAGCCCGACAGCTCATAGTGGGGAGGGATGTGACTATGGAAGGGACGAAGGAGCGCGTAAAGGAAATCCAAGCAGATGCAACCATTGAAGAAAGACTATCTTGGCACAAGGATGATCAATATGAGGAGACGGTAGATGGGCTATGGGCACATACCAAAACGAACACCTGGGTACTACCTGACGCATACTTACCTGTGATAGTGAGCGTGGCTCATGGTCCAACCCACGTTAACGCAAGAACTATGGAAGAAGTTTTAAGTACTGTGTGGTACAACAAAAGATTGGGAATGTATTGTCGCCAATGGGCAAAACAATGTGAAATATGTGTTTTATATAATGTGGGGAAAGGTGTACCGGCCCCGGCGGGCCACAGTAAGTTACCCACCTGCCCTTTTGAGGTGGTGTATATGGACTTTATACAGCTGGAGCCTGTAAATAAACATTCCTACTGTTTGGTGATGAAATGTGGGTTCTCAGGATGGGTGGAAGCATATCCCCTGCGGGACAATAGTGCCACCTCCACAGCACAATGCATATTGAAACACTGGGTGCCCTTGTATACGGTCCCCAGATATCTATGGTCTGACAATGGGACTCATTTTACTGGTGAAGTAGTAAGCAAAGTTTGCAAGGCCCTTGGTATTGATCAACGTTTCCACGCAGTTTTTCATCCTCAATCAGCTGGGATTATAGAGGGCACAAATAAGGTACTGAAGAACAAACTGGCAAAGGCTTGTGCTGAAACGGGACTGAAATGGCCAGATGCATTGCCTATTGCATTATTGAGTATGCGTACTATGCCTAAGCGTACACATGGTTTATCTCCTTTCGAAATTGTTATGGGGCGCCCACCAAGTATTGGGACCCCCATATCACCTAAGAGATTGTCTGAGCAAGCATGGCCTGCATTACAACAGTACTGTATTGGGTTAACTAATAGACTGATTTCTATTAATGCACAGGTGAACGCAGTAGCTCCATCTCCTCTGATAGGAGAAGGTCACGACGTGCAGCCCGGTGACTGGGTTGTTATAAAAGTCTTCGATCGCACCAGCGGACTGCAACCCAGATGGAGGGGCCCGTTTCAGGTGCTCCTCGCGACACAAACTGCGGTAAAAGTTGATGGCAAACCGCACTGGTACCACGTGAATCACGTCAAGAAGACGCTTCCATTACTGATTCCTCCGGAAAAGGGAACCAACCAACCCCAGGTTGCAACAGTACTGCCAGACGCCATTAGTAGGTGTGCCCATCGTCTCCGATCCTGTGACGTGTATGTGCCAAGCAACGTGTAAGGACACTGTTTTGAACTTTGATCATTAGGGAGATGAACATTTGGACTCTCTTGTTGGTTTTAGCAGAATTGTGCCTTACTGAAGACGACGGGCTTGTAGCCTGAAGGGCCTTCGGCGTTCCCCTCCTGGGACAGGCACTACGAGACGTGGGACAGATCGGATGAAGGTTTTCAGTGAGACCTACCACTATTAGAGTAATAAGGACACTGGTGCTTTAAATAGGGGATATTGCTATATCGCTAGGTTGCAACTGATATACGCTGTATACTGAGCCATATACTGAACTATGTCTACACCCGTGTATGCTGGTTTAGTCCCTGAACGGATAAGTGTATGCTCCTCAAACACAGAAGGTAAGAGGAAAATACCAGTTTGTACCACAAGAGGCAACATTTTGTTTTCTGTATGCACGATAGTAGTACTAATAGCATTTGCCATAATATTCTGGTATCTGGAACATCCATCTAGATATGAATTAAAGAACCTGTTGCCCGAGTCAAATGAAACAGGGAGAACAGATTGGGTCAAGAGCAGGAATCGAGATGCCTATGACCAACACGACGCGGAAGACTATGCTAAAATGAATACGTGAAGATAATAAACACAACATATGGGGTAGTGAATAAAACTGATTGCTGGATCTGCACCCACATGCCCCGACATAGCAGTGAAGGCATCCCAGTGTACGCATCGCCAGTTACTGAGGATGCCGGGTGTACATTAATTTACATGAGAATAGTGTCAGCACAGCAATACATGATACCGAATACCGCTTGTTATGTTAGAGGAGAGAACAAAACCCTTCTAAAGGAAAAGATACGCTATAAAATCAAAACTGAGGGAATCGGGCTTGCACCTGCTATGGTACAGATAGTAAGAGAACCTCCTCCCCCTATCACCATCACACAAGAGTTTAGGCCAAAGAATATATGTTTTAAGAGGAGCGCAAGAGGTAATCAAAGAATGATCTCGGGGTGCAGTCAAATGGTGAATCTAAATAACTACACGAAGGGATTGTTACAGATGGAAGGACATGCCTACGTCTGTAACAAGAGGGCTTATTTGTGGTTAGCCAAAGATTTTGTTGGGGTATGTTACATAGCCAGAATAATGCCGGCTGTGATGGTATATGCCCCGTCTACTCTGCATAAAGAAATACACAGCAGAAATAAACGAGCAGTAAACCCAAAAATTCCTACGTATCAACCTACAGGATGGGAAACGTTTATAGATCTGATGGGGGTCCTGGTTCCTCCAGCGGGCATCTTTATGAACAGTCAAGAAATCCAAAAGCTAAACAGGGCCCTTGAGTTCGTAATCGAAGAATCTGCAGACCTAATGGAAAACATCACTTATGAAATGAAAGCAATTCGGCTAGTGGCTCTCCAAAATAGGTATGTCTTAGACATACTCACTGCAGAAAGGGGCGGAGTCTGTTTTTTGGTGGGATCCCAATGCTGTGTTTACATACCAGAAGGGAGTACAGGAATCCTGGATGGAGTAAACAAACTGCATAAAGTGGCGGATAGCATCCACCAGGAGGAAGGGTCAGGAGATAGCTGGTGGATGAAGCTCCTGAAAGAAATTGGATGGCAACTTCTTACGCCTATACTGGTTCTAGCGGCAATAGTTGTAGGAATTTGTCTCTGCATCCAATGCTTCCCGGTATGTGTGTCATGCTGTGTTTCCATGTGTTCTTCCAGCATAACGCGCCTAAATCCAATGGATAAAAGCCATGTACAACAGGAATTTTTTGACATGGGAGGCCTGGAGAAGATTATGGTACATACAGTATGTGATGATGTTGCTTTCCTGCCATCTGCTTATGCTAGGACTGTTTAGATTGATGCTCAAGTGTGAGCAAAGGGTGGATTGAAGGTACGCATACATATGTAATGTTGTGCTCACACTTGGAGTTTGTACTAATCACCATATGTGTTAAACGAATGTACCCTTTTGTTAAAAGAAGAGGCATTCTCTTTATACAGCGGCGTTTAAGACCTGCTGACCTGGCAAGAACTTGTTTTTAACAGAAGAATTGTGTTTGGTCACTGTATGTCGAAGCATGCTGAGCCTGCTAAAACTATCTGCAGATTACGGGTGGGGAAGGAATGAGTAAGCACAGCCTCGTGCACAGAGATAAGGACACAGAGGGGCACGAGAGAGAGCGAATAACAGATAACAGGAAACCACAATAGCAGATGTTGAACTGTTGACCGTTGATGCAAAGTCATGACTGGGAGGAACCGCCTTGTGGTGGACATAATCTATGTGCAGCAATGTATGACAATGTAAAACAGATGGGTATAAAAGGACCACGATGTGCAGGGGAAAGGGCGGCACTTTGACGACTTGCTTTGCGAGACGGTTGAACTTGTGGCCCATTCGCGAATGCTTGTGTGTTAATAAAGCAATGTTTACTCAACTCTTTTCTGTTTGAGTTTTTATAGGGTCCCTTTTGTACTGATTATGGTGACGGCGAGAAATCGCACCCACATAACCAAAAACCGGAACCTCTGTTCCACGTGTTGGACACTTTTGGCAGCCCTCCTAAGCCCCCTCCACGCATCCTTCCATCCCTCAAGGGGGGGATTTAGGGAGGGGGATCGCAAGCCCCAGCTCTTGGTGCAAGCCCCAGGCATTTGCTGGGAAGGAGCCCTCCACCTCATTCCCCAAGAAGGCATTGAGGCTAGTTATTAGTCCCAGCAGATGAGAAGACCCGTTTTTCTAACCCAGTAAGTGTCCTGGTAGCTGCTTGTCGAATCAGTTGCATCACCCAATGGCGCAGCTGCCAATACTGGAATCGGTCTCTCTCCCCCACTCCAAACGTCTCCTTGCAAGACTCAATGACCGGATCTGGCCATCAACAAACATGCGTGAGGAAATCACCCCGCCCTCTAGTTATCAAACCCGACCCTGCAGTAGGCTAGTAGAAGGTTGAAATGGACCAGAGTAAGTGGGGAAGTAAACGTAGACAGACCCAGGCCACCTACCACAGAGTCCCTAACCTGCATAGTTACCCTCGAGGCCGGAAGCTCATACCCACTCACCGGTCTATCTCCCTTAGACAACCATGGAATGCAGTGTAGCAGCTAGCCCGCTACATCCCCCTCCAGCACATTCACCCCTCAGATGTGAAGGGATTAACCAAATCGTGCATGACCCTAAGCTGCGCCGCTCGATAGTACCTGCAGAAATCCGGCAGAGCCATACCCCATTTTCCCTCGGCCTGTACAGAGTGGTTTTGGAGATTCGGGCCTTCTTCCCCTTCCAGATATATCCCAGGATCTCTCGCTGAAACTGTGCTAGGGAGCAAGGCGGGACCTCACACAGAGAGACCCTGAAAGAAAATGTATAATAACCTCGGCAGGACGTTCATTTTAATAGCCGAAATCCTCCCGAACCACTAAATAGTTTTTCATTCCCCACAAACGAAGGTCGGACTTGATGGCGTCAAACAGGGAGGGGTAGTTGGCCTGGTATAAATGAACGCTTAGGGGTAAGGTAAATTTCCACATATTTGTGCTTCACATCCGCCCAATTGAAAGGAGCTACCTGCCTTCCAAAAAGAGAGTCCCCATGTTCAGGGCCTCACCTTTTCCCAAATTCACCTTAAATCCCGAAACATGGCAAAACACGTCAAAAAGCCCCAGGAGCACAAGCACTGAGGTCTCGGCACTCGGAAGTGAGAGGATCACGTTGTCCGATAAGAGGGAAAGTTTGTGCTCCATCCCTCCATGAGATATCCTCAACCATACCGCAAGCAGTTCTACTACCAATGCAAAAAGTAGAGGGGAGCTGGGACACCCCTGCCGAGTACCTCTAGATGCCATAAAGCCCTGCGATATCACCCCCCCCATTAGCGGAAATCAAGCCGACGGGCATGAATGTAGGGAGAATACCCCGTTATGAACCCCTTCTCCATTTTGCAACTCTTCAGGACCCCCACAGAGAAAAGGCCATTCAACCTCATCAGGGGAGAAAAGAGGAAAGGACGAGAAGGATCGTGGAGGGTGGCTAAAGGAGGGTTAGCAAGCACAGATGTATAGGGGAGAGGATGGGTGGGGATGGTGGACAGGAGGTCCTGTTTTTATTTTGTTGTAAATTTGGTTTTATTAGTTTTAAAACTTCAAGTCATGGTACAAGGAGAAAAAATAAAGCGAAAAAGAAGCATTTCAGAACTTAAAGTTACAAGACACATTCGTACGGGTCAGCATTTTCAATGCCTGTACAGGCAAATTGGTCCTGGGTTTTTTAAATGAAGTGAGAGGCAAGGGCATTGCAAAGAGCCTGGGAGGCAACAGGAGGGATTGAGACCGCAGGAGGGTTGGCCAGCTCCTTGCAGATTATAAAGAGTTTTTGGCAGCAAAAGCCTCAACTGACACACGCTTCATGGGCAGGATGTCCGAGAAGGTAGGTGGCAGTGTTGGGGTAGGCTTGGCGGGGGGTTTGGGGGAGAGAGGGAGCGATGAGACGAGAGGAGGGAGTGATCGCTCCAGGAGAGGAGAGAGGAGTGGTCAGAGGGATGGAGAGGGGGAGGTCAGAGGAGATCAAGACATCGAGTGTGTGCCCTGCACAGTGTGTCCGGCCAGAGGGGAGGATGAACAGGGCGAGGGAGTCGCAGAAGTCACAGGAGAATACGGAGGAGAAACAAGGAGAGTCTAAATGTATATTGAGGTCACCGAGGAGGAGTTGAGTGGTAGAGGCCGGGGGGGGGGGGGAAAGAGGTCCGGCCACTCAGAGAGAAATGAGGTGATTTTACCAGAAGGCCGGTAGATGGTAACCACAGTAAGAGAATGTGTAGGCGATAGAGAAAGTCTACAGACAAGGCATTCAAAAGAGGAGTAGGTCTGAGTGGGAATAATAGAGGCAGGAATACACTCAGGAAAGATCAGGGCTACACCCCCTTCCCCCACCGCACCGGGAAGATCTGGGTGCGGAGAGGATCTTGTAGCCATCAGAGAAGAGAGTGTCAAAGCTCGTGACAAAGCTGGCCATGAACCATTCTCAGTAAGACCAAGGACATCAAGGTCTAGTTCTTCAAGGAGGTGGCAGATGTCAGAGGAGTGTGACAGCAGAGCGAGAGTTGAGAGTGGCAATATGAAGAAGGTTGCCAGCCTTAAAGACCTTCCGGGGAGGGGTACAGATCAGAGGTACGCCCTACAGAGGAGAAAGAGCCCTATGAGGGACAGAGGAGGAGGAGAGAGAGGGCAAGGTAGCTAAGGGGGAGATGAGGGGACAGCAGGAGATGAGGGGAAATTGATGAGGCGAGGCAAGCGCCTATCAGAGATTGGGGCGGGGGCCTTGGACCATGACAGTGCCATTTAGGTAGACTTTAGAGGAGTCGAAAGAAGCCATGAGAACTTCCCAGAGAGTGCCCCCATTAATGGGAGAGGAGGAGATAGGACAGAGTACAGAGATCATATGAGGAGTCCATAGATCTGGTGAAGGAACGACAAAGAGGATGTCTGAGGGTCTGTATGGAAGAAGCATTGGAGTAGGTGTCGGCGATAGGAAGACAGGGGTTAGAGGCCAAGATATCCTTTTTGAACTTCTTCCTACCAGACTTAGTGAGAAGGGAAGGATGGTCAATTGAGAAGCAGTTGGAAAAGATATGAGAAACAGAAAGCGCCATGGGGGTGGAAGTGAGGAGCGGATGGAGAAACTGGGGGGGGGGGGGGAATCAGTATACAAGCAAAATACTGAGAATTTCACAATGGGCAGCAACAAAGCAAAAACAGCAAGATTTGACTTTCCAATCAGGGATTCAGATGTTAGAAAAGGGTTTTAGGAAGCACTGCGCATCAGGATGACAACATGGGAGTAACAAGCAGAAAGAACAGTGACAGTCAAAGGTGGTAGGAGTGAGTCCATAAGGAGGGAACTAACCCATAGTTCTGGAGTAGGCAAAGTCAAGGCAGTCCGAATTTCTTAGAGAAGTGAGGTGGCAGCGTCATTGTGGTTAGGGTGCAGGGAGGACCCCAATTAGCGTTCCGGTAGAGGACAGGGCGCAGACAGGAGCCTTAGAAGTGGGCCTTTGCTGAGAGGGCCGGCTAAAGCCTGCCGGTCCCTGGTTGGATGGAAGAAAACACTCAGCAACCAATGGGAGTGCTGCACAGGGAGGGGTGGTTCAGCACAGCCTGTCTACACAACAAAGAAAACCATGGCGGCCATCTTGGAAGGGCCAAAAAACAGCAGGCAATAGTGGGGAAAACTTTCAAAATAGCAATGCAGCTCCAGGTATCAAAAAGCTCAAAAAATGGCAGCAGGATGAAAATGCAAAATAACAGTCATTTTCAACAATTTTATGCAAATTTCATTTTTTTGTTCTTTTTTCAAATTTCAGTTTTTCAGGTTCAATAACTCCGCTGGAGGTGCAGTAATGCACAAAGTGCACCTACCTAATGGAATGGTCAGCAGCCAGGCACAAACTCCACATCCACTCACCAACGGCCGCTAGGCAACTCTGAAGTCACGACGACACCTCAACCCGATCCCGGCGGATCAGGATTTGGGTGTCGTCGGCGTAAGAGTAGCAGTTGAGACCGTGGGACCGGATGACACATACCAAGGGCCAAAAATAGATATTAAATAAGATCAGAAACAAAGACGAGCCCTGTGGGACACCACAAGTGAGGTGACATGGAGTGGAAAGAAAAAGGTGGCATAGATAAGAGTCTGCGTACGGTCCACCAGGAATGAGGTGAACCAGGCTAGTACCTGGCCAGAGATTCCTATCTGGGCAAGACGAGACAACAGGATGGGATGGTCGACAGTGTCGAATATCGCTGACAAATCTAATAAGATCAGTGCCCCCACCCCACCTGAGTCCACCAGCCAGGACATGTCATCCTGGACAGAGACTAGCACAGTGCCTCTGCCAGGTCTAAAAGCGGCCTGTGCAGAGTTTAAAGACATTCGAGGTTTCAGGAAAAGAAGAAAGTAAGGGTGCAACCAAAAAATCATTTAATTTAGTCAAGAAAGGCAGCAGAAAAATATGGTGAAAATTAGCTAGGACAGTCAGATCTAATGACGGCTTCTTAAGAAGCGGAACAACCCTAGCAGATTTCAACTCAGGAGGGACAAATCCAGATTGGCATGAGACATTCACAGCTCCTGTCAATGCTAAGAGCCCAGGTGCGATTTGTTTCATAATCGCTAATGGGATAGCATCAAAAGGAGAGGAGGATTTAATCCTTTGGATTGCTGCTAGCACACCTTCTGTGAACAACTGAAAGGTGGACTCTTTAATGATGTTTTCTGGGTGAGTAGCATTAGGGATAGCCTTCATTTGACCAGAAGATGTGGCTATAGATTTAGCAATACTTGTCCGAATAACATTAATTTTGCTAATGAAAGAATGTGATGGACCGTCGCATAGTTCTTGTGTCGGTTTAACCCTCGATATAAGAGAGTCAGAGGATGACAATGATTTGACAATGGAGAACAGGGTATTATGTTGACAACACTGTTTCAATCTTGCGATAGAAGTAGAGTGCTTTGGTGGTTTTAATGTCCACCAGATAAGTGGAGAAGTAAGACTTATAAACTTCTCTAAGGAGGGGATCATAAGATTTGCGCCATTTGCATTCGGCTGTCTGACCCTCAGTTCAGCTGTTCTAAGTTGGTCTGCGGACCAGGGCTGAGAAGGCAATCTGTGCAATTGTACCAGTTTCAGTGGAGCAAATTAATCTGCAGTATCCTGAAACAATTGGGACAATCGTGAGATAGTAGTAGATGGTTCTAAGTTGCACCTGGAGGCTATCTGTACAGCTAGATCTTAAGTGTTAAAGCGCAACCATATTTTACGTGCCGGAATCTTAGTGGGCAGGTTTGTGGTCTTAAACATGCAGGTTATCATATAGTGATCTGACCAGACCCCCGGTTCAATAGAATTGAGAGGAAGTAGAGATTCTTTAGAAAAATAAATAAATAAATCAGGTCACAAGTGTCTCCCAATTTGTGTGTCGGACCTTGGACTAATTGAAGTAGTTCAATGTCAAGTATACGGTCAAAGAAAAAGGTTCAGGTCGGTAGGTCTAGGGGAATTAAATCCTAAGTTGAAACCTCCTAGCAGTTTAAGGGTGGTGAAGCACATTTGCATGTCATCCAGAAGATCTAGAAAGAGTTCCCCAAAATTCCCAGATGGACCAGGGGGAAGATATATGAGGAGGAAATGGCACAGACATGTAGGCGAACCAGAAGTGTCGAATCCGCAGGAAGCCCCAAAGGAGGTGTATAAAGGTGCCCTCCCACACCTTAAACATTTTGGGGATGTCAGCATGCCCTCATCGAAACAGCAAGAGCCTGGATAGTATACCCTTTGAAAGGTTTTAAGTTGCACCAGGCAGAGTCTGGAAGATATTGCCACTTCCCAGGGAACATCAGGGATTCCAGGTTTGTTCATTTCAGGCAACAGGGTATTTGCCCAGAGCGGTTGGGCCAGGGTTAATTTATCCTCCTACCCAATGTATTTCTGAGCTGCCCTCCACACCTGTACTATGTGCTGTGTCATAGATGGAGGGGAGGTCCATTGCACCCATCGGTACAGGTAACAAAGTGGAGTCACACCTTCTAGCCCCATCTTTTCTGCTCTGATATGGGGCAAAGTTGACTCCCCGTGTAGCAAGTCATTTAGAACCGCCCAGTAGTATCACTGAACATGTGTTAGTCTGATCCCTCCCTCCCAGACCAACAGGGGAGTCCATGGTTGGGTACCCTCCCATAGAAGTTCCCTAAGGGCAGAGTCTATCCTCTTGAACTCAAGATCGGGATCTGCAAGGGGGCATTCTGCATGATATATAGGAAATGTGGCAATGCCAACATTTTAAAAAGGGTGGCCTTCCTTAACAGACATAATGGGAGAAATGTCCTGTGTTAGACATCCCTAAGGAAGCGTTCGGTAATAGGGTGTAGATTACGAAAGAGATACTGTGTGTTGTCAACAACAACGACGCCCAGGTACTCAAAGCCCTCTTTTTTCTACTCGGTATGGCCAGTTCAGCAAGTCATCTGCATACAGTGAAACTTAGTCTTCCCACTCCATTGGCCAACGAAAACCTGTCCAAGACACATATTGGCGAAGCTGTACAGCCAGGAGTTCAATGGCGATTGTGAATAGCAAGGGGAAGGGGGGTTGGGGGGGGAGGGGACAGTGGACATCCTTGGCGTTTTCCCCCCACCATAGAGATCCTGCCTTGCACTCTAACCTCGGCTTCCGGCGACTCATATAAAAAGGAGGATCCAAGCCACAAAGTTGGTCCCCGAATCCCATTCTGCCCATGGTTTCCCATATACTGTCCCACACGACCGAATCAAATGCTTTTTCGAAGTCTATAGCCAACAGCGCTAATGATTCACATATGATGGGGGCCTGCTCAAGCGCCAATTGCAGCCGCTGAATTATCATGCGGTCGATTTATCCGGCATAAACCAGCATCGGTCGGGATGAATGTGCATCGAGATAATTGACAGCAGGCGGTTCGCTAGTATTTTAGCAAGTACCTTTGCATCCCCATTAATCAACAAAATTGGCCTGTAGCGCCCACAGGGCTCTAGTGGATTGGATTGTTTGTGGAGGGCCACAATACTGCGAGATTCAGTGGAAGGATGCCCTGCTCCCTGCAGTTTGTAGGGCGCACCAAATCTGGAGGTAACTGGACGCAACAATTGCATACAGAGATTCACAGCTTAGGTTACAAGGAAAGGCAAGTTACATATAAATACAGAGAATCAGCGAAAGGTGCAAAGTCAAACAAGGATAAAGTACATTGTTGGCACAGGTAAAGATTAGATAAACAGAACTGGATACAGTACATTAGTACAGGCAGTCCATGTTCGGAGATAGTTGCTGAGCCGGGTGGCGAAAGGCGGATCAGATGTCTTTAGAGCGTAGCCAATTCAAAGTGTTGCGCCTGAAGCTAAGGAAGGATTGATCAACTCTGAGGTCGACTGGTAGTGCATTATGGGCGTCTTTCACTGGGAAGCTAATTCCTCCAGATTCTTTTTGTTTAAATCTGGGAATGGTAAGGGACAAGGCACTAGTCATTCTAGAGGGGCGGGTAGAGGTTTTTCTTACAATTCTCTCTATTAGGTAAGGGGGTGCTGCCTTGTTTAGGCACTTGAATGTCAAGGACACTGTTTTGAGCAGGATTCTATCCTTGATTTTCAGCCAACGGTTTTCTCTTCTGAATTCTGACACATGCTCTCTGTTAGGAACGTTCAGAGCTGTTCTTAACGCATTGTTTTGTAAGATTTGGAGTTTATCTAAGATATATTTGATAGCACCTAGGTAAAGGGCGTTGCAGTAATCCAACTTTGACAAGAATAATGCGTTAGCGAGGATGATACATCTAGCCTTTGATAAAAATGGCCTGCAAGCCCTGATTAACTTGCACGTATAGGCAGATGAGGCCAAGGAGATTACCTGTTTGCCGAATGTTATGGCAGAGTCAAGGTAGAAGCCAAGAGTTTTTACTTCTTTGAAAACCTTGATGGTGTTTCCATCTATATTGAAGGCAAAGTAGTAGTTCTATTTTTTTAGGTTGACACCAGATCCCAGAATCAGGATCTCTGTTTTGTCGTCATTCAGGCATAGTCCATGGGTTACCATCCATGCCTGAATGAGGTAGATTTTTATTTACCAAGGCTAAGTCGTCGCCATACTTGCCCAAAAGGGGGATGAGGATGTGGGCGTCATCTGCATAGTTAGTGTAGGTGGCAGCCAGCCTATCCAATTTGTCAAACAGAGGCTTGGTAAATATATTGTACATGGTCGGCGAGACACAAGATCCTTGTGACACGCCGCATGTAGTCAAGATAGGATCTGCAGATGCCAAAGGGGAGAAGACTCTCATTGTTCTATTATTTAATAACGATTGGACCCAGGCCATTGCATCTTTAGAGAAATGGGCAGCCGATGCCAGATGTCTGCACAGCACTTCGTGGTCCACCAGGTCGAAGCAAGCTGATAGGTCAAGGAGGAGTAGCATGGCAGCTCATCGATTTGGGTTTTTAGGTCGATTAATGCCGTTTCAGTGCCATGTTGTGGCCTGAAACCGAATTGGCGGGAGCCTAGGAGGTGGTTAGCCTCAAGGTAGGACTGTATTTGCAGATATGCTACTTTGTCGATTATTTTAAGCAGAAAAGGCACTGTGGTGATCCGCCTGTAATTCGTTGGGATGGCAGGATCTAGAGTCTATTTTTTTAGTAATGATAAGACCCAAGATTCTTTTAAATTGCTTGGGACGGTGTTAGTAGCAAAAGAAGCGTTGATTAGTTTGGAGATTAATGGGCCAATGTCTCTTGCAGCCTCTTTGATTATTTGTGCAGGGCAGTTATCACCTTGGCAATTGGACGGTTTTAGAGAAGTGATCATTTTTTCGGTTTCCTGGATGGATATTTTAGTGAATCTGAATGGTTCTAGTGTTCGATTCTAAAAGGATGGTCGGATGCGGCTCAGGATTGTTTAGGGAGGGTTTTTGTTTGCCATCTTGTTTGGAAGTAAAGTTATTTTGTTGGCTAGAGCATTTTGTATACTTGTGCACCATAGTTTATCCTTAGGGGCATTGTCTGTGGGCGGAATAGGGGATTCCATTTCACATAGTATCTCAAATAATTATTTTGTATTTGAGCTAGCTTTTGAGATTCTTCCATTGTAGAGTTTTGTTTTTGTGCGGATTATTTCCTTTTTGTAGTTCTTAGCAAAGTTGGTTAAAGTCGGTTTATTTTTATCTATGGGAGTGTGTCACCATACAGTTTCTAATTTTCTTTTTTGTAGTCTCAGGTTTTTGAGGTGAGGTGAGAACCAGGCATTAAGGTGTGCACGCTGGTTGCTTCTACGCATTTTAAGAGGTGCAATAGTGTCTAACGCTTTAGACATGGTGTTGATGTATGCTTCGACCAGGAGATTAGGGTCTGAGGTATTTGGGATTGAGAAGTGCTGGAAGGATGTTGTGTAATAGTCTTTCCGGGGTGATATTCTTTTTACTTCTAGAAGGAAGAGGAGGTGCAATGACTATCCTCAGGCAGTTGATTAGGTATGGCTAAGGCGAAGGTGATCAGATGGTGGTCAGTCCAGTGTTGTGGGGTGACCTTAGTGATGGAAGTTTTGCAGTTCTGGCCCGCTACCCAGTCTAAGGTCCTGCCTTTGTCATGGGTGGGTGGGTGAGGATACTATTTGTGTTAGTCCTTTTTCTAGCAGGATATTATCTACTGCCTGGGCATTTTTGTCTGCAGGGTCACTGAAACAGAGGTTGAAGTCACCCAGTATTTATATTTGAGAGGAATCTTCAGTGTGGTTTGCTAGGATACTAGAAATGTCCACTTCGAAGGTGCCGATAGGCCCTGGGGGTCTATAGAGTAGGTAAAAGTACGGCAATTGGATATGGCGAGTATGGCGATAAGCAGTTTGCAGGATTTGATTGAAAGCGAAGGTAAAAGTGTTATGAAGAGATCAGATTTAGCTACGAGGGCTAATCTGCCTCCTATGGCATTAGGTCTGTCTGCGCTAAATATCTGGTCATTTTCAGGTACTGCTAATGTGAGGGCTGGGCCCGCAGCTTCATGCAGCCAAGACTCTGTGATGGCTAGGATGTCAAGATTCTCGTGGAGATGGTATCCGCTATTTTTGGCGGCGTTTACCACTAGCGACCTAATGTTGATCAGGGCACCAGAGATAGTAGTCAGGTTTTTAGGGTCCTAAGGGCTGTTGAGGAGGGGTTTAGATGGAGAGGTATTACTTTTAGTTTTATGAGGCGAGCAGGGCTTCGAGATCAATATTCTGTGCGAGTTCTCAATATCGAGGTTAAGTGTGGATTTGATATCCAGGTGTTTACATTCTGTTTCTGGTTGGGTATTATGAGCTTGCTACTAGATAGCTCGTTGTAGAGGCGAGGTAGTCTGGCCCTGAGTCTACAGTTTGTTAGCGGGCAAGGGGTATATCTAATGCAAGTCATAGTAGAGGTTATAAGCTGCAGGCTAATTAGTACTAGGGTCAATTATAGTGGGGACAGCTGGATGATCTTCGGGATCATAGTTTCTCAAAAGCTCAGTCAACCTGGTTGATTGATAGTAGTGAGTTAGAGAGCTGTGGGGGTTGGAGTCTAAACTGGGCTCCAGGCAGGACTGAGTAGTCGATGCAATAGGCTGATGATTAGGCCTAGGCGGTTATAATTAGTGCTGGGGGTGTTCAGCAGCAGGTATGCACTGGTGAAGTTAGGGCAGAGGCTAGGTCTTGGCGAGGCAAGAGCCGTTTAGGCAGGAGAGGCAAGGCAGGCAGGATACAAAGTAGGTGCAGAGTTATACTGTAGAGAGTAATTCAACAGGTGTAGGCTGGTTGTACAGCAATGACCAGTGATATACTAGGTGGTCAACGGGCCAGAGCTGGTGGGTTAAAGATGAAGGGAACTTGTGGGTTTGTACAGTTAGCCAGCGAGTTATCAGCATGCAAGGCTAATACAGTTGAACATTAGGTAGATGAGGTAGCTAGGCATTATCACACAAAGGTTAGGTGACACAAGGGCTACGTAACGAAAGTGGCGTTCCAACGAACGATCTATGCACTATGCAGTTGGGCACATATTTAAGAGGAGGTGTACATGTTAGACTAGCGGGACACACAGCAAAGTAACAAACAAATGAGTTGTTAAACATTATGCAGAATTACCTTAAAATAGTGCAGAAGCGTACAGCATAAACTGGCAGAGCATGGGTAGTATGGCAGAGTAGCATATGCATTGGTAGTAAACATTAGGCACGTTACATTAATAATACAGATGTGTGCACAGTGAGTTAGCGAGACGGCAGCTCATACACTAAGCAGATACATTAAGTCACAAAAGTTTTAATGCAATATGTGCAATCGGCAGGGTCGTTAGACGCTAATACAGGTGATAGCTATGTCCGACTTTCGGTTAAGCTTTCAAGAGAGTTTTAGGTACAGTACATGGAATGTCGGGTGTCCAATTCCAAAGTCTACGCCAAGTAGTTACAAAGAGGCAGCAAGTGGGTGACTGCTATTTGCCACCGTGGCTCAATAAACTTGGTGGGTGAATCGTACTGAGGTGGACCAGGCGCAGTATGTTGCAGGGAGTGGGTGCAGTGGTGGCATGTTACTGAGATTGCTGGAGGCAGAAGACCTCTGGCAGGGATAAAGGTGATGCGATGTGTTATGCAAGGAGCACATAGTATGCAGGCCCTACTGATGTTGGTTTATATAAGTGCATGCAGGATACACATATAGTTATGTTAGGGCACGTCAAAAAGTAATTGTTGGTGGGATGGGTGAAGCTCACCTTAGGTAAGTAGGAGATTGGAGATGGCACAGTGTGGCAAACAGGAGGCAAAACAGGGCCTTAGCCGCGGGACGGCTGCTGCCTTATGGTAGAAGCGATTGGCTAATAAGCCAATGGTAGCCTAGCAACTAAGAAGCACAACCTCAGTTTCATGCCGCGTTGCGCCAGCCATGTTGGAATGGGCCGAGGCTCGGCAGCAACGTGGCGGGCTGGCAGGACATAGCAATTTAGCACAGATCCTGGGCAACAAATGTGTTGGAACATATTATATAAAGGGGATAGCACTATTCCTCCAACCTTTTTCCATGTCTCAACCGGGAATCCGTTGGTGTCTGGCATTTTACCAGAATGAAGTTGGGTGACACTATGGCAATTTCACCCTGAGTGATATCAGCTTCCAACTGTGAGCACTGGGCATCTGTCAGCTGGGGGGGGGGGGGGGGGGGGGAGTCAAGTTGACGAGTGTGGTATCACCTCGCAGCCCGCAAGGACTCCAATAGAGCTCTGCATAGTAGTCAGCAAAGGCCTTGGCTATACCTAAATCCATCCTCACCATCTCCACCTGGCGATTCCTGAGCCCCCGGACGTGCCGGTGCCCTTCATCTCTCCAAGCCAGTCCAACATTTTACCCGCCTTATCGCCGGATTCAGAAATGCGAGTGCACATTTCCCAGTGGGCCTGCCTGGCGTTATCCAGGGAGATATTGCAAAGTATTTCCCTGGCTGTGAGGAGCAACCAAAGCGCTTCGGAAAAAGCCTAGGGTCAAGTACTCTGCCCCTCACCTCCCAGCCTCATCCTCACCAACCCGCTGGAGCTGGACCTTCCTTCAGGCCGCAACCCATGAGATGATTTCCCCTCAGATGACCCGTCTTGTATCCCTCCTACAACGTCACTGGGCTGTCCACCGAACCATCATGGATATAAAAGGATTCAGTGGTCCTGGACTGAACATGCTCTACAAAATTGGGGTATCCCAAATAATAACCGTTCCGATGCCAGTTTGGGTGGGCCTTGCTGTGTTGCTTTGGACCTCCATCACCAGCAGTGAGTGGTCCGAGACACTGCAGGCCAGGTAGCGTGCAGCCGCCACTTTGTGTGTGTATGTGTGTGTGTGTTCTGCCGCGGGAGAAAGAAATAGTCCAGCCTTGAGAGGGAGGCGTGGGCCCTGGAGTGAAGCGAGTACCCACGTTTGTTTTGGTGCAGATCTTGCCAAACATCACAAAGACCCAACGCTGAAAGTAAAGGCTGCTAACTTGGTAGGAATGTTTGGATTTCTCCCCCGCAGGTGTGTACGATCCAAAGTCACCACCAAGGACCCACAGGTCTACCTGGTGGTTTGAGAATAAGGCCCGAATATCAGTGAGTAGTTCTGCAAAGAGTGGGGGAGGGGCATAAACCGCCAGGATACCAAGAGTCAAGTCCCATACTTCGCCTGTCAGCAGGACAAATCTACCCTGGGGGTCTTGTTGTACTACCCGCATTCTGAGGGGGGAGGTGCTTATGAAGCAGGATTAATACACCCCTGACCCCCATGGACAAGCCTGAGTGTAATGAGGTCTTGTAATGTGTTCTGCAGAAAAGTGTACATGTCGACCCAGCCATGTGAGTAGGGCAACATCGGGGGAGAATGCTAGATATGCATATAGCCTGCTGTTGAAATATCTAGGATTGACATGAGGTAGGATTTTGCCAAAATCACTTTGTCCAAACACTTCCTTTTAAGTTCTTTTATTATCAAAACATTCTCAGAATCAGAAGAGGAGACCTACTAGTCAGAAGGTGATGCCAGGGGTACAAAATTCACGTTACGCACTGCTAGCAAGCCATACAAAGTAATTTGCCAACTCAATTCTATAAATGGACAGCTCATCATTTCTTACTCACAGAGAGTTAATTATCAATAACAGCTAGTGACAAGCGCACATTGTGTTCCCAGGTGATGCCATTGAAAGATCCCTGCTGGATCCTTTCTTCCTTTTATCCCTCATACCCCGTTCACTGTTTTCCAAAAGAGTGAGAGTCCCTGTAATGAAACAACAAGGCCAAATAGGTTCTATACGATGGTACCCAATCATTAAGGCCTACAATGATGTTGGCCGTCTGTGCAATTCCAAAAGGAGAAACATACGTTTGCATGTCAGTTTGGTCCGCCCAGAAGCCCATTTCCAGGTGGTTCAACTCTAACGAGCACCAACTGAAACTCCAGACGTGTGTTTCTATCATGTTGGGCAACATCAGAAAGGTGCCACTGAGGTGTAGCATCTCGCTAGGTACATGGTAAGGAATCCACTTCTGGATTACCCTTCCAAACACAGGTTGAACCCCAAAGGATTCAACATTTGCCAAAAGTGCGAGAGTCCCTCTACTATCAATGAACAAGTCCAAATAACATGTTCTCTTGGACGATGGGGACCACTCAAGAGGACCTACAATCACGTGTTTCTATCTGCACCAAACTACAGGAGAATTATTCATTTATCTCCAAGTATCCTCGGAGTATCTTATTGCTTCCCAGACACATTCCAGACTCCTTAAATCAGTGTGCAGTAGGCACATTCTTAACCTTGTTTTGCCCAAAAGGAAACTGTACAGATAAGGAAACATCCCCAAGAATGCTTCCTTCTAGGTGACATTTGATCCAACCCTAAATAGGGATGCACGTAGACTATGCATTGAGAGCGCGCAAACTCCTTTGCCGTATCCCACATGCACATTCGGAAACACGTGCAGGGAACCGGGACAAACATTGTGCCCAACCCTCAAACAGTGGAAACGATGCAGCTGTCACATGACTAGAACTGCCTTCTTCCAGCCACCAAAAGCATCAGGCAACAATGATAGTTGACAACCACTCCCAGTTCTAGATAACTCCCAATGTATTACCAGTTTATATATTTTAAATGCAGGTGCCACCTACATAAACCCAGTTTGACAATTGTACTAGTTTGACTAACTCAGTATACTTCCAGTATAATATATTAGTTAACACAATCCCAGTAAATTACTGGTTTGACAAATCTAGTAAAATCTTATTTTGGCAATCCGACAATTCTCCCAGTTGCACTAACCTAATATATATTCCGTTTCACAACCCAGGTTACACGATCACAATACATTACTTGTTTGAGAATGCCAATACTCTCCCCGTTTGACTATCGCAGAACACTCTCGTGCGTGTTCACTGAAGTTTGGTAATGTGCTACAAGAAGAACAAACTGCTTCAAATATCAGTATACTCCTTGGAGAAACACTAAACTCCCAGTCTGCACAATGTCAGGATGGTCCCATTTTAAACCACTCCAGTAAATTCCAAATGTTAAATGTTTCTGTAAGTGACATATTTCCAGAATCCCAGCCTACTCCCAATTAGGCATTTCCACTTTTTGCAATACTGATATACTCCTAGGTTCGACAATCTCACTATATTCCAATTGTATCTAACCCAGTACACACCTAGTTGGACAAGGCCTCTAGAGTGCCAGTTTGCACAATTCCAGTATACTTGCTGTTTGAGAAGCCCAGTACAGTGCAATGTAAATCCCAAGTCAGACCAAAATATGGCGAGTGCCTTCGAAACCATGGGCAGGCCCTTTCAAGGGCTAGAAAGTAATGTGCGAGTTTAACTCGAGGTACAGACAGGCTAGAAAACGAGTCCAGCTAGCATGAAAAACAAAATGGCCTGCAAAAATGTGAAACGTACCCATACAGATGCCAATGCAGGACTGGCTTGAAGAGGGAGAACTGCAGAACAACAGCTAATTAAGTAGCCTGCTGCATGGTTCATCAGCCCTCGAAGACGAGGCAATGTTCAGTTTGGTAACAACTCCTTAAAGAAAGTTCACCCAGGGTAATGAAGGTCAGACCATCGCACTGGCTTCCAACCTACCTGAAAACATGTAATAATTATCAAATGCATAAAAATAAAAAAATTAAAGAGTAGAAAATAGCTTTACTGTGTCCACCTAACCAGGATATTAGGAAGAAGTATACACCTTTGGTAGGAGGAACTTTAAACAAGCACTGGCAAAGCCAACAGACTTGGCTTTTGTGTAGGCATGGGATAAACATTTAGAAGAGAGGGGAAAGTGGTGGTATCTATAGAAAGATACCTTAGCCCCTCGACACCTTACGTGCTGGGTATATCATTCAATGATTGGCGTCAAACGTATATTTTAGTAGAAGTGGATTGCATCGTGCACTCTTAAATATTCCTTGAACACGAATTGTATACGTATAGAATGTGTTCAAGGTATATCTAAAATTGTACTTCTTGATATAAACACGATACAATCACTTCTACTAAAAAACCGTACAAGTTGACCCCAATCATTGAATGGTATATCCAGTACTCAATGTGTGATGGGGTTAGAGCTATCTTCCTATAGATACCACCATTTCTTGTTGCTATACTTGCACTTATGTGCAAGGGTTGTCCCTACCTCCCCTGCACCCAAACTGACAATACGTTTTTTTATAATGAATATTGTCATTGGAAAATGTAGGTGGGTAATAGAATCAATCCTTTACGATCAGATAAGCGCATTTGCCAGGCACTGCCATAATGTTACGGTACTGTCTGGCCATATGATGGAAAAAGCTGGTAAACAGTGTTAGTACCTGGGTCTATGATAGTAGCGCCTGGCAAATGCTTAGCTAATACCTATACACGAGCCAAAACTGTTGGCTTTTCAAGTAACTTCAGTGCAAGCAATAGGTGCAACAACACACAGTCCATATAAATTAAGTTACTATAAGCACAGTTGGAAAATTCATTTGTATTACACTGTAGCACATTTAGAGATGCAATTAAGCCATTAACCCTCCAAAGTCTTCTCTGAAATAACGCAAGCAGGATACTTACAGCACAAAGTTTGATATTATTGCTCGAAAGATCTAGCTCATGGATGTGTTTGAGTGGGGAGGAGCAGGAAGTAGGTGGGACAGCCCATATGGCTTAGCCAGTGGTCGAAGTGAGCGGGAGCAGGAGCAGTGTTTCGCTACTTTTCAAAGCAAGTTTCACTGTTTCTATACTTTTATTTTAAAAAGAAACAGTTATGGAATGGCTTCGTTTTAAAATAAAAGTGTAGGAAAAAGTTGAAACGTGCACTTCAGTGAACTGCACTAAACGTTCCCTTAAACAGCAGGCACATTTGTTTGGGGGGTTTGAATTGTGCATGAGAGGGGCACTGCGATGGGGTTTGTGGGGAGCTGGGGACCTAGTTCCACTACTTATTTTCGTACACTTCAACCACTAGGCTTAACGTGGACAGGCAACGTGGTTGATAAAAAAAAAATAAAAAAAACACACCTCAAGCTTTGTCCCTCCTCATAAACCCTCTCCCACCCTGTTCATTGCTCTCAACTCACCTGCTTTGGCAGGTGTCACCCGCCTTGCAAGCAGTTGATTCACCCGCCAAGCCCCCTATACGCCCATTCAATTTGATGGGCTCTCACCGGTATGCAGTGATAAAATAGCAGCAAAAATGTCACCTGTACAAAAAAAATTGCGGAAAAAAAAAAAGGCTGTGGTTTGATCCGTTAAAGGTGTACCCCATTACAACATTTAAGGGGAGCGGGAGTTGCAGGGGTGTCCCCCGCTTCACTTAATGGGTATAATGGGTCTGTGGGTTGCAGGGGTATGATTTTAACACATGGAACCCTCTCACCCGCCTTGGCAACACAAAAGGTTGAGATCTATGCTGCCATCTGTGTAATCCAATACAATAATTTCGGATTATATAAATAGCATACTGTCATTTGTGTTTCTGCTCAAGAGGGTCTTCAAAAGAGCGCTCTAGGACGATGAAGTTGGACATAAAACTATTGCTATGCCCTATTTCAGAAGCCATGGTGGAAAAAACATGCCCGCCCATACTTGGATCTTACGCCAATCTCTTGTCATCCGCAAATGCCTTCTCGTAACGCAATCCTTCCAGGGTGGGCTCCGGTTCACTGCTGATCCTGTTAATATGGGTTCCTGTGCCTTCTGGCTCCTGGGGACCCCGATGACCCCTCCCTGCAGAGTTGATAGTCTCTGTCCCACGAGTGCGCTCATTTTCCTGGTCCCTCATAGAAGTCACGGGTGGGCAAGGTGCCTTCAGATTCTGCCTAGCGGCGACTCCTTCCCCTGCGAACAAGACCTGTACAGGACGTCTCCGAAGCGCCCTCACTGGACGGCGTGCCAGCACAATACCACACTTCCACAGGCGGCCAAGAAGCGCCGCCGACATGTTTCTCGTGAGCGCTGCCATATTGGAAGTCTTTCATGCACTGGCCAGTGTTGTAGGAAATGCAGCTCATGTGCACGCACCGCTCAGTGATGACCCGAAATCCAATCCAAGACGAGCACTCTCACAACTGCAAAGCCTTTGAGCTTCAATGGACAGAAGGTTGACGGTTTTCACAACCCTTTTTTGGGGTGCCCAAGCAAAGGACTCCCGACTCAAGTAATAGCGGACGCTCTAATGTGAAGCGACGAGCTGCGCATGCGCAATCTTACTGAATTGGACCTGTTCTGCACGGGGTACTTTATTTTATATAACACCGGCTCATCACAGTGTATTTTAATGTAAAGCGTCTACATTGTGAAGGTGTGGAAGTGAAATACTGTTCACAAACATATTTTAATTTACGGCAAGGCACGGGCTGCGATTTTACATAACAACCTCTTTACTAACTGCCCTGGAAGATTGCCTGAATAAATGCTGACAAAAGGCCTACAATCCACGCCAGCTTTCTCAACAACACCAATTGAGCTTCCAGGACAACCCGAACGTCCTTTTTGATCACCTTGATCTTGCCCGTGGGCAACAACAGGGTCGCCTGCAAGGTGTCTATCTGAAACCCCAGGAAATCTATCCTCTGACTCTTCTGCCTCCTAGACTTCTCCCAGTTGATCAGGAAGCCTAGGCTTTGCAACAGGGATACCATGACCTGTAACTGACACAGGGCCATCTCCTTGGAATGTGACATCAAAAGAATGTCATCTAAATAAATGATGAGACGAATCCCTCGAGCCCACTGGGCCACCGACAGCCCGAACAGCAGAGATACAAACACCCATTTCTTGCCGCCCACTGAAATTGCAGGAACTTCTGGTGCGGGCCGTGAATAGGTATGGTCAGGTAAGCATCTTTGAGATCCAATATTGTCATCCAATCCCACGGAAGGAGAGTGTCTCTCAGCAGATGAATACCTTCCATCTTCAAATGGTTGTACTCCAGGAACCGGTTGAACTCCTGGAGATTGAAAACCGGTCGCACCCCCTCCAATTTTTACTTTACTAGAAAAATATTGCTGATGAACCTGGGGGATGACCATGCCAACTGCTGAATTGCCCCTTTTTGAAGTAGGTTTTGCACCTCCTGATCGATCACCTCCAAATTCTCACTCTGGAAAATGATCAGCCTCGGAAGCGTAACCTGAAAGGACTCCTTGTAAAACTGTATGTGAAACCCCTGAACAGTCTGCAGCACCCACGGATCGTGTGTGAGGTGTAAGGGAGGCATGATATCACAAGTATGACACTGTCACAAAGCATACAATTTGTAAAACCTTTATTAAAGTTTCAATGGGGTTGGAGAAACTCCTAGTTTGTCCTATAGATAAGATGGGAGTAGTCTCGACCATCAAATAATAAATAAAACAGTCCTAGTCAGTCTCTGTCAAATAAAAGTGGCTTAAACTAACAAAATCTAATGCCTTCCCTATCTCTTATACAACTTGATAGAAAATCAGTGTTGAAATATAAAGAATAAATGTGGCTGAGTCAGCTCTCCTCCCCACATTGGACAACACGGAGTAAGGCGGTCCCTGCAGGCAAGATGACACACTCTGGGTCAGACTCTGAACGTAAAAGGCAATTCAAAACGGGAATCGAGGGCCGCCTAGCCTTCCACGGTAAAGTTGCTTTCCAACTTCTAACACAAAGTTCACAAAACAGTTGACGCTGGTCCCCCTCTGCCAGGCTCAGACCTCTTAAAGCAAAAAAACACAGTTCACCAAAAGTTCTTGTCGGTCCCCTTCTGTCGGGCCCAGACCTTTCAAAGCAAAAGTTCTCAATAGGCCTCCCTAAATCGGGCTCAGACCTTACAGAGCGAAACAAACACTTGCAGGGGTTCCCTACCCCAAGCTTAATTCACCTTTTGTAGGGGTTCCCTTCCCCCAACTTATTTCACCTTCGGTCTCCCTTATTCAGGCTTTGACTGTTTCCTGATGTTGAAGACTTTCGAGTGTGCATGGCGTCTTTTCTTCAGACCTCCACAGGACCACTTTGACTTTCCAGTTTGCAATTCAAACTCCCAGGTTATTTACCCCAGTGCTTCCTGGTCTGGGTAGTTCACTATTCTCTTTCCCCTCACTTCGGGGTCAATTCCAATTCGAATTTGTTTACTTTTTATCGCTACAAACTTTTCAACTTTCACAGAGACTTTCGAGTGGGCTACTTCCTTTCGCCGTACCACTCCGTTACTCAGTATCGCTGGCCTTCCAGCTATCGTTACTTCAAGTTCATTTGCAGGTCTGCCTTTCCTCATGTCTCATCCACACGCGTGCAGTTTTCAATTGTGCAATATAATGTACATTTCTTCAGCACACACTGGACTCTCAGGTCGCTTGACAACTCACCGGTTGTGTGTGTTTCTTTCTTGTCTTCCCAATTAGTGACCCAAGGTCAGTACCACAGGCTCAGCCTCCCCTCCCCAACTCGGTCGTTCACCCGGGAGGGTCGCTGATGTCCTTGAAACTCAATGCAGCCTTCTTGTTTGGGATTCGTCCTTCTCCACGTGTCATTCGCAGCCTGTTGGAGGCAACGACCTCCTGCAGGGAACTCTTGGGCTCCCCAACCTGTTGCTTTCGCCCCTTGGTCCGCCGATGTGCTGCAGTAGGTTCGCTTTCATCGCAGAAATTCTGCTCTTACTCATATTCCTTCTTGCTCAGAGTACGTCTCTATGTTACGCTTTTTATCCGTATGAGGAGAGCATTGGTATCAGACGAGTCAAGTGAGTCACTTTGCCTGACCCAATTAACGGGATATGTCCGAAGTGAGGTGTACAAATTAGGATGTTTACTCTCAGTTGCCCTCTTCCTCGGCCTAGTGTTTGTGTGGAAGGGGGGGGGGGGCAGGGCTGGGACATTGAGAAATCCTATGAAATGGGATGGGTTAGGTGTACGAGAAAGGAGGAAATAACGCGTCTCACCATAGGCTGTCTCACCCCCTGTGAGGAACGCATGGTGGCAACAGTAAAGACAGACAAAAGTTATCACAATTCAAGGATGTTTATTGAGCAATGTTTCCAGGGTGGAAACGCACCTAAACTAAACCTAAATCTAAGATGGGAGCAAGCGTCGACTATCAAATGTAAATAAGGCAGTCCTAGTAGCGCTCTGCCAAAATAAAAAGGCTTTTACTAAGAAACCTATTGCCAAACCTTCCCCACGTTTTAGGCACAGGGTAAAGTGGGATCTTGGAGCACAGCACACAGTCGAGCTCCCCAGCATGAATCGACAGTTCTGTTCCAGTTTATCAGGAGCCTCGATGGCCAAGTCTCGTTTCACTTGAAAATCTCTTGCCTCCGAGGGCCTGATGTATGCAAATAACAAAACAAAAAGTTTCTTCAACAAATGAAAGTTTGTTTCCTGCTTTCACTTAGGGTGAGGATTCTTCACCCCTGGGTCCTCCTCTTATGGGCGCTGACCCCTCTTTACTCTTAGCCTCCCTCCACCGGGGTCACTATGGCTTTATCTTCCTTCACAAATCTTAATATCTTTTTATACAGTTCTAGTGGACATCACTCGGCAGTGTTCACTTTTGTCAACACACTGTTTCTTGGGACTTTAGACTTGCCCCTTCTCATTAACATCCCTTGGTCAAGTTCACTCTTGCCAACTTCACATTCATAGTTGTTTGCAGGATTCACTTCCCTTGCTTTCTCCACAGTTCTTAGGTCAAAGGCTTTCAACTGTACAGGTTTTTGCTTGACCTCCTGTATCACCACTTTGACCTAAATTGGCAGCTCTCCTACGGCCTTCTGGTGCTTGTAGTTTCATTCAAACGGTGATCGACCAGAGTCTCTCAAGTCAGCACCAAAGTGGTGCCTATTCCCTCTGCAGCTCGTTTCCCCTGTAACACTTTTACACAGTTCATTCAACACAGCCCGGTTCTTATCGGTTCTCCCCTTGACTCACTGGCTGTGATGAACCGATTGGCCATCGGCTTCACTAAAGTCAAGGCCGGTACCAAGGTCGCGGGAGCTTCCCTCGCTCTTGCTTATCGGCGTAGGCTTGGCCCGTGTACCGTTGACATCTGTTGCTTGACACTTTAGCTATTGTTCTCGGTCTTATGCTCTCTTCCTCGAAGGGTCGGCGGGCCTGGGATGAAAAGGGCAAGGTCGTTTCTCTCCTCGTCACCCTCTCAATTCCCACCGCGTTTCACCTTCTCTTGAACTGCCGGGCCTGGTTAGCCGTCTCGTCTTGCTGTCTGCCATGCTCGTGCTGTGCTCTCTTGCTCCCCCTTTTATCCCTCTGGGGAAGGGAAAGGGCTGTCAGGTGTGTGTGTGATTCTGATCAATTGCCTGGCTTTGTCTGACCCTTGTATTGGGACATGTCAGGTAAACAGCTCTGGTGTTAGTCCGTTCTTTGGTGTTACGTGCAAAAGTATTTGTGTCGAAAAGGGGGGGGGGGCGTGGTTTTGAATGTTCTATGTGGTAGGATGGGGACAAGGTGTTGAAAGAATGGGGATACCGTGTCCCACCCTTCGGTGTCCCACATCCACTGCCAGAGGGTCCCTTATCCAGGTGATCCTCCCTCAATGGTCCACCCAGAGTAACTGGATCCAATAGCGATGGCGTGTCCTTGCCAACTGGATGACAGATCCCACTAGCCAGGGTGTCACCTTCAGATTTCTCACATGCCCTGCCTCCATGCGATGTAGCCACATTTGTTTCACAAGGGAACCGGGAAAGAAAATCCATGTTTTCCTGGTCTTTTCCCTTCCGGTGTTCTACTGTGAAACAATAGGGTTGAATTGGTTAAGAAACCAATTCATGATCCAAGGGTTGGACTCTTTGCGTTGGCTAATCCAAATTAAGGGTCAGTGCTCTGTAACCTTGGTGAACTTTCGTCCTAATAGTTAATACCTGAGATGAATAACGGCCCACTTGATGGCTAGGGCTTCTAATGCTACCACAGAGTAATTTGTTTCACATGTGAACAACTTGCACTTGGTGTATAATATCGGGTGTTCCAGTCCATCGCAAATTTGGGACAGGACGGCTCCTAACCCTGTAAGTGATGCATCTGTGTGTAACACAAACTCTTTTGGGAAGTTGACTACCTTTAGGATGGGATTTTGGCATAAGGTCTGCTTTGAGATGTTGTAGCATATCTCGTTATCATCATTGCACTGAAGTTTCTGGGGTTCAGCATTTTTAAGTTTATCTGTCAGCCGGGCCGTTTTGTCCAAACTGTTAGGGATAAAGCTACGGTAATATCCTATTAGACCAAGGAAAGCCCTAAGATCTCTTTTTGTCTTGGGAGTTGGAGTATCCAAGACGGCTTTTACCTTTTCATGTTAGGGTTGTACGGTCCCATTCCCTATGAAAAAACCAAGGTATTTCACAGCTGATTGGGCGTACAAGTAAAACAAACACGTTAGGTTCCCTCTTGGGGTGTACGCAGAATGGGGGAAGAGTTTCCCACAGAACCAGGGTAACTCCAGCCTTCTGAGCTGGTTACTACTACAGGATCCCACTCTTAATGCTCATGGAAAGGAGCAGCAGCAGTGGGTGTCTATGTCTGGACCCTAAGGCACGATCAAGGTAACAATACTCACAAGACTGAAGCCTGTATATGTCCAGCAGAAACTGAACAATGACTGCCTCCTGAAACAGAAACCAGCACACCGTTAACAATGGCACAAGGTACAATACTGAAAGTCAACAAAGGAAAGGGGGCAGAGATTGCCTGTTGGAAACCCAGCAGCCAAACTCTGAACAAAGGAAATGCACAAGGCACAAGTGAAGACAAGAACTGTAACAGAAATATCCAGGGAAAAAAGGAAGCCAAAGTGAGCAAGGTTCGGGACAGAGAACCGGAAGAAAGAAGAAACACAAGAAAACTAGCATCTAACTGCAGGGGTAAGGGGACTGGAAACTGCAGACTGCTAACAAGGAACAGTAATTCTGGACTGGAATAACAAGGGTAGGACTGCAGAGAGAAAACAAGGAAACTGTAGCTCTGCAGTGGGATAACAAGGGCAGGGCTGAAGACTGATAACAAAGAAACTGTAGCTCTGAAGGGGGATAACCAGGGCAGAACTGAAGACTGATAACAAGAATACTGTAGCTCTGAAGTGGAATAACAAGGGCTGGACTGAAGACTGATGACAAGGAAACGGTAGCTATGAAGTGGGATAACAAGGGTAGGACTGAAGACTGATAACACGGGCAATGGGCAGAGAACAAGTAGCTACAGTAGGGAACAAGATAATTAGTGTTAGAGAGCAAGGGGCTGTAGGCAGGGAGCAGGGCTGCAGTATAGGAAGCACTGAGGTGCAGGGCAAAGGGCAAGGGAGTGAAGTCAGAGTAGCAGGGCTGCAAGGCAGGGAGCACAGGGCTCTGCAACAGGAGCAAGTTCTGGAAACAGGACACAGCAGAAATCTAAGGATCAAGGCAACAATATGGTGGCCTTCAACATTTTGTTAACTTCCTCGATCATTATCTCTTTACGTGCCTTTGGTAGACAATATGGTTTTAGATGAACGACTTTGCCTTTAGCAGTTCTAATATAATGGTATGTACCTTTTACTCTTCCTGGTTTTTCTGAGCATACATCAGGGAATGCCACCACTACATCTCTTAAATCTTCTCGTTGTGTGATAGACAACTCAGAAGGAATTAAGTCAAAGTTATCTACATCTTCCGGAACCAGGCAGGCTAGTACTTTGGCATGGGTGGCTGACAGATTCTCTTTCCACTGTTTTAAGAGATTGATGTGATATAAGTGGACTTTCTGTTTTCTGTCTGTTCGGGCTATTTTATACATGCATGTTCCCGTTCATTCTATTACCTCGTAAGGTCTGTGCCACTTCGAAACAAGTTTGTTCTCTGAAGTGGGTAAGAGGACTAGTACCTTCTGTCCAACAGAAAAAGATCTAAAATTTATTTTTTATCATAATTAGCCTTCTGTTGGCTCTGGGCCTTTCCCATGTGAGTACAAACGAAGTCCTGAACCAACTTCATGTGTTCTCGCATTCTAGTGGTGGTTTGTGATATTGGAATGGGAGCCTCCTCTCGTTCTTCCCAGGTGTCCCAGAGCATGTTTAGAACATCTCTCGGTTCTCTTCCATAGAGTAGCTCAAAGGGAGAAAAAACAATTGAAGCTTGTTTTTTTTTTTCCTTACGGCAAATAATGCTCATGGGATCATTCAATCCCAGTCTTTCCTGTCTTTGTCTACCAATTTCCGTAGAATTCGTTTCAGGGTCTTATTGAATCTTTCTACTTGACCATGGGTTTGAGGATGGTACACCGAAGTTCGCAAGGTGGTGATGGGGAGTAGCTCTTTAACTACGACCATAAGCTTACTAAAAAAAATTCGAACCTTGATCTGTTAGTATTTCTTTTGGAAAACCAACCCTAGAGAACTACAGTAGAAGATGTTTTAGGATCTGCTGAGTGGTATTATTTCGCATTTGGGGAAAGCCTCTGGATATCGGGTTACATAATCTATGATTACCAGGACATATTGTTTCCCAATTTAGATGTTTCTAGAGGTCCTATTATGTCCATACTAATTCTAGAAAAGGGGACTTCTATGATCGTCAGCGGATTCAGAGGGGCAGGTTCTGGGATGTGTGGGCTGGTCTTCTGACATATTTTGCAGGTTTGTATGAACATTTCTATATCTGCGTGGATACCTGGCCTGTAAAACATTCCACTATGTACTTGGGTGTTAACATGTCCCAAATTCTCTCCTGTGAGATGGGAATGTGCGCTCTCCAGCACAACCTTTCAGTGGCTTTTAGGTATTACTAGATGGGTCTTTATAAAACCTTCGGATGAGGTTTCTCTTCGGTAAAGTAACCCACGTTTTAAGAAGAAAAAGGGACTTCCCTTCTCTATGCCTTCCTCTTGTGGGATTGCTTGTAAAAAAGATTCAGTGAGGGCTGGATCATTGCTCTGGGCAAAGGCTATGTCGGGATAGATGGTGGGCTCTTCTCCTTTCCTTTCTTCAATGTTAAGAGATTTATCAGCTTCGCCAAAGCCTAATTTACCTCTCTCTGTTTTATATGGTTTGCTTTCTTTAAACTGAGGGAACAAAGCTCTTTGCAAAATTCCCTGCGCAATTTGGTCTTCCCGACATACCTCAAAAGGGACTTTGCCATGATTTTGTAAGAGAACCTTCACGTCTCCCCTGAAGTCGAGGTCAATAATGGCCTCTAAGACATCTATTCCGAACTTCCATGCTAAGCCAGAGTTTGGGGCTAATCGTATGTAACACCCTGGTGGGGGTATCAAAACCAAGTCTTTAGGAATCATTCCTCTTTTCCCCAGGGGTATAATAGCTTCCCTACTGCTACAGATATAGAACCCTATTGATCCCTTGGTGGCGATGGAAGGGTGAGAGTCTCTCTGACTACGTTTTTGAAATTGTAGGGTTCCCCAACTTGTTTCAATTGAGTCATATCTCACTCCTGACACCATATGTGAGGAACCCATGGTGGCAACAGTAAAGACAGACATAAGTGATCACAATTCAAGGGTGTTTATTGAACAATGTTTACAGGGTGGATAAATGCCTAAACTAAACTTAAATCTAAGATGGGAGCAAGTGTCGACCATCAAAGGAAAATAAGGCAGTCCTAGTGGCATTGTGTCAAAATAAAAAGGGCCTATACTAAGAAACCTATTGACAAACGTTACAACTACTACAAAAAGGGTGTGGGAAGGTTTTCAAAAAAAGAACGAAGTGTTTCCAAAAATATATCAGGATGCAGCAGCATGGGTCTCCTTTCCCCACGTTTTGGGCACAGGGTAAAGTGTAATCTTGGAGCACAGCACACACTCGAGCTCCCCAGCACGAGTCGACAGTTCTGTTCCACTTTATCAGGAGCCTTGATGGCCAAGTCTCATTTCACTTGAAAGCCTCTTGACTTCGGTGGCCTGATGTATGCAAACAACAAAACAAAAAAGTTTCTTCAACAAATGAAAGTTTGTTTCCTGTTTTCACTTACGGTGAGGATTCTTCCATCCTAGGTCCCTCTCTTCCAGGCGCTGACCCCTCTTTACTCTCAGCCTCCCTCCACCGGGTTAACTATGGCTTTTCCTTCTTTCACAAATCTTAATGTCTTTTTAAACAATTCCAGTGGACATCCCTCGGCCGGGTTCACTTTTGTCAACACACTGTTTCTTGGAACTTTAGACTTGCCACTTCTCGTAGGCATCCCTCTGTCAGGTTCACTCTTGCCAACTTCATATTCACAGTTGTTTGCATGATTCACTTTCCTTGCTTTTTCACAGTTCTTAGGTCAAAGGCTTTCGACTGTACAGGGATTTAGCTTGACCTCCTCTATGACCACTTTGACCTAAATTGGCGGCTCTCCTACAGCCTTCTGGTGCTTGTAGTTTCATTTAAACGGGGATCGACCATAGTCTCTCACGTCACCACCCATGTGGTGCTGATTCCCTCTGCAGATGGTCTCCCCAGTAACACTTTCACACAGTTCATTGAACGTGGTTCAAACTTGCCACTTTGCGATTCTCATTCAACACAGCCCGGTTCTTATCGGTTCTCCCCTCAACTCACCGGCTGTCGTTAACTGCTTGGCTTTCGGCTTCACTGTAGTACAGGCCGGTACCACGGTTGCGGGAGCATCCCTTGCTCCTGCTTATCGGCGTAGGCCTGCCCTGTGTACCGTTGACATCTGTTGCAAGACACTTTAGCTATAGTTCTCTGTATTATGCTCTCTTCCACGAAGGGTCTGTGTCTTTCTCCTTCTCTTAAACTGCCGGGCCTGTTTAGCCGTCTCGTCTTGCTGTCTGCCGTACTCGTACTGTGCTCTCTGGCTACACCTTTTATACCTGTGGGGAAGGGAAAGAACTGTCAGGTGTGTATGATTCTGATCAATTGCCTTTCTAAAAGGTGTTGGAAGAAGGGGGATACTGTGTTTCTCCTGTCGGTGTCCCATTTCCACTCCCCGAAGACCCCCCATCCAGGGGATCCTCCCTAACTGGTCCACCCCCAGAAACTGGACCCAATAGCCTGTCCTGGCCACCTGGATGACAGATCCCAGGGGACTAGCCAGGCAGACACCTTCAAGTTTCTCACACCCCCATACCCTGCAGACCCCTCAGACAGGCGATCCTCCCGCACTGGTCCACCCCAAGGGTCTGGAACCAAAGGCGATGGCCGTGCCCTGGCCATCTGAGAGAGATACCCGGGGACTAGCAGGTGAGACCCTCTGGTTTCTCACAAAGGGCACACCAGGAATGGAAAAACCAGTCAACCTGCCCCATATCTTTCCTCAGAAAGAACTGTCCATCAGGAATAAAGGAAGGCTCAACTCTGTGTGTCCTCGTCCTCTGGTCACTTTGGGGGAAGGCCTGGCATACCCGCCATCCTCTAGCGCACTGGGGGTAGAAGGTTTAGGCCGGTGTGACATCCGCTGACTGCTGCACAAACTGCGACTGACGGTTAGGGCCTTGAGTGAGATAGCCGGGTAAGAGACCCCGTCCTTTACAGGACCCCTCTAAAAACACACACCTCAGAAACCCTCTTCATAGAGGCATGTGCCTTATCCGGCCAAGTATAGAGACCCACATACTTAAATATAACCTTAATTAACTTGTCTCCAAACAACTCTGTGCCCGCCTCAACCCCAGGCTCTCTCGGTGCTAAATCCGCCAACTTGGGGTCTAGGGCCAACAATACACTTTTCCTGCACTCTGCTGCAATAGCCGCATTGGCGTTGCTCACAAAACAAATGACCCTCTGCACCCACTGACAAAGAACACTGGGGTCCACCAAACCTCCTTGCTCCAGTGCCTGCTTCGAGAGATCAAAAATCTCGGCGAGAGTGCCCGTAACATCAAGCACCTTATCTAGACACAACTTCAAGGCCTTATCCAAACCCTTTTTAGGATCCTTGCCTGACTTGGCCAAAAAAAACACTAACTGTCGATCCAACTCCAAGGTCACTGTGACCATCTGAAAAGTGGACGGCCCAGGGAACTCTGACCGTTGCCTATTCTTTTCCGCCTTCTCCAATGGCTTCTGGATCCTTGCATCCAAATACCTTTCCACATGAGAAAAAGGTACCCACTCCCAGGACCTAGGTTGGGCAAAAGCAGAGGGAACAAACAAAGGCATCCCCTGCACATCCAAAATCTCCTGTGCGGCATCAGGTGCTAGAAGGGCAAGCACTACCCTCATCCATAAGAGGTTCGGTGCCATATCTACGCCAGTTTTGACCCCCGCAGTCAAACCTAGGTCAGGAGAATCAGATTTGCCATTCCAATGCTCCCTGAATAGGAGGCTGGAGCATCCCACTTTCTTTTTTACGCCACACTCACCCCTGCCACCTTGGACACAGGGGCTTTCCACTTACCACAGGCCACTTACTTTGACTGAAGTACACACACCACCTTGACTTTCTTTGCGCCTGCGAAGGACTTTCGCCCAAACTCTGCCCCCAACCTTTTCTTTAAAGGTGCCTACATAAATCATTTCTCCCGGCCTGACAAAACAGTCGACCAAAACTGCAGGAGCTATCACAATAGGGACCACCCCCTTATTGCCGCTGAGCTGCCCGTCTGACAGTTTTGCCAAGGTGGTAGCCATAGATGAGGGCAGAGACTGCACAGCCCCTAACAGAGAAGAATGCAACTGTGCCATGTACAGAAACTGCGCCGCAGATACTGCGGAAGGTCTCTCATCAGGCCCAGACTCTTTAGGCCCAATTCATAGAATGTGGCACCGAAAAGGCGCACGTGCTGCACGTCGTGAAGGAGCATGCGCCAGCCGTGATGCAGAGAAACAATTGCTTGGTACGCGTATTCATGGATTTCTCGAGGCATCAATAGCCGTGGCGCAAGGAACATCAAGCTGCACCAGTAACGCCCCACATGTAGTAAAAAGCAAGCAAAATGCCTAACACGGCGCAAGCATCCGTGCCATGCTTGGTCCAGCATTCAGCCCCCCTAGCGAAATCACGTGAAAACTCAGCGCGTACCCCAGCCGCACCCCAGCCAAATCGCGTGATAACTAAAACTCAGCACGTACCCCGGCCGCACCCCATCCAAATCACGTGATAACTACGTACCCCGGCCGCACCCCTGCCAAATCGCAGGATAACTCAGCGCGTACCCCGGCCACACCCCAGAGTAATCACTCCAAAACACCCCGCGATTCCCACAGCAATCCACTGGAAGCAGACCCCTCCTGACGGGACACCCACACCCTAGCCCCCATCACCCGAGCCTGCAGGCAGCCCCCTCCACATGGGACAACCCAGCCCCCATCCCCTGTCACCCCAGCCTGCAGGCAGCCCCCTCCACATGTGACACCCCAGCCCCCATCACTCGTGACGCTACCCTGCAGGCAGTCCCCACCACATGGGACACCACAACACCCATCACATGTGATGCCACCCTGCAGGCAGTCCCCAACACATGGGACACCCCAGCCCCCATCACTCCAGCCTGCAGGCAGCCCCTTCCAGACCGGACACCCACAGAACCCTCTCACTTGTGATGTCACCCTGCAGGCAGCCCCCACCACATGGGACACCCCAGCCCTCATCACCTGTGACGCCACCCTGCATGCAGCCCCCACAACATGGGACACCCAATCACCCTTCACCCCAGCATGCAGGCAGCCCCCTCCACATGGGACACCCCAGCCCCCATCACCCATGATGCCACCCTGCAGCCAGCCCGCTCAAGACCAAACGCCCCCAGGCCCCCTCACCTGTGACGCCACCCTGCAGGCAGCCCCCACCACATGGGACACCCCAGGCCCCATCACCCATCACCCCAGCCTGCAGGGGGCCCCCTCCACATGGAACAACCCAGCACCCACGGCGCCACCCTGCAGGCAGCCCCCTCCAGATCGGACACCCCCAGCCCACCTCACCCATGACACAACCCTGCAGGCAGCCCCCATCACATGGGACACCCCAGCCCCCATCACCCCAGCCTGCAGGCAGCCCCCTCCAAATGGGACACCTCAGCCCCTCTCACCCGTGACGCCACCCTGCAGGCAGCCCCCTCCAGACCGGACACCCCCACGCCCCCTCACCCATGACACCACCCTGCAAGCAGCCCCCACCACATGGGACGCCCCAGCAACCATCACCCGTCACACCAGCCTACAGGCAGCCCCGTCCACATGGGATACCCCAGCCACCATCACCTGTGACGCTACCCTGCAGGCAGCCCCCTCCAGACCGGACACCCCCAGCCCACCTCATCCGTGACACCACCATGTAGACTGCCCCCACCACATGAGACAACCCAGCCCCCATCACCCGTGACGCCACCCTGCAGGCAGTCCCCTCCAGACCTGACACCGCCAGCCGCCCTCAACTGTGACACCACCCTGCAGGCAGCCCCCACCACATGGGACACCCCAGTCCCCTTCACCCCAGCCTACAGGCAGCCCCCTACACATGGGACACCCCAGCCACCATCACCCATCACTCCAGCCTGCAGGCAGCCCCTTCCACATGGGACACCCCAGCCCCCATCACCTGTGACAACACCCTGCAGGCAGCCCCCTCCAGTCCGGACACCGCCAACCCCCCTCACCCGTGACACCACCCTGCAGGCAGCCCCCACCACATGGGACACCCCAGCCCCCATCACTTGTCGCCCCAGCCTACAGGCAGCCCCCTCCACATGGGACACCCCAGCCCCATCACCCGTGATGCCACCCTGCAGGCAGCCCCCACCACATGGGACACCCCAGCCCCCATCACCCATCACCACAGCCTGCAGGCAGCCCCCCTCCACATGTGACACCTCAGCCCCATCACCCGTGACAACACTCTGCAGGCAGCCCCCTCCAGACTGGACACCCCGAGCCCCTCTCACCCGTGATGCCACCCTGCAACCAGCCCCCACCATATGGGACACCCCAGCCCCCATTACCCATGATGCCACCCTGCAGGCAGCCCCCTCCAGACCGGACATCACATGCATGCTGGACGCTGACATAGTGACACCTGATAACTCCATCGAAGATGTGTCGTGCATGTTGACTGTCGTGTTGTGACACCACCCTGAACATCCACGGCCAAATGTACCCTGCAAACACAAACAAATGCATACACCTGGGCAACATCCGTGTTTGTGGCAGCTGCTGAAACACAATTGCAGTATGCAACCATTTCCCAACATACACATCAGACAAGTTAATGGTAATGTGAGGCCCTGCTGGCCATGTGATAATGTCATGTCAACAATCCCCATATACAAATAGTCACACAGTGTTAGTAAAAAAGCAGCCTCAATGTGTGCCACATGAACAGACACTGCCCAGGCGTGTCACAGCCTGAGCCTTAATGAGCTGCCATTACCAGAACAGATATCCCAATATACACATCAATGTTCCTCTCATGTGTGCAGGACATGGCATGAAATCACATCAAATGCCATGGCATTCAAAATCCCCCTATACACAAGTGTCTGAAGGTGCAACTAGTCCGGGGAGGGGGAACAGATTGAAGACATAGACAACGATCTTGGTAGGCCAGGTGACATTGAGATGGGGCCAGTGCATGGGAAGTGGGGAAGGAGAAAAGTGCAGGGAGAAGGGGTGGTGGGCAGTGCAGTACATGGGAAGGATATCATAACAAATACAATTAAGAAAATAATCAAACTGCAGCTAGCTGCAGACAAGTGCAAGGCTAAGTGCCCACATCAGGTGTAAAGTGCAGCTAGGGGGCTGTTGGTACACATGAAAACAGTCCAAGTGCAGGGGATACCAGGGAGGCAGTGTGGGTGTGCATGTGGCGGGTGAGGGGCCCTTGGTCCGAGGTCATAGGGTAGCCAGGTGACCAGTGCTGATTCAGACAGGAGTTCTGCAGGGTAGAGGAGGACATAAAGCACAAGCAAAGAGGAATGACTTCAGTTCAGATTGAGTGCCTGGCAATCAGACAGTGCGCCACGCACCGACAATGCTGCATTGGTCAGTCGATGTGTAAAAACAAAGTAATGGCAATATTGCATGCCAATGCAAGATGCAGATGAACACCAGAGCTAATGATCACTGCACAAAGACATGCTGGTGAAGGACAAAGCACGATGTGTGTGTTACACAACATCAAGCAAATCATGTGCAAATATCGTGAACATGTACCACTCCCATAGTCACCCCACCCACCCCCCTCACAAACACATTGAGGGCCAATACACAGTGATGCTGCATATGTGAAAGCATATGGCACTTGAGCGTGCACACCCAGACTCCTCCTTCACACTCATCCACTGATCAGCCACATGTGTATATTCAGCACACAAATGGATAGCAAACATGACACATGCATGCAAGTAAGCACACACATGACCAATGATGGTCAGAACCAGGGACACTAAACAGACTAACAAAGCGACACACTGCTAAAAAAAAAAAAAGCCGAAAAACAATGACTGTGAGTAATGAAAATAAATTATAATGTACAGCTGTATTGTGAACATAAACACTGGAAACGAAATTGTAAAATATGTACATGAATAAATAAAAATTCAGTAAAAACGTCCATGTCCATAGAAAAATATTAACAATAGCAGCAAAATGAAAAAGAAAAAATCATTACTGCATGGTGTCCAAAAAAGTACAACATCCAAGTGAACTATGTACAAAAAAAACATGGAGTAATGTCCAAACTGCACTCCAAATCATAATATGAACAAAAGCAAAACCACACATTCACAACTATGTACAAAAATGGAGTCCAAAAGCTCCAAATAATAACTAAAAACAACGGAAACCTATATCTAAAGAACTATTTACAAAGGCAGCGGGCTAGTCCTTCTCCTCAACATGCTCCCTCAATGTTTCGGCCAGGGCATCATCGTACACTGTGTCCACTTCTCCTAGGCAGGCCTCCGCTTTCTCCTCGAGAGCTTGCAGGGACTCCCACATGGTCCTCTCTATCCCCTCCCACTCCCTGCAAGTCTCCTCGAAGACCTCAGCCCGCCTCTCTGCCCAACGCTGTGAAATCTCCGCCCTGGCTATGGTGAGTCTCGCCTCCTGTGCCCGGTGCCTCTCTGCCCCGATTTGCTGCCCGTACCGCTGCAACACGGAAGACATCCTTCTACAAAGGTCTACATTAGCATCCTGCCTGACGCCCGATACCGGCCTCCCTGAGATGGGATGCCCTGAGTATCGTAGCCTCCTACTCCGAGCCTGCTGCTGCCAATTTCCCTGGTGCCTGCTTCTTAAGGACAGCATCCAGGCTGATGGCATCGCCCGGGGACGTCGTGCACGTGCCCTGCTCCTGGGTGCCTGCTCTCCCTCCATTGCCATGCTCCTGTTGTTGGCTGGATCTGCATGGTGACCACCTCAGTTGATCCAACGTCGACTCCCAACTCAGGCAGGGACCTGATCTCCACCAGATGGGCCGCTGGGGATGGGACAGGTACACAGGGAGCCCTGCTGGTATCTGGGTCAGAAGGCGCCAGGGAGTACGACTGGCGCACAGAGGAGGAAGACGGGGACGGTGTCACATAAGTGGCCAGCCCACGCACCCAATTCAAGACCAGGAACGTAGCTAGCCAGTTCAGGAGACGCCAGACCTCCTTGTGATGATATGCAAGCCCACGACTGAAAGCCTGCACATCATCACGAATGACGCCTGTATGTCTCGTGATACTAGCTAGCATCGATTCCACCTTGTCTCGAATGGCGAGATCCGCAGGCATTGGCGTTTCTGTTTGTGTGGAAATATCCAACACCTGAGGATGGGTCCGGCCTGGGGCATGCCGGCATGTGCATACTGGTGCAGGCCCACGGGCAGGTTTAGGCACAGGCACCTCCACGGCGACCTGCACTGCCTCCTGCCCCTGAGTTTGGACTTCATCAGTCACACCCACCTCATCATCCCCGCCGGGCCCCATGGACTGGGATGATGCGGCCTCCTCCTCCCCCTCCCCCACCAACCTGAATGCCTCCCCAGCGTCTTCCGCAGTGGATTGCCCGTGTGTGAGCTCACCTGTCCCTCTTGCTGCCGAGGAGTCCACGTCCATCTTCGCCCTCTTGGACCTCCCCTCAGCAGATCCGGCCAATGTTTTCGACGCTGCACCAGTCTCCTCGCTCCCCGATGATGAAATTAACAAGGGGCGTGACTGGCCCTTGCGTCTCTGCCTGGTGGAGGCATCCCTGCTGCCTTGCTCCACAGCACCTTCTCCGCCCTCTTCTTCCAACGGCGCAATGAATAAGGAGACATAGAAGACAAACAAAAGGGTACTGTACCTATGTGTGTTTGACTCAAAACATATGCACATAAAGTACACTGCCAAAGGTCACAACCATCATCACCCTCCACAACACACAGGTACATACAATGTATATACATACACATACATGTCTGTCCTTAACAACAGACAATCCCATCCTTGGACATGGCACTGTCAGCACCTACAAATTGTTCATGCTACACACAAATGCATCATGGGCCATACACCTGTCATTCACACACATCACCTGACAGTCCTGAAGCAGTGCACTCAGCTATCACATCAGAGTTCCCTCAACATCAATCATGCAGCAAGAGTAGTGCACACATTCAAATGCACCAGTTACATCCACCCTTGAGTGTTGGCCAGTCACACAATCAAATCTCAGACACATACACATGTACACCATGCCTGTTCATGATGTTGACGAGAATACACATATGTCACCTCTCTCCCACGGGCATGTATCAGACACATGTAAGCAACCATGTTCACATCATAATATGCTGCATCACAACACATGTTGCAAAAGTAACACCGTTGGAATCAAGCATGCTTCATAGAACACATATGCAGCACTATCTGGGACATGCCGACAGACATCCGTAGTACAAGAGGCACACTCCCACCACACATCAAAATGCATATGCACTGTGGAGGCCAGCAACACATGGACACTTACCAGTCGACTCCAGACGGTGCTGCAAATGGATGGCCTGGGCGTGCAGCGCCGGGTAAAACTTCTCAAGGACCTGCATGTCCGTGGTGTTTAACCGGCTCCTTGTTGCGGGTCCTGGATTTCATATCCTCCCAGCGCTTGTGCATGTGGTGGAAATCCGAGGGTGCCACCCCCTGCACGTTGATGGGACCCACGATCTGGTCCCAAGTCATCTTCTGTCCTTCCTTGCCGACTTGCATTGGTCCGTGGAAGAGGGCATCATAATGCCCCAGGACAAGCTCCACCAGGATGTCAACTTCTCTGGCAGTGAAGTTGACAGCCCTGTGCCTCGCTGCCTTGGGGTTGCAACTTGCCTCCAAAGATGTTGGTTCAGACATGGCAACTCCGGAGGCAGGTTTGGGTGGGCAAGGTGGTCCTGGGGCTGGGCTGTGGAGCAGTGTTCTGGCACGTTGGGAGTCTTCTGGATCAGCAGAGGTAGTCAGAGATCCGACGACAGGAGCACTGGCAATGGCTGTACAGCATGCACTCAAATTGCAGGGCATATGGGCAGCAGGCACACACAGTGGGCAGGCAGCAGCAGATGGCTCGTAGGAGGTAGCTCAGGGCAGTAGGAGGCAGGTAAAATGGCTGGTAGGCAGGAGCGTGGATTTTCGGTGTTATTCGCGTGGGCAGCCGGAAACAGGGTGACGCGTACTCTGCACGTGCAGAAACAGCGCATACTCATGAAATCAGAGGAAAGGGCCTAAGCGCGTAAGTTACGTGACACGCGCTGGCTTTTGGGCTTTGCCGTTCAGATTCAAAATAAAGCCGTGCGTAGCAGAACATCACACAGCTTGTGCAAGTTGGAGCGGATGGAAGTGTGGACTTAGGAGATTTTTGAGGTGCCACACATTTTGTTCACTACTGTGACAGTGTGAACTTCTTATAACACATGCGCGTGTTTTTTTCTTTTTCTGAGGCTAGCAGTGAGTCGCGTATGCATTATCCATACTCTGGCTGCGCCTGTGTATCGCGTACCCCCATGGTTACCATCACAGTGCCTTTCATGGGCTTCGTGTATGCATTTTATGTGTTGCTGGGTGCCACAGCATACTGCGTAACGCTTTTTCTTTTCATGTCCCCAACAACCAGGTTCAGGGAGCAACTGCAGTACCTGTTGTCCCCCCCTCCACCCCAGGGACATGGACACACAAGGGCAGCTGATGCCCGTGTGTCCAAGGGGAAGGGACGGCTATGCAAAACACCTGGACCCAGCTCCCAGGTTGAGACACCTGCTGGGTCATCTGCTCTCCCCTGCTCCCAGCTTGAGGCACCTGCAGGGTCAGCTCCTGTCCCCAACAACCAGGGTCAGGGAGCAACTACAGTACCTGTTGCCCCCCCCCCCCCAGGGACACGGGCCAGCTGATGCCTGTGTGTCCAAGGGGAAAGGATGGCAATGCAAAACACCTGACCTCAGCACCCTGGGTCAGGGACTTGCAGGGTCAGTGAATGACCCAACATCAGTGGTCCAGCCCCAAATGCCCTGAGTGGTCCCAGCCACACAGGGTCTGCAGCACCTTCCAAGAGGCAGAAGCGTGCAGAACAGGGAAAGGCTCAACCCCAAAGCATGGCAAAAGAGACCACCACAGCGAGGAACAGGAGCTTCAATGATGATCAACTCAAGATCCTCGTGGACTACGTGCGCAACCACCAGCGTGACATGTGTACGAGGCCAGGGAGCACCCATACGCCTGCTCACAGTATGGTCCACTGACTGTGTGTCATGGATCACATCAACTCCTTGGGGAATGAGAGGCGTACCGCTCGTGATGTCATGAAGCGGTGGAATGACCTCAGCCTCTGAACCAAAGGGAAGCTGGGTGCCAACCTTGCTTCTGCTATGGTGACTGAAGGTGGGTCACCGCAGGAGGAGGACCTCACTCCACATGAAGAGGCCATGAGCAAATTTATTCATGTGGATCAGATCCATGGCATGGGAGGCCTGCCACAATACGAGGAAACGTACGGTGAGTGAAGAAGCGTGTGCATCCAGAATATGTGTATGTAGATTGAATGAATCAGTATGATTGTGTGGCACTTCTGCATGCATTTGTATGACTGCCATGGGTGAACCATGTCATGGTCTACTGACTCTAGCGTAGTGTACTGCAGAGTGCATAGAACACATGTGCTGCACATCGGTTGAACATGGCTTTGTGACAGTAGTCATCCACAACCGTCAGATAGTAATACATATTTCCAGCATGCAAACACAACAGGGCATCTGGCTATGTACATCAGTGATGTTAGTGACTAAGCTATGCCAGTCAAGTGCTTGTGTCTGAGGCACGTGATATTCATCATGCACTGCATGTAGTAGTGGTTCCATCCACACATGTCCATGGGTGGCTTGATGCTGCACATACCTTCCATGCACACTGTCAGCATGCAGGACATTGTGCCATGAGTGTCCGCGCATTTTGCTACACCGTGCAAATCCCTGCCGCAGCTATGGCACTGAGCCCCTTGTAAGAAATCAGTCTGGAGTCATCCATGTTGACCTGCCACACTGGACACCCCACCATGGGTGCATGGCCTTGTCCCTCTTGTGTGTCACTGTCCCCTCTTCCTATCTCCAAGCACATGTCCTCACTCTCTCCACATCACACACCTAGGACCCCACACATGTCTGTTAGGAACGTCTGCAGTGCTTACATGGTCAGGTACATGGGATGTGGTGGCAAGTGTGCAGACGCTATGATTTCAGGGATTTTTGTACATAGTGTATGCAAATTATGGCATGTTGCCATGCATGTATGTGTGTTGCATGACAGCATTGTGATGACAATTAACATGATTCTTCATGTCTTTATTTGTCCATGTGCAGGTGATGAGCCATCAGATTCAGGGGAGGAGGTAGAGGAGGAACGGGAGGCTGAGCCCCAACCAGTGGCGGACTTGTTGTGGCAGTCCATGAGAAACCACTGGTGCTACAGTCCATCTGGGGCACGACTCAGTATGAGTCCACCTCCAATGATACCAGTTGCTCTGGTGGTGAGCCGGGCGTCCATACCCTTATGCTGTCGGAGATGAGTGCATCAAGTGATGGTGTAGCCCTTGGACGAGTCAGTTTTGCCACGTGCGTCTGTGGTGGTCATGGCTGCAAGGCCATGCTGTACTGTATTGGCTTTCGGTCCGGGAACGGATGACCAAGGGAGGGATGCAGTCCTGCAGCCTCAGACAGCAGCTTCACATCAAGGGCCATGCTCCCTTGGGTCCAGCAGCCGTAGGGCACGCACACGTGGCGGACGTGTCATGGCTGGGGATAATGTGTGGGAGCAGTCAATGTTGCGTGTTGCACAGCAACAGGCCGCTTCCTATGAGGTGTTGGCTCAGGGCATGGATAGGGTTGCCAATTCCTCGTTCTCACAAGAAACACAGGAAGCATGCCAGCTGCAGGCATTGCCCACCCACATGCCGCTCACACAGGCTGCACATGGTGGCCAGCAACAGGGGCAACCTGAGGTCTCTGCGGGCATACCTGGTTGCAGAGGGTCAGGCCCACAGGGCAGCCCTGAGGGGAGAGCTACTGGCCCTCTAAGCTGCAATTTAAGTGTGAGAGGCAGCCCGCAGTACACAGTGCCAACAGCAGATGGAACTGTTGACTCATACCATCTCGGAGGAACTCTGTGCATCCCGTGAGGTGTTGCATGCGGAACTCCGAGGCTTCATGTTCCAGATGCATTCATCTGGGTCCCGCCTGGCCGCTGCCATGGAAGACCAGGCCAGGGTCTTACATGGTCAACCTCCCTTACCAAAACCACCACCATGGCATTCTACGCAGGAAGGTGGTGACAGCAGCGACAGCCCCTCCAATCCATGATAGCCATGCGGTCCATGTGCTCATGGCGGGAATTGTTTGTTCACATTAACGTGCAAACTGCCCGTCCCCCCTCATGGGTGGACCCCCGCCCCCGGTCCAAGATTTACTTTTTTTTCCTTTTCTTCCCCCTCCCCGGACCAAATGTTGGCATGTCATATTTTGTTTTGCCCTTTCCTGGTTGTGGTCCTTGTTATTTTTTGTATTCATTGCCTTTGAGGTGTGCCATTAACTCCTCAGGGAGTATACATGTGCAGTGGTGTACATGCAGGCATGCCTGGTGAACTAATCTAGCATGTTTGCATGGGGGTGCCCCGGGTGGCATGTTCAGGTAATCATAGCTTTGTTTTTCCATGGCACGTTTGTGCTGTTTCAATTAAACTGCACAATGTCTGTTTTGATATGTTCGCCCATGTTGTTCCAGTAATCCGTGATGGGGCGGTGACTGCTTTCCCGGGTGAGACATCCTACACCCTTCAAAGTCCACATTCCTCATGGCCTCCACCAGACAATGTCGTTCCTTTATCAAATTAAGGAACACACTTACTGGTGAAGGTCATGTGGGACTTACATCATTCAGACGCCGTTATTTGGTAAGCATTAGCAATGTTTTGCATGTTGTGCATGCTTCATTGTTGGTCATCTTTGACACATGTGTCGGTTCTCTTATGTGTCTTTTGCATGCTCGCATGGGGTTGTGGTAATTTCATTGGAGCTCATGTCACTGTGTTACCTACCTATGTGGAAACGTGAATGGGCACACCGACTGTGCTGTTAGCATGTCATTGTGCATTGGTAAACCGGCCCATGCACTGTGAGGATGTTAGTATTGTTTCCCTAAAACAAGAAAGTCTTGAGAGCTTTTTGAAAAAGCAAGTGATCAACAATCCCCCGGAAGTGTTGAGGGATTGAGTTCCACAATGCTGGCACAAGTACAGAGAAGGAACGTTCTCCGGACCGTGATTTGCAAAAGCGGGGAACAACCAGTACATTTTGGGAGGCAGAACGCAGTTGCCGTGAGCGCACCTGTGAGGCAAAAAACCTTGGTGTCATCTTTGACTCCTCTCTCTCTTTCTCTCCTCACAACACAGACCTTGCCAAGAAGGCCCACTTCTAGCTGCACCTCCTCACCTCCCCCCAGAAACTCAATGTCTCCAGAGCTCTGGTCCTCTCTAGGCTGAACTACTGCAACAACCTCTTCCTCAATTTGCCTTAATCCTCCCTGCACCTCTTTCAACAAGTCCAGAATAGGACTGCGAGACGTATCCTTAGTCTCAAGCCCACGGACCGCATCTCTCCAGCCCTCAAATCTTTCCACTGGCTCCCGGTTGCTGCAAGGGTTAAGTTCAAGATCTTCTGCATCATCCACAAGGCTTTCTGGGGCCTGGGATATCCATCCATCTCCCTCTGCCTAAATACTTCCCTGCTAGAGCCCTTCAGTCTTCTAGCTCCAACTCTCTGCAGATCAGATGCTTCTCCAATCAGAGAGTGGGGTAAAATCTCTCTCTTCCGCAGATTCCTCCTTCTGGAAAGGCCTCCCTGCCCCGCTCAGACCTGAGCTGGATCTCCTTAAGTTCCTGAGGCTTCTCAAGACCCCCCTTTTCTCTTCCTCCTTCCTTCTCCCCTGCTAATGTCCCCTCTGCCTCACTTTGACTGGCTGCCTGGTTCCTTCCTATTCATACAGAGTCCCAGACCCTCTTCGACCAGTCTACCCTAGCACTTGTCTCCCCTGAGATCCCCCGCCCCCCTTACCTGCACTTGCTCTACTGGGATCCCTCCCCCTGCACTTGCCTGGCTGGGCCTCCACCGCTGAGCCCATCGGCCCTCGCACTTAGCATGTGGGCCTTCATTCCCCTGCACTCTCTGCATTCCCCTGGCACCTGTCCACCTGGCCTCCTCTTAGTATTCGCCTAACCCATGTGCTGCCCTTCCAGCTTTTGCACGCTCGCCACTCCGACCTGCACTTCCTATCCCTCCTTAGCACTAGCGCATTCTGCTCTGACCGGCACTCCCCCTCCCCTCACTTCTTGTTACTGTACTTGCACGATCCGACTGACACAATGCCTAGCAGGACTGTTTTATTTTTCTTCATCCCTGTTCCCCCTAAACCCCTCATTGTCTTGTTGCACTTGAAACACAATTTGCTGTGTAGGCGCATTATAAATACCCAATAAATTAAAAATAAATAGACATAACAAATGAGCTTTGCTTGAAGAAAGACAGGGCCTGTGGAGAAGACAGCACGGTGCACAATGCACAAAACCTTACATTTAATGCAGCTTCTCACCGCAACCAGTCTAGCTCCGTCAGCAGCGTGGTTGAATGAATCCAGGCGCTGGAGGTTTGATGGGTCTGGAGTCTCTGGACTTAAAAATCGGGCTGGCCAAGATAAATGATGTTGCGGTAGTCCCAAGAGGCCATAATAGAGGCCATAACTACAGAGGAACGACACTGAGGTGGCAAGAATGGAAGAATTTTTCTCAGGTGTTTCAACCTAAGGAAGCCAGCATTACAAACAGAGGCAATCTGAGCCTCATCCAAACCTGTGGTGAGGAGCTTTAGCCCCAGACTCTTCATGCAGGTACTAGGGGCCAGGCAAGAGCCCAGGGATCTGGCCAGAAATCCGAGTTACAAAGAGGTCAAAGATTAGTAGAGCTAACCACCAGAATCTCTGTTTTATCACCATTTAATTACAGCCTGTTTCGAGCCATCCAGTACCCAATCTCATTTAAACACTCCTTAAGTTTAGGAGGATCTGAGGCAAAAAAACAGCTGAGTGTCGTCGGCATATGTACAAAAACAGATGACAGAAGAGGAGATAAGATCAGCAAATGGTCGTAGATATAGATTGAAAAGAAGAGTTGATAAAGAGGACCCCTGGGGTACCCCACAAGAGACAGACGTAGGCATGGACCTGAAGGGAAATAGAGAGATGGTCTGTTTGCATTCTGAGAGAAAGGAGGCAAGCCAAGCCAAAGGGGCACCAGACATCCCTGTCATTTCTAGGCAGTGAAGACAAATTTCATGATCAATGGTATCAAATGCTGCATCGAGGTCAAGGAGAATCAAAACTTCAACCTCTCTGCGGTTCTGCAACAGTGCCAGATCGTCGAGGACAGAAATCATAACAAACTCTGTTCCCATAAGAGGCCTGAAACCTGCTTGAAATTGATGTAAATGGCCTCCAGTCTTAAGAAACCTATGTAGCTGGGGAGTGACAATAGCCTCCATACTTTTCATGAGAGCAGGAAATAATGAAATGGGATGATAACTATCGGGCATTGCAGGATGAAGTTGGGGCGTTTTTAAAAGAGGAGAAACAATAGAATTTTTTCAAGAAGCCAATATAACCCCATATGAGAAAGACAAATAAATAGCTGCCGTAAACAGTGCAATACAATCTAGAGGCAGAGATTGAATACAATGCAGAGGAACAGGGTCAGATGGGATGACGATTTAAATTTGCAGACAGCTTTACGAACAGTTTCATTAGTGACACGGCCAAACTGAAAAACTCAAGAAACACTGGTGAGGGGCACTCCTAAAAACGGAGTTAGCACAGGAATGTTGGGCGCAGTGGATACAATCAAACTCCTAATCCTGGAAATCTTGTCCAGGAAGAAGTAGCTGTCTTGGTCACAGACCTCTTGAGAATGAGAAGGATCAATCAAAGGAGGGGATGGCGCAGAGAGTTTTTTAACCACTTTAAAAAGTCCACAAGGTGAGCAGGTAGCTGATATTATGTGATCCGCATAATTCTGAGACTTAGCTGCTTTAATATCCTTCTGATAGGCTTAAAGGGCTTGCTTATATCTAGCCTTAGACTCTGAATCCAGAACCACTTGCCAATTACGTTTGGTACGTTGGGATGCCTGTTTTAAGAGTCTAAGACCAGGGCAAAACCAGGGGGCAGATGGCTTAGCACGACATGTGTCCAGTTTAACAGGAACCAGAGTGTCAACTGTGGAAACCATTGCTTCAATCAAAGCTGTACATGGGTCAGAGGGTCCTTCTTTGGAAGCATTAAGCTTCTACATAGTATTTTTAAGGGACTGTACTTCTGGTTCAGAAGTAACTTTCGACCAGTAACGTCAACTGGCCCATACTTGAGATTTCATTTTAGACAGGGAAGTAGAACAAATAAGAAAGGGAAGAAGAAAATGGTCTGACCATATAACAGGTAAAGGCTTAAAAGTGTTCACTAATTCTTCAACACAGAGAATAAGGTCCAGTGTATTACCTCTTCGTGGGAAGATGACTACGTATGTGAAGATTAAAATCAATAATACCAGAAGTGAATTTAAATACCTGACCATCATTAACATCATTTACGTGCATATTGAAATCCCACATTAAGGTAAGATTTGTACAAGATAACGCACGGTCTGCAAAATTGCATGAAGGTATTTAAAAACGAATTCGAAAGATACTAAAGGTGGGCGGTAGACGAGCAGCAAATGAACAGTATGGTTATGTGGGAACTGGAAGCGTGTTAACAGCAGCTCACACAGCAAAGCATGAGTAAGGGGAATGCTTGTACATTTCAGAAGCACTGAATAGATCAGAGCCAGGCCAGCTCCGACTGAGCCACAGGAGCGATAAAGGTGTTTAAGCATATATGGGAGGCAGCATCTGGACAATGTCCAGACCAGAGGACTATGTAAACCATGTCTCAGTCAGACACAGGATATCATGTTGATTGTCAGTTAAAATTGTACGTCGTCACGGTGCGCTACTGCGGAACAGGCATTTATCAAAAAGCCTGTCCATGAAGTAGCCACATATCAGCCATTTCCACAGTGTAAGCGGCCCGCCACAGGTCAGCAGGGCGGGCGGCACCAGATGCCGGAGCACCCGGCTGGACAATATAACCGCCGGCTCACTGCAACCATGAGGCAGGGGGCACCCTGCAATATACAGAACACCAGATACTGGGGGCACACAGCAGAATGCAGCCTCATCTTAGGGGCAACCAGGCCGAGGCTGCTACTGTAGGCCGTGATCACACGGCAAGCAGATCCCAAAACAAAAGACACAGACACTAGTTGGCACTTCCTGGGGCTCTGCTGCACTACCCTTAGCGTGCCAGCAGAGCCCCTTTTATTGAGGAGTGTCATGAAATGGTCATGACACTCTTTCTTAAAGGGGCAACGGGCCCACAGTTAAATGGGCCACATGCCACATCCCTCCTTTATTATAACAAAAGAAAACCCACAGCACTCATAAATCAAGGACCCCATGCAGGGGTCCACTACTGTGGTACAATCCAGTCCGTGCACCACTCCTATAAACATGTACACTCAATCACTGCAAACTATTAAACACTGCAAACTATGGTGCATTCCAATCCGCGCACCCAGGGAGGCCCAGTGGCCAGCATAGGCATCAGAAAATGCCTGGATCGAACTGACAGCCTGAGCTGCTGCATGACAAAAATAACACATTCTCCTCCTCTTCGTCCTCCGCATATTCGTATAGTCCCCTCAGTTGGTCCTCTGTCACCTGGACAGCCACTACTCTGGGGGGCTTTCTCCCTGCTACCTCCTTTGAAGTACTTTCGCCTGATGGCCCAATCAAGCTCGCAGGTTTCGGGGCTGGGCACACCCATACAAAGTGATCCACCTTTCCGCAACTCCCACACGTGTGTCCTTTGGCTGGACACTCGTGCGTGTCGGGAGGTCCCATCCACACTGATGGCATATTGTGGCGCCAGGCTCTCTCCTTGTTGGCCTTTTGCTCACAGCCGACACCTCCTCCAACTTCACCCGTTGCATGGGTGCTTCCAGCTTGAGCTGCTGCCTGGAGAGATCCATAGCCGAGGCACGTACCTCCGCCAGTTTCTTGGCATAGCCCAGCTCCAGTATCCTGTCGAGGCCCTGCCCTGGCTCCCGGAGGACCTGTTTCCGCACCTTCGCAGACCTATAGCCTTGGATGATCTGGACCCTGATCTCGGTGTACTCGAAGTTACCCAGAGCACAGGACAGCGTGATGTCCCGCAGTTTTCCATGAAACGCATCGAGGCTCTCGCCTTCCTCCTGCCTCGCGCACCACATTCTGAACCGTTCATAGTCCCTGTTCACCATGGGAATGAATTACTCGTTCAGTGCTGCAATGGCTGTGCCATATGACTGGTTCAGGGGCCGCAGGGTCTTAAACAGCCTCTGCACAACCGGGCCGGCTAAGTACAGGAAGGTTGGGCCTTTTGCCCTGTCCTTGATCTCGACAGCCTTCGAAATATTGCTCAAGGTTTTCCACCCATGCCGTCCATCAGGGTCCTAGACTGGCCAGAGCCCCCACCACACCAAACGGATACAACAGCGCCAGCTGCACATTCTGGCAGTATTCCCCTTCATTTTCTTCCTTCGTCATGATGGTAACTTGACGTGGTGCAGTCTATTCTCACTGCTGATGGGCACCTGGCATGCCTCGGGCAGCTTGTAATCCCACAGGGTGCACAGGCACTCCTTGTGGAGCCGCTACCCTTCCGGGTTATCTTCTTGGTGGTAGACATGTCACAAGGGGTTGATTTGCCCTCTTTCCACCCCCACCACAGCCCTGCTGAGCCTCCGGGTCACCCTCCAGGCTTGTTAACAACAGTTCAGGCCCCTGCCCCTGGCGAACCTCATGTTTGTTTGTTTGTTTTTTTCTCTGGGGATAACTGGGTACCCCAGTACCATCCCCCGCACCTTTGTTCCTAATGCACTCAGGCGCTTATTACTGCAGCACCTTCCAGGGAGGCCCAGTTGTTCACTGGGCTCAGACACCTTTGTTCTCAGCACAAAGAAAATCATTCACTCTCCTTCTCACATGCCGCCGCAGGCCCTGTGTTTGTGGCGGCTGAAATGTCAATACTTTGTTGACCGCCGCGTGCCGATGTTTGTGGGCCACGCCCACCTTCCTTTGTTCGGGCCGAAATGGTGTGTCTTTATTCACCACCGCGGCCTGATGTTCGTGGGCCACGCTGTCATGAAGATGTTTTTTTAAAGGAACTCTATTCTAAACGCTGCCGTAATTCGCAGCATCTGGTAATTTTAGCTTTGCTTTTAAGAAGTCTCACATAGAAAAATCTCATAGTTTTGCTTTTAAAGAATTCACAATTATATTTTTTTAACAGTGTGCTTGCTGATCACGTGCCAGTACTTGTTTTAACCTTGCGCAGTTTGACTGCAACCTGATTGTTTCCCTACTCGTGCTACCTGGGTAGTGGAACTACACTTCCCAGCAGCCTTGTAGTTTTCGGCTGCCTTATCTGTTTAAAACCGGCGCGAACGCGCCGGCGCAAAGGGGGCAAGCCGGTCTGTGCCGGTCTGGCCGGACTATAAAGTCCACTCTGAACTACCTCCTCTTTTTAAAGTAACTCTATTCTAAACGCTGCCGTAATTCGCCGCATCTGGTAATTTTAGCTTTGCTTTTAAGTAGTCTCACATAGAAAAATCTCATAGTTTTGCTTTTAAAGAATTCACAATTATATTTTTTTAACAGTGTGCTTGCTGATCACCATCATTGGTCTCAGATTTCTCACTGGAACTTTGCTCTCACTTAAACACTTTGAGATCTGTCAATGCGTCTACGGTTGCTATGGGAGACTGGAACCTCTGGCGAGGCAATAAGAGGGACAAAGGGGCTATAGCATTGGAAAAAGCTCTGAATAATCTCGATTTCAAAGTCCTTAATAAAGATCCCACTACCCCCCAGGGAAACCAGTTGGACTGGCTGTGTGGTCACAACATCTTCTTACAAAACTGTAGCACCACTCCCTGCATTTGGAGTGATCATCATTTGATATCGGCCAACCTAAAGCTGCCCTGCTATGCACATAAGCAAAATCCTCACATTAAGGCAGAAATCAGAAATTTTAAAAATCTAAATGAACTCCAGCTAAAGCCTTGCTTGGAGAAAATTCTGTGCTCTTTTCAGCATCAGGATTCATGTGCAGAATTGCTAGACAAATATAACAAACACTTACACGAGTTAGTAGAAACCGTGGCGCCGCTCACCACCAAACTAACTAGGAGGAACACTAACAACCAAAAATGGTACACACCAGAGCTTCTTCTATTGAAGAAGGAAAAACAGACTTTGGAAAGAAAATGGATCACAGATAAATCGGCGGATAGTAAAGCGAGCTGGAAAAGGAAGGATAGGGAATATAAAGAGAAAATTAAGTCAGCCAAGGCTAATTTCTTTAACACAGAAATCGAGCATGCTGATAACAATACAAGCAAACTCTTCAATATTTTGAAGAGTATAGAAAAACCTACATCTCTTACTCCCCCATTTACGCCATCTGAGGAGGACTGTAATATGGTGCTCAATGCATTTCAAGCCAAAACGGAAAAGGCGAGACAAAACATTTTTAAGGCCAGAACTTCCTCAAATCAGGAGATCTGCCCCACCGAAGGGAATGTATCTGTCAGAGAACAACTCTTTAAATTTGGCCCTATCTCAGAAGCAGATATACTAGAGGTGATGAATAATATGAAACCTACTACCTGCGCAGAAAATATCCTGCCCCCTGGTATTATTCTTCAACACAAGGATATATTTGCTCCCATCCTCCGGAGAATAGTGAACGCTTCATTTCATGAGGGCACGGTGCCTAAAGATCTGAAGAGAGTCACTATCACCCCACTTGTTAAAAAAGCGGGACTAGATCCCAAGGATCCCGCAAATCTTCGTCCCATAACCAACTCGAATTTTGTTCTCAAACTGTTGGATAAGGTAGCCACACAGCAACTCCAACACTTTGTTGAGAACCAGGAGATTCTGCACCAGCAACAATCCGGCTTTAGAGCATCCCACAGCACTGAAACAGCTATGCTAGACTTGCAGAATCAGATGCTGACTATGCTGGACGATAACAAATTGGGGATGCTGATGCTTTTAGACCTTAGTGCAGCGTTTGATTTGGTGGATCACCACCTTCTCATCAAGGCGCTTAGGGAGAACGTTGGTTGCTCGGAGGGAGCTATCGATTGGCTCCTATCCTTTCTTTCCAACCGCCAAGCGAGAGTACATTGGGGTAGCAGTTTCTCCGACCCATGTGACATCATATTCGGAGTGCCTCAAGGGGCTAGCTTATCCCCAATGCTTTTCAACATATATATGCGCACTTTGTGCAGCCTTCTGGTGAAAGCCGGAGTGTCATTTACAAATTACGCAGATGACACCCAACTCATATTGGAGTTGGGGGGTAGGAATCATGCCACGGACAGTGAAGTGCTCACCATGGTTTACAAGTTAATTGACGACTGGATGCAGGCAAACTGGATGTGCCTGAACGACTCTAAAACCGAATTCATGTTGTTTGGCTCCAGTCGTCAGTTGGAAAAACTAGGGGCAGAGTACAACTTTTTTCAAATTAAAAACGCCATTATCCAGGTGGTTCCCAAGGTGAAGACGGGTATGATGGTCTATTCAGTCATCGACTCTCACGCCCAGACTAACTTCCTCCAAAAAAACTCAGCATACTCTCTCAGGCTTATGAAAGCAATCAAACCACTGCTTAATGAAGTAAACAGGGCAACGATAGCCAGAGCCATTATTCTCTCACGGCTCGACTATGGGAACGCCCTGTTGTTGGGGGCCGCATCCAAGGATCTATCTAGTTGTCAGGTGATCCAGAACAACGCGGTCAGATTAGTGAAAAATCTGAAAAGGAAAGACCGTGTTACTGAAGAGAGGCTTGCTCTGCACTGGCTCAGAGTAGAAGAGCGCATCAAGTTCAAAGCTCTCTGCCTGGTACACAAGTGCCTTTATGGCACAGCGCCTGCCTACTTGAAAACACACATAGTGCCCTACAACCCCAGCAGAAACCTACGCTCGGGTGGAAAATGCCTCCTGCACGTGCCCAAGTTTAAGCTAAAAACAGGGCTGGGCAGATCCTTTCTTGTGCTGGCTCCTAAACTGTGGAACAGCGTCCCCGAATCCCTTAGGTCTGAAGTTAATCACTCTGCTTTTAGGAAGATGCTGAAGACACACTTCTTTAGATGAGATCTTGGGCGTAGGACTTCTCTTAGAGACCTCGTTACGCAATAGTATTTGTACCCATCGTCCGTCTCATACGTGTTGTCCATCTTGTAGTACCAGTGTTTTATGTACAAGCGCCCTGATGCCCTCGGGCTACCGGCGCTATATAAAAATTAAATACATACATACATACATACATACATACATACATACATACATACATGTATAAACTGACTGAAGGCCACTAACCTGGATAAGAAGACAGCACTTGAAGACAGGAGAAAAAAATACCTGAAGACCTTGCAGCCCTCTGCCTGAGAGACAGGAATCGGAGGGATGCAAGACCCCCAGGGAAACCCTCTGGGGTACAAAACCCTGCACAGGAATAGCAAGCGTAGGTCTGAGGTCTGGTATTCTGAAGTTGTGAGTCTGAATCGGTAATTATGTCTTCGGAACAAGAGACCCTCTTGGAAGCTTCACAGCCTGCGGTATAACAGATACAATAAGAGCCGTGAGTGTGAGATTAAAGAGACAGAGACAAGGTAAGAAAGTTGATATATCTGTCAGTACGGTGTCTGTAGCTTCGAATTTGGTTAGTTCCGTGACTAGTCTTGTACTTTCTGTGATGATGGAAAAAGAAAGGTAACACTGACTAAACAGAGAAGTTTCCCAAAGAATGGATAGAATCCAAATATCCTCTGGCTACCTGTACGTGAGGAGTGAAAGAACGATGAACTGTAATCCTGTCGTTCACTATGGCCAAGTTTGTTACAGGAAGATCCCTGGTAATTACGGAGAGACAAAGGCGCTGTAACGAAGGAGCTATAATGAATAGAGAGAAAGACCGGAGGGTTTCTAAGTCGGAAAATATGTCTGCTGTCCTACTGTGTGAAAGATACTTGGGAGCGGACAAGAGAAGAGATGACCCTAAACCGCCTTCAGAGCAAGGCAGCCGGGAAACGGCTGCCAGCGGCAGAAACGTGGTGAGGCTTGTGAGAAAGGCGGATTTGATCGTGGAAGGTAAACCTCTGAAAAGATGACAAAAGTAAGTATTGGACAGAAACAAGGAGCAAGAGATTAGTAATCTCTAGTTGGCGTATTTACAGAGCATTAACCAAAGGAGTAGCAACGCGCAGAGGCATCGCCGCGAACTGCATAAATCCCATCACATGACTTTGTGGTGGCAGGCTCCCATGCCTCTAGAAACGGCCAACTGTATGCCGATCATATGGGGCTTTTGGGTGGCCATGTTGGAAAAGGCACTGGCTATAGTGTAACAAAGCTTATTGCGGTGACACCACGACCAGCGTCCATAGTGAGATGCAACAGTATGCCCCCCTTTCAGAGGCGGACAACCAGGCTTGCCGGGATGGAGCCGATAAAACTGATGGATCAAACGGGGGGCATGAACCCCCGAAGCAGACACCCAAGACCTTGTCAGCTGGTGAGGAATCCTTCCAGTCTACCAAAAACTGGAGGCGACCCCTGTAGTAACGAACATCAGAAATGCTGGACACCTGAAATTCAGCCCCCTGAGGGGTAACCACCGGAGGAGGGCGGGAGGATGCACCCCGCATAAAATGATCTGGGACATCAGGTTTAATCTGGGACATATGGAATGGATGAATTCTGGACCAGGAAGGGGGAAGCTGAAGTCGGACTGCTGCATCACCCACCAGTTGCAGGACTGGGAAGGGACCAAAGAACCGAGGAGATAACTTGGATGGGATTAAATGGTGAGGCAAGAATTGCGAGGCCACCCACACTGAGTCGCCCACAGCAAGAGAAGGGGCAGAAGACCTCCTGCGGTCAGCATAACGTTTAGCACAATCCTGAGCCATTTGCAGAGCCAGACAGGCTGTGTGATGACCCTGGTGAATGTCAGCAATAAGTGCATCCATCCCAGGATATCGAGTGGATGAAGTCCTTGTAGCAGGTAAGTAAGAAGGATGGAATCCATAAGAACAGTGAAACGGGCTAGTATTCAGGGCGGAATACAGAGTGTTATTGTAAGCAAATTCTGCAAAGGGTAGAAGCTACACCCAATCATCTTGTGCTCCAGATACAATGCAACGTAGGTACCACTCAAAGTCTGGTTCAGACACTCTGTTTGTCCATTCGTTTGGGTATGGAACCCCGAACTAAGGGCTCGATGTACATGCAGAAGGGAACACAATTTCTGCCAGAATTGAGAGGTGTACTGAGGTCGTCTGTCCGATACAATGATGTCAGGTAAACCATGAAGGGAGAATATCTCGGCAATGAAAACCTGGGACATCTGTGCAGCAGTTGGAACCCCAGGGAGAGGAACAAAGTCAGCCATCTTTGTGAAATAGTCAATGGTGACCAAGATAGCAGTGTGTTTGTCTGAAGGAGGGAGATCCACGATGAAGTCAGTTGAAATCACCTGCCAAGGCTTGTCGCGGAGAATAAACCCAACAGGAAGGAATGGGGAGTCTTAGACTGAATGCAGGTGGAACAAGCTGAGACATAGGGCCTCATCACGAGTTCGGTGGTAATGCAATGGTTTTCCCGTCGAGCATTATTAGTGCTACCGCCAAGCCCCCCGGCAGACAGTCCACCAGATCACGAGGTTGCGTGCACGCGCACATGGACATAGTGGTACCGCAAATAGCGCTCGATGGGAAAAAGGGCCAAGAACCCCTAAATCCAGCGCCCTGTGCGCTACCACCATACTGCGCTCATAGCGCGCGCTATGAGCGTGCGGGAAACGCGTCACCGCCGGAACGGAAAATAAAGCGGCGGCCATTTTGGAAATCACAATCTGTCGGATATCACAGCCCCTGCAAGCCATCCACCCCTGGGAATAGTGATTTATGTCACAGGAGCGCACTAGGGGCAAGTCAGCCCTGGACAGGGTCAGGAAACCCAAATTCAGTGACCAGGAGCTGGCCATACTGGTGGAGGAGGTAGTGACCCACCATGATGAACTGCAGCAGCGCAAGACAAGTGGGCAGCGTCGTGCACAGATCTGGCGGAACATCAGCCAGAGGGTGACTGCAGTGGAGCGCGTGCCCCGGGATGGCGAGGACTGTCGCAAGCGCCTCAATCACTTGCGTGTCAGAGTACACGGCATACTCTCACAGCACAGGAGTGCAAGC